>NC_091985.1:53043992-54243992 GCF_044704955.1 Pristiophorus japonicus
AGAAATTCAAATTCTCGGCATTTAGTTTGCTCCAGTTCTAGTCAGTTATGAACAGTTTCATTTTGAAACAGATTTTTTTTTCAAAAGGGGCGTGTCCGGCCACTTACGCCTGTTTTCAAAGTTTCGGCAGTGAAAACTTACTCCAAACTAACTTAGAATGGAGTAAGTGAAGATTTTTGTACGCTCGAAAAAACTTTGTCTACACTTTAGAAAATCAGGCGTAGGTTACAAATCAGGCGTAGGGAATGGGGGGGGGGGGCGGGGGTTTAAAGGGAAGTTCACAAATAAAGAGCCATCATCAATAATAAATGATAAAAACATCAATAAATCAACCAATAAATCAATCAAAAAAAATTAATAAGGAATAACATTTTTTTAAAATCAATAAATAAAACATTTTCTACTTACCGACTGCAGCGCCGGGAGCCCTCCAACAGCGTGCTGGGATCCCCCCCCCCCCCCCCCCCCCTCAGTGTGTCTCTGTCAGTGTCTCTATCTCTCTGTCTGTCTGTCTTTGTGTGTCTCTCACTCTCTGTCTGTCAGTGTCTGTGTTTCTGACAGCAAGGGGAGGGGGAGGAGGAGGGTAGAGGGAGCAAGGGGGGGCAGGAGGAGGGGAGGGGGGACAGGGGGAGGGGAGGGGGAGAAGGGGGAGGGATGGGGGAGAAGAGGGAGGGAAGGGGAAGGGGGGAAGAGAAGGGGAAGGGGGAGGAGAAGGGGAAGGGGGGAAGGAGGAGAAGGGGAAGGGGGAGGAGAAGGGGAAGGGGGGAGGAGAAGAGGAAGGGGGGAGGAGAAGGGGAAGGGGGGAGGAGAAGGGGAAGGGGGGGAGGAGAAGGGGAAAGGGGAGGGGAGAGGAGAAGGGGAAAGGTGGGGGAGAGGAGAAGGGGAAAGGTGGGGGAGAGGAGAAGGGGAAAGTGGGGGGGAGAGGAGAACGGGAAAGAGAAGGGGGGAGAAGGGGAAGGAGAGGTGGGGGGAAAGGAGAAGGGGGGGAAAGGAGAAGGGGGGAAAGGAGAACGGGGGAAAGGAAGGGGGGAAAGGAGAACGGGGGTAGAAGGAGAAGGGGGGGGAAAGGAGAAGGGGGAGGGAGGCTGAACGGGCCAGGCCCGGCCAGGCCCAAGACTTCGGGCAGGGCCCGTCCCCAGCACCAGATTTACAGGTAGGTGGCGTTGGGTCGGGTCGGGTCTGTAGGCCCGGGGTCGGGAGCGCGGGTCGGGTCGGGGGGAGCACGGGTCGGGGTCGGGAGCGCGGGTCGGGTCGGGGGAGGGTGGAGGGAGGTCGGTTTGGTTCGTGTCGGGGGCGGGGGGAGGGAGGTCAGGTTGGGTCGGGTCTGGTCCGGGTGGGGGCGGGGTGGTCGGGAGCGTGGGTCGGGTCGGGAGCGCGGCTCGGGTCGGGAGGGCGGAGGGAGGTCGGGTCGGTTCATGTCGGGGGCGGGGGGAGGGAGGTCAGGTTGGGTCGGGTCTGGTCCGGGTGGGGGCGGGGGGGGGGTCGGGAGCGCGGGTCGGGTCGTGGGGGTGGTGGGAGGGAGGTTGGTTCGGTTCGGGTCGGAGGAGGGGGGAGGAAGGGAGGGAGAGGGAGGTCAGGTCGGGTGGCGGTGGGGGGAGCGCGGGTCGGGTCCACTCTGGGGGTTGGGTCCGGTCCGGTCCGGGGCGGGGGGTGGGGGGGAAGCGGGAGTCGAGTCGGGTCGGGAGGAAGCAGGAGCTGGGCGTGGGAGGCAGCCCTATGCACGCAGCCCCAGTGAGGCCATTCGGCCAGGGCTAGGGGCTGCGTGCTTCGGGCCCCTCCCACACAGTTTTGGGCGCCTGGAGCTACTGCACATGCGCGCCCACTGTGGCGCGCATGTGCAGAGGGCCCGCCACTGTTTTCAGTGCAGGGACCTGGCTCTGCCCCCTACAGCTCGCGCTGCGCCACGCCCAGCTCCAGAGGACCCGCAGGGAGATGGAGAATCTGTAAGTTTTTTTTAGGTGCACTTTGTGGCGCGAAAAACGGTCGTCCAGGTCGGGGCTGCGCCGTTCTAGGCGTGGCCCGAAACTTGGGCTCAATGTTACTAAGTGTAGCAGGGTAGAATCTTTGAAGAATAAATGTAGCTACTTTTTAGTTGCCACAAGACTCTTATTACAAAAGAACCTTGAAATTACCGAATTAAAATTTTGTAGTGGGTGAAACTGACAAGAAACCATCAAGCTGCTCTAACCTGACAGCTGCGAATCATTACTGATGATCCTTTTAAATAATCTCCCTGGAACTGGCTTCCTGGTGCTGCAACCCCGGTCATCAAAATCCATGGCGCGGCCTTGGACAACGTGGACCATTTTCCATACCTTGGGAGCCTACTATCAGCAAGGGCAGACATCGACGACGAGGTCCATCCTCCAGTGCGCCAGCGCAGCCTTTGGTCGCCTGAGGAAGAGAGTGGTCAAAGAGCAGGATCTCAAATCTAGCACCAAGCTTATGGGGGCCGAAATTCATCAACTCACTGCTCCCGCCGACTGTCGTTCACTGCTGATGACATTGCTCTTCTTGATCCGCCCAGTGCCACTTTAAGGTGGGCGGGGGGGAGAGCTGTCAGCAGACGTCCGAGTGGTGCAACTGACCTCCCGCCCACCGAGCTCCCATATTGATGCGGGCGGAACTCGGCGGCAGAACAGGGATGGACCGCGGCGAGGAGACTGGTCTGTCCCCGACGGTGAGTATGAAGATTGTTAAAAAAAGGTTAGTGAACATTTTTTTATTAGTTTTTCCACAGAGACTTCCCTTAAATGGGTCCCCTGAAGGTCTTCCGATAGTTTTTAAATTTTTTGTTATTGATTTTTATTTTTAGGTCTTCGACCCTCCGTGGGCCCGCCTCCATCCTCGGCGGCACGTTGGGTGGCACTTCGACGGGTGGAGGCCTTGCTGAAAATCGGCCCCATCGTCTATCATCATCACAGGCAGTCCCTCGAAATCGAGGAAGACTTGCTTCCACTCTAAAAGTGAGTTCTCAGGTGACTGTACAGTCCAATACGGGAGTTACAGTCTCTGTCACAGGTGGGGCAGACAATCATTGAAGGAGAGGGTAGGTGGAACTGGTTTGCCGCATGCTCCTTCCGCTGCCTGCGCTTGGTTTCTGCCTGCTCTCGCCGACGAGACTCGAGGTGCTCAGCGCCCTCCCGGATGCTATTCCTCCACTTCGGGCGGTCTTGGGCCAGGGATTTCCAAGTGTTGGTGGGGATGTTGCACTTAATCAAGGAGACTTTGAGGGTGTCCTTGAAATGTTTCCTCCGCCCACCTAGGGATCTCTTGCTGTGTAGGATTTCCGAGTAGAGCGTTTGCACTGAGCGGACGATGTGGCCCGCCCAATGGAGCTGGTCAAGTGTGGTCAGTCCTTCGATGGTGGGGATGTTGGCCTGATCAAGAACATTGAGATTGGTGCATCTATCCTCCCAGGGGATTTGCAGGATCTGTACTGAAAGGCTGCTTCAAGTGCTTTTGAGGAGAATCAATTTGTGAGTGATTTTAAGGGCCTTTTTGACTCTTGCCAATCATCTAATCACATAGGGCATTTATAGCGATTTATAGTGAAGAGCATTATGTGCCCAATCAAGGAGATGGCAGACTACTGCGGAGGAGGAGACCTTACACCCAATGCATTTACAGGGAAAAGCGATCAAACCTGAACTTGTCTGATAACACATGCCTTCCGAAAGAAGGTCATCGGTGAGACATGCCAGCTAATTAAGGAAGATCTGCAGCCAACCAGCACCATCAGGACCACACTGCCCGTTGAGGTAAAGGGTTCTGCGGCACTTTCCTTCTACGCATCGGGCTCCTTTCAGGTCTCAACTGGCGACATTTGCGGTATCTCTCAGCACGCCACACATTGCTCCATTCAACAGGTGACTGAAGCCCTTTACGCACGCAGGATGGACTTTATAAGCTTCCCTATGACCAGGGAGGCACAGCTTTGGGTTTCTCGCAAATAGCAAACATCCCCAAGTACAGAGAGCAATAGACTGTACGCAGATCACCCTGTGAGCACCTTTACAGGATGCAGATGTGTTTCAGAACCAAAAGGGATTCCACTCATGACTCCCTTGCGTAATCCCCAGATGGACGCCGAGAAGTGCTACAATGAAAGCCATATAGCTACACGCAATTTCGTGGTAAAGACAATTGGAGTTCTTAAGCAATGCTTCAGATGCCTGGACCACTCAGGAGGCAACCTACAATACCACCCCAAGCAGGTCGTTGAGTTTATTGTGGTGTGCTGCAAGTTGCATAACCTAGCTATGAGGAGAGAACAACAATTGCCAGATGCGAGTGTCGGACCACGTCAGGAGAGAGGGGAGGCGGAAGAGGAGGATGAAGAGGACCTCGGGGAGGACAATCAGCCTGGTGATGAACCCATGCCCCCACCCCACAACACTGGAAAAGCCCCGTGGTAGTTACACAGCTGCAAAATTCTTGTGTCAGCAGCTCATAAATGAACGCTTTGTGTGAACTTAGGTTGGTGACAGTTACAGTTGCATTATGTTTCATCATTGCCTCGCCTGGCCTGGCCATGGCCATTGTTTCCAACCAATGTATCCATGTTTTACCTTACGTTATTGGAAGACACTTCAGGACAATTGTACAGTTAAATAAAAAAATTTAATAATTAAAGACACATTTGAAATTTTTAGATTGAAACATATATAAAACCCCCACTACCTTTGCGCCTCCCTTTGCGCCTTGGGAGTCTGGGTGGCTGCAAAACATAACTGAGCTTATTAGAACAGAAGGGTAGACATGAGAATGCTGCATTGCACTGGCATATGTAGGAGGAGAAACACTACTGCAATAAATGTGAACGAGAGACGTTACATATATGATTACATCATATGGTTGTACATCCATGGAATTCACTGTCCAAATCTTAGCAGGGAATCTACGCAAGAATACCCAGCTTAATTACAATCCAGTAGATTTACATATTCAGTGGGTCATTACAATTTAAAATCTATTGAATACTTACTCTTGCTGAAGCAACCAGGCTGTTCCACCTCTTGTGGCACGAGTCTGATTCCCTCCGCTCGTGGAACACCAAGGTCATCACATCGGCAATCTTTCCCCAAATCTTTTGCTATGTTTGGGGTGGAGGATTCCCATGCCTACCCTGGGTTAATTGGGCCCACCAAGTCTCCACCTCGTGGACCAGTGCTTTATTTCCTTTATTTGAGAAAGGTTTTGCCCTGGTTCTCCCTGAAATTTCATGGACACTGTCCCCCGACTCTTCACGAGACATGTCCATCTTATTTATATTTGATTTATTGGTATTTTATAGGTATTTTACTGCCGATTACTCTCTCACCAAATCCTTCCACCTCCTTCCACCACAAGCACTCTCTCTCTCTCTCTTTGTCTTCTGCGATGACTCCTGACCTCCCAAATCACGGGAAAACTTCTTTGCAAAAAAAACCGCATGCACAGAACGGCCGTTGCTATGGACGTCAGCCTTCCACATCGCTAAGACCCATTCCACATCACGAAGTTTATCGCCCAAAATAAAAAGCCGAAAGTAGCGCTCAAAAAAATGGCCGATATTCCAACGATCCTGAAAAATAAAAAATCACTAAGGCTGGAACATCGCCCATTTTTTGGGCGATAGCGATCTTAGTGGAAAGTCTAGCCCATGGACTCTCATGCCTATTTTCTTTTTGCTCAAATCATTTAATTTGATTTAATTTCCATTTTCATTATAATCCTAACAAAACAGTGAAAAATAGTACATCATGCACTGAAACAAACAATACACAAGCAAAACACACACCGGTGTCATATGAGTGAATAGGCACGTATTAATTATTTGTTAAATCAGAAAACATTTACATCTGAAGACACTTTCTGTGCATGTTTATCTATTGCTACATGTGTGAACAGCTGCTCAGTAATATGGTGGAGGGTTGTCAGCAGTGATACTTTTAGCACTTAGGAGTGAATCAGTGTGTTAATTATTCATTTGACAGCTGAAATCAGACACTGCTATCATCAGCAATGATGGCGGTGTGAGGTTGCCGAGAAGAAATATGTTACTGGTGCCATTTTAAAGATTTAGCATCATGTTACCATAGGTCAGTAAATGAGAAATGCAAGCTCAAGCTAATTGGAGCAGCATTCGCTACATAAAAAAGATGGAAAAAATATAAAGAAATGGGAATACTTTCTGTTCAAAGTACTCTACCAGTGTCAATGTAGAAAATATAATTCTAAAAACATTGACTCCATTGTGAACGTTGGATTTTCAGGTGGATCTCGTTTACGTCCCGATTTCATTCTGAGGCAAAACTTCCAGTTCAGGTGGGAGGAGCCATTTCTTACATCCGCCCCTTCACCAGTGCTCATGTGCAAATGAGATGGCTAGTGTAAGGTATTCACATTTCTGGCCTTTCCGCCTCCATTAGACACTATTTTCATTGGTGTGACCTAGGAACAGGTAAATGAGGAATAACTTGTCATGATCAGACTTACCTGTGGTAGAAATGATCAATTTAAAGGTGCTCATGTCTGAACAACCTTTGGCACTTTAATTGAGGAACTCTCTGGTAACAAGCACATTTTTGTCCTGTACCCACAATGAGTGATACCATAGAGCCCCATGAGAATTCCCCTGATTGCATTCTTAACAAAAAAGGAGAACAGAAGAAAACAAATGAGTCAGGCAGCATTGAAGTTTGATGAGACCAACCCATTAGTAGTCTTCACAACAAGACTATAGGCCCCAGAGATCGTATGGAGCTCAGTGAGGAGCTGTGCTTTTGATGAATTTGCTTTAGTAAAGGATGCGCTGAATGAATTATGCTACCTTCCACACAATGTTCTGCAGTAAGGTAGCATAGTGGTTATGTTACCGGATTAGTAATCCAGAGGCCTGGACTAATGATCCGGAGAAATGAATGCAAATCCCACCACGGCAGCTGTGGAATTTAAATTCAATTAATTAAATAAATCTGGAATAAAAAAACTAGTATCAGTAATGGTGACTATGAAACTATCGGATTGTTGTTAAAAACCCATCTGGTTCACTAATGTCCTTTAGGGAAGGAAATTTGTTGTCTTTACCCAGTCTGGCCTATACGTGACTCTAGACCCACAGCAATGTGGTTGGCTCTTAACTGCCCTCTGAAATTCAGTTGTATTCAAGAAGGCACCACCACCTTCTTGAGGGCAATTAGGGATGGGCAATAAATGTTGGCCTTACCGGCGATGCCCACATCCTGTAAATGAATAATAATAAGGGTCAAGTGCCTGAACACTTTGCCAGTGGCTGTCAGTACAGCTTTCAACTTTAATGCCAATAAATTCTTCCAAGTTGCAACCGGGGACTTCCGTAACATCAGCCAGGTTTCCTTCCAGACTTGCATTAGACCGATACCATCTATTTGGGAGGGGTTATTTAGTTATTTTATGTTGTTGGTTCCTCCAAGGTTTAAGAGGGCAGTAAATGTCACTCCCATTGCACTGTGTGCTCCTTCCATGGATCCATTGACTTTCCTGAATAAAAAGGAATTCCATTCCTCAGTGTTCAAATTATCCATGGCTAGTACCAATGAATCCAATGTTTTCATCATGAAGAACTCTATCTTTTCAGCAACATTCGGGGAAAAACAGTGAAATGCCAAGAATGCATCTGGGAGACAAGGGAATCCCCCTGCTTCCATAGCTCATAAGCCCACTTTGAGTTCCATACTCACCAGCAGAACATTGCTACAATGAGTCATATTCAGCAACGAGTCATTGAGAGGACTATAGGGGTTCTGATGATAAAGTTTGCTGCCTTGATAGATTTCGAGAGATCCTGCAGTATACTTCTAAATAGTTCCCCAACAACATCGTTGTTTCCTATACCCTTCACAACGTAGGTGTTCAGGAAGGACCAGAAATGGAATTTCTGGAAGAGGGGTGTCCAGTAGAGGCTGGAGAACATCGAACTCGGTCTTGCGGCGATCAGTACTCAGAGGACTCTTCCATATTGACTGCAAGGGAAAATTGTGGAGAGATCATTAGTTATACTTTTTCCTCATATTAAGATTGAATGCTTAGAAACCCTTGAAACCTGAGATGTAGTGAAATGCAAATGTTAGTATTTATACCATAATGAGAGTCATGATAAGTGATCCACACCAGAATTAGGAGCACAAATAACGACCTGGGAGCTGGTTGGTTTGCTACACATGAGCATAGATGAGAGCCCACTTACCTTCCCCTCCATGGAGGATAGTCAGTTGTTTAACGACCAACTAGTGACAAGTGCAGATTTGAGCCTTGGCTGGGTGTACAGCAGGCATCAGGAGTTCCTCATGAACAGCATAGTAAGCAACCCTAGTGCTAATGAGGAGCTCCAGGTGCCTGCTACAACCTGCGCCACTATGATCCAGGCCTGGACACTATGGGAGCATCTCGGCCACCCACCAGAGCAGTGGTGGTGGCGGCCAGTCACTCGTGGAGTGCACTTTATGTAAACCATGAGGTAGGTATTTAATTTTCTGAGTTTTTAACCATTTTATTGTCTAAATTTCAGTGATCTTTTTTTTCATCGTGTTTTGCAGGGTTTACAGCAAACAATCAAAACTGAACACATTTGAATTTTTCCTGGGGTTGGAAAACCAGGTCGGTCTCAAAATGAAATTCAGTACCACCAACCAAAAGAGAAACAGTCGGTCCTGAGAGTTATCAGTGTTAGATCTAAATCAGCGAGCTGGCAAAATGGAAGGGATATGAAGGTACTTGCATATTGTTAACTGAATTCTAGATGGCCCCCTGATGGGAGGTAACACATTGAAGCATTGCATGGTAATGTCTTATCTTGAATTACTTTTCAGTGGTTATTCAGATGTAAGAGCAGGAACCATGAAACCTTCCAATAGAGGGAAAGAGAAAGAGACAGCATTGAAATAAATCGCCCCCTCTACCAATTGAATAATGAAGCCACAGAACAGGGGAAATCATTTGCCTTAATGCAATTTTGAAAACGTTTTTACCTTAAGCCAAACCACAACCATGCCCCCTCCTGATTTGCAATCGAACCCCGGTCCAGTTTTGGACCTGGTGAAAGGTGACAATTGCAAGTGCGTTAATTCCTATCTGCACTGAGTCTCCATGCTGTCAGTCTTAAATACATTCTCCAAACCATTTGCTACTCCAATGTTACAGCATTCTTTATTAAGGAAAAAATATTTTAAATCAATGGAAATACACAGAAAAAAATTAAGAAAATCTTAAACATGATTTCAATTTTATCGTAATTCCTGGATTTAAAATCAGTATTATTTGTAAAATCACTTAAAGGTGTTGTTAATAGTAATCTGGTAATACTTTTCAATCCGAAAAAAAATCATGAACCTTTCTATCCAACCAGAATTTTAAACGGTGACCCACCTGGGGGAAAAGACTCACAGAGGCACCTCTGAGAAGAAAAATGGCATATTTAATCAGCTCAATCCTTGGCCGAGACAGAGATTGTTTTATCCATCCACTAATGATATTCAGTCTGGAACTACTAAAGGAAATTGTCCACAAATGGAAGAATTGCCTTTGGGTTAATGATGTGTGTAGTCTGGATGAAATATAAAGTAGCTGGCCTTCTTCGTTCCTGAGTAGACTAGACAGAGCATTGTGGCCTCTGGTGTTTCTGAGTCTTATTATAACTTTATAAAGCTCTTCTGTTTGTTTCGTTACTCAAACCCCAACTAAACTGACCAGAGTATAGTCTGAAGTAAAAAGTCATATGATGAGTTCCTTAGTCTCTTGTACAATATACTTGATAGGATTTTTAAAAATATAATTCAGAAGAATAAAAAATTATAAATTATAAATTATAAATAAAAAATTATGCCTTTGGCATCTCCCAGAAGATCCTTCCATTAATTCTGCTAGCTGACTGGAACTAATGGTTGCATAGTGTTGTTTGAAACACCTCTTCAGAGCTGGTTGACTAAGACTCATTACAACTGAGTATAGCCTAGTATTAAGCTTTCATTTCTGCTGACTTTTTTGCTGAGAATTTTGTCACTTTGACTTTTTGGCAAATTTAACTAGGAGGTGATTTTAACTTGTCCTTATATAGCATCACTTATCCTTAAATATCGACAGAGATATATATAGAAATAACAAAGAAATCAAAGCTGTAAAATAATTGTCTGTATGATGAATATGATTACCAGTGTAGACCTGGTAGAACGATTACAATTCAAATGATCTTAAATTGCATGATTTAGACAATTCTTTAAGGAGATTTGGGTAATCGTATTCAAGGGGCCGAATGCTTGTTTTAGGTGACTACTAGTGACTCGGACCTGCTTCTGACACTGTTTGGATGCAGAAGATTGTCCCCTAAATTGATATGAAAGTGAAATGAAGGCTGGCCTCAGAATTTAAAATAAACTTATTTTCTAGTAATTGACTTTAATTGGATATTGTAATTTTCTATCCTTGTGTGCAGCTGAATACCCTTGGTGCATTGTCATGTTTGCCGAGAAGATACTTGGCCGGATAATTGTGATTTCAGAGACCCATAATGTTGGCTGATTGCTACTCTTCATCAACCATGTAATCTCAATGAGATCTATGGCACCTGAGAAATCTCATAACAGTATTATTCAACAGTCACTTGTCAAAGACCTTGGGCAAAATGCTGCATACACTAGCGTTCTGAAGTGATTGGCAAGGTAATGTATGGGACATTGGCTATTATGATTTGGCGAACATAAGAACATAAGAAATAGGAGCAGGAGTACACCGTTAGGTCCCTCGAGCCTGCTCTGCCATTTAATAAGATCATGGCTGGTCTGATCATGGACTCAGCTCCAATTCCCTGCCCGCACCCCATAACCCTTTATTCCCTTATCTCTCAAAAATCTGTCTATTTCCGCCTTAAATATATTATATGACCCAGCCTCCACAGCTCTCTGGGGCAGAGAATTCCATAGATTTACAACCCTCTGAGAAGAAATTCCTCCTCATCTCAGTTTTAAATTGGCGGCCCTTTATTCTGAGACTATGTCCTCTAGTTTTAGTTTCCCCTATGAGTGGAAAAAGCCTCTCTGCATCCACCTTGTCGAGCCCCCTTGTTATATGTTTCAATAAGATCACCTCTCATTCTTCTGAACTCCAATGTGTATAGGCCCAACCTATCTTCATAAGTCTATCCCCTCAGCTCCGGAATCAACCTAGTGAACCTTCTCTGAACAGCCTCCAATACAAGTATATCCTTCCTTAAAATGGAGAGCAAAACTGTAGGCAGTGCTCTAGGTGTGACCTCACCAATACTCTGTACAGTTGTAGCAGGACTTCTCTGCTTTTATACTCTATCACCCTTGCAATAAAGGCCAACATTCCATTTGCTTTCCTGATTATTTGCTGTACCTGCACACTAACGTTTTGTGATTCATGCACAAGAACCCACAGGTCCCTCTGTACTGAAGCACTTTGCAATTTTTCTACATTTAAATTATAATTTTCTTTTCTATTATTTCTGCCAAAGTTGCTAACCTCACATTTTCCCACGTTATACTCCAGCTGCCAAATTTTTGCCCACTCACTTAGCCTGTCTATGGGCCCAAGTTTCCACATGATTTGCGCCTGATTTTTAGGAGCAACTGGTGGAGAACGGACTATCTTAGAAATCGCAATTCTCCACATTTTTTTTTCTGCAGTTCTAGTCAGGTAGAACAGTTCTACTTTGGAACAGAATTTTTTCTTCAAAAGGGGGCATGTCCGGCCACTGACACCTGATTTGAAAGTTTCCACAGTGAAAACGTACTCCAAACTAAAGTAGAATGGAGCAAGTGAAGATTTTTGTAGAACTGAAAAAACCTGTTCTACACATTAAAAAATCAGGCGCAGGTTACAAATTAGGCGTCCAGAACGAGGAGGGGGGGAGGGGGGGGGAAGGGAAGTAATTAAATTCTATAATAAATCCTTATTTATACTTCTACAAATATTATACAAATAAATCCAACCTGAATAAATATTTATAAGCAAAGAAAAGATTAAATAACCATCTTCCTACCTGTGTGAAAGTGCTTCAGGCAGGCCTTTCAGGACCGAAGGCTGATCGGGCTGGCCCGAGACTTCGGGCAGGGCCTGTCCCCAGCACCAGATTTACAGGTAGGTGGCGTTGGGTCGGGTCGGGGGGAGGGAGGGAGAGAGAGGGTGGGGGGAGGGAGGGAGGGGGGGGGAGGGAGGGAGGGAGAGAGAGGGGGGGAGGGAGGGAGAGAGAGGGGGGGAGGGAGGGAGAGCGGGAGTCAGGTCGGGTCGGGTCGGGGGGCGGGAGCGCGGGTCGGGTCGGGTCCAGTCGGGGAGGCGGGGAGCGGGAACAGGAGTGCGGGTCGGGTCGGGTCGGGTCCAGTTGGGGGGGGAGGGGGGGCGGAGCGGGAACAGGAGCGCGGGTCGGGTCGGGTCTAGTCGGGGGGGCGGGGAGCGGGAACAGGAGCGCGGGTCGGGTTGGGTCCAGTTGGGGAGCGGGAACAGGAGCACGGTCGGGTCCAGTCGGGGGGGGGGGGCGGAGAGGTGGGTGTCGGGTCTGGTCCAGAGGCAGGGGGGGCGGGCGGGGCGGGTGTCGGGTCTGGTCCGGAGGCGGGGGGGGGGGGGGGCGGGGAGCGGGTGTCGGGTCTGGTCCGGAGGCGGGGGGGGGGGGGCGGGCGGGGCGGGTGTCGGGTCTGGTCCGGAGGCGGGGGGGGGGGGGAGCGGGTGTCGGGTCTGGTCCGGAGGCGGGGGGGGGGGGCGGGGAGCGAGTGTCGGGTCTGGTCCGGAGGCGGGGGGGGGGGCGGGGTAGCGGGTGTCGGGTCTGGTCCGGAGGCGGGGGGGGGGGGGAGCGGGTGTCGGGTCTGGTCCGGAGGCGGGGGGGGGGGCGGGGTAGCGGGTGTCGGGTCTGGTCCGGAGGCGGGGGGGGGGGCGGGGTAGCGGGTGTCGGGTCTGGTCCGGAGGCGGGGGGGGGGGGCGGGGTAGCGGGTGTCGGGTCTGGTCCGGAGGCGGGGGGGGGGGGGGAGCGGGTGTCGGGTCTGGTCCAGAGGCGGGGGGTGGGGGGGAGCGGGTGTCGGGTCTGGTCCAGAGGCGGGGGGGCGGGGGAGAGCGGGTGTCGGGTCTGGTCGTGGGGGGCGCAGCAGGAGCTGGCCGTGGGAGGAGCCTTATTCACGCAGCCCCAGTGAGGCCATTGGGCCAGGGCTAGGGGCTGCGTGCTTCGGGCCCCTCCCACACAGTTCGGCGCCTGGAGCTACTGCACTTGCGTGCCCACTGTAGCGCGCATGTGCAGAGGTCCCGGCACTGTTTTCAGCGCAGGGACCTGGCTCCGCCCCCCTACAGCTCGTGCTGCGCTGCGCCAAGGGCCAGAGGACCTGCAGGGAGGTGGAGAATACCGAGGATTTTCTTAGGCACACTTTGTGGTGCGAAAACGGGCGTCCAGGTCGGGACTGCGCCGTCCTAGGCGTGTGTGGAAACTTGGGCCCTATATCCCTTTGCAGATTTTTTGTGTCCTCACAATTTGCTTTCCTACCCATCTTTGTATCATCAGCAAACTTGCCTACATTACACTCAGTTCCTTCAACCAAGTCATTAATACAGATTGTAAATAGTTGAGGACCCAGCACCGATCCCTGTGGCACCCCACTAGTCACTGTTTGCCAAGCGGAGAATGACCCATTTCTCCAGACTCCTCAGATTCCTCCTCATCTCAGTTTTAAATGGGTGGCCCCTTATTCTGAGACTATGTCTCCTAGTTTTAGTTACCCCTATGAGTGGAAATATCCTCTCTGCATCCACCTTGTCTAGCCTCCTCATTAACATATATTTCAATAAGATCACCTCTCAATCTTCTGAACTCCAATGAATATAGGCCCAATCTACTCAACCTATCTTCATAAGTCAACCCTCTTATCTCCGGAATCAACCAAGTGAACCTTTGCTGAACAGCCTCCAATACAAGTATATCCTTCCTTAAATACAGAGATCAAAACTGTATGCAGTACTCTAGGTGTGGCCTCACCAATGCCCTGTACAGTTGTAGCAGCACTTCTCTGCTTTTATACTCTATCCCCCTTGCAATAAAGGATAATGTTATATATGTGGACTTGTATTTACTCTGTATAGCCACCAGAGGGCTCATCCCCTAGAGTCCCAAGAGATCCCATAATCACTTGGGAGCACAGGTACTTAAGGAGGCTTCACAGGTTGGAGAGGCACTCTGGAAACTTGCAATAAAAGACTAAGGTCACACTATACTTTGAGCTCACAATGTTCAGTCTGACTCTTTCTCCGTACACAACAACTGGCAATGAGATACAGATAGCGAACGCAAAGATGCAGAGAACAGTGGGCATCTTGGAGAAATTTTTGGTGGGAGATGATTGGGAAACTTTTGTGGAGCGACTCGACCAATACTTCATGGCCAACAAGCTGATGGGGAAGAGAGCTCTGCCAAATGAAGGGCGATCCTCCTCACCGTTTGTGGGGCACCAACATATGGCCTCATGAAGAATCTGCTCACTCCAGCGAAACCCATGGAGAAATCAAACGACGATTTGTGCACACTGGACCGAGAGCTTTTGAACCCGAAGGAAATCGTTCTGATGGCGAGGTACCGGTTCTACACTTACAAAAGATCTGAAGGCCAGGAAGTGGTGAGTTATTTCACTGAGCTAAGGCACCTTGCAGGACATTGCGAATTTGAAGGACATTTGGAGCACATGCTCAGAGACTTTTTCTTACTTGGCATTGGCCACGAAATCATACTTCGCAAACTTTTGACTGTAGAGACCCCAACCTTGAGTAAGACCATAGCGATAGCCCAGGTGTTCATTGCCACCAGTGACAATACTAAGTCAATCTCTCAGCACATGAGTGCTGCTTCAAGGACTGTGAACAAAGTGATGTTGTTTTCAAATCGTAACGTACAGGGCAAGTCACACATACCTGCAGCTGCACGCCGCAGCTGACTCAGAGTCCACCACCAAGGGTGATGAATACAAGGCCATTAACACCTTGTTGGCGCTGTGGGGGTGATCATCGTTTCCATTCATGCCAATTCAAAGAATAAAGCCTGTGGAACAATGGGACAGATCCAACGAGAGTGCAAGCGAGCTGCTAAGCCTGTTAAACCTGCAAACCACCATGTTGCAGAGGAGGACAGATCCACGGAGGATCATGATGAACCAGAGCCTCAAATAGAGGAGTCAGAGGCACATGGGATGCACACATTCACCACGAATTGTCCCCCGATAATGCTAAACATTGAACTAAATGGACTCCCGGTGTCAATGGAGCTGGACACGGGCGCGAACCAGTCCATCATGGCCAAAAAGACCTTTAAAGGTTGTGGTACAACAAGGCTTCAAGGCCAGTCTTAACTCCAGTTTGCACAAAACTAAGAACTTACACAAAAGAACTGATTCCTGTAATCGGCAGTGCTACCGAAAAGGTCTCCTACGATGGAGCGGTGCACAAGCTACCACTCTAGGTGGTACCGGGTGATGGTCCCACGCTGCTCGGCAGGAGCTGGCTGGGAAAGAGACGCTGGAACTGGGACGACATCTGAGCGCTATAGCCCACTGATGACACTTCGTGTGCCCAGGTCTTAAATAAATTTCCTTCACTGTTCGAACCAGGCATTGGGAAATTCCAAGGAGCAAAAGTGCAGATCCACCTAGTTCCGGGGGCGCGACCCGTCCATCACAAGGTGAGAGCAGTACCGTACATGATGAGAGAAAGGGTAGAAATCGAGCTAAACCGGCTGCAAAGACAGGACATCATTTCACCGATCAAGTTCAGCGGGTGGGCCAGTCCTATTGTCCCAGTCCTCAAGGGAGACGGCATCGTCAGAATCTGTGGCGATTACAAAGTAACTATCAATCGTTTCTCCCACTACCAAAGGCCGATGACCTCTTTGCAATGCTGGCGGGAGGAAAGACGTTCACGAAGCTGGATCTGACTTCAGCCTACATGACGCAGGAACTGGAGGAATCATCGAAGGCCCTCACCTGCATCATCACGCACAAGTGTCTTTTTGTTTATAACAGATGCCCGTTTGGAATCTTATCTGCTGCGGCGATATTCCAGAGAATCATGGAAAGTTTACTGAAGTCGGTCCCGCACACCGTGGTCTTCCAGGACGACATCTTGGTCACAGGTTGGAAGACAGTCGAGCACTTGCAGAACCTGGAAGAGGTTCTTAAGCGACTCAACCGTGTGGGGCTCAGGCTAAAACACTCAAAGTGCGTTTTCCTGGCCCCTGAAGTGGAATTCTTGGGAAGGAGGATTGTGGTGGACGGCATCAGGCCCACCAATGCGATGACGGAGGCAATCGAGAACGCACCAAGGCCACAGAATGTGACGGAGCTGCGGTCGTTTCCGGGACTCTTGAACTACTTTGGTAACTTCTTACCGGGTCTCACTGCTAGAAACACTTCATGTCTTACTACGAAAAGTGGGCGAATGTTTTGCGGCAAAAGACAAGAAAATGCCTTTGAAAAAGTTGAGAAAATTGTTATGCTCAAACAAATTGCTTGTGTTGTATGATCCATATAAGTGTTTGGTACTAGCATGTGATGCGTCATCATATGGCATCGGGTGTGTATTGCAACAAGCTAATGACTTCGGGAAACTGCAACCGGTTGCTTATGCATCCAGGAGTCTGTCTAAGGCTGTGAGAGCCTACAGCATGATTGAAAAAGAAGCGTTTGCGTGTGTCTATGGGGTAAAGAAAATGCAGCAATACCTGTTTGGGCTAAATTCGAAATGGAAACTGACCATAAGCCACTTATATCCCTGTTTTCCAAGAGTAAACGGATAAATACCAATGCATCGGCCCGCATCCAGAGATGGGCGCCACAGGCCAGGCACAGAAAACTGCGCCGATGCTCTCATTAGGCTGCCATTGCCCACCACGGCGGTGGAAATGACGCAGCCTACAGATCTAGCCATGGTTATGGAAGCATTTGAGAGTGAGCAATCACCTGTCACTGCCTGGCAGATCAAAACCTGGAGAAGCCAGGACTCCTTATTATCTCTAGTCAAAAGCTGTGTGCTTCACGGGAGCTGGTCCAGTGTCCCAGTGGAAATGCAGGAAGAGATAAAGCCGTTCCAGCAGCGCAAAGATGAAATGTCTATACAGGCAGATTGCCTTCTATGGGGCAATCGAGTAGTGGTCCCTAAGAAGGGCAGAGTCACCTTCATCAATGACCTCCACAGTACCCACCCAGGCATCGTAATGATGAAAGCGATAGCCAGATCCAACATCAATGCGGACTTAGAGTCCTGCGTTCACAGATGTAATACATGCTTGCAGTTAAGCAATGTACCCAGGGAGGAGCCGCTAAGTTTATGGTCTTGGCCCTCCAAACCATGGTCGAGGGTACACGTCGACTATGCAGGCCCGTTCTTGGGTAAAATGTTCCTTGTGGTTGTAGACGCGTACTCCAAGTGGATTGAATGTGAGATAATGTCAGCTAGCACGTCCGCTGCCACTACTGAAAACCTGCGGGCCATGTTTGCAACACACGGCTTACCCGATGTCCTGGTGAGTGACAACGGGCCATGTTTTCCCAGTGCTGAGTGCAAAGAATTCATGACCCGTAACGGGATCAAACATGTCACATCTGCCCCATTTAAACCAGCGTCCAATGGTCAGGCAGAGAGAGCAGTGCAGACCATCAAGCAAGGCTTGAAGAGGGTAACTGAAGGCTCACTGCAGACTCGTCTATCCCGAGTCCTGCTTAGCTACCGCACGAGACCACACTCACTCACTGGGATCCCACCTGCTGAACTGCTCATGAAAAGAGCACTAAAGACAAGGCTCTCGTTAGTTCACCCTGATCTACATGAACAGGTAGAGAGCAGGCAGCGTCAACAAAGTGCATACCATGACAGCGCAAATGTGTCACGTGAGATTGAAATCAATGATCCTGTATTTGTATTAAATTATGGACAAGGTCCCAAGTGTCTTCCGGGCACTGTCGTAGCCAAAGAGGGGAGCAGGGTGGATTGGGTCAAACCTTCAAATGGACTTACTCACCAGTAAAACTTGGACAAATCAAACTCAGATTCACGGACTATCCTGAGCAATCCACATTGGACCCTACGTTTTTTGATCCCCCAACATACACACCAGTGGCAACCGGCACCACGGTTGACCACGAAGCAGAACACATCATCCACAGCAGCCCTGCAGGGCTCAACACACCAGGTAGCCCAGCAAGGCCAGCTGCACAGCAGCCCAGCGAGGGCCCAACAAATGATTCAACAACACTAGCTTTCACACCGAGACGATCAACCACAGCAAGAAGGGCCCCAGATCGACTCACATTGTAAATAGTTACACTATTGACTTTGGGGGGGAGTGTTGTTATCTACGTGGACTTGTATTTGCTCTGTACAGCCACCAGAGGGCTCATCCTCTGGCATCCCAAGGGATCCCATAATCCTTTGGCAGCACAGGTATTTAAGGAGGCTTCACAGGTTGGAGAGGCACTCTGGAGACCTGCAATAAAAGACTAAGGTCACACTATACTTTGAGCTCACAGTGTTCAGTCTGATTCTTTCTCCATACACAACAGCTAACATTCTATTTACCTTCCTGATTACTTGCTGAAACTTGCATACTAACTTTTTGTGTTTCATGCACAAGTACCCCCAGGTCCCTTTGTACTGTAGCACTTTGCAATTTTTCTCCACTTAAATTATAATTTGCTTTTCTATTTTTTCTGCCAAAGTGGATCATCATCATCATCATAGGCAGTCCCTCGGAGTCGAGGAACATTTGCTTCCATTCTTAAAATGAGTCCTTAGGTGGCTGAAGAGTCCAATACAAGAGCTGCAGTCTCTGTCACAGGTGGGACAGATAGTCGTTGAGGGAAGGGGTGGGTGGGACTGGTTTGCCGCACACTCTTTCTGCTGCCTACGCTGATTTCTGCATGCTCTCGGCGATGAGACTTGAGGTGCTCAGTGCCCTCCGGGATGCACTTCCTCCACTTAGGGCAGTCTTTGGCCAGGGACTCCCAGGTGTCAGTGGGGATGTTGCACTTATCAGGGAGGCTTTGAGAGTGTCCTTGTAATGTTTCCTCTGCCCATCTTTGGCTTGTTTGCCGTGAAGGAGTTCCGAGTACAGAGCTTGCTTTGGGAGTCTTGTGTCAGGCATGCGAACAATGTGGCCTGCCCAGCGGAGCTGATCAAGTGTGGTCAGTACTTTAATGCTGGGGATGTTGGCCTGGCCGAGGACGCTGATGTTGGTGCGACTGTCTTCCCAGGGGATTTGTAGGATCTTGCGGAGACATCGTTGGTGATATTTCTCCAACGACTTGAGGTATCTACTGTACATGGTCTGTGTCTCTGAGCCATACAGGAGGGCGGGTATTACATAGAAACATAGAAAGAGAGGCGGGAGTGTGAGCAGCAGGAGTCCGGGGACAGCGGAGCGGCCTATAAAGGCCCAGGGTTCGTCGGAGAGGTGGGAGTGTGAGCAGCGGGTGTCCAGGGACAGCGGAGAGGCCTATAAAGGCCCAGGGTTCGTCGGAGAGGCGGGAGTGTGAGCAGCAGGAGTCCGGGGACAGCAGAGCGGCCTATAAAGGCCCAGGGTTCGTCGGAGAGGCGGGAGTGTGAGCAGCGGGTGTCCAGGGACAGCGGAGAGGCCTATAAAGGTCCAGTGTTTGTCAGCGAGGCGGGAGTGTGAGCAGCGGATGTCCAGGGACAGCGGAGAGGCCTATAAAGGTCCAGTGTTTGTCAGCGAGGCGGGAGTGTGAGCAGCGGATGTCCAGGGACAGCGGAGAGGCCTATAAAGGTCCAGTGTTTGTCAGCGAGGCGAGAGTGCGAGCAGCGGGTGTCCAGGGACAGCGGAGCGGCCTATAAAGGCCCAGGGTTCGTCGGAGGCCCAGCCGGTGCAGCTGCAGCAGCGAGGCAAAAAAGAAGTAGAAAGAAATCGAAAGGTGACGTCACAGCTAAGGAGGTAAGTGATTGGCTGGTGATTGGTAAGTAGTTTTTCTTTTTCTTTTCTTTACCAGTAAGTAACATTTAGCCTTGTTGTTGCCAAATTAAGTTAATCTCGGGGTTAAGTCATGGCAGGAGAGCTCTGACACGTGTTATGCCTCTCCTGTACTATGTGAGAAGTCAGGGACGCATCCGGTGTCCCTGACGATTACGTGTGCGGGAAGTGTATCCGCCTCCAGCTCCTGACGGACCGCATTGCCACACTGGAGCTGCGGTTGCATTCACTTTGGAGCATGCACGATGCTGAGAATGACGTGAATAGCACGTTTAGCGAGTTGGTCTCACCGCAGGTAAAGGGTACACAGCCAGATAGTAAATGGGTGACCAACAGGAAGAGCAGTGGAAGGAAGGTAGTGCAGGGGTCCCCTGCGGTCATCCCCCTGCAAAACAGATACACCGCTTCGGGTACTGTTGAGGGGGATGACTCATCAAGGAAGGGCAGCAGCAGCCAAGTTCATGGCACCGTGGGTGGCTCTGCTGCACAGGAGGGCAGGAAAAAGAGTGGGAGAGCGATAGTGATAGGGGATTCAATTGTAAGGGGAATAGATAGGCGTTTTTGCGGCCGCAACCGAGACTCCAGGATGGTATGTTGCCTCCTTGGTGCAAGGGTCAAGGATGGCTCAGAGCAGATGCAGGACATTCTGAAAAGGGACAGTGAACAGCCAGTTGTCGTGGAGCACATAGGTACCAAAGATATAGATAAAAAACGAGATGAGGTCCTACGAGATGAATTTAGGGAGCTAGGAGCTAAATTAAAAAGTAGGACCTCAAAAGTAGTAATCTCAGGATTGCGACCAGTGCCACATGCTAGTCAGAGTAACAATCGCAGGATAGCTCAGGTGAATACGTGGCTTGACGAGTGGTGCAAAAGGGAGGGATTCAAATTCCTAGGACATTGGAAGCAGTTCTGGGGGAGTACAAACCAGACGGTCTACACCTTGGCAGGACCGGAACCAATGTCCTGGGGGAAGTGTTTGCTAGTGCTGATGGGGAGGAGTTAAACTAACATGGCAAGGGGATGGGAACCTATGCAGGGAGACAGAGGGAAATAAAATGGAGGCAGAAGCAAAAGATAGTAAGGAGAATAGTAAAAGTGGAGAGCAGAGAAACCCAAGGCAAAAAACAAAAAGGGCCACATTACAGCAAAATTCTAAAGGGGCAAAGTGTGTTAAAAAGACAAGCCTAAAGGCTCTGTGCCTCAATGCGAGGAGTATTCAGAATAAGGTGGACAAATTAACAGCGCAGACAGCAGTTAACGGATAAGATGTAATTGGCATCACGGAGACATGGCTCCAGGGTGACCAAGGCTGGGAACCCAACATCCAGGGGTATTCAACATTTAGGAAGGATAGGCAGAGAGAAAAAGTGGGCGGGGTGGCATTGCTGGTTAAAGAGGAAATTAATGCAATAGTAAGGAGGGACATTAGCCTGGATGATGTGGAAGTGGTATGGGTGGAGCTGCGAAATTCCAAAGGGCAGAAAATGCTAGTGGGAGTTGTGTACAGACCACCAAACAGTAGTAGTGAGGTTGGGGACAGTGTCAAACAAGAAATAAAGGATTTGTGCAATAAAGTTATCATAGGCGACTTTAATCTACATATTGATTGGGCTAACCAAACTGGTAGGAATCCGGTGGAGGAGGATTTCCTGAAGTATATTAGGGATGGTTTTCTCGACCAATATGTCGAGGAACCAACCAGAGAGCTGGCCATCCTAGACTGGGTGATGTGTAATGAGAAGGGACTAATTAGCAATCTTGTTGTGTGAGGCCCCTTGGGGAAGAGTGACCATAATATGGTAGAATTCTTTATTAAGATGGAGAGTGACACAGTTAATTCGGAAACTAGGGTCCTGAACTTAAGGAAAGGTAACTTCGACGGTACGAGGTGTGAATTGGCTAGAATAGACTGGCAAAGGATACTTAAAGGGTTGACGGTGGATAGGCAATGGCAAATATTTAAAGATTACATGGATGAACTGCAGCAATTGTACATCCCTGTCTGGAGTAAAAATAAAACGGGGAAGGTGGCTCAACCGTGGCTAACAAGGAAAATTAAGGATAGTGTTAAAACCAAGGAAGAGGCATATAAATTGGCTAGAAAAAGTAACAAAGCTGAGGACTGGGAGAAATTTAGAATTCAACAGAGGAGGATTAAGGGTTTAATTAAGAGGGGGAAAATAGAGTACGAGAGGAAGCTTGCAGGGAACATAAAAACTGACTGCAACAGCTTCTATAAATATGCGAAGAGAAAAAGATTAGTTAAGACAAATGTAGACCCCTTGTAGTCGGATTCAGGTGAATTTATAATGGGGAACAAAGAAATGGCAGACCAATTGAACAAGTACTTCGGTCCTGTCTTCACGAAGGAAGACACGAATAACCTTCCGAATGTACTAGGGCACAGTGGGTCTAGTGAGAAGGAGGAACAGAAGGATATCCTTATTCGGCGGGAAATTGTGTTAGGGAAATTGATGGGATTGAAGGCTGATAAGTCCCTGGGGCTTGATAGTCTGCATCCCAGAGTACTTAAGGAAGTGGCCCTAGAAATAGTGGATGCATTGGTTATCATTTTCCAACAGTCTATCGACTCTGGATCGGTTCCTATGGACTGGAGGGTAGCTAATGTAACACCACTTTTTAAAAAAGGAGGGAGAGAGAAAACGGGTAATTATAGACCGGTTAGCCTGACATCAGTAGTGGGGAAAATGTTGGAATCAATCATTAAGGATGAAATAGCAGCGCATTTGGAAAGCAGTGACAGGATCGGGCCAAGTCAGCATGGATTTATGAAAGAGAAATCATGCTTGACGAATATTCTGGAACTGTTTGAGGATGTAACTAGCAGAGTGGACAAGGGAGAACCATTGGATGTGGTGTATTTGGACTTTCAAAAGGCTTTTCACAAGGTCCCGCGCAAGAGATTGGTGTGCAAAGTCAAAGCGCATGGTTTTGGGGGTAATGTACTGAAGTGGATAGAGAACTGGTTGGCAGACAGGAGCAGAGAGTCGTGACAAACGGGTCCTTTTCAGAATGGCAGGCAGTGACTATTGGAGTGCTGTAGGGCTCAGTGCTGGGACCCCAGCTCTTTACAATATACATTAATGATTTGGATGAAGGAATTGAGTGTAATATCTCCAAGTTTGCAAATGACACTAAACTGGGTGGCGGTGTGAGCTGTGAGGGGGACGCTAATAGGCTGCAGGGTGACTTGGACAGGTTAGATGAGTGGGCAAATGCATGGCAGATGCAGTATAATGTGGATAAATGTGAGGTTATCCATTTTGGGGGCAAAAACACAAAGGCAGAATATTATCTGAATGGTGGCAGATTAGGAAAAGGGGAGCTGCAACGAAACCTGGGTGTCATGATTCATCAGTCATTGAAGGTTGGCATGCAGGAACAACAAGCAGTGAAGAAGGCAAATAGTATGTTGGCCTTCATAGCTGGGGGATTTGAGTATAGGAGCAGGGAGGTCTTACTGCAGTTGTACAGAGCCTTAGTGAGGCCTCACCTGGAATATTGTGTTCAGTTTTGGTCTCCTAATCTGAGGAAGGACTTTCTTGCTATTGAGGGAGTGCAGCGAAGGTTCACCAGACTAATTCCAGGGATGGCTGGACTGTCATATGAGGAGAGACTGGATCAACTGGGCCTTTATTCACTGGAGTTTAGCAGGATGAGAGGGGATCCCATAGAAACGTATAAGATTCTGACGGGACTGGACAGGTTAGATGCGGGAAGAATGTTCCCGATATTGGGGAAGTCCAGAACCAGGGGACATAGTCTTAGGATAAGGGGTAGGTCATTTAGGACTGAGATGAGGAGAAACTTCTTCACTCAGAGAGTTGTTAACCTGTGGAATTCTCTACTGCAGAGAGTTGTTGATGACAGTTCGTTAGATATATTCAAGAGGGAGTTAGATATGGCCCTGATGGCTAAAGGGATCAAGGGGTATGGAGAGAAAGCAGGAAAGGGGTACTGAGGTGAATGATCAGCCATGAACTTATTGAATGGGGGTGCAGGCTCGAAGGGCCAAATAGCCTATTTTCTATGTTCAGAAACATAGAAACATAGAAAATAGGTGCAGGAGTAGGCCATTCGGCCCTTCAAGCCTGCACCACCATTCAATAAGATCAAGGCTGATCATTCCCTCAGTACCCCTTTCCTGCTTTCTCTCCATACCCCTTGATCCCCTTAGCCGTAAGGGCCATATCTAACTCCCTCTTGAATATATCCAATGAACAGGCATCAACAACTCTCTGCGGCAGGGAATTCCACAGGTTAACAACTCTCTGAGTGAAGAAGGTTCTCCTCATCTCAGTCCTAAATGACCTACCCCTTATCCTAAGACTATGTCCCCTGGTTCTGGACTTCCCCAATATCGGGAACATTCTTCCCGCATCTAACCTGTCCAGTCCCGTCAGAATCTTATACGTTTCTATGGGATCCCCTCTCATCCTGCTAAACTCCAGTGAATAAAGGCCCAGTTGATCCAGTCTCTCCTCATATGACAGTCCAGCCATACCTGGAATTAGTCTGGTGAACCTTCGCTGCACTCCCTCAATAGCAAGAAAGTCCTTCCTCAGATTAGGAGACCAAAACTGAACACAATATTCCAGGTGAGGCCTCACTTACAACTGCAGTAAGACCTCCCTGCTCCTATACTCAAATCCCCCAGCTATGAAAGCCAACATACCATTTGCCTTCTTCACTGCTTGTTGTTCCTGCATGCCAACCTTCAATGACTGATGAATCATGACACCCAGGTCTCGTTGCAGCTCCCCTTTTCCAAATCTGCCACCATTCAGATAATATTCTGTCTTTGTGTTTTTGCCCCCAAAATGGATAACCTCACATTTATCCACATTATACTGCATCTGCCATGCATTTGCCCACTCATCTAACCTGTCCAAGTCACCCTGCAGCCTATTAGCGTCCCCCTCACAGCTCACACCGCCACCCAGTTTAGTGTAATTTGCAAACTTGGAGATATTACACTCAATTCCTTCATCCAAATCATTAATGTATATTGTAAAGAGCTGGTATCCTAGCACTGAGCCCTACAGCATTCCACTAGTCACTGCCTGCCATTCTGAAAAGGACCCGTTTATCCCAACTCTCTGCTCCTGTCTGCCAACCAGTTCTCTATCCACTTCAGTACATTACCCCCAAAACCATGCGCTTTGACTTTGCACACCAATCTCTTGTGCGGGACCTTGTGAAAAGCCTTTTGAAAGTCCAAATACACCACATCCATTGGTTCTCCCTT
Organism: Pristiophorus japonicus; assembly: GCF_044704955.1. NCBI lineage: Eukaryota > Metazoa > Chordata > Chondrichthyes > Pristiophoridae > Pristiophorus > Pristiophorus japonicus. The sequence goes on from NC_091985.1 coordinate 53,069,240, forward strand.
GTCCTCTCTGCTAGTTACATCCTCAAAAAATTCCAGAATATTCGTCAAGCATGATTTCTCTTTCATAAATCTTATATTTTCATAAATTTATATATTCATATTCATATATATATATTCATAAATGTTATATGTTTCCATGAGATCCCCTCTCATCCTTCTAAACTCCAGTGAATAAAGGCCCAGTCGATCCAGTCTCTCCTCATATGTCAGTCCATCCATCCCATGAATCAATCTGGTGAACCTTCGCTGCACTCCCTCAAAAGCAAGAACGTCCTTCCTCAGATTAGGAGACCAAAACTGAACCCAATATTCCAGGTGGGGCCTCACCAAGGCCCTGTACAATCACAGTAAGACCTCACTGCTCCTTAACTCAAATCTCCTAGCTATGAAGGCCAATATGCCATTTGCCTTCTTCACCGCCTGCTGTAATTGCATGCCAACTTTCAATGACGATGTACCATGACACCCAGGTCTCGTTGCACGTCCCCTTTTCCTAATCTGCCACCATTCAGATAATATTCTGCCTTCACCTTTTTGCCTGTAGACCATGAGCTTGGTGGCAGTTTTGAGAGCCTGATCTTCAAACACTCTTTTACTCAAGCGGTCGAAGGCTGCACTAGCGCACTGGAGACAGTGTTGAATCTCGTCGTTAATGTCTGCTCTTGTTGATAAGAGGCTCCGAGATATGGGAAATGGTCCACGTTGTCCAGGGCCGCGCTGTGGATCTTGATGACTGGGGGGAAATGCTATGCGGCGAGGACAGGCTGGTAGAGAATCTTTCTCTTATGGATGTTTAGCGTGAGGCCCATGCTTTTGTACGCCTCAGTAAATACGTCGGCTATGTCCTGGAGTTCATTCTCTGTATGTGCGCAAACGCAGGCGTCGTCCGCGTACTGTAGTTCGACGACAGAGGTTGGGGTGGTCTTGGATGTGGCCTGGAGACGACGAAAGTTGAACAGGTTCCCACTAGTTCTGTAGTTTAGTTCCACTCCAGCAGGGAGCTTGGTGACTGTGAGATGGAGCATAGCAGCGAGCAAGATTGAGAAGATATATTATATGACCCAGCCTCCACAGCTCTCTGGGGCAGAGAATTACATAGATTTACAACCCTCTGAGAGAAGAAATTCCTCCTCAGTTTTAAATGGGTGGCCCCTTATTCTGATTCTATGTCTCCTAGTTTTACTTTCCCCTATGAGTGGAAATATCCTCTCTACATCCATCTTGTCTAGCCTCCTTATTAACTTATATGTTTCGATAAGATCACCTCTCATTCTTCTGAACTTCAATGAATATAGGCCCAACCTACTCAACCTATCTTCATAAGTCAACCCCCTCATCTCCAGAATCAACCTAGTGAACCTTTTCTGAGCCTCCAATACAAGTATATCCTTCCTTAAATACAGAGATCAAAACTATATGCAGTACTCTAGGTGTGGCATCACCAATACACTGTATAGCTGTAGTTCAATGCTTTTATACTCTCTCCCCCTTGCAAAAAAGACTAAAATTCCATTTACCTTCCTGATTACTTGCTAGAACTGCATAATAACTTTTTGTGTTTCATGCACAAGGACCCCAGGTCCCTTTGTACTGCAGCACTTTGCAATTTTTCTCCACTTAAATTATAATTTGCTTTTCTATTTTTTCTGCCAAAGCGGATCATCATCATCATCATTGGCAATCTCTCGGAATCGAGGAAGACTTGCTTCCACTCTTCAAATGAGTCCTTAGGTGATTGAACAGTCCAATACGAGAACCATAGTCTGTCACAGGTGGAACAGATAGTCGTTGAGGGACGGGGTGGGTGGGACTGGTTTCCCGCACGCTCTTTCCGCTGCCTGCGCTTGATTTCTGCATGCTCTCGGCAATGAGACTCGAGGTGCTCAGTGCCCTTCTGGGTGCACTTCCTCCACTTAGGGCGGTCTTTGGCCAGGGACTCCCAGGTGTCAGTGGGGATGTTGCACTTTATCAGGGAGGCTTTGAGGGTGTCCTTGTAATGTTTCCTCAGCCCATCTTTGGCTTGTTTGCCGTGAAGGAGTTCCAAGGAGAGCGCTTGCTTTGGGAGTCTTGTGTCAGGCATGTGAACAATGTGACCTGCCCAGTGAAGCTGATCAAGTGTGGTCAGTGCTTCAATGCTGGGAATGTTGGCCTGGTCGAGGCCGCTAACATTGGTGCGTTTGTCCTCCCAGGGGATTTGTAGGATCTTGCGGAGACATCGTTGGTGGTATTACTACAGCCCTGTAGACCATGAGCTTGGTGGCAGTATTTGAGAGCCTGGTCTTCAAACACTCTGTTTCTCAGGCGGCTGAAGGCTGCAGTAGCACACTGGAGGCGGTGTTGAATCTCATCGTCAATGTCTGCTCTTGTTGATAAGTATGGGAAATGGTCCACGTTGTCCAGGGCCGTGCCATGGATCTTGATGACTGGGGGGCAATGCTGTGTGGCGAGGACAGGCTGGTGGAGGACCTTTGTCTTACAGATGATTGGCGTGAACCCATGCTTTCGTACGCCTCAGTAGATATGTCGACTATGTCCTGGAGTTCAGCCTCTGTATGTGTGCCGATGCAGGCGTCATCCGCGTACTGAAGCTCGACGACAAAGGTTGGGGTGGTCTTGGACCTGGCTTGGAGATGACGAAGGTTGAACGGGTTCCCACTGGTTCTGTAGTTTAGTTCCACTCCAGCGGGGAGCTAGTTGACTGTGAGGTGGAGCATGGCAGCGAGGAAGATTGAGAAGAGAGTTGGAGCGATGACGCAGCCCTATTTGACCCCAGTCCGGACTTGGATTGGGTCTGTAATGGATCCGTTGGTAAGGATCACGGCCTGCATGTCATCGTGGAGCAGGCGGAGGATGGTGACGAACTTTTGGGGGCATCCGAAACGGAGGAGGACGCTCCATAGACCCTCGCGGTTGACAGTGTCAAAGCCTTTGTTAGGTCGAAGAAGGCCATGTATAAAGGCTGGCGCTGTTCCCTGCATTTTTCCTGCAGCTGTCGCGCTGCAAAAGTCATGTCCGTTGTGCCTCGTAGGGGACGAAATCCACACTGCTACTCCAGGAGGAGCTCCTCAGCCACAGGGAGAAGATGACTGAGGAAGACTCTAGCGACAACTTTCCCAGTGGCTGATAACAGGGAGATTCCTCTGTAGGGGATCAAGGGGTATGGTGAGAAAGCAGGAATAGGGTACTGAAGTTACATGTTCAGCCATGAACTCATTGAATGGCGGTGCAGGCTCGTAGGGCCGAATGACCTACTCCTGCACCTATTTTCTATGTTTCTATGTAGTTGCCGCAGTCGGACTTGTGCCCTTTTTTAAAGATAATCACGGTCACTGCATCCCTGAGATCTCCCGGCATGCTCTCCTCCCTCCAGATGAAAGCGATGAAGTCATGCATTCGTGCCAACAGTAGCTCTCCGCCATACTTCAGTGCCTCAGCAGGGATTCCATTCGCCCCCGTAGTCATCTTGTTTTTAAGCTGTCTTATGGCTTTTTCTACCTAGTGAAGTGTTGGAGTTTTGCCGAGCATGCTGCGGAATGGAGTCGAGAACACTCAGGTCAAAGGCAGAGTTTCGATTGAGGAGACTCCAATGAATATAGGCCCAACCGACTCAACCTATCCTGATAAGTCAACTACCTCATCTCCGGAATCAACCTAGTGAACGTTTTCTGAACAGCCTCCAATACAAGTATATCCTTCCTTAAATACAGAGATCAAAACTATACGCAGTACTTTAGGTGTGGCCTCACCAATACCCTGTACAGTTGTAGCAGCACTTCCCTGCTTTTATACTCTATCCCCCTTGCAATAAAAGCTAACATTCCATTCACCTTCCTGATTACTTGCTGTACCTGCATACTAACTTTTTGTGTTTCATGCACAAGGACCTCAGGCCCCTCTGTACTGCAGCATTTTGCAATTTTTCTCCATTTAAATTTTTATTTGCTTTTCTATTTTTTCTGCCAAAGTGGATAACCTCACCTTTTCCCACATTATACTCCATCTGCCAAATTTTTGCACATTCACTTAGCCTGTCTATATCCCTTTGCAGATTTTTTTGTGTCCTCCTCACAATTTGTTTTCCCACTCATCTATGTATCATCAGCAAACTTGGTTACATTACACTCAGTCCCTTCATCCAAATCATTAAAATAGATCGTAAATAGTTGAGGTCCCAGCACCGATCCCTGCGGCACCCCACTAGTTACTGTCTGCCAACCGGAAAATGACCCATTTATCCCAACTCTCTGTTCTCTGTTAGTTAGCCAATCCTCTATCCATGCTAATATATTACCCCAACCCCGTGAACTTTTATCTTATGCAGTAACCTTTTTATGTGGCACTTTATCGAATGCCTTCTGGAAATCCAAATACACAACATCCACTGGTTCCCCTTTATCTACCCTGCTCATTAGATCCTCAAAGAACTCCAGCAAATTTGGCAAACATGATTTCCTTTTCATAAAACTATGCTGATTCTGCTTGATTGAATTATGCTTTTCCAAATGTCCTGCTACTACTTCCATAATAATGGACTCCAGCATTTTCCCAATGACAGATTTTAGGCTAACTGGTCTATAGTTTCCTGCTTTCTGACTGCCTCCTTTTTTAAATAGGGGTGTTACATTTGCGGTTTTCCAATCCACTGGGACCTCCCCAGAATCCAGGGAATTTTGGTCGATTACAATCAATGCATCCATTATATTTGCAGCCACTTCTTTTAAAACCCTAGGATGTAAGCCATCAGGTCCAGGGGACTTGTCTGCCTTTAGTCCCATTATTTTACCGAGTACTACTTCTTTAGCGATAGTGATTGTATTAAGTTCCTCCCTCCCTATAGCCCCTTGATTATCCACTATTGGGATGTTTTTAGTGTCTTCTACCGTGAAGACCGATACAAAATATTTGTTCAATGTCTCTGCCATTTCCCTGTTCCCCATTATTAATTCCCCAGTCTCATCCTCTAGGGGACCAACATTTACTTTAGCCACTTTTTTCCTTTTTATGTACCTGTAGAAACTCTTACTATCTGTTTTTAGATGTCGTGCTAGTTTACTTTCATTCCCTCTCTTTATAATTTTTTTAATTGTTCCTTGCTGGCTTTGAAAAGTTTCCCAAACCTCTGGCCTCCCACTAGTTTTGGCCACATTGTATGCCCTTGTTTTCAATTTGATACCATCTTTTATTTCTTTAGTTAGCCACGGATGATTATCCATTCTCTTACAGTCTTTCTTCTCATTGGGATATATTTTTGTGGTGAGTTATGAAATAACTCCTTAAATGTCTGTCACTACTCATCAACCCTCCCATATTTTAGTCTATTTTCCCAGTCCACTTTAGCCAACTCTGCCTTCAGACCTTTGTAGTCTCCTTTATTTAAGCTTAGGACACTAGTTTGGGAGCCAACGATGTTGATTGAGGGAGGAATGTTGGCTCGGAATGGAAGAAAGCCCATAGAAACATAGAAACATAGAAAATAGGTGCAGGAGTAGGCCATTCGGTCCTTCGAGCCTGCACCACCATTCAATATGATCATGGCTGATCATGCAACTTCAGTACCCCATTCCTGCTTTCTCTCCATACCCCTTGATCCCTTTAGCCGTAAGGGCCACTTCTGACTCCCTTTTGAATATATCGAACAAACTGGACTCAACAACTTTCTGTGGTAAAGAATTCGACAGGTTCACAATTCTCTGATTGAAGAAGTTTCTCCTCATCTCGGTCGGAAATGGCTTGCCCCTTATCCTTAGACTGTGACCCCTGGTTCTGGACTTCCCCAACATCAGGAACATTTTTCCTGCATCTAACCTGTCTAATCCCATCAGAATTTTATATGTTTCTATGAGATCCCTTCTCATTCTTCGAAATTCCAGTGAATATGAGCTTAGTCGATCCAGTCTTTCTTCCTATGTCAGTCCTGCCATCCCGGGAATCAGTGTTGAACCTTCGCTGCACTCCCTCAATAGCAAGAATGTCCATCCTCAGATTAGGAAACCAAAACTGTACACAATATTCAAGGTGTGGCCTCACCAAGGCCCTGTACAACTGCAGTAAGACCTCCCTGCTCCTATACTCAAATCCTGTCGCTATGAAGGCCAACATGCCATTTGCCTTCTTCACCGCCTGCTGTACCTGCATGCCAGCTTTCAATGACTGACACCCAGGTCTCATTGCACCTCCCCTTTTCCTAATCTGTCACCATTCAGATAATATTCTGCCTTCCTGTTTTTGCTACCAAAGTGAATAACCTCCCATTTTTCTACATTATACTGCATCTGCCATGCATTTGCCTACTCACCTGACCTGTCCAAGTCACCCGCAGCCTCTTAGCATCCTCCTCACAGCTCACACTGCCACCCAGCTTGTAGTATCTATTTTTAAAAATGGCATCAAATCCAGGCAACCATAAGCCACTGGTCTAACATCAGTAACAGGTAACATATTGGAAACTATTCTAAACAGTTGGCTGGAGGAATATATATACAGCTATAAATTAATGATAAACAACCAGCAAGAACCTAGAAGGAGATGAGGCTGCCTCAGAGACCTCTTTGACTTCTTAAATTATATTACAGATAAACCATGTACCAAAACTCCCTATGATATAATTTTATTTGAACTTCCAGAAAGATCTTCTCAGGGATCCACACAACTAAACCCACAAAAATTCACAGTAAAGCAATGGATTGGATAAGAATTTGGCTCAGAAGTAGAAAGGAACGAGCTATCATGAAATCTGCACAATAAGACTGGGGGAGGTATTGATGGAAACTTTCAATTTCTAATCTACATGAATTATCTGGATATCAATATCAAATGTAAGTTGTGAAATTTGATGATGTTATTAAACTAAGGAGAGCAGGAAAGACAGAGGATGCAGGAAAAGATTCGTAGTAAGATTTATCATGATTATGTAAATAAATCTTTAAAATTATAAATTTAAAATATTACACATAAGTCAAAATGCATCATAAGTCTGCAATGAATGGAATTTCAGAGAGCTATTTGGAAAGGGCCTGTGTTATTAGGCTCATCATTTTCAATGTCTAGACAATGTGATAGAGCAATTGACAAATATATAGCCGCTACAGTAGAATACAAGTCTTCAGTGACTATTCAAAGTATTTGCAATCCATTCGTTGGGCTACATTTTCAGTGCTATATTTAATACTGGTTACCACACCACATATGGAGGGATGAGATATGAGGAAAGGTTAGAGAAGCTCTAGCTCTACCATCAGACAGAGAATTAGGTACAAAAACATTAGAGGCCCGAAATCGGTGAAACCCAAATCTACCAAATGCTGTCTAAAGGACCGCCGATGGCCACTGAGAGACCAGGCGGTACTTTGCCAGGAAGATTCCACTAAAAGTGGTGGTAGTACCGCCCGGCAGCAAAATAACGGCTTACGCCGTCAATCTGAGTGGCAGCGGGCAAGAACTCTCAATCTCAGCAGCAAAGGCTCTTGCCGCCCAAACGTCGCTGAGGATGGAGTCAGGCCCAGGGAGGGTGGAAGACCTGAAAATAAAAATTATTACTGTCATGTATCCTACATGGCTACTGTTGGTACTACCATAAGGTCTGCCACCAGAGGGCACAGCAGAGGGAGACTTGTAGCTTACCTGTACAGGTGTGCCTGGCCTAGTATAAAAGGCAGGCCACCAGGTGTGATCCTCACTCTGGAGTTAACAAATAAAGGACTAAGGTCACTATAGTTCAAGTACACCATATTGCCTCGTGGAGTCATTATTAGAGCATCCAAGGACACAACAATTCCAAAGAAAGAAAACATCGGAACACTTTCAGGGGACCCCATACAGGTAAGTCGCTATAAAAATGTTTTTTTAAAGATTTTCGCTAACCTTTTTTTGCAGGTCTTCCTACTTACCGTCGGGGTTAGATATGCCACCACGCAGCGGTCCTTCCCCCTGCTGGCGCCGACTCCCGCCGACTTCTGCCCGCACCAATCTGACTCGCTGGGTGGGAGGTCACTTTCGCTATTTGGCCGTCAGCAGCCGTCAGCGGGTGGTTTCCGGCAGTACTCCCCTCCCGCCTGCTCCAGCCCAAGTGGAAACCGGCACAGAGGGGAATTCGGAGCCAAAACTCCACGGCAGTCGGCGGCAGTGGGCGGTAAGGCCACCAATATCGGGCCTAGGGATGTTCAAAATACTATAATGGGAGACTTAGAGGAATCAGCATGGACCATATGATCTTTTGTTATTCTTGATTTTTTCTTATGGTCTTGTAGAAATTGCCAGTCATAGTCAGTTGCTACAAATACAGTTGACCTATAAAACAGTAAGCACAATTAAAAAGTAAAATCCTTTAGAATATCCTGAGGATTTGAAAGGCACTATATAAATGTAAATTATTTCCTTCTTTCTTGGAATTCACTGATTCTCACGTAAATGTGCAATTATTCAGATTATGTTTCTTTTTCAAATGCTGAAATTTGATTGTCTGTTTGTTACCTGAAATATGTGGGATTAGCTTCATATCAACATTTGTCAGCAACAATTCTTAAATGGGCTGACTTTAAAGAGATGATTCTGGTACAGTCCCATGAGGAGGAAAGGTAGGGCATCCAACGTCAGAGCTCCCTGGATGAAGAAACAGATAGAGAGAAAGATGAAGCAAAAAAAGGGGGTGTATGACAGATGTCAGGTTGATAATACAAGTGCGAACCAGGCTGAATATAGAAAGTTCAGAAGGGAAATGAAGAAAGAAATAAGTGGGGCAAAGAGAAAGTATGAGAATAGATTGGCAGCTAATATAAAAGGGAATCCAAAAGTCTTCTATAGGCATATAAATAGAAAACGAGTAGTAAGAGGAGGGGTGGAACCGATTAGGGACCAAAAATGACCTATGCATGGAGCAAGGGGGCATGGCTGAGGTACTAAATGAATACTTTGCATCTGTCTTTACCAAGGAAGAAGATGCTGCCACAGTCATAGTGACAAAGGAGGTAGTTGAGATACTGGATGGGATAAAAAGGAGGAGGTACTAAAAAGGCTGGCTGTATTTAAAGTAGATAAGCCACCAGGACCAGATGGGATGCATCCTTGGATGCTGAGGAAAGTAAAGGTGGAAATTGCAGAGCTATTGGCCATAATCTTCCAATCCTCATTGGATACAGGAGTGGTGCCAGAAAACAGCAGAATTGCAAATGTTACACCTTTGTTCAAAAAAGGGTGTAAGGATAAACCCAGCAATTACAGGCCAGTCAGTTTAACCTTGGTAGTGGGTAAGCTTTTAGAAATGATAATCCGGGAAAAATTAACAACCACTTGGACAAGTGTGGATTAATTAAGGAAAGCCAGCACTGATTTGTTAAGGCAAATCGTGTTTAACTAATTTGATTGAGATTTTTGGTAAGGTAACAGAGAGGGTTGATGACGGTAATGTGGTTGATGTGGTGTACATGGACTTCCAAAAGGCATTCGACAAACGTGCCACACAAAAGGCTTGTCAGCAAAGTTGAAGCTCATGGAATAAAGGGGACAGTGGCAGCATGCATACGAACTTGGCTAAGTAACAGGAAACAGAGAGTAGTGGTGAACGGTTGTATTTCGGACTGGAGGAAAGTACACAGTGCTCCCCAAGGGTTGGGACTAGGACTACTGCTTTTCTTAATATATATTGATGACAATTTCAAAATTTGCAGATGACACAAAACTTGGAAGTATAGTGAACAGTGAGAAGAATAGTGATAGACTTCAAGAGGGCATAGACAGGCTGGGAGAATGAGGGAGGAGGAGTGTGAAATATTCAACAAGATAAATATAGTGAGAGAGGAAGTTTAGCAGCTTTGAAAGTGGATAAATCCTCAGTCCGGGGTGAAATGTATCACAGGCTGTTAAGAGAAGCAAAAGAGGAAATAGCAGAGGCTCTGACCATTATTTTCCAATATATCTGGCTACAGGTGTGGTGCTGGAGGACTGGAGGACTGCTAATGTTGTACCTTTGTTTAAAAAGGGAGAAAGGGATAGACCAATAATTACAAGCCAGTCAGCCTAACCTCAGTGGTGGGAGAATTATTGGAAAAACTCCTGAGGGACAGGATAAATCTTCATTTGGAAAGACATGGATTAATCAAGGACAGCCAGCAAGAATTTGTTAAGGGAAGGTGGTGTCTGTGTAACTTGATTGAATTTTTCGAGGAGGGTCGATAAGGGCAGTGCGTATGACTAGTGTATATGGATTTTAGCAAAGCTTTTGATAAAACCCCACATGGCAGACTGGTCATGAAAGTAATAACCCATGGGATCCAGGGTAAAGTGGAAAGTTTGATCCAAAATTGGCTCAGAGGCAGGAAGCAAAGGGTAATGGTTGCTTGGTATTTATGTGATTGGAAGGCTGTATCCAATGGGGTTCCACAGGGCTCATTTCTGGATCCCCTGCTTTTTGTAGTATATATAGCAATGACCTGGACTTAAATGTTGGGGCGTATGATTAAGAAGTTTGTAGATGACACTGAAATAGGCTGTGTCATTGATAATGAAGAAGAAAGCTGTGGACTGCAGGAAGATATCGATGTACTGGTCAGGTGGGCAGAATAGTGACAAATAGAATTCAATCTGAATAGGTGTGAGGTAATGCATTTAGGGAGGTCTAACAAGGGAAGGGTATGACATTAAATGGTACGGCACTGAAACGTGTAGAGGAACAAAGCGACCTTGGCGTGTGGGTCCACAGATCCCTGAAGGTAGCAGGCCAGGTAGATAAGAACATAAGAACATAAGAAATAGGAATAGGAGTAGACCATACTGCCCCTCAAGCCTGCTCCGCCATTCAATAAGATTATGGTTGAGGAGGTGAAGAAAGCATATGGAATACTTGCCTTTATTAGTCGAGGCTTGGAATACAAGACCAAGGAGGTTATGCTTGAACTGTATAAAACACTGGTTAGGCCGCAGCTGGAGTACTGCGTGCAGTTTCTGGTCACCACATTACAGGAAAGATGTGATTGCACTGGAAAGGGTGTGTTGTGTATCTGTAAAGCATGCACTCCCATGTCCCGTCACCAGGGAGTGCATCCCCTGAAGTCGCAAGGGATCCCAGCATCTCTTGGGAGCACTGTATATAAGCCGGCCCCGAAGGCCTGTTCCTCACTCTGGAGTGTCTTAATAAAGACTGAGGTCACTGTTACTTTAACCTCCCTGTGTGCAGCCTCATCTGTGTTAGGAACACAATAACTGGCGACAAGTATACGAATCCAACACAAAGATGCAGCAAACTGTGGGCATCCTGGAGAAGTTCTCGGAGGGTGAGGACGGGGAAGCCTATGTCGAACGCCTAGACCAGTACATTGTAGCCAACGAGTTGGACGGAGAAGGAAGCGCTGCAAAAAGGAGAACGGTCCTCCTCACAGTCTGTGGGGCACGGAACTACAGCCTCATGAAGAATCTTCTGGCTCCGGTGAAACCCACAGATAAGTCGTATAAGGAGCTGTGTACACTGGTTCAGGAACATCTTAACCTGAGGGAGAGCGTGCTGATGGTGAGGTATCGGTTCTACACATGCCAGCGATCTGAAGGTCAGGAAGTGGTGAGCTACGTCGCCGAGCTAAGGCGACTTGCAGGACAATGTGAGTTTGATGGCTACCTGGAGCAAATGCTCAGATACTTTTTTGTACTGGGCATTGGCCACGAGACCATCGTACGAAAACTTTTGACTGTAGAGACACCGACCCTCAGTAAGGCCATTGCGATAGCACAGGCGTTTATGTCCACCAATGATAACACCAAACAAATCTCTCAGCACACAAGTGCTAGCAATGTTCATAAATTAACTGGAACTGTGTTTGCGAGCAGAAATGTACAGGGCAGGAACCACGAGTCTGCAACTGCCAGCAGGCCTCAGATGACTCAGAGTCCACAACAAAGGATGAATGCAAGGCAATTCATACCTTGTTGGAGTTGTGGAGGCTTCCATTAAGCCTACTCAAACCGCTTCAAAGGGTATGTTTGCAAGAACTGTGGAACAATGGGGCACCTCAAACGAGCTTGTAGATGAGCTGCAAGCTCTGCAAAACCTGCTAACCACCACGTGGCAGAGGTAGATCGGTCCATGGTGGATCAAAGCAATTTCGAGCCTCAGAGAGAAGAGGCAGATGCTGAAGTACACGGGGTGCACACATTTTCAACGAAATGTCCACCAAAAATGCTAAATGTAAAATTGAATGGCTTACCCATAGCCATGGAACTGGACGCTGGCGCTAGTCAATCCATCATGCGTAAAAATATGTTTGAGAGACTGTGGTGCAACAAGGCACTCAGACCAGCCTTGAGCCCCATCCACACGAAACTGAGAAGGTACACCAAAGAGCTTATCACTATCCTGGGCAGTGCCATGGTCAAGGTCACCTACGAGGGCACGGTGCACGAACTGCCACTCTGGATTGTCCTGGGCGATGGCCCCACACTGCTTGGAAGGAGCTAGCTGGGCAAAATCCGCTGGAACTGGGGTGACATCCGAGCGCTATCACATGTCGATGAGGTCTCATGTACCCAGGTTCTTAACAAATTTCCTTCCCTTTTTGAGCCAAGCATTGGAAACTTTTCTGGGGCGAAGATGCGGATCCACTTGGTCCCAGAGGCATGAAACATTCACCACAAGGCACGAACGGTACCTCACATGATGAGGGAGAGAGTGGAAATCGAGTTGGACAGTCTGCAACGCGAGGGCATCATCTCCCCAGTAGAATTCAGTGAGTGGGCCAGCCCGATTGTTCCAGTACTCAAAAGTGCTGGCACGGTCGGGATTTGCGGTGATTATAACGTAACTATTAATCATTTCTCGCTATAGTAACAATACCCTCTACCTAAGGCAGATGACCTAGTTGCGACGCTGGCAGGAGGCAAGACATTCGCCAAGCTTGATCTGACTTCGGCCTACATGACGCAGGAGCTGGAGGAGTCTTCAAAGGGCCTCACCTGCATCAACAGCACAAGGGACTGGTCATCTACAACAGATGCCCATTTGGAATTCGGTCAGCTGCAGCAATCTTCCAGAAAAACATGGAAAGCCTACTCAAGTCGGTACTACGCACGGTGGTCTTTCATGACGACATATTGGTCATGGGTCGGGACACCGTCGAGCACCTACAAAACCTGGAGGAGGTCCTCCAGCGACTGGATCACGTAGGGCTGCGGCTGAAGAGGTCGAAATGCGTCTTCATGGCAACAGAAGTGCAGTTTTTGGGGAGAAAGATCGCGGCGGACGGCATTCGGCCCACAGACGCCAAGACAGAGGCTATCAGGAATGTGCCCAGGCCACAGAACGCCATGGAGCTGCGGTCGTTCCTGGGACTACTCAACTATTTTGGTAACTTCCTACCGGGGTTAAGCACCCTCTTAGAGTCCCTACATCTGTTATTGCGCAAAGGTGAGAACTGGGTATGGGGAGAAAATGAAGTAATTGCTTTTGAGAAAGCCAGAAACATTTTATGCTCCAACAAGCTGCTTGTATTGTATAACCCATGTAAAAGACATGTGCTAACATGTGATGCGTCGTCGTACAGAGTCGGGTGTGTATTACAACAAGCTGACTTTGCGGGGAAGTTGCAACCTGTCGCCTATGCCTCCAGGAGCTTGTCTAAGGCCGAGAGGGCCGACAGCATGATTGAGAAAGAGGCATTAGGTGTGTGTTCGGGGTAAAGAAAATGCATTAGTGTCTATTTGGCCTCAAATTTGAGTAGGAACCGATCACAAGCCCCTCATATCCCTGTTCGCTGAAAACAAGGGGATAAATACCAATGCCTCAGCCCGCATACAAAGGTGGACACTCACGCTATCAGTGTATAACTATACCATCCGCCACAGGCCAGGCACCGAGAACTGTGCAGATGCTTTCAGTCGGCTACCATTGCCCACCACAGGGGTGGAAATGGCGCAGCCTGCAAACTTGTTGATGGTGGCGCAGCCCGCAGACTTGTTGATGGTCATGGAAGCGTTTGAAAATGATGAATCACCTGTCACGGCCCACCAGATTAGGACTTGGACCAGCCAAGATCCTCTGCTGTCCCTAGTAAAAAACTATGGACTGCATGGGAGCTGGGCCAGCATCCCCATTGAAATGCAAGAGCCAATCAAGCCGTTCCAGCGGCGAAAGGACGAGCAGTCCATTTAGGCAAACTGCCTGTTGTGGGGTAACCATGTAGTGCTACCCAAAAAGGGCAGGGAGACGTTCATCTTGGATCTCCACAGCACACACCCGGGTATAGTAATGATGAAAGCGATAGCCAGATCCCACGTGTGGTGGCCCGGTATCGACTCTGACTTAGAGTCCTGTGTACGGCATGCAGCGTGTGTGCTCAGTTGAGCAACGCGCCCAGAGAGGCACCACTAAGTTTGTGGTCCTGGCTCTCCAGACCATGGTCAAGGATCCATGTCGACTATGCGGGCCCCTTTCTCGGTATAATGTTCCTGGTGGTGGTGGATGCTTTTTCAAAATGGATTGAATGCGAAATAATGTCAGGAAGTACCGCCACAGCCACCATTGAAAGCCTGAGGGCCATGTTTGCCACCCACAGCTTGCCTGATATACTGGTCAGTGACAATGAGCCATGTTTCACCAGTGCCGAATTTAAAGAATTCATGATCTGCAATGGGATCAAACATATTACCTCGGCCCCGTTTAAACCAGCCTCCAATGGGCAGGCAGAGCGGGCAGTACAAACCATCAAACAGAGTCTTAAACGAGTCACAGAAGGCTCACTCCAAACCCGCCTGTCCCGAGTACTGCTCAGCTACTGCACGAGACCCCACTCACTCACAGGGGTGCCCCCGGCTGAGCTACTCATGAAAAGGACACTTAAAACCAGACTCTCGCTGGTTTACCCCAACCTGCATGATCAGCTAGAGAGAAGGCGGCAGCAACAAAATGTAAACGATGGTCGTGCTACTGTGTCACGGGAAATTGATCTGAATGACCCTGTATGTGCTAAACTATGGCTATGGTCCCAAGTGGATCGCGGGCATGGTGATAGCTAAAGAAGGGAGTAGGGTGTTTGTAGTCAAACTAGACAATGGAGAAATTTGCAGAAAGCACCTGGACCAAACGAGGCTGCGGTTCACAGACTGCCCTGAACAACCCACAGCAGACACCACCTTTTTCGAGCTCACAACACACAACCAAAGGATCAACGACACCACCCCGGACCAGGAAATCGAATCCATCGCGCCCAACAGCCCAGTAAGGCCAGGCTCACCCAGCAGCCCTGCAGGGCCAACAACACGCCAGCCCAGCGAGGGCACAGCCAACACACCAGAACAGACATTTGTACCGAGGCGGTCCACCAGGGAAAGAAAGGCTCCCAACCGCCTCACCTTGTAAATAGTTTTCACTTTGACTTTGTGGGGGAGTAATGTTGTGTATCTGTAAAGCATGCACTCCCATGTTCCACCACCAGAGAGTGCATCCCCTGAAGTCCCAAGGGATCCCAGCATCCCTTCAGAGCACTGTATATAAGCCGGCCCCTAAGGTTTGTTCCTCACTCTGGAGTGTCTTAATAAAGACTGAGGTCACTGTTACTTTGACCTCCCTGTGCGCAGTCTCATCTGTGTCAGGAACACAACAGGGTGCAGAGAAGATTTACAAGAATGTTGCTTGGACTGGAGAATTCTGGTTATGAGGAAAGATTGGAGATGCTGGGTCTGTTTTCTTTGGAACAGAGGAGGCTGAGGAGAGACCTGATTGAGGTATATAAAATTATGACGGGCCTGGATAGGAAGGGCCCATTTCCCTTGGCAGAGGGGTCAACAAGCAGGGGGCATAGATTTAAAGTAATTGGGGAAGGTATAGAGGAGATATGAAGGGAAATTTCTTCACCCAGAGGGTGGTGGGGGTCTGGAACTTTCTGCCTGAAAGGGTGGTAGAGGCAGAAAGCCTCACCACATTTAAAAAATACTTGGATGTGCACTTAAAGTGCTGTAACCTACAGGGCTATGGACCAAGAGCTGGAAAGTGGGATTAGGCTGGATAGCTCTTGGTCGGCCGGCGCAGACATGATGGGCCGAAATGGCCTCCTTCCGTGCTGTGAATTTCAATGATTCTATGATACTATGAATGAGCTGGCATGTGGCAGATGAAATTTAATGCAGAAAAATGTAAAATGATACATTTGAGTAGGAAGAACGAGGAGAGGCAAAATAAACTAAAGGGTACAATTCTGAAGGATGTGCATGAACAGAGACCTGGGGGTGTATGTGCAAAAATCATTGAAGGTGACAGGGAGGTTCAAAAAGCGGGTAAAAAAACATACGGGATCCTGGGCTTCATTACGAGAGGCATAGGGCTAGAAATTCAGGTATTAGCGAATTCGCCCGTTTTTGGGCGATAAACGTAGAGTTATTTTTTTTTAGCGTCGGGGTAGCGTTATTGCTAGAAGTCGCAAAATTCGCCACATGGTGACCAGCGATAACAATAGCGCTAAATCCAGCCTTACACGATGGAATTTGTGCACTGGAGCCAAAATTTGCAAGAGAAAAAAATGGACCTTCTGCACATGCGCAAATTTTTTTTTTCTCTTATTTTTTTTCTTCTTCCTGCGATTCTGGTCAGCTGGCAGCGTGTACCCGCGCATGTGCAGTACATCCAGGGCAAAAGCAGGTATTTTTCACAGACCAAGCAGCCACGGTGGAAGGGGACTCCAGCAGGCAGAGAGCTCAAAAGTTTAGCTATGAAGCAAACGAGGCCCTCATTGCAACTGTGTGAAAGAAGGCACTAAAAACATCCCAATAGTGGATAATCAAGGGGCTATAGGTAGGGAGGAACTTAATATAATCACTATCACTAATGAAATAGTACCAGGTAAAATAATGGGACTAAAGACGGACAAGTCCCCTGGACCTGATGCCTTACAACCTAGGGTCTTAAGAGAAGTGGCTGCAGAGATAGTGGATGCATTAGTCGTAATCTACAAAAATTCCCTGGATTCTGGGGCAATCCCAACAGATTGGAAAACTGCAAATGTAATGCTCCTATTTAAAAAAGGAGGCAGACAAAAAGCAGGAAACTATAGACCAGTTAACTTAACATCTGTTGTTGGGAAAATGCTGGAGTCCATTATTAAGAAGCAGTAGCGCGCCATTTGGAAAAGCATGATTCAATCAAGCAGAGTCAGCATGGTTTTATGAAAGGGAAATCATGTTTGACAAATTTGCTGGAGTTCTTTGAGAATGTAATGAGCAGGGTGGATAAGGGGGAAATAGTGGATGTGGTATATTTGGATTTCCAGAAGGCATTCGATAAGGTGCCACATTAAAAAGGTTACTGCACAAGATAAAAGCTCACGAGGTTGGCATGGATAGAGAATTGGCTAACTAACAGAAAATGGAGAGTCGGGATAAATGGGTCATTTTCCGGTTGGCAAGCAGTGACTAGTGGTATGCCGCAGGGATCGGTGCAGGGTACTCAACTATTTACAATTTATATTAATGACTTGGATGAAGGGACCGAGTATAATGTAGCCAAGTTTGCTGATGATACAGAGATGGGTGGGAAAGCAAATTGTAAGGAGGACACAAAAAATCTGCAAAAGGATATAGACAGGCTAAGTGAGTGGGCACAAATTTGGCAGATGGAGTATAATGTGGGAAAATGTGAGGTTATCCACTTTTGGCAGAAATAATAGAAAAACAAATTATAATTTAAATGGAGAAAAATTGCAAAGTGCTTCAGTATAGAGAGACCTGAGAGTCCTTGTGCATGAAATACATAAAGATAGTATGCAGGTACAGCAATAATCAGAAGGAAAATGTAATGTTGCCATTTATTGCAAGGGGGATAGAGTATAAAAGCAGAGAAGTCCTGCTACAACTGTACAGGGTATTGGTAAGGCCACACCTGGAATACTGTGTACAGTTTTGGTCTCCGTATTTAAGGAAGGATATACTTGCATTGGAGGCTGTTCAGCGAAGGTTCACTAGGTTGATTCCAGAGATGAGTGGGTTGACTTATGAGGATACGTTGAGTAGGTTGGGCCTATTCACATTGGAGTTCAGGAGAATGAGAGGTGATCTTATTGAAACATAAGATAATGAGGGGGCTCGACAAGATGGATGCATAGAGGATATTTCCACTCATGGGGGAAACTAAAACTAGGGGACATAATCTTAGAATAAGGGGCCGCCCATTTAAAACTGAAATTAGGAGGAATTTATGCTCTCAGAGGGTTGTAAATCTGTAGAATTCTCTGCCCCAGAGAGCTGTAGAGGCTGGGTTATTGAATATATTTAATGTGGAGATAGACAGATTTTTGAGCGATTAGGGTTATGGGGAGTGGGCAGGGATGTGGAGCTGAGTCCATGATCAAATCAGCCATGATCTCACTGAATGGCGGAGCAGGCTCGAGGGGCCAGGTGGCCTACTCCTGCTCCTATTTCTTATGTTCATGTTCTTAAACCAGATGGGGGGAATTTAATAGGAGGGGTGCTGGTAAACCCCTCCCAGCTGTGCAAAGGTGTCTGTGGACCAATGTGGCTGAGGAGGTTTCCTCAGTCGATAATAACCATCAACAATTTGGAAAAAGTTCAATGACCATTGAAGGGTCATGAGAGTAAGTAATATTTTTATTCATGCACTCCTTCATTACTTAAAATGTAAATCTGACACATGTTGGTATAGGTAGGCTTAGTGTTGTTGCACCTTAATTGACATGAATGATCGTTACACATTAATAAAACTGCTTTTTGACATCTTAAAAGATGCTTCTGCACTTCGATGTCTTCCTCATGAACCACGTGCAACTATCAGGGCCATTAAACAGAGGATTGTATTAAATGCACACAGTATGGTATAAGTGCTTTGATGCCTAATCTGTGTGTGCCAAGAGCAAAAGGGCACTCTGGTAACCATTCCAATTGCCCCATCTTTGCAGGGAAGGTTGTCGAATAATCGCCGGGAGCAGCGATGCACAGGTGGTGGTCCACCCCAAACACTGCCGTTAATGGACCTGGAGGAATGCGTGGCAGCTCTGATCGGTGCCTCAGGGAGGTCAAATACCCGTGGGGGTGCTGACCCTCCGTTCGATTGTGAGGGTAAGTCCTGCAAAATCCCCGGGCTGTGTTGGGGCAATGTGATATAGTGTCTGTGGACTAGGGTTGGGGCTGTTGTGGAGTATTACAATTTACTCAACACAGGTCTGTTTTGGAGAAAAGAATCATTTATTATAAAGAACTCGTTCGAGGGAGAGACAGCTTCTACACGAGTTCAGTAACTCGGTGACCCAGCCAGCTATTCTCTCCGAGCAGCTTCGGGGCTGCTATTTTTATACATTCAAAATACATACAAAATCATGAAACTACACGCGTAACTTTTTCATTGGTTCTTTCCCTAATGCGTCATAAGTCTTCGCCCACCTACAACAATTTAATTGGTGCATACAATTACAGCAACTTCATTGGTACATACAATTTTGTTACATCATCCCGTGCGCCTCTTACCTAATTAGTCACGTGCTACATCATTTCTGTGAATTCCTTCCCAGACTTATTTGAGATGTGTGACTATCTTCTTGACTAGGTTTGACAGACAAAGCTGGTGTGTCTCAATCCTTCTTTGTCTTCCGTTATCTCGTACCATTCTATGTGACTCCTTAGCTAGCCTCGCAGTTTGTTTTTTCTATGATTACTCTCTCCAACCCAACCAGTTGTCTGGTTTTACCACGATAAGCTGGTTTGTACTCGGACATGTGCCAGATACTATCTTCTTGAGAGTTTCTACGAACTCAGCCACAAACCTTATAAGAAATGTACACTTTTCACTTCTCTCAGCCTTGCTCGCCTAAAATCTAACTTTACTTAATTTTGCCCTAACAGGGGCAATGTCATGAAGGTTAGCAGGCAGGTACAGCAGGCGGTGAAGAAGGCAAATGGCATGTTGGCCTTCATAGCTAGGGGATTTGAGTATAGGAGCAGGGAGGTCTTACTGCAGTTGTACAGGGCCTTGGTGAGGCCTCACTTGGAATATTGCATTCAGTTTTGGTCTCCTAATCTGAGGAAGGACGTTCTTGCCATTGAGGGAGTGCAGCGAAGGTTCACCAGACTGATTCCGGGGATGGCTAGACTGACATATGAGGAGAGACTGGATCAACTGGGCCTTTATACATTGGAGTTTAGAAGGGTGAGACGGGATCTCACAGAAACTTATAAGATTCTGACAGGACTGGACAGGTTAGATGCGGGAAGAATGTTCTCGATGTTGGGGATGTCCAGAACCAGGGCACACAGTCTTAGGATAAGGGGTAGGCCATTTAGGACTGAGATGAGGAGGAACTTCTTCACTCAGAGAGTTGTTAACCTGTGGAATTCCCTCCCGCAGAGAGTTGTTGATGCCAGTTCATTGGATATATTCAAAAGGGAGTTAGATATGGCCCTTACGGCTAAAGGGATCAAGGGGTATGGAGAGAAAGCAGGAAAGGGGTACTAAGGGAATGATCAGCCATGATCTTATTGAATGGTGGTGCAGGCTCGAAGGGCCGAATGGCCTACTCCTGCACCTATTTTCTATGTTTCTATGTGTCTGTGGGCTACATAAAATGCAGTAGTGCCGATCCTTCAAATAAGCCTGTATTATGTACCTTTCCTCATGTCACCGTGTCCCCTCCCCTGCTGCTAACCACTTGTCTGTTGTTTTTTATTTCCAGATGAGCAGGCACCCCATCCACCAATGGAAGCCTCCACCTCAGCCCATCGTGTGGGGGTGCAGGAGGGGGACCACGGAGACAGCGAGGACGAGGAACCTCTATGGGAGGAGGAAACTCAGCAAGCTATTCCGGGGGGGCAGGGATGAGGTGGCCGATGCAATCGACATCTCTTTTACCTGCGGCGACCAGTAGCTCTGACCAGGAGGACACATTCTCGGGCTTTGGCCAATCTGAGGTCCTGGGTCCAAGTGACGTGCAGCCACACACTCCCAGGGTTGAATCCCATATGCCATCTCTCCGGAGGGTGAGTCAGCAAAGCCGGTCTGCTGACAGACAGGCAGACGCACACCTGGACATGGTGGGATTGTCCAGGGAGAGCATCTAGTTCAACCGACAATTCCAGGAGGTCTTGGTTGCTTTTCCCGCAAGCATTGCGACGTCACTATTGGCGGACATGAGGGAGGTCATGTCTCAGATTGTTGCGGCTGTCAATGACCACGCCCAATTGATGGTCTCGACCTTTGGCACCACAGTCCCCTATGTCACAGCAACCAGACCCACATCACCTGTGAATGGCGAGGCCGAGCAAGAGGTTCGCCACTCAGAAGCTGGGCTTTCCATAACCGAGCTTCTCCAAGGGAACCACGTATGCCAGTGTCTATTCCCCTTTTAGAGCAGGACTCTGGCCGCGTTGCTGCACGATGTCTTGGTACCACTTTGGGTACAGTCATGGCGCGAGGGAGGGGGGGTTAGGACATGGTGGGGAGGGGGGGCCACAGGTAAAAGACGTTCAGCGCAGGGGTTGTTCTTTCATTGTTTTGTTGTTGTTTTGTTGCTGATTTATTGTTGTTGTTATTTTATAAAACTTTTCAAAGCTTCCCAATTCTGTTAAGTTATTAAAAGTTCACAATGTTTAATAAATTTTATTCCAGTATCCAAATTATGTTTACAATGGTTAATAAATCTTATTCAAGTTACTGTATGTTAAATAAACTCTTTTGTTCACATTAACCATTCCCTGTAGTGTCTCATTTGCAGAATAAGAGGGGGAATAGTCAACATGGTGGGATAGGGTGGGCGTGCAACGGTGAAACATGCCGTACACTGCTCAAGCAAAGCGATAGATTACGAGCTGCTGATGTAAGGCTTTTGCAGTGGCGAGGCCTCCCCTGTGGTGGTGGTGGGGTGGTGGAGTGGGTTCATCACCAGGGTCCTCGTCCACCTCTTCATCCTCCTCCACCTTGTCTTCCTCGTGGTCCTCCTCCTTCCCCCACAGCCCCCCCGTCCCCGCTCCTCCCATCTCTCCTGAGGTAGTCCTGCAGATCCCAGTGGCAAATCCTATCCCCTCATGATGGCTAGGTGGTGTTGCATGCAGCACACCACAATGAACTCAGCGACCTGCTGAGGGAAGTATTGCAGGGAGCCTCCAGAGTGGTCCAGACATCGGAAGTGCTACTTGAGCACTCCAATTGTCTGTTCAACGATGTTGCGTGTGGCTATATGGCTGTCATTATAGCTTGTGTCTGAGGGTTCCAGAGGGGGGTCATGAGCCAGGTAGCGAGGTCGCAACCTGTGTCCCCAGCATCCAGCTCTGGCCTTGTGGCTGACGCTCGAACAGGCCTGAGACACTGCTCTCACGCAAGATGAAAGCATCATGGATGTTCCCTGGAAATTGGGTATTTATTGCCATGATGCACTGAGTATGGTCACAGACGATCTGTACGTTCAGGGAGTGGAATCCCTTTCGGTTTCAGTAAACCTCTGGGTCCTCCAAAGGTGCTCACAGTGTGATGTGCATACAATCAATGCAGCCTGAACTTTGAGGAAGGCAGCAATTCATGCATAACCCTCAGCTCTCTCATTTTGTGCCTCCCTGGTCATTGGGAACGTTATAAACGCCATCCTGCATGCGTACAGTGCAGTAATCACCTGGCGAATGCAGCTATGCGTAGCGAACTGCGAGATGGAGCAGATATTCCCTGCTGATGCCTGAAAGGAGCTGAAGGCATCGTAGGTGTTATATATGTAAACCTGTAATTACCATATTTAACCACCAGAGGGCTCATCCCTTGGCATCCCAAGGGATCCCACAATCCCTTGGGAGCATCTGCACTTAGGAGGCCTCACAGGCTGGAGAGGCACTCTGGAGATCTGCAATAAGAGACTAAGGCCATACTTTACTTTGAGCTCACAGTATCTGGTCAGACTCTTTTTTCATATACTACAACTGGCGATGAGATACAGATGACGAACCCCACCACAATGATGCAGAGAACAGTGGGCACCCTGAAGAAATTTTCGGAGGGAGATGATTGGGAAACCGTCGTGGAGCGACTCGACCAATACTTCGTGGCCAATGAGCTGGAAGGAGGAGCAAACACTGCGAAACAAAGGGCGATTTTCCTCACCGTCTGCGGGGCACCAACGTATGGCCTCATGAAAAATCTGCTTGCTCCAGCGAAACCCACAGAGAAATCATACGATGACTTGGGCACACTGGTCCGGGAGCATCTTAACCCGAAGGAAAGCATTCTGATGGCGAGGTACCGGTTCTACACATACAAGAGGTCTGAAGGCCAGAAAAAGGCGAGCTATGTCGCCGAGCTAAGAGACCTTGCAGACCATAGCGAATTTGAAGGACCTTTGGAGCATATGCTCAGGGACTTCTTTGTACTTGGCATTGGCCATGAAGTATTACTTCGCAAACTTTTGACTGTCGAGACCCCAACCTTGAGTAAAGCCATAGCGATAGCCCAGGCATTCATCGTCACCAGTGGCAATACCAAGCAAATCTCTCAGCACACGAGTGCTGCTACAAGTACTGTGAATAAAGTAATGTTGTTTTCGAATCGTAACGTACAGGGCAGGCCTCACATGCCTGCAGCTGCACGTCCGCTGGTGTCTCAGAGTCCACCATCAAGAGTGATGAATGCTAGGCCATTAACACCTTGTTGGTGCTACGGGGCTGACCATCATTTCCACTCATGCCGCCTCAAAGGGTACGTTTGCAAGGGCTGTGGAACAATGGGACACCTCCAACATATGTGCAGGTGAGCTGCAAAGCCTGCTAATCCTGCAAACCATCCGTTTTTCAAGATGGTGCTGTTAGCGCCGAGTGTCCCCTGGATCTGAGCTGGTAAGACTTGATTTTTTCGGGTGTGTTTTTGGGCCGGCCATAAAAATGGTATATCGGCAAATTATCCACCCCCGGCGATAGTGCAGCATTGCACACTGATTGACATCATCAAAAAGGCAAAAAAAACTAGCCGGTGATCATTTTTAGTGCTGGCGCAAAACCGCTGCCAAATTTTCTGCCCAGGCGCTAAATTTTGTGCGACTCGTTTACCAACCATAAAATTACTTTTTCAGCTTCGCCATGGAGCTAAATGGGTGCAAACCTGCCGAATTTCTACCCATAGAGTCCAAAAGAAGTTATCGTGAACCTTTATAAAACACTGGTTCAGCCTCAACTGGAGTATTGTGTCCAATTTTGGGCACCACACTTTAGGAAGGATATGAAGGTCTTGGAGAGGATGCAGAAAAGATTTACAAGAATGGTTCCAGGGATGAGGGACTTCAGTTATGTGGATAGACTGGAGAAGCTGTTGTTGTTCTCCTTAGAGCAGGGAAGGTTGAGAGGAGATTTGATAGAGGTGTTCAAAATCATGAGGTGTCTAGACAGAATAGATAGAGAGAAACCGTTCACATTGGCAGAAAGGTCGAGTACAAGAGGACACAGATTTAAGATGATTGGCAGAAAAACCAAAGACGACATGAGGATAAATATTTTTACGCAGCGAGTGGTTATGATCTGGAATGTAGTGCCTGAAAGGGTGGTGGAGGAAGATTCAATCGTGGCTTTTAAAAGGGAATTGGATAATTATCTGAAGGAAAAATAATTGCAGGGAAAGGGCGGAGAAGTGGATCTAGCTGAAGTGCTCTTGCAGAGAGCCGGCACAAGCTCGATGGGCCGAATGGCCTCCTTCTGTGCTGTAACCATTCTATGATTCAACTATTCTAATGAATTGGTTGCATATGTTATGTAAGGGGAGTTTTATTACAGGTTAGAAACATATTGCTAACTATTCTGGTAAAAACATTTTATTTAGGGAATGCTTTTGTTAATTGTAATCCTGAGGCCTGATGATGTAGATACATTGTCAAAGTCTTCTTCAGTATAACTACTTGTGCGTTACTTGAGTTTGTTCACAGGACTAAATTCTGCAAAGTCCCTATTAGAAATGTTATACTTTAGATTAAGTAAAAGTTATGTGTCATCAGCCCGAGAGCAGACTAGCAAAATTGCAATAACACTTGCTTGGAATCTTGCAATTAATGTATCTGTGTATCTGGACCTGTAGTAATTGAACACGCTCATTTTGTTTTTTTAAACCTTATAGTATAGACCTGAGGTTAGATTTAGGGATCCGGCTCTCTCAGTGGGAAATTGTACTTGAAAGGAACGTAGGTTGGAGATAAAGATTAAAAGTGTTGCACCAATTCTCCAACCCTTGCTTCCTTGCTCCTTGGTGGAGCATGGTGCTGCTGCATTTACCCTCTGGCTCTCTTTTAATGGACCTTCTGAATATCTCGCAGAAAATTGCATATGTATACATACAGGCATGCTCATCGAGAGAGATTTGGGGGCCCCAGCATATCACCTTCGTCGAGGCCCAGCCACAGTTTGTTGCCAATGAATTCAATTTCAAAGTTTGCTATAGCTTATAATCAAGTCAAATTTAGGAAATGAGTATTTGTAATTTTCCCCGTTTCATAAATGAATATTATAAAAAATATAAATTTCTGCATGTTATATTACTGTTGTAGTTTCCCTAATAGCTTAATTAACCCTACAGAAAACATACAAGATTTTCCGGTCTCCTGTACTCCGTTTTTCGCCGCGGAGCAGCAGCAATGACTGTGAGGTCCCCAGCGCCCCCTAGCGACCCTTGGGTCCGGTTTTGCGGCGGAGCAGAGCAGCACCCCCGAGGAAGAGCTGTGCTGGTGTGCAACGCCCCTGGTTACGACACCTGCGCAAGTTTGAGCTCCTGTCCAACCTGTCCACTCGGAAGTGCGTCCTGAAATGACCGCCTGGGAAACCACGGAAGTCCAACCATCCTGTTGGCGAAGACGTGAGTAATGGGACTCCTAAGATAAGTGTGAGTGTATGTTCTTTTAATTTTTTTAACGATTTGTGTTGTGGTGGCATGTGCAATATTTTGGGAATGTTTTTGTGCTTTTTTTCAGGTTTCTCCCCGCCTCCGTCCTCTCTTGGTGCGCTCTGACCCGATTCTTTAGCTCCGGTGTTTCCCATCCTTGCACCAAGAGAGGTGTACAAAGCCTTCCTTAGCAGTGCGCCCCCTGACGCAAGGCCCAGATGCCCAAACTTAACTAAAGCGCAAACTATTCCCGGCCGCTAACTTTCCCATCCCATCACACCACCATTGTCGCCCCAAAACATAAAAGCCTAAAATTCAGCCCACTGAACTATGGTTTCCATCAATTTTAACTTATTTCTTTTCTATTCAAAAAAAGCAATAAATTTAATAAAAACATGTTTCTGTGTTACCTCGTATGCATTCATCACTCGGTGATGCTAGGCCCATGCAAGCTAACCAATCAAGATTTATGGAATATTTTACATCTTTGTTGCTCCTCAAAGAGTGAGCTATTATCTATTAACACAGGAAAATGGAATTCTGGAGGGTCTTGGCCCGGGCTGTACTCAGTAAATAAATTAAACAGTCAAGAGTAAAGCATGCAAGATAGGTGCAGAAAAAAAAGAGGAAAATCAGTGAAAAATTGCAGAGCAAAAAGCAAGGAATTTAAAGAAATCTTTTGACTGGAAGCTACTGTTCAGCAGGAATTGTTCAAAGTCATCAGAGAAGGCAATTTGTTCAGAGAGAGACTCCCCAATATTTATGGGACCATGCGTTCAGGGTGAGGGGGAGGAGTTATGGACCGGGAACACTGAAGTACGGGGGAGGGAGATCGCGGGGCTTGGGCAATCATAGGGGGCGGGATGAGTAGGTGACGGCGGAGAGTGAAGCAGGTAACCTTGTTGGGCCTGGGGGGGCGGGGGGGGAACACTCCTGTTCCTCCTGGCCCACAATCAGTGCTTCTTTTTATCTGGCAGATTTCCCGAGGCCCAGGAATCCCGGCCGACAATTATTTAAAAATAAAAATCTTGCAAAAATGGAGGCACTGAGCCCCTTTAAAAGCTGTTCCCGACCAATCAGCTTCCTGACAGTGCATTGGCTACCAGCCACCCGTCTCACCTCCATTGAAACCGGTAGTGGACGGGTTCGCCGCGGGTTTGAACATTTTTTACATTTTAACTTTTCACCCGACCCAAACCCATGCTTTTTTGGGGGGTTAAGATTACCCCCAGAGAGTAATGAAATAGCTAACACATTACATTCTGGTGCCAATGACAATGTAATGGAGCAAGGGTGAAACAGGACTGCGTCATCGCCCCAACCCTCTCCTCAATCTTCCTCACTGCCATGCTCCACTTCACAGTCAACAAGCTCCCTGCTGGAGTGGAACTAAACTACTGAATCAATGGGAACCTGTTCAACCTTCCCTGTCTCCAGGCCCGGTCCAAGACCACCCCAACCTCTGTCATCGAGCTAAAGTACGATGATGACACCTGCGTCTGCGCACATACAGACGCTGAACTCCAGGTCATAGTCGACGTATTTGCTGAGGCATACGAAAGCATGGGCCTTACGCTAAACATCCGTAAGACAAAGGTCCTCCACCAGCCTGTCCTTGCCACACAGCACTGCCCCCCAGTCATCAAGATCCACGGCGTGGCCCTGGACAACATGGACCACTTCCCATACCTCGGGAGCCTCTTATCAACAAGAGCAGGCATTGACGATGAGACTCAACACCGCCTCCAGTGCACCAGTGCAGCCTTCGGCCATCTGAGAAACAGAGTGTTTGAAGGCTAGGCCCTCAAAACTGCCACCAAGCTCATGGTCGACAGGGTTGTAGTAATACCCACCCTCCTGTGTGGCTCAGAGACATGGACCATGTACAGTAGACACCTCAAGTCGCTGGAGAAATACCACCAACGATGTTTCCGCAAGATCCTACAAATCCACTGGGAGGCCAGACGCACCAACATTAGCGTCCTCGACCAGGCCAACAGCCCCAGTATTGAAGCACTGAACTCACTTGATCAACTCTGCTGGGCAGGCCACATTGTTCGCATGCCAGACACAAGACTCCCAAAGCAAGCGCTCTACTCGGAACTCCTTCACGGCAAATGAGCCAAAGGTGGGCAGCAGAAATGTTACAAGCTTCCCTGATAAAGTGCAAATGTTACAAGAACCCTCAAAGCTTCCCTGATAAAGTGCAACATCCCAACTGACACCTGGGAGTCCCTGGCTAAAGATCGCCCTAAGTGGAGGAAGTGCACCTGAGAGGGCGCTGAGCACTTCGAGTCTCATCGCTGAGAGCAGGCAGAAATGAAGCGCAGGCAGCGGAAAGAGCATGCGGCAAACCAGTCCCACCCTCCCTTACCCTCAACGACTATCTGTCCCACCTGTGACAGAGACTGTGGTTCCCGTATTGGACTGTTCAGCCACCTAAGAACTAATTTTAAGAGTGGAAGCAAGTCTTCCTCAATTCCGGGGGACTGCCTATGATGATGATGAATGGAGCAGGACCAGTTGAGTCTGAAGCTGAAGAATTGATGAAGTTGGTAATCCTCCTATTGTTAGTCTGGATGAAGCGCAGGAGAAGGAAGAGCACAAAGAGGAAAAAGAAGCACCTCATGTTTCTTTTAAGAAAATTATTTCAAGTGCACAACCTCAAAATCAGGATGACATGGACAAACTTATGCTTTATAACTGATCAATAAAATTCCAGCCAAAGAGATATCAAAGGAAAGCTGTTTCCTGGTTCACTTCTCTCCAACACTCTTCCTAATGGAGAGAAATGTGATGTGACTGGACAGCAATGCTGCAGCAAGCTGTTTATGGCACACTGTGTTGAATTTTCCCACAGGTTGCAGCTACTCAAGGTTTTCTTCAAACCAAAGCCATGCCAATTGGATGGCCGCTGGCAACAGCTGTATAAGCGAATCCCTGACCATAAAAAAGTAATGCGCGCAAAAACTGCTACACGAAATGGATGGATGCAAAAAGGAGATTGAAAGGTGATAAAGGCATCAACTCATTAACTTTAAAAGGATAATTAGAGGGAGATTCTTAAAAGTATTTTAGATGTCACTTTGTTTCTTGAAGTATGAGAATTAGCTTTCCATGACACAAGCTGCAAGCTGGGTGATAAATCCAATGGTAATTGCTTAGGTTTTATGGAATTGTTAGCCAAGTATGATCAGATTCAGGTGACTATGTTAACTGGGTGAAAAAGGCTCAGGCGCAAAATGAAAGACTTCACGTACAGTACTTGTCACCTGAGAGCCAAATTGAATTTATTGGAGCATGTAGCGAGCATGATGTAAAAACAATCCCAGATGAGGTTAAAGAGGCTAAGTACTTTTCAATAATTTGCGATGCAACACCAGACAGTTCACACAACAAACACATAGCACTATTGATCAGCTACATTCATCAAGTATCTGGAGGAAACTTTGTGATTCAGGAATATTTCTTGTGCTTTAGAAATTGGTGAGATGATTCAAAACATCATAACTGAACATGAATTAGATTCTGAACTCTGTTGTGGACAAGCTTAGGATCATGTGCCAACTTGTCCAAATTAGCTGCCATGTTTCCTACATTACAATAGTGATTACACTTCCAAAAAGTACTTCATTGGCTGTAAAGCACTTTGGAACATCCGGAAGTTAAGAAAGACGCAATATAAATGCTAGTCTTTTTTTCTTTTTCTTTATTAGTGCTTAGTGCTTAGTGCTTCACCCAGTAAAACCACTCTGCCTCACTCACTACTTCCTCCCGAATGGGTGTCTCAGGCTGGTGCTGGAGTATCAGATGAGATACCATAACAGAGTTAGAGAGGAGTTGGCAACAATTCTGGATCTGGATTACACTAGGGTAGTCATTGAATGACTGGCTTCTTCTTCCCAGGCAATCCAAGGATATGAAAAACAGAAGATCCAATATAAAATGAAAAGCACTATAGTGCACTTGTACAAGACCTTTCTTAATCCGCATCATGAAGACTGGGGCCGGAATTCGGTAGCGCCCCCGTTTGGGGACAGTAACCAAGTCAATGGCGGGACTTCCTACGCCAGGCGTGGAAGTACCGCTCCAGCAGCGAAATTGGGGTTACCAACCCCGAGAGGAAGTGGAGTGCATTGTCACGCACTTCGCTTCCTCTCGGGAATGGAAGTGGGGCGCTAACCACGGGAATTTACCAGCACTATGAAGAGTGGCACATAGCGCTGGTGGTAGCACAGAGCTCTCCCTTCCATTAAAGGGGAGGGCACGCTGCAAACTCTGCAATGGGGCAAGGGGCCACCACTTCTCCACTGGGGAGCTGGTTGCAATGGCAGCAGTCCGGCACAGAAGCGGAGTGTTGGGCTGCAACATCGTGGCATGGACCCCACGAATTCCACAAGGCAAGGCCACGACCGGTAAGTCAGCCATGGAAAAGAAATGGTGCGACGCACAGCCCCTTTAATTTTCGTCCCGTGAGGCTGGCGTGGACATCGCACCCGACGGCCTCACACGGCACAACCGAAGTTTCACTCTGGGGCGATGATGATGATACCAGCAGAAGTGGGGCGCTGCCAGTTTGTGGAATTTCGCAGAAGGCAGTAGCGGCCCCGCGCCCCGGGCAAGAAATCGTTTGTGCCCCGTGAGCGTCCCCTGTAATGGGAGGCGCAAATAACATGAATTTCTTCCCCTTTGTGTCTAGTTTTGGCCCCCTCATGTGCTGAATGATTATAGAGTTCCTGGAAAATGTTCAGAGGAGGACCAGTAAATCATATCTCATTACCCAATAAACCCCACTTCCTCCTAACATAAGCTTTCCTGCCCTCAACTCTGGACCTCCTATGTTCCCTGCCTCCATACTGGTCTCCACCTCTCCTTGCATTCTGGATTTCTCTCTCTTTTAATTTTGTGGCAATTTATATATTTTTTTATATGTTCTGGGATGTGGGCATCACTGGCACTTATTGCCCATTCCTAATTGCCCTTGAGAAGATAGTGGTGAACCGCCTTCTTGAACCGCTGCAGTCCGTGTGGTGAATGTGCTCCCACAGTGCTGTTAGGGAGGGAGTTCCAGGATTTTGACCCAGCGATAATGAAAGAATAGCGATACTTCCAAGTCAGGATGATATGTGACTTGGGGCGGGCTGGGGAGGTGATGTTGTTCCCACGCGCATGCTGCCCTTGTCCTTTGAGGTGGTAGAGTTTGCGGGATTGGGAGGTATTGCCGAAGAAACCTTGATGAGTTACTGCAGTGCATCTTGTAGATGGTACACACTGCAGCTGGTGGTGGAGGGAGTGAATGTTGAAGGTGGTAGATGGGGTGCCAATCCCCTCCAAGTCACACACAATGCATAAATGAAAAAAAATTAAAACATTCACACAGACTGCTAAATACAAAGATCAATGTAATTTAGCCAAAGTAAATCTATTTTAAAATGAAATTAAGAATATTTAGTTTAATCATAGAAAAAAAAATTACAGAAAAAATTCCAACACAGAAGGAGGCCATTCGGACATTTGTGTCACATTTAGCTAGAGTACAAAATTGCAATACAATTATTTCACTCGAGTAAGTTTAAAAAATAAATTGATAAAGGGACCAAACAAAATGCAAATAAGAAGGAGGTAATTTGTGGATTATTTTTAAACGAATAGTTTAAAACCGTGTTTATAATTATATGTTTCAGAGCAATGCCATGGGAGATCATCCAATGTTTTAAGAAAGCAAACACATGCTACCTTTCAAAATGTTCCAGAACAGGGCTTGGAACAGATTATCGTGCTGTAATTGCTAAACAAGCGCTTCCTTGCCAGAGGCTTGTGCATTGCAACAATGATCCTTTGTCATCACTTGTATTACTTTCATAAACAAGTATCTGATTCCCATTTTTCAACAAGGTACTCATTTTTGTATCATATGTGGTTTCTTGATTTACTGTACACCTGTAAGAAACCCAGTCGAAGTCAACAAGTAGTAGCAAGTTTCAGATTAGTATAGAAACCCATTATAGAACTCTAAAACAACACCCGATCCTTTCTCTGGATTCTACTATGCTCTTTCCCCCACCCCAAGTAATAGTATCTCATGAGGTCAGCAACTGAAAGCAAAATCAGATCCCTATTTGTCACTTGGACCAGAAGGACGTGCGATCTTAAAACAATCTTGAATTTCTCCTGGCAACTAGTACATACCCTGCATATCGCCCGCAGCACAAACCCCTGCCTGGATCCACCCTGAATCACCATCCATTTTTAGGCCAGATTTGGAGTGATAAACAGAATTAAATACATTCGGGTTACCGCCTCAAATCTGCTACAAACTTGTATTCTCCTCTCAAAAACCACAAATTCCCTTGAAGGCCATTCCACCACATTTAATTTAGGCCCAAGACCAGCCCCAAAAAATTACCGCCACTATGTGAGCTGCTGAAAAGTATCCCTGAGGCAGATACCACACTGAGGAGGAGGCCATTCTCTAAGCTGCTACTAAAGATTGATTTTTTTAATATTTCAGGGTTGAGCCAAGACTTTTGCAATCACTTTTAATTAAGTCTGCTCAAAATACTAAACATGGATTTCTCAATTGGAATACCCTCATTTTGACAATGTAGAGGAGGAGGATGAAGACATGGAAAATATTAGGTTGGAGGCGCTTAGAGTCAGGCATTGCTGAAGTTGCCTTTTCCCTGTACTTGCTTACAGGGTCTACAGACCAATAAGGTTTATTTAAGTATACCCATAGCACCGAGAATGCCCAAGAAGGTGAAGAAATGGAACAGGAAAGCCAGCAATCAGTTGACAAAGCAAGGAGAGCACAACAGATATCCCAGAAGTTTCAATAAATAAAGGTTGACACCAAATAAAGTCACTTCACACCTGCCTATTCTACCCTTCCCCATACACACACACCTTACAAAATCCCTGGGGGAGAAATTCAGTCGAGCCTCATTTGGGGCAGTAAACCAGGCGGAGCAGTAATTTTAGCGTCTTGAAAAGTTTGAGCCCTCCACCCAGAAATTCGTCAGAATCGGGCGAGTAGCTGACAAGAGTGCTAAATTAGCTGTTGCACACCAGAGCTGGGGGTGCAATAACGAAAGTTTGGTCGGTAAATCTGGCGGACCCATTGCGCATGCGCGGAACTCCAAGTCAGACCCTGGCAACAGCCGAGTCTTAAAGGCGCGACATAGTAATGCACCCATTAAAGTTTTCAAAATCACTTGTTTTCAACCTGCACTGTTATTTCTGTCTGCTGCTGCAAACTCGGAGGCTCACGCATCGTGCGTTGTATAAACATTGCGCTGACTGTGACCTCCGAGGGAAGTGCTTCTTCATCCCTTTAAGTAGCCACCAGTTAACAACCAAGCAAGCCTGTACCGATTGTTTTTTCAGACATTGTTCTTGGCGGCCGCACCTAATTTCCCCCCCTCCCCGCCCCCGGTCCCGACCCGCCCTCCCTCCGCCTCCCCGACCCGACCCGTGCTCCCGACCCCGACCCGCGCTCCATCCCGACCCGACCTGCGCTCCCGACCCCGGACCCCCCAACCCGACCCAACCCGACCTGTAAATCTGATGCTGGGGATGGGCCCTGCCCGAAGTCTTGGGCCCGGTCCGTTCAGCCTCCCTCCCCCTTCTCCTCCCCCCTTCCCCTTTTCCTACCCCCCTTCTCTCCCTCCTCTTCTCTCCCCCCTCCCCTTCTCCCCCTTCCCTCCCCCTTCTCCCCCATCCCTCCCCCTCTGCCTCCCTCCCTCCCCTCCCCCTCTGACCCTTCCCTCCCCCTGCCCCCCCCTCTCTCCCTCTACCCCCCTCCTCCCCCTTCGCTCGCTGTCAGAAACACAGACACTGACAGACAGAGAGTGAGAGACACACAGACAGACAGACAGACAGAGAGATAGAGACAGTGACAGAGACACACTGGGGGGGCGGGGGGCATCCCAGCACGCTGTTGGACAGCTCCCGGTGCTGCAGTCGGTAAGTAGAAAATGTTTTATTTATTGATTTAAAAAACAAATTATTTCTTATTAATTTTTTTTGATTGATTTATTGGTTGATTTATTGATGTTTTTATCATTTATTATTGATGATGGCTCTTTATTTGTAAAACTGAAGTGTTTAATGTTTGTAAACTTCCCCCCCCCCCCGCCATCCCTTCCCTACGCCTGATTTGTAAGCTACGCTTGATTTTCTAAAGTGTAGACAAGGTTTTTTCGAGCGTACAAAAATCTTCACTTACTCCATTCTAAGTTAGTTTGGAGTAAGTTTTCACTGCCGAAACTTTGAAAACAGGCGTAAGTGGCCGGACACACCCCCTTTTGAAAAAAAAATTCTGTTCCAAAGTGAAACTGTTCTAACTGACTAGAACTGGAGCAAACTAAATGCCGAGAATTTGAATTTTTCTAAGATATTCCGTTCCACACCAGTTGCTCCAAAAAATCAGGAGCAACTGAGGCCGAAACTTGGGCTCATAGAAACTTACAGGATGGAAGGAGACCATTTCAGCCCATCATGTCCACGCCAGCCAACGAAGAGCTATCCAGCCTAATCCCACTTTCCAGCTCTTGGACCGTAGCCCTGCAGGTTACAGCACTTTAAGTGCACATCCAAGTACTATTGTAAAAGTGGTAGGGCTTTCTGCCTCTACCACCTTTTCAGGCAGTGAGTTTCAGACCCCCACCACCCGCATTCCCCTCATATGTCCTCTTACCCTCCCCCTAATTACTTTAAATTTATGTCCCTGGTTGTTGACCCCTCTGCCAAGGGAACCAGGTCCTTCGTATCCACTCTATCCAGACCCCTCATAATTTTATACACCTCAATCAGCTCTCCCCTCAGCCTCCTCTGTTCCAAAGAAAACAGACCTAGCATCTCCAATCTTTCCTCACAACCAAAATTCTCCAGTCCAGACAACATTCTTGTGAATCCCCTCTACACCCTTTCCAATGCAATCACATCTATCCTAAAATGTGGTGACCAGAACTGCACACAGTACTCTAGCTCCAGTGTTTTATACAGTTCAAGCATAACCCCCCCCTGCTCTTGTATTCCATGCCTCGACTAATAAAGGCAAGTATTCCATGTGCCTTCTTAACCACCATATCTACCGGACCTGCTATCTTCAGGGATCTGTGGACCCCCAATCCAAGGTCCCTTTGTTCCTCTGTACTTTTCAGTGTCGTACCATTTAATGCGTATTCCCTTGCCTTGTTAGACCTTCCCAAATGCATTACCTCACACTTATCCGGATTGAATTCTATTTGCCACTATTCTGTCCACCTGACTAGTACATTGATATCTTCCTGCAGTCCGCAGCTTTCTTCTTCATTATCAACCACACAGCCTATTTTAGTGTCATCTGCAAATTTCTTAATCATAACTCAACATTCAAGTCCAAGTCATTGATATACACTACAAAAAGCAATGGAGCCAACACTGAGCCCTGCGGAACCCCACTGGATACAGCCTTCCAGTAACAAAAACACCCATCAATCATTGCCACTTTGCCCTGGATCCCATGGACTTTTACTTTCGTGACCAGTCTGCCATGTGGGACTTTATCAAAAGCCTGCTAAAATCCATACTCTACATCATACGCACTGCCCTCATCGACCCTCCTGGTTACCTACTCAAAAAATTAAATCAAGTTAGAAAGACACAACCTTCCCTTCACAAATCCTTGCTGACTGTCATTGATTAATCCATGTCTTTCCAAATGAAGATTTATCCCGTCGCCCGGGAGTTTTTCCAATAATTCTCCCACCACTGAGGTTAGGCTGACTGGCCTGAAGGGGTCAAGTTTTGGGCCGTGCCTAGAACGGCGCAGCCCCGACCTGGACGCATGTTTTTCGTGCCTAAAAGTGCGACAGAAAAATACCTCCAGATTCTCCGGCTCCCTGCAGGTCCCTGGGAGCTCGATGCGGCGCGCAGACAGCAGTGGGGGGCGGAGCCACAGAGTCGCGCCGATTCTACGAGTGGTGGAGGGTGGGGCTAATTTAAATGAGACAACATCGTGCCGGCAGCCTTGCACATGCGCGTTGGAGCACGCGCGCACGCACAGTAGCCCATAAACATTGGCACTCTGCCATTTTTAAAGGGACTTAAAGAAAAGTATTCATTTGTCTGTTGAACCCATGGTAAGGCTTGGGATTGAATTTTGGTGATTTTTTGGTGTCTGAAGGAGTGCTTTTTAAGCACTGTTGAAGAAATCACCTGCTGAAATCAGTGAGTGCTGCTTTTCACTGCTAAACTTCCAGAACAGGTGCTGCATAGGTGCATGCAAAATAAGGACTGTGTGTTTTGAAAAATCAGAGTGTCAATTCAATACAGCAATGGAACAACATCCACCAAGAACAAAGAATTTCTTGCATGAGAAAATGGAGATATTAGTCAACGTTATTGAGCAGAGATGGCAGGAGCTAGATACCAGCAACAGAGGTCACATAAAAGTGCCACCTAAAAAAATGAAGAGACGCTGGAACCAAGTTGCAGAAGATTACTGCGCAGTGGTGCATACCATGAGATCTGGAAGCCAGTGTATTATGGTCACTCTTCCCCAAGGGGCCTCGCACAACAAGATTGCGAATTAGTCCTTTCTCATTACACATCACCCAGTCTAAGATGGCCAGCCCTCTAGTTGGTTCCTCGGCATATTGGTCTCGAAAACCATCCCTAATACACTCCTGGAAATCCTCCTCCACCTTATTGCTACTAGTTTGGTTAGCCCAATCTATATGTAGATTAACGTCGCCCATGATAACTGCTGTACCCTTATTGCACGCATCCCTAATTTCTTGTTTGATGCTGTCCCCAACCTCACTACTACTGTTTGGTGGTCTGTACACAACTCCCACTAGCGTTTTCTTCCCTGTGGTATTCCGCAGCTCCACCCATACCGATTCCACATCATCTAAGCTAATGTCCTTCCTTACTATTGCGTTAATTTCCTCTTTAACCGTCAACGCTACCCCACCTCCTTTTCCTTTCTGTCTATCCTTCCTGAATGTTGAAAAACCCTGGATGTCTCCGTGATGCCAATTATATCATATTCGTTAATTGCTGCCTACGCAGTTAATTCGTCCACCTTATTTCGAAAACTCCTCGCATTGAGGCACAGAGCCTTCAGGCTTGTCTTTTTAACACATTTTGCCCCTTTAGAATTTTGCTGTAATGTGGCCCTTTTTAATTTTTGCCTTGGATTTCTCTGCCCTCCACTTTTACTTTTCTTCTTTCTATCTTTTGCTTCTGCCCCCATTCTACCTCCCTCTGTCTCCCTGCATAGGTTCCCATCCCCCTGCCATATTAGTTTAACCTCTCCCCAACAGCACTAGCAAACACTCCCCCTCAGACATTGGTTCCGATCCTGAAGGACCCGATGTGCCAGTCCTGAACTCCAATTGAGGGGGTGGAAGATGACTGTGCCTGGATTTTTTTAACATGTGGTGACCGTTGCACAGCAGTCATCACACGGGCTTGACAGAGTTAGGTCTTGGTCCAGTGGCAAGGATTGACCAGGACGACTGGAGACCTGCTCTGTTGCATGGACCTAGTGCGCACACATATCACAGTGCGGGCTGGCCCATGCTGCCCCTGGGCTCTTGCCTCTTCTGGGCCCCATAACCTCATTCGCCACACCTCCGCCACGATCTCCCGCTGCTCCTCCGCCACAAACATTCGCCGCACCTCCGCCACGATTCCTCACCGCTCCTCCGCCACAAAAACACTCACCGCACCTCCGCACCAAACATTCGCCGAACCTCCATCATGATCACCAAATCTCAGCCACAATCCCTCATCACTCCTCCGCCCCGATCATTCATCGCAAGTCCGCCACAACCTTCATGCTACTCTTCTATACCAGGACCCCACCGATGTTCCTGCCCACGCTCCAAATGGAGACCTGGGTCCTGGTGACGTCACCCAGTCGCCACCCCAAAGCCGTCGCACATTTGTGTCCGCTTGCGCTGGAAGCTGCAGTGGCTCGCTCCAGCTGTTTTTATAGCCCGGACCTGCGGCGATGTTCTCTCGCAGCTCGGGGTGGCCCACGATGTCCCAGGGCCCAGAGCTCCAGCTGTTTTTATAGCCCGGTCCTGCGGAGATGTTCTCTCGCAGCTCGGGGTGGCCCACGATGTCTCAGGGCCCAGAGCTCCAGCTGTTTTTATAGCCCGGACCTGCGGAGATGTTCTCTCGCAGTTCGGGGTGGCCCACAATGTCCCAGGGCCCAGAGCTCCAGCTGTTTTTATAGCCCGGACCTGCGGAGATGTTCTCTCGCAGCTCGGGGTGGCCCACGATGTCCCAGGGCCCAGAGCTCCAGCTGTTTTTATAGCCCGGTCCTGCGGAGATGTTCTCTCGCAGCTCGGGGTGGCCCACGATGTCCCAGGGCCCAGAGCTCCAGCTGTTTTTATAGCCCGGACCTGCGGAGATGTTCTCTCACAGCTCGGGGTGGCCCACAATGTCTCAGGGCCCAGAGCTCCAGCTGTTTTTATAGCCCGGTCCTGCGGAGATGTTCTCTTGCAGCTCGGGGTGGCCCACAATGTCCCAGGGCCCAGAGCTCCAGCTGTTTTTATAGCCCGGACCTGCGGAGATGTTCTCTCGCAGCTCGGGGTGGCCCATGATGTCCCAGGGCCCAGAGCTCCAGCTGTTTTTATAGCCCGGACCTGCGGCGATGTTCTCTCGCAGCTCGGGGTGGCCCACAATGTCCCAGGGCCCAGAGCTCCAGCTGTTTTTATAGCCAACAAGTGGAACACATGGAGAATCCAGAAGAATGGACGTCCTTGGGGATCTGTTCTTGCTTCAACTCTTTTAAACATATTTATAAATGATCTGCCTCCAACAATCTCTAGACCATTCAAGTGTGCAGGTGACAGCTTAATTACCTGAAGTTTTTTTAAATGCTTCAGCAGAATTGTATTTCTCTCCCTCCCAGCAACAGCAATCCAATGAAAGTTCGTTTTCTTGTTCCAGACCACTCTGCCGGGCTATTGGGGGTTTTAGGAGGAACAAACATGGCCGGCCACCTTGCTGCAATTGCACTGCAACATATATATCTTTAACTAAACAGTTTTTATCATTCTTGCCTTTATGGTATCCAAAGAATTAAGGCTTTGCATTTAACCTTTTTTATTCACTTACTGGCGTACAGTTTCAGTACAGAAAAAAAGTTATCGAGGTTCGTTAATCCCAAACTTAAGTTTTAAAAGCCTAAATCTTGTAAGTAGAATGGAAATCTGAGGGAGGTTAGGAGTTCCACAGATTAGTGGTCCTCAGAAAGTTCTGAGGTTGCAAGCTAGTTGCTGCTTTACTCTTGGGCCTAGAAATTGGCCTCCTTAGCGACCCGGAAGGCGATAACAGGACACTAACAGGGTTCCGACCGGGAGCGGCGATAACATCAGCTCCCGCCATATTCGGTGGGAGGTTTGCGTCGGCAGTACCATGTTACGCCCCGACCTCCTATGCCCGTAGAGCGTGATGTCATCGCTGTGCGCATCACCCGGTAGCTCCCCGCACCCGAACTTCGGTTCCCTCCCCTGCAGCATCGTCGGGCGAAAACACCGGCAGCTGCAGGAGGCGTCCATTGGGAGGCCGGGCGCTTCGGGGGCGATACTTAAAGGAGAGGTGGCCGAGGTACGTACAAAAAAAAAAATCATTTCTCTTTCAGGTTTTTGGCCTGTCTTCTTTGCTGGAGTGCATCGGGCTGATTGAGTGAGATCACGGCTGTCGTTAGGGAGAAGAGACTTGTTTTTTGCAGAGCTTGCAGTGATGGCCCTTCCCTTTAAGGGAGGAAAGGAGCTTGTCAATGCGACATCACTGCATGGCCCAGTGTGCAACGTTGCTCAGCTTACCGCCCCACCTGCTGCCGATTGTGCTCCAGGAAGGAAGTGGAGCGCCTGATTTAGTGCTCTACTCCCTTCCTGGAGCGCTACGTCCGAATTTTTTTAAAGTAGAAAAAGATTAGCGCCTGGCACTAATTTTGTCAACTCTTAAAAGTTAACGCCCCAGATGGGAGGCTCCTGAATTGCTTTGTTTATTTGCCTTTATATGTCTGGTATCCCAGCTGGGTTACTATCATTCATCCAACAATCCATCCGACTCAGATCAGGGTAAATCATTCTGCACCTTCTGTGACATGCCCAAGTAATGCTTTTCTTTATGCACAGCAGTTTGCCCTGCAGCACAACTGGTGTCAAACCCTTGGTGGTGACTTGCACGTGTCCTGTGCTATTCTATTGAAAATCCTATTAACACCAGAGCTATTATGTTTGCAGACAATGATTTATGACAATGATTTATTGTTATTCTCAGACATTTGTAACTTGAGATGGCTTACTGGATTTTGATACTTTAACTATTTGCTGTTGGAGATATGATACAGCCACACTCCCACTCATTATGAGTGTCACATATATGATGCAGGCACATAACTTGATCCAGGACAAGAGATGGAATATCTCTGTCTTGCTACACCATCGGCTATATCCATTCAAAACCGTGTGTAGAAGCCTAGAAGCCTAAGAGCAGCGTTGATTTTCCATTGGTTTATCAATAGAGTTACTATCACCAACACAGTGAGCTGCCAGATTTTAGCTGAGTTATTAGGGCGAGGCGCTGAGCGGATGCCAAATGCTTCCCTAAAGAAAATTCTGAGTCACCTTTGGTTGCTCTCTAACATACTTTAGTCACTGTTTGCAATGCAGCACTAGTAGAGGGCAAGGAGCAGGCTTTTTACTCACCCTCGGGAGCAGAGAGTAAACTCACCAGTTAGCCGTCCAAAAGTTAAAATCGACTCCATACAAATACATTGCCTCCATGCTTTGCTTCATACCTCCCTGACGGTGCTCCTGTTCACACTTCTTTTTTCATACATAGTAATAAAATTTGCAAAGGTGAGTTTACAGTCCTGGTCCCAGAATATGTCTTCCTCATTTGCATTGACTGAGACTGCTTTTACTTTCTGTGGTACCTCCAGCAGGAGAATTGCAGCTCTTTTTTCACAGGAGGGTGCACTCCTGCTCAATTAAGCAATCCTCCTTTGCACCATTTCCCACAGCAAGGCCTCTGAAGCATCCTCAGTAAGTGGATGAATCTTCCTAACACTCCTGTACGTGTTTCCCAAGACGCATATTATACAAAATCTGGAAACAGCAATCACCAAGAAATAAAACAATTGATCCACATCAAAACGTTACCATCCATTTAAGGGAAAGCAGCAGTCCTTTAAGAACTGTTGCCTCATCAAATTTCCCACCACATGCCAATACAGATTCCCGACTAGGTTCCCTGCTCCCATTATTCGCATCATGTCCTTCATCATCAAAGACATATTCCTTTGGCATCTCAGCCTCTAACATAAGGCTATACATATATATATGTGTGTGTGTGTGTGTGTGTGTGTGTATCATTACTCTCAATACCAGTATCAAAATGTACGGAGTCAGTATGAGTGCAGTAATTGTCATGCAATGCCTGCTGAGACTCATTTTGTGCGTTATTAAGCTGGCATTATTTCTCCATCCCTTTCAAGCTGGCACTCCTGCCCCTCTGAGCACCTCACACTGGCACTTGTTCTGCCCTCACTCAAACCGGCACTTTTATCTCCCTCCCTCCCCCATTCACTTTATGCTGGCATTATCCTCTAACCCCATCCTAAAGCACCACTCCCAACTTCTGCCCCACCTCTCTCTCCGTAATTGCTATCCTTTCCCCCCATTTACTCTCCCTACCAATCCCCTCAATTTCCCTCTACACCTTCCCATGAAACCACCTTTCCTATTTGAGTCCTGCTGTGACTGGAAGGGATTCCAGCCACTGCATACTATGTGCAGATCAAGTTCTATTCCCTCATTCAGATTCCACAGTCACTCGTCTTTCTTCCAATCCCTTCCAATTTTTCCTGAACCCTTAATATTCTCTTTGTCTCCTCAAACTCAATGGGGCAGAACTTCCGACGTCCTGGGCCCGTATGAAGTTTGTACGGACCCGGGAAAGCATCGGAAAAGCTGGTTTTCAGTGCACAATGTGCATGTACTGAATACAGGCTTTTCCGATCTGTCAAGCTGGAGCTTGATAGATGATCTGCAGATCGGGAGCGAGGACATTTGTACGTGGAAGTTTGGGCTATTTACCCATATCTTGTACGGCAAATGTCCTCAAAACTCTTGCGCCTGAAAAAGCAGGTGCATAGCCTACTTTTACAGGCGTAAGAGTTTAAAAACATAGAAAAAACATGATTAAAATAAAAATTTAAAAAACACAATTATGTTAAAAACCCTGCCCACTCAGATAATATTATTTTAAACCCTAACCCTAACTTTCTTTTTAAATCGGGAATTTTTTTTCTTTAAAAAACATGTGTAACATTTTTAATTTCTATTAGTTTATTGTGTGAGGTGTTTTTTAAATGTTTTATGTATTTTTGGTGAGTTTTGGGGTTTTTCTCATTCGTTGTAATAGGAGTTTCGATTTACGAAACTCCTATTACAATGAATGAGTAAATATTTCCCTGTGATTGGGTGTCCAGGCACACATGACTCTTGCGGACGTCCCGACGTGTACGCGCTGCGCGTCGCAGGGAGAGGAAGCCTGTGGATCGGGAGTTCCAGCAGCTTCAGGTAAGTGCGCATTTTATTTCTATTCTTTATTGATTTGTCCATGGGAAGTCCTCCTCAGATTTTCTGCCCCTTTGTATCACAGCTGCAGTTTATTCCAGGTAACCTCTACCCGTGGCTTGATCTAATCAAAGTTGGTGTTGCAGCTGGATTTGAATCCATTTTCTGCTACTGGAAATGTGTTTAAATAAAAGTAGCAAAATAGAATTGGATGGTTTTAAAAAATTGCTTATCCTGCACTAGGTATAATTTATTCAGTTTCAACAATTTTATGCTGATTTATTTTGAATGAAATTTGAAAAAATGCTCAAATCTATGTTGCAAATATCACAAGCGAAACAAATCCAACTTGCAGAAAACCAATCTGTTCCAGCTTTAAGAAAGGGAGTCTTTTATTGAGTAGCTTCGAAGCTGGGAAGCACTCATTTTAAACAGATGAGCAGTGCACAAAGAGTGAGAAGCCAAGAAAACACAGGTAATTTGTCACTAAACCAATTAAGGTTAATTTCCACTAAATTCTTGGATATAATGCGTATAATGCATATAAAAATAAAATCATTTAAAAAAATTATTTTGCTTACTTTGCAGTCCAGCCATGGTACAAGTGAGAAACACACCAACAGTCCTATTGGGTAGTGGATGCTTATACAACTCACAGATCCAACTTCATGCATATTCACAGTGCTGTTGCTTGTATTTTGGTGACATCCTTTACTATAAATTTCTGATATAACTGGGTCCTGTATTATAGGACAAAATCAATAACTGAGTGAAACACTAGACCTTATTACAGATGTATTTAATGAGACCATTTAAAGAAAATATCATTATGTGTGAGGTTGCCATCAACACTTGTTTATCAGGGATATGCACTTCTCTGATCAGCGTTTCATGCACCACAGTCGTGCTGACCGCCACAGCTATAACCTCTTGATATATCCAGTAAAGGACTCACTAGCTGAAGAAAGCATGCATTTCAGAGATATTTTGCAGCAGGTGCCAAGTATGCAGTGCCACCAACAGTGCATTGCGCATAATGCCATGGCTACCATAAAGGATATTAGCAAGGCTCTGGTTAAACTATTCCCACTGTTACGAGTTGCCCATATTTGGTTAGGATTAGTACTGCTTTCATTTTTCCATGAATACATCAGTTTGGATGGTGCTGGGATTAGTATTAACACTTAACAGTCACTTCATTTAAATGGGTGATTCATTTACACATTTGCTGTTAGTGTTCAGGACTAGTTTCAAAGATCTAGGGGCCAATTTTCAGAAGCCCACCTCCCGCTGCCACCAACTGCCGCCCACTCCCGCCGACATTCCTCCTGCAGATCCGCGCAGTGCCACTTTGGAGGTGAGCTGGAGCAGGCGGGAGGGGAGAGTCACCGGGAACCGCCTGCTGACGTCAGCGGACGGCCGAGTGGCGCAACTGAGCTCCTGCCTGCCAGGCTCCCAGATTCCTGTGGGCGGGAGTCAACGGGATTCGGCGGCAGAATGGGGGTGGACCGCTGGCTACAGACTGGTCTGTCCCCGACAATAAGTCTGAAGAACCTGAAAAAAAGGTTCAACAGCGACTTACCTCCATGGGGCCCCCTGAAGGTCTTCGGATAGTTTTTGTATTTTGATTTGTGATTTTTCTTTTCAGGTCTTTGACACTCCATGGGCCTGACTCCATCCTCGGCGGCACTTGGGCGGCAAGCACCTCTGCCACCGAGAATGCGACCTCGTGCCCGCTGCCGCCCAGATTGGCGGTGTACGTCTTCCATTTGCTGCCCGCCGACCTGCGAGGGACCTTCTTCCTGAATATCCCGCCCAAAGTACCGACCGGTAACTCGGTGACCATCGGCGGCACTTTGGGCAGCACTTGGGCAGGCGGAGGCCTTGCTGAAAATCGACCCCGTAGTCTAGTGACTGTAACCCAAATGTTCTAACTCCCAAGGAAACTAACTGTGTAGAAAATAACTATTTTTTAATCAGTGTATCTTTTCTACCAATTTTTTGTTCAGAGCACTTTAGTTTCCAACTATATGTTGGGTATTTTATGTGTGCTATGGTTAGGGATCAACATGGGTGAGGAAAAACAAGCTGTGATCACTTCAGCTCC
This sequence comes from Pristiophorus japonicus, assembly GCF_044704955.1. NCBI lineage: Eukaryota > Metazoa > Chordata > Chondrichthyes > Pristiophoridae > Pristiophorus > Pristiophorus japonicus. Next base: position 53,113,743 of record NC_091985.1, read on the forward strand.
TTTTATAAGTTTGGAAAAATGATGGCATGCCATAGAATCTCATCTCTCCCAATTTAAACTCTGAATAGGAAAAACAACCAACATAATTTATTTTAAGTAATTCCAGTAATACTTTTTGTCTGGTAATATAAATTTTTAACGTTTTTCCTGAATATATTTTTATGTCAACCATATTTATACCTCCTAGAATCACTTTCTATAATTTTTTCCATGTGAGATTTATTGTTTGGTCTGATTATTTCAGACCACTCTTTCATTAATATGACAGAATGATGTTAGTGTGATGAGCAGATTTAAGTTTATTTATATGATGGCATTTTGTTCATTCTGCAAAGAAGCCAGGAAATAACTCAGTGCTAAAAAGTATCTGGGAGATAAATGTCACTGATTCTTATCTTTCCAACTATTATGTAGTTTTACTTCCATGAGGGTATATGGTGTATCACACTGATTCTTTGCTATGCAGGTTATGGCGTGATGAGTATATATGTAAACATTAGTTGACACTGATGAAGGCAGGCAAAAAACTTCAAGTGTTTGTGTACTCCAGAAAACACCCTGTGTATAGAGCATGCCACTAAAAGCAGGCCTGATGGATACAAAAATAACAATTTCCTTTGCCAGTCTAAACCTTGTGGTGCAGAATTCATTTTATCTGGTTGTCTTGAAACACCTAAGAAGCAATCTACGGATACTTCCGTGAATCTTTCAGTACTTTGTTTTAAATAATAACAACATTATTTTTGCTAGCTGTCATGTGTCAGGTCAAGGGGTTGGTGAGTGGCTGCCATTAATCAGGAAATGTTTTGGTTACCAAGATATACAACTATCTTCTTAAGTTTACAAAAGATGGGATGAACCTTTTTTCCATTTACAAAAAACAAAATAGATGTGGTGAGAAAACGAAAGGAGAGAATGCTGCAAAAGTTTTAAAGCACAAAACTTCTTTAGCAGTCTTTAGTTATGGGCTAGACTTTCCCTAAAGCCCCTCATCGCCCAATTGCCGCCCAGAAACACCGCTAACGTTCTGCAACTAACGCTGGCAAAAATTTACAAAATAAAGGTAAGAAATACCGCCCGGAGAGAAAATGGATCTGACACCAGGATTCTCAACGGTTTCTCAGCAATTAAAGCTGAAACTAGGGAAAACGGGTGGTTCTTACCGGAATGGATGGTGATTATTTAAAATTTAGTCCAAGACTGCAGTTGGGCCTACGGAGGGGAGAAAACTTAAAAAAATAAAAAGTCATAATGCATTCTCAAGACACTGTTTAATACAATCGCCATTTTAGAATTTAAAAAATAATAATAAAAAACCTCTAACGTACCTTTCTTTGCAGGGTACTCACCTGCCACCCTGTTTCAGGCAGATTTTCATGGGCGGTTTCCTCGGCGATGTGTATGGGCCCCTGTTGAGGCCAGACTTAGATCCTGGTGGTTTTCTCGGCGGTACACGTGGGCGGTTGCTCCCCACTGGTCTTTTCAAAATGTAGGTGGAACTCTTTAAAAAATAAGGGGGAAACTTTCGCCGGGTGGTTTCTCATTAAAAAACAGCTGTACTGCCGAGAAAACCCCTCTGTATTTAAATGTATGATAATACGATGCCATCAAATTTTCAGATCTCTTTGACCTTCCCTCCTTAATTTGCATAAATTGTAAAATAATAACGTAACTTGCATCAAATTAATAGGGTCAGATTAAGGAACATTTTTAGAGTTTTGATTATGAACTGATGACCTAATATTCATTATGAAATGTGATGGCAATCTACTGTTGTGTTGTGCTTTTACATAAACACCAGCTTCTCTTCCGTTTTAGTTGCAACAAATATTGAGGAAAAAAATGCTTCAGTGAGAGCTATTAGGACATCATCTTCCTCTGGTAAGCGCAGTAATAATTTATGGTTTTTGTCGGCCAATTTTTCTATTCCACACTTTCTCATATTTGTATGTTTTTAAATCATTTCTATTTTAAAAGTAACAACTGTACCTTACCCTGAATTAGAACTGAACCTTAGAGTGAAATGCTACCTAGTCTGCAAATCTTAAATATGAAGTCTACTTCATTTCGAATATATGACATGCCAGATATTTATAAACCTTATCCATTCTTATAGAATAAGGACACATGTGAAATTCATATCGACTGATGAATATCAGGCCAACATGGTTTGCAAAAACATTGCGATTTCTGATTTTTCCACAAATATTTTTGAAGGAAGATTTGTGTCTAGGATATATTTCAGAAAGGATAGTAATGGGGAACATGGAGATGGCAGAAACTCTGAACAAATATTTTGTATCAGTTTTTACGGTAGAGGATACTAACAATATCCCAACAGTGGATAGTCAAGGGGCTATGGGGGGGAGGAACTTAACACAATCACAATCACTAAGGAGATGGTACTCAGTAAGATGATGGGACTAAAGGCAGATAAATCCCCTGGACCTGATGGCTTGCATCCTAGGGCCTTAAGAGAAGTAGCAGCAGGAATTGTGGATGTATTGGTTGTAATTTAACAAAATTCCCTGGATTCTGGGGAGGTCCCAGCAGATTGGAAAACTGCAAATGTAATGCCCCTATTTAAAAAAGGAGGCAGACAAAAAGCAGGAAACTAAAGACCAGTCAGCCTAACATCTGTGGTTGGGAAAATGTTGGAGTCCATTATTAAAGAAGCAGTAGCAGGACATTTGGAAAAACAAAATTCGGTAAGGCAGAGTCAGCATGGATTTATGAAGGGGAAATCATGTTTGACAAATTTGCTGGAGTTCTTTGAGGATGTAATGAACAGGGTGGATAAAGGGGAACCAGTGGATGTGGTGTATTTGGAATTCCAGAAGGCATTTGAAAAGGTGCCACATAAAAGGTTACTGCACAAGATAAAAGTTCACAGGGGTGGGGGTAATATATCAGCATGGATAGAGGATTGGCTATCGAACAGAAAACAGGGAGTAGGGATAAATGGTTCATTCTCTGGTTGGCAACCAGTAACTAGTTGGGTGCCGCAAGGATCAGTGCTGGGACCCCAACTATTTATAATCTATATTAACGACTTGGAAGAAGGGACTGAGTGTAATGTTGCCAAGTTTTCTGATAATACAAAGATGGGAGGAGAAGCAATGTGTGAGGAGGACACACAAAATCTGCAATAGGACATAGGCAGGCTAAGTGAGTGGGCAAAAATTTGGCAGATGGAGTATAATGTTGGAAAGTGTGAGGTCATGCACTTTGGCAGAAAAAAATCAAAGAGCAAGTTATTATTTAAATGGAGAAAGATTGCAAAGTGCTGCAGTACAGCGGGACCTCGGGGTACTTGTGCATGAAACACAGAAGGATAGTATGCAGGTACAGCAAGTGATCAGGAAGGCCAATGGTATCTTGGCCTTTATTGCAAAGGGGATGGAGTATAAAAGCAGGGAAGTCTTGCTACAGCAAGGTATTGGTGAGGCCACACCTGGAATACCGCGTGCAGTTTTGGTTTCCATATTTACAAAAGGATATACTTGCTTTGGAGGCAGTTCAGAGAAGGTTCACTAGGTTGATTCCGGGGATGAGGGGGTTGATTTATGAGGAAAGGTTGAGTAGGTTGGGCCTCTACTCATTGGAGTTCAGAAGAATGAGAGGCGATCTTATCGAAACGTATAAGATTATGAGGGGGCTTGACAAGGTGGGTTCAGAGAGGATGGTCCCATTGCTGGGGGAGACTAGAACTAGAGGGCATGATCTTAGAATAAGTGGCTGCCCATTTAAAACATAGATGAGGAGAAAATTCTTCTCTGAGGGTTATAAATCTGTGGAATTCGCTGCCTCAGTGAGCTGTGTAAGCTGGGACATTGAATAAATTTAAGACAGAAATAGACAGCTTCTTAAACGATTAGGGGATAAGGGGTTATGGGGAGCGCACGGGGAAGTGGAGCTGAGTCCATGATCAGATCAGCCATGATCTTATTGAATGGCGGAGCAGGCTCGAGGGGCCGTATGGCCTACTCCTGTTCCTATTACTTATGTTCTTATGTTTTCCAACTCTCAAGAAATACCATGCAGTCATAAATCTCCCCATCTCTATCACTCCATGCTATATCGAGAGTCTTGTTTCTTTCTCACGAATTGCAAGTTTGTTACGCAACTGCTTCTCAATAATTTGTAATGGATATCTACCCCCTTCTTCATTTTTGAAAGTCATTCTCTTCCCTGAGTCTTCCTTTTTAGGTCCTTTTGGACCATATCATACTATTCTCCATATGACAACATGGACAGCTTACCTGCTGCCAGACTTCTGCCAGGATTGCTCCAAAAAGATGTATGAGAATTAGCTGTGTTGACTCGCCCTTGATTTTTTTTCCTTCAATAGTGAATTGTCTAGCCTCCAGTTAACACCTCTACGGCTGGATTTTCGGGAGGTTTGCGACTGGGCTTTCGCCGCGTTTTGACCCTCTGCAGCGAAAACCCGGTCGCTGAGCCAGGTCGCAATTTTCGGTTCCTTATTTGCGGCAGCGCTTGGAAGCACCGACGGGGAGAGCTGCGCCGGACGTGTAATCACTCGGATTGCAATACCATCTGAGTTTCAGCACTCATCTGACCCGTACTCCACGCCCCAAAGACCGCCATGTAAAATCTAGCGGTGCAGCTCTGCCAGCAGTGGTAAATTGGAAATCCTGAAAAAAAGGTTTTATTTCATCGATTTGTTCGGTAAGGGTGCTGGTAATGTCTTTTGAATGTTTTTTTGATTTTTTTTTTCCCTTTCCAAGGCCATCTCACTGCACTCCTGACCTCACACTAAAGTAGGCGAGGATCGCGTTTTTGCACCGCAAAACGTGGTGCAACGCCTCCCTTTGCGATGCACTGACACCAAGTGCCGAAAGTTAGGCCTTAAATCGATCACGCAGCGAAAACAGTAATTTTCACGTATCACTTACGTTTTCGTCCAAAAAAGTAGCAACTCGAAAATCAAGCCCTTTATATGTATCTCCCTCATCTCCTTCTCCATGTGCTACTTGCAGAGTCAAAAATTTATTATTTTTCTCTGACTGAGTGCAAGATAGTTATTCCTCAAGAATTTTTTCAGAGGAAGAAGACCTCGCAGCAGAGGCACAAGACGCGAGTGGATATCTCCACTGAAAGGCCTGCAGCCAACTGGCCCAAAATTTAACTCCAGGTGGATTCCCCATTCAGGCCTGAGTTAAAATTACAGTCGGGTCTCAATGACGTCATCGGGCCACAACATGCATATGTAAAGAAGGACTTTGTTGGCTCTGGACGTGTGTCCTTGCTGTCCGCTCAGGGGAGAAGGTTAAAATTCCATATGTTGCAAACATGATAGCTTTCGGCCAGGGCAATTTTAACGGCCCACCCACCAAGCTTTTGCTGAGCAAGTAGAGTTAAAATTGCCCTCAGGTTAATCACATCTGTTATTTTCTATATCACTGGCTGATTTCAAATACCAACTTATAAGATATCCAGTTTACACCAGCCTCTTATGCTTGGTAGTCTCAGTCAATCAACAGCAGCACATTACGCACTTTATCTCAAAACACAATGGCTAAACATAACTCAATCCTAAAATCCCTTCCATGAAGAAAAAAAAGATCAACAATTCAAATGTGTGACAGTCACCTGGTACATAATACAGCACCTCCTCAATACATCGGCAAACAAGGAACATTAGAGTTCAAACACGGGACTAAGTTAAAAGTAGGGAGATAAACCTCCTTGTCAAATTTTCCTCTCTGGCAGAATCCCAATCTAAAGTCAGAAAGTAGACTGCCCATTCTTACTACCCTGAATTATACTGTGGGGTCATTGCTGCTGATTAATTTTTGACTAATTAACATTTTAGGCACTGTCACCGAGCTCTCCTGGGGGAATGGAGCCTGGCTCTGTTTGGGCTCAAGCATCTTCAAGCACACAACAGTATGGCCGGCTGCTTTCAGCATTGCCAGAAATGTTTTCTTTTAATTTGTCACCAAAACCTGCCTCAGCCTATGTAATCAGTTGCCCTGTGATTGATTATATAGACCAAGGCAACCAGTTAACTTTTAAATATCTTCCCGTACAATGACATTCTTGGCACCTAGTATTGATAGGGCATGAAAAATAGACAGGTCCGATTATGCATTTCTGGCATAGAGCCTTACTTGGGTTGAGCCCTATAAACCCATGCATGGTTGTGAGGGTCTGAATTCCTTTGGGAGTTCCCATAACACTGTATAGTTTAGGTAAGGAGAAAGAATTACTGAGGAGACAACAAATATAGCCCCTTATGTCCATATACAGCTGTACCCAAGGACCTGCATTTACAGACCCATGCAGTCCTTTCAGTCAAGCATTAGGTGCCTCCACTTTATGAACCCAAATTTGGCCAGGAGTTGTTCCATTTCTTTTGGAGCAACTTGATTTTTTTGGAGTATCTTAAAAATCGCAATTCTGCACATTTAATTTGCGCCAGTGTAAGTGAGTTAGTTAGGATTTTTTTTAGTTTCGTTTTTTTTTCAAAAGGGGGCGTTACCAGCCACCTACACCTGTTTTGGCCATTTAAGCCAGTTTGGACAGTTAATAGTTGCTCCAAACTAACTTAGGCCAGCGTATGTGGTCACTTGTGGACAGCACAGAAAACCCTTGCGGAGAGTTAAGAAATCAGCGCAGGTAAGTACATTCTAAAGCACCAAGCACTAAACAAAGCACAAAAATAAGCATTCAATAACAAATAAAAAATACAAGGAAGCTGAGAGGACCTGCACCTAGCACCAAGACTTACAAATCACTAAACACAGCACAAAAAGTAATAAACATTCAATAAAAAATAAAGAATTGAAGTATATAATTCAATTAACAAATAAATAACTGAAGTAAATCCTACCTTCAACTAAACTTGGCAGAGGCCGGCCTGTGCGGGAGGCTATTTGGCCTAGGATAGGGGCGGTAAGTTGCACACCGGGAGGCTAGGCTCAACGCGGCATCTGTGAACGGAGGAGGGAGGGAGAGGCTGAATGCGGCATCAGTGAAGGGGGAGTGGGGGGGAGAGAGAGATCCACAGCGGGCCCGCCCCAGCCGGTGCGGGAGTCCCTTCGGCCAGGGATAGGGGCGGCGTGCTTCGGGCCTCTCCCACACAGCCTGCAGGGCACACTCACAGATTCTGGGGGCGAGAAGCTACTGCGCATGCGTGCACACTCTAGCGCGCATGTGCAGAGGTCCCGGCACTGTTTTCAGTGCCAGGACCTGGCTCCGCCCCCCCACTGCTTTTGCCATGCCACACCAAGCCAAGGCCTACGACGGTCCACGGAGCGGGGAGAATTTCGAGCTACATTTTCGGCGCTGTTTTAACCAGAGGGCCAAATTTTAGCCCTATGAAGGAGTTGCAACACTGCTGTACTGTTTCTTGGAGGCCAACTGTAGGCAGCTTGCACCACAGAGATAGGTCATCACATGGACTCAAATGCCACAGCATCAGATCCTTCTAAATCACTGCTAGTGGCGTATGCCAAATCAATCGATTGGCTGTCCATCAAGCAACTAAAAGAAGGCTTGTTTGCAAGGGGTAACATGTACAGGGCATAGCAGATGGCTCCAGGGTATTATACAGCCTGGGCACTACTTCCTGACAGCCAAGGTACACTGCTGTTCCTTGGGGAGGATGCCATGAAATGCCAAATAGGGTGACCTTTACACCCATCTCATTCACTGCCTGTTATTAAACAGCAGGGAGGTGCTCTGTTACCTGCCCATAGGCTCCTTTTCATGCCACAAGATTAAATGTCACTTTACTTCCCTATCCCTTCCCCACCCCTGGCCTTGGCAAAGGCTGACAATGATTTAAAATTCATGTTAACGTGTTATAAAGACTGAAACAATATTTGCTCCTTTACATAAGCATTTACCTTTAATTGCACACACCCTTACGAATTTGAGCTGCTGGCAAGATTATGCGCATCCTCCATTAAACTAGCAGTTGATGCGGGGCCAAAGCTGTGCTGGGAGCGCTGCTAAATATTCAAATAAACTGACCCCACAAGATTGTGCACAGTTACCTGCGGGCTAGCTTGGGCCATCCAGCCAATCCTGGCACAGATTTTGCCAGTCTCACAAAATCAGGGCTAGTGACTCTTACTGGCTGTGGCAACAAACGTGTCTGCACCCTTCCAGTACCTCACCCGAACACATTTTCTTCATTTGAGAGCTCGTACAGTGAATGACCGTGGAGGGCATTACAACCAAGTCCAATCCATTTTTCACCCAATGTCCATCTGTGTATAATTTCCAGGCAGGCCCTTCTGAAGAACAAGTTCAAATGTTGTCTGACCTGCTGTGTATTTCCTGCTTTTTCTGTTTATTATTTCACCTTTCCATTATTTGCAGTATTTTGCATTTTATTACTACAGATGGAGTCAGCTGATAGAATGATATTCACCCTATCATTCTGAGATCTAACACAGCATGATGAAGCTACGCTGGAATAAAAGTTAAAAGAGAAAAGAGAGAAAAAAGCAAACTAACAATTAGACTGGACTAATAAATCTTGAATTCATTTTTATTAAATATGATCACACCTGCCTGTCAATTAATGAACTAGTGAGTTATACAAGAGCTTATGAGAGGAGCACACCACTTCAGTACTCCATGTTATAACTTGATTAGGAGAGACAACCAATTCATTCGGGACTGTTTTTAAAAAATTTAAATACCAACTAGATTTGTATAGAGGGGTTATAACAACCTCAGAAAAGGGTAGCAGTGATTAGCAGCCCCAAGAATGATGATGGGGGATATCTACCATCGGATGGGTAGAGGTGTCTTAAAAGTGTCAGCACCCTCAGCTACATCTGGGAACATAATGCCAGCTTTGGAGAAAGTAGCAATGGGCTTGTCAAAAGCCAGTAGAAGATATCAGAATCTTATCCAATCAAGACCAGACAATCTTTAAGTTCAATATGATCTATGCAATTGAATCTTTCTTTATTCATTCTTTCATCCTGTTTTGGAAAAATTCTATGTAAACTATTCAAACTGCAACAACTCCTTTGTGTAATTGAATGGAATAAACATGAAACATTTCATCACAGATTGACTCATTTTAACAGAACCAGCCTAATTCTTCTCATTACATTCTCCTTAGCAAGCATCCTGATTATACTGTGATGACTCACAGGATAGTATTGTACAAAGTTACAGCAAAGCTAGATAGTTGAGCTTGTAGCAAGTCAGACTGATTGCTTTCATGTGAACAGAATATTTTGTATATGTTTTTTGGAAAGACTCTTGATCATTGATGGATGCAGGTTATTTTCTGCCTGTCAACATATACCTGATATTTCGAGAGTAACTCTGTGTTCCTTCATCTTTCCTCATAAATTGTGACTTTGGTGCATTCTGTAATCTATGGCTTCCTATGTTTTTAATCACTGTTCAAGTGTAATATTTTGACGAATGGACTGTCAGTAGTATTTGAGGAAATGTACTTACAAATTTAAATATCAGTCTGCTAAACTGCTATTTTAGGAGAGCATTAAATGGTCACACTGTATGTAAACTCACTCATGTACCAAACAATTGCAAATAATTTCCCTCGTTATTCACAGAATTCCTTTTTTGTTTATCCCCGGGTAATAAATTCTAACTTTGGAGATAAAAACAAAGACCGTGAATGCTGGAAATCTGAAATAAAAACATAAAATAATGGTGATACGACAGATCACTCAACACCTTAAAGGAAACAGGCAGAGACCTCCACAGAAAACATTAAGCTGTCTTTTCTCCTTCAGACACTAATGGACCTGATGGTGTATCTCCCAGGATTTTCTGTTTTTTTTAAGCTCTAATATTTGATTACTAAATTCCTTTGCCAATTTAAGTACATTCTACTAATTAACACAAATGTTCCAATTCAATTCAAACTAAAAGGCACCATTATTAATGATTTTTCAGCACCTTCCGGTACTTGATATTACAGTAATAATATTCCTCGATCAATGCTTCATTTGAGCCATTATCCTATTTATTTTTATGGCATTTGGAAATTAATTGAATATTTTTAAGAGCATAATCAATTGATCTGAATCCCTTCAAAATGATAGCTTTTTGAAATGTACTCTACTGAATATTAAAGATTCGTCTACTAAAGAATGCAGCTTCGAAGCTTTTAATTGCCATGTATCCGTTTTGGGATCAATTAATAACAGTTTAAATAAGAATAATAAGATAATTACTGAAGTAGAAAAATAGCATGTTGGAGAAAGTGCGTTTGATTTTTTTAATTATTCTTTTTTTTAAGGTACAAAACAAAAGGAAAGGTAAAACAGAAAGGGAGAGGGGTAAACATTGATCATGCAGGCACCAGATTGCACTTGGATAATTCATCCCTGCATACTTGAATCATATGTAAGCATAAATCTAGACAAACACCTGACTAAAATATTACAAAGACGACATAACAGCTTCCTTAAGGGCCCAAATTTCCCCAGCCGCCTAGAGTGGCATAGTTAGCTGTGGTACACCGACTTTGTGGGGCAAAAAACACGCTGTACATTTGCCTCTTAATTTGGCCGCACCTTCATTGTTCTGGTCCCGTGGCGCTGCAAAGCCTGCGGGGGGCGGAGCTTCGGCCGCACTTGCTCAGCCCAGTCGGCAGGGGGGCGGGGCTTGGGCCCTGCATCTCCTCGAGTGCTGGCAGGGGGACTCATGTCCATTTCAGCGTGCGCGCATGCACAATGCGCGTTTCAGTGTGCGCGCATGGAGCAGGAAGCTTGGCAAAGGGAGAGCGTCCTCAGTGCCTCAGTAGCATTGGCAATGGACCATATACAAAGGTAAGGTGTGAATATTGATTGTTGGGTGGCTGAGGGAGTGGAAAGGAGTGCTGCATAGGTGGAAGAAAGGTGAGAAATTCAAGATGTCCTGAGTGTGTCCAATACACCAATGATGCAAGAGCGTGCAACAAGAACAAAGAATTTCCTCCATGAGGAAGTGGAGAAACGAGTCACTGTCATTGAGGACAAATGGCTGTAGCTGGATATCAGTAAGAGTGGCCTCACAAAAGTTCTACCCAAAGAAATGAGAAGACGATGGAACTTAGTTGCAGAAGAATACTCCGCAGGGGTGAATACTGCAAGATCTGGAAGCCAGTGTAAAAAGGACATTGGTCAAGTAGTGAGTGTAAGTAATATCTTCATCTTTTAATGGAATCGCAATTGTAAATGTGACCATCTGTATATGTCCCACCCATCAGAAGCGCACGATGTGTGAAAAGTTATATTTGCATCTTTGCAGAAGAAATTGGCCCACAACAAAAAGGGAAGACTTAGAACAGGGGGAGGGCCACCAAATCTGCACCAACTATCACCTCTGGGACAGAGGGTTGCTGCCTTGCTGAGTCACACCTACAGAAAAAGAATCAGTTCTGCACAAGCTGGACACACACACGAGGGTGAGGGTGAGTCATTAAAATGCATCGTCGCCCTTCAAATCCTCCTGCTGACTGGCCTGCTACATGTGAGACTACTCATGCCACCCATCCTGTCCCTTCCTGTGCTGCTAACCATTTGACTGTTCTGTTGTATTTTGCAGAAGAAGAAGACAATCCTGAACATCCTGAAGATCCACCAGAAGATCCAGATGCGTGCGTTCCAGACCAAGGCGGGTGGGGGGAGGAGGGGTGCATGGAAATGTGTTCACAGGAGAATGCTGATCGCAATATGGATCAGTCCATAGTACAGGGCATCACACTGCCAGACACCTCCATGAGCTACTCAGCGACATTCCATGGTTGCACACCCTCCGAGGTTGTGGGTCCCAGTGATGGTGGTGAAATGCATGTTGGGACACCCAGTGCCCCACCGTCTCAGCCTGCACCTCGCACTGGAGGGGTGCCACTAGGCAGACCCACGGCGAGGGGAAGGAGAAGCCGACCAGCCTTTCCTGAGATGCAGCCTTCATCAGATGTTAATCAGGTGATGTCATTTGGTGAGGAGACCAATGCCCTTACAAGATCACTCGTGACAACTGTCAGTGGGGTGCGTGATGAGGTAGCAACACTGTCAGGTGAAATATCAGCACTGAGACGGGAACTGAGGGCGGGCATTTCAGAGGGTGTGCAACCAATGGCAGAAGCCATGAGGGAGCTAGCTGCTGCAATAAGGGCACAAAGGCCAGATACTCAAATGCCACTCCCACTTCAATCCACGCACCAGCTACCGGTGAGACCCAAGCCGGGCCCCCAACCCACCCCCCCACCACCACCATCACCGACCCTATGAGGAAGTGCACTTTCCCCGAGATGTGGGTGAGGGATGGGTGCAGCCTTTCTTTGCTGTTATTGCTGTTGTTGTTGTTGTTGTTGTTGTTGTTGAAGTGCATTGTAAAACATCCAATAAAAGATATTTTGAATTAAAACTGACTCATGTTCCATTAGGACCACACAACATTTAGGAACAACTGTAAAAAGTAAAAATCTCTCACCCCAACGGTCATGCGTGCCTGCCGCCCCTAGCCCCGGTGGGAGGGCTAGCTGGTGTGTTCTACAGTCGGCAAGGTAGGACTGCTCTATTTTCTGTAGCTGATTTATCTTTCAATTATTTTTGACGACGTTGTGCAGCTGTTGTGCTGAAGATGTTGTGATGTTGTGCTGATGTTGTGAAAGTGCTTAGTGGTTTAGAATCATCTAACTCACCTTCCTGCCCCCGCCCCCTCCGCACTATCTCTGGCTACCTGCGCTGATTTCTTAAATGTAGGTAAGGTTTTTCTGTGCCTACAAAAGTGGCCACATACACTGGCCTAAGTTAGTTTGGAGTAACTTTTAGCTGGCCAACTTTGCTTCTATGGTCAAAAGAGGTGTAAGTGGCCGGTCACGCCCCCTTTTGGAGAGAAAAATCGGAACTAGAAAAAAAACTTAACTGACTTACACTGGAGCAAGTAAAATGGGAAAATTTGCAATTTTTAAGTTACTCCAAAAAAAGCTACTTACTCCAAAAAAAACGGGGCAACTCCTGGGGAAATTTAATAGTACTTAGTCTCAGGATAAGGGGTCGGCCATTTAGCATTGAGATGACGAGAAATTTCTTCACTCAGAGCGTTGTGAATCTTTGGAATTCTCTACCCCAGAGGACTGAGGATGTTCAATCGATCAGTATATTCAAGACTGAGATTGATAGATTTTTGGAAACTAAGGGAATCAAGGGATATGGGGATAAGCCGGGAAAGTGGAGTTGAGGTAGAAGATCAGCCATTGAATGGCGAAGCAGTCTTGAGGGGTCATATGGCCTACTCCTACTCCTAATTCTTACGTTCTTCTGTTCTTAGTACAGCTGCTATTGTTCTTGGTGTCCATGTAGCTGGTAGTAAGGGGAAGATCAGTGAGAATGATTAGGATCCATAGTGTACACAAATTTCTCAACAGTATAACAAATCTGTTACAGTTTTTTGAGGTTGTAACCACTAGAATACATAATGGGGAACGAGTGGATGTGGTGTATTTGGATTTTCAGAAGGCATGCGATAAGGTGCCACACAAGAGGTTATTAAACAAAATTAGGCTCATGCGATTTGGGGTAATTTAGTAGCATGATTGAGGATTGGTTAACGGACAGAAAACAGAGAATAGGAATAAACAGGTCATTTCGGATTTGCAGGCTGTAACTAGTGGGGTGCCGTAAGGATTGGTGCTTGGGCCCCAGCTATTCACAATCTTTATCAATGATTTGGATGAGGGGACCAAATGTAATACATCCAAGTTGGCTGTTGATACAAAGCTAGGTGGGAATGTGAGTTGTGAGGAGGATGCAAAGAGGCTTCAAGGGGATATAGATAGGCTAAGTGAATGGGCAAGAACATGGCAAATGGAATATGATGTGGAGAAATTTGAAGTTATTCACTTTGGTAGGAAAAATAGAAAAGCAGAGTATTTTTTAAATGATGAGAGATTGGGAAAAGTTGGTGTTCAGGGACCTGAGTGTCCTTGTACATGAATCACTGAAGTTAACATGCAGGTACAGCAAAAAATTAAGAAAGCAAAAGGTATGTTGTCCTTTATTACAAGAGGATTTGAGTATAAGAGTAAAGACATCTTTCTGCAATTATATAGGGTGCTGGTGAGACCGCACCTGGAGTATTTTATACAGTTTTAGTCTCCTTACCTAAGAAAGGATATATTTGCCATAGAGGGAGTGCAACGAAGATTCACCAGACTAATTCCTGGGATGGGGGATTGTCCTATGAGGAGAGATTGAGTAGACTAGGCATATATTCTCTAGAGCTTAGAAGAATGAGAGGTGATCTCATTGAAACATACAAAATTCTTATAGGGCATGACAGGGTAGATGCAGGGAAGATGTTTACTCTGTCTGGAGAGTCTGGGGGTCACAGTCTCAGAATAAGGGGTCGGCCATTTAGGACTGAGATGAGAAGAAACTTCTTCACGCAGAGTCTTATGTAGTTAACCCCTTGTAACCCTGTAACCTGCATCACACCTGTCCACCAGAAGGCATATCTGTTGGAGTCCCAAGGGATCCCAGCATCCCTTGGGAGTACAGTATATAAGCAGGCCACCCATGATGTACCTGCAATAAAGGAGCTAAGGTCACACTTGCTCATTACATACAGTACTCGGCCTGACCATTTATTATGAGTGTAATAATTGGCGACGAGGTAACGAACCGCGCAAAAATGCAGAGAACAGTCAGCATTCAGGAGAAGTTCTTGGAGGTGGACGATTGGGAGGCATTCGTGGAGAGACTTGACCAATACTTTGTAGCCAACGAGCTGGAAGGGGACGAGAACACGACCAAACGAAGGGCGATCCTTCTAACTGTCTGTGGGGCCACTACCTATGGCCTCATGAAGAATCTCCTGGCCCCGGCTAAACCTACAGAGAAATCCTACGAAGAACTGTGTACGCTGGTCCGGGAACATCTAAATCCTAAGGAAAGTGTTTTGATGGCGAGATATGGATTCTACACGTGTCAACGATCAGAGGACCAGTAAGTAGCGACCTACGTCGCCGAACTAAGGCGCCTTGCAGGACATTGTGAGTTTGAAGGATTTCTAGAACAAATGCTCAGAGACTTTTTTGTACTGGGCATCGGACATGAGACAATCCTTCTCAAACTGTTGACTGTAGAAACTCCGAATCTGAGCAAAGCCATAATGATAGCCCAGGCATTTATGTCCACCAGCAACAACACCAAGCAGATTTTGCAGAACAAAGCAGTTTCGGTCAGTACTGTACATAAAGTAACGTCGGTTTTGAGCAGAAATGTACAAGGCAGAATGTACATAGAAACATAGAAACATAGAAAATAGGTGCAGGAGTAGGCCATTCGGCCCTTCTAGCCTGCACCGCCATTCAATGAGTTCATGGCTGAACATGCAACTTCAGTACCCCATTCCTGCTTTCTCACCATACCCCTTGATTCCCCTAGTAGTAAGGACCTCATCTAACTCCTTTTTGAATATATTTAGTGAATTGGCCTCAACAACTTTCTGTGGTAGAGAATTCCACAGGTTCACCACTCTCTGGGTGAAGAAATTCCTCCTCATCTCGGTCCTAAATGGCTTCCCCCTTATCCTTAGACTGTGTCCCCTGGTTCTGGACTTCCCCAACATTGGGAACATTCTTCCTGCATCTAACCTGTCTAACCCCGTCAGAATTTTAAACGTTTCTATGAGGTCCCCTCTCATTCTTCTGAACTCCAGTGAATACAAGCCCAGTTGATCCAGTCTTTCTTGATATGTCAGTCCCACCATCCCGGGAATCAGTCTGGTGAACCTTCGCTGCACTCCCTCAATAGCAAGAATGTCCTTCCTCAGGTTAGGAGACCAAAACTGTACACAAAAGTCCAGGTGTGGCCTCACCAAGGCCCTGTACAATTGTAGCAACATGCCGTCTGCTGTGGCCCAACCTCAATTGACATAGAGTCCACCATCATCTGTTAATGCGAGGCAGTTAACATCCTGTTGGTGCTGCGGGGGTGATCATTGGCCCCATCAATACTGCTTTAAGCACTAAGCGTGCAATGGCTGCAGAACAGTGGGACACCGGCAACGAATGTGCAGGCGAGCTACAAACACTGCAAACCCCGCAAACCACCATATTGCAGAGGAAGATTGGTCCACAGTGGATCAAATGGAATTGGAAACTCGCACGGAAGAGGCAGAAGTCTACGGGGTACATGCGTTCACGACAAAATGGCCACCAATAATGTTGAAAGTTGAGCTGAACGGTATTCCAGTGTTTATGGAGCTGGACATGGGGGCAAGCCAATCCATAATGAGTAAAACGGCCTTCGGCAGGCTGTGGGGGAAGAAGGCACAAAGGCCCATGCTCAGCCCAATTCACACGAAGCTAAGGACTTATACAAAGGAAATAATCCTGGTAATTGGCAGTGCTGAAGTCAACATTTCCTATGATGGAGCTATGAACTCCCGCTGTGGATTGTACCAGGGAATGGCCCCAGGTTATTTGGCAGAAGCTGGCTGGGGAAATTCGGAACAACTCCTGGAACTGGGACGACATCCGAGCGCTCTCGTCAGTCGATGACACCACATGCACCCAGGTTTTAAGCAAGTTCCCATCGTTATTCGAGCCAGGCATTGGAAGTTTCTCGGGGGCGAAAGTGCAGATCCATTTGGTTCCCGATATGCGACTCATCCACCACAAGGCTCGGTACGGTACCATGAAAAAGTGGAAATCGAGCTGGACAGGCTGCAATGTGGAGGCATCATCGCGCCGGTGGAATTCAATGACTTGGCCAGCCCAATTGTTCCGATACTCAAGGAGGACGGTACGGTTAGAATTTGCGGTGACTATAAAGTTACAATTAACCGTTTTTTGCTGCAGGACCAGTACCCGCTACCCAAGGCAGAAGACCTATTCGCAACCCTGGCTGGAGGGAAGACATTCACCAAGCTGGACCTGACCTCGGCCTACATGACCCAGTAACTGGAGGAGTCTTCAAAAGGCCTCACCTGCATCAACACGCACAAAGGTCTATTTATTTACAACCGGTGTCCGTTCGGGATTCGGTCGGCTGCAGCGATCTTCCAGCGAAACATGGAAAGCCTGCTAAAGTCAGTTCCTTGTACAGTGGTCTTCCAGGACGACATATTGGTTACAGGTCGGGACACCATGGAGCACTTGAAGAACCTGGAGGAGGTTCTTAGTCGGTTGGATCGCATGGGACTCAGGTTGAAACGCTCGAAGTGTGTTTTCCTGGCACTGGATGTCAAATTCTTAGGAAGGAGAATCGCAGCAGATGGCATCAGACACACCGACGCCAAGACGGAGGCTATCAAGAACACGCCGCGACCACGGAATGTGACGGAGCTGCGGTCGTTTCTGGGACTCCTAAACTACTTCAGTAATTTCCTACCTGGGTTAAGCACCCTGCTAGAACCTCTGGGTGCACTACTGTGCAAGGAAGATGACGTTGTATGGGGGAATTCACAAGAGGCTGCCTTTAAGAAAGCCAGAAATTTACTGTGTTCTAACAAATTGCTTGTCCTGTACAACCCATGTAAACAACTACGTCAGCTTGCGATGCGTCGTCATACGGGGTCGGGTGTGTGTTGCAACAGGCTAATGAAACGGAAATATTGCAGCCAGTTGCATATGCATCCAGGAGTTTGTCCAAGGCCGAAAGGGCCTACACCATGGTTGAAAACGAGGCTCTGGTGTGTGTTTACGGGATAAAAAAAAATGCACCAGTACTTGTTTGGCCTCAAGTTCGAGCTTGAAACTGACCACAAGCCGCTCATATCGCTATTCTCGGACAGCAAAGGATTCAATACCAATGCCTCTGCCCAGATCCAAAGATGGGCGCTCACGCTGTCAGCATTCATAGAAACATAGAAACATAGAAAATAGGTGAGGGGTAGGCCAGTCGGCTCTTCGAGCCTGCACCACAATTCAATAAGATCATGGCTGAACATTCACCTTAGTACCCCTTTCCTGCTTTCTCTCCATACTCCTTGATCCATTTAGCTTTAAGGGCCATATCTAACGACCTCTTGAATATATCTAACGAGCTGGCATCAACAACTCTCTGCGGTAGAGAATTCCACAGGTTAACAACTCTCTGAGTGAAGAAGTTTCTTATCATCTCAGTCCTAAATGGCTTACCCCTTATTCTTAGACTGACCCCTGGTTCTGGACTTTCCCAACATTGGGAACATGCTTCCTGCGTCTAACCTGTCCAGTCCTGTCAGAATTTTATATGTTTCTGTGAGAACCCCTCTCATTCTTCTAAACTTCAGTGAATATAGGCCCAGTCGATCCAGTCTCTCCTCACGTGTCAGTCCTGCCATCCCGGGAATCAGTCTGGTGAACCTTCTCTGCACTCCCTCAGTAGCAAGAATATCTTTCCTCAGATTAGAAACCAAAACTGAACACAATATTCCAGGTGAGCATCACGAAGGCCATGTACAACTGCAGTAAGACCTCCCTGCTCCTATACTCAAATCCCATAGCTATGAAGGCCAACATGCCATTTGCCTTCTTCAACGCCTGCTGTACCTGCATGCCAACTTTCAATGACTGATGTACCGTGACACCCAGGTCTCGTTGCACCTCCGCTTTTCCTAATCTGCCGCCATTCATATAATATTCTGCCTTCATGTTTTTGCCACCAAAGTGGATAACCTCACATTTATCCACATTATACTGCATCTGCCATGCGTTTGCCCACTCACCTAACCTGTCCAAGTCACCCTGCAGCCTCTTAGCATCCTCCTCACAGCTCACACCACCAACCAGCTTAAGTGTCTTCTGCAAACTTGGAGGTATTACACTCAATTCCTTCATCTAAATCATTGATGTATATTGTAAATACCTGGGGTCCCAGCACTGAGCCCTGCGGCACCCCACTAGTCACTGCCTGCCATTCTGAAAAGGACCCATTTATCCCGACTCTCTGCTTCCTGTCTGCCAACCAGTTCTCTATACACGTCAATACATTACACCCAATACCATGTGTTGTGTATCTGTAAAGCATGCATTCCAATGTTCCGCCACGAGGGAGTGCATCCCTTGAAGTCCCAAGCGATCCCAGGCCTGTTCCTCACTCTGGAGTGTCTTAATAAAGACTGAGGTCACTGTTACTTTAACCTCCCTGAATGCAGTCTCATCTGTGTTAGGAACACAATAACTGGCGACGAGTATTCGAATCCAACACAAAGATGCAGCACACTATGGGCATCCTGGAGAAGTTCTCGGAGGGTGAAGACTGGGAAGCCTATGTCGAACGGCTAGACCAGTACTTTGTAGCCAACGAGCTGGACGGAGAAGGAAGTGCTGCAAAAAGAAGACCGGTCCTCCTCACGGTCTGCGGGGCACTGACCTACAGCCTCATGAAGAATCTTCTGGCTCTGGTGAAACCCACAGGTAAGTCGTATGAGGAGCTGTTTACATTGGTTCTGGAGCATCTCAACCCAAGGGAGAGCGTGCTGATGGTGAGGTATCAGTTCTACACGTGCCAGCGGTCTGAAGGTAAGGAAGTGGTGAGCTACGTCACCGAGCTATGGCACCTTGCAGGACAATGTGAGTTTGATGCCTACCTGGAGCAAATGCTCAGAGACTTTTTTGTACTGGGCATTGGCCACAAGACCATCCTACGAAAACTTTTGACTGTAGAGACACCGACCCTCAGTAAGGCCATTGTGATAGCACAGGTGTTTATGTCCATCAGTGATAACACAAAACAAATCTCTCAGCACACAAGTGCTAGCAATGTTCATAAATTAACTGGAACTGTGTTTGCGAGCAGAAATGTACAGGGCAGAAACCACGGGTCTGCAACTGCCAGCAGGACTCAGGTGACCCAGATGACTCAGAGTCCCCAACAAAGGATGAATTCAAGGCAATTCACATCTTATTGGGGTTGTGGAGACTTCCATTCAGCCTATTCATGCCGCTTCAAAGGGTATGTTTGCAAGAGCTCTGGAACAATGGGGCACCTCCAACGAGCTTGCAGACAAGCTGCAAGCTCTGCAAAACCTGCTAACCACCACGTGGCAGAGAAAGATCAGTCTATGGTGCATCAAAGCAATTTCGAGCCTCAGAGAGAGGAGACAGATGCTAAGTACACGGGGTGCACACATTTTCGACGAAATGTCCACCTATAATGCTAAATGTAAAATTGAATGGCTTACCCGTAGCCATGGAACTGGACAATGGCGCAAGCCAATCCATCATGAGTAAAAAGATATTTGAGAGACTGTGGTGCAACAAGGCACTCAGACCAGCCCTGAGCCCCATCCACGCGAAACTGGGAACATACACCAAAGAGCTAATCACTGTCCTGGGCAGTGCCATGGTCAGGGTCACCTACGAGGGCACGGTGCATGAACTGCCACTCTGGATTGTCCCGGGCGATGGCCCCACACTGCTTGGAAGGAGATGGCTGGGCAAAATCTGCTGGAACTGGGATGTCATCCGAGCGCTATCACATGTCGATGAGGCCTCACGTACTGAGGTTCTTCACAAATTTCCTTCCCTTTTTGAGCGAGACATTGGAAACTTTTCCGGGGCAAAGGTGCGGATCCACTTGGTCCCAGAGGCACGACCCATTCACCACAAGGCGCGAGCGGTACCTCACATGATGAGGGAGAGATTGAAAATCGAGCTGGACAGGCTGCAATGCGAGGGCATCATCTCCCCAGTGGAATTCAGCGAGTGGGCCAGCCCGATTGTTCCAGCACTCAAAAGTGATGGCACGGTCAGGATTTGCGGCGATTATAAAGTAACTATTAATCGATTCTCGCTACAGGACCAATACCCGCTAACTAAGGCAGACGACCTATTTGCGACGCTGGCAGGAGGAAAGACGTTCACCAAGCTCGATCTGACCGGCTTACATGATGCAGGAGCTGGAGGAGTCTTCAAAGGGCCTCACCTGCATCAACACGCACAAGGGACTGTTCATCTACAACAGATGCCTATTTGGAATTCGGTCGGCTGCAGCAATCTTCCAGAGAAACATGGAGAGCCTACTCAAGTCGGTACCACGCATGGTGAACTTTCAGGACGAAATATTGGTCACAGGTCGGGACACCGTCGAGCACCTACAAAACCTGGAGGAGGTCCTCCAGCGACTGGATTGCGTAGGGCTGCGGCTGAAAAGGTCGAAATGCGCCTTCATGGCAACAGAAGTGGAGTTTTTGGGGAGAAAGATCCAGACGGACGGTATTGGGCCCACAGACGCCAAGCCAGAGGCTATCAGGAATGAGCCTAGGCCACAGAACATCACGGAGCTGCGGTCGTTCCTGAGACTCCTCAACTATTTTGGTAACTTCCTACCTGGGTTAAGCATCCTCTTAGAGTGCCTACATGTGTTATTGCGTAAAGGTGAGAACTGGGTGTGGGGAAAAAACTAAGTAATTGCTTTTGAGAAAGCCAGAAACATTTTATGCTCCAACAAGCTGCTTGTATTGTTTAACCCGTGTAAAAGACTTGTGCTAGCATGTGATGCGTCATCGTACGGAGTCGGGTGTGTATTACAACAAACTAACGTTGCGGGGAAGTTGCAACCTGTCGCCTATTCCTCCAGGAGCTTCTCCAAGGCCGAGAGAGCCTACAGCATGATTGAGAAAGAGGCATTAGCGTGTGCGTTCGGGGTAAAGAAAATGCATCAGTACCTGTTTGGCCTCAAATTTGAGCTGGAAACCGATCACAAGCCCCTCATATCACTGTTCACTGAAAACAAGGGGATAAATATAAATGCCTCAGCCTGCATACAAAGGTGGACACTCACACTATCAGCGTATACCATCCGCCACAGGCCAGGCACCGAGAACTGTGCGGATGCTCTTAGTCGGCTACCATTGCCCACCACGGGGGTGAAAATGGCGCAGCATGCAAACTTATTGATGGTGGCGCAGCCCGCAGACTTGTTGATGGTCATGGAAGCGTTTGAAAATGATAAATCACCTGTCACGGCCCACCATATTAGGTCTTGGACTAGCCAAGATCCTCTGCTGTCCCTAGTAAAAAACTGTGTATTGCATGGGAGCTGGGCCAGCATCCCCATTGAAATGCAAGAGCTAATCAAGCCGCTCCAGCGGCGAAAGGACGAGCTGTCCATTCAGGCAGACTGCCTGTTGTGGGGTAACCACGTAGTGCTACACAAAAAGGAAAGGGAGACATTCATCTCGGATCTCACAGCACACACCCGGGTATAGTAATGATGAAAGCGATAGCCAGATCCCACGTGTGGTGGCCCGGTATCGACTCTGACTTAGAGTCCTGTGTACGGCAATGCAGCGCGTGTGCTCAGTTAAGCAACGCGCCCAGAGAGGCACCACTCAGTTTGTGGTCCTGGCCCTCCAGACCATGGTTGAGGATCCATGTCGACTATGCGGGCCCGTTTCTCGGTAGAATGTTCCTGGTGGTGGTAGATGCTTTTTCAAAATGGATTGAATGTGAAATAATGCCAGGAAGCACCGCCACCGCCACCATTGAAAGCCTGAGGGCCATGTTTGCCACCCACGGCCTGCCTGACATACTGGTCACTGACAACGGGCCATGTTTTACCAGTGCCAAATTTAAAGAATTCATGACCTGCAATGGGATCAAACATGTCACCTCGGCCCTGTTTAAACCAGCCTCCAATGGACAGGCAGAATGGGCAGTACAAACAATCAAACAGAGCCTTAAACGAGTCACAGAAGGCTCACTCCAAACCCGCCTGTCCCGAGTACTGCTCAGCTACCGCACGAGACCCCACTCGCTCACAGGGGTGCCCCCGGCTGAGCTACTCATGAAAAGGACACTTAAAACCAGACTCTCGCTGGTTCACCCCAACCTGCATGATCAGGTAGAGAACAGGCAGCAGCAACAAAATGTAAACGATGGTCGCGCCACTGTATCACGGGAAATTGATCTGATTGACCCTGTGTATGTGCTAAACTATGGACATGGTCCCAAGTGGATCGCAGGCACTGTGATAGCTAAAGAAGGGAGTAGGGTGTTTGTAGTCAAACGAGACAATGGACAAATTTGCAGAAAGCACCTGGACCAAACGAGGCTGCGGTTCACAGACTGCCCTGAACAGCCCACAGCAGACACCACCTTTTTCGAGCCCACAACACACACCCAAAGGATCAACGGCACCACACCGGACCAGCAAATCGAACCCATCACGCCCAACAGCCCAGCAAGGCCAGGCTCACCCAGCAGCCCTGCAGGGCCAACAACACGCCAGCCCAGCGAGGGCACAGCCAACACACCAGAACAGACATTTGTACCGAGGCGGTCCACCAGGGAAAGAAAGGCTCCCTACTGCCTCACCTTGTAAATAGTTTTCACTTTGACTTTGGGGGGGAGTGATGTTGTGTATCTGTAAAGCATGTACCCCCATGTTATGCCAACTGGGAGTGCATCCCCTGAAGTCCCAAGGGATCCCAGGCCTGTTCCTCACCTGGAGTGTCTTACTAAAGACTGAGATCACTGTTACTTTAACCTATCTGTGTTCAGTCTCATCTGTGTTAGAAACACAATACCATGTGCTTTAATTTTGCACAACAATCTATTGTGTGGGACGTTGTCAAAAGCCTTTTGAAAGTCCAAATACACCACATCGACTGGTTCTCCCTTGTCCACGCTACTAGTTACATCCTCAAAAAATTCGAGAAGATTTGTCAAGCATGTTTTCCCTTTCATAAATCCATGCTGACTTGGACCGATGCTGTCACTGCTTTCCAAATGCACTGCTACTTCATGTTTAATAATTGATTCCAACATTTTCCCCACTACTGATGTCAGGCTAACCGGTCTATAATTAACCGTTTTCTTTCTCCCTCATTTTTTAAAAAGTGGGGTCACATTAGCTACCCTCCAGTCCATAAAAACTGATCCAGAGTCGATAGACTGTTGGAAAATGATCACCAATGCATCCACTATTTCTAAGGCCACTTCCTTAAGTACTCTGGGATGCAGGCTATCAGACCCTAGGGATTTATCAGCCTTCAATCCCATCAATTTCCCTAACACAATTTCCTGACTAATAAGGATTTCCTTCAGTTCCTCCTTCTTGCTGGAACCTTGGTCCCCTAGTATTTCCGGAAGATTATTTGAGTTTTCCTTCGTGAAGACAGAACAAAAGTATTTGTTCAATTGGTCTGCCATTTTTTTGTTCCCCATTATAAATTCACCTGATTCTGACTGCAAGGGACCTACGTTTGACTTCACTAAACTTTTTCTCTTCACATATCTATAGAAGCGTTTGCAGTCAGTTTTTATGTTCCCAGCAAGCTTCCTCTCATACTCTATTGTCCCCCTCTTAATTAAACCCTTTGTCCTACTCTGCTGAATTCTAAATTTCTCCCAGTCCTCAGGTTTGCTGCTTTTTCTGGCCAATTTATATGCCTCTTCCTTGGGTTTAACACTATCCTTAATTTCCCTTGTTAGCCACGGTTGACCCACCTTCCCCGTTTTATTTTTACTCCAGACAGGGATGTGCAATTGTTGAATTTCATCCATGTGATCTTTAAATTTGCCATTGCCTATCCACCGTCAACCCTTTAAGTTTCACTCGCCAGTCTGTTCGAGCCAATTGATGTCTCATACCATCGAAGTTACCTTTCCCCAAGTTCAGGACCCTAGTCTCTGAATTAACTGTGTCACTCTCCATCTTAATAAAGAATTCTACCATATTATGGTCACTCTTTCCCAAAGGGCCTCGCACAACAAGATTGCTAATTAGTCCTTTCTCATTACACATCACCCAGTCTAGGATGGCCAGCCCTCTAGTTGGTTCCTCGACATATTGGTCTCGAAAACCATCCCTAATACACTCCAGGAAATCCTCCTCCACCATATTGCTATCAGTTTGGTTAGCCCAATCTATATGTAGATTAAAGTCTCCCATGATAACTGCTGTACCTTTATTGCACGCATCCCAAATTTCTTGTTTAATGCTGTCCCCAACCTCACTACCACTGTTTGGTGGTGTGTACACAACACCCACTAGCGTTTTCTGCCCTTCTGTATTCCACAGCTCTACCCATACAGATTCCACATCATCCAAGCTAATGTCCTTCCTTACTATTGCGTTAATTTCCTCTTTAACCAGCAACGCTACCCCACCTCCTTTTCCTTTCTGTCTATCCTTCCTGAATGTTGAATACTCCTGGATGTTGAGTTCCCAGCCTTGGTCACCCTGGAGCCATGTCTCCGTCATCCCAATTATATCATATTCGTTAATAGCTGCCTGCGCAGTTAATTCGTCCACCTTATTACGAATACCTCTCGCATTGAGGCACAGAGCTTTCAGGCTTGTCTTTTTAACACACGTTGTCCCTTTAGAATGTTGCTGTAATGTGGCCCTTTTTGATTTTTGCCTTGGAATTTCTGCCCTCCACTTTTACGTTTCTTCTTTGTATCTTTTGCTTCTGCCCCCATTTTAACTTCCCTCTGTCTTCCTGCATAGCTTCCCATCCCCTTGCCATATTAGTTTAACCCGTCCCCAACAGCACTAACAAGCACTCCCCTTAGAACATCGGTTCCGGTCCTGTCTAGGTGCAGACCGTCCGGTTTTTACTGATCCCACCTCCCCCAGAGCCGGTTCTAACTAATGTCCCAGGAATTTGAATCCCTCCCTTCTGCACCACTCTTCAAGCCACGTATTCATCTTAGCTATCCTGCTATTTCTACTCTGACTAGCATGTGGCACTGGTAGCAATCCTGAGATTACTACCTTTGAAGTCCTGCTTTTTAATTTAACTCCTAGCTCCCTAAATTCAGCTTGTAGGACCTCATCCCATTTTTTACCTATATCGTTAGTACCTATATGCACCACGACAACTGGCTGTTCACCCTCCCTCTCCAAAATGTCCTGCAGCCACTCCGAGGCATCCTTGACCCTTGCACCAGAGAGGCAACATACCATCCTGGAGTCTCGATTGCGGACGCAGAAATGTCTATCTATTCCCCTTACAATAGAATCCCCTACCACTATAGCTCTCCCACTCTTTTTCCTGCTCTCCTGTGCAGCATCCAAGAGTTTATCCACTATGTAATTTGCCATAGACCGGGCACAGAGAATTGCGCAGATGCTCTCAGTTGGCTACCATTGCCCACCACAGGGATGGAAATGGCACAGCCAGCGTACTTGCTAATGGTCATGGAGGCATTCGAGCATGAGAATCCCCCGTTACAGCCCGCCAGATCAGGACCTGGACCAGCCAGGATCCTTTACTGTCCCTTGTAAAAAGCTGTGTCCTCCATGGGAGCTGGTTCAGTGTCCCAGTGGAGATGCAGGAAGTGATTAAGCCATTCCACAGATGCAAAGATGAGCTGTCCCTGCAGGCGGACTGTCTCTTGTGGGGCAATCGTGTGGTGTTGCCCAAGAAAGGCAGAGATATATTTATTGGAGAATGTCACAGCACCCACCCCGGCATCGTGATGATGAAAGCCATAGCCAGATCCCACATGTGGTGGCCAGGCATCGACTCAGATTTAGAGTATTGTGTACACCAGTGCAACGCTTGCTCTCAGTTGAGCAATGCACCCAGAGAGGCACCGCTAAGTTTATGGTCCTGGCCATCCAAACCATGGTTGAGGATCCATTTAGACTATGCAGGCCCATTCCTAGGCAAAATGTTTTTGGTTATCGTGGATGCTTACTCAAAGTGGATTGAATGTGCAATAATGTCTGGAAGCACGTCCACGGCCACCATTGAAAGTCTAAGAGCTATGTTTGCCACGCACAGCCTGCCCACTGTCCTGGTCAGCGACA
This sequence comes from Pristiophorus japonicus, assembly GCF_044704955.1. Classification (NCBI taxonomy): domain Eukaryota; kingdom Metazoa; phylum Chordata; class Chondrichthyes; family Pristiophoridae; genus Pristiophorus; species Pristiophorus japonicus. Next base: position 53,140,454 of record NC_091985.1, read on the forward strand.
ATGGGCCATGCTCCACAAGTGTCAAATTCAAAGAGTTCATGACCCGCAAAGGGATCAAACATGTCACATCTGCCCTGTTCAAGCCCGCATCCAATGGCCAGGCAGAACAGGCAGTCCAGACCATCAAGCAAAGCTTGAAACGTGTGTTGGAAGGCTCCTTGCAGACCCGGTTGTCCCGAGTACTGCTCAGCTACCACACCAGACCCCACTCACTCACAGGGATTCCTCCAGCCGAGCTGCTCATGAAAAGAGTGCTTAAAACAAGGCTCTCTCTGGTCCACCCTGATCTACATGATCACATGGAGGACAAGCAGCAGCAACAGAGTGTGTACCAGGACCGCGCAAACTTGTCAGGTGATATTGAGATCAGTGATCCTGTATTTGTGCTCAATTATGGTCATGATCTCAAATGGCTCGCTGGCACAGTCACAGCAAAGAGGGGAGTAGGGTGTTTCAGGTCAAACTGACCAATGGACAAACGCACAGAAAACACTTGGACCAAATTAAACTGCAGTTCACCAACAGCTACGCACATTCTGAAGAGGACACCACCAACTTTGACCTTCCAACACACACACACACACAAGTGTCAACCGACATCACAGTTGATCACGGAACAGGGCCAGCTGACCAACAGCCCAATGAAGAACTGACCAACCCAACCAAACCAACATTTGCACCGAGACGATCGACAAGGGAGCACAAAGCCCCAGATCGTCTCATCTTGTAAATAAGTGTATTATTGACTTTACGGGGGAGTGATGTTATGTATTTAACCCCTTCTAACCTTGTAACCTGCATCACACCTGTCCACCAGAGGGCCTACCTGTTGGAGTCCTAAGGAATCCCAGTTTAGTTTGATTGTTAAGACGAAACATTATTTTTATTTCATGTAGATTGATTGAGCCTGAACAGTACTAATCACAAGCTCTACTTGATTTTATTGATGGATTCTGGACTTCCCCAATGTTGGGGAAGTCCAGAACCATGGGTTACAGTCTAAGGATAAGGGGTAAGCCATTTAGGACCGAGATGAGGAGAAACTTCTTCACCCAGAGAGTGGTGAACCTGTGGAATTCTCTACCACAGAAAGTAGTTGAGGCCAATTCACTCAATATATTCAAAAGGGAGTTAGATAAAGTCCTTACTACTCGGGGGATTAAGGGGTATGGCGAGAAAGCAGGAAGGGGGTACTGAAGTTGCATGTTCAGCCATGAACTCATTGAATGGCGGTGCAAGCTAGAAGGGCTGAATGGCCTACTCCTGCACCTATTTTCTATGTTTCTATGTTTCTATATGTTTCTATGATTGTGAAGGGGACAAGGAAGGGTTTAATTTTGTTTTCAAAGTGCCAAATTGATTCAAGCTAAGTAAATTCAAACATGTTCCTAAATTGTCCCAGTTTGGATTGATTAGGATCTTTGGAAATGACTTTACAAATATTGGGGTAGAAATTGGACTTTGTTGTGTTTATTTTACAGGCATAAAATAGGCCTAATATACAAATATATTTTCCTCCTCGCCCCATCGCAAGTAAATTTGTAATAATTTGCAATAAAAACACCCATTGTTGCTTGGTGTCACTGAAGATTCCTGAGCCGAGCAGGCCTGATAGTCTGTCCGACTCATCACTGCCCAATTTTTGTGAGACGACCTAAAGCAGGTTTGAAAAGCAGCCTGACCTAATTTTGGGTTTAATGTTTATCGCGCATTCTTGAAATGCAGGATGTTGGTCCCCAAAATTGGATCTTGTTTTTAACTAGGGAATTAAACTATTAGGGCCACTGGATTCCTACAATGGCTCATGGTAAAAGCACCATGTAGCTGAGCCTCACAGACTAGAGGATCACAGGTTCTATTTTTGGTTTGTGTTCAATTAGTTGATCTTATGTAGGATGGCAGTAAAGACACTACAATAAGCTTCAACTGCCCCAGGCTAAGGAGGGAAAAATCAGCCATGGTTCCTGTTGTGTATCTGTAAAGCATGCACTCCCATGTTCCGCCACCAGGGAGCTCATCCCCTGAAGTCCCATGGGATCCCAGCATCCCTTGGGAGCACTGTATATAAGCCAGCCCCTAAGGCCTGTTCCTCACTCTGGAGTGTCTTATTAAAGACTGAGGTCACTGTTACTTTAACCTCCCTGTGTACAGCCTCATCTGTGTTAGGAACACAATAACTGGCGACGAGAATACGAATCGAACGCAAAGATGCAGCAAACTGTGAGCATCCTGGAGAAGTTCTCAGAGTGTGAGGACTGGGAAGCCTATGTCGAACGGTTAGACCAATACTTTGTAGCCAATGAGGTGGGCGAAGAAGGAAGCGCTGCAAAAAGGAGAGCGGTCCTCCTCACAGTCTGCGGGGCACCGACCTATAGCCTCATGAGGAATCTTCTGGCTCAGGTGAAACCCACAGGTAAGTCGTATGAGGAGCTGTTTGGGACTAGTTTGGGAGCATCATAACCCAAGGGAAAGCGTGCTGATGGCGAGGTATCGGTTCTACACATGCCAACGATCTGAAGGTCAGGAAGTGGCGAGCTACGTCGCCGAGGTAAGGCGACTTGCAGGACAATGTGAGTTTGGTGGCTACCTGGAGCAAATGCTCAGAGGTTTTTTTGTACGAGGCATTGGCCACGAGACTACGCTACGAAAACTTTTGACTGTAGAGACACCGACCCTCAGTCGGGCCATTGCGATAGCACAGGGGTTTATGTCCACCAGTGATAACACCAAATGAATCGCTCAGCACACAAGTGCTAGCAATGTTCATAAATTAACTGGAACTGTGTTTGCAAGCAGAAATGTACAGGGCAGAAACCACGAGTCTGCAACTGCCAGCAGGCCTCAGGTGACCCAGAGGACTCAGAGTCCCCAACAAAGGATGAATGCAAGGCAGTTCACACCTTGTTGACATTATAGAGCTTCTATTCAGCCTATTCATGCCGCTTCAAAAGGTATGTTTGCAAGAGCTGTGGAACAATGGGGCACATCCAACGAGCTTGAAGACGAGCTGCAAGCTCTGCAAAACCTGCTAACCACCACGTGGCAGAGGAAGATCAGTCCATGGTGGATCAAAGCAATTTTGAGCCTCAGAGAGAGGAGGCAGATGCTGAGGTACACGGGGTGCACACATTTTCGACGAAATGTCCACCTATAATGCTAAACGTAAAATTGAATGACTTACCCGTAGCCATGGAACTGGACACTGGCGCTAGCCAATTCATCATGAGTAAAAAGATGTTTGAGAGACTGTGGTGCAACAAGGCATTCAGACCATCCCTGAGCCCCATCCACACGAAACTGAGAACGTACACCAAAGAGCTAATCACTGTCCTGGGCAGCGCCTTGTACAAGGTCACCTACGATGGCATGGTGCCACTCTGGATTGTCCCGGGCGATGGCCCCACACTGCTTGGAAGTAGCTGGCTGGAAAAATCCGCTGGAACTGGGATGACATCCGAGCGCTATCACATGTCGATGAGGCCTCATGTACCCAGGTTCTAAACAAATTTCCTTCCCTTTTTGAGCCAGGCATTGGAAACCTTTCCGGGACGAAGGTGTGGATCCACTTGGTCCCAGAGGCACGACCCATTCACCACAAGGCACGAGCGATACCTCACATGATGAGGGAGAGAGTGGAAATCGAGCTGGACAGGCTGCAATGCGAGGGCATCATCTCCACAGTGGATTTCAGCGAATGGGCCAGCCCGATTGTTCCAGTACTCAAAAGTGATGACACGGTCAGGATTTGCGACGATTATAAAGTAACTATTAATCGTTTCTCGCTACAGGACCAATACCCGCTACCTAAGGCAGACGACCTATTTGCGATGCTGGCAGGAGGCAAGACATTCACCAAGCTCGACCTGACTTTGGCCTACATGATGCAGGAGGAGTCTTCGAAGGGCCTCACCTGCATCAACACGCACAAGGGACTGTTCATCTACAACAGATGCCTATTTGGAATTCGGTCGGCTGCAGCGATCTTCCAGAGAAACATGGAGAGCCTACTCAAGTCGGTACCACTCACGCCATATTGGTCACAGGTCGAGACACCGCTGAGCACCTACAAAACTTGGAGGAGGTCCTCCAGCGACTGGATCGCATAGGGCTGCGGCTTATCAGGTCGAAATACGTCTTCATGGCAACAGAAGTGGTGCTTTTGGGGTGAAAGATCACGGCGGACGGCATTCGGCCCAAAGACACCAAAACAGAGGCTATCAGGAACGCGCGCAGGCCACAGAATGTCACGGAGCTGCGGTCGTTCCTGGGACTAGTCAATTATTTTGGTAACTTCCTACCGGGGTTAAGCACCCTCTTAGAGCCCCTACATGTGTTATTGCGCAAAGGTGGGAACTGGGTATGGGGAAAAAAACAAGTAATTGCTTTTGAGAAAGCCAGAAACATTTTATGCTCCAACAAGCTGCTTGTATTGTATAACCCATGTAAAAGATTTGTGTTAGCATGTGTCACGTCGTCGTACGGAGTCGGGTGTGTATTACAACAAGCTAACATTGCGGGGATGTTGCAAACTGTCGCCTATGCTTCCAGGAGCTTGTCTAAGGCCGAGAGGGCCTACAGCATGATTGAGAAAGAGGCATTAGCGTGTGTGTTCGGGTTAAAGGAAATGCATCAGTACCTGTTTGGCCTCAAAGTTGAGCTGGAAACCGATCACAAGCCCCTCACATCCTTGTTCACTGAAAACAAGGGGATAAATACTAATGCCTCAGCCTGCATACAAAGGTGGGCACTCACACTGTCAGCGTATAGCTATACCATCCGCCACAGGCCAGGCACCGAGAACTGTGCAGATGCTCTCAGTCGGCTACCGTTGCCCACCACGGGTGTTGAAATGGCACAACCTGCAAACTTGTTGATGATCATGGAAGCGTTGGAAAATGATAAATCACCTGTCACAGCCCGCCAGATTAGGACTTGGACCAGCCAAGATCCTCTGCTATCCCTAGTAAAAAAACTGTGTACTGCATGGGAGCTGGGCCAGCATCCCTGTTGAAATGCAAGAGCTAATCAAGCCTTTCCAGCAGCGAAAGGACGAGCTGTCCATTCAGGCAGACTGCCTGTTGTGGGGTAACCATGTAGTGCTACCCAAAAAGGGCAGGGAGACGTTCATCTCGGATCTCCACAGCACACACCCGGGCATAGTAATGATGAAAGTGATAGCCAGATCCCACGTGTGGTGGCCCGGTATCGGCTCTGACTTAGAGTCCTGTGTACGACAATGCAGCGTATGTGCTCAGTTGAGCAATGCGCCCAGAGAGGCACCACTAAGTGTGTGGTCCTGGCCCTCCAGACCATGGTCGAGGATCCATGTCGACTATGCGGGCCCGTTTCTCGGTAAAATGTTCCTGGTGGTGGTGGATGCTTTTTCAAAATGGATTGAATGTGAAATAATGGCGGAAAGCATCGCCACTGCCAGCATTGAAAGCCTGAGGGCTATGTTTGCCACCCACGGCCTGCCTGACATACTGGTCAATGACAACGGGCCATGTTTCACCAGTGCCGAATTTAAAGAATTCATGACCCGCAATGGGATCAAACATGTCACCTCGGCCCCGTTTAAACCAGCCTCCAATGGGCAGGCAGAGTGGGCAGTGCAAACCATCAAATAGATTCTTAAACGAGTCACAGAAGGCTCACTCCAAACCCGCCTGTCCCGAGTACTGCTCAGCTACCGCACGAGACCCCACTCGCTCACAGGGGTGCCCTCGGCTGAGCTACTCATGAAAAGGACATTTAAAACCCGACTCTCGCTGGTTCACCCCAACCTGCATGATCAGGTAGAGAGCAGGCGGCAGCAACAAAATGTAAACAATGGTCGCGCCACTGTGTCACGGGAAATTGATATGATTGACCCTGTGTATGTGCTAAACTATGGACATGGTCCCAAATGGATCGCGGGCACGGTGATAGCTAAAGAAGGGAATAGGGTGTTTGTAGTCAAGCTAGACAATGGACAAATTTGCAGAAAGCACTTGGACCAAACAAGGCTGCGGTTCACAGACTGCCCTGAACAACCCACAGCAGACACCACCTTTTTCGAGCCCACAACACACACCCAAAGGATCAACGACACCACGCCGGACCAGGAAATCGAACCCATCACGCCCAACAGCCCAGCAAGGCCAGGCTCACCTAGCAGCCCTGCAGGGCCAATAACACGCCAGCCCAGCGAGGGCACAGCCAACACACCAGAGCAGACATTTGTACCGAGGCGGTCCACCAGGGAAAGAAAGGCTCTCGACCGTCTCACCTTGTAAATAGTTTTCACTTTGACTTTGGAGGTGAGTGATGTTGTGTATCTGTAAAGCATGCACTCCCATGTTCTGCCACCAGGGAGCTCATCCCCTGAAGTCCCAAGGGATCCCAGCATCCCTTGGGAGCACTGTATATAAGCCGGTCCTTAAGACCTGTTCCTCACTCTGGAGTGTCTTATTAAAGACTGAGGTCACTGTTGCTTTAACCTCCCTGTGTGCAGCCTCATCTGTGTTAGGAACACAATAGTTCCCATCCCTGATCACCATTCTGATGAAAAAGTGCACATATCTGGCCATTAGATGAGGACAGGATGGGGCTTCACTGTGACATTCCTCAGGATAGAAGAGTCTGTAATACCTACGGTTTATACTCACACGTAATAAAAACAGCCAGTTGCGTGAGTTACAAGAGCAATGCAAGCATTTACAGATCTGTGCCTCACCAGAGGTAATGACTGGAGATCGGGAGCATTTTGGGAAAAATTTTAAAATATGCATAAGAACATAAGATTTAGGAGCAGGAGTAGGCCATACGGCACCTTGAGCCTGCTCCGCCATTCAAGAAGATAATTGCTCATCCCGCCCAATCCCCATATCCCTTGATTCTCCTAGAGTCCAAAAATCTATTTATCTCAGCCTTGCATATACTCAATATGAGCAACCACAGCCCTTTAGGGTAGAGAATTCCAAAGATTCACAATCCTCTGTGTGAAGAAATTTCTCCTCATCTCAGTCTTAAATGGCCAACTCCTTATCCTGAGACGATGTTCCTATTTCTACACTTTCCAGCCAGGGGAAACAATCTCTCAGTAACTATCCTTCAGAATCTTATATGTTTCAATGAGATCACCTCTCATTCTTCTAAACTCCAGAGACTATAGGCCTAATCTACTCAATCTCTCAGAAGGGGTTTTTGGTGAACAGCTAGAAATTCATTGTAGCCCAGGATAAGTTTAAGAATTAACGCCAGGCGCTCATGCTTCAGACTGCACGCAAAATTCATTCTTGCTGCTCAAAATGATTGGGGCTCTAAATCAAGTCTTAAAGGCCTAGCTTAGTGGCATCACACTCAAAGGGTGGACCAATATCGGGTGCAGTCTAATCTCAATTCATCATTACCTCAGGCTTTTTCCAGTACTTAAAGGGGAGGTTCATTGATACTGCAGCACCTCATTCTCAGCATTGCTGTCTGTGCAGCTGCCTCAGCCAGAAGAAGCACCACAAGGAGCAGGAGATGGAGGACTGAAAGAGGTGTGCTCATGGCAGGTCCACCTCAGTTGGGTGGTCAGGGTGATTGAATTCTTCAACAAATGTATCAACATCTGTACCATAAACTTTACACACTGCACAAAGCACCACAGTGCTCACCCCCCAACAATCTCTACCTTCCAACACTCATACCCACATCTCACACCTTGCACACAATTATAGCTATTAAACTATGTCAGCCATAGGGGTCATTAGTTATTAGAATTAATGTGATATGTGTGATATGTTTATACATAAATTTATTAATGGAGTTTGGAATATTTTGTGATCTCTTGAATTTCACCTTTGTGCCCAGGAGAACGTTGAAATATGGCATGACCCGGGGATGGTATGATGGGCATGTGGTGAGCAAAAGGGATCTGGGGTTTAAGTCATCCTGGTGTGAAGTTGGAGTTCCGTTTGTAGAACGTGACATAGTTCTGTGACCAACACCTTGGTGATGCAGAGCCATCTAATAAACTGCTCCTCTCTTAATTTAAGGTAGAAGAGATGCTGTCGGAATACACTCGGAGGGGAAGGTTTCCTGTTCAGAGCCCTGCTGGCCCTCCTCCCTTTGGCCACATCTTCCAATCTTTCTCGCTGCCTCTGCTCCCTCTGCCATAGATCCTGGAGGACCAGGTCGACTGCCAGCACAGCCCCCATTACTGTAAGCCAAGTGTAGCACTTTGATATTTTTTAAGAATACATCTAACTATTTTTTAGTTACTACAACAGTCCTGATACAAAAGATCCTTTAAATTACTGAATTAAATTGTTGCACAATGTCAACCTGACAAGAAAGCATTGAAACTCCACTAACCTGACAGCTGCGACTCATTATTCATGATCCCTTTAAGTAACGCTCTTGGAACCAGCTACCGGCTGCTTCATGCCTCTTCTCCCTGTCGCTGTCTGGTCGAGGCGATAAGGTAGGTGGCGAAAATCAGTTTTGCAGATGAGGTGCCGCTCACTGACATCACGATCTGCCTGGTGTTGAGGTCCCCGGCAGTACCGTGTACTGGCGGCGCAACAGTGGGCTGGATTTGCCGTATGGCGCTGGATTCACCTTGCCCCGGCGCTACCGCACCAGCGCCTTGCAACTGCCCTCTGCAAGCGCTAACGGGAGGCGCGAACCAACTGAATGTTCCCCCTATCTCTCCACAGATGCTGTCTAATCTGCTGAACCTTTCCAGAATTTTCTGTTTTTATTTAGATCTTTCCAGCTGGCAGTTTTTCCTGACAACACCAATATAACACAAATAAAGCAGCAGGGGGATTTGTATCTATGTCTCCTAAGATACTGGACTCTAAATCCAGTGCCTTGCACCACTTGGCTGCACTGTCACATGTAGAGCAATTATACTGTCAGTGTTATACTGATTTGGAGTGGTTTCCAGTGCACATCAACATAAAATTGGAAGTATGAGTCAGGTCGACGATGTGCCTGTCGGGTGCAGGTATCTACCAACTGCGGAAGAACTTGGCAAAATCAAGTTCAAGATTACTAGAATTCGTGTTACATAAATTAGATACAGGATGGACACACAATGTTATTTCGAAAAAGAAATGACTCGTAAAGTGATGGCCTAAAACTATTTCTCAAACACTGAAGTGCAGGAAGCAATTCTGGAGCAATTCTGCTAACAACAGGTTCCATTTAACAGCAGCCTTGTTTCTTGGATGACTTATCCTTCACTTCGTTCAATGGGACTAACTCCTCACCAGAGTTATGCTTCTTAAGGCCATTTTTCTTCAGTTCCACCATTCAAAAACTGTAATGCGAAGGGAGTTAACTTTTTTTAAATTCATTCACGGGTATTGGGCGTCACTGGAAAGACCAGCATTTATTGCCTATCCCTAATTGCCATTGAGAAGGTGGTGGTGAGCCATGTTCTTGAACCACTGCAGTCCGTGTGGTGAAGGTAGTCCCACAGTGCTGTTAGGGAGGGAGTTCCAGGATTTTGATCCAGTGACAATGAAGGAATGAAAATATATTTCCAAGTCAGGATGTGTAACTTGGACGGGAACTTGGAGGTGGTGGTGTTCCCATGCGCTTGCTGCCCTTGTCCTTCTAAGTGGTAGAGGTTGTGGGTTTGGGAGGTGCTGCCAAAGAAGCCTTGGTGAGTTGCTGCAGTGCATCTTATAGATGGTACATACTGCAGTCACGGTGCGCCGCTGATGGAGGGAGTGAATGTTTAAGGTGATGGATGGGGAAGCGATCAAGAGGGCTGCTTTGTCCTGTGTGGTATCAAGTTTTTTAAGTGTTGTTGGAGCTGCACTCATCCAGGCAAGTGGAGAGTATTCCATCACACTCCCGACTTGTGCCTTGTAGATGGTGAAAGCCTTTGGGGAGTCTCGCCGCAGAGGTTTGGCTGAGCGAAATGTCTGACCACTAACTATCATTATGTAGCTTTTAGAAACCTACTGTGCTATTTTGTTACTGGTTTCCACACTTGAAAGCATGTGGTTTAGAATCAATTTATCCTTGAGCATCAGTTAGTAACCTTGGAAAGATTAATTTCTAATAATAAAAGACAATGGGTTGGATTCTCCTCCCATTGGCTGGTTTGCACCAGGGCGGGACTTCTACCCAGTCACCTGACTGTGCCACTAACCCACTCAAGTTTCTCCTGAGGGCCTCATTAATTATGCAAGGTCAAATGGCGGCTATAAAACTGCTGGTTATTGGTTTACCACCACAGGGAGAGTGGGAAATTGAATTCTGATGAAACATTTAGAATGCTGAAGCTGATTAAAGGGGCCACGCATTCGCCACTGATGCAGTAGCTGAAAAGATTGAAGAATCAGCTGCATTTTGGGGAGAGGGATCAGCTTCAGGAAGAGCTCCTGGGTTTTCTGATTCATTTGCTGATATATTACTAGCAGAATAAGGGACATACCCCCTGGGGGCTGAGAAGAGTAAGCCACGTAAGAGACTGGCGCAAACGTTAAGGACGGAGATCACTGGGGCACTGGGGCAATCTGCACCATCCCGAGAAATGCTGTGGTGCAGTAAGAGGTTCAGTGACCTCACAGTGTTGGCCAGGATAAGTGCAGGCATTATTCCCCATGCAGAGCCCGCAGCCTCCCTCTAACCTGTCATTCCCTCTCAGTAAGCTGAACTCGGTGATGAGAAACCTGCATTATTCACAAGGAACTTCTACCATTAATATTGCATCTATTTGATTCCATACCATGGTGTGAACTCACACTGCCTGCCATGAGAGGAGTGTTTAAAGAGAGACAGAACTTACAAGCATTCGAATCATGGGATAGATGCAGATACCTGGGTGAAAAGAAGTGTGAGTGGCAATCAGATTCCTCCAACACCATGTTCACTCTTTGCGATTAAAAGTTTGTTCATAACGAGTGCCAAAGAACTACAGTTGGAAGAGGAACACCAATCCGTAGTGTACCTGAGGAGGAAGCTTAGCAGTTTGTAGGTAGACAAACAGGAGATGCTGCAAGAGATGAATAAATAGAAAGTGAGGTGCCAAGGTCAGGTTTGCAATTGCAAGATAAAGGAGAGCACTGTTACTTCAGCTTCATGTAGATTCTCAAGGTATAGCACTGGTCATGCTCTCAACTGCTATTTCTTCAAGAAGTCTTGCAAATGTTAAACTCAACAACTTTTCATCTCTTTGAAATCCATGGGGATCTTTAGAGAAGAGGCCAGTGACTCAGAGGAGCAGTTGGGCTTATAAAGATCCATAACTTTGGTCCGCTGATCACCAGTTTTAATATGGGATCTTACCTGCGCCAGCATCAGCCCAGATACACCCACTAAGGAGGAACTACTTAATCAGTCAGAAGAGATTTCACAGCGTGAGACATTGAGCACTATTGAACAGGAGGACCTGGGAGTGGAAGAAGGGGAGAATATCACTCCTGCACGATAGGTGGACAAAACAAATATCCTCAGCTGAGGGGCCTAGAGATGCAGATCTCAGGGGCCCAATTGTCAAAAGAACAATGGTCTAAGAGCATAGATAGTGAGATGATTTCCACCTCTATGATTGAGATGATGGAGTGGTGAGATGAGGCCACTACATGCATCTGTAGCGCATTGCAGGAAATCTCTCATGAGCTGCAGAATACCTCAAATAAAGTAACAATACAGGAGCCTTCTGTAGGTACAAGGGGTGTCAATAGGAGGTTTTAAAGATACTATCACTTCCTACATACAATGCTGCTCTCCTGGTGGAAGTGGGCTGCAGGTCTTCATCCTGTGTTGATGTAACTCCTCAGTAAGCTAAGGGCGTAGCACAGCCATCTGAGAAATTGACAAGCCAAAAAGCCTAAATAAGAGTTTCTAGATCTTTAAATTCTATTTAATGGGTATCTATATGTTGGAAGTAAATGCCTTCTTTAATGCCTCACTTTAAGAGCCTCCATTTTAGTCTCTTTTATATCCTCCTCCTCCTTTTCTGAGTACAAGAATAGAGGCAGTCCTAGTAGGAAATCTGTTAAGTATCGAATAACTCCACGATGCTAAGTACGGTGAGCTAGTTCAGGCATGACCTTACTCCAGTTTATTTAGTCTCAAAGTGAGGATTCAACATGGCCGCCAACATTATATACACAGCTTGCACGTGTCTGCCAGTGACGATTAGGACTCCGACAGTCGCGCCCTCCGGTAGCAGGTAAAACCCAGTTAACATACATAACATAATTCCCCCCAAAGTCCTTGGTACAGGTTGTACTTAAAAGTTGAGATGGTCCGGGGCCTTCCGCTCCCTGGTTGATCTTCTCAGTTCAAACCCAAGCTTGGGTGAGTTAGTAGGACCATTGCTGCATTGCAGAGCAGTCAGTCTGACAGGACTGTCGGGAATGTTAAGTTCATCTTCGTGAATGACACAAGGGTCAACTGATGGTTGGATGTGTGTTGGTTGGTCGATGATGATGTCATCTTCAATTTGTTCTGGGTTGTCTGCGAATCGCAGTTTGGTTTGGTCGATTTGCCTCTTGCACGTTTGGCCATTTAACATCCTATTCCCCTAGCTAAAACCATGCCAGCAACCCACTTTGGACCATGACATTAATTCAGGACAAACACAGGGTCACCAACAGCAATGTCACGTGATACAGTCATGCGATCGTGGTACCATTGCTGCCGTTGCCTTCTGGTTTCGACATGATCATTGAGATCCAGGTGTACAAGGGACAGCCTGGTTTTGAGGCCTCTCTTCATTAACAGCTCGGCAGGAGGGACCCCGATGAGCGAGTGGGGTCTCACCCGGTAACTGAGCAGAATGCGGGACAAGCGGGTCTGTAGGGAGCCGTGACTCACGCATTTTAGGCTCTGCTTAATGGTTTGGACAGCCTGCTCCACTTGACTGTTGGGTGTGAGTTTGAAAGGGGCAGACCTGACATGCTTGATGTCATTATGGGTGTTAAACTCATGGAACTCCGAACTGGTGAAACACGGTCCGTTGTGGCTGACAAGGACTTCGGGCAGGCCATGGATGGCGAACATGGCCCGGAAGCTTTCAATAATGGCTGTGGACGTGCTGGATGACATGATTACGCATTCAATCCATGTGGAGTAAGCGTCCACTACCAATAAAAACATTTTGCCGAGAAAGGGGCCAGCAAAGTCTATGTGGATCCTTGACCACGGTTTGGATGGCCATGACCACAGACTCAACGGAGCCTCCACAGATGCGTTACTCAGTTGCATGCAAGTGTTGCACTGATGCACGCATGACTCCAAATCCGAGTCAATGCCGGACCACCAAACGTGAGACCTGGCAATGGCCTTCATCATGACAATGCCTGGGTGGGTACTGTGTAAATCTCGCACAAAAGTTTCCCTGTCTTTTTTTGGCATAACAACACGATTACCCCATAACAGACAATCAGACTGAATAAACAATTCATCTTTGCGGCGGCTATAAGGCTTAATTTCATCCTGCATTTCCCTGGGAATGGCAGACCAATTTCCATTTAGGACACACCTTTTTACGCTTGACAGTACAGGATCCTGGCTGGTCCAGGCCTAATTTGGCGAGCCGTGACGGGTGACCCCTCGCTCTCGAAGGCATCCATGACCAGCAACGTCTGCGGGCTGCGGCATTTCCACCCCGGTTGTGGGCAATTGTAGCCAGCTAAGCGCATAGCACAGTTTTCAGTGCCTGGTCTGTGGCGGATGACATAATCACAAGCAGATAATGTCAGTGCCCATCTTTGGATGCGGGACGAGGCATTGGTGTTTATATCTTTGCTCTCAGAAAACAATGAAATGAACAGCTTGTGGTCTGTTTCAAGCTCAAACCGGAGCCCAAACAGGTATTGGTGCATTTTCCTATATATGCATGCTAAAGTCTCTTTCTCTATCATACTATAGGCTCTTTCAGCCTTAGACAGACTCCTGGATGCATATGCAACTGGTTGATGTTTGCCTGATACATTGGCTCGCTGGAGCACACAACCGATCCCATATGATGAAGCGTCACAGGCCAGCACAAACCGCTTACATGGGTCATAGTGTACCATAGAAACATAGAAACATAGAAACATAGAAAATAGGTGCAGGAGTAGGCCATTCAGCCCTTCTAGCCTGCACCGCCATTCAAAGAGTTCATGGCTGAACATGCAACTTCAGTACCCACTTCCTGCTTTCTCGCCATACTCCTTGATCCCCCGAGTAGTAAGGACTTCATCTAACTCCCTTTTGAATATATTTAGTGAATTGGCCTCAACTACTTTCTGTGGTAGAGAATTCCACAGGTTCACCACTCTCTGGGTGAAGAAGTTTCTCCTCATCTCGGTCCTAAATAGCTTCCCCCTTATCCTTAGACTGTGACCCCTGGTTCTGGACTTCCCCAACATTGGGAACATTCTTCCTGCATCTAACCTGTCTAAACCCGTCAGAATTTTAAACGTTTCTATGAGGTCCCCTCTCATTCTTCTGAACTCCAGTGAATACAAGCCCAGTTGATCCAGACTTTCTTGATAGGTCAATCCCACCATCCCGGGAATCAGTCTGGTGAATCTTCGCTGCACTCCCTCAATAGCAAGAATGTCCTTCCTCAAGTTAGGAGACCAAAACTGTACACAATACTCCAGGTGTGGCCTCACCAAGGCCCTGTACAACTGTAGCAACACCTCCCTGCCCCTGTACTCAAATCCCCTCGCTGTGAAGGCCAACATGCCATTTGCTTTCTTAACCGCCTGCTGTACCTGCATGCCAACCTTCAATGACTGATGTACCAATAATTTATTGGAACATAGCAGGTTCCTGGCCTTCTCAAATGCTCTGTCTTGAGATTTGCCCCAAACCCAGTTGTTACCATTTCTCAGCAACATGTGCAAGGGCTCTAGCAATGTGCTCAGACTCGGTAGAAAGTTACCAAAATAGTTGAGAAGATCCAGGAACAAACGCAGCTCCGTCACATTCTGGGGTCTGGGTGCATTCTTGATGGCCTCTGTCTTCAAGTCCATAGGCCTGATGACATCTGCTGCAATCTTTCTCCCCAGGAATTCGATTCTGGTGCCATGAAAATGCACTTGGAGTGTTTTAGCCTGAGTCCCACTCTATCCAGACGACGTAGAATCTCTTCTAGGTTGTGCAGATGTTCGGTGGCATCGTGACCGATGATCAGGATGTCATCTTGGAACACGACGGTTCTCAGGACGGACTTCAGCAAACTCTCCATGTTCCTCTGAAATATGGCTGCCATCAAGTGAATTCCAAAAGGGCATCTGTGGTATATAAACAGTCCTTTGTGCATCTTGATGCACGTCAGTTTTTTCGAAAATTCGACCAGCTCCTGTGTCTTGTAAGCGGAGGTCAGGTTCAATTTGGTGAATGACATCTCCGCTGCTAGCGTTGCAAACAGGTCGTCAGCCTTGGGTAACGAGTACTGCTCCTGTATTGAGACTCGGTTGATCGTTACCTTGTAGTCACCGCAGATCCTGACCGTGCCATCACTTTTCAACACTGGGACAGTTGGACTGGCCCATTCTCTGAACTCAACTGGTGATATGATTCCTTCCCGTTCGATCTCGACCTTCTCCCTCATCATATACGGAACCGCCCAAGCCTTGTGATGGATGGGTCTTGCATCCGGGCCGAGGTGGATCTGCACCTTTGCTCCCGTGAAGTTGCCGATGCCCGGTTCGAACAACGAGGGAAACTTGCTCAGCACTTGAACACATGAAGCGTCATCCACTGATGATAAGGCTTTAATATCGTTCCAGTTCCATTTAATTTTCTCAAGCCAACTCCCGCCGAACAGCATTGGGCCATTGCCTGGAACGATCCACAACGATAAATCATGCACAGCTCCATCGTACGATACCTTTACTGCCGAGCTGCCAATGACTGGTTGGTGTAGGTACGCAACTTCGCATGGATTGAGCTCAGTTTGGGTCTTTTTGCCTTAGAGTCCCACAGCTTTTCGAAAGCCCTCTTGCTCATTATTGACTGACTCGCACCCGTGTCCAATTCCATGGATACTGGAACCCCATTTAATTTAACTTCCAGCATTATCGGAAGACTTTTGGTAAAAGAATGTACCCTATACACTTCTTCATCCTGTATCTCTGGTTGAGTTGCCTGTGCCGCTTGATCCACGCTGGATCGATCATCCTCAGCCACGTGGTGTGTCGCAGCACGCTTGCTCGGTTGCAGACACATTCGCTGAAGGTGCCCCATTATTGCACAGCCTTTGCACACATATTGCTTGAGTTAGCATTGATGGGCCGGATGATAGCCCCCGCAATGCCAACAAGGCGAGATTTGATTCACCCCCGATGGCGGACTTTGAGCAGTTACAGGTCGTACGAACGCAGATGAGTAGGCCCTGCCATGTGCAGCTCTGCCTGCCGACGATATTATTTTATGCACAGTACTTGCTGGTGAGTTTCAATGCAGGGAAGATATCTGTTTCGAGTTTTCGCCCGTGGATATGCATGCCTGGGCGATTGTGATGGCCCTGCTCAGGTCTAGAGATTCAGCAGCCAGCAGCTTTTGAAGGGTGACCTCGTGACCAAGCCAAGCACGAAAACATCCCGCAGCATTTCCTCCAACACAGCTCCGAAGTTGCATGGCCCAGCGAGACGTCTCAGGTCGGCGACAAATTCCGCCACGTCCTGGCCCTCGGAGCGATTGTGCGTATAGAAATGATACCTTGCCATGATGCTGCTTTCCTTTGGTTTAAAGTGATTCTGAACCAACGTACACAATTCATTGTAAGTTGGTGAAAGTAGATTCTTAATAAAACCATAAATTTTTGACCCACAAACGGTGAGGAGAACCGCCCTGCGTTTAATTGCGTTATTGATTCCTTCCAATCCGTTGGCTACGAAGTACTGGTCGAGGCGATCAGTGAAATCCTCCCAGTCTTCCCCTTCCATGAATCTCTCCAAAATTCCAACAGACATGGTTGCGTGAAAGTTCGTATTTTTAACTCGTCGTCAATTGTTAAGTATCAAATAACTCCACGAAGCGAAGTACGGTGAGTTAGTTCAGGCATGACCTTACTCCAGTTTTTTTATTCTCAAAGTGAGGATTTAACATGGCTGCCAACATTATATACACAGCTTGCACATGTCTGCCAGTGACCATTCGAACTCCGACAGTCGTGCCCTCCGGTGGCAGGTAAAACCCAGTTAACATACACAACAAAATCCATTTCTCTTATGCATAAATTTACTTTCTCAAGCACTAGCAAAAACTATTAGGTAAGTTCACAGAGAAGTTGCAGAGCAAGAACACAACCACAAATCGCTGTGTAGACAATGCTTCTGCAAACTTCAGTCAGAAAATCTAAAATGGCCTCATCCATTTGGTAGCTGTACTTAAAAAGCAGCGGTTCTCTGGGAGGTCGAGTTTGGGGCAGAGGTTTGGGGACAATTGTCTGGGAACATTGGATACACTCACCTGCCTCCATTTGCCAGCTCCAAGAAGGCACCAATACTGTCTGGTGATCTTATTTGGGGAAAATTTTGCTGGTCGCTTTCTTTTTGGGGCAGAATGTGATAAGAAGCCACATCACCCATTTTACTTTATTTTATGTGTCAATATTGTCTGAAAATGGATGGTGTTTCACAGGAAATCTCAGGCCAATATATTAAATGATAAAAAGGCTTTTTATCAATTATCAATTAAAACTACTTCCTCCATTAGACTGTATCTAATTTATACTGTGTAAATTCTCCCAGTTTTATTTAGGCCCCAAAATTCCTGGTGCTGAAGAGGGTGAAAAACCTGGTTCCTTCTAGGGGCCAGAACTTGGTGTGGAAGGGATTTTGACTGATT
Source organism: Pristiophorus japonicus (assembly GCF_044704955.1). Classification (NCBI taxonomy): domain Eukaryota; kingdom Metazoa; phylum Chordata; class Chondrichthyes; family Pristiophoridae; genus Pristiophorus; species Pristiophorus japonicus. The sequence continues at coordinate 53,158,238 of NC_091985.1, forward strand.
TTTCTTGACCTTTTGAATTTTGCTGATCTTCCTCCCAAGACTCCCATATCAAGAGAGTGTGTTGGGAGGAGTTCCTGGACTTCTCTGGGGAATTCAGTCCTTTTCATCCCTAAAAGGTCTCAACGGAACTCACATCATCTGAGAGCTGGCATGAATCCCATTGAACCTTTCTGTAGGCCCCTATCCTTTACTAGACTAAGATGATTGATCTCTGAGGGGATTGATTACCTTGTCTGTAGGGTAAATTACTTCTTCTGGAACTGAAAACTAAACAAAGGTAATGCTTTTCTTTGGCCCTATTGGGCATTGGGGGGAACCTCAGGCGGACTGGCTGTGGGTTTTATAATATACTGTAGCTTGCCTTGCTTTGCTGCCTTTTTTCTCCTCTTCATCTTTGCCCAAGGAAGCCAACCAAAGAGGGATACCATGCAGGGATCCATTGTCACAAAAATAGGTAGTTTTCAGAAGCTCGGGCACGAACATTTGTCCTACAAACCCTCTTCATTTACAGAGTTGACAATAAAATTAAAATACTGCTAAAGTCGAAAAAAATGTGATATCTCCCCTGCAAAATGTTGACGGTTCACTTAAATAACTTTGTATTCAAACATATAGGACCTGAAATCGCGCTCGCCGTGGGAGCGTAAAGGGGCACACACGCCCATGGGGTCCCCGCAAGTTCCGGGTTTGGGTATGTGAAGCACATGCGCCTAAACTCGGCACTTGCAATCTGTCACAAATTCTGTTGACAGATCGGATGCATCCGGAACGAAAGGGCCTTCGCGGGTGGAGATTTGGGCTATTTGCCCAACTCCTGCCCAGTGAATGTCCTTCCAATTCTTAGGACTGAAAAAAGCAGGCGTGAGGCCTGCTTTTATCAGCGTAAGACTTTTAAAATACAGAAAAAGACATTTTTTTAAATAATGTGAACATTCAAATTCCTGTTAAATAAGGTAAGTTTACTTTTGGACCCTTTAAAATATGTAAATTTATTTTGCAAAAATTTTTATTTTTGTTTTAAAAAATTAATTACACTTTGTTTTTATTCATTTGATTTTTTTCAAAATTATTTTCAGTGGTTCTGTGTTTTATGGGGTATTCCCATTCATACTTATGGTGGTTCCATATATATGGAATCACCCTAAGTATGAATGGGGATCCACTTACGCTGATCGGTTAAGCCGGCCCACGTGATCCCATTGATGCGTACGAAACCCTTACAATCCTGGGATTCATGCGCGTCTACAAAGGACTTCGTGTAAAGGTCTCCAAACCTGTGGGACCAGGTCGGGGGTCTCCAACCACAATTTCTGGGCATTGCCTTACATCCCTAGGCACCCACTCTATATGGGTGAGATTAAGACATCTGTTTCTACTGTAGAGACTAGCAAATGGGTTGGACATTTAAATGAGTTCACTTTTTATATTATTCTGAAGCTTCCATTTATTTCTGGTGGAGCTATTGCCTCCAGGTGCTATCCAAAATGGAAACTCGCAACAGGCACAAAATAAGAGGAGATCTGGCAGGACTGATCTTTGCAGACTGCTCCATTCATTTATGCTCCCTCTGTACCCATTAATCATGTGTAACAGAGAAAAAATTGACTCCAATACGTTTGGGGGCATTTGAGGTTAAATTCACTGATGCTGCATTCCTATCAGGGAGCTATGCTCCAAAGGAGTGTAGGGTTGAGATCGGTACAAATGGTTGGAACTATGGGGCCGAAATTGCCCTACACCTCATTTGGGACAGATAATTTGAATTAAATAACAATTCTCCGCCCGAATCAATGGGATGGAGAATCGATCAAAATTGCCCTCTTTTTAAAACAAAAATGATGGGGCAGTGTTTGAGGTGGCGAAGGGGCGGAAGTGCGTCAGGAGCGGGGCGGAAGGTGGGCGGTGTCATCGGCGCCACGCTGAGCACGTCAGTGCATTGCGGATGTGCTGTGTCACGATGACGCGTAGCAATGTCCCTCTCCTTCACTTATAAGGGAGGGCCGCTGCGAGCTCTGCAGACACTTTAGTAGCGCCCATTGGGCCACCAGGGACGGCTTCGGCCTGTTGGCAGCCCGGCTGAACCCATGGCCACCATTGTCAGGCCGACTGTAGAGTTGGCCGCCAATTAAAATAAAATGGCGGCTGCGGCAGTGCACCCTGCTGTTTAAGGGTGGATGCAACGCCCAGCCACTGGCTCCATTATACACCTGATAGCACTTTTGGGAAGAATCTCACCAATGTTATCAGGCATGGGTTGCCAGCGGAATGGCTCGCTCCACGATTTTTCTTCCGTCCCTCCAAGGTTATGCCAGTTTAGAATGATAACAGGGGAGGGGGAGAGAAACTGGGTCGCGCCTCTATTGAGGCATTAACCCAGGCGGAGCGGTAATTGTAGCTCCTTAATAAAGTTTGCGCCTCCTGACGAGAAATTCGTCGGAATCGGACAAAGAGCTGAAGTCAGCCATTACACACTTGACCTGGGGGGGTGGGGGGGTGCTAATGAAAATGTCGGCGCTAAATTTATCCGACCCATTGCGCATGCTCCGATCAATGATTGCGATCCTGGGAAAAGCCGAGTCTTAAAGGCGCAGCACATTAAGTATGCGCATGCGCAGCCCCATCTCCTCACTGGCCTTACAGCGGAAAATGGAGCAGCAGGGAGGAAGGCAGAGGGTGCACCACGTCTCAGCCACGGTGCTTGAGGCCTTGTTGGAGGCTGTGGAGAGGTGCAACAATGCCCTGCATCCTGGAAGGGGACGAAGGCCCTCGCCAAGGGTGTTCAGGAGGCTGCAGAGGGAGGTGGCCCACTATGCCTCTGCCCGTGACATGGTGGTCAGGACAGTGACTCAATGTTGCAAGAAATACAACTTCACTAGGGTCGTCAGGATGAGTACCCTTTACATTAACCTTGCAATGCTTTCATGTGAGCCTCACTGCCTTACACAATGTAAAGGCTTTGCCGTGCCCACCCCTTCTCTATGTGTACCAGGCCATGGTCCACATTGCTGGAGACACCCTAAAATCTCTCTATCGCCTCAGCACACATGCACTGCTCATCTTAGCATCTCTCCCCTTCTAACTCCCAACTCAGCCTGAGGACACCCACCAACACCTTTTAACTCTGCATATGCGGTCACTGGCCTTCAGCTTCATACTTACTCGTAGCTCTTTGTCCCCGCATCCCACCTTTGACACATCCACTGTGAGCTGCCAGGCAGGCTGAGATGCAGAGATTCACACCTCGGTACATTAGTATCGAGCCGATTACTGCAGACACATGTGGCACACGAGTAGCTACAGACCCACTGACAAATTCTTGTTTTGGTCATTGCAGGCCAAACTCGCCCACAACAGGCGAGAGCAGGAGCAGACGGGAGGTGGGGAGCCAGACCTCCAGGACCGAACCGCCATAGAGGAGCGAATGTCTGCCTTACTGGACCCACCAGTCGGGGTGGTGCCGGCCGGTGAGGAAGAGCCCCTACGCAACAGTGACGGTCTGTGAACGAGACGTCCGTTTTCTGTGAGAGCCCTGAACCTTGAGCCCACATGCCTTACAACATGTAGCTGCACAATAACGATGCCTCCTCCTTCTTGCCATTCTACCCCTTCCCCAACTGCTACCCACACTTATGTTGCTTTGTCAGGGGTGGATTAACCATGGGGCGGATGGGACTGCAGCCTCAGGCCCACCAAAGAACATAGGCCCACCAAATAAATGAAGGAAAAAAATATAAGGCCTCCCAAATAAGCTGAATAGAATAGGCAATAAGAGAGGAAAAACAAGACTGAGGAAAATAGATTCACTTGTTTATACCTATATACTAAGCCACAGTCTGCCCTTCAGCCACTGTCATGACACGAGCAGGAGGATGAGGAGGACGTGGAGACATGTGTGGCCACAGACCGGGACCCATCCTCAGTGGGGAGAGCAGCTCGGTGGAGGAGGGCATGTTCGCGGGGTTTCCAGATCATGATGCCTCTGGCCCCAGTGGCCTGCAGCAAGGCGCTGCATGAGGGGAAGCTCGGGGGCCAGCTCTAACTCGGCCCAGGAGTCCTGCTCACAGTCGGGCAGATGAGGACCTGGATTGGGAGGCTCTGTCCAGGGAGTCATCGCAGATGCACCATGAGATAATGGGTGCATTGGGGACTGTGCCGCAGAGCGTGGATGCACTTGCTGTGACTGTGGCGAAGGCCGCCTCCAGCATGGGCCGTGTCTCTCAACTGTCCACTGAGACCATCCTTGCCCATCTAAAGTGGAAAGCGGCCTCAACGAAAGTGGGATCCCAGATGTGATAGTGCGTGATATAGTTACCATGGCAGCAGCCATGACATCACAGGCCAAAGCCACGCAAGGTCTTTGTGATGTCAGGCAGACACAGGTTGCTGGCATTCACTCTCATACTGCAACGTTTCAGGCGCTCCCTGCGTTCATTCAGTCTCAGAGTGCTGCTATGCAAGCAGTGTCTGCTGTTATCCTCTCTGTCATCCCCACGTTCGGATGGGGAATAGATCGTGCCGCAGCAGGTCAGCAATCTGTGGGGGCACATATTGCTCCCGATGCTCTGGCACTGCCCCAGTGGACTGGCAGTGTGCCGCTGGAAATGGAAAATACTATCCTTCCTCACAATGACAGCATTCTGGCCCCCGCCACTGCCACTCCGCATTTGCACCCGACACGGCCTGCATCCCAGCCATCCCACACTGCTGCCACCCAACCTGAGGCGGTGCAGGCAGCAGCCGGACCTTCCATAGCCACAGCTGATCAAGCGCGTCCACGTAGATCGTCTGTCCTGACTGCCTCAGATACACAGCAGCCCTTAAGCGGCCATGCTGCAGGCACTGAGGCCACATTGAGGAGAAACAGTAGGCGTGGGAGGGGAGTGAGGCAGAGGGGTGGGAATTGCTATCATAAGACCCACTGCGCAACACCATGGGACCGCTGTAAAAAATTAATCAACTCTCATGTTTGTTTGTTTTCTTTGAAGGGGCGGCTGCTCTATTTTGTTTCATTTGAGGGTCATTGGGGTTGTTCCAGCGATGTGTGTTAAATAAATTGTTACTTGGAGCATCTCCTTCAGCCTCTGGTGTATGACTGTGGACTTGTGATGGAGACGTGGCATTACTGTGGCATAATGCGCGATCATTATTAGCTGCATTTCTTAGCTCCCTCCATTTAAGCAAACCGATCCCTTATGAGCCGCCACCGAATAGTCCTGCCGTCACCAACATTTGCACGCTGCTTCCTCCGTGGCTGCTGCTGGTCCTCGTCATGTTACTTGACATTCCGGGTGTGGCCAGGCTCCTGTTCCTCTTCCTCCTCCTCCTCCCCCTTGTCCTCCTCCTGAGGTAGGCCTACGATCCCCACTGGCAAGGCCTGGGCTCTCATGATGGCCAAATTCTGCAGCATGCATGAATAGTGAGAGCTGTGGAGGGTAACATTGAAGACTGCCTCCAGAGCGGTCCAGACATCGGAATCATTGCTTCACCAGCCCTATTCTCTGCTCTATGATGTTGCGGGTGGCAGCATGGCTCTCATTGTAGCATTCTTCCAGTTCTGTGGTGGGGTTGTGGAGGGGGTCATCTGGACCAGTTAGCCTAACATCTGTGGTTGAGTCCATGATCGGATCAGCTAAGATTGTATAAAATGGTGGAGCAAGCTCGAGGAGCGTATGGCCTATTCCTGCTCCTATTTATTATGTTCTTATGTTCTTATGTCATTAGCGAGGTGGCCAGGCTATATCCTTTGTCCCTGAGCAGCCAGCCTCAGCCTTCCCGTAGTGGCTGAAACAGTCGTGAGATAGTGCTCTCGCAGAGGCTAAACGCATCTTGTGCGCATCCAGGATACAGAGCATTGACTGTGAGGATGCATTGCTTGTGGTCGCACACCAGCTGCACATTTAGGAAGTGGTATTCCTTTCTGTTTCTGAATACTTCTGCGGTCTGGAATGGTGCTTTCAAGGCCACGTGCTGACAGTCAATTGCTCCTTACACCCTCTGGAAGCCCGCTATCCTACCAAAACCATATGCACGCTCATGCTGGTTCTCCCTGGACAGCGGGAAGGTAATGAAGGCCATTCTACATGTGTAGAGAGCCTGTGTGACATCACAGATGCAGCGATGTGCTGCGAATTGTGTGATGCTGCATATTGGTACCAACGACATAGGTAAAAAAAGGGATGAGGTCCTACGAAACGAATTTAAGGAGCTAGGAGCTAAATTAAAAAGTAGGACCTCAAAAGTAGCAATCTCGGGATTGCTACCAGTGCCACGTGCTAGTCAGAGTAGGAATCGCAGGATAGCGCAGAAGAATACGTGGCTTGAGCAGTGGTGCAGCAGGGAGGGATTCAAATTCCTGGGGCATTGGAACCGGTTCTGGGGGAGGTGGGACCAGTACAAACTGGACGGTCTGCACCTGGGCAGGACCTGAACCAATGTCCTAGGGGGAGTGTTTGCTAGTGCTGTTGGGGAGGAGTTAAATTAATATGGCAGGGGGATGGGAACCAATTCACGGAGACAGAGGGAAACAAAAAGGAGACAAAAGCAAAAGACAGAAAGGAGATGAGGAAAAGTGGAGGGCAGAGAAACCCAAGGCAAAGAACAAAAAGGGCCACTGTACAGCAAAATTCTAAAAGGACAAAGGGTGTTAAAAAAACAAGCCTGAAGGCTTTGTGTCTTAATGCAAGGAGTATCCGTAACAAGGTGGATGAATTAACTGTGCAAATAGATGTTAACAAATATGATGTGATTGGGTTTACAGAGACGTGGCTCCAGGATGATCAGGGCTGGGAACTCAACATCCAGGGGTATTCAACATTCAGGAAGGATAGAATAAAAGGAAAAGGAGGTGGGGTAGCATTGCTGGTTAAGGAGGAGATTAATGCAATAGTTAGGAAGGACATTAGCTTGGATGATGTGGAATCTATATGGGTAGAGCTGCAGAACACCAAAGGGCAAAAAACGTTAGTGGGAGTTGTGTACAGACCTCCAAACAGTAGTAGTGATGTTGGGGAGGGCATCAAACAGGAAATTAGGGGTGCATGCAATAAAGGTGCAGCAGTTATAATGGGTGATTTTAATATGCACATAGATTGGGCTAACCAAACTGGAAGCAATACGGTGGAGGAGGATTTCCTGGAGTGCATAAGAGATGGTTTTCTCAACCAATATGTCGAGGAACCAACTAGGGGGGAGGCCATCTTAGACTGGGTGTTGTGTAATGAGAGAGGATTAATTAGCAATCTCGTTGTGCGAGGCTCCTTGGGGAAGAGTGACCATAATATGGTGGAATTCTGCATTAGGATGGAGATTGAAACAGTTAATTCAGAGACCATGGTCCAGAACTTAAAGAAGGGTAACTTTGAAGGTATGAGGCGTGAATTGGCTAGGATAGATTGGCGAATGATACTTAAGGGGTTGACTGTGGATGGGCAATGGCAGACATTTAGATGAACTACAACAATTGTACATTCCTGTCTGGCGTAAAAATAAAAAAGGGAAGGTGGCTCAACCGTGGCTATCAAGGGAAATCAGGGATAGTATTAAAGCCAAGGAAGTGGCATACAAATTGGCCAGAAATAGCAGCGAACCAGGGAACTGGGAGAAATTTAGAACTCAGCAGAGGAGGACAAAGGGTTTGATTAGGGCAGGGAAAATGGAGTACGAGAAGAAGCTTGCAGGGAACATTAAGACGGATTGCAAAAGTTTCTATAGATTTGTAAAGAGAAAAAGGTTAGTAAAGACAAACGTAGGTCCCCTGCAGTCAGAATCAGGGGAAGTCATAACGGGGAACAAAGAAATGGCGGACCAATTGAACAAGTACTTTGGTTCGGTATTCACTAAGGAGGACACAAACAACCTTCCGGATATAAAAGGGGTCAGAGGGTCTAGTAAGGAGGAGGAACTGAGGGAAATCCTTATTAGTCGGGAAATTGTGTTGGGGAAATTGATGGGATTGAAGGCCGATAAATCCCCAGGGCCTGATGGACTGCATCCCAGAGTACTTAAGGAGGTGGCCTTGGAAATAGCGGATGCATTGACAGTCATTTTCCAACATTCCATTGACTCTGGATCAGTTCCTATCGAGTGGAGGGTAGCCAATGTAACCCCACTTTTTAAAAAAGGAGGGAGAGAGAAAACAGAGAATTATAGACCGGTCAGCCTGACATCGGTAGTGGGTAAAATGATGGAATCAATTATTAAGGATGTCATAGCAGTGCATTTGGAAAGAGGTGACATGATAGGTCCAAGTCAGCATGGATTTGTGAAAGGGAAATCATGCTTGACAAATCTTCTGGAATTTTTTGAGGATGTTTCCACGAGAGTGGACAAGGGAGAACCAGTTGATGTGGTATATTTGTACTTTCAGAAGGCTTTCGACAAGGTCCCACACAAGAGATTAATGTGCAAAGTTAAAGCACATGGGATTGGGGTAGTGTGCTGACATGGATTGAGAACTGGTTGTCAGACAGGAAGCAAAAGTAGGAGTAAATGGGGACTTTTCAGAATGGCAGGCAGTGACTAGTGGGGTACCGCAAGGTTCTGTGCTGGGGCCCCAGCTGTTTACATTGTACATTAATGATTTAGATGAGGGGATTAAATGTAGTATCTCCAAATTTGCGGATGACACTAAGTTGGGTGGCAGTGTGAGCTGCGAGGAGGATGCTATGAGACTGCAGAGCGACTTGGATAGGTTAGGTGAGTGGGCAAATGCATGGCAGATGAAGTATAATGTGGATAAATGTGAGGTTATCCACTTTGGTGGGAAAAACAGAGAGACCGACTATAATCTGAATGGTGACAGATTAGGAAAAGGGGAGGTGCAACGAGACCTGGGTGGCATGGTACATCAGTCATTGAAGGTTGGCATGCAGGTACAGCAGGCGGTTAAGAAAGCAAATGGCATGTTGGCCTTCACAGCGAGGGGATTTGAGTACAGGGGCAGGGAGGTGTTGCTACAGTTGTACAGGGCCTTGGTGAGGTCACACCTGGAGTATTGTGTACAGTTTTGGTCTCCTAACCTGAGGAAGGACATTCTTGCTATTGAGGGAGTGCAGCGAAGGTTCACCAGACTGATTCCCGGGATGGCGGGACTGACCTATCAAGAAAGACTGGATCAACTGGGCTTGTATTCACTGGAGTTCAGAAGAATGCGAGGGGACCTCATAGAAACGTTTAAAATTCTGATGGGTTTAGACAGGTTAGATGCAGGAAGAATGTTCCCAATGTTGGGGAAGTCCAGAACCAGGGGACACAGTCTAAGGATAAGGGGTAAGCCATTTAGGACCGAGATGAGGAGAAACTTCTTCACCCAGAGAGTGGTGAACCTGTGGAATTCTCTACCACAGAAAGTTGTTGAGGCCAATTCACTAAATATAGTCAAAAAGGAGTTAGATGAAGTCCTTACTACTGCGAGAAAGCAGGAATGGGGTACTGAAGTTGCATGTTCAGCCATGAATTCATTGAATGGCGGTGCAGGCTAGAAGGGCCGAATGGCCTACTCCTGCACCTATTTTCTATGTTTCTATGTTTCTATGTCCCCTGATGCAGTCTGGAAGGAGTCGGAGGCATAGAAGGTGAGTGTCACTGTGACCTTCACTGCGACGGGCAGCGCAGTCCTGATGTCGATGTGAGTCTGCAGGTCTTCCTGCAGGAGATGGTATATGTCTGTTAAGACCTCCTTTAAGAAGCACAGCCTTCTGACAGAATGCTCCTTAGACAGGTCTAGTAATGAGTATTGTCGCCGGTAAAGCTGTGGAGGTAAGGCCTCTTTCCCTGACGTCTAGGGTCTCTCCTCCTTCAGCCGCTGACATGGCCAACAGCCTCGCTTTTGTCGTGTCGTCTTGCGAGAGCATGTAGAATGTGACGCTGGTGAATAAGTAATGCCCCCATTGAAGTTTTCAAAATGACTTTTTCTCAAGCTGAACTGATATGTCTGTTTGTTGCTGGAAACTCGGAGGCTCACCATCGTGCTCTGTGTAACCGTTGCATTGGCTGTGACCTCCGAGGGAAGCGCTTCCTCATCCCTTTAAGTAGCCACCAGCTAACGACACTGCAAGCCTATACCGACTGTTTTCCCAGACGTTGTTAATGGCAGGCGCTAAATGAGGTGACCACACTTAATTTAGCGACCTGGGCGCGAGCCTGGGCATTGCACCACGACTGATGTCATGATCGAGTGATGGTCAGCTAGCACTTTGTGCCCCCGCTAAACCTCTAATGAATTTTCCGTCAGGGCGCTAAAAGCAGTGCACCCGAATGCTAAGCTCTAACGCTCACATTAACACCCGCTCTGGGCATTAACTAAGGCTATAGACAACCGAAAATCCAGCCCAAGCTTGGAGTTTTACCTCGGAGGAAATGTGGACCCTCTAGTCTAGATTTTGCTCTAACGGCAGAATTTAAACCAGAATAGTTGTTGACAGGTGTTAAACATTCGAAAGGAAATGTTGTGTTTGCAGCCAATTTTCCTAGGTCAGCTCATTGGTATAGCTTCAGGTGCAGATTTAGATATGTCTACGGCACACACTAGTGGTCAGAGTTCTAGAGGTGCTATCTCTATCATCATCATCATAGGCAGTCCCTCGAAATGAGGATGACTTGCTTCCACGCCAAAAAGGGATGAGTTCACAGGTGTTTCAATGAAGGGCCTAACATTCCAGATCCCAAGCTGCATTTTGAAGGGTGGAAGATGCCTGTGCTTGGATTTTTCTAACGTGTGGTGGCTGTTGCACCCCAGCCACCACACGGGCTTGACAGAGCTAAGTCTTGGTCCAGTGGCAAGGGTTAACCAAGACCAGCTTTGCTGCACGGACCTAGTGCATGCACATAGCGCAGTGTGGGCTGGCCTATGCTGCCCCTGGGCCCTCGCCTCTTCTGGGCCCCGAATCATGTCCCTCAACAATCTCTTGTCGCTCCTTCGCTCTGACCTCGTTGCTCCTGCTGTACCTGCCCACACTCCAATCACCGGCCTGCACCTTGGTGACGTTCCTCTTCGCTGCCGTCGCCCTCCTGCACCAGCTCGCGCTGTACCTGGGATGACTGAGACTGCATGGTTGTTGTAGATGTGCCAGGTCCTGAAGAAATATTTGGTGACGATATTTGGTCACGTGTGTGCAGTCAATGGCACCCTGTATCATGGATTACATAGGATATATGGCACAGAAACAGGCCATTCGATCCAATCAGTCCATGCTGACGTCTTTCCACATTTAAATCTATCAGCATAGCCCTCTATTCCCTTCTCCCTCATATGCTTGTCCAGCCTCCTCTTAAATGCATCTATACTATTCTCTTCAACCACTCCCTGTGGTAGCAAGTTCCATATTCCCACCACTCTTTGGGTAAAGAAATTTCTTCAGAATTCTCTATTGGATTTCTTGGTGACTATCTTACATTGATCATGAATCATAGAAATTTACAGCACGGAAGGAGACCATTTCGACCCATCGTGTCTGGTCTGGCCAACAAAGAGCTATCCAGCCTAATCCCACTTTCCAGCTCTTGGTCCATAGCCTCATAGTTTATAGCACTTCAAATGCATATCAAAGTACTTTTTAAATGTGGTGAGGGTTTCTGCCACAACCACCCTTTCAGGCAGTGAGTTCCAGACCCCTCCCACCCCCCCACCATCTGGGTGAAAACATTTCCCCTCAAATCCCCTCTCAACCTACCAATTACTTTAAATCTATGCCCTCTGCTAAGAGAAATAGGTCCTTCCTATCCACTCTATCTAAGCCCCTCATAATTCTATACACCTCAATAAATTCTCCCCTCAGCCTCCTCTGTTCCAAAGAAAACAACCCCAGCCTATCGAATCTTTCCTCAAAGCTAAAATTCTCCAATCCAGGCAACATCCTCGTAAATCTCCTCTGTACCCTCTGTCGTGCAATCACATTTTTTCTGTAATGTGGTGACCTGAACTGCATGCAGTACTCAAGCTGTGCTCTAACTAGTGTTTTATGCAGTTCAAGCATAACGTCCCTGCTCATGTTTTCTATGCCTCAGCTAATAAAGGCAAGTATTCCGTATACTTTCTTAAACACCTTATCTACCTGGCTTGCTGTCTTCAGGGATCTGTTGACATGCACTCCAAAGTTCCTTTGTTACTCTATACTTCTCAGTGTCCTCCCATTTATTGTGTCTTCCCTTGCCTTGTTAATCCTCCCCAAATGCATTACCTCACACTTCTCCAGATTGAATTTCATTTGCCACTGTTCTGCCCACCTGACCAGTTCATTGATATCTTCTTGCAGTCTACAGCTTTTATCAACCACATGGCCAATTTTTGTATCATCTGCAAACTTCTTAATCATAGCCCCTATATTCAAGTCCAAATCATTGATAGATACCACAAAAAGAAAGGTATCTAATACTGAGCCCTACAGAACCCCACTTGGAACAGCCGTCCAATCACAAAAATACCCATCAACCATTACCCTTTGCTTTCTGCCTCTGAGCCAATTTTGGATCCAACTTGCCACTTTGTTCTGGATCCCATGGGCTTTTACTTTCGTGACCAGTCTGCCATGCGGGACCTTATCAAAAGCCTTGCTAATATCCATATACACTATATCAAATGCATTACCCTCATCGACCCTCCTTGTTATCTTCTCAAAAAATTCAATCAAGTTAGTCTTTTGCTTCTCTTAACAGCCTGTTGATGGCTTCTAGTTATATTCTTTCCCACAAGTGGAAACATTCTCTCTGTATCCACTCTATCAAAATCTTTCATAATTTTAAAGACTTCAATTAGGTCTCCCCTCTGCCTTCTTTTTAACAAATCCATGCTGACTGTCCTTGATTAATCCGTGTCTTTCTAAATGAAGATTTATACTATCCCTCAGAATTTTTTCCAATAATTTTCCCAGCACCGAGGTTAGGCTGACTGGCCTGTAATTACTCAGTCTATCCCTTTCTCTCTTTTTAAACAAAGGTACATTAGGGGCCCAAGTTTCGGGCCGCGCCTAGAATGGCGCCGCCCAAACCTGGACGCCCGTTTTTCGCGCCAGAAAGTGCGCCTAAAAAAAACGTACAGATTCTCCAGCTCCCTGCTGGTCCTCTGGAGTCGGGCGCAGCGCAGCACAAGCTGTGGGGGGCGGAGCTAGGTCCCTGCGCTGAAAACCGTGCCGGGACCTCTGCACATGCATGCTACATTGGGCGCGCATGTGCAGTAGCTCCAGGCGCCCAAAACTGTGTGGGAGGGGCCCGAAGCATGCAGCCCCTAGCCCAGGCCGAATGGCTTCACTGGGGCTGCGTGCATAAGGCTGCCTCCCACGCCCAGCTCCTGCTTCCTCCCGACCCGACTCGACTCCCGCTTCCCCCCGCCGCCCCCGGACCCCACCCAACCCCGACACCGACCTGACTCCCGCTTCCCTCCCCCCGCCCCCCGCCCCCGGACCCGACCCGACCCAACCCCCCGGACCGGACCCGACACGACCCCCCAGACTGGACCCAACCCGCGCTTTCCCCCACCTCCCCGACCCGAACCGAACCGACCTCCCTCCGACCCGACCCGCGCTCCCGACCCACCACCACTCTCCTTCTCCCCCTCTCTTTCCCCCCTTCTCCTTTCCCCCTTCTCCTTTCCCCCCCTCCTTTTCCCCCTTCTCCTTTACCCTTCTCCTTTTCCCCCCTTCTCCTTCACCCCCCTTCTCCTTTAAACCCCTTCTCCATTCCCCCCTTCTCCTTCTCCCTTCTCCTTTCCCCTCCTTCTCCTTTCCCCCTTCTCCTTACCCCCGTCTTCTCCTTTCCCCCCCTCCTTTGCCCCCTTCTCCTTTCCCCCCTTCTCCTTTCTTTCCCTTCCCCTTCTCCCCCCTCTCCTTCCCCTTCTCCCCTCTTCTTTTTCCCCTTCTCCTCCCCCCATTCCTCTTCTCCTCCACCCCTATCCCCTTCTCCTCCCCCCTTCCCCTTCTCCTCTTTCCCTTCCCCTTCCCCCCATCCCTCCCCTTCCCCCCCAATCCCTCCCCCTTCCCTCCCTCCCCCTCTGCCTCCCTCTCTCCCCTCCTCCTGCCCCCCCTCTCTCCCTCTACCCCCATCCTCCCCCTCTCCTCGCTGTCAGAAACACAGACACTGACAGACAGAGAGTGAGAGACATACACAGACAGACAGACAGAGAGATAGAGACACTGACAGAGACACACTGGGGGGGGTGGGGGGGGGGGTGCATCCCAGCACGCTGTTGGAGGGCTCGGGGTGCTGCAGTCGGTAAGTAGAAAATGTTTTATTTATTGATTTTTCTTTTTAATTATTTCTTATTAATTTTTTTTGATTGATTTATTTGTTGATTTATTGATGTTTTTATCATTTATTATTGATGATGGCTCTTTATTTGTAAAACTGAAGTGTTTAATGTTTGTAAACTTCCCTTTAAACCCCCCCTCCCCATTCCCTACACCTGATTTGTAACCTACGCCTGTTTTTCTAAAGTGTAGACAAGTTTTTTCGAGCGTACAAAAATCTTCACTTACTCGATTGTAAGTTAGTTTGGAGTAAGTTTTCACTGCCGAAACTTTGAAAACAGGCGTAAGTGGCTGGACACGCCCCCTTTTGAAAAAAAAATTCTGTTCCAAAGTGAAACTGTTCTAACTGACTAGAACTGGAGCAAACTAAATGCCGAGAATTTGAATTTCTAAGATACTCCGTTCTACACCAGTTGCTCCAAAAAATCAGGAGCAACTGAGGCCAAAACTTGGGCCCTAGCAGTCCTCCAGTCTTCCAGCACCACACCTATAGCCAGAGAGAATTGGAAAATGATGGTCAGAGCCTCTGCTATTTCCTCCTTTGGTTCTCTTAATAGCCTGTGGATAGCTTCTAGGTTACTGCACAAGATAAAAGTTCGCGGGGTTGGGGGTAATATATCAGCATGGATAGAGGATTGGCTAACTAACAGAGAACAGAGAGTTGGGATAAATGGTTCATTCTCTGGTTGGCAACCAGTAACTAGTGGGGTACCGCAGGGATCAGTGCTGGGACCCCAACTATTTACAATCTATATTAACGACATGGAAGAAGGGACTGAATGTAACGTAGCCAATATTGCTGATGATACAAAGATGGAAGGAAAAGCAATGTGAAAGGAGGACATAAAAAATCTGCAAAAGGACATAGACAGGCTAAGTGTGTGGGCAAAAATTTGGCAGATGCAGTATAATGTTGGAAATTGACTTTGGCAGGAAAAAAATCAAAGGGCAAGTTATTATTTAAATGGAGAAAGATTGCAAAGTGCCGCAGTACAGTGGGACCTGGGGGTACTTGTGCATGAAACACAAAAGGATAGTATGCGGGTATAGCAAGCGATCAGGAAGGCCAATGGTATCTTGGCCTTTATTGCAAAGAGAATGGAGTATAAAAGCAGGGAAGTCTTGCTGCAGCTATATAAGGTATTGGTGCGTCCACACCTGGAGTACTGCGTGCAGTTTTGGTTTCCATATTTATGAAAGGATATACTTGCTTTGGAGGCAGTTCAGAGAAGGTTCACTAAGTTGATTCCGGGGATGAGGGGGTTGACTTATGAGGAAAGGTTGAGTAGGTTGGGCCTCTACTCATTGAAATTCAGAAGAATGAGAGGTGATCTTATCGAAACGTATAAGATTATGAGGGGACTTGACAAGGTGGATGCAGAGAGGATGTTTCCACTGATGGGGGAGACTAGAACTAGAGGGCATGATCTTAGAATAAGGGGCCGCCCATTTAAAACTGAGATGAGGAGAAATTTATTTTAAACATAGGTGCAGGAGTAGGCCATTCGGCCCTTCGAGCCTGCACCGTCATTCAACAAGATCATGGCTGATCACCCATCCCAGCAGCCACCCCCGCCACACCCCCTTCACAACCCCCGAACCCCCCAGCCGTAAGGACCACATCCAACTCCCTCCCGAACACATCCAATGAACTGGCATCAACAACTCTCCGCGGCAGGGAACCCCACAGGCCAACAACTCCCCGAGTGAAGAAGTCTCTCCCCATCCCAGCCCCAAACAGCCCACACCCCCATCCCAAGAGCGTGCCCCCCCACCGGCTCCGGACCCACCCAACACCAGGAACACTCCCCCCACACCCAAACTGCCCCGTCCCGTCAGAATCCTTCCCAAATGCCGAACACCCCCGGATGTCGAGCACCCAGCCCGGCCACCCTGGAGCCACGCCCCCGCGACGCCAACCACACCACATCCACCAACCGCCATCTGCGCAGTCAACCCGTCCACCCCACTCTGAACACTCCCCACACCGAGGCACAGAGCCCCCAGGCCCGCCCCTCCAACACACTTCGCCCTCCCAGACCTTCGCTGCAATGTGGCCCCTCCTGTCCCCCGCCCTGGGTTTCTCCGCCCCCCCCACCTCCACTACTCTCCCCTCCATCCCCCGCCCCCGTTTTCTTAGAGGGTTGTAAATCTATGGAACTCGCTGCTTCAGAGAGCTGTGGAAGCTGGGACATTGAATAAATTTAAGACAAAAATAGACAGTTTCTTAAACGATAAGTGGTTATGGGAAGTGGGTGGGGAAGTGGAGCTGAGTCCATGATCAGATCAGCCATGATCTTATCGAGGGGCCGTATGGCCTACTCCTGTTCCTATTTCTTATGTTCTTATGTAGTTATGCTCTTCCCCATAAGTGGAAACATTCTCTGGATCCACTCTATCAAAACCTTTCATTATTTAAGGACCTCTATTAGGTCACCCGTCATCCTTCTTTTTTCAAGAGAAAAGAGACCCAGCCTATTCATCCTTTCCTCATATGTATACCCTCGCATTTCTGGTATTATCCTTGTAACTCTTCTCTGCACCCTCTCCAGTGCCTATAGATCCATTTTATAACACAGCTGTATGCAGTTTAACCAAGGTTTGATACAGGTTTAGCATAACTTCCCTACTTTTCAATTCTATACCTCTAGAAATAAACCCTGGTGCTTGGTTTGTGGCCTTGCTAACCTGTGTCGCAACTTTTAGTGATTTGTGTATTTGTACTCCGAGATCCCTTTGTTCCTGTAATCCACCTAGACTCGCACCTTCCAAGTAATAAGTGACCTCCCTATTCTTCCGACCAAAATGTAATACCTCACATTATCTGTGTTGGACTTAATTTTCCAATTATATGCTCATTCTGCAAGTTTATTAATGTCCTCCTGTAATTTGTTACAGTTCTCCTCAGTATTGACTGTCCCCCACTCCCCAATTTGGTGTCAACCGCAAATTTAGAAATTGTGCTTTTGATTCCAAAGTATTAATCGTTAATATAAATTGTGAACAACTGTGGTTCCAGCACTGGTCCTTGTGGAACACCACTACCCACCTTCTGCCGCTGTAAATAGTTACCTTTTACCGCTACTCTCTGCTTTCTGTCTTGAAGCCAGCTAGCTATCCATTTTGCTACTTATCTCCTGACTGTGCATTCACTGTCCTTGTTCATCAACCTATAACAGGGTACCTTATCAAATGCCTTTTGAAAATCTAGATAAATTACATCTGCTGCATTACGTTTGTCTAATCTCTCTGTTAGCTCTTCAAAAAATTCAATATGGTTGCTTAAGCAATACTTTCCCTTTTGAAATCCATGCTGACTATTCATAGAAACATAGAAACATAGAAAATAGGTGCAGGAGTAGGTCATTCGGCCCTTCTAGCCTGCACCGCCATTCAATGAGTTCATGGCTGAACATTCAACTTCAGTACCCCATTCCTGCTTTCTCGCCATACCCCTTGATCCCCCTAGCAGTAAGGACCTCATCTAACTCCTTTTTGAATATATTTAGTGAATTGGCCTCAACAACATTCTGTGGTAGAGAATTCCACAGGTTCACCACTCTCTGGGTGAAGAAGTTCCTCCGCATCTCGGTCCTAAATGGCTTACCCCTTATCCTTAGACTGTGTCCCCTGGTTCTGGACTTCCCCAACATTGGGAACATTCTTCCTGCATCTAACCTGTCTAACCCCGTCAGAATTTTATATGTTTCTATGAGGTCCCCTCTCATTCTTCTGAACTCCAGTGAATACAAGCCCAGTTGATCCAGTCTTTCTTGATAGGTCAGTCTCGCCATCCCGGGAATCAGTCTGGTGAACCTTCGCTGCACTCCCTCAATAGCAAGAATGTCCTTCCTCAGGTTAGGAGACCAAAACTGTACACAATACTCCAGGTGTGGCCTCACCAATGCCCTGTACAACTGTAGCAACACCTCCCTGCCCCTGTACTCAAATCCCCTTGCTATGAAGGCCAACATGCCATTTGCTTTCTTAACCGCCTGCTGCACCTGCATGCCAACCTTCAATGACTGATGTACCATGACACCCAGGTCTCTTTGCACCTCCCCTTTTCCTAATCTGTCACCATTCAGATAATAGTCTGTCTCTCTGTTTTTACCACCAAAGTGGATAACCTCACATTTATCCACATTATACTTCATCTGCCATGCATTTGCCCACTCACCTAATCTATCCAAGTCGCTCTGCAGTCTCATAGCATCCTCCTCGCAGCTCACACTGCCACCCAACTTAGTGTCATCCGCAAATTTGGAGATACTACATTTAATCCCCTCATCTAAATCATTAATGTACAGTGTAAACAGCTGGGGCCCCAGCACAGAACCTTGCGGTACCCCACTAGTCACTGCCTGCCATTCTGAAAAGTACCCATTTACTCCTACTCTTTGCTTCCTGTCTGACAACCAGTTCTCAATCCATGTCAGTACACTACCCCCAATCCCATGTGCTCTAACTTTGCACATCAATCTCTTGTGTGGGACCTTGTCGAACGCCTTCTGAAAGTCCAAATATACCACATCAACTGGTTCTCCCTTATCCACTCTACTGGAAACATCCTCAAAAAATTCCAGAAGATTTGTCAAGCATGATTTCCCTTTCACAAATCCATGCTGACTTGGACCTATCATGTCACCTCTTTCCAAATGCACTGCTATGACATCCTTAATAATTGATTCATTATTATATTTTTTGTTTCTAGATGTTCTTCTATTTTTTTCCTTCAGTAGGGATTCCATTATTTTTCCTACAACTGATGTTAAGCTGACTGGTCTAGAATTCCCTGGACATTCTTAAATATAGGCTATCCGTCTGTCCTCTGACATTACATATTTTTCCAATTAATTATTCAATATGTGGGTAAACATAGAAACATAGAAACATAGAAAATATGTGCAGGAGTAGGCCATTTGGCCCTTCGAGCCTGCACCACTATTCAATAAGATCATGGCTGATCATTCACCTCAGTACCACTTTCCTGCTTTCTCCCCATACCCCTTGATCCCTTTAGCTGTAAGGGCCATATCTAACTCCCTCTTGAATATATCCAACGAACTGGCATCAACAACTTTCTGCAGTAGGGAATTCCACAGGTTAACAACTCTCTGAGTGAAGACATTTCTCCTCATCTCAGTCCTAAATGGCTTACCCCTTATCCTTAACTGTGTCCCCTGGTTCTAGACTTCCCCAACATCAGGAACATTCTTCCTGTATCTAACCTGTCCAGACCTGTCAGAATTTTATATGTTTCTATGAGATCCCCTCTCATCCTTCTAAACGCCAGTGAATAAAGGCCGAGTCGATCCAGTCTCTCCTCATATGACAGTCCAGCCATCCCTGAAATTAGTCTGGTGAACCTTCGCTGCACTCCCTCAATAGCAAGAACGTCCTTCCTCAGATTAGGAGACCAAAACTGAACACAATAATCCAGGTGAGGCCTCACCAAGGCCCTGTACAACTGCAATAAGACCTCCCTGCTCCTATACTCAAATCCCCTAGCTATGAAGCCCAACATACCATTTTCCTTCTTCACCGCCTGCTGTACCTGCATGCCAACTTTCAATGACTGATGTTGCATGACACCCAGGTCTCGTTGCACCTCCCCTCTTCCTAATCTGACACCATTCAAATAATATTCTGCCTTCGTGTTTCTGCCTGGTAATGCGTCTGTTATCACTTCCCTAGATTCTTTTAAAATGCATGGATGCAATCCATCCGGACCAGGTGTTTTATCCTCTTTGAGTTTGATTAGTTTATTTAATATATCCCCTCTTGTTATTTTAAATGTAGTTATCTCGGCCCCAAGTTTCCACATGATTTGCTCCTGATTTTTAAGAGCAACTGGTGTAGAACGGAGTATCTTAGAAATCGGAATTCTCGTCATTTAGTTTGCTCCAGTTCTAGTCAGTTAGAACAGTTTCACTTTGTCCTTTTGCAGATTTTTTATGTCCTCCTATCACATTGCTTTTCCTTCCATCTTTGTATCATCAGCAATATTGGCTACGTTACATTCAGTACCTTTTTCCATGTCGTTAATATAGATTGTAAATAGTTGGGGTCCCAGCACTGATCCCTGCGGTACCCCACTAGTTACTGGTTGCCAACCAGAGAATGAACCATTTATCCCAATTCTCTGTTCTCTGTTAGTTAGCCAATCCTCTATCCATTCTGATATATTACCCCCAACCCCGCGAACTTTTATCTTGTGCAGTAACCTAGAAGCTATCCACAGGCTATTAAGAGAACCAAAGGAGGAAATAGCAGAGGCTCTGACCATCATTTTCCAATTCTCTCTGGCTATAGGTGTGGTGCTGGAAGACTGGAGGACTGCTAGGGCCCAAGTTTCGGCCTCAGTTGCTCCTGATTTTTTGGAGCAACTGGTGTAGAACGGAGTATCTTAGAAATTCAAAATCTCGGCATTTAGTTTGCTCCAGTTCTAGTCAGTTAGAACAGTTTCACTTTGGAACAGAATTTTTTTTTCAAAAGGGGGCGTGTCCGGCCACTTACGCCTGTTTTCAATGTTTCGGCAGTGAAAACTTACTCCAAACGAACTTACAATCGAGTAAGTGAAGATTTTTGTATGCTCGAAAAAACTTGTCTACACTTTAGAAAATCAGGAGTAGGTTACAAATCAGGCATAGGGAATGGGGAGGGTGGTTTAAAGGGAAGTTTACAAACATTAAACACTTCAGTTTTACAAATAAAGAGCCATCATCAATAATAAATGATAAAAACATCAATAAATCAACAAATAAATCAATCAAAAAAAATTAATAAGAAATAATTAAAAAGAAAAATCAATAAATAAAACATTTTCTACTTACCGACTGCAGCACCGGGAGCCCTCCAACAGCGTGCTGGGATGTCCCCCCCAGTGTGTCTCTGTCAGTGTCTCTATCTCTCTGTCTGTCTGTGTGTGTCTCTCATTCTCTGTCTGTCAGTGTCTGTGTTTCTGACAGCGAGGGGAGGGGGAGGAGGGGGTAGAGGAAGAGAGGGGGGGAGCAGAGAGAGGGAAGGGGGAGAAGGGGGAGGAATGGGGGAGAAGGGAGAGGGGGGGAGAAGGGGGAGGGGGGGAGAAGGGGGAGGGGGGGAGAAGGGGAGGGGGAGAAGGGGATAAAGGGGAGAATGGGGAGAAAGGAAATGGGGGAAAAGGAGATGGGGAAAGGAGATGGGGGGGAAAGGAGATTGGGGGGGAGAAAGGAGATGGGGGGGAAGGAGATGGGGGGGAAGGAGATGGGGGCAGGGGGGAAGGAGATGGGGGGAGGAACGGAGATGGGGGGAGGGGAAGGAGATGGGGTGGGGGGAAAGGAGAAGGGGGAGGGAGGCTGAACGGGCCGGGCCTGAGACTTCGGGCAGGGCCCGACCCAGCACCAGATTTACAGGTAGGTGGCGTTGGGTCGGATCGGGGGTGTGGTGGGAGGGAGGTCGGTTCTGTTCAGGTCGGGGGGAAGGAGGGAGAGGGAGGTCAGGTCGGGGAGAGGGAGGTCAGGTCGGATCCAGTCCGGAGGGGGCGGGGGGGGGGGGGAAAGCGGGAGTCGGGTCGGGTCGGGTCCGGGGGCGGGCCACTGCTGTTCTACATCATTTTTTGCTAATTTGGAGAAGCCCGTATGCGCTCCTCCTGCTCCTCACTGTTTAGAGAGAAGGGAATAAAGTTACTTCTCCTGGAATACAGAGCCTCTGTGCCCTCCTGAATGAGCGATGGATGTAGAAATGTTAGCTATGTCACCCTGTTCGAGCCTGGAAAGATCCATTATCAAAAGAATTCAAGGCACAGTCACCTTGTGGACCACTGGCAGTATCGTTGTCACCCTGCTCTGGGGCTGCAGGTCCGGTTTCAAGAGATGGCTGAGTTCTGTGACCACTTCCTTGGTGAAGCCGAGCCTCCGAATACACTGCTCCTCGCTTAGGTGCATGTAGGAGAAGTGCTCCCGGAAGATCCTAACTGGGTAAGCCCTGCTCCGCCTGCTCCTCCTCCCTCTGTGAACAGCTTGTCTTTGTTGCCTCTGCTCCAACTCCCTGTCAAGCTGTAGCGGGAGGGGGAATGCAAGTGGAGCCTGTGTGACTGGGAGCAAATGATGTAGTCAGAAGGCTTCCAGTTGCAGCCAATGCCTTCCCAATATCAAGAAACACTCCCTGCACACTTTAACAATGTTATAAATGTCTTTCAGCAAGCCAATATTGATATAAACTCTGCAAGAGCCAATACAAGATAAATAATCAATTTATCTCTAAGTTGGATGTATCCCTTTAAATGGCGCTGACCGCACATTCAGCTGTGCTTGTTTAGGAGAGGGCATTGTTTAAGGAACGGCAACATCTAAAATGACAGGTCGAGTGTCAACTCAGCGTTACATGCTGACTGATGTTATGATCTGCCTACTCTGCATACAGCCGGTGCAAGCATGCACCCCCACCCCCCCATGCTATCGCCTTCACCAAGATGGTGAGCAGGGAAGGCCACGCTTGAAGTGGGCAGAAGCAAGACATCCGCCATTTTTTCCCTGAAACCAGCCTTACCTGCCAGCACTAAGGTGTCGAATTTTGCGGTCTACAATGTTCTTGTCTCTTCTTCTAAAATCTTCCAGTCCAGGGGGACGAAATTCAGGCTCCCAATAATGCCTCTTACCACCCGGCGGCCATGCGGCGGAGTCGACAATTGTTTCTGTCGCTGCACTGTGTTTGATGTGTGCAACATGGCTGTGCGGCGGCCATTCAAGTGGAGAGTGCGCTGCCGCGGCCGCCATTTAATTTTTTTGTCGGCTGACTGCCAGCTTGGCCGGACAATTATGGCCCCAGGTTCAGCCGGGCCGCCAACAGGCAGCCTGGCACTCTCTCTTGGGTGCCCGGCTGAAATTCTCCAAGGTGGCCCAGTGGACCTAACTAAAATAATTGCAGAGCTCACAGCGTCTCTTCTCTTTAAGTGAAGGGGAGAGATGTGGTGACGCACACGCATCATGACGTCATCAGCGCTGCACTGATGACTGACAGCTGCGGAGACTCCGTCCCGCCTCCACTTCCACCCCTCTTGTGATCGATCTTCTGCGCTCTGCCCCACTTCCATTATGACCGACATCCACTCTGCTCGAAAATAAATGAAAAAGGGCTGAATTTCACGCAAGAGGCTACCTCATCCACCACAGAAGTGAAAACATAGAAACATTGAAACATAGAAACGTAGACATTTACAGCACAGAAGGACGCTATTTAGGCCCATCGTGTCCATGCCGGCCGACAAAGAGCAGTGCGGCCCTTGGTCAGCAGCCCTAAAGGTTACATGTAAATCTATGAACAACGACAGAAAGGCAAAGAGCACCCAGCCCAACCAGTCCGCCTCACACAACTGCGACACCCCTTATACTGAAGCATTCGACACTCCCAACCAGAGCCATGTGATCTTCTGGGAGAGGCAAAAACCAAATAAAAACCCAGACCAATTTAGGGAGAAAAAATCTGGGAAAATTCCTCTCCGACCCATCCAAGCGATCATAACTAGTCCAGGAGATCACCCTGGCCGTATTCTATTCCCTGCAGTACTTATCATTATATCTGCGCCATCCAACAAAAGGTCATCCAGTCTAATCCCAATTACCAGCTCTAGATCCTGCAAGTTACTGCACTTTAAGTGCCGATCCAACCATCTCTTGAAAGTGGTGAGGGTTTCTGCATCCACCACTCTTCCAGGCAGCGAATTGCAAATCCCCACAACCCTCTGCGGAAAGAATCCCCCCTTCAAATCCCCTCTAAACCTTCCACCACCCACCTTAAAACTATGCCCCCTCGTAATAGACCCCTCCACAAAAGGGAATAAGCCCTTACTATCCACTTTGTCCAGGCCCCTCAATATTTTGTACACCTCAATAATGTCTCCTCTCAACCTCCTCTGTTCCAATGAGAACAAACCCAGCCTATCCAATCTGTCCTCATAACTAAGATTCTCCATTCCAGGCAGCATCCTAGTAAATCTCCTCTGCATCCTCTCTAGTGCAATCGTGTCCTTCCTATAAAATATAGAAACATCGAAAAAAGGTGCAGGAGTAGGCTATTCGGCCCTTCGAGCCCGCACCACCATTCAATAAGATCATGGCTGATCATTCCCTCAGTACCCCTTTCCTGCATTCTCTCCATATCCCTTGATCTCTTTAGCCGCCATGGCCATATCTAACTCCCTCTTGAATATATCCAATGAACTAGCATCAACAACTCTCTGCGGCAGGGAATTCCACAGAAATGAGCTGCAGAACTGCCGACACCATCAGCTTTAAGGAGACATTTCCTTTGGAGATCAGATTGCCCATTGAATTTGATTAAACTGATGATAAAGTAACAATGCTGCTTTGCCCCGTGACAGTAACAGGTTATCAGAGTATTTCCCATCGGGTGAAATCGAATGTCAGACTTGGACATCTTGTAGATCCATCTTTTAAAAAGTTGTGGGAAGTCCGTTCCAAGATAGATTCCACCAAGTTCATAACAAGTCGTCAATCAGCTCGTCTTATCATTGAGATATCAAGGACTAGGCACAGGGTGTTTAAAAGAAAGCTGATGTATTTGATATTTACAGACTATTAAACTATAGCCCAGTTACAGGGTTATTAACATCGGCAAAAACAAACGCCAACTGCCAGAATGAACATGGTTCAGTTCCGGATGTGATTAACAGCAGAATCCAAACCCTGCAGTCAATTGTGAACTCGCTGGTGTTTCAGGTAGTCGGATGACTGAGTGAATCCCTTCCCACACACGGAGCAGGTGAACGGCCTCTCCCCAGTGTGAACTCGCTGGTGTCGCAAGAGGTCGGATGACACAACGAATCTCCTCCCACACACAGAGCAAGGGAACGGCCTCTCCTTCGTGTGAACTTGCTTGTTGTGTGCCAGCAGGTTGGATGACACAGCGAATCCCTTCCCACACATGGAGCAAGTGAACGGCCTCTCCCCAGTGTGAATTCGCTGATGTCTCAGGAGGTCAGATGACCAAGTGAATCCCTTCCCACACTCAGAGCAGGTGAACGGTCTCTCCTTCGTGTGAACTTGCTTGTTGTGTGCCAGCAGGCTGGATGACTGAGTGAATCTCTTCCCACAGACAGACCAGTTCAACGGGCTCTCTCCAGTGTGAATTCGCTGGTGTTTCTGGAAAATGGCTAACCGAGCATATCCCTTCCCACAGACGGAGCAGGTGAATGGCCTCATCCCAGTGTGAACTCGTTTGTGTGTCAGCAGGTTGGATAACCAAGCGAATCCCTTATCACACATGGAGCATGTGAACAGCTTCTCCCCAGTGTGAACTTGCGATGTGTCAACACGGTATCTGACTGAGTGAAACCCCTGCCACACATGGAGCAGGTGAACGGCCTCTCCCCGGTGTGATTGCACCGATGAATCCCCAGCCGGGACAGCTAATTGAATCCCTTCCCACAGTCCCCACATTTCAACTGTTTCTCCATGGTGAGGGTGTCTTTGTGTCTCTCCAGGCTGGACGATCAGTTAAAGCCTCATCCACACACAGAACACATGTACGGTTTCTCCCTGTTGTGAATGGTGCGATGTTTTTTCAGGCGGTGTAACTGGTTAAAGCTCTTTCCACAATCAGTGCGCTGGAACACTCTCACTCGGGTATGTGTGTCTCGGCGCTTTTCCAGTCACACTGATGTTTGAAATCTTTTCCCACAGACAGAGCAGATAGACATTTCTCCGTCCAAAGTCAAAGGCCGATGATATTCAGGTCCTAATGAATTGAGTGACTCTGGCAGCTCTTGATGTACTGTTTTGTTTGAGTTTCCCATCTGTAAATGCTCCCCTTCTATTACCCATTGCCTTCAGGAAAGAAATCCGATGTGTGGAGAGTGAGAATAAAATAAATGAGTCAATGACTTTCACTCCCGGATACTGCGACCCGGTTCGGAACACACAGAGGCCCCGCCCACTCTGTTCCCTTGCCAAGATGGTTACGCATGCGCTGTTACGCACACTGAACCTTCCCGCCTTCCTGCACAAAGATGGCGGTTAATCCGAGCCTGTTACCGGGAGAAAAACCCATCGCTGTAAATGCGGGAGTTTCGGGTTATTAAGGCGACCAGAACTGTACGCAATACTCCAGCTATGGCCTAACCAAAGTATTATACATTTTAAGCGTAACCTCCTGCTCTTATATTCTATGCCTCAGCCAATAAAGGCAACCATATGCCTTCTTAATCACCTTATCCACTTGGCCTGGTACTTTCAGGGATCTGTGGACAAGCACTCCAAGGTCCCTTTGTTCAGCTACACTATTAAGTGGCCTACCGCTTAATGTGTATAACCGTTCCTTATTAACCCACCCAAAATGCATCACCTCACACTTCTCTGAATTAAATTCCATTTGCCACTGCTCTGCCCACCTGACCAGTAGATTGATATCCTCCTGCAACCTATGACTTTCCTCTTCATTATCAACCACACAGCCAATTTTAGTGTCATCTGCAAACTTCTTAATCATACTCCCTATATTCAAATCTAAATTGTTCATATATACCACAAAAAGCAAGGGACCCAGTACTAAGACATGTGGAACTCCACTGGAAACATCCTTCCAGTCACAAAAACATCCATCAATCATCCTTTGCTTTCTCCCTCCAAGCCAATTTTGGATCCAACTTGCCACTTTGCCCTGGATCCCATGGGCTTTAACGTTCATGATCAGTCTACCATGTGGGACCTTATCAAAAGCCTTGCTAAAGTCCATATATACTACATCGTACACACTACCCTCATCGACCCTCTTGGTTACCTCCTCAAAAAATTCAATCAGGTTTGTCAAATACAATCTTCCCTTAACAATTCCGTACTGACTATCCCTAATTAATCCTTGCCTTTCCAAATGTAGATTTATCCTGTCTTTCAGGATTTTTTCCAATAATTTTCCCACCACTGAGGTTAGGCTGACAGGCCTGTAATTAGTCGGCCTATCCCTTTCACCCTTCTTAAACAAGGGTACTACATTAGCAGTCCTCCAATCCTCCGGCACCAGGCCCAGATCTAAAGAGGACTGGAAAGTGATGGTCAAGGCCTCCGCTATTTCCTCTTTTACTTCGCTCAACAGCCTGGGATGCATTTCATTTGGGCCTGGGGACTTATCTCCTTTCAAAGTTGCTAAACCCCTTAATACTTCCTCTCTCACTATATTTATTTCATCCAGAATATCACACTCCTCCTCGATAGCAGTATCTGCATTGCCCCTGTCCTTTGTGAAAACAGATGCAACGTATTCGTTAAGAACCCTACGAACATCTTCCGCCTCTATACAAGGATTACCCTCATGGTCTCTAATAGGCCCTACCCTTTCTTTAGTTACCCTCTTACTCTTAATATATTTATAAAACATCTTAGCATTTTCCTTAATTTTACTGGCCAAGAATTTCTCATGCTCTCTCTCTTAGCATTCCTAATATCCTTTTTAATTTTGCCTCTTAACTTTTTATATTCCTCTAAAGATTCTATAGTATTTAGCCGTTGGTTTATGACATAAGCGTCCCTTATTTTCTTAATCCTCCCCTGTAAGTCCATAGACATCCAGGGGGCTCGAGAACTATTTTCCCAGCCTTTTTCTTAAAGGGCACATGTTTGGCCTGAGCCTTCGCATCTCTTCCTTGAATGCCTCCATTGTTCGAACACTGATTTACCCACAAGTAGCTGTTTCTAGTCAACTATGGCCAAATAACTCCTTAACTTAGCAAAATTAGCTTTTCCCCAATTCGGAACTTTTATTCCAGACCTATCCTTGTCCTTATCCACAGCCACCGTGAATCTGATTGAATTATGGTCACTAGCACCCAAGTGCTCTCCCACTAACACCCCTTCAACCTGCCCAGTTTCATTCCCCAAAACTAAATCTAAGACCGACCCCTTTCATGATGGGCTTGCTACATATTAATTTTAAAAGTTCTCTTGAATGCATTTCAAGAATTCCGCACTCTCTATACCCTTCACACTAGATTTGTCCCAATCAATATTTGGATAGTTAAAATCCTCTATTACTACCCTATGGTTTTTGGACTTCACAGCAATTTGCCTACATATTTGCTCTGCTATCTCCCTCCCACTGTTTGTGGATCTATAATTCACACCCAGCAGTGTGATCCCCCGTTTTTTTTTTAAATTCGACCCATATGGATTCATTCGATGATTCCTCTAACATATCATCCCTCCTCACCACTGTAATAGTTTCTTTAATCAGTACCGCGACCCCCCCCCCCACCCCCGTTTTTGCCCCCCTCTCTATCTTGTCTAAAAATCCTGTAGCCACGAATATTGATCTGCCAAACCTGCCCCTCTTTCAGCCATGTTTCTGTATTGGCTACAATGTCATACTCCCAAGTGTCTACCTGTGCTCTTAGCTCATCCGTCTTATTCACTAAAACACAACAAAGGCAGTAGGTGCGACCCATTTCGGATGGCGGTGAATTTCAGCCCCCTGGTATCGTCTTGGTGAATCTATTCTGCAACCTCTCCATCTCCTTATGATCGTATGGCACCCAAAAGTGGACACAGTATTTGAATCATGGCATAAGCAATTATTTGCTTAGATTGCCACTTCATATCGCCGATTTCATAATTTAGCACCGAAATATCACCGGTGTTAAATTCATCAGTGATTTACCACCAGTGGTAAAAAATACTACAGATATTATTTTTTTGACGTTTTTATATCATTAAGTGTGCAACATCAAAATACCACCGACAATTACCACCAGAGATAAATTCATCAATACCACCATTTTTACCACTGGCCTAAATCACCACCAAGTAATGTGCAGTCTTATCTGATCTTATCTGATTCAATTCAGTGCTACGGAAGTCATTTTAAAAAACGGAGCTGCAGTCCATTCCACATGAGAGAAGATGGAGTTTTACACAGACATCTTTGTGAGTTCAGAGTTAGATTTTAAGGTTATTTGAGGCTTTTAGTAGATTATTTGAGAAAATTGGAGGAGATTTTAAGGATATTTAAGAAAATTTGAGGACATTTGAAGACATTTTGAGAACATTTTGAGAACATTTTGAGAACATTTGAGGATATTTGACGACATCAGCAGTTCATAAATCAACGCTTTGCTTGAACAGTGAGAGTTACATTTCACCTTTACCACCCAGTCTATCGTTGAGTTTTACCCTTCATTTTCTAAAAGTTAGACACAGTACAAGAATGGTTAGGTTTACAAAATTTTATAAAATGTTGTAAACTTTGAAAAATGTAAAAGTCAATAAATAAAGAATATTTTAACATCAACGATTAAACATTTTTTGCAACAACAACAATATAACAACAATAACACAAGAACAACTACAAGAACTATAACATCAATAGCAAGAACAAAAACAGAAATAAAACATCAGCTCCCACCCAACACTTCTTTTACCTGCGGCCAAGAC
This sequence comes from Pristiophorus japonicus, assembly GCF_044704955.1. NCBI lineage: Eukaryota > Metazoa > Chordata > Chondrichthyes > Pristiophoridae > Pristiophorus > Pristiophorus japonicus. The sequence continues at coordinate 53,187,894 of NC_091985.1, forward strand.
TCCAACACCGAAATACCACCGAAAATTACCACCAGAGGTAAATTCATCAATACCACCATTTTTACCACCCCCAAAAATACCACCCATTTTACTTTGAGTGTTGCACGATCAAAAATAAGAACGAAATACAATTAGCCCTACCACCGGTCATATTTGATGAAAATAGCGGCCTTGAGTGAAAGTGGTATTTCGGTGGTAAAAAAAACGCAATTTTTAAATAGCTCCGAAACACCACCAGAAAACCAGTGTTAGGGCTAAAGGATGAAATCCAACCCTAGAAGCCCTAAAATGTGCTTCATTTTAACAGCTTTATCAACTTGTCCTCCCATTTTTAAAGATTTGTGGATTTGAACCTCTAAGTCACCCTGTTCCTCTACTCCTTTTAAAACTTTACTATTTACTGTATATTTCCTCTCATCCTTTCTCCCAAAATGTATCACCTCACATTTCTTTGGATTCATCATCATCATAGACAGTCCCTCAAAATCAAGGAATACTTGCTTCCACTCCAAAAACGAGTTCCCAGGTGACTACAGTCTAATACGGGAAATACAGTTTCTGTCACAGGTGGGACAAATAGTCATTGAAGGAAAGGGTAGGTGGGGAGCCTGGTTTGTCGCACGCTCCTTCTGCTGCATGCGCTTGTCCTTCGGGTGCTCTCGGCGACGACACTCGAGATGCTCAGCGCCCTCCCGGGTGATCCTCCTCCACTTAAGGCGGTCTTGGGCCAGGAATTCCCAGATGCTGGTGGGGATGTTGCACTTTATCGAGAATGTGTTGAGGGTGTCCTTGAAACGTTTCCTCTGCCCACCTGGGGCTCGCCTGCCGTGTAGGAGTTCCGAGTTGCTTTGGGAGTCTCGGGTCGGGTATGCGGATGATGTGACCCGCCCAATGGAGCTGGTCGAGTGTGATCAGTGCTTCAATGCTAGGGCTGTTGGCCTGATCGAGAACACTGACATTGGTGTGTCTATCTTCCCAGGGGATTTGCAGGATCTTGCGGAGGCAGCGTTGATGGTATTTCTCTAGCGCTTTGAGGTGTCTACTGTATATGGTCCACGCCTCCAAGCCAGATAGGAAGGAGGGTATCACTACAGCCCTGTAGACCATAAGCTTGATGCCAGATTTGAGGTCCTGGTCTTCGAACACTCTCTTCCTCAGGCGACCGAAGGCTGCACTGGTGCACTGGAGGCGGTGTTGGATCTCATCGTCGATGTCTGCTCTTGCCAATAGTATGCTCCTGAGGTATGGAAAATGGTCCATGTTGTCCAAAGCCGCACCGTGGATTTTGATGACCGGGGGGGCAATGCTGTGTGGCGGGGTCAGGTTGGTGGAGGACCTTTGTCTTACGGATTTTTAGTGTAAGGCCCATGCTTTCGTATGCCTTGGTGAAGGTGTTGACGATGGCTTGGAGTTCAGCCTCTGAATGTGCGCAGATGCAAGCATCGTCCGTGCACTGTAGTTCGATGACAGAGGATGGGACATTCTTGGATCTCGCCTGGAGGCGATGAAGGTTGAATAGCTTCCCATTGGTTCTATAGTTTAGTTCCACTCCAGCGGGGAGCTTGTTGAGAGTGAGATGGAGCATTGCAACGAGGGAAATCGAGAAGAGTATTGGCGCGATGACGCAGCCCTGCTTGACCCCAGTCCGGACGTGCAGTGGGTCTAGGGTGGATCCGTTGGTCAGCGTGGAGCAGGTGGAGGACGATGACAAACTTTTGGGGACAGCCGAAACAGAGGAGGACACTCCATAGTCCCTCGCGGTTGACAGTGTCAAAGGCCATTGTGAGGTCAAAGAAGGCCATGTACAAGGGTTGGTGCTGTTCCCTGCACTTCACCTGTAGTCGCACGCTGAAGATCATGTCCGTTGTACTCCTTAGTGGACGAAATATGCATTATTACATTTCATCTGACATCCATCTGCCCAATTTACTAACTATCTGTGCTCACCTCTTCAGTTACCACTGGGTAAGGGGTATATTTTGTGCTGTGGAGGAGAGGATAATGTGGCAATACAACTAATACTCACAGCAAAAATGTCAGTAGAACTTCTGTTATCCAGAACCGGAAAGGTATTTCTAAATCTGAAATGGCTGTAGCTTTGAAGTGTCAGTATGCATTACAAATAAATGATAGCTGACAGGGGTGTTTGAGAGGGGGCACACCCTTGGTCTGATTTCCCAGAGCCACACTTAACTAAATCTGGCCCTGCGTACTATGCTTTAGCTAGCCACAATCCCAAAACAGGCCACCAGTGAACAATCTAGGCCATGAAATTCGTTACTGCCTAATTTGGGGCAGGAGTTCCTGCACCAGGTGAGGAAGTCCCACCCCACGACCTCTATTTGGGTTACCACCCCCAAGTGGAAGTGCAGCGCAAAATATCGTGCTGTACTTCCTCTTGGAGACAGAAGTGGGTCGCAAAGCCACATGAAGTTCACAGCGCTGTGCGGTGCGACTCTGTGGGTGGGAAACGGGGCCATCGCTGGACCACCAGGGAGTGGAGTGCCGTGGCAGCAGCCTGGCGCACAAGCAGAGTGTCAGGCTGTAAGTTCACGACACGGACCCCGCAATCGAACAACAAGAAGGCTGCAACCAGTAAGTCGGCCATTTTTTTTTCCTTCAGCATCTCCCCTTTAATTGTCACCCCGTGAGTGGCCTAGAGTCCGGTACACACCCCATGAAGCCGCTAAACTGCCGCGGGATTTCACGGGAGTCAGTAGTGGCGGCGTCCCCTGGCAAAAAGCTGTTTGCGCCCCGTGGGGGCACTAATGGGAGGCGCAATCACCCACAATTTTTCCCGCTATGAATTTAAAGCGTATTTCTGCTCATATCATATATTACCTCCATGAATAAGTCGGCTAAAGATGGCAATGTATATTTGCTGTCGTTACAATAGAATGTAAGAAGCAACTATCAATTACATTCAATCGCTGTAAAAGACACACAGAAATCTCTACTCTGCATTAGTCCTAAAAGGGAAAAGCTATTGCTGTGTAATTCAGGACAGGGAAATCAGCCTAAAATAAATGCTGCAGTTTCCATCTTTCGACTGGCCTGCTATGCTCAGTTTAGTAATGGCAAAGTTCATTATTAATATTAATTCAGAGTTTTTGCTGCAATCTGATCCTCTGCTTTGCATTTTTGGTCGTTTGCAGCATTTGAAAATTGCTAGCCTGGCTGCAAGAATAGCAGAGAATGGCCACTTCAGTGAAATGCTGTAGCTGACACTCCATCACACGTTACAGTCTAGCAAGGCTATCCTCATTTGGGCCTGATTGAAAATACAACATTCAGCCAATCAGAGTACAATGTATTCAAGCATGTATGGAGTATGGATATCAACAACAGCAACTTGCATTTATATAGTGCCTTATTAACATAGCAAAACATCCCAAGGCTCTTCACAGGACTGTTAGTGAAAACCAGTAATATTCACACAATCTCATATAAAGTAGACTGACTTTAAGATCAGCAATTATTTCTTTGCCTCGAGTGTTCTGAAGTCTGTGCACATTGGAAGTGAGCATATTTACAGTGCTTTGTAGAACTGTTTCTAAAAGAAGCAATTCTACAATGTAAAGGGGGCTTTAGAGGGTGATGAATTGGCGATGATGGGACACTTAAAAAGCGGTAACATTGTACGCTGCAGATTTGGAGGGGTTAACATTCATGAAGTTTGTTCTTCTATTACTCAGCATTCCCTTTTTATTAGAAAAGCATCTGACTATGTTCTGGTAGAAGAATGAGTCATATTCACATATCAGTGGAACTATCTTTTGAGTAATGCGTCTGCATGGATCATTTAGTCTCATCAAAAATAGACTCTTCTCTGATTGACAACCATGTTGGTATGTGATGTTGAGATGAATAATTTGTCAATGTCTGTGTGACAAAAACCGCCCATGCACAAAGACATAAGAGCACTGGTAAAGACTTGTCTCAAGTTTCATTTTGGCCTTGCATGCCTCAGCCTGTGTCCCTCTTGCCCTATATGTGGAAGATGAGACAGACTCTGTTTCACTTTGCTGATTGACTGTTGAATGGACTTAGCTAAATAGCTTTATCATCTAGAGACTCCCGTACCAACTTAGCACCCTGTCAAAAACATAAACATATTTGTTCAGGAATTATGTCAATAAAGAAATGAAGCTTTTTTCCCCTGCTGCAGACTGACTTTCTTCATTCAAACTGAACATTGTCTCGATGAAAAGAGAACGATTGATACTCTGCAAAATGCTAAAAGGGTTTAATAATGAGAAGATAAAAAAGTGGATAAGTGCTTTTGTAAAGTCTGTTATATGTTAAGGAAGCGCAGGAACAGGCAATATGGTGACACAGCACGTTAGTGCCTTAAAGCCCTTGACCATGGAATGCAAGGACATGGGTTCCCTCGGCCACCATGCTGCTTCCCATTTGGCGAGATTCAGATCTCAGTATTGGCTGTCAGACAAGTTGTCCAGTGCAGCCCAGGCATTTTGACACAGGGGGTGAGGGGTTCAAAGGGCAAGGCATTCTTTCACACTTCTAAGCTCTCAGCTCAAGAGGAGCATTGACACCTGTCTGGAACACTTCTGTTAGCTGCCTTCTTATGCAAGCTGTTATATATTATGTGTATGATAGGTTCCAACTAAGCAGATGAGTAGTTGCAAATTAGGTACCAATAACATCGGTAGAACAAAGAAAGAGGTTCTGCTGAGGGATAATGAGCAGCTAGGGACTAAGTTAAAAAGCAGAACCACAAAGGTAATAATCTCTGGATTACTACCTGAGCCACGAGCAAATTTGCATAGAGTAAATAAGATCAGAGAGATGAACATGTGGCTCAGAGACTGGTGTGGGAGAAATGGGTTTCGATTCATGGGGCTCTGGCACCAGTATTGGGGTAAGAGGGAGCTGTTCCGATGGGACGGGCTTCACTTGAACCATGCTGGTGCTAGTGTCCTGGCGAATCGAATAATTAGTGCTGTAGAGAGGGCTTTAAACTAAATAGTGGGGGGGAGGGTTCAGGTGAATGGAAATTTTAAAAGTCAATCGAGCAGGGTAGAGGAAATGATAACCAGAATGTGACAGGAAGCGACAGAATGTATAAAAATAAGAGTGTATAAAGTGGGGTCAAAGCAGGGAAAAATGGTAAAAAGACAAAATTAAAAGCTCTTTATCTGAATGTACGCAGCATTCGCCACAAGATAGATGAGTTGATGGCACAAATAGATATAAATGGGTATGATCTGATAGTCATTACAGAGACATGGTTGCAAGGTGGCCAAGGCTAGGAACTGAATATTCAGGGGTATTTGACAATTCAGAAGGCTAGATAGAAAGGAAAAGGAGGTGGGGTAGCTCTGTTAATAAAGGATGAGATCAGTGCAGTAGTGAGAAATGATATTGGTTCAGAAGATCAAGATGTAGAATCAGTTTGGGTGGAGATAAGAAATAATAAGGGGAAGAAGTCACTGGTGGGTGTAGTCTATAGGCCCCCTAACAGTAGCTACACTGTTATTTGGAGTATAAATCAATAAATAACGGGGGCTTGTAAGAATGGTACGGCAATAATCATGGGCGATTTTAATTTTCATATTGATTGGACAAATCAAATTGGTCAAGGTAGCCTTGAGGAAGAGTTCGTAGAGTGTATCCGGGATGATTTCCTTGAACAGTACATTGCGGAACCAACCAGAGAGCAGGCTATCTTAGATCTGGTACTGTGTAATGAGTCAGGATTAATAAATGATCTCATTGTAAAGGCTCCTCTAGGAAAGAGTGATCATAGCATGGTTGAATTTCAAATTAAGTCGGAGGGTGAGAAAGTCGGATCTCAAGCCACTGTCCTGATCCTAAATAAAGATGATTACAAAGGTATGAAAGCAGAGTTCGCTAAAGTGGACTTGGAAAATAGAATAAAGTGTAAGACGGTTGATAAGCAGTGGCAGACATTTAAGGAGATATTTCATAACTCTTAACAAAAAATAAATACCAGTGCGAAGGAAAGACTTCAAGAGAAAGGAGTACCATTTGTGGCTAACTAAGGAAGTAAAGGATGGTATCAAATTGAAAACAATGGCATACAAAGTGGCCAAGATTAGTGGGAGGCCAGAGGATTGGGGGTCCTTGTGCATGAAACACAAAAAGTTAATATGCAGGTACAGCAAGTAATCAGGAAGGCAAATAGAATGTTGGCCTTTATTGCAAAGGGGATAGAGTATAAAAGCAGAGAAGTTCTGCTACAACTGTACAGGGTATTGATGAGGCCACACCTAGAGTACTGCGTGCAACTTATTTAAGGAGGGATATACTTGCATTGGTAGCAGTTCAGAGAAGGTTGATTCTTGAGATGAAGGAGTTGACTTATGAAGAAAGGTTGAGCAGGTTGGGCCTGTACTCATTGGAGTTTAGAAGAATGAGAGGTGATCTTAGTGAAACATATAAGATACTGAGGGGGCTCAACAAGATAGATGCAGAGAGGATGTTTCTCCTCAGGGGGAATCTAGAACTAGGGGGCATCGTTTCAGAATAAGGGATCGCCCATTCAGAACTGAGATGAGGAGGAATTTCCTCTCTCAGAGGGTCGTAAATCTATGGAATTCTCTTTCCCAGAGAGCTGTGGAGGCTGTGTCATTGAATATATTTGTGGAGATAGACAGATTATTGAGCGATAAGGAAGTGAAAGGTTATGGAGAGTGGGCAGGGAAGTGGAACTGAGCCCATGATCAGGTCAGCCATGATCTTGTTAAATGGCGGAGCAGGCTCAAGAGCCCAACGGTCTACTCCTGCTCCTATTTCTTATGTTCTTATGTTCTTAAATTCTAATGACCAGAAACTTCATGCCATTTTCAGTGTATTTTCAGGGTAACTTCGGTGTATAATTGGGGCAAGTCATTTTTGGGGGGTAGAATGTCTGATGGTTTTCCACCCCAAATGCAGAAGAACCCAAAGGATGGTGGGGTCAACATCAGCCTTGGAGGTTACTATTGGGATCCCACTGGTGTCTGTTTAGGGATCTCTTTTGTTTAATGTGTCCTTTGGCTCAATCTCAATTTTTGTCTGACTACTCTCATGTAAAGTGCCTTGGGATGTTTTCCTACATTAAAGGCACTATATAAATGCAAGCTGTTGTCTGAATTTCTGTAGTGTGATACTCTGTGTGATGTGATGTGATACTCTGTGTGATGTGGTGTGATACTCTGTGTGATGTAGTGTAATACTCTGTGTGATGTGGTGTGATACTCTGTGTGATGTGATGTGATACTCTGTGTGATGTGGTGTGATACTCTGTGTGATGTGGTATGATACTCTGTGTGATGTGATGTGATACTCTGTGTGATGTGATGTGATACTCTGTGTGATGTGGTGTGATACTCTGTGTGATGTGGTGTGATACTTTGTGTGATGTGGTGTGATACTCTGTGTGATGTGGTGTGATACTCTGTGTGATGTAGTGTGATACTTTGTGTGATGTGGTGTGATACTCTGTGTGATGTGATGTGATACTCTGTGTGATGTGGTGTGATACTCTGTGTGATGTGGTGTGATACTCTGTGTGATGTGGTGTGATACTCTATGGGGAGTTGTGTTTTTTATTTGATTGACTTTTGTATGATTTTTTTTTCACAATCTTTCACTTGTGGACACTTAAATAGATGGCACAAGGGAAGGCTTTTGATCTCATACCCAAAGAGGTGGTCTATTGCTCCCCAAAGTTTTCACGAAGGAAATAACTAAATCATAGGTATTGTGATTTATTGCAACAAAGCTTTTAAATACTAAATAATTCATCAAGGGACACATGAGTTATGACAAAATGAGCTTTATGATTTTTGGTTAGGCATAAAGAAATTGGATCTCTTTTGTTGGGCTAAAGTGTATTTATTACCTATCAAATCTTAGGGCTCCTTAAACGTAAATCTAGTCTCTAAAACATTAGTTTTTCTAATAAAATCTAATCAAAGTAGAGACTATAGAAAGCTTGTTTTTAACTGCAGGATTGTCCAGTATCTGTCTCAAATTGAATGTTGCAGGAAATTTAGCTGAAAAAGAGCATATTTTATTAAGAAGGAATTGGGACTTTTCACAACTTCATAGCAATAAATAAATACTCAAAGAAGCTGTATGGTCTTGCAATGAATTGAATCAATAGTATGTTGTGTGGCAACAGTAGGTTCGATATCCCACTCTAATAAATTCCCAATTTAGCTGCACTGCCATGAGGAAGTGCCAAGTGAAGATCAGGTGCTTTCCCGAGGGAGATGGGGGCGATGAGAAGGGGTAGGAAGTAGAGAAAGAAACACCCTCAGGCCATTGTCACATACCACCTGATAGTTACATTGGGAAAGACCTGGAAGCAGCTTGCTAACTCATCCGCCCTTTCAGACACAGTGAGTGCGTGACCCGGAAAACTAAGGAAGCAAAATAACGTTTCAGCAAAAGGAATCTTATTCCTCTTTTTTTTTTAATAACTTTTTTTATGATCATTGAAGAACAGGAAAAAAAGAGATGAACTTAAAAATCACTTCAATAATTTTACTCAGTGAAGTTCTTTTCATCATCATTTGACAAAAATAAGCAAATGACAATAACAGACTCTAAACTTGGAATTTGGTGATGCAGTGAATATTTTAATGGTGGATAAGAGCAACTCTGAACTTCACCAAGTGCATTGAGAGCTCAATTTACCCTTTCATGCAATTAGCCACAATGTTGATTTTTTTTTGTATAAAGCAGGTCAAAATTCTAACCATATCACTAGTGTATTATATCACATTAATATTATAGCACTACCTTTGGATGCAGTGCTATAGTAAAAATGAGCGGGCACAGGCAATATTAACGATGAATGCGGAGCACCAGCAGACCACATTGCAATTCCACCATTCAAGTTCACCATTACATTGTCTTTTTGTTGCTTATCCGGTCACTGACTTTCTCAATACTTATATCAATTATCGACACTCGAGAGGAACACAATAACAATGGGTAGCAGCCACGGTCCTTTTCTGTGTCTGTTCTTTCCTCTAAAGATGTCCGTAATTGGAAGGAAAAGTTGAATCTGGCGTAGCTGAGTGCACTTTCTTGAAGCAGCACAAATAAAGTTTATGTGGAGATTCCATTCGGAAAGAGAGGATGGTGCAGCGACTGGACTGAGGGTGGCTTGGGGCATTATACTTCACAGTTCTTAAAGGATTGTGAGGCAGTCAAGCACTAGGAAGGCCCCTATTACGTGTACAGTGATCAAATCCAGATGTTGGCAAGGAGTGACCTCCTTGACCATGACTTAGCTACATATTGAATGGCAGACAGCTGGTCAGTAGTGGGGTGAAACTATGTTATGCCGATGGGGTGTAAATTTATATACAGTTTACAGAACGTGACTGACACTAAACAAACACTGGCTTAAATGATGAATCCGAAGTTATTTTGATTTGGAATGAATTTTATCTGTACCAGGAAGAGAAAAATTTCAAGATGAAATTTTAAAAATCTGAATTAAAAAGTTGACTCATTTTTAACTAAACATATATCTTATATTTATGTCAAGTTTTCAAATGTTCAGAAAAAAATACTAGAAATGGGACTAGTTTTTCCTTCTTCCTGTGAGATCAAATTTCTTTTAAAGCCATCAGCTGAGCACAGTATTAGTCAGGGTTGATCAATGACAGGAAACCAGGGATCATGTGTTAATAAATCAGAAATAGATACCACAGTTGAGCAGAAATATGTCACTAAACCGATAATAAGGGCAAGTTATTTGACAAGTTTTTTGATTTACTTCAACAGGAAGCTCTGCAATAAACAGCTTTTTTTTAAGACTGGGAGGATGCAGTCCTCCTGGCCATGTTACCATGTGCTCCTGTGAAAACAGACTGTGTTAAATTGAATCAGAAATTCCTGCTAGGCCGGCAGGACAGCATTTCCTTTCCTTCCTATTCTCCCATTCCTCAATCTATCACCTAATCAAGAACAGTAAGGGATCATCTTCACTGGATTAACCTTAACTAAATTGTATTCATTCAACATGTGCCCTTTTCATTATCTAGACCCTGAACTGCTGCCTGCGGTAAACTTAGTCTTGGTCCTCACAACCCTATGGAGTTAATTAATTTCAGATGAGTAGAACAGGGTGGTTAAATGAAACTTTCTGTAAAAGCATTTGCTACTTTTTGCTTTTTCCTATGTTAATAAATGTTCTAATAAGGATATTTTAGAAGCACATATCAGTTTCATCTTCTTTCACAGTTAATACTTGAAAAATTGCGGTAATTATGCATCTTGGTAGAAAGGCTTTTTTGCTGAAATGTTTATTGATATGATCCTAATTCAAAGCTGTATGATTTAGACTCTGAATTTGCCTTACACTTGAAATATCAGGCACATCTTAATATTTAAAACCAGTTCTTCAATTTAGTGCAAGCAGACTGTCCAAACAGTCCATCTGCCAAATTCCATAAACAAAAGGATCTAATCTATTTTTCAGCAACACGATTTGAATGCACCAGGATCATGTCAGAATCGTTTTGCTAATTTTTTCCAGTAGCTGAAGCCTTTGACTCCTTGTGCTGGAATTTACAATGTCTCAGTCATTGATAGGATGTGGATAACTTGAGCCAGTTGCAATTACATCAACTCAAATTAAAATGATCGCATTATGGAAAAGTAGAATTAGATACTAAGGATAGCCATGGTTTCCCCAACCACCCTCCCCCCCACCCACCCACTTAATAAACTTTCCAGTTCCTTTGATGGACACTATTGTCCTCTGTTGCATCTTTTCATCATCTTTCTGTTAAAAGCTGGAATATCTCGCAGTTATTTTTACTTAAATCAGTATCTCCAGTTCGGGGTAAAGACCAAATGCATGACTGAAACCCCAAATTTATTTCAGAGTTGTTGAAATGGAAAAGGTTTGTGACCTGTGTGTAAAATGATTGCGTTTAGTTTGCATTTCGCTCACAGTTCAGCCGTCAGTCATTGCACTGCAAGTCTAGGGATTGGATCCATATCCATTTAACAAACAAGCAGGAAAAAAATTCCCGGTCTCTGCGGGTGGGACTCTGTGCCTGTGGCAGGAATGTCAGTTTCAGAGAAAAAAAATAAACAGTGCACTACTGTAAACAGTCCCTTAAAAATGGTTTTTTTTTAGGGGGCATATTTAAGTGTCAATTCTAATTAATAACATCTTTCTTCAATGTCTAATATATTTTTTCAGTTAAAAAAAACATTATGGGGTTGTGCAGCTTCAATCAACATGGAACATGAAGTGGGAGCTGCACCCATATGTACTGCGTCATTTTAAACATAACTGACATTGAATCGGGTAATAGGTACTTCCATCATGCTAGGGTTTACACTCTTATCCCAGCATACTTGTAGGCAGCTTGTTGTTCCCTTGACGCTGCTTACTCTTTCTAGAGTATTGTCCCATAGGCTACAGCAGCAACTCTTTCACCTTGTCCAGATCAGTAGAATCAGAGGACACGGCTTGTGTTTGAAAAGGTGTAAATTCAAAACTGATCTGCGGATACTATTTCAGTGAGCAAGTGGCAGATCTATGGAACAGGCTCCCTCGGGAGGCGATGGAAGCAGATAGTGTTGATTAATTCAAATTAGATAGATTTCTTTCAGAAAATTATAATTTGGGACACAGTATATGAGTAATTTGAGACATGACATCTGGTAAGAGTGGCATACTTGGGAGGGACAGGTGACTTTGAGCCTATGCTTCACAAAACTTTCCACCACTGGGGATTCCCTCACCCCATGTCTGGGTTTGATTGATAGAGGTTGGATGCTATGATTAGTCAACAACTCCATTATCATTGAATCAAGCGACTACCAGGATGTAGAAATTGACCTAGATGCATCTTGGTCTTTTTTCATCTAGCAATTGCTATGTTCCTATGTATTTATTGACAGATTATAAAGCTGGAAGATAGCGTGTATCACAGTCAAACTTGATCCAACGCCCATACAATTGCATGTTTTCAGCAGGAGTTATTGGGTAGCAATCAGGAGAGGGAACCTCAGCTTATTTCTCTTCTCCTGCGGGGACACTAAGTACAAAATACAGCCTCCCTACTGCCTCTGCAGCTGAGATCAATCAACTTGGCACAGACACCAGCAATCAAACCTTGCTGGGCAGTGTGGGTTCCCATCACATCATGGGATGACTTTAACTCACAGAACCGTCAGGGGAGTCCAGACTCATCTTCTGACTGGACTGTCATTTTAAACTCAATTGAGGATACCTCAGGATGCACAAAGAGTCTCTACATTTCATAGTCACAGCTATACTAAACCAAAACCTTCATCAAAAGCGTCATTGAGCTGAATCAATTATTAACATTCGCATCAATGCCAACACGCAGCACAGTTCCAAATATCACAGCTCAATATAATGAATTACGTTAGGAGAATTTCAAACACTGTCTCCTTTCACATTCCCATGTTGACTCAGTTGCAGACAGTTGTGGGTGTGCTGTTTTAGTATTTATATAGAATTACATCGGATGTACAGCACAGAAACAGGCCATTCGGCCCAACCAGTCCATGCCGTGTTTATGCTCCACTCGAGCCTCCTCCTGTCTTTCCTCATCTAACTCTATCAGAATAGTCCTCTATTCCTATTTCGTTCATATGCTTATCTAGCTTCCCCTTAAATGCATCAATATGATTCACCTCAACCACTCCCTGTGGTTGCGAGTTCCACATTCTCACCACTCTCTGGGTAAAGAAGTTTCTTCTGAATTCCCTATTGGATTTTTTGGTGACTATCTTATATTGATAGCCGCTAGTTTTGCTCTTCCCCACAAGTAGAAACACACTCTCTGGGGGGTAGCTTAACCTAAAAGAACGGTGGGTTTCGAGTGTGGGATAGTTACATTATTAAAAATCGGAATCCCGACCTGAACCCGCCTCCAAACCGCCCACTTCCAGTTTAACAAAGGCGGGACGGGAGGCAGGACAGGGCAGTTAGCCAATCTGCTGCAGGAGGCGGGACATCAATTTAAATATTACAATGAAGCTGGAAGCCTCTTCGTTAATCAACATTTTATTTTTAACAGCAGCTAGATGGGTTTTAACACTTCGTAAAACCCGACAGTTACAGTAAGGCGGGGATTGCTGCATCCAATGCCTTCATATCGACCTCCTGAATCCAGGGGCATGCCTAGCCCACCTCCCATGATTGGAGACCTCACCACGAAGCCCCCAATCACCTTTCCACCCCCCCCCCCCCCCCACCTGCCACCCCAACACGATCAGCCCGAGCCTGGCCACGGTCCTCCAGTGACCGGCACCGACCTTCTTTCCTCCCCCCCCCTCTCCCAGTCCCTCGATGGCTGCTACCTTCTTCCCTACACCCCCACCCACACCCCCTGGACCCTCAACTTTACCATCCCCCCTGCTCCCCCCGCTCCCCCAGACGGTGGCACAGGCCCCCACCCGATCCCTCCCTCCACCCTCTGTGCGGCCTAGTGCCACAGGCCTACTCACCCGCAGCCAGCCAGCCTCTCCATCTGGCTGTCTGCGGGCGGGTAACAGAGGCTTCAGATGCAAATCAGGCCCTGCTGTTAAAGTCAGCAGGGCCTGCGGGAAAGCTGTTCTCCCACGTTTCCCTCCAGCATCAGAGACCCCGCGTCCCAACTCGCCTTCCCCATGAAAATCCAGCCCTTTGTGTCTACTCTATTAAAACCTTTCATTATTTGAAAGACCTCTATCATTTGTAATTTAAATGTAAACATCACAGGTAACAATGCCGATAAAATTGTTCCTGTATATTCAGAAAAGGAGCAAGCTTCACGACATTATGATAGTCACGATGGAAGAGGTGAGACCAGATAGCACGATTCAAAACTCCCATCTAGAAACATCAAACCATTTTTTTTATGGAGCCACCATCTTTATGAAAAGGGTAAACCTTTTTATATTTAATTACAAACACATGGCACAATGGCATCATTTATGTGGTGATGTTGAAGATGTTCTGGCTCAAATATCAAAACCTCTTTCATCAGAACATAAGAAATAGGAGCAGGAGTAGGCCACTTGGCCCCTCGAGCCTGCTGTACCATTCAATAAGATCAGGGTAGATCAATTTTCTTGCCAATTTTCTGCTCGTTCCTCCTCCCATGACGGCTTTGGCTCCTTGCTGGGACAATTCCACCGGCACCACCAGTGCCTCACTAAAGTGGCTATTCTTCATCTGTGAGCTGAGACATTTACTGTAAGAGGGCTATTTGATTATGTGGAGGAGTTCACAGCAAAAACCAAATCCTGTTCTCACACAATGACCATGCACACTCTTCATCATTGATCATAGTGGCAGGGAAGCGAGGGGGGAAATCAGGAGTGAGGCACTGGGGGGTGGGGGGGGATGGCAGAGGTGTTCCTTTCCACCCTGCAGCTACCCTGACATCCTCAACTGTCAAAGTAACAAATCAGTTTAACAATGCAGCAGCCAGACATCTTCCAAATGTACTGTCAATTATTACAAATTATCGGGGGGAAATTTTCTTGGGCCTTGATGCATGTGAACGGGGTTTCTGCCAAACCTCCCCCAAATGTACGGCAGCCGGAACGAGGGAAGCCCTGAGGAAATTCACCCCATTCTCTCCTCCCAGTGCTCATACTAGCATTCTTCACCCTCTCCAATCCAGTTCATGCTAGTAGTCTTCTTTCGCACCACCCACCCCAACTCCCCGCGCCCCCGCCATCCCCATTCAAGCCAGCACTGTTCTTCCCCAGTTTAAACTGGTGCTCTTTTCCTTCTCCAATCACCTCAGTTCAAGTCAACATCCCCCACCCCCTCCCTATTAATGCTTCATCCCCCTTCAATTCTGGTGTATTGCTGAGGGAGTGCTGCATTGTCAGAGGTGCCGTCTTTCGGATGAGACATTAAACCGAGGTCCCGTCTGCTCCCTCAGGCAGATGTAAAAGATACCATGGCACTATTTTGAAGAAGAGCAGGGGCGATATCCCCAGTGTCCTGGCCAATATTTATCCCTCAATCATCATAACCAAAAAACAGATTATTTGATCATTATCACATTATTGTTTGTGGGAGCTTGCTGTGCGCAAATTAGCTGCCACGTTTCCCACATTACAACAGTGACGACACTTCAAAAGTGCTTCATTGGCTGTAAAGTGCTTTGAGACATACAATGGTCGTGAAACGTGCTATATAAATGTAAGTCTTTCTTTCTTTCATTAGCTGTAAAGCGCTTTGAGATGTCTGATGGTCATGAAAGGCACTATATAAATGCAAGTCTTTCACTTTTCTTTTCAATTAATGCCAGCACTCAACAGTAGGACTCAAGAAGCAGGGTTGAGGGGCAAGAAGGCCTGAATTTTGTCAGAAAATGCTGACACCCAGACAGGGCCCCCAAAACACTGACAGTAATCATGTATGCTTTTAACTTTGGTTAGAACCCGCCCTACCTTGTGAATCCTCCCCTCTCTCTAATCCACCATTGGTGACAGAATCTTCAAGAATGCCCTTCCCAAACCCACTACCTCACTATCGCTCTCTACATCTTCAAAAGCCTCCTCAAAATCTACATTTTTGGCCACATTTCTAATTTCTGTCCCATTTCCTGCTCGCTGTTCTTTGACTTCTTCGAATGAATCTTGGGACACCTTGTTATGAGAAAGATGTTATATAAGTGCAAGTTGTTATGATCACAAACCCACCATGAAAATAATCACAGGTGCAAACGCAGGTAGTAGAAACATAGAAACATAGAAATTAGGTGCAGGAGTAGGCCATTCGGCCTTCGAGCCTGCACCGCCATTCAATAAGATCACGGCTGATCATTCAACCTCAGTATCCCTTTCCTGCTTTCCCTCCATACCCCTTGATCCCTTTGGCCGTAAGAGCCATATCTAACTCCCTTTTGAATATATCTAACGAACTGGCCTCAACAACTTTCTGCGGTAGAGAATTCTACAGGTTAACCAGGCTCTGAGTGAAGAAGTTTCTCCTCATCTCGGTCCTAAATGGCTTACCCCTTATCCTTAGACTGTGACCCCTGGTTCTGGGACTCCCCAGCAACGGGAACATTCTTCCTGCCTCTAACCTGTCCAATCCTGTCAGAATTTTATATGTTTCTCTGAGATCCCCTCTCATTCTTCTAAACTCCAGTGAATACAGGCCCAGTCGATCCAGTCTCTCCTCATATGTCAGTCCTGCCATCCCGGGAATCAGTCTGGTGAAGTGTACTGCGGCTCTGTTAGGTAGCATCGTCTTGCTGCCTTATATAAAAGGCTGCAATTCAGTCTCAAGGCTGAACTACATTCTCATAATTTATGACATCAGCTGGACCCTTCAATTAAATCACTGTAGTGTTACTCACTCTCAGTTGTGGGTTATTCTATATGTGTTTGATTTGTGGCTTGTTTATTACCACACTGGGAAAGTTATGGCAACAGTAGTCATTTCTTAGCCAGTGTGATTTAATAGCACCAAGGTATGGAGCAAATTAGGTCATTACATGAGAGATTTGAAATTATTCATGAAGTGAACTATGATTTTTGCCTTTTGGTTTTCATTAAGCCGGACAGCTAATTGGAATCAAATCTGGTCACTGGATTCTATAATAATTTGTTCATTTATGTAGTGGTAAGGAAAAGGCTACTTGACCAACAAAAGGGAGGCAGATAATATTCTTAGCAGTGTTGACATTTTATTTAGAGGATAAGTAATTGTGAACATGATTCAGCAATTAAGGCGACACAGAACAGGCCTCATTTTACATATCCTGATATGCAGGGGTTTTACCAACTGTCTAAAATTCTTTAAAGGCTTTTCAGATTAATTACAGCCTAACTGTGGACATTAACACAAACATGCACACAAACATGCCTGCGAGCACACACATGGCACATAATGAAAAATAATCAGACACGTTAGTTGCACTAATTTATTAACAAGCTCCATCAATTTTTCCTGAGACCTTATGTCTAATTCCAAGAAAATAGACTTTTCTCTTTTCCTTCCCAATTTTCAGTGCCAAATTCTCCCCACGCCGCTTTTCTGCAGGCTGGGGTACACACAGGCATCTGCCAGTACCTATCCCACCCGGGTGACTATTATACATGTGTGAGGCTTGGTAATCATTTTCACAGGCTAATCAATCATAGGGGGCAACACAGCAGAACCTAACCCTATCTTCACCCATGTCTACGCATGCACCACCAGCAGGCGTTGCTGGGTAATAAACAGGACTGACGATCTGGCTGATTTTCCCCTCCATAACCCCAGGGGTATTTAAGCCAATTACAATGCTTAACTGCCACCCAGGTTGAGATCAGTAAACTCAGCACAGACCAGAGATCCAATTTAGGGACCTACCTCTGAAAACGGTCTGTATGACTCAGCTGTTCACTGGATAAACTGGTGGGGCTACTAAGGGAGCTGCAAATAGAATCTTCCCATTACAGTTCTGTCAAGTACATAAACACCATAAATTTGTGCATTCCTAGTGCTTTCTTTAACATTTTATTCCTAATTTTCTTCCTAATTTAAATATATATTCTAATGCAATTTTTCACCCCGTCAGCGAAATTGGCCGCCTGTTTTGCACTCCACCAAATTTTCTCTTCTATTGAAGCCAATCGGACGCACTAGACAAATTTATACCCCACCATTTTACTGATTGATAAACAATCTCCAACCATAATTCAGTAGTTCTTTTCGCACTGTGGAAAACTGTAACACATTTTTAAGAAAGTTCAAAGCGCCTGTGACTGCAGCAAAGTGAGAAATCAAACTGAGAGCGCAAACTAATTTGGTTGGCTGCATTGCCAGTTTATTGGTGAAACCTGAGTTTGGTCCACTTTGGATGCTGGACACAGTTTAGGCCTGTCTGGTGAAAGGAAAATTGCATTCCGCATGTGCAAATATGCTTATAAGAATAATCTAGCTTTTTGTTGTTTCGCTATAGCACACCGACTAAGTGCAATAATACTAAAAGTAGAATATCTGTATTCTGTAAGTATTTTTCTTTTTGAATTAATAACTGATGGACTAATGGGCAGGGAAGGTAAACCTCTGATTCCTGTTTGTTTAGCAGTCTCTATGTATCCAATCTCTGGCAGTCTGGGTGTGTGTGGGGGGAAGGGGAGAACGCGCTCATATTCCTGTGTGGTCCACTGGTGAGTTTGATGTCTGGTGGTTTAGTGTGTTAAAGGTGAGGAGGGATTTTTCAGCGTTCCTGGTAGTTTAGTGACAGCGTGGTCTCAAATTCAGGCTTCATAAAGTCTCCAGTTTTGGATCGAGTGATGCCTGAATAATCCAAAACATTCTTCAGTGCTCCTGCCTTACATCCCCATAAATATCATTTGGGGAAAAAAGCAGTAAACGGCCTTGCTGCTGACATGGCAATGTGATTGTGTTTCAGTGTTGAAGTCACTTCTAATCTGTGCGGGGGTAGGCAGATTGGGGATGAGGGTAAAGCCTCACAAAATGGCAGAACTAACTATGTCACCCTAACTATATATAAATCTAGAAATTTCTGGTGAGTCGTGGGAGGGCCCAGCAGTCGGAGGGAGCATTGGAGGAGGAGCAATGAGTCATGGGAAGGCCCAGCAGTTGGAGGGAGCATCGGAGGAGGAGTGGTGAGTCGTGGGAAGGCCCAGCAGTCGGAGGGAGCGTCGGAGGATGAGCGATGAGTCGTGGGAAGGTCCAGCAGTCGGAGGGAGCGTCGGAGGAGGAGTGGTGAGTCGTGGGAAGGCCCAGCAGTCAGAGGGAGGGTCGGAGGAGGAGCGGTGAGTCATGGGAAGGCCGGGCAGTCGGAGGGAGCCTCGGAGGAGGAGCGGTGAGTCGTGGGAGGGCCCAGCAGTCGGAGGGAGTGTCGGAGGAGGAGCGGTGCGTCATGGGAAGGCCCAGCAGTCAGAGGGAGCGTCGGAGGAGGAGCGGTGAGTCATGGGAAGGCCGGGCAGTCGGAGGGAGCCTCGGAGGAGGAGTGGTGAGTCGTGGGAGGGCCCAGCAGTCAGAGGAAGCGTCGGAGGAGGAGCGGTGAGTCATGGGAAGGCCCAGCAATCAGAGGGAGGGTCGGAGGAGGAGCGGTGAGTCATGGGAAGGCCCAGCAGTCAGAGGGAGCGTCGGAGGAGGAGCGGTGAGTCATGGGAAGGCCCAGCAATCAGAGGGAGGGTCGGAGGAGGAGCGGTGAGTCATGGGAAGGCCCAGCAGTCAGAGGGAGCGTCGGAGGAGGAACGGTGAGTCGTGGGAAGGCCCAGCAGTCGGAGGGAGCCTCGGAGGAGGAGTGGTGAGTCGTGGGAAGGCCCAGCAGTCGGAGGGAGCCTCGGAGGAGGAGTAGTGAGTCGTGGGAAGGTCCAGCAGTCGGAGGGAGCCTCGGAGGATGAGCGATGAGTCGTGGGAAGGCCCAGCAGTCAGAGGGAGCGTCGGAGGATGAGCGATGAGTCGTGGAAGGGCCCAGCAGTATCGAAGGAGCGGTGAGTAGAGGAGGAGTGATGAGTAGAGGAGGAGCGGTGAGTAGAGGAGGAGCGGTGAGTAGAGGAGGGCCCAGCAGTATCGAAGGAGCGGTGAGTAGAGGAGGAGCGGTGAGTAGAGGAGGAGCGGTGAGTCGTGGGAAGGCCCAGCAGTATCGAAGGAGCGGTGAGTAGAGGAGGAGCGGTAAGTAGAGGAGGAGCGGTGAGTCATGGGAGGGCCCAGCAGTATCGAAGGAGCGGTGAGTAGAGGAGGAGCGGTGAGTAGAGGAGGAGCGGTGAGTAGAGGAGGAGCGGTGAGTAGAGGAGGAGCGGTGAGTAGAGGAGGAGCGGTGAGTAGAGGAAGAGCGGTGAGTAGAGGAGGAGCGGTGAGTAGAGGAGGAGCGGTGAGTAGAGGAGGAGCGGTGAGTAGAGGAGGAGCGGTGAGTAGAGGAGGAGCCAGCTGGTGCAGCTGCAGCAGGGAGAGAAGGCAAAAAAGAAGTAAAAGGAAATCAAAGGGTGACGTCACAGCCAAGGGGGTAAGTGATTGGCTGGTGATTGGTGAGTAGTTTTTCTTCTTTTTCTTTTCCTTTATCAGTAAGTAACCTTTGGCATTGTTGCCAAATTAAGTTAATTTAAGGGTTAAGTCATGGCAAGAGAGCCCAGACCCATGTCATGCTTCTCCTGTGCTATGTGGGAACTCAGGGGTGCTTCCAGTGTCCCTGACGCTTCCAGTATCCTGCTGCAGCACCTGACAGACCGCATTGCGGCACTGGAGCACATGGATTCACTCTGGAGCATCCGCGATGCTGAGGATGTCGTGAATAGCACGTTTAATAAATTGGTCACAGCTAAAAGTTGCTCAGGTAGATAGGGAATGGGTGATCATCAGGAAAAGCAGTGGAAGGAAGGTAGTGTGGGGTCCCCTGCGGTCATCCCCCTCCAAAACAGATACACCGCCTTGGGTGCTATTGGGGGGGATGACTCACCAGGTGAGGGCAGCAGCAGCCAAGTTCATGGCACCGTGGGTGGCTCTACTGCACAGGAGGGCAGGAAAAAGAGTGGGAGAGCTATAGTGGTAGCGGATTCTATTGTAAGGGGAATTGATAGACGTTTCTGTGGCAGCAATCGAGACTCCACCATGGCACGTTGCCTCCCTGGTGCAAGGGTCTGCAGGACATTCTGGAGGGGGAGGATGAACAGCCAGTTGTCGTGGTGCATATAGGTACCAACGATATAGGTAAAAACATAGAAAACATAGAAACATAGAAAATAGGTGCAGGAGTAGGCCATTCGGCCCTTCGAGCCTGCACTGCCATTCAATAAGATCATGGCTGACCATTCCCTCAGTACCCCTTTCCTGCTTTCTCTCCATACCCCTTGATCCCCTTAGCTATAAGGGCCATATCTAACTCCCTCTTGAATGGGATGAGGTCCTACAAGCTGAATCTAGGGAGCTAGGAGTTAAATTAAAAATTAGGACCTCAAAGGTAGTCATCTCAGGACTGCTACCAGTGCAACGAGCTAGTCAAAGTAGGAATTTCAGGATAGCTAAGATGACTATGTGGTTTGAGAAAGGGTGCAAGAGGGAGGGATTCAAATTCCTGGCACATTGGAGCCAGTTCTGGGGGAGGTGGGACCAGTAAAAACCGGACGGTCTGCACCTGGGCAGGACTGGAAGCAATGTCCTTGGGGTAGTGTTTGCTAGTGCTGTTGGGGAGGGGTTCAACTAATATGGCGGGGGATGGGAACCTATGCAGGGAGATAGATGGAAGTAGAATGGAGGAGAAGCAAAAGATAGAAAGAAGAAAAGTAAAATTGGAGGGCAGAGAAACCCAAGGCAAAAATCAAAAAGGACCACATTACAGCAAAATTCTAGAGGGGCAAAGTGTGTTAAAAAGATAAGCCTGAAGGCTCTGTGCCTCAATGCGAAGAGTATTCGTAACAAGGTGGGCGAATTAACTGCGCAGGCAGCTATTAATGAATATGATATAATTGGCATTACGGATATGGCTCCAGGATGACCAAGGCTCGGAACTGAACATCCAGGGGTATTCAACATTCAGGAAGGATAGACAGAAAGGAAAAGAAGGTGGTGTAGCGTTGCTGGTTAAAGAGGAAATTAACGCAATAGTAAGGAAGGACATTAGCTTGGATGATGTGGAATCTGTCTGGGTAGAGCTGCGGAATACCAAAGGGCAGAAAACGCTAGTGGGAGTTGAGTACGGACCACCAAACAGTAATAGTGAGCTTGGGGACAGCATCAAACAAGAAATTAGGGATGCATGCAATAAAGGTACAGCAGTTATCATGGGCGACTTTAATCTACATATATTTTGGGCTAACCAAACTGATAGCAATACGGTGGAGGAGAATTTCCTGGAGTGTATTAGGTATGGTTTTCTAGGCCAATATGTCAAGGAACCAACTAGAGGGCTGGCCATCCTAGACTGGGTGATGTGTAATGAGAAAGGACTAATTAGCAATCTTGTTGTGCGAGGCCCCTTGGGAAAGAGTGACCATAATATGGTAGAATTCTTTATTAAGATGGAGAGTGACACAGTTAATTCAGAGACTAGGGTCCTGAACTTAGGGAAAGGTAACTTCGATGGTATGAGACGTGAATTGGCTAGAATAGTCTGGCGTGTGATACTTAAAGGTTTGATGGTGGATAGGCAATGGCAAACATTTAAAGATCACATGGATTAACTTCAGCAATTGTACATCCGAGTCTGGAGTAAAAATAAAATGGGGAAGGTGGCTCAACCGTGGCTAACAAGGGAAATTAAGGATAGTGTTAAATCCAAGGAAGAGGCATATAAATTGGCCAGCAAAACTGAGGACTGGGAGAAATTTAGAATTCGGCCAAGGAGTACAAAGGGTTTAATTAGCAGGGGGAAAATAGAATATGAGAGGAAGCTTGCTGGGAACATAAAAACTGACTGCAAAAGCTTCTATAGATGTGTGAAGAGAAAAAGATTAGTGAAAACAAACGTAGGTCCCTTGCAGTCAGAATCAGGTGAATTTATAATGGGGAACAAAGAAATGGCAGACCAATTAAACAAATACTTTGGTTCTGTCTTCACGAAGGAAGACACAAATAACCTTCCGGAAATACTAGGGGACAGAAGGTCTAGTGAGACGGAGGAACTGAAGGAAATGCTTATTAGTCAGGAAATTGTGTTCGGGAAATTGATGGGATTGAAGGCCGATAAATCCCCAGAGCCTGATAGTCTGCATCCCAGAGTACTTAAGGAAGTGGCCCGAGAAATAATGGATGCATTGGTGACCATTTTCCAGCAGTCTATCAACTCTGGATCACTTCCTATGGACTGGATAGTAGCTAATGTGACACCACTTTTTAAGAAAGGAGGGAGAGAGAAAACGGGGAATTATAGACCAGTTAGCCTGACATCAGTGGTGGGGAAAATGTTGGAATCAATTATTAAAGATGAAATAGCAATGCATTTGGAAAGCAGTGACAGAAATGGTCCAAGTCAGCATGGATTTATGAAAGGGAAATCATCCTTGACAAATCTTCTGGAAATTTTTGAGGATGTAACTAGTAGAGTGGACAAGGGAGAACCAGTGGATGTGGTGTATTTGGACTTTCAAAAGGCTTTTGACAAGGTCCCACCAAAGAGATTAGTGTGCAAAATTAAAGCACATGGTATTGGGGGTAATGTATTGATGTGGATAGAGAACTGGTTGGCAGACAGGAAGCAGAGAGTGGTAATGAACGGGTCCTTTTCAGAATGGCAGGCAGTGACTAGTGAGGTGCCGCAGGGCTCAGTGCTGGGACCCCAGCTATTTACAATATACATCAGCAATTTAGATGAAGGAATTGAGTGTAATATCTCCAAGTTCGCAGATGACACTAAGCGATGTGAGCTGCGAGGAGGATGCCAAGAGGCTGCAGGGTGACTTGGACAGGTTAGATGAGTGGGCAAAAGCATGGCAGATGCAGTATAATTTGGATAAATGTGAGGTTATCCACTTTGGTGGCAAAAACACGAAGGAAGACTATTATCTGAATAGCGGCAGATTAGGAAAAGGGGACATGCAACGAGACCTGGATGTCATTATACATCAGTCATTGAAAATTGGCATGCAGGTACAGCAGGTACAGGCAAATGGCATGTTGGCCTTCATAGTGAGAGGATTTGAGTATAGGAGCAGGGAGGTCTTACTGCAGTTGTACAGGGCCTTGGTGAGGCCACACCTTGAATAGTGTGTACAGTTTTGGTTTCCTAATCTGAGGAAGGACATTCTTGCTATTGAGGGAGTACAGCGAAGGTTCACCAGACTGATTCCCGGGATGGCAGGACTGACATATGAGGAGATATTGGATCGACTGGGCCTATATTCATGGGAGTTTAGAAGAATGAGAGGGATCTCATAGAAACATATAAAATACTGACGGGACTGGACAGGTTAGATGCAGGAAGAATGTTCCCGATGTTGGGGAAGTCCAGAACCAGGGGGCACAGTCTAAGGATAAGGGGTAAGCCATTTAGGACTGAGATGAGGAGAAACTTCTTCACTCAGAGAGTTGTTAACCTGTGGAATTCTCTACCGCAGAGAGTTGTTGATGCCAGTTCGTTGGATATATTCAACAGGGAGTTAGATATGGCCCTTACGGCTAAAGAGATCGGGGGTATGGAGAGAAAGCAGGAAAGGGGTACTGAGGTGATGATCAGCCATGATCTTATTGAATGGTGTGCAGGCTCGAAGGACCAAATGGCCTACTCCTGCACCTATTTTCTATATTTCTATGTTTCTATGATGTTGAGATCAGGAAGTGTTTCTCAATGCCTACGCCACCAGCAGGAAGTCAACGCTGCTGTTTTATCCTCGGGGTGGAGACTCATCCTACTCCATGGCTCAGCACATCAGGGCTCCAATACACTCTGTCACATTACTGAAGGACTAAGGGAGGAAAAGAAAAAATTAATTGCTTGAGAATTAACATGTCACCACAGAATTGTGGGATACATCCTCAACTAGCCTTTACTGAGTCCATTGCAAGGGGAGGCGCTGAACAGAGATCAGGTATTTCCCTGTAGGAAAGGAGGGAATAGCCTCCTCAGCCTGCACATATTGCTAGTCAGTCCAAAGTGGCAATAGCAGAGGTCTACGAGCTTATGGTCCAATCATCTATTCTCTTGGCCACAGATGGCAAGTAATCTATAGAAAACAGATGATCAGTATCCTAAAAATGTATTCTTTGAAAAATTAATTGGAATTAATTTTGAAAAATATATTTGAAAATAAATCTACCTTTCTTTGTTGCTATAGTTCCAACCACAATGTTAATCACCCACTCTACCACCAACCTTAGATCAGGAAATTAAAAATTGCGTTAGTGTATCTGTGCTTTTATATTTTATATTGAGGAGGTCTACAGAATGGTAAAGTGATCCAATCTCATAGAGGTTCATACCAGAGGTAAGTTGGTACAAATTCTAGTGTTAATAAACCTACAATGGTCTGATTTAGGTCCTTTCAGGTTTTGAAATTGCCTCACTTCTCAGGCCAACCTGTAAACAAATATGACAAATTTTTCACCTACAATTTAAAACCTTATTTCTCTGCCTAATATCATCTTGTTACAGTTCTTTCACTTTCCCCATATCATGTAGCTCTGGTATGTTTGACTTGCCCAAAAGAGCGTGAGGTTTGGTGTCTCTTTCCCCCAACCCCCCTTCACTCCCCTATGATAGAGCGATCGGTGAGTAGAGGCCCACCCACTAGCTCTGTAGTTAGCTAGGTACTCAGGGTATGCACAGTGACCTGGTGCCCTTGGCCCTTATATAAGGAGCGCAATAGTTAATTCAAGGCATGTGTCTATGATCAGTAGCGAGTGGCAGCTAATGGCCAAAAACCCTGATTACCCACTCAGGTAGAATAGCTAGTTCGGCTAAACTGGGATCGTTTCGTGAAATTTTCCGGCTGAGGTCTGTTACTTATGACTCCACAATTGTGTCAAGATTGCTCCCCCACCCCGACTCCCCATGCTGAAGAGGTGTTGTGGGGGAGGGACAACAGAAATTAAAAGTAGTTCGCCAGTTTAATGCTTATTGGCAGAGGGAAAACTCAATATATCCTCAGCAGACTCTAACTCCTATAGGCTCCCAATGAGTTATCTTCATGAAGAATTTCTTTGGCAAAGTTTATTGCTTTGTTTTGTTTTGTCTTAATTGAGGAGGGAGATGACCCAGAAGAAGCATGCATCACTTTTGACGTGCTAATGTCATCATCATAGGTAGTCCCTCGGATTCGAGGAAGACTTGCTTCCACTCTTAAAATGAGTCTTTAGGTGGCTGGACAGTCCAATACGAGGACCACAGTCCCTGTCACAGGTGGGACAGATAGTCGTTTAGGGAAAGGGGTGGGTGGGACTGGTTTGCCGCACGCTCTTTCCGCTATCTGCGCTTGATTTCGGCATGCTCTCGGCGATGAGACTCGAGGTGCTCAGCGCCCTCCCGGATGCACTTCCTCCACTTAGGACGATCTTTGGCCAGGGACTCCCAGGAGTCAGTGGGGATGTTGCACTTTTTCAGGGAAGGCTTTGAGGGTGTCCCTGTAATGTTTCCTCTGCCCACCTTTGGCTCGTTTGCCGTGAAGGAGTTCCGAGTAGAGTGCTTGCTTTGGGAGTCTCGGGTCTGGCATGCGGACAATGTGCTAATGTAACAAGTAAGTAACACAATACCTTACAGCATGATTTGTGTCATCATAGAATCATATATACCTACAGCAGAGAAGGAGGCAATTTGGCCCGTCGTCCCCATGTTTGAAAATTAGCAGGAAAAATGATGATTAATTTTTTTGCATGAAGTCAGTGCCACTTTAAATGAGAGTTTTCCCACTTAATCCAATAGCAGGAAGGTGAATAGCAATCACCCCAGATTGGAACAACAGAGGTTTCCTCTGGTTTCTGCAGATTACTTGCCATCTGGAGCCAAGAGAGTAGGTGATTGGACCATTTGCACATAGGCCGCTGCCAGTACCACTTTGAACTGACTAGCTCATGTGCGCACACATGCATGCACATGCGTATGCACATCTCTATAATGACAGTGATCATGCACCAACGGTCTGACCAGAACATCCAAGTAAAAGAAGGCTCATAGGTTAACTATTGCTAGTGTAGGAAGAGTGTCAATATCACAGGCCCTCCCTTGTGAAACCCAGGATCCCCACTCACCAACAACTGCATAATCCAGGCACTTGCATGCCACTTCTATAGTTGATCAAAATTAATGGGAACATATCACAGTGTAGTGAAAACAATTTTGTGCCTTTTTCCTGGGTAGACGGTACAGTCAAAATATTGATCCAGATCGTCTGTTCATTTATCACGACTCTTTATTGGAAACCAAAGTCAATGTGTAGAACCCATAAGTACAGGACACCACCAAGGTTAACAAGAGCACAAGAGAAAAGAAAAGTAAACAGGAACCGTGACGAAGTGACACAGAGCTGGGTTTTTAAAGTCCGAGGAGCTTAAGGATTTTTTTTTGTTAGCTACATCTAAACTGCCAACAAATGTTAATCAGCACGAGTGTAACTCAAGGCCCTGCTCCATATCTCTTGCTCCATCCACATTCTAAGAAGGGTTCAGTGTCACGCTGACACATTGCTGTAGGCCTACACTTGCTGCCCACTGTTTGTGTTGCTTTCATGAACTGGCATCCATCTGCAGCTGTTTAGAACTGCGCTGGTGGTCTGCAGCAATCGGCGTGCCAACAGGCACAAGTGCTGGGTTGCATCTGTGGTGAATGTGAACGAGGACAATAAAACATGAATTTTCTGCTCAACTACGGAGCTACATTTAAATTATCCCTGTATTAGAAAAAAAAAACGGATTCATTTAATCCAAAATTTATCAACACATAGCCAGCAAAGAATGCTTACTTTCACTTTAATTAGGAATCATGGCTATTTAAAAAAAAGAATACAACTTAAACAAGTGGTAAGTACAAAGTATATTTTATTTAAGAATGGTTTCTGATAGATACTCATGGTAGGTTTAATTACAAAACACTTTACAATGTTGGAAT
Organism: Pristiophorus japonicus; assembly: GCF_044704955.1. Lineage (NCBI taxonomy): Eukaryota > Metazoa > Chordata > Chondrichthyes > Pristiophoridae > Pristiophorus > Pristiophorus japonicus. Next base: position 53,215,373 of record NC_091985.1, read on the forward strand.
GAAGCGTACTATGATGTTGAGCGTGGAAAGCATTAAATACTGCTGCAAATGATCCTATTTAATTTAGTTTAATGAGATGTGATGTACCCTCGTTAAAAGGCCTAATGGAAGATTAAGTAAGGAACAGGCAGTACAAAACTCTCTTAAAATGGGAATTCTGGAAATGTTTTCTATTACTCTGTCTCCAGTAATGCTGACCTGCTACACCAAAGATCAGAGCAACATAGCTGTGCATCAAGGGTTCCAGACTCTTTAAATGGATTTTCTTTTAACCTTTTCAGTACCAGGTCACTTGGAAATTTCACTGCATCTATTTATTTATTTGTTTGTTTGCCTTTGCAATTGGACCCCACATCAAATATTTCAATATATGTAATAGCCATCCTGCATTCTCACTGGTGTTGAGAACCTTTTAACAGCAACTTTGTTCACTTTCTTTTGCTTTAAAACTATAAAATATGTCTGTTGACACACCTTCACAGCCCCATTTGTATAAGTATCTTTTTCCAATCTATAAATAATAGGACAGTAAGTAATTTCTTGATAGACTTCCAGCAAGAATATTGCATTGGCTAACCCTTCATTGTGAATATCTTCATACTGGTGTTCAGTGCCAGCACAAAGAAAATGCAGAAGAGAATGAAACTAATCCATAATGTTCAACTGTACAAACTGGTAGTACAAAAAGTAACAGCTGTATTGGAATGTTTACAAGGTTATAGTCTAATCTCTGAGTTAAGATAAAGCTATAAACTGATGGAGCTTTGCAGCTATGGTTTATGCCACCTAAAGTCCTCGATTCATTACTGCCTAGTAATCACACCTATATATTCAGTATTCTATATATATATATATATATATAAGCCACCTGAAGTTTTGAAATTACGGCAGGTATCAATCATTAACATAGAGTAGCCATGTTGTTTTCATGTTGTACTGATTCCTGCGGTATTATGACACAATAAAGCCAAGTTATAGCTGTTTTGTTGTAGCTGTTGTTGTAGCAACCATCGTGTCATATAACTTACAAACCTCGCAAAATGATTCTATATTTGTGCCAGACCCTGACTCCCCAATGTTGCAGGCGAATCTTGAGTCTAGACTGTAGCAGACAGCCCAATGAAGTTGCATAGCCATGAGATTTGTCTGCAACATCGGTAGTATGGAGTGATCCAGGATTCTCACAGATAGATCTGTAAGAAGTAATATCGCTTGACAGGACAACCCACAAGCATTTCCATCATGGTGGGTAACCGCAGTGAAAGTTGGACTTTACCGCCATGTTGGAGTTTATATCGTCGTATTTCCTCATAAATATAAAACTGATATAACACTACTATTGCTAGACTTTAAGGTTGACTCTCATTGTGACCAGTAATGCACTCCAAACAAGTTTTTATTCTGTGTGTATTCCAAAAATGGAAAATAAGAACAAAGTTTATCAGAGTATTACGAACTCCACTGTACACTTTTGAAATAACCTAAATTGATCCGATCATCAATCTTACTCAATATTTCATGCTTCTTGGAGTTAATTAACATTCTATTGAGATTAATGTTTCCTTGTGATATAATGGCAACTATTCTGGAAAAAAAAAGGTACAATTTCACTTTCTTTTATGCAGACAAAGACATTGGAATTGAGAACCAAATAAAATAAAAGCAAATATGTCCCGGTTTTTTTGGCTAATTAGTTGCCTGGCTACCGCACAGCCACAATATACATTGCACAAAATGGTTGCCTGGATTGCTGCCAGTATTGCAGCAGAGTGCAAGAGTCCTCTTAGTGAAATTCTGTTTGGCCTGTTTTCTGTGAGAGATGAGAACTGTGTTCAGGTTTTGGAAAGAAAAAGTATCCCTCAAACAGTTGGTTTCAGATAAACTGAATTGAAATTTGATTTGTGTCCCATACCTCAACATGTTGCAAGTAGCAATCAAGAGTAATTATGGGGGTGCTTAGCTAGTTTATTTAAATAACATGAAGTATCAGGAACATTGTCAATGAGTCTCAAAGTAGTTCTTGTTTTGGTTGGTAATTTTAAATATGAATGTTTTTTAAGAATTTGAGATTATTAAAACAAATAACTGATGCAAAACAGAACACCTCAAAGTTTGGATGAGGGCCTATTTAATGATAATCAACCTGCTATCAAGAGAGGTATGCACACATGGCCCAGTTTATTTAATGTGCATTTAATCCCTGCAGTGGGTAGCATCAACCCTCTAGTGGTCACTTCAGGACAATGCAGGACTGTGAAAAGTGTTTCTTTCAACTTTACCTTTGACATTCAGGCTGAAAGCATTGCTTTGATTTCTCTTTTTGTTGTTTATTTGCTCTTTTGTTATTATTCTCATGTCAGTTACTCTTACTTAATTTAACGAGGGTTACATCTAAACTCTTCCTCAATGCCCAGGTTCGAATCATTGGTAAAAATCTAACTTTGTTCAGCTTTTCCTTCGAATGAAAGGTTATAAACAAGACAGTTAAATTGATATGCCTTTTTTTTTATTATTTCAAGTAGGCTTTTTCACTACAAGGAGGAGATGAAGTTCAAATAGGTAATAGCTGCTGTCAATTTTCTTCCACAAGATTTATCTCTAAGTGAGTTTGACAGAGGGGAAAAAAGAGGCAGACTTTGAATTTGAAAGTTTGCCAAAGCTAGGAAACGTACAGGGCAGCCAGTCCCTTCAGACAGCTGCAACATTTCATGGCGTCATGTCAGCGAATTTCCACAGGCCATACTGCCAGAGACCACAAGATGGTTTCGAACAACGGTTCAGTTCATGAAATTTTTGTTTTAAAAAAAATGTTCTAATGCTGAGTGGGCAGTATGCATTGAATTAACAGATTAATGAAAATGCTTCACTTGCATAAGATTTGATTGCTCCTTCATGCAAAATTGCTTGCAGATTGAAAAACAGTGCGATTTGTTTCACGCTCTCCGGCCCAGTCTACATTAGCATTTGTCAGTGCGAGCATTAAACAAAGTCAGTGGAGAAATTTAATTACAAAACCATTTATTTTATTGGAATGAAAATAAATGAAAGCTACCTCAAATGCATTAGGTAGGTACAAAACATGTTCTTCGGATAACACCCAAGGGTAGTGAGACTGCTGTAAGAATAATGTTCCTTTCATGTGCAGGAGGAACCAATATTAGAAACAGCTGCCCTAAAGTCACTCTTTATTTAAGTTCAATTATAAATTAAAGAACAACCGCTTTAATGAAGGGGCTATTTATATTTGAAGTTACTCAGCTGTGGTGTTCAATCCTGGCTTCTTCCTTCGCTCAAGTATATTAAAAAAAAATGCCTATGTTTGCCTGTAAATGTCTGAGAAGGCTTAACGAATAGCTCAATGCTGGCATAACTGTGTTCCTCAAATGGGGCCATTTCTGTTGATGCTGAATATGTTTTGCTCTTTTACTCACTAAAGCTCTCTTATCTCATCCATCTAAGTCACATATAAAAAGTAGCTGAGAGGAGGTTTTTTTAATCATGTCAGAAGTTTTCAGTAGCATATTACTTTCGTTAAGAAAGAAAGACAAAAAAGGGAGGAGATTATTTTTAAAAGGAAATAAAAATTGAGTGCTGGTACAGGAGATCTCTTCAAAGGTTAAAGAAAAATGGCATGTTGCAGTGTTCCAGCAGAGTATTTTGTCAATTGGTTGTAGAGCTAAAGGTGGTTTTAACAGTCAATAAATGGACACATGCAAACATGTAATTTATATCTCCTTTCAATAAACTATACAGAGAGAAGTGAGAGATTGATAGCACAATGTTTGAAACTGGCTGTGTTTTAATTTTACATTTTATTTTTTTAAATTGCTGAAACCTCACCATGCCATTCCCAGCATTAAAAGACATAACAACTTTTTGAGTTATAAGCCCTGAAATTGCGGTGTCTGCGATGCCGCACTCTCAGAGTATGTCGTGGTATTCCCTTTGAAATACCCCGCAAGTTCTGGATTTATGCATGAGCCGAAACTTGCGATCTGCCTCGCTAGATCATCCAAACTGCCTGAAAACTGAGTATTGCTGGTGCAGAGTTGGGTTGTTTGCCCAGCAACTGGCTAGCAATTGCCCACATAAATCTTACAGTTGATGCAAGCAGGCATATGATCTGCTTGCATCTGCGAAAAGGGATATCTAAGGCTTAAATAAAACATTTAAAAATCCAAAATTATGCACATACACTTTATTAAATGAGTTGTTGCAATTATTGGCCCGTATTACAGTCTTAATGATGTTTAAAATGATCACAAAATTACTTTTTTATTGAGGTTGGTGCAATGAAGGAACATGAATAAAATTGCAATAATGTACATTGTTTCATTATTAGATTTGGAGATTCCATTGCATATAAGAACATAAGAACATAAGAAATAGGAGCAAGAGTAGGCCATACGGCCCCTCGAGCCTGCTCCGCCATTCAATAAGATCATGGCTAATCTGATCATGGACTCAGCTCCACTTCCCTGCCCGCTCACCATAATCCTTTATCCATTTATCGTTTAAGGAACTATCTATTTCTGTCTTAAATTTATTTAATGTCCCAGCTTCCATAGCTCTCTGAGGCAGCAAATTTCAGAGATTCACAATCCTCTGAGAGAAGAAATTTCTCCTCATCTCAGTTCTAAATAGCCCTCTAGTTGTAGTCTCCCCCACCAGTGGAAACATCCTCTCTGCATCCACCTTGTCAAGCCCCCTCATAATCTGATACGTTTCAATAAGATTACCTCTCATTCTTCTGAATTCCAATGAGTAAAGGCCCAACTTACTCAACCTTTCCTCATCAGTCAACCCCTTCATCTCCGAAATCAACCTAGTGAACCTTCTCTGAACAGCTCACAAAGCAAGTATATCCTTTCGTAAATATGGAAACCAAAACTGCACGCAGTATTCCAGGTGTGGCCTCACCAATACCCTGTATAATTTTACCGAGACTTTCCTGCTTTTATACTCCATCCCCCTTGCAATAAAGCCCAAGATTCCATTGGCCTTCCTGATCACTTGCTGTACCTGCAGACTATCCTTCTGTGTTTCATGCACAAGTACCCCCAGGTCCCGCTGTACTGCAGCACTTTGCAATCTTTCTCCATTTAAATAATAACTTGCTCTTTGATTTTTTTTCTGCCAAAGTGCATGGCCTCACACTTTCCAACATTATACTCCATCTGCCAAATTTTTGCCCACTCACTTAGCCTGTCTGTGTCCTTTTGCAGCTTTTTTATGTCCTCCTCACACATTGCTTTTCCTCTCATATTTGTATCGTCAGCAAACTTGGCTTCATTACACTCAGTCCCTTCATCCAAGTCGTTAATATAGATAGTAAATAGTTGGGGTCCCAGCACTGATCCCTGCTGCACCCCACTCGTTACTGATTGTCAACCAGAGAATGAACCATTTATCCCGACTCTCTTTTGTTTGTTAGCCAGTCTTCTATCCATGCTAATATATTATCCCCAACTCCGTGAACTTTTATCTTGTGCAGTAACCTTTTGTGTGGCACCTTGTCAAATGCCTTCTGGAAGTCCAAATACACCACATCCACTGTTTCCCCTTTATCCACCCTGTTCAAAACATCCTCAAAGAATTCCAGCAAATTTGTCAAACATGACTTCTCCTTCATAAATCCATGCTGACTCTGCATGACCAAATTTTGCTTTTCCAAATGTCCTGTTACTGCTTCTTTAATAATGGACTCCAACATTTTCCCAACCACAGATGTTAGGCTAACTGGTCTATAGTTTCCTGCTTTTTGTCTGCCTCCTTTATTGAATAGGGGCATTAAATTTGCAGTTTTCCAATCTGCTGGGACCTCCTCAGAATCCAGGGAATTTTGGTAAATTCCAACCAATACATCCACTATCCCTGTCGCTGCTTCTCTTCAGACCCTAGGATGAAAGCCATCAGGTCCAGCAGATTTATCTGCCTTTAGTCCCATTTTCTTACTGAGTACCACCTCCTTAGTGATTGTGATTGTGTTAAGTTCCTCCCCCCGCTATAGCCCCTTGACTATCCACTGTTGGAATATTGTTAGTGTCCTCTACCGTAAAAACTGATACAAAATACTTGTTTCCATGTTCTCCATTACTAATTCCCTGGTCTCGTCCTCTAAGGGACCAACATTTACTTTAGCCATTTTTTTTCTTTTTATATATCTATAGAAACTCTTGCTATCTGTTTTTATATTTTGTGCTAGTTTACTTTCATAGTCTATCTACCCTTTCTTTATCATTTTATTTCGTCATTCTTTGCTGGCTTTTAAAAGCTTCCTAATCTTCTGTCCTCCCACTAGTTTTGGCCACTTTGTATGCCCTTGTTTTTAATTGGATACCGTCCTCTATTTCTTTAGTTAGCCACGATGGCTTTCTTTTCTCTTGCACCCTTTCCTCCTTACTGGAATATATTTTTCTTGAGAGTTGTGAAATATCTCTTTAAATGTACACTATTGTTCATGAGGGGACACGATGGGCCGAAATGGTAATGGTAATGGTAATGTAAATTTCTATGATTCGATGATTCCCTTTGTAAATGATTGCATTGGAATTCTCCTTTGTGAATGGAGGACCAGGCCCATGTGATCCCAGGTACACTTACGAACCGCCTGCGTCCCAGAGATCTGTGGGCCATTGCGCTGTCGTCCACCTCGAGGCCTGAGACTGTAACTCTTCGCAGCCTGGGCGCCAGCAGGTAATTTTTTCAATGTTTCGCGGGTCAGAGGCGTACGCCAGAGATAGGCCTCTGACCGCAATTTCTAGGCCATAATATTAACTTCTCAAAGGCAGAAACAAAACCTGTGGGTGCACACTAACCTAGAAATGACTGTTGCCAATATATTAGTAGTTGAACGATTGTCACTAAGCTGGGTGGTGGTGTGAGCTGTGAGGAGGATGCCAAGAGGCTGCAGGGTGACTTGGACAGGTTAGGTGAGTGGGCAAGTGCATGGCTGATGCAGTATAATGTGGATAAATGTGAGGTTATCCACTTTGGTGGCAAAAACATGAAGGCAGAATATTATCTGCGTGGCGGCAGATTAGGAAAAGGGGAGGTGCAATGAGACCTGGGTGTCATGGTACATCAGTCATTGAAAGTTGGCATGCAGGTACAGCAGGCGTTGAAGAAGGCAAATGGCATGTTGGCCTTCATAGCTAGGGGATTTGAGTATAGGAGCAGGGAGGTCTTACTGCAGTTATACAGGGCCTTGGTGAGACCTCATCTGGAATATTGTGTTCAGTTTTGGTCTCCTAATCTGAGGAAGGACGTTCTTGCTATTGAGGGAGTGCAGCGAAGGTTCACCAGACTGATTCCCGGGATGGCAGGACTGACATATGAAGAGAGACTGGATCGACTTTAAAAGAATGAGAGGGGATCTCATAGAAATATATAAAATTCTGACAGGATTGGACAGGTTAGATACAGGAAGAATGTTCCCAATACTGGAGAAGTCCAGCACCAGGGGACACAGTCGAAGGATAAGGGGTAAGCCATTTAGGACTGAGATGAGGAGAAACTTCTTCACTCAGAGAGTTGTTAACCTGTGGAATTCTCTACTGCAGAAAGTTGTTGAGGCCAGTTCGTTAGATATATTCAAGAGGGAGTTAGATATGGCCCTTACAGCTAAAGGGATCAAGGGGTATGGAGAGAAAGCAGGAAAGGGGTACTGAGGTGAATGATCAACCATGATCTTATTGAATGGTGGTGCAGGCTCGAAGGGCCAAATAGTCTACTCCTGCACCTATTTTCTATGTTTCTATGTTTCGATGACATGTTCATATCATATTGGTTTATCTATTATTTTACCAGACATCAATCCATTTAAGCAAACAGGATGACACCTGGATCAAAAATAATGGCCAGAGGAATGTCAGTTTTGAAAGGTATTCTCATCCTCCCAAACTATAATAAGTATTGTTGGGCAACACAAACCTAAAAAATAGTTACATGGGTCAATGAACTGCCTGACCACCTAAGTGCGAGTATGGGACAGGAAAGCTGCCATCCTTCCATTTTCTTTCCATCCACAACATAGCTCTCTCAGTCTGGTCAACCCTACCTGCCTGAGCCACTCAACAAATCTGGAGAGACTGGGGCTGCCACATCCGACAGGTATGGAGTTATCAGTGAATTGCCAGTTTCACACAGTTCAGGATATCACTAGCAGAGAAGAAAGGAATGGGTGGGGAGGTGGGGGGCACAATTCTTCAAATTATAACCACCTTATCTACCTGGCCTGCTACTTTCAGGGATCTGTGAACCTGCACTCCAAGGTCCCTTTGTTCCTCTACACTTACATAGAAACATAGAAACGTAGAAAATAGGTGCAGGAGTAGGCCATTCGGCCCTTCGAGCCTGCACCACCATTCAATAAGATCATGGCTGATTATTCACCTCAGTACCCCTTTCCTGCTTTCTCTCCATACCCCTTGATCCCTTTAGCCGTAAGAGCCATATCTAACTCCCTCTTGAATATATCCAATGAACTGGCATCAGCAACTCTCTGCAGCAGGGAATTCCACAGGTTAACAACTCTCTGAGTGAAGAAGTTTCTCCTCATCTCAGTCCCAAATGGCCTACCCCTTATCCTAAAATTGTGTCCTCTGGTTCTGGACATCCCCAACATCGGGAACATTCTTCCCCCATCTAACCTGTCCCGTCCCGTCAGAATCTTTTACGTTTCTATGAGATCCCCTCTCATCCTTATAAACTCCAGTGTATAAAGGCCTAGTTGATCCAGTCTCTCCTCATACGTCTGTCCAGCCATCCCTGGAATCAGTCTGGTGAACCTTCGCTGCACTCCTTCAATGGCAAGAAAGTCCTTCCTCAGATTAGGAAAACAAAACTGAACACAATATTCCAGGTGAGGCCTCACCAAGGCCCTGTATAATTGCAGTAAGACCTCCCTGCTCCTATACTCAAATCCCCTAGCTATGAAGGCCAACATGCCATTTGCCTTCTTCACCGCCTGCTGTACCTGCATCTCAACTTTCAATGACTGATGTACCATGACACCCAGGTCTCGTTGCACCTCCCCTTTTCCTAATCTGCCGCCATTCAGATAATATTCTGCCTTTGTGTTATTGCCTCCAAAGTGGATAATCTCACATTTATCCACATTATACTGCATCTGCCATGCATTTTCCCACTCACCGAACCTGTCCAAGTCACCCTGCAGCCTCTTAGCATCCACTTCACAGCTCACACCGCCACCCAGCTTAGTGTCATCTGCAAACTTGGAGATATTACATTCAATTCCTTCATCCAAATCATTAATGTATATTGTAAAGAGCTGGGGTCCCAGCACTGAACCCTGCGGCACTCCACTAGTCACTGCCTGCCATTCTGAAAAGGACTCGTTTATCCCGACTCTCTGCTTCCTGTCTGCCAACCAATTCTCAATCCACGCCGCACATTACCCCAAATATAATGTGCTTTGATTTTGCACACCAATCTCTTATGTGGGACCTTGTCAAAGGCCTTTTGAAAGTCCAAATACACCACATCCACTGGTTCTCCCTTGTCCACTCTACTAATTACATCCTCAAAAAATTTCAGACGATTTGTCAAGCATGATTTCCCCTTCATAAATCCATGCTGGCTTGGACCGATCCTGTCACTGCTTTCCAAATGCGCTGTTATTTCATCTTTAATAATTGATTCCAACATTTTCCCCACTACTGATGTCAGGCTAACCGATCTATAATTCCCCGTTTTCTCTCTCCCTCCTTTTTTAAAAAGTGGTGTTACAATAGCTACCCTCCAGTCCATAGGAACTGATCCTGAGTTGATAGACTGTTGGAAAATGATCACCAATGCATCCACTATTTCTAGGGCCACTTCCTTAAGTACTCTGGGATGCAGACAATCAGGCCGTGGGGATTTATCGGCCTTCAATTCCATCAATTTCCCCAACACAATTTCCCGCCTAATAAGGATATCCTTCAGTTCCTCCTTCTCTCTAGACCCTCGGTCCCCTAGTACATCTGGAAGGTTATTTGTGTCTTCCTTAGTGAAGACAGAACCAAAGTATTTGTTCAATTGGTCTGCCATTTCTTTGTTCCCCATTATAAATTCACCTGAGTCCGACTGCAAGGGACCAACATTTGTCTTCACTAGTCTTTTACTCTTCACATATCTATAGAAGCTTTTGCAGTCAGTTTTTATGTTCCTGGCAAGTTTCCTCTCGTACTTTATTTTCCCCCTCTTAATTCAACCCTTAGTCCTCCTCTGTTGAATTCAAAATTTCTCCTAGTCCTCAGGTTTGCTGCTTTTTTTGCCAATTGATATGCCTCTTCCTTGGATCTAACACTATCCTTAATTTCCCTTGTTAGCCACAGTTGAGCTACCTTCCCCATTTTATTTTTATTCCAGACAGGGATGTACAATTGTTGAAGATCATCCATGTGATCTATAAATATTTGCCATTGCCTATCCACCATCAACCCTTTAAGTATAATTTGCCAGTTTATTCTAGCCAATTCACGCCTCGTGCCGTCGAAATTAGCTTTCCTTAAGTTCAGGACCCTAGTTTCTGGATTAACTTTGTCACTCTCGCTGTGGGGGGTGGAGGTGAGAGAGACTGGAGGGTGAGAGATACTGGGGAGTTGAGAGAGACTGGGGGTGAGAGAAAGAGATTGGGGGATGAGAGATAGAGCGAGCGACTGTGAGGTGGGAGAGACTGGGGGTTGAGAGAGACTGGGGTGTGGGAGAGACTGGGGTGTGGGAGAGACTGGGGCTCAGAAAGACTAATAACATTTTTATTGTAGTTCATTAATAAAGGAGTAAATAAGGCTTTATTAGACCATTTATATTATTGTCTAACAATAGAAAATACTACAATCCATTTAAAAATACATCAAACTGTAGAGAACTATAAAGATCTGTGTAATATCAAACAAACCTGTCAGCTCTGTGTACATACCACCCACTTAAGATCCACTTGAAAGCACCTTCTCCAGGACGGTATGTAGTTCCGGCGGTATGTCGGCAATATGTCATGAATTTTGCACTTTTGGGCAGTATGTTGGCAGTCTGCATGGGCGGGCGTATGTCACTGATGAATTTTCCGCTGGGCGGTATGTTGGCGGTATGTCGGTGTTTTTTCACATAAATTGCATTTTTGGGTGGTAAGCGAGCGGTAAGCAGATGGTACTGGGCAGTATGTCGATGAATTTTGAGCTCCAGATCATTGATGTATATCACAAAAAGCAAGGGACCTAGTACTGAGCCCTGCGGAACCCCACTGGAAACATCCTTCCAGTCACAAAAACACCCATCAACCCTTTGCTTCCTGCCTCTAAGCCAATTTTGGATCCAACTTGCCACTTTGCCCTGGATCCCATGGGCTTTTACTTTTGTGACTAGTCTACCATGTGGGACCTTATCAAAAGCTTTGCTAAAATCCATATGCACTACATCATACGCTTTGCCCTCATAGACCCTCGAAAAATTCAATCAAGTTAGTCAGACATGACCTTCCTTTAACAAATCCATGCTAACTATCCTTGATTAATCCATGTCTTTCTAAGTGAACTGGCAATGTGAGCGAAAATCTATCTAAACTAGCTGAGTTTTAACAGGAAAGCACTGATAGAGCTGTACCACTGCTGGAAGTCTTCTGGACAACATTTAACATCTGAAACCATTGCCAACAGCTGTCAAAGTCAGCATAGCCTTCAATTTTATGTTGAGTTCCTTCTTGGCAAGCACTGAGCCAACTCAAGTTTAGACCATTTTACTGTCTACAGATGTCTCAAGGAAGTCACAGATGCCGTAGAAGAATATTGTTGAGAAGTGCCAACTTCATCAACTTCACCTCTGACCAACAGCATCAATGTGAGAAGGCAACACAATTCTATCGACCTTTTCTCGCAACCCTAAGATTATTGACTACATCTCATGTTGCTATTTGGCCCCTATGAACAATACTGTGCCTTAAATGATCTTAATATGCTATTTTAAATCTCAATTGGCATGGCATGCAATCACCAGCATAGAATCATGCCGGTTAACATCTGCTTCTCCAACACTTATGGTGACTTTGTTTCAACACCACCCTTAATTAAAGTGGAATGAAGAGTGTAAGGATGGCTCCAGGCGAGCCAAGGTAACCATTGTGTGGGCATGACTCATGACAATCAGATGCCAACCCCAAAAAAAGCACAATGCAGGAGTAACAAAGCTCAAGCTGCACCCAGAATCATTATCGAACGCACCATTGCTATCTTGAGCAGCGCTTCACATATCTGGACAGATCAGGATCAGCCTTACAGTATAACTTGCACACCCCCAGGGTTTCCAGAATAATTGTCATATACTTCATGCTGCATAATTTCAGCCTGAGAAGAGGCTTCACTGTGCAAATTCATGACTAGGATGGCAAAGTCTTGGCAGAGTAAGAGGGTGAAAATATCAGTGAGGAATTAGCAGCAGTAAGGTCTCCGGGTGCATTCGGCACTAATTTCAGATGCCCAAACACAACCTCTAGCACCTAGAAGGTCAAAGGTAGCAGGTCACCTCAAGTTTCCCTCCAAGTCAGACAACAACCTGACTTGGACATATGTCACCATTCCTTCAAAATCCTGGAACCCCCTACCGAACAGCATCGTGGGAGTACCTTCGCCACACAGACTGCCGCATTTAGAAAAATTGCAAAGTGCTGCAGTACAGAGGGACTTGGGGGTACTTGTGCATGAAACACATGAAGTTAGTATGCAGATACAGCAAGTAATCAGGAAGGCAAATGGAATGTTGGCCTTTATTGCAAGGGGGATGGAGTATAAAAAGCAGGGAAGTCCTGCTACAACTGTACAGGGTATTGGTGAGGCCACACCTAGAGTACTGCGTACAATTTTGGTCTCCGTATTTAAGGAAGGATATACTTGCATTGGAGGCTATTCAGAGAAGGTTCACTAAGTTGATTCCGGAGATGAGGGGTTGACTTATGAAGATAGGTTGAGTAGGTTGGGTCTATACTCATTGGAGTTCAGAAGAATGAGAGGTGATCTTATCGAAACTTATAAGATATTGAGGGGGCTCGACAAGGTGGATGCAGAGAGGATATTTCCACTCATAGGGGAAACTAAAACTAGGGGGCATAGTCTCAGAATAAGGGGCCGCCCATTTAAAATTGAGATTTTCTTCTCTCAAAGGTTGTAAATCTGTGGAATTCAGAGAGCTGTGGAAGCTGGGTCATTGAATATATTTAAGGTGGAGATGGACAGATCTTTGAGTGATAAGGGAATAAAGGGTTATGGGGAACGGGCAGGGAAGTGGAGCTGAGTCCATGATCAGATCAGCCATGATCTTATTAAATGGCGGAGCAGGTCGAAGGGCCAGGTGCCTACTCCTGCTCCAATTTCTTATGTTGTTATGTATTTCAAGAAGAAGGCCCACCACCAACTTCTCAGGGCAACTGGGGATTTGTAATAAATGACAGTCTTTCCAACACCAACACAACTCATCTAATGCCATCGACCGTCATCTTCTACTGGATTCCACTATTATAGCCAACCATTAATTGTAGCACAACTTGCTTCAGATATATGACACCTGAGCTACTGTTCCCCTTGTGGAAGGAGTAAATCTGCATAATTTGGCAGTTTGCTGGGATTCAAATGGCCCTTGACCTTCTTAGTCTATGCAATGCGAGACCTCTGCATTCGAGTTAGCCATTTCCAGGACTGTGGTGACTAACTTGTAATGTCTGCCTTCAACCACACCCTGCTACATCTGGTGCACCAGGTGCATCTTGGGAGGGGGAATCAGTCCTACAAATAGGACCCTGAGTCCTAGTAATAGAGTTGGCAGACCCTGGCATTCTTCATTCTGCAATGGCCAATTCTACAGTAATTTTGAGGAGTAACTGGCCTACCTTGTGCAATTTCCCTCAGTTGGCCTAATTAAATGTTCATAACAAACTTCTGGTCCAGATTTACCTATCAGTGGGAACTCGCTATTAGTTCTTGAAGGTCTGTGGTTGCTATTTCTAACCAGCCAGTGAGGAAATCATTGGCCAGAAAGTTTTGCTGAATGACAGTACGGGCTTGTATAACAGCAGAAAGTGAAGGGGGATGGGGCCCCATTCTGCACCCACCAACATCACTAGGAATTGTCCTCACCCCTTCAACAGGAAAGCTGCCCTCCCACACCCAAACTTAACTGCACCACCAATCTTAAATGATGGCAGAGGGGCTGGGGCTGCCTAGTTTTCCTACCTACCGCTTCAAGTGCCATTGATCAGGGGACCACAAGGAGTGGGGTGGCAGGAGACACTCAGGCAGTGGTGGAAAGTTCATTATTGTAGCTGTTAGAGAGAGAGGGAGGGAGGCAGACCAATGCTTCTTCTCTTCAGAGCCCTTACCTGCGCCAATGGTCACTTTGACTCCTGCTGACCCTTTTTTTCACAAGTTCTTGTAAATCTTCAGGGTGCTTATTTCAACCTGGCTCTTCTGCTTTGAGGCTCTCTTACCCTGGAGTGCCATAGAATTTTTCAGCCTAGCTTCCTCTGTATGTTGTGGCAATCTTGCTTGGATCCAGCCCAGCTTTTTAATTGAACCCCGACCTAGAGGAACGGTTGCAGTGAGATCAGGGTGGCAGGTGGAAGTCCAACCTACCCTGCAGGAACATCCAGCCCGACACATCTAGAAGGTGGCCAGCAACAGGCAGCCACGGCAGGAGCAGACATGGCCATAGAACCATAGCGTGTCAACTCATGACTTAGCACAAGCAGGCACAGGACCACCTCAATCCCAAAAGGTTCAACTTGCACTTAGCAGGCAACCACCTCCTTTGCTCCTAGCATAGAAACATAGAAACATAGAAAATAGGTGCAGGAGTAGGCCATTCGGCCCTTCGAGCCTGCACCGCCATTCAATGAGTTCATGGCTGAACATGCAACTTCAGTACCCCATTCCTGCTTTCTCGCCATACCCCTTGACCCCCCTAGTAGTAAGGACTACATCTAACTCCTTTTTGAATATATTTCGTGAATTGGCCTCAACAACTTTCTGTGGTAGAGAATTCCACAGGTTCAGCACTCTCTGGGTGAAGAAGTTTCTTCTCATCTCAGTCCTAAATGGCTTACCCCTTATCCTTAGACTGTGACCCCTGGTTCTGGACTTCCCCAACATTGGGAACATTCTTCCTGCATCTAACTTGTCTAAACCCGTCAGAATTTTAAACTTTTCGATGAGATCCCCTCTCATTCTTCTGAACTCCAGTGAATACAAGCCCAGTTGATCCAGTCTTTCTTGATATGTCAGTCCTGCCATCCCGGGAATCAGTCTGGTGAACCTTCGCTGCACTCCCTCAATAGCAAGAATGTCCTTCCTCAAATTAGGAGACCAAAACTGTACACAATACTCCAGGTGTGGCCTCACCGTGGCCCTGTACAACTGTAGCAACACCTCCCTGCCCCTGTACTCAAATCCCCTCGCTATGAAGGCCAACATGCCATTTGCTTTCTTAACTGCCTGCTGTACCTGCATGTCAACCTAGCACTGGAGGAGTACCTAAAAGGACCACAAGGTCAGGTACTACAGATCACAAATCATATAGTTACCATGGGGAAGCACTTAAGCAAAGAATATCGGCTGCATACTTTAATTACTATTTGGTTCTTATGGTAATTAAATTTGGTTCCACTTTACTTCCACAGTGTTCAGAGAGTTTTTTTCCAATGATGCAGAATAAAGTATTAATAGATCAAAGGATTGGCATCCACCGTAGTCGATTCAGTGCAGAGGACAATATCATTGATAGCAAATTGGCCCACTGTATCATACACATGTGGACAAAGCATGAATGCACTGGGGAGCTGTGATATTTGGTTGAAGGTCTTATCTACAAGAGTCTGACATATCATTCCTGCTGCTTGCAAAAGTGTTTCAGCAGGGATAGCTTCTGGTTCATGGTGAGGGGCTTACTCTACCATTGCCTCCTCCTCCACCTACTTCATGATAAGGCTTTTCTACATGGTAAAGCAAGTCATAATCACCATCATAGACGGTCCCTTGAAACGAGGATGACTTGCTTCCACGTCAATAAAGTTTGAGTTCACAGGTGTTTCAATGAAGGACCCGAACTGCATCTTTAAGGGTGAAAGATGCCTGTGCATGGATTTTTTTAACGTGTGGTGGCCGTTGCATAACAGCCGCCACACAGGCTTGATAGAGCTAGGTCTTGGTCCAGTGGCAAGGATTACCCAAGACGACTGGAGACCAGCTGTGCTGCACGGACCTACTAAAGCAAGTAGCACATAGCAGACTATGATAATCTTTGAGATTATAACAGGCTATATTATGAAACACCCTGTGATTTGTCCAGATGCTTCAAATTGTCTATAATTTGCAGGATAATGATCCCAGTGGCTCCAGCGGCCTCAATGTTTTGTTTGCTCAGCTGCTATGTTTGGCAATGTCAATGGTATCAAACCAGGTTGAAGAGGGTAGCTTGGTTTCCTATGATCCAACCATTAGGTCTGCCTTCTCCTTCAAATAGTCCAGGCACACAAAATTGCACTAAAATGAATGCATCATAACCACTGTCTTTGAAATGGGCACTGACCTGCAAGATCCTGCACTGTTGGTCACTGACCACATGTATATTGATAGGACCACATGCATTGTGTGCACGGACCTAGATTTCACCAATAACACCCTGGAAATTCTGTAACTGAAAGAATTATAGAATCCTCTCATTCTGCTGTAGGATTTCCATGGAGAAAATGATGGAGGGGTCAGCTCTGGGAACAAAGCGCCAGTGGGCCCACCTGACACATCTGTGCCCTCCAGGTTGACTGATATTGCTGATATGTCCCATATTGCAACTTGGAATGAGCCCGAGGCATAAAAGTTCAGTGATGTGCCGACCTTGACTGCCACTGGCATTAGCATCCATATAAAGAAGATTGTTGGCAGGTTATCTCCCGGCAGACGGTACAACTCCATCATTGTTTGCCTGATGAAGCTTGCAAGGGCAGTTTTTATTCGACATTTCCAGATAAGTGTGCGCAGGTCTGTGTACAAAACTGTATGGATAAAGACAGATAAAGGTAGTCCACCTCCATTTCAATTGAACCTGGCTTGTATAATTTATTTCATCTGTTTCTTCCTCAATAGAACAGATGATGGGCTCAATTTTACCCAATGCCATTTTTGGGTGTATTGCCAGAGACACGCCCGTTTTTTTGATTGGGGTGTTCAAAATTATGAAGAGATGAGGCAGAATAGATTGTTTCCAGTGAATGAGGAATCTAAAATGGGGGATATAAATATAAGGTTCAATAATAGAGATTTAGGACAGAGAACAGGAGAAACCTTTTTGCACAAAGGGTTGTGAGGCTGTGGAATGCATTACAAGAGTTGGTGATTAAGGCAAAGAGTATGTCAATTCATAAGAATAGGTTACATTGGTGGTTAAATGAAAGGGGAATAAGGGATAAGGGGGACATGGCTGGTATATGGGATTAGGACTACTGCTCATGAAAAGGATAAACACCATTACTGACAAATACTATTTCCGTTTTATGATTTCTATAAAAAGAGAGGAATATCCAGAGCAATTCTCATATTCCAATTTTTAGTCAGAACTGTTGCTACCAAAAAATGTTGGCAAATATGCAAAAAAAAGTTGGAAAAAAAAAAATTTAAGAAATCCAGGTCTCAGAAATCCACTGTTATTCCAAATACTACAAATATAACTGATCCCATTTTAAGCTGCTACCTGCTATTTGCCCTGAAGCAGCTTAACCCCTAATCACTCATGTCATCTCAACAAACTGAGCACACATCACATTCCCAGTGAGAAAATCAAGGAATCACGCTTACACTCATGATACAAACATAACCATTCATTTTAATAATTAAATGAAGCCCCCACATAATTTGTGCAGGAGCTGTAAGAGGTCAGCTGGATGTCTATGCACTGCACAAGACAGGCAGAGATCCAGCATAAGGATCTCCAGCAGATTTCCCGGCCCTCTCTCACCCAATCCATGCCCATCCTACCAGCATTGTAGGATGGAAAATATGAGGTTTTATTTCTAAATTTGCTGGAATTGCAAGCACATCAAAAATAACTTGGAAAAGAAACACTAACTATCTCATCTGGTAAAAATAGATTAATATAAACCACCATATGTTCCACATAATCCTCATGATTGGGCAAATGGATTCCCCAAGTCCTGGGAAAGACTTGTGAGGAAGGAAAATTCTGCACATCTTTTGGGTAATCCATAAAGCTGGCCCTACTGCCAAAAGCCAAAGTAGGCTTTGAGGAATTTTTTTTAAGTGACCAGCTCTCTACTGGAGGACATAACCTAGGGACTCCCCTTTATGGCCCTGATCAATGCCAAGATGCACAAACTTGTGGGCTTTCTTTGAACCTCATCCTGGCGATGCATTCTACTTAAAGTGCTGGCAGATAAGACCCAACTCTCCCTATCCCCAAATAGTCAAATAGTCAAATCCCGAAATAGTCAATATGCATTGAGCCACTGTGGAATGTGGTACAGTCCAAAAAAATAGACTGTTCTCACTGAGGCTGAACCAGGGGAATTTATCAAGATTTTGATTTGCATTCTTTACTATTGCCAAGAACAGAAAATTTGCATCAGCAACATTGACCAAATAAGTTAAAATGCTAGAGTCCAAAGGAAAAGGCAATTCACCCACCAGAGAGAAAACCACAGGAATCTGATGGGAGAAGGCCATACAAGTGATGCAATAATACCTCTTGGGTAAACTTAAGAAATAGGAACAGGAGTAGCCCATTTGGCCCCTCGAGGCTGCTCTACCATTCAATAAGATCATGGCTGATCTGATCATGGACTCAGCTCCACTTCCCTGCCCGCTTCCCATAACCCTTCACTCCCTTATCACTCAAGAATCTGTCTATCCCCGCCTTAAATATATTCAATGACCCAGCCTCCACAGCTCTCTGGGGCAGAGAATTCCACAGATTTACGTCCCTCTGAGAGAAGAAATTCTTCCTAATCTCAGTTCTAAATGGGCAACCCCTTATTCTGAAACTATGCCCCCTAGTTCTAGATTTCCCCATGAGGGGAAATGTCCTCTCTGCATCTAGCTTGTCGAGCCCCCTCAGAATCTTATACATTTCAATAAAATCACCTCTCATTCTTCTAAACTCCAATGAGTATAGGCCCAATCTGCTCAATCTTTCTTCATAAATCAAACCCTTCTTCTCAGGAATCAACCTAGTGAACCTTCTCTGAACTGCCTCCAATGCAAGAATATCCTTCCTTAAATAAGGAGACCAAAACTGTATGCAGTACTCCAGGTGTGGCCTCACAAGTTTCCTTTACAATTGTACCAGAACTTCTCTGCTTTTATATCCTATCCCCCTTGCCATAAGGGCCAACATTCCATTTGCTTTCCTGATTACTTTTTGTGTTTCATGCACATGGACCCCCAGGTCCCGCTGAACTGCAGCATTTTGTAATTTTGCTCCATTTAAATAATAATTTGATTTTTTATTTTTCCTGTCAAAATGGATAACCTCACACTTACCCACATTATACTCCATCTGCCAAATGTTTGCCCACTCACTTTGCCTGTCTATATTCCTTTGCAGATTTTTTGTGTCCTCCACACAACTTCCTTTCCCACCCATCTTTGTATCATCGGCAAACTTGGCTAATTACACTCGGTCCCTTCATCCAAGTCATTAATATAGATTGTAAATAGTTGAGGCCCCAGCACCAATCCCTGTGGCACCCCACTAGTTACTGTTTGCCAACTGGAAAATGACCCAATTATCCCGCCTCTCTGTTTTCTGTTAGTTAGCCAATCCCGCTATCCATGCTACCCCCAACCCCATGAGCTTTTATCTTGTGTTGTAACCTTTTAAGTGGCACCTTATCGAATGCCTTCTGGAAATCCAAATACACCACATTTACTGGTTCCCCTTTATCCACTCTTCTTATTACATCCTCAAAGAATTCCAGTAAATTTATCAAACATGATTTCCCTTTCATAAATCCACGCTGACTCTGCTTGACTGTATTATGCTTTTCCAAATGTACTGCTACTGCTTCCTTAATAATGGACTCCAGCATTTTCCCAACGACAGAAGTTAAGCTAACTGGTCTATAGTTTCCTGCTTTCTGTTTGCCTCCTTTTTTAAATAGTGGTGTTACATTTGCTGTTTTCCAACCCACTGGAACCACCCCAGAATCCAGGGAATTTTGGTAGATTACAACCAATGCATCCACTATTTCTGCAGCCACTTATTTTAAGACCCTAGGATGCAAGCCATCAGGTCCAGGGGATTTGTCCACTTTTAGTTCCATTAATTTACCGAGTACTTTTTCTTTAGTGATAGTGATTGTTTTAAAAAGAGTGTCCCTCCTTTTGGCCCTTGATGTTCATTATTGGAATGTTTTTAGTGTCTTCTACCATGGAGACTGCTACAAACTATTTGTTCAAAGTCTCTGCCATTTCCCTGTTCCCCATTATTAATTCCCCAGTCTCATCCTCTAAGAGGCCAATGTTTTTTACTTTAGCTACTCTCTTTCTTTTTATATACCTGTAGAAGCTTTTACTATCTGTTTTTCTTGCCACTTTACTCTCATAATCTATCTTCCCTCTCTATTATTTTTTTAGTCGTGCATTTTTGGTTTTTAAAAATTTCCCAATCCTCTGGCCTCC
Organism: Pristiophorus japonicus; assembly: GCF_044704955.1. Classification (NCBI taxonomy): domain Eukaryota; kingdom Metazoa; phylum Chordata; class Chondrichthyes; family Pristiophoridae; genus Pristiophorus; species Pristiophorus japonicus. The sequence goes on from NC_091985.1 coordinate 53,236,045, forward strand.
CACTAATCTTGGTCACTTTGTATGCCATTGTTTTCAATTTGATACCATCCTTTATTTCCTTAGTTAACCACATAATAGTAACTGCTAACATAAGCTGCCAAGGTTGTCCATAAGCCATCCATAACTATTTATCGATTGCCAAACTCTGCTCTATATAATGCATATCAACAATGACTTAGATGAAGGGGGATTGGTTGTGTGTGGTGTTAAAAAAAACCCACGCACAGGCATTATCCACCCTTCAACATGTAGTTCGGGACCTGGAATATTAGGTCCTTCATTGAAACACCTGTGAACTCATCCCTTTTTGGTGTGGAAGCAAGTCATCCTCGATACAAGGGACTGCTTATGATGATGATGAGATGAAGGGACTGTGTGCAAGTTTGCTGATGATAAAAAGCTACGTGGAAAAGTAAGATGTGAGGTGGAGGCAAAGAGCCTGCAAAGACATCTAGACAGGTTAAGTGAGTGGGCAATAAGGTGGCAGATGGAGTATAATGTGGGGAAATGTGAGATTATTCACTTGGGTAGGAAGAATAGAAAAACAGAATACTCTTTAAATGGTGAGAAACTTTTAAATGTTGGTGTTCAGAGAGATTTAGGTATCCTAGTACAAGAAACATATAGAGTTAGTATGCAGATACAGCAAGCATCATCCATCATATGCAGTCCCTTGAATCGAGGATGACTTGCTTCCACGTCAAAAAGTTCAAAGGTGTTTCAATGAAGGACCTAAAATTCCAGGTCCCGAACTAAATCTTGAAGGGTGGAAGATGCCTGTGCGTGAATTCTTTTAACGTGTGGTGGCCGCTGCACACCAGTCACCACACAGGCTTGACAGAGCTAGGTCTTGGTCTAGTGGCAAGGATTAACCAAGACGACTAGAGATCAGCTTTGCTGCATGGACCTAGTGCGCACACATATCGCATTATGGGCTGGCCCATGCTGCCCCTGGGCCCTCGGCTCTTCTGGGCCCCGAACTCGCAACTCTCCTGGGCCCCGATCATATCCCTCTACAATCTCTCGCCGCTCCTTTGCCCTGACCTCGCTGCTCCTGCTGTACCTGCCCACGCTCCAATCACTGACCTGGATCTTGGTGATGTCCCTCTTCGGCTGCCGTTGCTCTCCTGCTCCAGCACGGGCTGCTCCCTGGAGTGGTATGCCGCCACATTGCTCCTTCCACTCCCCGACCTGCTCTGGTGGTGCTCGCAGGCCGGGGGCCACTCAGCCAACAAGCAATTCGGAAGACAAATTATATTTTGGCCTTTATTGCTAGAGGGTTGGAGTACATGAGTAAGGAAGTCTTGCTACAATTGTACAGAGCTCTGGTGAGACCACACCTGGAGTACTGTGCACAGTTTTGGACTCCTTATTAAAGGACGGATATATTTGCCTTAGAGGCTGTGCAATGGAGGTTCACTAGATTGATTCCTGGGACGAGAGAATTGGAGAGGTTTAGTAGATTGGGCTTCGTATGAGGAGAGGTTTAGTAGATTGGGCCTATAAGTTCTGGAGTTCAGAAAAATGAGAGGTGACCTCATTGAAACATATAAGTTTCTGAGGGGGATTGACAGGATAAATGCTGAGAGATTGTTTCCCCTGGCTGGAGAGTCTAGAACTAGCGGGCATAGTCTCAAGATAAAGGGCCGACACTTTAAGACTGAGGTGAGGAATTTCTTCACTCGGAGGGTTGTGAATCTTTGGAATTCTCTGCCCCAATGTGCTGTGGATGCTCCGTCATTGAGTATATTCAAGGCGGAGATAGATAGATTTTTGGACTCCAGAGAAATCAAGGGATTGGGGATCGGGCAGGATAGTGGAGTTAAGGTCGAAGAACAGCCATGTTGTTATTGAATGATGGAGCAGGTTCAAGGGGCCGTAAGGCCTACTCCCGCTCCTATTTCTTACATTCTTATGTCAACTGTTATGTCTCAAATAAAGCAATGCAACTGAGTAATGTAGACTTGAGTAAGTGTGACCTTAGTCTCTTTATTCTGACTCCAGAGTGCCTGCACAGCATGGGAGACCTGCTTCTATACAGTGTTCCCAAGGGAGGCTGGGATCCCTTGGGACTCCAAAAGATGAGCCCTCTGGTGGCGGTAGAATGCTGGTTACAAGGTGTTGCATACAATAACATCATTCCCTCCCAAAGTCAATAGTACATTTATTTACAGGGTGAGACGATTTGGGGCTTTCCGCTCTCTAGTCGATCGTCTCGTTACAAACACAGGTGCAAGTGAGTTGGTTGGGCCTTCGCTGGGCTGCTGCGCAGCTGGCCTTGCTGAGCTGCTGGGGATGATGAGTTCAGCTTCGCGTTTAACCGTGATGTCGGTTGCCACTTGTGTGTGTATCGGAGGGTCGAAGTTGGTGATGTCCTCTTCCGGTTGCTCGTGGCTGTCTGTGAATTACAGTTTGGTTTGGTCCAAATGCTTTCTGCAAATTAGTCTATTTGCAAGTTTGACCTCAAACACCCTACTCCCTTCTTTGGCGACGACAGTGCCAACAAGCCATTTGGGACCATGTCCATAGTTGAATACAAACACAGGCCAGAGCTTCTCTTTCAATCATGCTGTAGGCCCTTTTGGCCTTTGACAAACACGTGGATGCATAAACGACCGGTTGCAATGTTCCCGATTCGTTTGCACACATCCGACCCCGTACAAAGATGCATCACAAGCTAACACTAAACGTTTACATGGGTCATACAGAACAAGCAGTTTGTTGGAATGTAGCAGATTTCTGGCTTTCTCAAAAGCAGTCTCTTGTGATTTCCCCCATACACAGTCATCTCCCTTGCATAGCAACACATGTAGAGGTTCTAGCAAGGTGCTTAGCCCGGGTAGGAAATGACCAAAATAATTGAGGAGTACCAAGAACGACCGCAGCTCCGTCACGTTCTGTGGTCTCGGCGCGTTCTTGATGGCCTCTGTCTTGGCATCAGTGGGTCTGATGCCGTCTGCCGCAATTCTTTTCCCTAAGAACTCAACCTCTGGCACCAGGAAAACACACTTCGAGCATTTCAACCTGAGTCCCACACGATCTAGCTGATTTAGAATCTCTTCCAGGTTCTTCAAGTGTTCGATGGTGTCCCGACCTGTGATCAATATGTCGTTCTGGAAAACCACAGTGCGTGGAACCGACTTTAGCAGACTCTCCATGTTCCTTTGAAAAATAACCGCGGCCGATCGAATCCCAAACGGGCATCTATTGTAGATGAACAGACCTTTGTGCGTGTTGATGCAGGTGAGGCCTTTCGAAGATTCTGCCAGCTCCTGCGTCATGTAGGCTGAGGTCAGATCCAATTTGGTGAACGTCTTCCCTCCTGCCAGTGTCGCAAATAGGTCGTCTGCCTTGGGTAGCGGGTACTGGTCCTGCAGTGAAAAACGGTTAATCGTTACGTTATAGTCCCCACAAATTCTGACCATGCCATCGCCCTTGAGAACAGGAACAATCGGACTGGCCCACTCGTTGAACTCAACCAGCGTGATGGTGCCCTCTCGTTGCAGCCTGACCAGCTCGATCTCCACTTTCTCTTGCATCATGTATAGCGCCATACGTGCCTTGTGGTGGATGGGTCATGCACCGGGAACCAAGTGGATCTGCACCTTCGCCCCAGAGAAATTTCCGATGCCTGGTTCAAACAACGATGGGAACTTGCTCAAAACTTGGTCACATGAGGCGTCGTCGACAGACGAAAGCACTCGGATGTCGTCCCAGTTCCAGCAGATTTTTCCCAGCCAGCTCCTGCCGAGCAGTGTGGAGCCATCTCCTGGTACAATCCATGGTGGTAGTTCGTGCACCGCTCCATCATAGGAGATTTTTACTGCACTGCCAATTACAGGGATCTGCTCTTTAGTGTAAGTTCTCAGCTTGGCATGAATAGGGCTCCTCTTGGGCCGTTGTGCCTTGTTGCGCCACAGCCTTCGAAGACCTTTTTGCTCATGATAGACTGACTCACATACGTGTTCAATTCCATGGATACTGGAATTCTGTTCAGTTCAACTTTTAACATGATCGGTGGACATTTCGTGGTGAAGGTATGTACCCTGTACACTTCTGCCTCCTCGGTTTGAGTCTCTAGTTCAGTTTGATCCGCCATGGATCGGTCTTCCTCTGCAACGTGGTGGTTTGCAGGGTTTGCAGCTCGTCTGCACATTTGCTGGAGGTGTCCCATTGTTCCACAGCCTTTGCACGCATAGTGTTTGAAGTGGGCTCGATGATCACCTCCGCAGCGCCAACAAGGTGTTAATTGCCTCGCATTCACACTTGATGGCGGACTCTGAGTCATCTGAGGTCGTGCAGCTGCAGGCGTGTATGTTCTGCCATATGCATTCCTGCCTGAAAACGACGTTATTCTGTGTTCAGTACTTGCCGATGCATCTTTACGCTGCGAAATTTGTTAGGTGTTATCGCTGGTGGACATAAATGCCTGGGCTATCGTTATGGCTATGCTCAGCTTCGGTGTTTCAACAATCAATAATTTGTGAAGGGTAACCTCATGGCCAATGCCAAGCACAAAAAAGTCTCTTAGCATTTGCTCCAGGAGTCCATCGAATTCGCAATGTCCTGCAAGGTGCCTTAGTTCGGCGACGTAGCTTACCACTTCCTGGCCTTCAGACCGTTGACATGTATAAAATCGATACCTTGCCATCAGAACACTCTCCTTCGGATTTAGGTACTCCCAGACCAGCGTACACAGTTCTTCATACGATTTGGTTGTTGGTTTCACTGGAGCAAGAAGGTTCTTCATGAGGCCATAGGTTGTTGCCCCGCAAACGGTGAGGAGGATCGCCCTTCGCTTCTCCTTCCAGCTCGTTGGCCACGAAGTATTGGTCGAGTCGCTCCACGAAGGCTTCCCAATTGTCACCTTCTGAGAATTTCTCCAGGATACCAACAGTTCTCTGCATTTTCACGTGATGGTTCGTTATCTATTACTCGTCGTCAGTTGTTATGTCTCAAATAAAGCAATGTGACTGAATACTGTAGACCTGAATAAGTGTGACCTTAGTCTCTTTATTCTGACTCCAGAGTGCTGGCACAGCATGGGAGGCCTGCTTATATACAGTGCTCCCAAGGGATGTTGGGATCCCTTGGGACTCCAACAGATGCTCCCTTTGGTGGCGGTAGAATGCTGGTTACAAGGTGTTGCATACATAACATCACCAATGTATGTTTAATAGGTAACATACCATGACACAATATAACTGGTGAACAATTATTTAAAAAACACAAATGGTTAAAAAATACTAAAGATGAAGGGGTCTCATTCCCAAGTTCTTGTGGTTGATATTCTGCGAGACACTAGATGGCGAATGTTCGCATTTCCTACGGCTAGCGATTTGGAGGACAGGTCACAAGTGGAGCATTTTGATGCCATTTTCATTGGATGGTAAAGACATGTTGGAAGAATTCAGCTGAGCTCAAGGCATGATACCCAGTGAGTGCACCAGGAATCGCGGCTAAGATAAAGACTCCTCTACAGTCACTCAAATTTAACGTTGCGATACAATTTGTGATTTTGGTTTTCTTATTTGAAAAACACACCATTAAAATAAAACAATGGTGTAATGAAACTAGTCTAGACTATGATCTGAAATTAGACTTGTCTTGAGGTGTCCATTTTAGGTTTGTCTAGGGAAAAGGAAAGAATGGGACCCTTTCTCAGTCACTCTTTCGAATGGATTGTCCAGCAGCAGTCTCAGAGCTGGAGCTTCACATTGTTACAATTTAACAGAATATCTGGACAAGAGGGAAATAACCTGCTTGGAGTTTTTTTTAAATCTAGATAGATAATCCAAAATTGTACCGTGATATTCAATATAACCAGAATTTATCAAGAGGTTTGAATGAGAGCTGTTGAAACCGAATGTAGCTTTTACCACTTAATATTTACTCATTTGGACAGCAGGAATGCACAGAGGAGGACTGTGATAAAATAGAAGAAGACATTAATAACCTTGCAGAATGGACGTGTAATTGGCAAATGAACTTCAATATAGATAAGTGTGTGGTAGTACGTGTTGGTAGGAAGAATAAGGAAGCCACAAACTCCTTGGAAATTAATAGCTCTAAATTTGGGTTGTTTACACCTCCTGTTAGGGGCGCAAACCAAGTTTTGCCTGGGCGCGCACCACTACTGATGCTCACGAAATTCCGCGGGGCTTTAGCGGCAGCGCTAACCTGTAGCTCCCCACTCCTGACGGTAGTGTCCGGGCCGCTATTGCAGCGAAGATGCGATGCCCATGACAGCTTCGCGGGGCGCGTACCATGCTGTAGAACTCTCGCGGGGCGAGAATTAAAGGGGAGGTGCAGCACTGAAAATGTTTTAAATGGCCAACCCGTTGCGGCCTTCCCATCTTCAAATCGGGGGTCTGTGCCTAAATGTTGCAGCCTGGCAATCCGCTTCTGTGCCAGGCTGCTGCCATGCCACCCCGCTCCCCACTGGTGTAGCGGTGTCCCTTCTCCCTAACGCAGATACCGCAGCGACCCCTCCCCTTTAATGGAAAGGGAGGGCCCTGTGTTCCTGCCAGGGCTACACGCCTCTCCACGTAGCGCTGGAAAATTCCTGAAGGTTAGCGCCCCAGTCCCGCCCCCGAGAGGAAGTGGAGTGATTCACTTCCTCTCGGGGGCGATAAGTCCAATTTAGCTGCCGGAGCAGGAATTCGATTAAACTGGAGGGCCGCTGAGCACACTGCAAGGCCTCTGATGCCTTCCATTAGGCCACCAGGGCAGCGTGCAACCAAGAAGCAGTGCAGGGCTGCACAATTGCAGCCTGGGCCATACTGGGGCTGCCATCATTGAGTCGATTACCCTCATGGTCTCTAATAAACCCTACCCTTTCTTTAGTTACCCTCTTAATCTTAATATATTTATAGAACATCTTAGGGTTTTCCTTAATTTTACTGGCCAAGAATTTCTCGTGCTCTCTCTTAGCATTCCTAATATCCTTTTTAATTTTGCCTCTTAACTTTTTATATTCCTCTAAAGATTCTATAGTATTTAGCTGTTAGTAGATGACATAAGCATCCCTTTTTTTCTTTATCCTACTCTGTAAGTCCCGAGACATCAAGGGGGCCCGAGAATTATTTTTCACAGCATTTTTCTTTAAGGGCACATGTTTGGCCTGAGCCTTCCAGATCTCCTCCTTGAATGCCTCCCACTGTTCAGACACTGATTTACCCACAGGTAGCTGTTTCCAGTCCACTATGGCCAAATCACTCCTTAACTTTACAAGATTAGCTTTTCCCCAATTTCAGAACTTTTATTCCAGGCCTATCCTTGTCCTTATCCATAACCAACTTGAATCTGACTGAAATTATGGTCACAGGCACCCAAGTGCTCTCCCACTAATATCCCTTCAACCTGCCCAGCTTCATTCCCCAAAACTAAATCAAAGACCGCCTCCTCTCGTGTTGGGCTTGATACTGACTAAAAAAGTTCTCTTGAATGCATTTCAAGAATTCCGCACCCTCTATACCCTTCACACTAAATTTGTCCCAATCAATATTTGGATAGTTAAAATCCCCTCCTATTACTGCCCTATGGTTTTTGGATTTCACAGCAATTTGCCTACATATTTGCTCCTCTACCTCCCTCCCACTGTTTGGGGGTCTATAATACACGCCCAGCAGTGTGATCGCTCATTTTTATTTTTCAATTCGACCCATGTGGCCTCATTTGATGATCCCTCTAACATATCATCCCTCCTCACCGCTGTAATAGTTTCTTTAATCAGTACCGCGACCCCCCCCACCACCCCCCACCATTTTTACCCCCTTCTCTATCTTGTCTAAAAATCCTGTAGCCACGAATATTGATCTGCCAAACCTGCCCCTCTTTCAGCCATGTTTCTGTAATGGTTATAATGTCATACACCCAAGTGTCTACCTGTGCTCTTAGCTCCTCCGCCTTATTCGCTACACTCCTTGCATTAATGTATATACCATTTAGCACAGAAAGACCTCCTTGCTTACTACTTACTAAGCCTTGTTTCCTCTGTCTTACAGATTCGCTTTCTAGATTCTTGCTATCCAATTTCTGCTTTACTCCCTTCCCTTTTGAATTTGTTCTCAGGTTCCCATCCTACTGCCAAGCTAGTTTAAACTTTCCCCAACAGCACCAGCAAAACTCCCTGCGAGGATACTGGTCCCCGCGCTGTTGAGGTGCAACCCGTCCAGTTTGTACATGTCACATCTCCCCCAGAAGTGGTCCCAATGCCTCAAGAATTTAAAGCCCTCCCTCCTACACCAACTTTCCAGCCACATGTTCATCCTCTCTATCCTTCTATTCTTCTATTCATTAGCACATGGCACCGGTAGTAACCCGGAGATTACTGCGTTTGAGGTCCTACCCTTTAATTTTCTCCCTGGGTCCCTGAATTCTGCCTGTAGGACCTCATCCCGCATTTTACCTATGTCATTGGTCCCAATATGGACCATGACCTCTAGCTGTTTACCCTCCCCCTCAGGATGCCCTGCATCCGCTCTGTGACATCCTTGACCCTGGCACCAGAGTGGCACAAAACCATTCAAGAATCACGTCTGTGGCCGCAGAAACACATAAGAACACAAGAACATAAGAATTTGGAACAGGAGTAGGCCATCTAGCCCCTCGAGCCTGCTCCGCCATTCAAAAAGATCATGGCTGATCTGGCCGTGGACTCAGCTCCACTTACCCGCCCGCTCCCCGTAACCCTTAATTCCCTTATTGGTTAACAATCTATCTATCTGTGATTTGAATAAATTCAATGAGCTAGCCTCAACTGCTTCCTTGAGCAGAGAATTCCACAGATTCACAACCTTCTGGGAGAAGAAATTCCTTCCCAACTCAGTTTTAAATTGGCTCCCCCGTATTTTGAGGCTGTGCCCCCTAGTTCTAGTCTCCCCGACTAGTGGAAACAACCTCTCTGCCTCTATCTTGTCTATCCCTTTCATTATTTTAAATGTTTCTATAAGATCACCCCTCATCCTTCTGAACTCCAACGAGTAAAGACCCAGTCTACTCAATCTATCATCATAAGGTAACCCCCTCATCTCCGGAATCAGCCTAGTGAATCGTCTCTGTACTCCCTCCAAGGCTAATATATCCTTCCTTAAATAAAGTGACCAAAACTGCACGCAGTACTCCAGGTGCGGCCTCACCAATACCCTATACAGTTGCAGCAGGACCTCCCTGCTTTTGTATTCCATCCCTCTCACAATGAAGGCCAACATTCCATTCACCTTCCTGATTACCTGCTGCACCTGCAAACTAACCTTTTGGGATTCATGCACAAGGACCCCCAGGTCCCTCTGCACCGCAGCATGTTGTAATTTCTCTCCATTAAAATAATATTCCCTTTTATTGTTTTTTTTCCCAAGGTGGATGACCTCACATTTTCCGACATTGTATTCCATCTGCCAAACCTTAGCCCATTCGCTTAACCTATCTAAATCTCTTTGCAGCCTCTCTATGTTCTCTACACAACCCACTTTCCCACTAATCTTTGTGTCATCTGCAAATTTTGTTACACTACACTCTGTCCCCTCTTCCAGGTCATCTATGTATATTGTAAACAATTGTGGTCCCAGCACCGATCCCTGTGGCACACCACTAACCACCGATTTCCAACCTGAAAAAGACCCATTTATCCCGACTCTCTGCTTTCTGTTTGCCAGCCAATTCTCGATCCATGCTAATACATTTCCTCTGACTCCGCGTACCTTTATCACCTGTCTGTTCCCCTAACTATAGAATCCCCTATCACTAGAGCTTTTTTATTATTCGTCCCTCCCCCCTGTGTAGCTGAGCCACCCGTGGTGCCTTGGAATTGGTATTGGCCCGCCTCCTCCAAGTGATTGTGCCCTGATTGGGCTGGTAAAGTCTGCCCTGCCAGGTTCCCAGCTAATTAAAAGGAAGTGGGACTAATGATGTCATCTGATGACATGTCATCAGCCGGTTTTCTTAAAGGGACCATGGCCATATTAATTTTGACAATTGTCCTCTCAGTGTTCTGTAGCATTGAGCTGCTGCAAACACTGACCAGCACTGCACAAAAGTGCACGGCTGCACCCAGGCGCTCCCAGTCTCTCCCATGACTCCCTCCAGATGATTATGGAGGGAGTAACAGCATGCAGGGAGGTCTCTTTCCTTACAATGGGCGGAAGAGACCTCTCCGGGAGACCAATGCAGCGTGGTTGCACATTGCACAGGAGGGCACAAGCAGGGATGTCGTCAGGAGGACCTGGCTGCAGTGGCACAAACTAATGATCTCAGTAGATCACGAAACGTTACTGAAAAGCCAAACTCAACCTCAACCTGCTGTGCCACTCATCACATCCCCATCACTCTGCCTTCCCTACCCTACTCCTGTACATCGTTATTCACACCAACTTACCTTGCACCTCCACCCATCTCTCTCTCTCTATCTACATTATCACATCCCCATCTCACTAGCCACCCCTCACACTCCCCCTCATCCTTATCCAATCATACCAACTAACAACACACAAGGGTAGGCACTTGGGTCTTTTAGCCAATGTTCATGTAGAGTTTCTGCTAATGTGTTCTCAAACATTTAAATCTTTATTGTGAACACTTTACTTTCTTGGACAGATTTGTGAGAACCTTTGGAAGTGCTTTAGTGAGTTGTAGTGAATGGTGAGACATAACGGTACCCCCCGCAATGGTGGTGAGTGTGAAAGGAATGGCTTGGTCATTGTAGGGATGCTTTATGGTGCTGGTGTTGGGTGGTACAAACCTGGCACATCATGTGGCAGTCAGGGTGTACAGTTTCAAGTAAAGTAAATATAACCATGGTGAGGCCATCCCTGGGATCTCGGGTAGCAATGTGGTCGGGTGCTGATGCCCTGTGTCCTGTGCAGCATCAGGGGATTGGGGAGAAGGTTAGTGTTGTTGCTGGTGTGTTTAGTGATGTTGGTGTTGGGGCTGATCATGGTGGAATTGTGAGAACCAAGGTGAGATATTCTCAAGGGCACTGATGCTGCTGGAATAGATGGCAGCTGAAGTTGAGACGACAGAAGCGATCTGACAATAGTGAGAGAGGTTGCTCCAAGAGATAGTGGATAGAGAGTTCACTGCAGACACTTCCAAACTGCATACAGCTCAAAGGTGTCTTCCAAATCTTGAAGGCTTCAGCCTCTGAGATTGGAAAGTGGATTGCTGTGAAATGGTAGCTTTTATACCACTTCTACAGCTGTCAACTAGTCAAAGCAATGGAGAGTCACTGAGAACCCGATGCACTTACCTGACGTGAAGTCTAGCTACGGGAAGCTGCTGAAAAACTTGGGAAAATGGTAAGTACCTGGTAAAATTCTTTTAATATCTCTAAACTACCTCTTAATGATCCTAATTGGCTGGCCCACTGTTTGGTGTTGGGTCTGTGAACCGCAGCAAGACCCAACACTTCGGAAACTGACGAGGTTCCGGTTCAGAGCGGGATCCCACCACGCTGTCAATCTTAGCCATTTTGACAGCAGAGCTGTTTAGATTCTGTCCTATATTTTAGGGTTCTATTGAAAGTGGATGTGTGCCAGAGGACTGGAGAGTAGCCAATGTATTACCCACTTTTAAAAAAGGAGACAGAGTTAATAAAGATTGGGACATACACATAGGCTTAAGGTAAAAGCTGAACTGTGCATGCGTAGAGCACAGCACGGTTCTGCGCCTGCACACTGGGCTCCTGTAACCAGAGAGCACTGCAGCCAGTGGGTGGGAGAACCACTGAGGTGATTGTTCAGTGGGGAGGGGGGGGAGGCAGGGAAGGACCGGGGACTGAGCCAGGCCCACACCCTCATCAGTGGGGAGGCTCCAAGGCGGCCAGTGAGTGTGAGGCCAGTGGAACTGGCTTCAGGCTCGGGCTCTGGGGAGGGAAGCACCGAGCCCGACACCAGGCCCTTCCCTCCACCGCACTGTCGGAGAGGCCGTGCTGCGGGAGCGCCGCACTGTCGGAGAGGCCGTGCTGCGGGAGCGCTGCACTGTCGGAGAGGCCGTGCTGCGGGAGCACCGCACTGTCGGAGAGACAGGAAGAGATGCACCTTAACATAATCTGTGTATACATTTCTGCATGTAGTCCACATCCTAATTTAATTTAATTTTAATGCATGCATTTCTTAATAAGTTACATTTAATATAATTTTAATATATGCGTCTTTGCAAAAAGCTACATTTTAATATTATTTTAATATAATATAAAGGGGTGAGGAGAGCTGAGAAGCTTGTGGTGTGAGGGAGAGAGGTCCTGAGGGAGGGAGGGAGAGAGAGGTGGTTATTGGGAGTGTGTGTGTGTGTGTGTGTGTGTGTGTGTGTGTGTGTGTGTGTGTGTGTGTGTGTGTGTGTGTGTGTGTGTGTGTGTGTGTGTGTGTGTGTGTGTGTGTGTGTGTGTGTGTGTGTGTGTGTGTGTGTGTGTGTGTGTGTGTGCGCGTGCTGGTCCCATCGATGGACTGGTCAGTTGGGCAGAAAAGTGGAAAATGGTTTCAATCCGGAGAAGTGTGAGGTAAGGCATTTGGGGAGGTGCAACAATGCAAGAGCATGCACAATAAATGGGAGGATACTGAGAGGTATGGAGGAACAGAAGGGCCTTGGAGTGTATGTCCACAGATCCTTAAAGGTGACAGGACAGATCAATAAGGCGGTTAAAAAGGCATACGGAATGTTTTCCTTTTTTAGCCGAGGCATAGAATACAAGAGCAGGGAAGTAATGCTGGAACTGTATAAAACACTAATTACGCCACAGCTTGAGTACTGTGTATAGTTCTGGTCACCACATTACAGTAAAGATGTGATTGCACTCAAGTGGGTACAAGGGAGATTTACAAATATGTTGCCAGGATTGGAAAATTTTAACTATGAGGAAAGATTGGATAGGCTGGGTTTGTTTCCTTTGGAACAGAGGAGGCCAAGGGGAGTGTGATATATTCTTTACGACATCATTAACATACACATTACACAAGATGGTGCCAACAGTTATCATGTGGCCTTGTCACATGATCCTTTATTGTATTTGTTATGTCTGTAATGCACTTATGAATTGCTGGAGTGAAGAGGTCTTCCCATTTCCACTGGATCTTCCCCATCCACCTTCTTCCGAGTAGCGTTGGACCATCACCTGCAATAATCCTCAGAGGTAACTTCTGCACCACACCATTATGGATTACATTTACATCCGCACTACCAAGGACTAGGATCAGCTCCTTGGTGTAGGTGCACAACTTTTCCTGTACTGGAACCAGCTCAGGTTGTTTTTCGTTCCATAGCCTCTCAAAGGCATCCTGGCTCATCACTGACTGGCATGCTCCTGTGTCCACTTCCATGAAGACTGGAACGCCATTTATCTTGACTTCCATCTTCACTGGAGGACAATCGGTGGTGCAGGTATACACTCCATACACTTCTTCTTGGGGCTGAGCTGCCTCTCTGGCCAAATCATCATACTCCCCGCTGGATTCAAAGTCATCTATCGACTCCTCTGCTTGATGGTGAGCCGTATTTCTTTTATACATACGCTGGAAGTGGTCCTTCGTGTTACAGGCTTTGCATACGTACTCAGCAAACCAATACTGGTGAGCCCTATGGTTTCCTCCGCAACGCCAGCATGGTGCTACTCGATTAGCACCCCTCGGCGGACTCCTTCTGGAACCCTGAGGTCTGTGCTCTCTGCCCTGGACAGAGCCACGTTCTACAGTCTTGCCTGTGAAAGGCACCATTCTGTGTACAGTACTTGCCAGGTTTGAATCCACAGGGGAATAATTTGCTTGGTGCTGCAGGGTGAGGTCATGATTGATGCTGATGGCCTTCTGCAGGTTGACTGTGGTGTCGGCAGATAATAGCTTGTGAAAGAGGCCCTCGTGGCCAATTCCTATAACGAAGATGTCTCGCAATGCTTCGTTGAGGTGCGTGCCGAAATCACACGGTGCTGCAAGTCTCCTGAGGACGGCAGCATATTTTGCAATCTCCTGGCCCTCAGGTCTGCGGTGAGTGTAGAATCTGCGCCTGGCCATGAAGATGCTCTGTTTTGGTTTTAGTTGGTCGCGAATTAGTTTAGTCAGCTCATCGTATGTCTTATCCTTGGCTTTCGTGGGTGCCAGCAAGTCCCTGACGTGGTAGACCTCGGGCCCACAACTGGTCAGCAGTATAGCTTTGTGCTTCTCTGCCAATGTGTCTGTCTTCCCTGCCAGGTCGTTTGCCACAAAATATTGCTTGAGCCTTTCCATGAAGGTATCCCAATCATCACCCTCTGCGAAGTCTTTTAGTGTGCCAAAGGTAGCCATAATCGCATGAAAGTCCATATTCTTGTTGCCAGTTGTTATCTGTAATGCACTTATGAATGATTCCACAAGGCAATGTGTTGTACTCAAACTGCAATAACCTTGGTCCTTTATTCGTAACTCCAGAGTGAGGCACAAGCATGATGGGCAGCTTTTTATACTGGGCCCTGCACACCTCTGCAGGTGACCCTCAGGTCTCCCACCGCAGTGCCCTCTGCTGGACAGCCTCTGCCATAGGGGCAGGAAACCCCGGTCTCCACCAGTTACACCCTCTAGTGGTGCCAGCATAGTATATACACAGTGTAAACCTTATTGATAGTACATCAGGTAACAAGTCTCCATCTTATGCAACTATACAGTTACTACACAGAGAGTATATCTATAGTCTGCATATATAACAGTATTTACAGCAGTAGTTGCATTACCACAGTAGTCCACTTGGTGGAGTTCTATTCCTTCTCCTTCTCCTTCCTTATTGAAGAAGTAGTCACAACAAAATAATCATTATACATAACTTGCATGGTTATACACAACAAAAGATATGGACTTATTTTGCCAAATTTACAAATCAAACTTAACCACTGGTTTTCTGTTTTGAAGAGGGCACCTTCATTCTTGAACAGTACTTTCCAAACTTGGTGTCGAACTTAGAACTCATTAAAGGCTGAGCCTGAGGAGAGCTTTTCTCCAAGGGCAAACCTTGATCTACATTTTGACTCTCTACAACTTCAGACTGTTTGTCTGCCTGACTCGGACTCAGACTTAAATTCTGACTTTCTCTTGGACTTGTTCCTACTACATCTACTGGTACTGTCATCATCATAGGCAGTCCCTCGGAATCAAGGAAGACTTGCTTCCACTCTTAACATGAGTTCTTAGGTGACTGTACAGTCCAATACGAGAACCACAGCTGGGACAGATAGTTGTTGAGGGAAGCAGTGGGTGGGTGGGATTGATTTGCTGCATGCTCTTTCCGCAGCCTGCACTTGATTTCTGCATGCTCTCGGCGACGAAACTCGAGGAGCTCAGCGCCCTTCTGGATGCACTTTTTCCACTTAGGATGGACTTTGGCCAGGGACTCCCAGGTGTCAGTGGGGATGTTGCATTTTATCAGGGAGGCTTTGAGGGTGTCCTTGTAATGTTTCCACTGCCCACCTTTGGATCGTCTGCCGTGAAGGAGTTCCGAGTAGAGCGCTTGCTTTGGGAGGCTCGTGCCTGGCATGCGAACTCTGTGGCCTGCCCAGTGGAGCTGATCAAGTGTGGTCAGTGCTTCAATGCTGGGGCTGTTGGCCTGGTCGAGGACGCTAACGTTGGTGCATCTGTCCTCCCAGGGGATTTGTAGAATCTTGCGGAGTCATTGTTGGTGGTATTTTTCCAGTGACTTGAGGTGTCTACTGTACATGGTCCATGTCTCTGAGCCATACAGGAGGGCAGGTATTACTACAGCCCTGTAGACCATGAGCTTGGTGGCAGTTTTGAGGGCCTGGTCTTCAAACACTCTTTTCCTCAGGCGGCCGAAGACTGCACTGGCGCACTGGAGGCGGTGTTGGATCTCGTCGCCAATGCCTACTCTTGTTGATAGGAGACTCCCGAGATAAGGGAAATGGTCCACGTTGTCCAGGGCCGCGCCGTGGATCTTGATGACTGGGGGGCAGTGCTGCGCAGTGAGGACAGGCTGGTGGAGGACATTTGTCTTACTGATGTTTAGCGTAAGGCCCATGCTTTCGTTCGCCTCAGTAAATACGTCGACTATGTCCTGGAGTTCAGCCTGTGTGTGTGCACAGATGCCGGCGTCGTCTGCGTTCTGTAGCTCGACGACAAGGTTGAGGTGGTCATGGACTTGGCCTAGAGACGGCGAAGGTTGAACAGGTTCCTACTGGTTCCATGGTTTAGTTCCACTCCAGCAGGGAGCTTGTCGACTGTGAGGTGGAGGAAGATTAAGAAGAGGGTTGGGGCAATGACACAGCCCTGCTTGACCCTGTTCTGGACGTGGATTGGGTCTGTGATGGATCTGTTGGTAAGGGTCACGGCCTGCATGTCATCAGGGAGCAGGCGGAGGATGGTGACGTACTTTTGGGGGCATCCGAAGCGGAGGAGGACGCTCCATAGACCCTCACGGTTGACACTGTCAAAGGCCTTTGTAAGGTCGAAGAAGGCCATGTATAAGGGCTGGCGTTGTTCCCTGCATTTTTCCTGCAGCTGTCGCGCTGCATAAATCACGTCCATAGGAGGCGAAATCTGCACTGCGACTCCGGGAGGAGCTTCTCGGCCACAGTGAGAAGACGGTTGAGGAGGACTCTAGCGACGACTTTCCCTGTGGTTTCTAGCAGGGAGATTCCTCTGCTGCAATCGGACTTGCTCCCGATTTTAAAGATGGTCACAATCACTGCATCTCTAAGATCTCCTGGCATGCTCTCCTCCCTCCAGATGAGAGAGATGAGATCATGTATTGCGCCAACTGTGCCTCTCCACCATACATCAGTGCCTCAGCAGGGATTCCATCCGCTCCCGTAGCCTTGCTGTTTTTTAACTGTCTTAGGGCTTTTTCTACCTCGTGCAGTGTTGTGGTCTTACTGAGGTGGTGGCTGGTAGCATGCTGTGGAATGAAGTGGAGTACTCTCGAGTCAAAGGCAGAGTCTCGATTGAGGAGATCTTCTTCCAGCAGGCCTTGACTACCTTGGTGTCCTTGATGAATGTTTCCCCGTTTTTGGCCAGCAGTGGGGTGGGGCCTTGGGTGTTTGGACCATAGGTGGCCTTGACTGCGATGAAGAATCCTCGCACATCATGGCTGTCGGCCAGCTGATGTATCTTCTGTGCTTTCTCCATCCACCACGTGTTCTTTAGGTCCCAGGTTTTTTGTTGTACCTTTGCCTTGCGCCGTCTGTAATACTGGTACTGTACTTGTAACAAGACTATTTGACTTATCAGAAATAATCGAATCATTCCAACTTTCAACTCCTTCCACATCTGTAGGAAAAGTATGATCAATATGAACAAACCTAACCTTTCCATGATCAAATATTTTGACCAAATATGTGCGAGGGCCACATATCTTTCTAGTAACCACTTTAACCATTTATGGTGATGGTTCTTCACTCTCACCTTCTGATTCAATTTCACACTTCTCTCTCTTACTCTACCTCTATCATGATTCACTTTCTGCCTTAATTGTTTCTCTTCTACTGACTGTGCCAAGTTTGGCTTTTACAACATGAACCTGGTTCGTGGCTGTCGTTTGAGAAACGACTCTGCTCGTGTTCTACCAGTAGTTCTATGAGGAGTATGATGATAAGTAATCAGAAAATTTGCTAGTTTGTGGTCCAACGACAACTGCCGTTTCCTTGGATTTGGATCCAACATTTGCTCAATGAGAACACGTTTTACAATTTGTACTGTACACTCTGCTGCAGCATTTGAAGCAGGGTGGTATGGTGGAACTTTATAATCATGACACAACCTTACCTTACCATCTGACTTAGGTACAACAACAATGGATGCAGCCTAATTACTTAGATCTACCTTAAAGATAATGTTCTCAGATTCTAGTCTTTTGAGTTCTTGCTCAACTTTCTCCTCGAGTGCGTATGGTATGGGACGTGGCTTGTAGTAAACTGGTCTTGCGTCCTTCTGCATTGTGACACAGCCCTTGAAGTCTTGGATTGGACTGCCTGTTTTGCAGAACACCTTCGGATACTGCTTGATGACGTCATCTTTTGATGTAAATTTTGTTTCCACACGAAAAATCTCATTCCAATCCAGCTTCAATGATCCCAACTAATTTCTACCTATCAAGGCAGGCTTGACTCCTGCCACTACTATGACAGGCAAGCTCTGAAACTGATCTTTGTATTTCACCGGCAGTCAATGCACCGTTTAAAAACCCAGTTATACCTCTTTCAATAAGGCTTAACTTTTTCAGTGGGGGAGTGGGGGGAGTTGTTTAACAGTGATATTCCAACGTAATAGGGGAGGTTTTTGCCAGGAACTGTGATTTAAATTGATTGCCAGCTCTGGGAAGTTTCACAGTGCAACCTGTAGAGGAGCAGGGAATGATTGACCACAACTTCTAAATTTCCGTGTTTATCTGCGCATGCATTAAGTCCTGAAGTTGTTGTCACTTTCAGAGGGGTAATGATGGCAAACACTGACAGTTTCACCATCATTACCACTGCAAAATCTGGGCCAATCTTTCTTGGGCTGAATTTGATTGATGTCACATAGTTGAAAAGAATGTTAATGGGCTCGTACAATGAGGTGACAAAAACCTATTAGTGATAAACAGAATGCAATATGTGGGTCTGTCAGACATAATTTTATCTAAGGTCCTGATCTCATCAGATGTCTTTCAAGCAGTAAGTCTGGCCATTCTGGGAGCCAGGAGCAATATTTCATGGTTTACTTCACAGGACTTATGATAATAATGCCAATGGAGATTTCACTGTTTCTAACAAATACATATCACATGAGGAATTTATTCCTCTTTTACTACTAAATGATACATCATATTTAATATGTACCAGCATATATTTAAGCAATAACAGATGTCAAGGATCAACTGTACAATGCAGTAATTGTTAAGTGCAGTGGAGATGTTTTTCATACATGACTCAATATTATGTGGCATGCAGTCATCCAGTAGTTAAACCCATAGCTCATACAAAGTGGGCATAGAAAGGGCAACTCTCATCAAAATGAACAATGTTTTATACTATATGGGTTTTGCGCCTTATTCTTTCTTGTCTTTCTCTACTTATTTTAGATTTCTCAACAACTCCACGACAACTGGCTGTTCACCCTTTCCCTCCAGAATGCCCTGCAACTGCTCCGAGACATCCTTGACCCTTGCACCACGGAGGCAACATATCATTTTGGAGTCTTGATTGCAACTGTAGAAATGCCTATCTATTCCCCTTACAATAGACTCCCCTACTATTTCCAAAGCTCTCCCATTCTTTTTCCTGTCCTCCTGTGCATCAGAGCCACCCATGGTGCCATGAACTTGGCTGCTTCTGCCTTCCCCTGAAGAGTCATCTCCCCCAACAGTTCTCAAAACGGTATATCTGTTCCTTGCACTGCTCTTCCTGCTGGTCACCCATTCCCTATCTGCCTGTGTAAACTTTACCTACGGTGTGAACAACTCACTAAACATGCTATTCACAACATCCTCAGCATCACGAATGCTCCAGAATGAATCCATGTGCAGATCCAGTGCTGCAATGCGATCTGTCAGGAGCTGCAGCTGGACACACTTCCTGCACACATAGTAGTCAGGGACACTGGAAGCGTCCCTGATTTCCTACATAGCACAGAGGTACATGACATGGGTCTGGGCTCTCCTGCCATGACTTAACCCTTAAATTAACTTAATTTGGTAACAATGCCAAAGGTTACCTACTGATAAGAAAAGAAAAAGAAAAAGATTAAATACTCACCAATCCACCAGCCAATTACTTACCCGCTTGGCTGTGACGTCACACTTAGATTTCTTTTTATTTCTTTATTTACCTTCTGCCCATACACCAGCTGGCCTCCCGACTGCTGGGCCCCTTTTATGGGCCTCGCTGCTCCTGACCTGCTCTGCTCCGACCTCCGCTGCTCCTCTGACTAATTAATTCTTGCCTTTCCAAATGTAGATTTATCCTGCCTTTCAGGATTTTTTCCAATAACTTTCCCACCACTGAGGTTAGGCGGACAGGCCTGTAATTACTCAACCTATCCCTTTCTCCCTTCTTAAACAAGGGTACGACATTAGCAGTCCTCCAATCCTCCTGCACTATGCCCAAATCCAAACAGGCCTGGAAAATGATGGTCAAGGTCTCTGCTATTCCGTCTTTTACTTCGCTCAACAGCCTGGGATGTATTTCATCCGGGCCTGAGGACTTATCTACTTTCAAAGCTGCTAAACCCCTTAATACTTCCTCTCTCATTATATTTATTTCATCCAGAATATCACACTCCTCCTCGATAGCAGTATCTACATTGTCCCTTTCCTTTGTGAAAACAGATGCAAAGTATTTGTTAAGAAACTTACCAACATCTTCCGCCTCCACACAAAGATTATCCTCATGGGGTTCAAATTTGACCCACCTGTTTTTTCACCGCACTCACCAGAGATGCGGCGACTTTGTGGGCTGAAAATGGCGCCGAAAAAAATCTCCCCCGATTCTGGTGGCTGTGTTGCCTCTCCCGGGGCTTGGCGCGGCGTGGCAAGTCGATTGGGGGGTGGAGCTAGGGCCATGCACGAGAAGCAGTGCGGCAGCTGTCCACATGCGCATTGAAGCGTTTGCGCGTGTGCAGTAGCACATAACATTGGCAATCAGCCATCTTTAAAGGGAAACGAAACGAAGCTGCTTGATTTTTGGTGCCAGAAGGAGTGCTGTGAGGAGTGCTGTGGAATAAATCAGCTGTTGGAATCAGTGAGTGCTCTGTGTTGCAGCCAAAGTTCCAGAAGGAGTGCTACATATCTGAAAAGCAATGCTGCATGCAAAATAAGGACTGTGTGTTTTGAAAAATTGCTGCGTGTCAATTCAATACAGCAATGCAACAACGTGCACCAAGAATGAAGAATTTCTTGCATGACGAAGTGGCGATACTTGTTAATGTAATTGAGAACAGATGGCAGTAGCTGGATACCAGCAACAGAGGTCGCACAGAAGTGCCACCCAAAGATACGAAGAAACGCTGGAACCAAGTTGCAGAAGATTATTGCGCAGTGGTGAACACCCAGAGATCTGGAGGCCAGTGTAAAAAGAAATGGCAGGACCTTGGTCAAGTAGTTAGTGTAAGTAATATTTTCATTTATTCAATGCAATTGCAATTGTAAATGTGACTAGCTGTATATGTCCCAGCCAGCAGAAAGACACCCTCTCTAAAAAGTTGCATTTTCATCTTTGCAGAAGAAATTGGCCCACAACAAAAAGGGAAAGAACTTGAACAGGAGGAGGCCCGGCAAATCTGCATCCACTGACACCCTTGGAACAGAGGTTCGCTGCTTTGATGGGTCCTACCTGGAAAAAAAGCAATCAGTATTGCTCAAGCTGGGCCCACAGGCGAGGGAGAAGGTAAGTCCTGAAAATTCATCGTGGCCCTTCAAATCAACCTGCTGCCTGGCCTGCGATGTGTGAGCCTATTCATGCCATCATCCTGCCCCCTCCTGTGCTACTAACCATTTGACTGTCCTGTTATATTTTGCAGAACCTGATGTCAACCCTGAAGATCCAGAAGAAGATTCAGACGTGGATGAGCCTAACCCTGCAGACCAACTTGGGGGGCGGGGGGATGGAGATGGATGAAGGAGACAATGCTGTAATGACTATGGATGAGGCCACGTTAATGGAGCTGGCATTGCCAGACCCTTCTATGAGTGCTGGTATGACATTCCTTGGTTTCAGCCCGTCCATGTATAGTGGTTTAAGTTCTGATGTGACATTCCATGGTTTCACAAGGTTCGAGGTTGCAGGTCCCGGTGCTGGTGGGATGCAGTATGGAACACCCAGTGCCCCACTGT
Organism: Pristiophorus japonicus; assembly: GCF_044704955.1. Lineage (NCBI taxonomy): Eukaryota > Metazoa > Chordata > Chondrichthyes > Pristiophoridae > Pristiophorus > Pristiophorus japonicus. Next base: position 53,257,816 of record NC_091985.1, read on the forward strand.
CCCAGCTTGCAGGTCCCAGTGGTGATGTAGTATGGAACACCCAGTGCCACACTGTCCGAGGTTGCAGGTCCCAGTGCTGGTGGGATGCAGCATGGAACAGCCAGGGCACCACCGTCCGAGATTGCGCCTCCCACTGGGGGATTGCCGCAAGGCAGACGCAGGGTGAGGGGAAGGAGAAATCGACCACGTTCTCCTGAGATGCAGGATGCAACAGATGTGGTTCAGATGCTGGCACTGAGTGCAGAGGGCAATGACTTTACCCGATCACTCGTGCACACCATCAGTGGGGTGGGTAATGAGGTAACGGGACTGTCGGGAGAAATAACAATAACCACATGGGAAATGGGAACGATTTCCGGGAACATCAGTGAAGGAATAGTGTCCATGAGGGAGGGAATGTCAGAGGTAGTGGAAAGGACGGTACAGGCCTTCAGGGAGGACATGTGTGAGTTAGCTGGTGCAATAAGGGAACACACTCAGGCCATACGCCACCACTCCCAATGCAATCCCCACACCAGCCTCTGAAGAGACACAAGTCCTCCAACCCCCCCCCACCCCACCATCTCCACCCCCCATAAAGAAGTGCACATTCACCGAGATGGGGATGAGAGATGGGTGCAGCCTTTCTTTGCTGCTGCTGCTGTTGTTGTTGTTGTAGTTGATGTTACTGTTGTAACTGTTTTTGAATTGAAAGTTTTTTGTAAGTTATGTAAATTTACAACTTTATAAGTGATCTTAAAGTTTTTAAGTGAGCTTAGAGTGTAAATGTTCTCACATTTTGTAAGTTATGTAAATTTACAACTTTATAAGTGATCTTAAAGTTTTTAAGTGATCTTAGAGTGTAAGTTTTTTCAAATTGAATGTTTTTTGTAAGTTATGTAACTTTCCAAGTTTATAAGTGACCTTAAAGCTTTTAAGTGATCTTAAAGAGTTATATTAAAGTAAAGTTTGATGCAAGAATTATTTTATTACACTAAAGTGAAGTACATAGTAAACTATTGAATAAACTATATTTTACATTAAAACTGAGTCATGTTCCATTAACACAACACAACATTTAGAAACAACTGCGAAAAATAAACATGTCCATGCGGAATAGTTGTCGCTGAGCACTCAGGCATCAGTAAAGTGTTCACGGATGAGCTGCTGGCGCAAGGCTCGAGCAATCGTTAAAGGAGCACGATGGCCCACCTCCTCCGCCATCGTGCTCCGGCCTCAGGCACTTGCATGCTTTCCTCGTCATCATCCTCCTCCTTCCCCTCCTCCTGCTCGTCACCTGCATCTTCCAAATCATTCTCATCAGCCACTCTCACCGCAGGTGGGTCTTCCATTACCAGCTGCTGCTGCCTCATGATGGCTAAGTTCTGCAGCATGCAGCACACAACAGTGAACTGACCGACAATCTCATGGGAATATTGCAAGTAGCCTCCGGAATGGTCCAGGCATCGGAAACGCTGTTTCAAGATGCCAATGGTCCTCTCTATGATGCTGCGTGTCGTAATGAATGACATGTTGTGTTGAGGGTCAGCTTCCGTCCGGGTTACACGTAGGGGCGTCATGAGCCAGGTGGCCAGGCCGTATCCTTTGTCTCCCAGTAGCCAGCTCTGCCCTTCTGGCTGCTGCTCAAACATGTCAGATATAACGCTGTCGCGTAGGATGAACGCATCATGGGTGCTGCCAGGGTATCTTGCATCGACTGACATGATGTGATGCATGCTGTCACACACGAGCTACACATTAATGGAGTGGAAGCCTTTTCTATCCTGAACTGCTCGGCATCCTCCACAGGTGCTCACAAGGCGATGTGGGTACAATCAATGCAGCCCTGTACCTTTGGGAAGCCAGCAATCCTTGAGAAACCCACAGCCATCGTGCTCCGGCACTTGCATGCTTTCCTCGTCATCATCCTCCTCCTTCCCCTCCTCCTGCTCGTCACCTGCATCTTCCAAATCATTCTCATCAGCCACTCTCACCGCAGGTGGGTCTTCCATTACCAGCTGCTGCCGCTTGGGCGGTCATTGGGAACTTGATGAAGTTATTCCTCTGCGCATACAGTGTAGCCGTGACATGGTGAATGGAGACATGTATTCCATGTTGAGAGATGGCTCACACATCTCCAGTTGTAGCTTGAAACGATCCCAAGGCATAGAAGGAAAGTGCAGCTGTAACCTTCACGTCAACAGACAAAACAGTCCACCTGCTGCTTCTCACAACTCATAGATCTCACGGACATCTTCTCTGCGGAAACGCAGCCTTCTGACACAATCTGCATCACTCAGGTCCAGGTACAAACGCCTGACACGAAATTGCCGAGGTGGGTAAGGCCTCCTGCCCAGCAGCCTATGGGCTCTGATATTCCTGATGTGATGAGCTCTAATCAATTGTCTCCCACGTAGCACATTGATGCAGAACGCTCGTAAACGGTGTGGCATTGATATTGCTCCCCCCATACTTAAAGTTAAAGTTAAACTTTCAAAGGTCAAAGAAGGTGAAATGACAGCAAAGCAGGCAGCAGAGCAGAGTTTCCCAGGTCTGTCTCTCTCTCTCTCCCCCCAAGGTATGTATATAGACCACAACCAAAGGTCTTTTGTTCTCTCCCCCTCCCCCTTCAGTCATGTGACTTCACTCTCCCTCCTCGTCCACATCCACCCTCACCCAGCCTGTTGCAGCCTGTCCATGAGGTTGATTCCTGCAGCCAGCCAGCCAGCCTGTGTCTTCTGCTTGGATGTCGGTGGCCAGTTCCCTGTGCTCTCCCCGGTTGTCCCGCACCTATCCCTGGCCGAGTGGCCTCCCGCACTGGCCGGCCTGCTGACTTCCCAGACCAAGTTTTGATAGGAAGGTAGGACTTAGTTTTATTTTTTATTTCTTCTTGAATGTTTATATGCTTCTTGAGTGTTGTGCTTTGTTTAGTGCTTTGCAATGTCCTCTCCGACTCTCTTCCCAATCCTATCTCTGACCGAATGGTCTCAGATGTAACTACCTGCGCTGATTTCTTAACTCTCCACAAAGGTTTTCTGTGCGGCCACAAGTGGCCACATACGCTGGCCTAAGTTAGTTTGGAGCAACTATTAACTGTCCAAAGTGGCCTAAATGGCCAAAACAGGCATAGGTGGCAGGAAACGCCCCCTTTTGGAAGAAAACACTAAACAAAAACATCCTAACTAACTCACTTACACTGGCACAAATTGAATGTGCAAAATGGGGATTTTTAAGATACTCCAGAAAAATTAAGTCCCAAAAAAACGGAGCAACTACTGATTTGAGCCTCTGGTCTCTAATAGGCCTTACCCTATCTTTAGTTACCCTCTTACTCTTAATATATTTATAGAACATCTTTGGGTTTTCCTTAATTTTACTAGCCAAGAATTTCTCGTGCTCTCTCTTAGCATTCCTAATATCCTTTTTAATCTTGCATCTTAACTTTCTATATTCCTCTAAAGATTCTATAGTATTTAGCCGTAGGTATATGACATAAGTGTCCCTTTTTTTCTTTATCCTCCCCTGTAAGTCCCCAGACATCCAGGGGGCTCTAGAATTATTATTCACAACCTTTTTCTTTAAGGGCACATGTTTGGCCTGAGCCTTCCAGAACTCCTCCTTGAACGCCTCCCCTGTTCCGACACTGATTTACCCTCAAGTAGCTGTTTCCAGTCCATTATGGCCAAATCACTCCTTACCTTAGCAAAATTAGCTTTTCCCCAATTCGGAACTTTTATTCCAGGCCTATCCTTGTCCTTATCCATAACCAACTTGAATCTGACTGAATTATGGTCACTGGCATCCAAGTGCTCCCCCACTAATACCCCTTCAACTTGCCCAACTTCATTCCCCAAAACTAAATCCAAGACCACCCCCTCTCATGTTGGGCTTGCTACATACTGACTAAAAAAGTTCTCTTGAATGCATTTCAAGAAGTCCACACCCTTTATACCCTTCACACTAAATTTGTCCCAATCAATGTTTGGATAGCTAAAATACCCTATGATTTTTGGACTGCACAGTAATTTGCCTACATATTTGCTCCTCTATCTCCCTCCCACTGTTTGGGGGTCTATAATACACGCCCAGCAGTGTGATCACTCCTTTTTTATTTTTCAATTCGACCCATATGGCCTCATTTGATGATCCTTCCAACATATCATCCCTCCTCACCACTGTAATAGTTTCTTTAATCAGTACCGCAACCCCGCCCCACTTTTTATCCCCCTCTCTATCTTGTCTAAAAATCTTTTAACCAGGAATATTGATCTGCCAAACCTGCCCCTCTTTCAGCCATGTCTCTGTAATGGTTATAATGTCATACTCCCAAGTGACTACCTGTGCTCTTAGTTCATCCGCCTTATTCGCTATACTCCTTGCATTAGCACAGGAAGGCCTCCTTGCTTACTACTTACTAATCCTTGTTTCCTCTGTCTTACAGATTCGCTTTCTAGATTCTTGCTATCCAATTTCTGCTTTACTTCCTTCCCCTTTGAATTTGTTCTCAGGTTCCCATACCCCTGCCAAACTAGTTTAAACTCTCCCTAACAGCACTAGCAAAACTCCCCGCCAGGATATTGGTCCCAGCGCTGTTGAGGTGCAACCCGTCCAGTTTGTACATGTCCCATCTCCCCCAGAAGTGGTCACAATGCCTCAAGAATTTAAAGCCCTCCCTCCTACACCTACTTTCCAGCCACATGTTCATCCTCTCTATCCTTCTATTCTTATACTCATTAGCACGTGGCACCGGTAGTAACCGGAGATTACTACCTTTGAGGTCCTACCCTTTAATTTTCTTCCTAGCTCCCTGAATTCTGCCTGTAGGTCCTCATCCCTCATTTTATCTATGTCGTTGGTCCTGATATGAACCACGACCTCTAGCTGTTTACCCTCCCCCCCAGAATGCCCTGCGTCCGCTTTGTGACACCCTTGACCCTGACATCAGGGAGGCACCAAACCATTCGGGAGTCACGTCTACAGCTGCAGAAACACCTGTCTGTTCCCCTAACTATAGAATCCCCTATCACTAGAGCTCTTTTGTTCTTCGTCCCTTCCCCGTGTGCAGCTGAACCACATGTGGTGCCTTCGTATTGGCTCTGGCTGCACTCCCCAGAGGCACCATCGTCCTTACTGATACTGAGAGGTGAAGGAATTGGGGCAGCTCTGGCACACCAGCTGGGAGGGAGTACTGATAGCCACATCATGGTAGCCCATCGGATTCTGCACCATATCAGTGGGACTGTTGGAAAGAATTTAGGTCAATGTCGCATTGCTTTCTTGCAATTGGATGTGATAAAACCGACTGAAATGTCTCTAAGCTAATGGAGGCTTTTTTGTTGCACCTTGTTGAAAGTCCTTCATTGAGAAGGCCAATGGCAAAGGGAAAATTATGAGTGACTGACAAGTGTTCAGCATCTCACATGTTCTACATGCAAGCTGATTCATTAATTGTCTCACACAATATACTGAAATGTAACTGATGAACATATCATCTCAGGGGTGGCACGCCTCCATCTTTGGCCTCGCAAAAAGAGGGAAAAACTTCTTCACTCAGAGAGTTGTTAACCTGTGGAACTTCCTACCGCAGAGAGTTGATGCCAGTTCATTGGATATATTCAGGAGGGAGTTAGATATGGCCCTTATGGTTAAAGGGATCAAGGGGTATGGAGAGAAAGCAGGAAAGGGATACTGAGGTGAATGATCAGCCATGATCTTATTGAATGGTGGTGCAGGCTCAAAGGGCCGAATGGCCTACTCCTGCACATATTTTCTATGTTGCTATGTTTCTTAGCCTTAAGGGTCACCCTGCAACTTGGTAAACGAAAGTAATTGAATGGCAGCCTTCCTGCATTCATTGTCGTCTTGCGATGGCCTGATAACAGGACCCATTATACACTGTAGTCAGATTTGGATGGGAAGATATTCCTGATGAAGCAGATGACCTGAGGGACAGATGTGTGGTTGGCGCAATGCACCATAAATATGCCGTTAAAATGACACACGCACAAACAGAAGGTCAACAATGTGAGTGTATTTACAAGTGCACAATGACAAACATTACATAATATGACACATACATACATTTAGATCAGGAAGCAACACCCACCCCTCTACCCGGCACCACCTCCTCTCTTCACCCCCTTGCATCCATGCCTGCTTTCCTCTTCCTCCCCATGCCTACACGATGGAGTGGCCCTCCCCTGCCCCTCACTGCCTCTGGTTCAGAAGGTTGTGCAGGAAGGCGGTGCGATGTGTGTAGATATGTGCGTCTCGGTGACAACGTAGGGCAAGAGACTGAAGGCGCCGGGTTCTCCTGCTCCTCCGCATCTGTGTGCTCTGAGGGTGTGGAGTCGGGGGCTTGCACCACGCATGCAGAAGCCATCTCCTGCCTTATGGCCTCGACGCTTTCTGATGTGCGCTCCAACACTGTGAGGAGGCGCTCCATCCTTTCATGATGCTGCTGCTGAGTGATTGTGGCCATGCTGGCAGCTATCCCAACCATGGTCTGCTGCATCTCGTGACCTACCTCCACTCTGGTCGTTGAGAGTTGGTCAATCTGGCTCAATAGAGCGAGCAGTCCTGCATCCGCAAGTGATTGCTCGATGCTGCTGGGTGCTGGGGCCTTGTTTCCCTTTGCGCCATGGACTCTGCGTTTGCTTGAGCTTGCTTGAGTGGAGTCTGTTGGAGACCCCAGGAAATCTGAGCCCGATGCTGAGGTTCTGCGGACACTTGGCTGACTTGGCAGGGGGCTGAAGTCAGGCGCTTCCGGATCCTCCAGGTGAAGGGGCACAAATACGGGCCCTTCTCCCTCCTCTCTCTCCTCTTCTTCCTGGCCCTGGGTGGCAGAGATGGGAGTGGTGGGCATGGGTGATGTGGGCTGGGGGTGCAGGATGGATTGGGAGTCCTCGGGTGTGGAAAACGTCGGGGTGGTACGGCTTCTGTGAAGGCCAGAGGTCGATGGTCTCTCTAGATCCGTGGTGTCCGAGTCAGCATCTGCAAGTAGAGGACAAAATTTCAGTCTGTAGTGGGAGGGGTGGGGGGTGGTGAAAGTGAATTGTGAGCCGTTCCATCTCACATTATGCCAGCAAGGAGTCTCATCCCGACATGTCCACACCAATAATGGTCGACAAAGTCTGTGTTCAAAAGCGAGTGCATTAACATTGCAAGTACTTTCATGCCATGACCGTTGCTGATACCAGAGATGAGTGCAGCCTTACCCTGCGGTAGCACCGGATCTGCAGAAACATTCGTGGTTGGAATGCAGCGATGGCCCACCAATGTCAATGCATGCTCCTCCAGCCTGGTCAATTCCACCACATCTTGTGGGCCCCCTCTGGTCGCACTCAGGCTTGCCTGTTTGGCTGCTTGTTTACTCTGCACAAAGAAATATTGCAGTCTTTACCCCCTTTGCTCATGCCCCCCCCACACAGTCCCACACAGACACACATTGCGCGCACACCCTTTTTGGCCTTGGACAGGACGGGGCGAAAAAATTTGAGCTCACTTTAGCTGCCGCCAGCAAATCATTCCACCGTTTGCGGCATTGGTCCCCTTCCCGCACTGACCATGTGACCTGTGTCCATCCAAAGATGTCGGTATTGCGCTGGTGTTGGCTTGCCACACCCATCCTGGGTGAGTTCACTGTTCCTGCGCTACACCTCTGTCCCCAGCTCCTCCAACGCCTGCTCATTGAACCACAGAGCTCTGGGCCTGCTTCTGGCAATCTTCATTGATGCTTTCTGGCCACTCATCCACTATGACGAGAGGAATGGCTGCTCAAAAGTCTGGTTATAAATTTGTCATTGCCCCCTCTGCAACTCAGACTGGCCCCTCTCTAATGCCACCTCTGCTCTCTAACCTCCTCTCCTCTCTCTCCCCTCTCTCTCTCTCCTCTCTCTCACTCCTCTCTCTCTCCCTCTCTCCCTCTCTCTCTCCTCTCCTCCCACTCTCTCTCCTCTCCTCTCTCTCCTCTCCTCTCTCTCTCTCTCCTCTCCTTTCTCTCCTCTCCTCCCTCTTTCCTCTCTCTCTCCTTTCTTCTCTGTATTCTCTCTCTCCTCTTTCTCTCTCCTCTCTCGCTCTTCTCTGTATCTTCTGCTCTCTTCTCTTCTCTTTCTCTCCTGACTCTCTCTCCTGTCTCTTTCCTCTTCCCTCACAGGTGAAATTGAGTGGTGTCCTTCTATGGCCCTGAGCACTTACTCAATTAGTGTGCAAGGGCCACAAAAGGACTACAACAGGCTACACAAAACTACAAAAAAAAACGCCTAAATCCCACGCATGTGCAGTAGAGGCCCTCCGAAAAAAACCTGAGTGGCGAGGCCTCCACCTGACACATTCTGATGACGCTTGCCGCCGAGTCCCGCTCCTGCCCGCTCACCGACTAATGTCCACTGCCACTCTCGCAACGGCGACCAAAGCGGCTCCCGGTGGGACCTGGCGACAGTGGGCCCCAAAAACGGACCTCCCGTCCGGTGGCCGCTGAGAAATGGGAAGCCATGAATTTCAGGCCTTTGGTCTTCTCTGCCTCAAGTTGGGGAATCTGTAAGAATATTGGAAATAGTGAAATAGGAAAAAAATGACATAATTTTCTTAATGCTGCTGTGCTGCGTATTTAGCTAAGTGTGTGCTTTTTTTTTCTGAATTTCAAACTGTTACGAATGACTGACCCTTGTTACTCTCAGAACTGAGACAAAGCGGAACAATAGTCCAAAGATACAATAGTCAAATAAGATGAGACAATGAAAGTTAAAACAGTTGCCCATCTTGAATTCTTTGGAAAGCAAGTTATTAATCTGTAATGGTCTTGTAAATAACAACCCCATGGTGTGGGGTTCCTGTGGAGGGAGGAGTGGGGATAAGAACCTAGCATCTTTTGAGCTTGGGGCAGGGGTATCAGCGAAGACCATCCAGCTGTCAGAAGAAACTTTAACTCTCAGTAGACTGCCGAGCTGTCAGAGAACTTTAAACGACTACACCCTGCCCATAGATCAAACAGGGTAATATTGTTTTAATCTCTTAATATTGCTGTGTGAGCCTAATGCTGTTTTGCTCTCTATTATTATAATCATCTTCTAATGTTTCATCCTTCTACATGTATGATTTGATTATTAATAAATGAGACCGTGATTACTATTTGGTGACACGTCCAAATCTGTTATATTGTGCGAGCAGCAGGGAGTCCAGGGATGTCGGTGAGGCCTACAAGAGGCCAGCGCGTCAGAGAGGCGGGAGTGCGAGCAGTAGGGAGTCCGGCGATGTCGGTGAGGCCTACAAGAGGCCAGCGCGCGGAGAGGCCTATAAAGGCCAGCCGGTGCAGCTGCAGCAGGGAGAGAAGGCAAAAAAGAAGCAGAAAGAAATCGAAAGATGACATCACAGCCAAGGGGGTAAGTGATTGGAAAGTAGTTTTTCTTTTTCTTTTCTTTATCAGTAACATTTTAGCCTTGTTGTTGCCAAATTAAGTTTATCTAGGGGTTAAGTCATGGCAGGAGAGCTGAGACACATGTTATGCTCCTCCTGTACTATGTGGGAAGTCAGGGACACTTCCAGTGTCCCTGACGACTACCTGTGCGGGAAGTATGTCTGGCTGCAGCTCCTGACGGACCGCATTGCAGCATTGGAGCTGCGGGTGGATTCACTCTGGAGCATGCATGATGCTGAGAATGACGTGAATAGCACATTTAGTGAGTTGGCCGTACGCAGGAAAAGGGTACACAGTCAGATAGGGAATGGGTGACCAACAGGAAGAGCAGTGCAAGGAAGGTAGTGCAGGGTTCCCCTGCGGTCATCCCCCTGCAAAACAGATACACCGCTTTGGGTACTGTTGAGGGGGATGACTCATCAGGGGAGGGCAGCAACAGTCAAGTTCATGGCACCATGGGTGGCTCTGTTGCACAGGAGGGCAGGAAAAAGAGTGGGAGAGCAATAGTGATAGGAGATTCAATTGTAAGGGGAATTGATAGACGTTTCTGCTGCCGCAACCGAGACTCCAGGATGGTATGTTGCCTCCCTGGTGCAAGGGTCAAGGATGTTTCGGAGCGGGTGCAGGGCATTCTGAAAAGGGAGGGTGAACAGCCAGTTGTAGTGGTGCATATAGATACCAACGATATAGGGGAAAAAAAGGGATGAGGTCCTACAAGCTGAATTTAGGGAGCTAGGAGCTAAATTAAAAAGTAGGACCTCAAAAGTAGTAATCTCAGGATTGCTACCAGTGCCACATGCTAGTCAGAGTAGGTATCGCAGGATAGCTCAGATGAATACGTGGCTTGAGGAGTGGTGCAGAAGGGAGGGATTCAAATTCCTGGGACATTGGAATCAGTTCTGGGGGAGGTGGGACCAGTACAAACCGGACGGTCTGCACTTGGGCAGAAGCGGAACCAATGTCCTAGGGGGAGTGTTTGCTAGTGCTGCTGGGGAGGAGTTAAACTAATATGGCAGGGGGATGGGAACCTATGCAGGGAGACAGAGGGAAGTAGAATGGGGGCAGAAGCAAAAGATAGAAAGAAGAAAAGTAAAAGTGGAGGGCAGAGAAAAAGCAAAAAGGGCCACATTGCAGCAAAATTCTAAAGGCCAAAGTGTGTTAGAAAGACAAGCCTGAAGGCTCTGAGCCTCAGTGCGAGGAGAATTCGGAATAAGGTGGACGAATTAACTGCGCAGATAGCAGTTAACGGCTATGATGTAATTGGCATCACGGACACATGGCTCCAGGGTGACCAAGGTTGGGAACTCAACATCCAGGGGTATTCCACATTTAGGAAGAATAGACAGAAAGGAAAAGGAGGCGGGGTGGCATTGTTAAAGAGGAAATTAATGCAATAGTAAGAAAGGATATTAGCTTGGATGATGTGAAATCGGTATGGGTGGAGCTGCGGAATACCAATGGGCAGAAAACGTTAGTGGGAGTTGTGTACAGACCACCAAACAGTAGTGGTAAGGTTGGGGACAGCATCAAACAAGAAATTAGGGATGCATGCAATAAAGATACAGCAATTATCATGGGTGACTTTAATCTACATATTGATTGGGCTAACCAAACTGGTAGCAATGCGGTGGGAAAGGATTTCCTGGAGTGTATTAGGGATGGTTTTCTAGACCAATATGTTGAGGAACCAACCAGGGAGCTGGCCATCCTAGACTGGGCGATGTGTAATGAGAAGGGACTAATTAGCAATCTTGTTGTGCGAGACCCCTTGGGGAAGAGTGACCATAATATGGTAGAATTCTTTATTAGGATGGAGAATGACACAGTTAGTTCAGAAACTAGGGTCCTGAACTTAAGGAAAGGTAACTTCGATGGTTTGAGGCGTGAATTGGCTAGAATAGACTGGCAAATGATACTTAAAGGGTTGATGGTGGATAGGTAATGCCAATCATTTAAAGATCACATTGATGAACTTCAGCAATTGTACATCCCTGTCTGGAGTAAAAATAAAACAGGGAAGGTGGCTCAACCGTGTCTAACAAGGGAAATTGAGGATAGTGTTAAATCCAAGGAAGAGGCATATAAATTGGCCAGTAAAAGCAGCAGACCTGAGGACTGGGAGAAATTTAGAATTCAGCAGAGGAGGACAAAGAGTTTAATTAAGCAGAGGGAAATAGAGTATGAGAAGAAGCTTGCCGGGAACATAAAAACTGACTGTAAAAGCTTCTATAGATATGTGAAAAGAAAAAGATTAGTGAAGACAAACGTTGGTCCCTTGCAGTCGGATTCAGGTGAATTTATAATGGGGAACAAAGAAATAGCAGACCAATTGAACAAATACTTTGGTTCTGTCTTCACGAAGGAAAACACAAGTAACCTTCCGGAAGTACTAGGGGACCAAGGGTCTAGTGAGAAGGAGGAACTGAAGGACATTAGGTGGGAAATTGTGTTCGGGAAATTGATGGGATTGAAGGCTGATAAATCTCCGGGCCTGATAGTCTGCATCCCAGAGTACTTAAGGAAGTGACCCTAGAAATAATGGATGCATTGGTGATCATTTTCCAACAATCTATCGACTCGGGATCAGTTCCTATGGACTGGAGGGTAGCTAATGTAACACCACTTTTTAAAAAGGGAGGGAGAGAGAAAGCGGATAATTATAGACCGATTAGCCTGACATCAGTGGTGGGGAAAATGTTGGAATCAATCATTAAGGATGAAATAGCAGCGCATTTGGAAAGTGGTGACAGGATCGGACCAAGTCAGCATGGATTTATGAAAGGGAAATCATGCTTGACAAATCTTCTGGAATTTTTTGAGGATGTAACTAGTACAGTGGACAAGGAAGAACCAGTGGATGTGGTGTATTTGAACTTTCAAAAGGCTTTTGACAAGGTCCCACACAAGAGATTGGTGTGCAAAATCAAAGCACATGGTATTGGGAATAATATACTGACGTGGATAGAGAACTGGTTGGCAGACAGGAAGCAGAGAGTCGGGATAAACGGGTCCTTTTCAGAATGGCAGGCAGTGACTAGTGAAGTGCTGCCAGGCTCAGTGCTGGGACCCCAGCTCTTTACAATATACATCAATGATTTGGATGAAGGAATTGAGTGTAATATCTCCAAGTTTGCAGATGACACTAAACTGGGTGGCGGTGTGAGATGTGAGGGGGACGCTAAGAGGCTGCAGGGTGACTTAGACAGGTTAGGTGAGTGGGCAAATGCATGGCAGATGCAGTATAATGTGGATAAATGTGAGGGTATCCACTTTGGGGGCAAAAACAAAAAGACAGAATATTATCTGAATGGTGGCAGATTAGGAAAAGGGGAGGTGCAACGAAACCTGGGTGTCATGGTTCATCACTCATTGAAAGTTGGCATGCAGGTACAGCAGGCGGTAAAGAAGGCAAATGGTATGTTGTCCTTCATAGCTAGCGGATTTGAGTATAGGAGCAGGGAGGTCTTACTGCAGTTGTACAGGGTCTTGGTGAGGCCTCACCTGGAATATTGTTTTCAGTTTTGGTCTCCTAATCTGAGGAAGGACGTTCTTGCTATTGAGGGAGTACAGCAAAGGTTCACCAGAATGATTCCAGGGATGGCTGGACTGTCATATGAGGAGAGACTGGATCAACTGGGCCTTTATTCACTGGAGTTTAGAAGAATGAGAGGGGATCTCATAGAAACATATAAAAGGCTGATGGGATTGGACAGGTTCGATGCAGGAAGAACGTTCCCAATGTTGGGGAAGTCCAGAACCAGGGGTCACAGTCTAAGGATAAGGGGTAAGCCATTTAGAACTGAGATGAGGAGAAACTTCTTCACTCAGAGAGTTGTTAACCTGTGGAATTCCCTACCGCAGAGAGTTGTTGATGCCAGTTCATTGGATATATTCAAGAGGGAGTTAGATATGGTCCTTACGGCTAAGGGATCAATGGGTATGGAGAGAAAGCAGGAAAGGGGTACTGAGGGAATGATCAGCCATGATCTTATCGAGTGGTGGTGCAGGCTCGAAGGGCCGAATGGCCTAGCCCTGCAACTATTTTCTATGTTTCTATTCATGCTACACTTTTCTCAGCTATGAGAATTAGGGGTCATAGGGCTAGATTTTCCATTATATTTGCATGCATACCGCCCGCTTAACATCCATTTTAACGCTGTAACGCCCATATATCGCCCATTTAGGCACAAAATAGAAAGTAACACCCATTTGTCGGTCACTTATCGCTGAACGTTACTTTCGGTATGTACATAATGCCGATAAAAAATAATACCGCCCACCCACATTTTTTGGGCGGGAAGATCAGAATGGGCGACTCCAACGCCCATAATATCACCGAGCATTATTTTCAGCAAGTAATTAACACCAAGATTTAATAATACTGCCCAGCCACTGTTTTTTGTCGTAATGATCACATTTGCCAAAACTAATGCCCAGAAAATCGCCCATCCTTACTTTCGGCACCTCGCACACATCTCGCCGACAATATCACTTGCCGAAAAAACCGCTGTAAAAAAGTTGAACTGACCGGAACTACTCACAGTGATATGGACGCCATTTTCTCCGGTCGCATCATTTAAAAGGCTGCTCTGCTTCAACTTCGGGGGAGTTTGGATGTACTCTGGAGGTGTTTTGAGGTGATGTGAACACCTGAACAAACATCTTATCATAATGTGGACAATTGGAATTTACTTTAGGTGTCTTAGTGGGGACATTCATTGTTTGTGAACAATCGGTGTAATACAGATAGATATTGGAATGGGGTCTGTCATTTCTCAGCCTCTCTTGATGATCATACACATGCTGCAGACTTGAGATGGTCGAAGGTACATTCGACAGCATCATGTGCTCCAATGTAAGACGTGCCAGACTGATGAGGAGGACAAGACGTTACACCCTCCGCACTTACAGGGAGAAGCAGTCCTACCTCAACTTGTGCAACACCACCTGCCTTCGGAAACTGCGCTTCCACAAAGAGGTTATCAGTGAGATATACCAGCTCATCAGGTGAGATCTACAGCCTGCCAGCATCATCAGGACTGCACTGTCCGTCGAAGCCAAGGCCATCGTGGCATTTTCATTCTATGCATTGGGTTCCTTTCAGGCTTCAGCTGGCGACATTTGCGCTGTATCTCAGCATGCCACACATTGCTGCATTAGACAGGTCACTGAAGCCCTTTACGCATGGGGTGGACTTGATCAGCTACCTTATGACCAGGGAGGCTCAGACTGAGAGGGCTTTAGGATTCTACCGAATTGCAAACTTCTCCAAGGTGCAGGGAACAATAGACTGTATGCACATGGCGATGCTTGCACCTTTTCAGGATGCAGAGGTTTTTAGGAACCGCAAGAGATTCCATTCCCTGAATGTGCAACTCGTTGTCGACCACCAGCAAATTATTATGGTTGTGAATGCTAAATTTCCAGGCAGCATCCATGATGCTCACATCCTGCGTGAGAGCACTGTGTCTGATATGTTTACCAATCAGCCACAAGGTCAATGCTGGATGCTTGCTGACAAAGGATATGGCCTTGCCACCTGGCTGATGACCCCCCTGCATGACACCCACACCGAAAACAAGAAGTGCTACAACGAGAGCCACAGAGCCACTTGCAATATCTTGGCGAAAACCATTGGAGTGCATAAGCAGCGCTTTAGATGCCTGGACCGCTCAGGAGGCGAGCTTCACTACCACCCTGAGCAGGTAGCTCAATTCGTGGTGGTGTGCTCCATGCTGCACAACTTGACTATCAGGAGGGGACAAGAATTGCCAGAAGGGTGTGATGGTCCACCTCAGGAGAGAGCGGAAGAGGAGGACGAGGAGGTAGACCCTGACCTCGGGCCAGACAATCAGGCTGACGCTGAAATCCTGCCCTCGCCCCCTTCTAGACCGCAGGAAAGGGCCCGTGGTGGCGACAAAGCTGCAAGACTCTTACGTCAGCAGCTCATAAATGAGCATTTTGCTTGAAAGAACGTTAGTGGTATTTACAAAGCTGCAACATTGCTGGGTGTGCAGGTCATACATCAATGGTGTGCATCACCTTGGTGACAGTTAAAGTTTAAGTTGATTCAAATTAAGTGTAATTATACTCTTTCAAGTTAAGGAATCACCAGTGTGTAACGGTGCAGCTATCTGAGACAATGCACAGCAAGGTTATGTTAACTAAAAAAACATTTAATCCGACCATTTGTCTGAAATCATAAGTATATCTGTAAAAAACATCCCACCCCACCCCACCACAAATTTATCACATTTACATTCTTACAATGGTCCCCATTTCCCGCAAAACAGAACACAAATGCGCACCAACAAGGTAGCCCCTTCGCTCCTTGCCCCGACCCTCCCACCAAAATAGCAGCAGCAACCTAAAAATATGCCCCAGACAACACCTGCGGCCATACACCTCACTTTCCTTCCCCCCGCGCCCCTCCCCCCCCACCCCCTGCTTCTCCTCCCCACCTCTACCCCTTCCCCTTCCCCTCCTGACTCCAAGCTGCCTGGCCAAGGAGCTCCTCTGGCGATGCTTCATTGGGGGGGATGAAGGCAGAACCACTGTTTGGACGGATACGGGAGAGGACGGTCCCGAGGTGGGAACATGCTCGAGCCAGAAGCAAGATCTTCCTCCTGGCTCTCATGTGTCGTTGGCAATGGGGGTGCAGCACCTTGGGATGCAGTGCCGTGCTCCGGGATCACTGGAAGACCTCTGCCACCAGTGTTCCTGGCTAACAGCTCCAGGGCCTCCACCATCCCTTCCATGTTATATATTATTTGTTGGACAAAAACTCGGTGCCAACTACATTCTTGTTGCTTAATAGGCTTTTTGCTGCTGGTGAATCTCCCTCGTGCCTCCCACAACAGCCAAACAAGCACACATCACACCCACACACTCTTTCAGTCCCTCTCTGCTCCCTCTTTCTCTGTCTCCTCTTCTGCGCATGTCATGATGACCCCTGACCTCCTGAATCGCGGGAAACGAGTGTTGCCATGCTGTTGCTAAGGACAGTGGCACTTTGCGGCAGAAGGTTAAAGAGATTTAATGCTAAGGCCCATTTCAGATCGCTCGTGGTAACACCCATTTTTAAAAATGGAAACTAGGGGGTTTGAAAATGGGCGATAATCCGATGATGTGAAAACTCATATTTACTGCCCACGCTGGAAATAACGCCCATTTTTGGGCGATTTGCACAAAAGTAGAAAATCTAGCCCATAATAATCCTCTAAGTACTCTAAGTGTGCTCTAACCAAGGTTCAATACAAGTTTAGCATAGCTTCCCTACTTTTCAATTCTATACCTCTAGAAATAAACCCTAGTGTTTGGTTTGCTTTTTGTATGACCTTGCTAACCTGTGTCGCAACTTTTAGTGATTTGTGTATTTGTACTCCGAGATCCCTTTGTTCCTCCACCCCACCTAGACTCGCACCCTCCAAGTAATAAGTGACCTCCCTATTCTTCCTATCAAAATGTAAATGAAGTATTTCTTGAGTATAAATCAAAAAATAATGGAGGCTTGTAAGAAAGGTACGGCAATAATCATGGGTGATTTTAATCTTCGTATTGATTGGACAAATCAAATTGGCAAAGGTAGCCTTGAGCAAGAGTTTCTAGAGTGTAGTCAGGGTGGTTTCTTAGAACAATACGCTGTGGAACCAATCAGAGAGCAGACTATTTTAGATCTGGTAATATGTAATGAGACTGGATTAATTAATGATCTCATAGTAAAGGCTCCTCTTGGGAAGAGTGGTCATAGTATGGTAGAATTCAAATTCAATTTGAGGGTGAGAAAGCTAGGTCTCAAACTAGTGTCCTGAACTTGAATGACAAGGGAGTCAAGGGCTATGGGGAGCGGGCAGGGAAATGTAGTTGTGGCCAAGACCAGATCAGCCATGATCTTATTCAATGGCGGAGCAGGCTCGAGGGGCCGAATGGCCTACTTTTGCTCCTATTTCTTATGTTCTTATATGTTATGTTTTTATGTAATACCTCACATTTTTCTGTGTTGAACTTCATTTTCCAATTATATGCCCATTCTGCAAGTTTATTAATGTCCTCTTATAATTTGTAGTCAGTATTGACTATTGCCCCCAATTTGGTGTCATCTGCAAATTTAGAAATTGTGCTTTTGATTCCAAAGTCTTAATATAAATTGTGAACAACAGTGATCCCAGCACTGATCCTTGTGGAACACCACTATCTACCTTCTGCCACTGTGAATAGCTATCTTTTACCCCTACTCTCTGCTTTCTGTCTTGAAGCCAGCTAGCTATCCATTCTGCGACTTGTCCCCTGACTCTGCATTCTTTGATCTTGTTCATCAGTCTATTATGGGGTCTTATCGAAGGCCTTTTGGAAATCTAGATAAATTATATCTACTGCATTACCATTGTCTACTATCTCACCTCCTTAAAAAATTCAATGTGGTTGGTCAAGCAAGACTTTCCCTTTTGAAATCCATGCTGACTATTCATTATTATATTTTTGTTTTTTAGATGTCCTTCTATTTTCTCCTTTAATACATATTCTATTATTTTTCCTAGCACTGATGTTAAACTGACTGGTCTATAATTCCCTGGACATCCCCCTTTTTAAGTATAGGTTTTACTTTAGCTATTCACCAGTCCTCTGGCACTACACCTTTTTCTAATAAATTGTTAAATACAGTATGTATAGGAATGTCTCTGCTATCTCTTCCCTGGATTCATTTAAAATATGTGGATGCAATCCTGCTCCTATTATTTGTGTTCTTATAAATTTAATTCAAAAAATGCCACAAGGTCATTATTTCAAACTATAGCATCCATTGACCTCCATCTCTGACAAACTGGAGGGGGATATTTATCCACTAAACAAGCTAACAAATTATTTTCAATTGGGAAATCTAGGTGAATGACCAAAGCCCATATTGAAGGATGCCACCAAGGCTGAAGAGAGGAATAAAGACAAAATAATCAAGATGTGGGGATTGGGTGACACCAAACTAAGGCTTTACAAGAATGTAGAACGTGAGGAGGGAGGAGGAGAAGGAAAGGAGTTTCTCTATTTTGGGAAGGAATGAGTCAGAGTAGGAGATAGTGTGATGAGTGTTGATTTCAACACAGTGAGAATTCAGGATGGAGGATTATATCGAATGGCCTAATTGGGGTTTACGAGGGTCAAGAAATTCAAAGCAACAACCACAGTAGCGTCATTAAAATAGAAAAGAATAAGAAAGGTTGTGATGGAGAGGGAGACGTTAGATAAAGTGTACTTTCTGATGGTGTACATTAAATCTATCCACAGCTTTCCTGTCCCTACATAGTTCACAGCCACAGAACATTAATGAAAACAGTACAAATAACTTGCAAATATTAAAATTAATAAGTGATTGAAAGGAGTGATTTTAAGGCTGCAATCTGATCTTGGGGTTCACACAACAGCTATCAGCTTGTTACAAGCACGTTAATGGAATCCTTTGAACCCTTTGATTGATTGCAGCTTTGGAATCACTATCTGCTTTCTGTTGCCTAAATGTGATATACATGGCATCTTTTATTAATCACCACAAAATTAAGCACTGCAAATTTCTACCAGTTCCAATAATTCAAGTTCTAATTTGGGTCCTAGCTGTAATGTCAAATGCTGATCAACCTGCTGTGAATTCCCAGGATGTTCTATTTTGCTTTGAGCTGATGTTTGCTGAGCGAAGTCCCCTTGTGCATTGATAGAGTTAGGGACAGAGAACCATGAGCTCTAATCTGCCTTATCTGTAAGTTTATATTGAAAGATTCAAAAGAGCAAGAGATCAGAACTCTTCAGATTTGCAAATGGACATAGGTTAAGTAATTATTTTTGAGTTGTGCAGGAACCATCTCCAAATAGGAATCATTTCTTACTTAATTTTCTACATATGTCTTCTTCTTAGGCGGTCCCTCGGATCAAGGATGAATTGCTTCCAGGCCAAAAAGGGATGAGTTCAATGAGTTCACAGGTGTTTCAGTGAAGCACTCAATATTCCAGGTCTCGAACTGCATATTAAAGGTTGGAAGATGCTTGTGCGTGGATTTTTTTTCACATGTGGTGGCTGTTACACACCAGCCACCACACGGACTTGACAGAGTTAGGTACATATATAATCTGTGCGCAGTAATATAACATATAAGAAGTGGAGTTAAGTTAGAAGATTAACCATGATCTTATTGAATGGCAGAGGGGCCGAATGGCTACTCATGCTCCTATTTCTTATGTTCTTCTGTTCTTAGATTATAATTATTATTCTTAATATCCCAACAGCATGTAGTGAAATCATAAATAACATAATAAACTTCATCCTTTCACTGTTGGTTCTTCTTGCGCTCTGGAGCACACAAACATATTTTTCTCTTCACACAAACTAATTTTGCTTTAGTTGTACGGTTTATTCCCTCTAGAAAGAAAACACAGACATGCTGTGTCACATACGCTCCCAGTGGAATTAATTCTTTCACTTTTTCTGCACTAATGCTGTAAGCACAAGCCAAAAAACTACACTTGATTGATGCAACAAGCCCAGACGAGACCATGATGTAATCCACAGTTAAGGAGAAACCATCATCATCAACATGAGTCATGCGAGTTGTAGCAAAGGTACTAGAGGCCACACTTACAAAATACTAATAACCCCTGGTTCAGCAAATAGCTTTATCTCAGTTGCAAAGTTCTACAGCATTTCAGTACACTCTGCCAGCCAGAAATAGATTTAACAATTGTTTAAAAGTTTAACTTGAATCAGATTTTGTTTTCACAACCAGATTTTGTGGTCTATTTTTTTAGCTTATTAATTGAATAAAGGAAGTAAAATGAACACCTCCTCCAAATTATTACTGGTCAATCTCCATGAAAAATGAAACCAAAAGCAAATAAAACCCTTTTATATATTTAAGATGTATTCCTCAAGATTGTAAAAAATGTCCTTTTCCTGAGTTCTCAGTCTAACTAACCTATTTGTCTCCAATTTCCTAGCTGCTTTTTGTAAGGCGACAACTAATGCTGGGGTAGGGTTCCACGTGCATCACTACTCTCTGATACCTTGCTCAAGTGTCATTCATCATGTGGAACATTTCTAGTGAGACATCTGTGGCTAGTTTCGAAATCAGTGTCAACCATTTTTTTGCTGATATCTGTTGCTTTTTACTACTCTGTGTGTCAGTTGTTGCTCAGTGGGTAGCACACTCGCCTCTGAGTCAGAAGGTTTTGGGTTCAAGTCCCACTCCAGGGACTAGAGCACATAAATCTAGGCTGACACTCCAGTGCAGTGCAGAGGGTGTGCTGTTCTGTCAGATGAGATGTTAAACCAAGGCCCCGTCTGCCCTCTCAGGTGGACATAAAAGATCCCATGGCACAATTTCGAAGAAAAGCAGGAGAGTTATCCCTGGTGTCCTGGCCAATATTTATCCCTCAATCAACATAACAAAAACAGATTATCTGGTCATTAACATATTGCTGATAGTGGGGGTTTGCTGTGCGCAAGTTGGCTGCCACATTTCCCGCATTACAACAGTGACTACACTCCAAAAATGTTTAATTGGTTGTAAAGCGTTTTGAGATTTCCGGTGGTCGTGAAAGGCGCTATATAAATGTAAGTCTTTATTTCTTTTCGTTCTATAAGACTGTGCTTTTTAGACTAACAATATCATTTCTACTGGTTAAAATGATAGAAGTATTAATTGGATAATTAGCATAGAGGAGCAAAATAATATAAAATATTGAACTACAAGAAGACGATTAGCAATGTGTGACCTTCCTCTTCCAATGGGCCATGGACAATCTATTCTAAACTCATCCAGGCTTATTTAATTTCCTGAAGGAGAGAAACAACTGGTGTTAGCACTTCCAGGAAGAGAAAATCCTCGCGTCACTGAAGGCTACTGCATGGAAACATCAGATACTGGCCTAACATTATTCAATCCTGAACTGTTGTCTTCTATGGCTGGCATTCCGATAGCCCCTCAGTATTAGAGCGACAGCACTTTGCAGAGATTGACCATCCATGCATATATGCGTTCCTGTAACCCTCAAACCATTTCAAATTAGTTGCACAGCTCAGTCACTTACTGTACTCAGAACCACAAGGTTACTGGGGTGCAGATTTGAATCCTAGCAAGGTGCACTCAACCTTTTCATTCCTGCTGAGGTGGATAAAATGAGTACAATGGGGTGTGGGGTTCGCAGTGTGGCCACACTGTTTCAGTATCTGTATTTCAACACTCCCAGCTGATCAGTAATACTCGCACCAAAGCATTCCAAAATGTGCATCCAATAAAGATCGACCTCAGTGAATTAACTTCTTTGTCTCTCTGTCCTCTTTATGACCAGATATGTATCCAAGCTCTTTTTAAAATAGTTAATCAACACTGCGTTAGCCACTTTTGATGGAAGTCTGTGTATTTTATAAGTTTGTATTCAACTAGAATAATGTGCAGCAAACATAATAGATAAAGGGCTCAAAATTTGCCACCATTTAGCTCCATTTTTTTTGACCTAACAGTGTTTTTTGGAGCTAACTTAATTTAAGGCGATTTTGCTAATTTCGCCAATGGTATAATGCCA
The DNA here is from genome assembly GCF_044704955.1 of Pristiophorus japonicus. Taxonomy (NCBI): domain Eukaryota; kingdom Metazoa; phylum Chordata; class Chondrichthyes; family Pristiophoridae; genus Pristiophorus; species Pristiophorus japonicus. Next base: position 53,279,774 of record NC_091985.1, read on the forward strand.
TCCTTAACAGATATCGGACGTTTTTTTTTAAAGTACCATTTTTCTGACGACGCTCGGGGTGAAACCCACCCATAACGCCATTTTTGCCCATTTTTGCGAGTTTCGCTAATAAGGATTTTTTTAAGGACAGCACTAAGGACCACTTTTTAAAACCTTGCCTTGCCAAGTCGGAGTTCGATCGAAATTGGCATTACTGACGCCATCTTGAGAAACGGAGCTGAGTTACAGCGTTTGGAGGGAGGGAACAAAACTTATATTATATACAAAATACTTAGAAATGTTTGTGCGGAGGGAAAAGACAAACTTTATTGCAGTTCAAAACTGAAATTGCAAGAGGTGCTTAAGTTCCACCACTGAACTGTTGACGTCCCGTCTCTGCTGCTCACCGGACTCGAGGCACACAGGGTCGGAACACTGGCCAGCAGTATCGCTCCCTCGGCCGGACACAAGAGCTCGGCGCTTGGCTTCCACCTCCCCTCGGGCTTCTTTCGAAGCCGAGTGCTGAGCTCCTCTGTCCGGCCAAGGGAGCGATCCTGCCGGCCGGCATGCCGACCCTGTGTGTCTCGAGCCCGGTGAGCAGCGGAGACAGGATGTCAATAATTTGGTGCAAACATTTAAATGGTACATTTTGCCCACAGTGTTGATTTTCTCTGTTGTATTCTCTGGCCGAAATCTCTGCCGACTCGCAATTGTGCGTCGCGTTACCCTGGAAACCTAAATGCTTCGAGTCGAGTGTTTTGCATGCGCAGAACGGGCCTCATTTTCTCGGTGCAAGAAATGACCTCCACCCTTAAAACCGGAGGTATTTCTGCGCTGCCCTAAAATGAAAAATAAGTTTGGTTCAATTTTGGACTTTTTTTGGGCATTATTTCAGACTGAAACAATGGCCGTCAATCGGAAATAACGCCAAAAAACAGAGCTATTTTACAATGTGGAATTTTGGGCCCAAAGTACCTGTGGGATAAATAACAATTTGAATAGGTGATATTTAACGTCTGCTTAGAACTGCAGCAATGCCAGGCAAGTTAGGGTTCTGTCGGAGAATTCCTTCTCAGAAACAAAATATTGATAGTCTGCAATTTTATTACATCTGATCCATTAAGTGAGGCAAATATGGACATATAACTATAGACGGTAACATTTCAAGGTTACACTCTACAAGGCCAAGCTTTGAGTCGTAATCTTAGTAGAGTAACAGAAAGATTTAAGATCGAAAAGTTAAGACTTTACTTACTGTGACTCTAATCTGAAGTTTGCATAGTTTGGGAGCACTGTTCTTCCCTCCAGGACCTGAACTGAACTAACACTGGTGTGTGTGTGCATCCGGCTTTAAACAGTAACTGCAGTCCTTAAAGTGAAAATCCTATAATATTTTGAAGTGTTGATGCACACGTAGCAACTTTTGATAGAGTTTTGAAATGATTAATAGATTGAGCCCAGGACATGTAGCCTAGATTTTCCGACCTGTGTTATTTTAAATGGGTTCCCACCAGGAGTAAAATAATGCTGATCAGAAAAATATTTTGATTCTCGATGGGATATTTTCTTTCTCATTTCTGCGGGCCAGCTAGTCTAAGAAAAGTTAATTTCAACAAGATAAGTCACACTGCGAGGGTTCTTAACAAAGTAAGGTCGACACTTCTAAATGTGTGAAAGAAATTGATGATGGTTGCCAATGGTAATGTAACAGTGTAGGAATGGAGGAAGAATATGACAGTATATGGAAACAGTGCAAACTTATTCAGTATCTACCTAATACTAACTTCCAGCTGGTATATGCTAAAGCACCTTCAGTTTTTATAAAGGGAAAGAAAGTGGAATGGCAAAGATAAATACTGAACTTTGAAAAAGAAGCATAGTTAATGCTAGGTGATTTCACATCTTAAGTGATCACACAATAGTTGTACTAATAGCTTGTGAACAGCAATGCATTTATACAGCAGAGATTATCACCTACAAAGCAGCGGTGCTATTCTAAATGCATACATTTTCCAACAATTGTTCCATTCTCTATATTTTGATTGCAATATAGAAAGTCTGGAGAGTCGGAGTGTAACCACTTACATTTATTTTTACTAATCAATAACCTAAGAAGGTAAGTTACAAATTGTCAAATCACCATGGTTTTGTTTCACCACTCATAAATACAGAATTTACAATTTTACAGTGAGGCTGCAGGTTTCGCTTATTGTATGAACATACAAAAAAGATTATTGCCAATAACCTGCAGGCCAGTTACAATGCACAGTTTCCAGCAACAGGAAGCCGATTCAGATTGCCATTGGTACAAACTTCAGCTTTGCGGTGGTCGCTACTGGTGCGAAACACATGACATTTCGCAGGTAGCCTAAAGCAAGCAGTTACATGGACTTCCATTTTTCCTTGTCAGAGAGCAACACATAGCCAGCAGTATGATTTTAATCTGCAAAGTCCCACACAACTCCAAGCAGGTGCCAATCGTAAACCATGCCTGTAATATAACACTACCATTAGGGACCAATTTTCAGAGTATTGGTAACTCTGTGGAGGTATTTGTAGAAACGACTTCCTTCTATAAATAATCCCAGGTCCTGTTCTCAAGATTTAAAGGAACAGTGGGGTTTTAAAGAGGGAGGGCTTCGATGGCAGAGGCTGCAAGGTGTATTTACAAAAGTTTCACACTCCTAGTTCTCTGCGCTGTGACATTTTCTTGCAATAGCTTCTACTTTTGTAATAGCCATTTAAAAAATATTTATTCACAATTGTTACAATAGTTAGCTCCAATTTGTATTGTTCATCTTGGAGTGCATCACGCCTGAGTCTGACCCTGTCCTTGCTCAGCTTTCAGACACGCAAATTTTCGAGGAGGGACCAGTTAATAGCAATAAGAGGCGAGAGACCTGGGTTGCTTTTTCCCGTTCTACAGCCTGGAGACGCAGTTCTAGAACCCTGCTCCCACCTCTCTGCTGCTCTGAGTGAGACTGGCTAACTTGGCGCACACCAAGGATTGAATCTGGCCCGGAAATGCCATGGTGGGAGATTGCGGAACTCCCCACGAATGAGCTACTTCATTGATTTTCCTCATTGTCTTGGAAGAGGCAGAACTTCCGTCCGCCCCTTACAAGACAAACAATGGGCAGGGGCTGTGTCAGGTGTAGGGATTCCCTAAGCCAAGAGTTCCTGTTCCTGCTCCTCAGTCAGACCCAGTTTTGTGGTGGCAGCTGGGACACTGAATGAGGGGAGCATGCAAGGCTGCACTTGGGCTCCGCCGATAGGTGTTAAACGTCAACAGCTTCTATACAGGAATAGAAAAGGGAAGGGGGAGGGAAAAACACACACACACCAAGCGAAGAAATAGTGCTTAAGTGTAATAAACAGGAGATGGTTAAATGGCAGGAGTGATATTAGCAGGTACCATAGGAGGCATAATGACAAAAATCAAATAAATTAAAGACATTTATGAGACACAGATCACAGAGAATGTATGAATAGGTGAGGATGTGGGGAGAAAGCAGAGCACTTTACAGCTGTCTCTTCGGGGTTCATGCGATTGTGTTTTCCCTCACCTTCCAACTGGTCTGTTCCTATTTTAACTGCTGTTTATCTGTAACAGCTTCCAGTTCTGAAGAAAGTTCTAAGAATGATTCCAAGAATGAGGGACTTCAGTTACATTGATAGACTGGAGAAGCTGGTGTTGTTCTCCTTGGAGCAGAGAAGATTGAGAGGAGATTTAACAGAGGTGTTCAAAATCATAAAGAGTCTGGACAAAGTAGATAGAGAGAAACTGTTCCCATCGGCAGAAGGGTCGAGAACCAGAGGACACAGATTTAAAGTGATTGGCAAAAGAACCAAAGGCGATGTAGGAAAAAACTTTTTTAACACAGTGAGTGGTTAAGTGGTTGACATGGCCTTCATCGGTGTCCGTCCCATCTCCCACACTTTTGTACTCACCCCTTCCCCTTCCTTCCAGAACCACAATAGGGTTCACCTTATCCTCACCTTCTGCCCCATCAATATTCAATGGATCATCCTCTGCCATTTCCGTCACCTCGAGCATGATCCCACCACCAAACACATCTTCCTCTCCCCTCCCCTTTCAGCATTCTGAAGGGACTGTTCCCTCTCCGACACCCTGGTCCACTCTTCAATCGCCCTCAACACCCCTTCCTCTTCCCACGGCACCTTCCCATGCAAGCGCAGGAAATGCCACACCTGCCCTTTTACCTCCTCCCTTCCCATTGTCCAGGGCTCCAAACACTCTTTCCAGGTGAAACAGCGATTTACTTGTACATCTTGCAATTTACTATACTGTATTCGCTGCTCACGATGCGGTCTCCTCTACACTGGGGAGACCAAACGCAGATTGGGTGACCGCTTTGCGAAACACCTCTGTTCAGTCTGCAAGCGTGACCCCAGGTTTCCGGTCATCTGATATTTTATTTCTCTGCTTCACTCCCACTCAAACCTCTCTGTCCTCAGCCTCCTGCACTGTTCCACTGATGCTCAGCACAAGCTCAAGGAACAACAATTCATCTTTCGATTAATCACCTTAGGCAGTCCCTTGGAGTCGAGGATGACTTGCTTCCACACTAATATGAATTCTCAGGTGACTGATGAGTCCAATGTGGAGACCTACAGTCTCTGTCGCAGGTGGGGCAGACGGTGGTTGAAGGGACGGGTGGGTGGGGTGCTTGGGTTGTTGTGCGCTCCTTCTGCTGTTTACGCTTGGTTTCCGCTTGCTCCCGGCGAAGAGACTCGAGGTGTTTGGCGCCTTCCCAGATGCTTCCCCTCCACTTTGAGCGGTCTTGGGTCAGGGATTCCCAGATGGTGGTGGGGATGTTACACTTTTTGAAAGAGGCTTTGAGGGTGTCCTTGAAGCATTTCTTCTGCTCACCAGGGACTCGCTTGCCGTGTCGGAGCACTGAGTAGAGCGCTTGTTTTGGGAGTCTAGTATCGGGCATGCGGACGATGTGGCCCATCCATTGGAGTATGGTCAATGCTTCGATGCTGGGGATGTTGGCCTAAGCAAGAACACTGACGGTGGTGCACCTATCGTGCCAATGGATTTGCAGGATCTTGCAAAGGCAGCGTTGGCGGTACTTTTCCAGTGCGTTGAGGTGCCTGCTGTACATAGTCCATGTCTCTGAAGCATGTAGGAGGGCAGGTATCACTACTGCTCTGTCGACCATGAGCTTGGTGCCTAGTTTGAGGTCCTGGTCTTCAACACTTGCTTCCTCAGATGACCAAAGGTTGCACTGGCACACTGAAGGCAGTGTTGGACTTCGTCATCAACGTCTGCCCTTGTTGATAGTAGGCTCCTGAGGCATGGAAAATGGTCCAAGTTGTCCAAGGCCTCATCATGATAATCAGGCAGCAGTGCTGTGTGGCGGGGGCAGGTTGGTAGAGGATTTTTGTCTTACGGATGTTTAGTGTAAGGCCCAGACTCTTGTACACTTCGGCGAAGCTGCTAACGATGGTTTGGAGTTCGATCCCTGAGTGTGCACAAAAGCAAGCATCATCTGCGTACTGTAATTCAATGACAGAGGATGGGACAACCTTGGATCTGGACTGAAGGCGATGGAGGTTGAACAGTTTCCCGTTTATTCTGTAGATTAGCTCCACTCCAGCGGGGAGCTTACTGAGAGTGAGATGGAGCATTTCAGCAAGAAAGATTGAGAAGAGCGTTGGTGCGATGACACAGCCTTGCTTGACCCTGGTCCGCACTGGAATTGGGTCTGTGGTGGATCTGTTGGTCAGGATCACGGCTTGCATGTTATCGTGAAGCAGGCGAGGATGGTGACAAACTTTTGAGGGCAGCCAAATTTGAGGAGGACGCTCCATTATATCTCACTGTTGACAGTGTCGAAAGCCTTTGTAAGGTCAAAGAAGGTCATGTACAGGGGTTGGTGCTGTTTCCTGCATTACTCTTGAACTTGACATGCGGTGAAGATCATGTCCATTGTGCCCCTTAGTGGTTGGAATCCGCATTGCGTCTCTGGGAGGAGCTCTTTAACCACTGGGAGAAAGCGATTGAGGAGGATTCTGTAATGACTTTCCCTGTGGCAGACAGCAAGGAAACTCCTCAGTAATTACCACAATCGGACTTGTCACTTTTCTTTAAGATGGTCACGATTACGGCGTCTCTGAGATTCCCTGGCATGCTTTCCTCAGCAACTAGCCGACAACCACAACATGCGTGAATTCTTTAGCACAATCAAGGCCACCTGCGGCCCAAGCACCTACTCCACTGAGAACAGAGAGGTACTCAACAAGGACAGAGAGGCAGTAAGTGCCTGCTGGAAGGTGCATTTTGAAGATCTCCTTAACCGAGACTCTTTCTTCGTTGTGAGTGTCTTCGACTCCATATCACAGCATGCTACCCACCACCACCTCTGCACAAGCCCAGCCCGGCACAAGGTTGAAAAGACCATCCGACAACTGAAGAACAACAAGGCCTCAGGAGCAGATGGAATCCCCACCGAAGCACTAAAGCATGGCGGAGAAGCACTATTAGCACGACTACATGACCTCATCTCTCTTAAGCAATTTACAGTCTTCTGGACTCAATATTGAGTTCAACTTTTTCAAATCATAACCTCTACCCCAATTTATTCGGATGGCAGCTATTCATGATTCTGCTATTCCCATTTACTCCTCTTCTAGACCCCTCTTTTGTTTTGTTACTTGTCCCATTACCATCTCCTTTTGCCTTGTACAATCATACCTTTTGTTATTCCACCCTATCACAGACCTTCCCTTTTGTTCTTTCCTCCCTTCTCCCCTTTCTCTGCCTCTACACTTGCTTAAAACCTGTTTTATATCCAACTTTTTCCATTTGTGACGAAAGGTCATCGACCTGAAACGTTAACTCGGTTTCTCACTCCACAGATGCTGCCTGGCCTGCTGAGTATTTCCAGCATTTTCTGCTTTTATTTCAGACTTCCTGCATTTGTAGAAGTTTGGAGAAGTTTGGAACTCTCTTTCACAAACGGCTGGGTCAATTATTAATTTTAAATCTGAGATTGATAGATTTCTGTTAACCAAATGTATTAAAGGATATGGGGCAAAGGCGGATATATGAAATTAGGTCACAGATCAACCATAATCTCATTGAATGGCAGAACAGGCTTGAGGGGCTAAATGGCCTATTCCTTTTCCTATGTTCCTATATTGCTATGTTCCTTACTTGACTCCATATTTATCGACTAAGATGCGCTTACCTGATATATCAAAAAAATCTGCATGGATAGCCTCCCATACACACGGCATGCTTTCCGCAAATCAGCTCCTCTGCACAGGGAGCTTATATTCACACAATGATATGAGGTCAGCTGTCCCTGTTCCTTGTATATTATGCACTCAGGGAATTGCGGTCCCGTCAGCTATACTGTTAGACCATAGAAACAACCCCCACACGTGATAGTTCTACTCCTATTTGTGCCCTTTGGGAAAAGCTAAAGAACCTAAGTCCTTGAATTCCACACTTTTATTGTAAACTTCAAGACACTCCTTTCTCTCAAACAAAGCGTTATCATCTGTATTCCCAACAGTCATATGGATTAAGATATATAAACAAACAATCGTGATGTTTAAGAGAATAGACACTGCCATATAAATGAATTTTATTGCAGGAAAGTGATTAAAATTTGATAGCTAAAACCCAGAAAGGTACACCAAGGCATTAAACTTGGATAATGGGAGTTTGCCCTGCTAAAAATACAGCGAGATAAAAAAAACCTTCAACTGTTGTGTGACCTTTCAGCCACCACCAGTTTCAATGCACAGACCAAAACAGCACAAAGCCTAAATAATTTATTGCCACTCAGCAGTAATGAGATTAGGTTTCTTGTTAATACTGAGGCCATTTCATAACCATGCTGTGAAATACATGTGATAGATGGGTAGATATTGTTGTCTATGCACTTGTTGATTTTAGTGCAAACTATGGGGTGATATTATTAGTTAGTAAGTCAACCAATTAGAGGTAATTGTCCAACTCCAGTTGTTGGAAAATAGCCTTGCCCACCATCAGAAATTCAATCACATGCTGCGCACAATTTTCCATCCATTAGTGTTAATGGTCAGAAAATCACGTGCAGCATACGTCACATCAGCCATGATCTTATTAAATTTCAGAGCAGGCTCGAGGGGCCACGTGGCCTACTTCTGTTCCTATTTCTTATGTTCTTATGTTCTTATGATCTGTGACAAGCCTCCCCACCAGCAGGATGAAGTCAAAAAATTATCCCCAATATCTTCACATTTTACTCTTGACTACACATTGGCCCTGAAATCCCGCTCCTCACCTTCCCATGGGCGCTCGAAAGAGATGCGCACCTACCTTTTCCTGCTGCGCCCACGAGATATCCCGGTCCTGAGGCCTCCACTCACTGCGCATCTGAGCGCGTGCATGTCGGGACGTCCATATGCTGGAGCTGGAGTCACATGGCACTGGCAGCCAATCCAGGTACAGTATTTTCTCATTCATAATAATGGGAACTCCGTAAGTAGGAGTTCTCATTTTTATGATTGAGAAACAAACCCCCCAACACCAAAACACAAATAAAAAATAGAAAAAATACATCACATATTTAAGATTAATTTAAATTAAAGTTAATAAATGTCTTAAAAATGATATATATTGTTCCGATTACGTTTTAAGTTTTGTAATTATGGTTTAAAATAAACTTACCTTAGGAGGCAGGGTTTTTAACATTAAAATGTGTTCTTTTAATTTTATTTTTATATGTTTTTGTATGTTTTAAAACTGTTACGCTGGTTAAAGTAGGCTATGCGCCTGCTTTTACCAGGCACAAGAGTTTTCAGGACATTTGCTGGGCAAGAGATGGGTAAATACTGCAACCTTGCCCAGAGCTTGACAGATCAGAAAAGCGGTTTTCGGTGCATGCACATTGTGCGCTGAAAACCGGCTTTTGCAATGTCTTGCCGGTTCCGTACACACTCCGTACGCACCTGGGGAGGCCGGGATTTCTGCCCCATTATTGTCCGCCCTATCCTCTGACTAATAATACAAACACAAATAAATTCCCCGTGTAACTTTGAACACATTTTGGAACATGCAGAACAAAACACTTGAAGGTTTGATTTACAGTAATACTGCATTAAGGGAATTCCACACTTATGTAAAGTGTATTAAATGTCATTTAACTGAGTAATTTATGATTTGTTTAATGCTTTTATAGTAATGGGGTATTTTACTAGAATCGTGTCAACTTTGCTAAATCAGATTTTTCTTTTTACAGGCAAAAAAGCTGTCATTACCATTTGAAATAATATAAGCAAGACCTTCCATCACTCACAATGGTGCAAAACCAAAATATTATTTAAATGGAGAGAGACTGCAGAATGCTGCAGCACAGAGGGATCTGGGGGTCCTCGTAAATGAAACACAAAAAGTTAGCATGCAGGTACAGCAAGGAAGGCAAATGGAATGTTGGCCTTTATTACAAGGGGAATGAAGTACAAAAGTAGGAAAGTCCTGCTACAACTGCACAGGATGTTGGTGAGACCACACCTAGAGTACTGTGTACGGTTTTGGTCTCCATATTTAAGGAGGGATCATCATCATTGGCAGTCCCTTGAATCGAGGATGACTTGCTTCCACGTCAAGAAGTTCAAAGGTGTTTCAATGAAGGACCTAAAATTCCAGTTCCCGAACTAAATCTTGAAGGGTGGAAGATGCCTGTGCGTGGATTTTTTTAACGTGTGGTGGTCGTTGCGCACCAGCCACCACACGGGCTTGACAGAGCTAGGTCTTGGTCCAGTAGCAAGGATTACCTAAGACGACTGGAGACCAGCTCTGCTGCATTGACCTAGTCCGCACACATATCGCAGTATGGGCTGAAACATGCTGCCCCTGGACCCTCGCCTTTCCTGGCCCCAAACTCGCGCCTCTCCTGGACCTTGAGCACATCCCTCTACAATCTCTCGCCGCTCCTTCGCCCCGATCCGAAGGAGGGATATACTTGCATTGGAGGCAGTTCAGAGAAGGTTCACTAGGTTGATTCCTGGGATGAAGGGGATGTCATATGAGGAAAGGTTGAGCAGGTTGGGCCTGTACTCATTGGAGTTTAGAAGAATCAGAGGTGATCTTATTGAAATATATAAGATTCTGAGTGGGGCTTGACAGGGTAGATGCAGAGAGGATGTTTCCCCTCTGTCATGTATTCAACCAGCATTGTAACCCATGTATAAACTGACCTAAGTTGTACAACGTGAGAACACTGACCACAAGTTCACCACCTAGTGGTCAGTGTTCTCACGGTGTACAACTTAGGTCAGTTTATACATGGGTTACAATGCTGGTTGAATACATGACACCCTCGTGGGGGAATCCAGAACTAGGGGGCATAGTTTCAGAATAAGGGGTCGCCTATTTAAGATGGAGACGAGGAGGAATTTCTTCTCTCAGAGGGTCGTGAATCTTTGGAATTCTCTACCTCAGAGAGCTGTGAAAGCTGAGTCAATGAATATATTCAAGGCTGAGATAGACAGATTCTTGAACTATAGGGGAGTCAAGGGTTATGGGGAACAGGCAGGAAAGTGGAGTTGAGGTCAAGATCAGATCTTATTGAATGGCAGAGCAGGCTCGATGGGTTGTATGGCCTCCTCCTGCTCCTATTTCTTATGTTCGTATGTTTTCTCTGATCTGCTGAAAACCTATGAAAATATAATTTCAATAATTTTAGGGCCTAAGTTTAGGCATTTCACTGAGTGGGAGAAATTGGCCAGGTTTGCGCCTCCTGTTAGCGCATGTGGGGCCGGTAATGGGGTGCTAAGGGGTTACCGACTGGGCACTGTGAATTCACCGGCGCCCGCGAACTTCCCTGCCGGTTTTGTTCTGCCGCGAACACTTCCCGCTTCGCTCTCTTGTGCCCCGTAAATCGTGATGTCATCCGGTGCGCAGTGCCCCGGATGTGATATTCACTCCCACCTCTTGCAGCATCGCTGGGCGTCACCAATGGCAGCTGCAGGAGGCACTGTCACCTCGGCTGGCCACTTGGGGATCGATATTTAAAGGCAGTGGTGGTTAGGTAGGGTAAAATGTATTAATCACATCAGTCTCGTGCTACCTGATTTTTTTGACCCCGCGATTCCTCAGCCATGTACCCTCTTAGAGTGCGTGGGGCTGCTATGCACATAGCGCAGGTGCCCTGGCCCAACAGACAGAGCATGCAGAGTGATTGAACCCATCATTGGCCCTTGTTTTTAAGCGAGGGAAGGAGCCTCTAAAGATGGCAGCGCTGCACTGAACATTGTCCTGCACTCTGCTGCTACCACCCCTCTCACTCACTTTAGCGCTCTAAGGAAAGTGATAGCACTTGATTTAGCACACCACTTCCCTCTTGGAGCACTAAAGCTGAAGTTCCCGGGAGCAGCAAATCGTTTTCACCTGGCGGTACTTTTGCGCTCCTTCAAAAGTTATCAACCCAAACGGGACGCTACACAATTTCTAGCTTTAAGTGTCTTCACAACATTAACGTCTATACAGAATTCAGAACTGTACAACATTTCAATCAACATCAGAAGGAGTAAGATAAGGTATGAATGGGATGATGGGTCGCATTAGAGCAAGTTGAGATGCTCAAAAGCAAAAAGGTACCAGAGGAGTAGGTGGAGAGGCCAAGATGTGATTGGGTGATTAGGCAACAACGTCACCATGGTGGTTTAAGTTTGTCAGGAGGTAGAAAGTATAGCCCGGGTCGGGGATGGGAGGCTTGAGTAAGGGGGAAGATGCAGCCACCCCAATTTCAGTCAAAGCCAGGATGTCAATGCAATCATCCATTTGATTGGCAAGGGGTTTGTTTATATGTGATCAGAAATCCTGGAGGGAAATGCAGAGCAGAGCAGTGGTATATTGATAACCAAAAGGAGGAAAATGGTGAACGCAAACTGCCTGAAGCTATTATTTGAGCAACTGAATTGGTCAGTTCTGTGACAGTTTATGGTTAGCAAACAGTGGAATTGGTCCAAAAAAATTGATCGATTTTTTCATTCACTTTTCTCTTGCTGACTCACTCCTTATTGCTAGCTATCAACTGAATCAAGCAACTTTTGATTCATTCACATGTAGTCAATCAGATATTTGATTGGTAAATGGTGAGATAAATCCTCATTTCAGCCAGCTATAAATGTTTGCCTGACACCTAGATATGATTCCTCAAAGTGTGACACCACAGACAGGTTGCACCTCAACAGAGCCGGGACCAATATCCTTGCAGGGGGGTTTGCTAGTGCTGTTGAGGAGGGTTTAAAGTAGCTCTGCAGGGGGATGGGAACCTGAGAATAGATTCAATAGGGAGGGAAGAAAAGCTGGAATTGGAAAGCAAAAATGTGGAAAGTGAACTTGAAGGACAGAGGAAACAAGGGCTAGAAAGTAGTAACAAGGAGGTCTGGCTGTATTAAATGGTATATACTTCAATGCAAGGAGTATAGCGAATAAGGCAGATGAGCTGAGAGCACAGGTAGACACTTGGGAGTATGAAATTACAGCTATTAGAGAGACATGTCTAAAAGAGGGGCAGGTATGGCAGCTCAACATTCCTGGTTGCAGTATTTTCAGACTGGATAGAGAGAGGGGTAAAAAGGGCAGGAGCGGGGCGCAGGGTTTGCGGTATTGATTAAAGAAATTATTACAGCTGTGAGGAGGGATGATATGTTAGAGCGATTATCAAACAAGGCCTATGGGTCGAACTGAAAAGCAAAAAAGGGGCAATCACACTGCTGGGAGTGTACTATACACCCCTAGACAGTGAGAGGGAGATAGAAGAGCAAATATGTAGGCATATTTCTGAAAAGTGCAAAAACTATACGGTAACCATAGTAGGGGATTTCAACTATCCTAATATTAACTGGGACAAAATTATTGTGAAGGGTCTAGGTATTCCTAAAATGCAGTCAAGAGAACTTTTATAGCCAGTAAGTAGCAAGCCCAACACGGGAGGGGGTGATGCTGGACTTAGTTTTAGGGAATGAAGCTGGGCAGGTGGAAGGCGTATCAGTGGGAGAGCATTGAGGTGCTAGTGACCATAATTCAGTTAGGTTTAAGGTAGTTATGGAAAAGAACAAGGATAGACCAGGAATAAAAGTTCTAAATTGGAGAAAAGCCAACTTTGCTAAGCTGAGAGGTGATTTGGCCATAGCGGACTAGAAACAGCTATTTGAAGGTAAAGCAGTGTCAAAACAATGGGAGGCATTCAAGGAGGAGATCGGCAGGGTTCAGGCCAAATATGTTCCCTTAAAGAAAAAGGGTGGGACTAACAAATCTCTAGCCCCCTGGATGTCTAGAGTAGGATAAAGAAAAAAAATGAGGCTTATGACAGATACTGAGGGCTAAATACTGAAGAATTTCGAGAGGAGTATAGAAAGTCTAGGGGTAAAATTAAAAAGGATATTAGGAAAGTGAAGAGAGATCATGAAAAAGTATTGACAAGTAAAATCAAGGAAAACCCAAAGATGTTTTATAAATATATTAAGAGCAAGAGGATAACTAAAGAAAGGATAGGGCCTGTTAGAAACCATGGGATCGATTTTCATCAAGACCACCCAAGTACCGCCGATGGCCGCCGAGGTATCGGTCAGTACTTTCGGTGGGATATTCATCGCCGAGATCCCTCGAAGATTGGCAGGGGCAAATGGAAGACGTATGCCGCCAATCTGTGTGGCAAAGGGTGGGAGGTCTCATTCTTGGCAGCAGAAGCGCTCGCCGCCCAAGGATGGAGTCGGGCCCACAGAGAGTCGAAGATCTGGAAATAAAATTCAGTAATAAAAAATTTAAAAATTATCAGAAGACCTCCAGGGGACCCCATGCAGGTAAGTCGCTATGGAATTTTTTATTTTAAATGGTCACTTATCTTTTTTTCAGGTTCTTCATACTCACCGTCGGGGACAAATGAGCCTCCTCACAGCGGTCTGCCCCCGTTCTGCCGTCGACTTCCGCTCGCAGGAATCTGGGAGCTCGGCGGGCAGGAGCTCAGTTGCGCCTCTCGGTCATCTGCTGACATCAGCGGGTGGTTCCTGGCGGCTTTCCCCTCCCGCCTGCTCCCGGCCACCTCGAAAGTGACACGGGGCAGATCAAGAAGAGCAATGTCGGCAGCAGTGTGTGGCAATCGGCGGGAGCGGTTGGTGAGCTGATGAACTTCGGCCCCCATGAGGGTAATTTGTGTGTGGCGACATAAGATGTGGGTATGGTTGTTAATGAATATTTTGCATCTGTTTTCACAAAAGAGAGGGGCGATGCAGACACTGCTATCGAGGAGGAGGAGTGTGAAATATTAGATGAAATAAACATTGTGAGAGAGGAGGTATTAAGGGGTTTAGCAGCTTTGAAAGTGGATAAGTCCCCAGGCCCGGATGAAATGTATCCCAGGCTGTTAAGCAAAGCAAAAGAGGAAATAGCAGATGCTTTGACCATCATTTTCCAATCCTCTCTGGCTTCAGGTGTGGTGCCAGTGGACTGGAGGACTGCTAATGTTTACGAAGGGAGAAAGGGATAGACTGAGTAATTACAGGTCAGTCAGCCTAACCTCAGTGGTGGGAAAGTTATTAGTAAAAATCCTGCAGGACAGGATAAATCTTCATTTAGAAAGACACAGATTAATCAAGGACAGTCAGCACGGATTTGTTATGGGAAGGTCGTGTCTGACTAACTTGATTGAATTTTTCAAAGAGGTAACCAGGAGGGTCGATGTGGGCAGTGCATATGATGTACTGTATGTGGATTTTAGCAAAGCTTTTGATAAGGTCCCACATGGCAGACTCGTCACAAAAGTAAAAGTCCATGGGATCCAGGGCAAAGTGGCAATTTGGATCCAAAGTTGGCTCAGAGGCAGGAAGCAAAGGGTAATGCTTGATGGGTGTTTTTGCGACTGGAAGGACGTTTCCAGTGGGGTTCCGCTTGGGTTAAGTACTAGGTCCCTTGCTTTTTGTGGTATACATCAATGATCTAGACTTGAATATAGAGGGTATGATTTAGAAGTTCGCAGATGATACTAAAATCGGCTGTGTGGTTGATAATGAAGAAGAAAGCTGCGGACTGCAGGAAGATATCAATCACCTGGTCAGGTGGGCAGAACAGTGGCAAATGGAATTCAATCCGGAGAAGTGTGAGGTAATGCATTTTGGGAGGGCTAACAAGGAAAGGGAATACGCATTAAATGGTAGGACACTGAGAAGTGTAAAGGAATAAAAAGGACCTTCGAGTGCATGTCCACAGATCCCTGAAGGTAGCAGGCCAGGGATAGATAAGGTGGTTAAGAAGGCATATGGAATGCTTGCCTTTATTAGTCGAGGCATAAAATACAAGAGCAGGGGGGTTATGCTTGAACTGTATAAAACACTGGTTAGGCCACAGCTGGAGTACTGCGTGCAGTTCTGGTCACCTCATTACAGGAAGGACGTGATTGCACTGGAGAGGGTACAGAGAAGATTTACGAGGATGTTAACAGGAGTGGAGAATCTTAGCTACGAGAACAGATTGAATAGGCTGGGTTTGTTTTCCTTGGAACAGAGGAGGCTGAAGGGAGACCTCATTGAGGTGTATAAAATTATGAGGGGCACAGATATAGTGGATAGAAAGGGCCTATTTCCCTTAGCAGAGGGGTCAACAACCAGGGGGCATAAATTTAAAGTCATTGGCAGAAGGTTTAGAGGGAATTTGAGGGGAAATTTCTTCATGCAGAGGGTTGTGGGGGTCTGGAACTCAGTCCTGAAAGGGTGGTAGAGGCAGAAACCCTCACCACATTTAAAAAGTGCTTGGATGTACACTTGAAGTGCTGTAACCTGCAGGGTTATAGACCTAGAGCTGGAAAGTGGGATTAGGCTGGATAGCCTCTTATAAGCCGGCACGGTCACAATTGGCCAAAATGGCCTCCTTCTGTGCTGTAAACTTCTATGATTCTATGATTTAAGGTGTTACGCCTTAAAGTGTGACCAGACAGAAGATGAAATACTTAAACGAATCCTACTTATTTCAGTTTTATTCTTCGTCTTGATGTGCACTTGTTCTGTCTTTTTATTGTTTTTGTTAATCCACCTCTTCTTTTTTCTCCTTTCCCTGACCATTGTTTCCAGCTGAGAAAATCTGTAGATGCAGAGATGAGCAGAATAGATTTTATATATGGAGTCTCCAGCCGAAAGCTGAAGATCTAACAGCTATGTGCTAACGATGTGAAAGCCTGGCCTGAGGGAAAGTGTCATTCTAAACTCCTAATGAAAGTACTCTTTCAACAATGTTTTGAGGCATACATTTTGACACCTGTGCCTCTTGTTTGGCATATTTATCTGAGACACATTATCACTGGGAATTGAGGACATTTCTAAGAGATGCAGAAAAAAGCTCATGAACAATTATTGTTCCACACGTCTGAGTCCATTTCATTTGCCTCTCACTTCCATGTCCTTCTCCATGTGCTATTTCCAAACTGTTTTTGTTCCAAACCACGGAAAATGGCTTAAAACTGTTTTGACCTCTTCAAAAATAGCTGAAAAGGGAATTAGATAGACTGGCAATTAAGGTAAGTTTGAGGGGCTTTTAGGGACCTGAAATGTTTCAGTTCTCAGACATATATATCATATAACAAAATTACTTACAGCACATAATGAAACACATATATCATATAATGAAAAACATACACATGGGCAAATGGACAGCTATATAGTGAAACACATAAAATGTTAAAAATGTGTATGTGCTCACACAGAAAATGAATGCATCAGAATGAAAGAGGGAGTTCTACCATTTTTAATTGAGTTAGAAAGAATTATGGGTTACTTAAACATTTTTGATTGTTTAAGCAGTGAGTGCTGATGATATAATTGGGTGAATTGGCTGGAAAGAGTTTTTTATACGAGATGATATAACAGTCTGAATGACATTGACCCTGGTTGTTGCTTGGAGCAGTAAAAAGAATTGGATATATTGTACTGATAGACCAATCAGCAACTCACAAAATCCCTACGGCCTAATGCATACTACAACAACCCAAGCTCAGCAAATTATTTGGCATTTAGATTTCTTAATACAAGGCACTGTCTGAGAGTGTTCTCCAGGCAGGATAATCAGCATGTGACATTAGTAATCTGTGAGGAGTTCTTGGATTAATATAAAATATTGAGGTGCTGCTGCAGCAGCTCTAATATTCATGGCATAAATGTGGAGATCTGCCTTAAACATAAACATCTCCAGCAATGTTGCTGCAGTCACAGTCTCACAATCTGGAGAAGGTAAGCTCTAGCCAACTGGTCTGCATGGCTTGGATTGTAATGAGTGCTGAGATGGCAACCTGTTAAACATGGTAACAGTAGACCAATAGAGCTCAGCTTTCTTGAGAATCTATAATCTTCTACAATCATTTTTAACCACCATTGTTATTTTGCCTAGCTGGATATGAGCCACGATTTAACAAGCCAAGGAGCTGAACATTTGTGAATGTATGGCAGTCCTCCATCTCAAAACACAATGGTGTAAGCGACAAAGCAGTTCAGTTACTTTGCTGTGCTGAAACATGGCGAGTGTTGAAGAGTCCAATTCTCAAGCAACTGTCTTTGACATAGATACTGCAGACTTACGTCACAGGGTCAGATGATAAAACCTGCTCAATATTAATTCTTAGGGCTGGATTCGGGACTTTTTGGATTTTGGGGCGTTAATCGCGACCGGGTTTTAAAATTAGCGCCTGAAAATAGTTTGCATCTCCGACTACAAGTTTCAGCGAAAATGTAAGTTGGAGGAGCGTTGGCGTTAAGTAAGGCGTTACACAGCGGATTTTGTGCGCCCGAGCTGAAACTTGCGGCATAAAGAAGTTTCATTGTTGTTTAGTGCCCTGCAACATAACGGTGTATATTGTATGGTTTTACTTTGGTGAGGGTATTTTTGTGACTTTGTTGCAGTTCAATTTATGACTCATCATTTGCCATTAGCGTCTTGTTCCAACGTTCCACCAGAGATGTGCATTTATGGGGGCACATAGCGTGTCCAGTATTAGCTCCATCCCTCAGTTTCCTCCATATACGAGAAGGCGATGTGTGAGTGTTGGTCCGGCAGCATCTCCACACTGCCTCCCCTGTGAATGGTGTGACTATCAAATGGGGGCCTCACCAGACTCCTCTTCATCATCATCCTCCTCCTGACGTGGCCATGCAATCCCCACTGGCAATGCCTGGCCCCTCATAATGGCCAAGCTGTGCAACATGCAGCACACCACAATGAATTCAGAAACCTATTGAGGAGAGTAGTTCAGGCTGCCTCCGGAGCGATCCAGACATGGGTCTGCCTGTAGGAGATGACATATCTCTGTCAGCACTTCCTTTCGGAAGCGAAGCCTTCTCACACACTGCTCCTCAGAGAGCTGGAGATCTGAGCGTTGGTGCCTGTAAACCCATGGGGGGTAAGCCCTTCTCCCCGGATATCTTCGGCCTCTCATCATCCGTGAGCCGACATGGCCAAGAATCCTTCCTCTAGCTTGACACCGCCTGGCAGTAGCATGATACGCTGGCGCACTAGTAATGCCCCCATTAAATTCTCTCACTGAAGTTGTAAGGGCACTGTAATGACAGACAAAAGTGAAGTTTGCAAGTTGGAGCTTCACACAGCATTATGTGCAACCGTTGTAGTCAATATGGCCTGCGATGTAGGATCCTCATCCCTCCATTTAAAAATGCTGCCAAGACTGCCTGCCACTCCCTGGGACCACCTGACTTTTTCAGGCGTTTCCTCATACGGCGTTAAATGAAGCGTTAAGGCCGAATGTTCTATCCAGGGCGCTAGCGCAGCGTTGCATGATGATTGACGTCATCATCACACTAAAAATGGAAGACAGGGCGATAAGTTTTTGTGCCGGCGCAAACCAATAGCCGAATCTTCCGCCAGGTGGTAAATCCTGGACGCCCAGTTTAACATCCAAAAACAGCATTTAACGCCCCCCGGGGCGCTAACCGAGGCGCAAATGTGCCGAAAATCCAGCCCTTAAGATCTGATGTTTGTAAATGGTGTGTTTGCAATCTTTATAGAGTAGGTGCAAGTCACTAATATCATGGTTAATACTGAGCAGTGGTATTGATTTGATCTTTTCAGCGTTGCTTTTAATCACTCCACCTTTGGCAGCCATGCTTTTAAATACCCAGGCTCTGGAATTCCGTGTTTAAACCTCTCTGCCTCTCTGCCACTCTTTCCTTCTTTAAGACACTCCTTAGAACTTACCGCGTTGACCAAACCTTTGGTCATCTGCCCTAATATCTCCTTCTGTAAATCAGTGTCAAATTTTGTTCCTGTGAAGCGCCTTAGGATGTTTTATTATGTTAAAGACGCTATATAAATACAGATTGTTGATGTTGTTGTTGGTCTATATTTGCCCTTGTCCAGTTCAGCTCATACCTGCCTGTCACTTCTTCTCTTTCAGATGGGTAGGGTGTTTCATCAGCAAAGAGCACAATGTCACTTCTGGTGATATCCACCAGGTTACTGATGAAATAAGAAACAAACCTTTGCAAGTATGCTTCCCTAAGGGATCTGTTGTACAATGGTCAATGTTCAAATCCTGTAGGAAACTCTGTCCAGGAAATTCCTCGGAACTGCTCTCATTCCATTGGTGTTACTTCATCAGAAGTGTAGAGCCCAACGTTTCAATCAGCCTATGTGGAGTATGATTGTGTGAGGCAAGGTAGCACAGATGAAACAGGATGATCACTGAAACAAGCTGGTTTATTGATCTATTAATGTTAATCAGCTCCCTAATCCTGTCAGACTCCATTATTGAAATAAGATGAAATGGTTTCTTCAACTTGGGAATCATAAGGCACAAAAGTAGGAACCTTTGAAGAATTGCAACATTAATCTGGTGACTGGGAGAATACTTTTTTAATGTTGATCTACAAAAGGCCGCAAGCTGTTTTCTTTGCCAAAATATACGGTTGTCAAAAGATTTCGAAAGATTTGATTATTTTTATTAAGTTTTCATTTATCCTGGAAGAAGTTACTGAGCATTTGTTACATGAAACATTGTTCATCTAAATGATAATTGTCAGTTCTATTCTCAAATGTTCTACATTCACATTAATATGGGTGTAGCCACTAGATGACTGGGCATGATGTTGAATCACATAGAAAAACATCTTCACAGCACTAGTAATTACTGCCTTGAACAGTTAATCCTTTGGAACTGTTACTATATAAATAACTGGTCTGTATCATTGGTTCAACATATTTTTTGGTAAGATTATATTTTCCTTTTATTTATATAAAATCACACATATACAAAATCACCCAGATACACATACACATTTTGTCCTCATCTAATAGTTTGGAATATATTTCAGCCGTCTAATGTTATATGGCTCACTAATATTCACTCATTTTATTATCATTGGTCACTACACGCTTTCATTATGTGGAAAGACATTTAATTTCCATCGTCATCACTTTTACCCATCTTGCACTTGTTAGTTCATTACTGAGACTAGGTACACATAGCCTTGTAAATCAAATTATAAAATTACATCAAGTCACAAAGATTTTTTTCACTTGTTTCCGTCTATCACTGTATGGTATATCTTACATCAGAAGTTAGTATTAAAATACATACAAAATCAGCTATTCACGTTACATACACTTCTTCCTTATTAATGACATTTAAATTCTGCCTCTGTTTATAATAATTGCATTGGTATCTGATCAATCACTCCTGTCGTGTACAGTCAAGGTCCTGCTCTCTTGAAATTCAAGTGTTGGGTTCAGCTTGGCCTCTGAAGATGCCAATGTCTGCTGACAGTGTATGCTTCCTTAGAAAATACAGCGCCGTGCTCACTCTCTCTTTTGACTCAGCTTCTTTCAATCTTAGCTCTCTCTTACTTTCAACTTTTCTACAACATGCTTTCTCCTGCTCCAGCTTAGCTTCTGTCAGCCGAGGGCTTGCTACAGACTTCAGTTTTTATTTCACGCACTGATTTCTTTATAATTATAATTTATTCCAGTTTTCATCCCAGCATTTATTGTTTTTCTGTGCTATGTTTTCTGAATCTTTCCTTATCTCAGGCAGTTGCCTGTTGGATATTAAGCATATGCCCCCTTAAAGGGGCACAACCATTAAAAACTGCAACTTAAGAAAAAATTGAAAAGAAACAACAAATTAAATTAAAATTCTGTTCCTTGTGGTGATGAAATACCCCAGTCCCTCCGGTGCCCACCGGTGATGGGAGTTCTCGCGCGTGCCGGTGGACACTGTGTGCTCCATTTCCAGGGACACCCGGGCGCGAACGTAGCCGTGGAATAGAGGCAGGCAGTCGGGCCAAACGACCCTCACAACCGCCCATTGCCTGGACCTGTTATTGGTCACTTTGGCCAGGCCCAGGAACAATCCCACGAGGAGGTCCTCTGACTTGCTTGCTTCCCCCCGCATCGGGTGAACAAAGATCAGGAGCATGGGACTGAAGTGCAACCAAAAATCGAGGAAAAGCCTCTTCAAGTAATGGAAGAGGAACTGCAACCTCTTACACTATGTGTAAACGTGGAACGCGGGCTCCTCCATGCCGCAGAGAATGCAGGTGGCCTGGGAGTCCAAGAACCGATTTTAAATCTTATTGCATGGGACAGCCCCATTGAGTCAGAGCAGCGTTGGTGAGGCGGGCATGGGGAGGCCTATAAAGGCCCAGCGTTCGGAGAGGTGGCAGTCAGAGCAGCGTCGGTGAGGCGGGCATGGGGAGGCCTATAAAGGCCCATCGTTCGGAGAGGTGGCAGTCAGAGCAGCGTCGGTGAGGCGGGCGTGGGGAGGCCTATAAAGGCCCAGCGTTCGGAGAGGTGGCAGTCAGAGCAGCGTCGGTGAGGCCTACCGGTGCAGTTGCAGCAGGGTGGCTAAAAAGTAGAAAGAAATTGAAAGGTGATGTCACAGCCAAGAGGGTAAGTGATTGGTAAGTAGCTTTTCTTCTTTCTTTTCTATATCAGTAAGTAACATTTAGCATTGCTGTTGCCAATTTAAGTTTATCTAAGGGTTAAGTCATGGCAGGAGAGCTCAGACACGTGTTATGCTCCTCCTGTACTATGTGGGAAGTCAGGGACGCTTCCGGTGTCCCTGACGACTACGTGTGCAGGAAGTGTATCCGCCTTCAGCTCGTGACAGACCGCATTGTGGAACTGGAGCTGCGGGTGGATTCACTCTGGAGCATGCACGATGCTGAGAATGATGTGAATAGCACATTTAGTGAGTTGGTCTTATCGCAGGTAAAGTGTCCACAGCCAGATAGGGAATGGAAGACCAACAGGAAGAGCAGTGCAAGGAAGGTAGTGCAGGGATCCCCTGCGGTCATCCCCCTGCAAAACAGATACAACACTTTGAGTACTGTTGAGGGGGACGACTCAGCAGGGGAGAGCAGCAGCAGCCAAGTTCATGGCACCGTGGCTGGCTCTGCTTCACAGGAGGGCAGGAAAAAGAGTGGAGGAGCGATAGTGATAGGGGATTCAATTGTAAGGGGAATAGATAGGTGTTTCTGTGGTCGCAACCGAGACTCCAGGATGGTATGTTGTCATGGTACATATAGGTAAAAAACAGGATGAGGTCTTACGAGACGAATTTAGGGAGCTAGGAACTAAATTAAAAAGTAGGACCTCAAAAGTAGTAATCTCAGGATTGCTACCAGTGCCACGTGCTAGTCAGAGTAGGAATTGCAGGATAGCTAAGATGAATACATGGCTTGAGCAGTGGTGCAGAAGGGAGGGATTCAAATTCCTGGGGCATTGGAACCGGTTCTGGGGGAGGTGGGGCCAGTACAAACGGGACCGGAACCAATGTCCCAGGGAGAGTGTTTGCTAGTGCTGTTGGGGAGGAGTTAAACTAATATGGCAGGGGGATGGGAATCTATGCAGGGAGACAGAAGGAAACAAAATGGAGTCAGAAGCAAAAGATAGAAAGGAGAATAGTAAAAGTGGAGGGCAGAGAAACCCAAGGCAAAAAACAAAAAGGGCCACATTACAGAAAAATTCTAAAGGGGCAAAGTGTGTTAAAAAGACAAGCCTGAAGGCTCTGTGCCTCAATGCGAGGAGTATTCGGAATAAGGTGGACGAATTAACTACGCAGATAGAAGTTAATGGGTATGATGTAATTGGCATCACGGAGACATGTTTCCAGGGTGACCAAGACTGGGAACTCAACATCCAGGGGTATTCAACATTCAGGAAGGATAGACAGAAAGGAAAAGGAGGCGGGGTGGCGTTGCTGGTTAAAGAGGAAATTAATGCAATAGTAAGGAGGGACATTAGCCTGGATGATGTGGAATCGGTATGGGTGGAGCTGCGGAATTGCAAAGGGCAGAAACCGCTAGTGGGAGTTGTGTACAGACCACCAAACAGTAGTAGTGAGGTTGGGGACAGCATCAAACAAGAAATAAGGGATGTGTGCAATAAAGGTACAGCAGTTATCATGGCCGACTTTAATCTACATATTGATTGGGCTAACCAAACTCGTAGCAATGCAGTGGAGGAGGATTTCCTGGAGTGTATTAGGGATGGTTTTCTGGACCAATATGTCGAGGAACCAACTAGAGAGCTGGCCATCCTAGACAGGGTGATGTGTAATGAGAAGCGACTAATTAGCAATCTTGTTGTGCAAGGCCCCTTGGGGAAAAGTGACCATAATATGGTAGAATTCTTTATTAAGATGGAGAGTGACACAGTTAATTTGGAAACTAGGGTCCTGAACTTAAGGAAAGGTAACTTCGACGGTATGAGGCGCGAATTGGCTACAATGGACTGGCAAATGATACTTAAAGGGTTGACGGTGGATAAGCAATGGCAAACATTTCAAGATCACATGGATGAACTTCAGCAATTGTACATCTCTGTCTGGAGTAAAAATAAAACGGGGAAGGTGGCTCAACCATGCCTATTAAGGGAAATTAAGGATAGTGTTAAAGCCAAGGAAAAGGCATGTAATTTGGCTAGAAAAAGTAACAAACCTGAGGACTGGGAGAAATTTAGAATTCAACAGAGGAAGACTAAGGGTTTAATTAAGAGGGGGAAAATAGAGTACGAGAGGAAGCTTGCAGGGAACATAAAAACTGACTGCAAAAGCTTCTATAAATATGTGAAGAGAAAAAGATGAGTGAAGACAAACGTAGGTCCTTTGCAGTCAGATTCAGGTGAATTTATAATGGGGAACAAAGAAATAGCAGATCAATTGAACAAATACTTCGATTCTGTCTTCACGAAGGAAGACACAAATAACCTTCCGATTGTACTAGGGGACAGTAGGTCTAGTGAAAAGGAGGAACTGAAGGATATCCTTATTAGGCAGGAAATTGTGTTAGGAAAATTGATGGGATTGAAGGCCAATAAATCCCCGGGGCCTGATAGGCTGCATCCCAGAGTACTTAAGGAAGTGGCCCTAGAAATAGTGGATGCATTGGTGATCATTTTCCAACAGTCTATCGACTCTGGATCAGTTCCTATGGACTGGAGGGTAGCTAATATAACACCACTTTTTAAAAATGGAGGGAGAGAGAAAGCGGGTAATTATAGACCGGTTAGCCTGACATCAATAGTGGGGAAAATGTTGCAATCAATTATTAAGGATGAAATAGCAGCGCATTTGGAAAGCAGTGACAGGATCAGACCAAGTCAGCATGGATTTATGAAAGGGAAATCATGCTTGACAAATTTTCTGGAATTTTTTGAGGATGTAAGTAGCAGAGTGGACAAGGGAGAACCAGTGGATGTGGTGTATTTGGACTTTCAAAAGGCTTTTGACAAGGTCCCTCACAAGAGATTGGTGTGCAAAATCAAAGCACATGGTATTGGGGGTAATGTACTGACGTGGATAGTGAACTGGTTGGCAGACAGGAAGCAGAGTGTCGGGATAAATGGGTCCTTTTCAGAATGGCAAGCAGTGACTAGTGGGCTGCCGCAGGGCTCAGTACTGGGACCCCAGCTCTTTACAATATACATTAATGATTTAGATGAACGAATTGAGTGTAATATCTCCAAGTTTGTGGATGACACTAAACTGGGTGGCGGTGTAAGCTGTGAGGAGGACGCTAAGAGGCTGCAGGATGACTTGGACAGGTTAGGTGAGTGGGCAAATGCATGGCAGATGCAGTATATAATGTGGATAAATGTGAGGTTATCCATTTTGGGGGCAAAAACACGAAGGCAGAATATTATCTGGATGGCGGTAGATTAGGAAAAGGGGAGGTGCAACGAGACTTGGGTGTCATGGTTCATCGGTCACTGAAAGTGGGCATGCAGGTACAGCAGGCGGTGAAGGCGGCAAATGGTATGTTGGCCTTCATAGCTGTTTTAATCTCCTAATCTGAGGAAGGATATTCTTGCTATTGAGAGAGTGCAGCGAAGGTTCACCAGACTGATTCCAGGGATGGCTGGTCTGTCATATGAGGAGAGACTGGATCAACTGGGCCTTTATTCACTGGAGTTTAGAAGGATGAGAGGGGATCTCGTAGAAACGTATAAGATTCTGATGGGACTGGACAGGTTAGATGCGGGAAGAATGTTCCCGATGTTGGAGAAGTCCAGAACCAGGGGACATAGTCTTAGGATAAGAGATAGGCCATTTAGGACTGAGATGAGGAGAAACTTCTTCACTCAGAGAGTTGTTAACCTATGGAATTCCCTGCCGCAGAAAGTTGTTGATGCCAGTTCATTGGATATATTTAAGAGGGAGTGAGATATGGCCCTTACGGCTCAGGGGATCAAGGAGTATGGAGAGAAAGCAGGAAAGGGGTACTGAGGGAATGATCAGCCATGATCTTATTGAATGGCGGTGCAGGCTCGAAGGGCCGAATGGCCTACTCCTGCACCTATTTTCTATCTTTCTATGTTTCTATACAACATTCTCCAGCAAAGTCCCCAATAGATAACGGGAGGACCTTTGCGTAGAGAGCCGTGCTATGTTTGCTGTCTCTGATCGCAACTCCGAATAATGCTGTCTTATCCCTTTCTCCTTATTTGTATCCATTGCTATATTTCCACCCATACCCAACTCCCAAATTACCTCAGAATTGACCTTTTATCCTAACTGGCACTATATGCTGAAGGCAGATGTTAATCAACACCTGCATCTAGAACCCCCAGCCCACACCAATAATTTCAATGGGCATGAAATTGGCTTACATGCTACACTTGTTAATATAAACATGTCTTCAATCAGTTTTATCACGTTATTACTTGTGTCAAAAATAATGAGCCCAATTTTCTCCAGTGATTTGCGCTGTTTCTTTGGTCCGAAATTTAAAAATCCGAGTTTCCCCGAACTTTGTGCGACAGTGTAACTCAGTTAGTTGTAATTTTTTAGGTTAGTCTTTTTTTGCGTCATAGGGGGTTTAACCTGATGTTTGTGCCAGTTTTTCACAATTATGTAAGTTTGGCCAATTTTAATTTATCCTAGGATGGCGTATGTGATCACTCCCGAAAAACCTTATGGACACTTAAGAAAAACTAGCGCACATTAAAACATTGGCACAGAAAGACGCCATTCTTTGTATGCAAAGTTTTGGAGGGAGTCAAGAACACGTAATTATCCATAATCAAGTTTAAATATTTTAAATTTTAAATGCAGGAAATGGAAGTTTAATAAAATTATTTAAATTTTCATTTTTCTCAAAACTGACATGCCACCACCGAAAATCTCCAAACCGCCTGGTAGAAACGGTCCCTGGCCCGGACACAGGGGTTCGGGGCTCGTCTGCAAAAGAAGCCCGGGGGTGGGGAGCTGAAGAAGATGTACACTATGCATCAAATGGGGGGGGCCGGGGGGTGGGGGTTACCGATCATTACACCTACTCAGACCTGAGTGTGGTCCATACTAGGGCATCGACCTTGGGGAGAGAGAACAAAGAACCTTTACCTGCCTGCCATTTTGAGCTTCTTGCAAAGGTACAATTTAATCATGGGGGCAATACTGACAATGCCACACCTTGTGCAAGCCTTCTGCATGATGGTGCTGCAGAGGAGACAATTGATTCGACTTCATCACATGAGGAGCCTCAGAGCACATAAGATGATGGGCAGAAGGCCTTACCCACATCGGGTATATTGAAACAGGCGTTCGTATCTGCACCTGAGTGATGCAGATTGTGTCAGAAGGCTGCATTTCCGCAAAGAAGTTGTAACTGAGATCTTTGAGTTAGTAAAAGCAGAGCTGCAACCTAGAAGCGTCAGAAGGACTGCTTTGTCAGTTGAAGTGAAGGTTACAGCTGCACTTTTATTCTATGCATCTGGATTGTTCCAGGCTACAACTGGGGATGTGTGCGCCATTTCTCAACATGCAACACGTGTCTGCATTCGGCAGGTGACTGCTGCATTATATGCCTGGAGCAATGATTACATAAAGTTCCCCATGACCGGCCCGGCAATGTGTGACAGGGCTGTGGGCTGCTCCAGGATTGCTGGCTTCCCAATGGTACAGAGCTGCATTGATTGTACCCACATCGACTTGTGAGCAACTTTGGAGGATTCCTGGGTGCGGCTCGCTGCATCCCACTGGGACCCACAACCTGGGATGGTGGGGCCCTGGGTGTGCATCACTGCACCCCACTGGAATCCCCAGCCTTGGACGGTGAGAAACCATGGAATGTCCCACCAACACTCATACCAATCAGGGAAGGGGCTGGCACCTCAATGGGTGGCACTTGCATCTCCTCCAGAGTGAGTACAACAGTGGGGGATTCATCCATCCCCATCCCCCTCCCCTCCATGCTCTTGGTCTGGAAGTTGGGATTGGAAGATGTCCTCCTCTTCAGGCTCTTCTTCATCTGAATCTTCTTCTGCATCATCAGGGTTAGCCTCAAGTTCTGCAAAATATAACAGAACAGACAAATGGTTAGCAGCAAAGGAGGAGACAGGGTGGGTGGCATGAGTCGGCTCACACAGCGCAGGCAGCAGGCTGATTTGAAGGACCATGATGAATGATAGCACATTGCATCAACCAAAGCGTAGCTGATGGAGACATCCCCATAAACCGAAGCATGGCTAGCCCGCGCAGTACTTAACATTTAGCAAAACCTGACTGTGGAATTTTCAGGATTTACCCTCTCCCTCGAGTGTGGATACAGCTTGTGCAGTGGTGGTTGCTTTTCTCCAGGCAGGAGCCATCAAAGCAGTGGCCCTGTCTGGGTGTCAGTGGGTGCAGATTTGCCAGCCTCCTCCTGTTTGAGTTCTTTCTTGTCTGTTGTGTGCCACCTTCTGCTACAAAGATGAAAATATAACTTTTTAGAGAGCATGTCTTTCTGCTGGGTGGGACATACAGATGGTCACATTTCCAATTGCTATTCCATTGAACAAATGAAAATATTACTTACACTAACTACTTGACCAAGGTCATGCCACTTCTTTCTGCACTGGCCTCCAGACTTCAGGGTGGTCACCATTGCACAGTGATCTTCTGCAAGTTGGTTCCAGCGTTTCTTCATTTCTTTTGGTGGAACTTTTATGTGATCTCTGCTGGTGTCCAGCTCCTGCTATCTGCCCTCAATCACAGCAATTAATGCCTCCACTTCATCCTGTAAGAAATTCTTGGTCCTTGTGTCGTGTTGCATCTTGTATTGCAGCTCCGATTTTTCCACTGAGAATTAAAGTTCCCACCCTAAACTGGCTCTTTAAAAATGGCCGAACACAGACTGGGAGCTGTACTGCCCATAGCAATCCTGTCAAAACCGTCCTTGTTTTTTTGCGCAAGCGCAGAGGGGCAGCATCGTTTTTTCGGCGCAGACATTAGGCTCTACCCCCTGAGGCTACAGGACAGGCTGCATGGCACCAATTTCAAAAAATAGAATGGGGACACTTGCTACTTTTTGTTTGGAGTAGTTGGGGCGTAACTCTGGCAATATGCAAAAAAATGGCATTGGTGAAAATTGAGCCCAATATCTCTGGCAGAAGCTCGAAGCAAAACCTGCATTTGCATAGCGCCTTGTCATGTCCTCGGCACATCTCAAAAAGCTTTATAACTAAACTTATTACTTTTGAAATCAGTCACTGTTGCTGCATAGGGAAATGCAACAACAGCCAAATTGCACACAGCGAAGTCCCACAAACAGCAAATTAATGAGTGAATGACCAGATAATCTGTTTTTTGTATAGTATTGTTTGAGAAAGGTATGTTTTTACTCAGGACACCTGGAAAACTCTCCGCCAGATCTGGCTGGACCACATAAAGCATTATCGGGTCCATCTCTCGTCTGCCAAAATTGCTCACAATTCCACAATCATTAAGAACATAAGGACATAAGGAATAGGAGCAGGAGTAGGCCATTTGGCCCCTCGAGCCTGTTCCGCCATTTATTAAGATCATGGCTGATCTGATCATGGACTCAGCTCCATTTCCCTGCCCACTCCACATAACCCTTTATTCTCTTATCGCTCAAAAATCTGTCTCTTCTGGAATGTAAAGATAAACCCCGGTTTCTATTCTCCACTGCTTACAGACTTCTTAAACCCCTCTTCCCAGTCTCCTCCACCAAGAACAAATGTGAGGAGCTCATGGACTTCTTTGTCTTTAAGATTGAGGCCATCCATTCAGCTGCCTCTGCCACTTCCCTTTCTTCCCCTAGCCCACCAGACCAAACGTCCTCGATGGTACTCCCCTGCCCTAGCCCTGAACTCATATCTTTCTCCAGTTTCTCTCTGATCTCCCCTCATGACCTCTCCACGCTCATCTTGTTCATGAGACCCACTTCCTGCTCCCTCGACCCTATTTCTACCAAGCTACTGACCACCCAACTCCCTTTTCTGGTTCACATGTTAGCTGACATTGTTATCAGTTCTCTCTCCTCAGGTACTGTCCCCCTCTCCCTCAAATCTGCTATCATCACTCCCTCCTCAAAAAAACAATCCTTGACCCTTCCGTCCTTGGCAAACTACTGCCCCATCTCCAAACTCTCTTTTCTCTCCAAAGTCCTTGAATGTGTTGTCACCTCACAAATCCACGCCCACCTTTCCCGCATCTCCATGTTTGAATCCCTTCAATCAGGTTTCCGCCCCAGCCACAATACCGAAACAGTTCTTATCAAAGTCACAAATGACATCCTTTGTGACTGTGACAAAGATAAACTATCCCTCCTCGTCCTTCTTGACTTGTCTGCAGCCTTTGACCACCCTATTCTTCTCCAATGTCACTCCACCGTCGTCCAGCTGGTTCCATTCTTATCTACTTAATCTTAGCTGGGAATCACCTGCAATGGCTTCTCTTCTCACCCCTGCAACGTTACCTTTGATGTCCCCCAAGGATCTATCCTTGGCACCCTGCAATTTCTCATCTACATGCTGCTCCTTGGCGATATCATCTGAAAACAAAGCGTCAGTTTCCACATGTACGTTGACGACACCCAGCTCCAGCTCACCATCACTTTTCTCGACCCCGTCATGGTCTCTAAATTGTCAGATTGCTTGTCCAACATCCAGTTCTTTATGAGCAGAAATTTTCTCCAATTAAATATTCGGAAGACTGAAGGCATTGTTTTCGGTCCCCACCACAAACTGCGTTCCCTAGCCACTGACCATCCTTCTCCCTAACATCTTTCTGAGGTTGCATCACACTGTTTTCAACCTTGGTGTTAGATGTGACCCTGAAATGAGCTTCCGACCACATTTCGCGGCATAACTAAGACCACCTATTTCCACCTGCGTAACAATGCCCATCTTTGCCTTTGCCTCAGCTCATCCGCTGCTGAAACCCTCATCCATGCCTTTGTTACCTCTAGACTTGACTACTCCAATGCACTTCTGGCTGGCCTCCCACATTCTACCCTACATAAACTTGAGGACATCCAAAACTCGGCAGCCCATGTCCTTATTCGCACCAAGTCCCGTTCACCCATTACCCCTGTGCTCGGTGATCTACATTGGCTCCTGGTTAAGCAATGCCTTCATTTCAAAATTCTTCTCCTTGTTTTCAAACCCACTCTCTCTCTGTAATCTCCTCCAGCCCCACAATTCCCACGAGATCTCTGCGCTCCTCTAATTCTGCCTTCTTGAGCATCTCTGATTATAATCGCTCAATTATTGGTGGCCGTGTCTTCCGTTGCCTAGGCCATTAGCTCTGGAATTCCCTGCCTAAACCTCTTTGCGCCTCTACCTCTCTTTCCTCCTTTAAGACGCTCCTTATAACCTATCTCTTTGACCAAGCTTTTGGTCAACTGTCCTACTTTCTCATTACATGGCTCGGTGTCAAATTTTTTTGTCTTATAATATTCCTGTGAAGCGCCTTGGGATGTCTTACTATGTTAAAGGTCCTATAAAAGAAAGACTTGAATTTATAAAGTGTCTTTCACGACCACCGGACATCTCAAAGCGCTTTACAATGAAGTACTTTTGGAGTGTAGTCACTGTTATAATGTAGGAAAGCCAATTTTGCACACAAGCAAGCTCCCACAAACAGGAATGTGAAAATCTGTTTTTTTGTTAAGAGGAAAAAATATTGGCCAGGACACCGGGGATAACTCCCCTGCTCTTCTTAAAATAGTGCGATCTTTTAGATCCACTTGAGAGAGCTGATAGGGCCTCGGTTTAACGTCTCATCCGAAAGACAGCACCTCCGACAAATACAAGTTGTTGTTGTTGTTGATTTTCTTCAATTAGCACCAGGGCTCTTTTACATCCATCTGCATAAGTAGAGCAGGCCTCAGTATAATATCTTTCCTGAAAGACACCACCTCCAATGATGCATCGCCTCCCCGGTACTGAACTGAAGTTGCAGCCCAGATTAGGTGCTCAAGTCGTGGGGGGAGACTTGAACCCACGACCTACAGACTCAGAAGGGAAAATGATTCCATCTAAGCCAAGGTGACGCTAATTCTATGATCTTGTGCAACAAAGTTTACAAAAATAATCTTTAAGTCAAGAGGTTAATTTAGCAACTGCAAAGGATTCTAATATTTGAGCCTTGCAAATATCAAATACAAGAAATAATTTAGATTGAGCACTAAAACAATCATTGCTAGAATGTGAAAATTTTAAATATGAACTTTGAACCCGAGAGCTCCCTTTCTGAGAAATCCTGTCAATCCCCACATTGTGATATCAAGATTAATCTATCTTCTATAGTCTGTGCATTTCTAATACTGATTATAATATCTCTTTATAGTGTATAATTAATTGTATGGAATCTGTCCATATATTCATTATATATATATAGTTTTGTAAACCTGCCAACTGCACCGGATTATTCCTTCTAGAATGTGGTCGCAATATTGCCCTTAGGAATAAGTTTTGTTCAAACCTCATCAATGTGGCTGAAGTCCAGAATTCCATCTAGTTATCTTTGGCTCTGATTTTGTTCTCTGAAGTTTCCACAAAAATCTTTTGAAAGTATCAAACTTTCTTTTTCTGCCAAATGAATTGGAAACCAATTATGGAAAACTTCAGCATTTTTCTTTTGGGGTGGTACAGCGGTACAATGTATTGGAACACTCACACAATGGGCCACGGAGTTATAGGATGCAGCATGACGCTTTTGCTTCCCCAACACAATTTCAGCCCTTGTACTGTGGGGAGATGTTGAAGAGATACCAGGCACTTTCCCAGATGGGTAGGACAATAATCAGGATCACAGCCATCTCCCTGGCCATTCTCATGATAACCAGTCACAAAGCAGCATTGGCAGACCGTACAGATAAGTACAGTCTGTTGCCTAAAGTACTGTCTGCCAGAAAAATGTGTCACAGGGAGATCAAGAGGTGTTAGGAGGTTAAAAATATATTGACCACGGATGGATTTCTAGCATATGATTGCATCTATTAAGAATAATATCCAGAGGCCTTAATTTTTAACATTCATGTCACCAAAGACCAATCGCAATAATTTAGATTGGTAATAAGCAAAGATATTTCATACCACCTACTCCACTTAGATAAACAATACTTGCACTTATATATTACCTTAGTGAAATATTACAAATCACTTCCTATGACAAATAACTTTTGAAGTGCAGTTCTTGTTATTATGTAGTTAAATCACTGATGCATGCTCCCCACTGAAATTCCATGGTATGTGAAGGTACCACCGCCATCCAAGACCCATGCGCACTCATTGGACTGTCCTGAATTGGACGCGGTCTACCAGCTCCACAGCAGAATAACTATTTTGGAAAGGTTTTGGACAGCGCTTGTAACCCCATAAAACCCTACCCAGCAATGAGTCAACACCTTCAGGAGAGGAAGATACAAAAGCAGAAGAACATAATTTTAATGACTTTGCTCTTTAAATATGTGTGTATTTGAGATGAGGTTTAGGTGTATATTCTGAACCTTCTGCTAAACTGTGCAATACTCAAATCTGAAATATGATTGTGCAAGAATGATTAATAAACAAATTGGGCCAGTCCAGTGGTGAGCTTCTTCTAAAATGAGCAAAACATGACATGCAATAAGCCATTGGCTATCACTGCTATACTATTGTTATTTGAATGCAAATAAGTTTGTGGTAATCAATCCTTCTGTCCTGCTTTTCAATGTGTCGCAAAGGTCAAGTCAATCCACACAAGTCTATCTATTCACCTACATCCCAAAAAAGAGATTTGGGGAGTTTATTTTCAATATCACAATAATGTACCTCAAGAATAAAGATAACAAATTTATGCCTATATTTTTGTTTAATAATAAAATAATTTGCCTCAGAATTTTCATTTCCTTTTGATGTTGTAGGAATATCTGATGCATGCTGGGAGTTGTAGATTGGATACAGACTTTGGTCTGGAGCCCTGGAATCAAACTATAACTCTCATCATATGCTGCAGGTATTTATACCCTGACACAGGGAAACAAGGATTATCCAATAATATATTAGTGCTAGGACTTAGCTGCTAGAACCACACTTTAGTTTCACTTTAGGAAAGAAAATTATCCTTGAATACTTAAGTATTTTGTTTAATATTATATAGTTTTGCTTAGCGTTTTCATTTCATCTGCTGGCTGATACTGCATTAACAGCGAGAATGATGTACACATTCTTATTAGTTGACATTGTTGTAAGTAAACTTTTATTCACTGAAACATTTACTAACAGAGAGGCTTTTAAGAACCTGGCCTTGATTTAATATTTTTGTGAGAAATTTGTAAACAGTTCAAATATTTCTTAACACCAGATTGTTGTTTTATGAAAATCATTCAGCCACTTTCAAACAAACATTTTAGGCAATGGCAGATTCTGTACATTTTCACAGAACTAACAGAGCTTGATAATTTTTGGAAGTGTATTTTTGTAATGGTATTTGTCAGTGCATTGTTTCTGTGGCACAGTAAGAGCATTACATCACTGTTGAGTTTATTTATTTTAAATATTTAAATTATAATTGTATGTATTCAGATGAAAGAAGTTGCTTTTGTTTGGTTCCTAGATCCTGTGAAATTTGAATTTTAAACCGTTGTCAATCAAATCGGCTTTATGTCAAGGCAGAGATTTCAGAAAATCATGGGAGACAAGGAAGAAACAGAAAGGTTGATCCTATATCGTCACTAGACTGAAAAAAAATTGCTTTGTATTGCCCACTACAGACAGCCAAATTCCACCCACCACCAGTGCCCCGTGAGCCTCATAAGCTCTATCTCCAGACTCAGCCTAAGGACCCTGAGAAATTGAGCAAAGAAAGGAATATTCGCACCTCTTGATCATTCCCTGCAGCACCCGTGACAGATTCAGCTCCTCACATTATCCATGTTTATGTTTTTAACCGCAGGTCAGTGACCCAGGTATAGGACTTACAACTGAAAATCTCACGCCTCGGACTTGTTCAATTATGATCTTATTTGGGTTTTTCTCTTTCCAAATTTTCTGCTCCCTCCCCAACCTCCTCCCTTGATGGTATAGAGTGCTTGATGGGGTATGGCTCTCTGTAGGACAAACGCCATCCAGTACAACATCGGGGTGGGCAGGCTGTTGGGAAGGGAGGTCAGTCTGATTGGGGGGAACTTGAGAGGACAGGGGAAGCTGTCCTCGCCTCCCTACAGCTGTCGCATTTCCTAAGGCCTGGGAAACCCGGTCAGCCGGGGTTACAACCTGTCATCATCAAAGGCAGTCCCTCGGAATCGAGGATGACTTGCTTCCACTCTAAAAATGAGCCCTTAGGTGGCTGAACAGTCCAATATGAGAACCTCCGTCTCTGTCACAGGTGGGACAGATAGTCGTTGAGGGAAGGGGTGGGTGGGACTGGTTTGCTGCACGCTCTTTCCGTTGCCTGCGCTTGATTTCTGTATGCTCTCGGCGATGAGACTCGAGGTGCTCAGCACCCTCCCGGATGCACTTCTTCCACTTAGGGCGGTCTTTGGTCAGGGACTCCCAGGTGTCAGTGGGGATGTTGCACTTTATTTGGGAGGGTTTGAGGGTGTCCCTGTAATGTTTCTGCTGCCCACCTTTGGCTCATTTGCCGTGAAGGAGTTCCGAGTAGAGCGCTTGCTTTGAGAGTCTTGTGTCTGGCATGCGAACTATGTGGCCTGCCCAGCGGAGTTGATCAAGTGTGGTCAGTGCTTCAATGCTGGAGATGTTGGCCTGGTCGAGGATACTAACGTTGATGTGTCTGACCTCACAGGGGATTTGTAAGATCTTGCGGAGACATCATTGGTGGTGTTTCTCCAGTGACTTGAGGTGTCTACTGCGCATAGTCCATGTTTCTGAGCCATGCAGCCCTGTAGGCCATGAGCTTGGTAACAGTGTTGAGGGCCCCCAAACGTTCGTCACCATCCTCCGCCTGCTCCGTGATGGCATGCAGGCCGTGATCCTTACCAACGGATCCATTACAGACCCAATCCACGTCCGACCGGGGTCAAACAGGATTGTGTCATTGCCCGAACTCTCTTCTCAATCTTCCTCACTGCCATGCTCCACCTCACAGTCAACAAGCTCCCCGCTGGAGTGAAACTAAACTACAGAACCAGTGGGAACCTATTCAATCTTCATCATCTCCAGGCCAGATCCAAGACCACCCCAACCTCTGTCATCAAGCTACAGAACGCGGATGACGCCTGCGTCTGCGCATACACAGAGGCTGATCTCCAGGACATAGTCGAGGTATTTACTGAAGTGTACGAAAGCACGGGCCTTATGGTAAACATCCGTAAGACAAAGGTCCTCCACCAGCCTATCCTCGTCGCACAGCACTGCCCCCCCAGTCATCAAGATCCACGATGTGGCCCTGGACAACGTGGACCACTTCCCTTATCTTGGGAGCCTCCTATCAACAAGAGCAGGTATTGACGACAAGATCCAACACCGCCTCCAGTGCGCCAGTGCAGCCTTCGGCCGCCTGAGGAAAAGAATGTTTGAAGACCAGGCCTTCAAAACTGTCTACAACCTGTAATGCAGGTTAAATCACAGGGTGCCAGCCTCATTAAAATATTTAAATAGCCAACCCGCCTCTTGGGAGCAGATTGGCTGTCCGCTCCTTGTCCCATCTCCGTTAAACCCAGAAATGGGTGGGTTGGGGTCGAGTTTGAGATTTTTTAAGTTTTAACATTGTACCCGACCCCAAGCCACCCGTTTTTAGGTGTTAAGATTCAGCCCAAGCTAATCAAGTATAAACTGTGTCAAAGTGCAAGCATTGGGAGCTCCTGAATTGTCACATTTTGGCAACTTGAGCTGGAAAATGGCCTCAATGGTCCTGGGGTAGGAAGTGTAAAATCAGCTAAATCTTAATTACTATTTGAGTGGCCCCTGCTGTAAAGTGTACATTTGTGCACAGCAGTTTGGCCAATCAATGGTTGAGAAGCCTGTCATCACTCACTCTCCAGGCTCTCGTGTGAAGAAGGGGAATTTGGGCAATGGATAGGAGCTGTACCAGTACCATGGAACCATAGCCAACATTACACCACCACCTTCAGGACAGTAGGAGCAAGAGGAGAAAGATGGAGAAAAAAATCTGAAGAAAAATGACTGCCACTGTTTATGGACTATCAGTAAAGTCTGCAAACTCGTGACCAAATGAGCTGAGAAATGATATTTGTGGTAGACTTCTGACAATTATACATCATGTATAATTGTCAGAAGATTCCAGGAGTTGCAGGTCCTGTTAACATGTGTTACAGGTTATTAATTTTTAAAAGCTTGAGAATTTGATAAGGCTAGTTTACTCATTTCTTGTACCTCATCTACAAATGTAAACTAGTGAACAATGAAATTGACTCCAGTGTTTGCATCTCCGGCACATTAACATATTCTGGGTCAGAAGCAGAATCATCACACAAGTAAAACCAAGCCTGTTTATTTGGTCGAAGCTCTCTCCAGGGGTTTGATGTATCTGGTGCACTGGCGAACATATTGGTGTTAAATTCCTGTCTGTGGTATTTTAATACAGTTGTTAACTGTTTAAAATACTATAGCCAGGAATTAATGCAAACCAGTGTGCTAAGAAAGGCAAGAGGAGAAATTAAACAGCCAAGGGGTTTAAAATAAACAGGTTAATGACTGCCTTAAAATAGTGCAGACTGTAATTTAACATGAATGCATTTACAAGGGGCTAAAAATAGCACAGAGAGGATATTAAGCTCCTGAATTTGAATCTAGAGCAGAGTATGGATTTGTCCTGATGTGTCTAAACTATCCAGGTATGGATTAGGTTGGCACATTGGTCAGGTTTGGTGACTCACTGCACTGCATAGGCTTTTAAAAAAAATGTTTCATAGAATTCTTTTTCCTCTGAGTATTACATTGGATCGTTACATTCATCTCACTGGCCAGTACTTTCAGCCTGAAGCATTGGTGCAGACATAAGGAAAGCATTCTGGCATGTGAAGCAGTTGTATTCTCTTATTTACATGTCTGTAATCCAAAATAACATCACTTTGATCCTGCAACATGAGAATACTAGACTCTTAAAACATTTGGGTTTAAGCAGCAGAAGCAAACAAATTGTCTGGGGAGGCCTTATGATTAACCATTCTCCACAGAACAGTTCAGGATGTACAACATTGGATCGCTTCATTTAAGTCGTCGATAGACCACATAGAAGGGGGGGAAAAAAGCCATTCCAATCCTCATTATCCATTCTCCCTCTTAAACTGGAAAGTTAATGAAGAGTAAATGGGTTATTATGCTGGGAATGCAACTTGCCCCAGACTCCTCAATTCTTGTTCAATAGACATGCTAACAAGGAACCATAGGCCGCAATTTTTGTGTCTCTCCATGACAGTAACACTGTGCAGTGCTCATCTAGAAGAGACCAGCAGTATTGCTCGTTACAAAGTTATGCATCAAGCCTTCAAACCTGCATCATACAACTTCGCACTACCACTATTGTACCACTCCCTAGATTAAAATATCTCATAAACACAATGCATTTTAAATACAATTTATGGTCATTAAAGATTTGAAGTGGCAAAATATTGATTACAGCGCAGAGTGAGAAAAGCCTATATTAAAACGTACACTTTTGTTGCACAATAACTGCTTTTCGTGACAGCACTGAATTCTAAAGCATCAACAATACACGGGACAGGTTAACATAAGAACATACGAACTTATGTTAACATAAAAACATACGAAATAGGAGCAGGAGTCGGACATTTGGCCCCTTGAACCTGCTCCGCCATTTAATAAGATCATAGCTGATCTGATCCTGGGCTCAGCTCCCCTTCCCTGCCGGTTCCCCATAACCCTTCATTCCCTTATCGTTCAAAAATCTGTCTATCTCCACTTTAAATATATTCAAAGACCCAGCCTCCACAGCTCTCGGGAGTAGAGAATTCCAAAGATTCACGACCCTCTGAGAGAAGAGATTCCTCCTCATTTCCATTTTAAAAGGGTGACCCCTTATTCTGAAATCATGCCTCTGAATTCTAGATTCCCCCATGAGGGGAAACATTCTCTCTGCATCTACCCTGTCGAGCCACCTCAGAATCTTATACATTTCAATAAGATCATCTCTCAGTCTTCTAAACACCAATGAGTACAGGCCCAACCTGCTCAACCTTTCTTCGTATGACAACCCCTTCATCTCAGGAATCAACCTCGTGAACCTTCTCTGAACTGCCTCCAATGCAAATATATCCTTCCTTAAATAAGGAGACCAAAGCTGTATGCAGTACTCCAGGTGTGGTCTCACCAATATCCTGTACAGTTGTAGTCGGACTTCCATCCCCCTTGCAATAAAGGCTAACATTCCATTTGTCTTCCTAATTACTTGCTCTACTTGCATGCTAACTTTTTATGTTTCATGAACAAGGATCCCAAGATCCCTCTGTACTGCAACATTTTGTAATATCTCCCCATTTAAATAATAATTTGCTTTTTTATTTTTCCTACCAAAAAGTGAATAACCTCACATTTTCCCACATTATATTCCATCTGCCACATTTTTGCCAAATCACTTAGCCTATTTATATCTCTTTGTAGATTATTTGCGTCCTTACATCTTGCTTTCCCACCTATCTTTGTATCATCAGCAAATTTGGCTACATTACACTTGATCCCTTCATCCAAGTCAGTAATATAAATTATAAATAGTTGAGGCCCCAGCACTGATTCCTGTGGTACCCCACTAGTTACAGTTTATCAACCTGAAAATGACCAATTTATCCCGACTCTCTGTTTTCTGTTAGTTAGCCAATCCTCTATCCATGCTAATATATTACCCCCAACCCCTTGAGCTCTTATCTAGTGCAATAACCTTTTATGCAGCACCTTAACAAATGCTTTCTAGAAATCCAAATACATGACATCTACTGATTCATCATTATCCACAATGCTCGTTACATCCTCAAAGAACTCCATCAGATTTGTAAAACATGATTTCCCTTTCATAAAACCATGCTGACTCTGCTTGATTGCATTATGATTTTCTAAATGTCCTGCTACTACTTCCTTAATGATGGACTCCAGCATTTTCCCAATGACAGATGTTAGGCTAACTGGTCTATAGTTTCCTGCTTTCTATCTCCCTTCTTTCTTAAATAGGGGCGTTACATTTGGGGGTTTCCAATCCTCTCCAAAATCCAGGGAATTTTGGTAGTTTACAATCAATGCATCCACTATCTTTGCAGCCACCTCTTTTAAGACCCTAGGATGAAGGCCATCAGGTCCAGGGGACCTGTCCACTTTTAGTCCCATTAGTTTGCCTAGTACTTTTTCTCTAGTGATAGTGATTCTTTTAAGTTCCCCCCTTCCCAATAGCCTTTGATTATCAATTATTGGGATGCTTTTAATGTCTTCTACCGTGAAGACCGATACAAAATATTTGTTCAAAGTCTCCACCATTTCCCTGTTTCCCATTATTAATTCCCCTTCTCATCCTCTAAGGGACCAACGTTTACTTTAGCTACTCGCTTCCTTTTTATATACCTGTATAAGCTCTTACTGTCTGTTTTTATATTTCTTGCTAGTTTACTCTCATAAGCTATCTTCTCTGTCTTTATCATTTCTTTAAAGCCAATGAAAACGTAAATATAGCATGTAAAAATGTTTCGTCAAATTACAAATATAAACAAACTTCATATATATTGCCTCTGCAACTAGAACTTTGCACCAACCAAACCAGCAACCATTTTTATTATTATTATTTCAATATACACTCTTCCTATTTTCTATCGTCTTCTCCTGATTGGATACAGATCCACAGGTACCAACTACCTTCTAGGATGCCATTCTTCATGTGTAAGCCGAGAGGCTCCGATATCGGCTTGGAGGCAGGGAAGGAGCAGGGGGGCTGCTTTGGGGTTCAGAAACCAGGAAAAACGGGCTTTTTTCAGGTCCTGCCGAATTTAAAGGTAGGTTCTGATTAACATTTTTGTCTCAAGTTTCCTGGCTGTAGCCAGCCAGATTGAGAGGCTGGCTGGCTGTTGGGCATGTAGGCCTTCAGCACCAGGCCGCAGCCGGAAGTGGGGAGGAGGGAGGAACCTGAGGCTTCGAGGCGAGGTCAGAAGGGTCGGTAGTGGAGGAAATCGGAGGCCTGGGGGAGTAGGGAGATCAGGGGCTCCAGGAGGTGGGGTGGGGGGCGGGGGGGGGGAGACCGGAAAAGTCGGGGCGAGATTGGAAGACACATAGGTGGGGGGGAGAGGAGGGAGGGGGAGATCAGAGGCCTCGGGGTAGGAGATTGGAAGAGGTGGGGGGAAATTCGTAAGCATTGGGTGGCAAAGGAGATTCTAAGCCTCATGGGGGAGAGCGTAAAATTTGGGGTGTGTTCGATTGCGGGGGTTGGGTGAAGCAGGTAAACTGGATCCAACAGGTATGTGGAAAGGCATTCACCTCCTGAATACAGCAGTCCTCGCCTCCCTTTATCTGCTGGGTTAACTTTTAAATGGTGTTTAATTCTGAGGCTCGCAGCCTCATTATAATATTTAAATGACCAACCCGCCTCCTGCGAGTTGTTTGGTTGCCTGCCCCCTGTCCAGCCTACGTTAAAACTGGCACGAAGTGGGTTGGAGACGAGTTGTGGTTGGGTTTCAGATTTTTTTAAAGTATTTTTTACTTGCCCCTCGATCCAAATCCATCCATTTTTGGGGGATAAAATTCTACCCTGAATGTCAACAGGCTATTCAACATGATGGGCATCACTGCCAAACAAGATCCTCTCCTCCCTTGAAATTCAGACCTGCACAAATCACTGGACAGTGATTGGCAGAAGGAACGCTCGCTGACTTTCCCCTCTCTCCCTAGCCCTGGTACACTGAGACCACTTTTAGTGCCTCCACTGTTACCTAAGCTGACATCAGCATTCTTAACACAGATATGAAGAATTCTTTAACAAAACAGAATTGTTCTGGCGACCGGGTTAAACCACAACAGTACAAGGTTCTTTTCTTTCACCCCAGACAATGTGAAAGGGCAATACTCCCAAAGAGCTATTAAGCAGAAAAAAACTTTAGTGTCAATTTACTTTTTATGTCAAGCATCAGCTCCAAAAGCAGGGAAGGTTCAGATAACTCCCAATGTTCATTTTGTCTATGGTATTCCATTCTTGGCCACCTTTATACAGATCATGTCATCCAGCTTGACAGCTTCGAGGAAAACTTCCTGTTCACCGAAGTAAAGTGGAGCCGGAAGCGCCCACTGCAGGGTTTGTGGTCCACAGAACTTTTATTTCAGAAAGACACAGACAGGCTTATTCCCTGGTGGCAGCTCCCTGTGCTTTCCAATACTGGACAGGATTTCCTTCTGTCTGAAAGTGTAATAAGTGCTCCAGTAAACACTATGCATATGCGTTTCAGCTGTTCCACTCATTGTGCAACAAAAAGATCGATGACAAGGAAAGATTATTTCATACAAAAACCTTTTCGATGTCGAGTGAGCGCTGTGGAAACTAAATGACTTTTCAGTGATTTCCTCTCCTTTGGTAAGAGTCTGTGAGCCAGCTCCATCAGTGGAGATTAACTGTACAACTTGACAACATTTATCGGAGGAAAAATAGGACTCATATGGTTGGATGAACAAAGCACATTTACACACAAGATGATTCAAAGTGTAAAACTATGAAGCATTAACGAAAGCTGACTTAACTTTGAATCTGAACCACAGTTCCCAATCTAACGATCTGACCTATTTACACAGGAAAAAACACAAGTTGAAGGAATTTATTGTATCTTATCTGTGGTGCTGTTACTTTTTCTATGTTTCTGCACCCATTTTCTATGTTTCTATCTGAAGTTGCATGTTCAGCCATGAACTTATTGAATGGTGGTGCAGGCTCGAAGGGCCGAATGGCCTACTCCTGCACCTATTTTCTATGTTTCTATGTTTTCAGATGTTTAGCAGAATAGATCAAATTGTGTGTTTAAATCAGCAGATTTTGCAATCAGTAGAATTGGATTCCAGCAGGCGGTCTGTGATTGTGTGTGGCCAATTTTAACTGCCAGCCAGTGGCGACAGCAATCCCACGTGCGAGCCTTTGTCAGAGGCCCGGGACATTTTAACTGCCGGGTTTCATCTAAATGCGGCTGCTCAGCTGCTCGCCTGTTTAAAAAGGCTGCGGTAGCAAGGTAAGTCTGGGAGGGGTGGTGTTGCGAGAGCCTTGTGGGTAGGGATGGGTAACCAAGGACAGCAGAGACCGCGACTTAACTGCTCCCTTTGGCCCTACTAAGGAAAGTTTTAAAAAATAACAGAGGGTCACACTGCCTTCCTGACAGCTTTACCTGCTCCCCGCTCATTTTCTGCCAATCAAAGTGAGTTAAAAGTCCCCCTTGGAATTCTGCTTTTAAAGATCCACTGTGCATGGGGCACTGGCTCTCACATGATACAGAAATACTTGCCACTGCTGGTGTGTTTAATAAATAAATTGGTCTGAGCATGAAAAG
This sequence comes from Pristiophorus japonicus, assembly GCF_044704955.1. NCBI lineage: Eukaryota > Metazoa > Chordata > Chondrichthyes > Pristiophoridae > Pristiophorus > Pristiophorus japonicus. Next base: position 53,322,977 of record NC_091985.1, read on the forward strand.
AATATTAAGCAAGATAACTTAACCTCAAAATGCAAACCATTGAGGGTGAGGTGAATACTGCGGATACTGGTCCCAGAGCTGTTCTGCAAGTCCACAGCAGAGTATGTTGGAAAGTTCAGGCTGTGTCGCATCTTGCCACCTCAACGTCCCAAACTGCGACTTACCATCTCTCACCTCCACCAGGACCGCTGATGGCCACTCGGTCCGACTGCAACCAATAGCAGTATAGCCAGGGTATGGACTGTTCAGCCACCAAAGAACTCACTTCGGGAGTGGAGGCAAGTCTTCCTCGATTCCGAGGGACTGCCTATGATGATAAGCCAGGATGTGTGCCGGATATTCCTCCTTTCCGGCCCAGTTACTGCTGCTAACGGGCCCGTCATGTGGAAAATGGCACTAGACTCAGGAAGTGTTACGAACATAAGAAATAGGAGCAGGAGTCGACCATTTGGCTCCTCAAACCTGCTCCGCCATTCAATAAGATCATGAATCAGCTACATTTTCCTGCCCGCTATCCATAACCCTTCACTCCCTTGTTGCTCAAATATCTGTCTATCTGCACCTCAAATATATTCAATGACCCAGCCTTCACAGTTCTCTGGGGCAGAGAATTCCACAGATTTACCACCCTCTGAGAGAAGAAATTCCTCCTCATCTCAGTTTTAAATGGGCGATCCCTTATTCTGAAACTATGCCCCCGAGTTCTAGATTCTCTCAGGAGGGGAAACATCCTCTCTGCATGTACCTAGTCGATCTCCCTCAGAATCTTATATGTTTCAATGAGATCACATCCTGTTCTTCTAAACTCAAATTAGTATAGGCCCAACCTGTTGTGTATCTGTAAAGCATGCACTCCCATGTTCCGCTACCAGGGAGTGCATCCCCTAAAATCCCAAGGGATGCTGTATATAAGCCGGCCCCTAAGGCCTGTTCCTCACTCTGGAGTGTCTTAATAAAGACTGAGGTCACTGTTACTTTAACCTCCCTGTATGCAGTCTCATCTGTGTTAGGAACACAACAACTGGCGACAAGTATACGAATCCAACGCAAAGATGCAGCAAACTGTGGGCATCCTACAGAAGTTCTCGGAAGGTGAGGACTGGGAAGCCTATGTCGAACGGTTAGACCAGTACTTTGTAGCCAACGAGCTGTATGGAGAAGGAAGCACTGCAAAAAGGAGAGCGGTCATCCTCACCGTCTGTGGGGCACTGACCTACAGCCTCATGAAGAATCTTCTGGCTCCAATGAAACCCACAGATAAGTTGTATGAGAAGCTGTGTACGCTGGTTCGGGAGCATCTTAACCCAATGGTGCTGATGGTGAGGTATCGGTTCTACACGTGCCATCAATCTGAAGGTCAGGAAGTGGCGAGCTACGTCACCGAGCTAAGGCGACTTGAAGGACAATGTGAGTTTGATGGCTACCTGGAGCAAATGCTCAGAGACTTTTTTGTACTGGGCATTGGCCACAAGACTATCCTACGAAAACTTTTGACTGTAGAGACACCGACCCTCAGTAAGGCCATTGCGATAGCACAGGCGTTTATGTCCAACAGTGATAACACCAAACAAATCTCTCAGCACACAAGTGCTAGCAATGTTCATAAATTAACTGGAACTGTGTTTGCGAGCAGAAATATACAGGGCAGAAACCACGAGTCTGCAACTGCCAGCAGGCCTCAGGTGACCCAGATGACTCAGAGTCCCCAACAAAGGATGAATGCAAGGCAATTTACACCTTGTTGGCATTGTGCAGGCTTCCATTCAGCCTATTCATGCCACTTCAAAGGGTATGTTTGCAAGAGCTGTGGAACAATGTGACACGTCCGACGAGCTGCAAGCTCTGCAAAACCTGCTAACCACCATGTGGCAGAGGAAGATTTGTCCATGGTGGATCAAAGCAATTTAGAGCCTCAGAGAGAGGAGGCAGATGCTGAAGTACACGGGGTGCACACATTTTCGACGAAATGTGCACCTATGTTGCTAAATGTAAAATTGAATGGCTTACCCGTAGCCATGGAACTCGACACTGGCGCTAGCCAATCCATCATGAGTAAAAAGATGTTTGAGAGACTGTGGTGCAACAAGGCACTCAGACCAGCCCTGAGCCCCATCCACACGAAACTGAGAACGTACACCAAAGAGCTAATCACTGTCCTGGGCAGCGCCATGGTCAAGGGCACGGTGCACGAACTTCCACTCTGGATTGTCCCAGGCGATGGCCCCACACTGCTTGGAAGGAGCTGGCTGGGCAAAATCCGCTGGAACTGGGATGACATCCGAGCGATATCACATGTCGATGAGGCCTCATGTACCCAGGTTCTTAACAAATTTCCTTCCCTTTTTGAGCCAGGCATTGGAAACTTTTCCAGGGTGAAGGTGCAGATCCACTTGGTCCCAGAGGCACGACCCATTCACCACAAGGCGCGAGCGGTACCTCACATGATGAGGGAGAGAGTGGAAATTGAGCTGGACAGGCTGCAACGTGAGGGCATCATCTCCCCAGTGGAATTCAGCGAGTGGGCCAGCCCGATTGTTCCAGTACTCAAAAGTGATGGCACGGTCAGGATTTGCGGCGATTATAAAGTAACTATTAATCGTTTCTCACTACAGGACCAATACCCGCTACCCAAGGCAGATGACCTATTTGCGACGCTGGCAGGAAGCAAGACGTTCACCAAGCTCGAACTGACTTCAGCCTACATGACGCAGGAGCTGGAGGAGTCTTCGAAGGGCCTCACCTGCATCAACACGCACAAGGGACTGTTCATCTACAACAGATGCCCGTTTGGAATTCGGTCGGCTGCAGCGGTCTTCCAGAGAAACATGGAGAGCCTACTCAAGTCGGTACCACACACGGTGGTTTTTCAGGACAAAATATTGGTCACGGGTCGGGACACCGTCGAGCACCTACAAAACCTGGAGGAGGTCCTCCAGCGACTGGATCGCAAAGGGCTGCGGCTGAAGAAGTCGAAATGTGTCTTTATGGCAACAGAAGTGGAGTTTTTGGGAAGAAAGATCGCGGCGGACGGCATTCGGCCCACAGACGCCAAGACAGAGGCTATCAGGAACACGCCCAGGCCACAGAATGTCAATTAGCTGCGGTCGTTCCTGGTACTCCTCAACTATTTTGGTAACTTCCTACCGGGGTTAAGCACCCTCTTAGAGCCCCTATATGTGTTATTGCGTAAAGGTGAGAACTGGGTATGGGAAAAAAACAAGTAATTGCTTTTGAGAAAGCCAGAAACATTTTATGCTCCAACAAGCTGCTTAATTTGTATAACCCGTGTAAAAGACTTGTGCTAGCATGTGATGCGTCATCGTACAGAGTCGGGTGTGTATTACAACAAGCTAACGTTGCGGGGAAGTTGCAACCTGTCGCCTATGCCTCCAGGAGCTTGTCTAAGGCCGAGAGGGCCTACAGCATGATTGAGAAAGAGGCATTAGCGTGTGTGTTCGGGGTAAAGAAAATGCATCAGTACCTGTTTGGCCTCAAATTTGAGCTGGAAACCGATCACAAGCCCCTCATATCCCTGTTCGCTGAAAACAAGGAGATAAATACTAATGCCTCAGCCTGCATACAAAGGTGGGCACTCGCGCTATCAGCGTTTAACTATACCATCCGCCACAGGTCAGGCAACGAGAACTATGCGGATGCTCTCAGTCGGCTACCATTGCCCACCACGGGAGTGGAAATGGCGCAGCCTGCAAACTTGTTGATGGTGGCGCAGCCCGCAGACTTGTTGATGGTCATGGAAGCGTTTGAAAATGATAAATCACCTGTCACGGCCCGCCAGATTAGGACTTGAACCAGCCAAGACCCTCTGCTGTCCCTAGTAAAAAACTGTGTACTGCATGGGAGCTGGGCCAGCATCCCCGTTGAAATGCCAGAGCTAATCAAGCCGTTCCAGCGGCGAAAGGATGAGCTGTCCATTCAGGCAGACTGCCTGTTGTGGGGTAACCACGTAGTGCTACCCAAAAAGGGCAGGGAGACGTTCATCTCGGATCTCCACAGTGCACAACCGGGTATAGTAATGATGAAAACGATAGCCAGATCCCACGTGTGGTGGCCTGGTATCGACTCTGACTTAGAGTCCTGTGTACGGCAATGCAGCGTGTGTGCTCAGTTGAGCAACGCGCACAGAGAGGCACCACTAAGTTTGTGGTCCTGGCCCTCCAGACCATAGAAACATAGAAACATAGAAAATAGGTGCAGGAGTAGGCCATTCAGCCCTTCTAGCCTGCACTGCCATTCAATGAGTTCATGGCTGAACATGCAACTTCAGTACCCCCTTCCTGCTTTCTTGCCATACCCCTTGATCCCCCTAGTAGTAAGGACTTCATCTAACTCCCTTTTGAATATATTTAGTGAATTGACCTCAACTACTTTCTGTGGTAGAGAATTCCACAGGTTCACCACTCTCTGGGTGAAGAAGTTTCTCCTCATCTCGGTCCTAAATGGCTTACCCCTTATCCTTTGACTGTGACCCCTGGTTCTGGACTTCCCCAACATTGGGAACATTCTTCCTGCATCTAACCTGTTTAAACCCATCAGAATTTTAAACGTTTCTATGAGGTCCCCTCTCATTCTTCTGAACTCCAGTGAATACAAGCCCAGTTGATCCAATCTTTCTTGATAGGTCAGTCCCACCATCCCGGGAATCAGTCTGGTGAATCTTCGCTGCACTCCTCAATAGCAAGAATGTCCTTCCTCAAGTTAGGAGACCAAAACTGTACACAATACTCCAGGTGTGGCCTCACCAAGGCCCTGTATAACTGTAGCAACACCTCCCTGCCCCTGTACTCAAATCCCCTCGCTATGAAGGCCAACATGCCATTTGCTTTCTTAACCGCCTGCTGTACCTACATGCCAACCTTCAATGACTGATGTACCATGACACCCAGGTCTCGTTGCACCTCCCCTTTTCCTAATCTGTCACCATTCAGATAATAGTCTGTCTCTCTGTTTTTACCACCAAAGTGGATAACCTCACATTTATCCACATTATACTTCATCTGCCATGCATTTGCCCACTCACCTAACCTATCCAAGTCACTCTGCAGCCTCATAACATCCTCCTCGCAGCTCACACTGCCACCCAACTTAGTGCCATCCGCAAATTTGGAGATACTACATTTAATCCCCTCGTCTAAATCATTTATGTACAATATAAACAGCTGGGGCCCCAGCACAGAACCTTACGGTACCCCACTAGTCACTGCCTGCCATTCTGAAAAGTACCCATTTACTCCTACTCTTTGCTTCCTGTCTGACAACCAGTTCTCAATCCACGTCAGCACACTACCCCCAATCCCATGTGCTTTAACTTTGCACATCAATCTCTTGTGTGGGACCTTGTCGAACGCCTTCTGAAAGTCCAAATATACCACATCAACTGGTTCTCCCTTGTCCACTTTACTGGAAACATCCTCAAAAAATTCCAGAAGATTTGTCAAGCATGATTTCCCTTTCACAAATCCATGCTGACTTGGACCTATTATGTCACCTCTTTCCAAATGCGCTGCGATGACATCCTTATTAATTGACAACAGGCCATGTTTCACCAGTGCCAAATTTAAAGAATTCATGACCCACAATGGGATCAAACATGTCACCTCGGCCCCGTTTAAGCCAGCCTCCAATGGACAGGCAGAGCGGGCAGTACAAACAATCAAACAGAGCCTTAAACGAGTCACAGAAGGCTCACTCCAAACCCTCCTGTACCAAGTACGGCTCAGCTACCGCACGAGACCCCACTCACTCACAGGGGTGCCCCCGGCTGAGCTACTCATGAAAAGGACACTTAAAACCAGACTCTCGCTGGTTCACCCCAACCTGCATGATCAGGTAGAGAGCAGGCGGCAGCAACAAAATGTAAACGATGGTCGCGCCACTGTGTCACAGGAAATTGATCTGAATGACCCTGTGTATGTGCTAAACTATGGACATGGTCCCAAGTGGATCACAGGCACGGTGATAGCTAAAGAAGGGAGTAGAGTGGTTGTAGTCAAACTAGACAATGGACAAATTTGCAGAAAGCACCTGGACCAAACGAGGCTGTGGTTCACAGACTGCCCTGAACAACCCACAGCAGACACCACCTTTCTCGACCCTACAACACACACCCAAAGGATCAACGACACCACCCCGGACCAGGAAATCGAACCCATCATGCCCAACAGCTCAGCAAGGCCAGGCTCACCCAGTAGCCCTACAGGGCCAACAGCACGCCAGCCCAGCGAGGGCACAGCCAGAACAGACATTTGTAGCAAGGCGGTCCACCAGGGAAAGAAAGGCTCCCGACCGCCTCACCTTGTAAATAGTTTTAACTTTGACTTTGGGGGGGAGTGATGTTGTGTATCTGGAAAGCATGCACTCCCATGTTCCGCCATCAGGGAGTGCATCCCCTGAAGTCCCAAGGGATCCCAGCATCCCTTGGGAGCACTGTATATAAGCCGGCCCCTAAGGCCTGTTCCTCACTCTGGAGTGTCTTAATAAAGATTGAGGTCACTGTTACTTTAACCTCCCTGTGTGCAGTCTCATCTGTGTTAGGAACACAACACAACCTACTCAACCTTTCTTCATAAATCAATCCCTTCATCTCAGGAATCAACCTAGTGAACCTTCTCTGAACTGTTGGGAAAGGTCCAGAGCTAATGGAGGCAGAGGTCCTTGTAGCGGCCTCCTCTTCTTGCAGCTGCTTGATGTCCACCCTGACACGTGCAAGTGGTCCTTTCCCTGCCATTTGGGACAGGGTCAGCTCACAAGCATGTGGGTTCAGGAGTTCTGTTCCACCACTCTTCTACTGGCAGTGTGCCTCCAATTGAAATGTTTAAGTGTGGCTCCACACCTAGTTTGAGTCATACTGGACCTAATGTAAACTAAAAGAGTGTAAGACAGCCTCTTGGAGAGCGTCCTTAACTGCTTTTCTTGAGTGCACTGAAGAGTTGTATTGGAATCTGTCCCTTGAGCTATGCTGCCATTTTTACACTGCCATGTCCACAAAGTGCTTTGCATTGAAGCAAAACTGACAATATTCCATCAATATGTGAAGAATGTGAATAATTGGGAATGATCTATGATGTCTTGCTGTTTCTAAAAGTTTCTAAGCTCTTCATGAGTGGCAATGAATAAAGCTTTCGACAATGTTAAAATGAGTCCAATCAAGAAAGCACAAACATGTACAAATTTAAACGGACATTTTGTACTTCTGTAAAGATTTTGAAACTTTTGCAAGAAATGTAAGTAAACATTTCCAAGTTAACAAAAGCACCATCCTTGACAGAGGCCCTGAATTGGCACGAGTTGTCCCAGTCTCCACTCTAACATTGGCATAAACATCCATTTACACTATTCCTCTGGAGGGTGCATCAGCCTCTCACCAAAATTATGGCAGAAATTCAAGAGAACCCCTGTGGAAATTTAACGCTAAAAATTGAATGCAATTTTTTTTTAATTTGAAGGCAAGTGTCCCTCTGTTCTTCTCTCCTCCAATTGTGATGGAAAGGATGGATGGTCCATCTGCCAACTTGGTTTAGTTGTTAGTACTGTTACCTCTGAGCCAAAACATTTTGGATTCAAGCCTCTCTATTGGGCATGAGCACATAACTTAGGCTGACAGTCTAGTACTGCATTGAGGGAATATTGCATTGTTGGAGATGCTGTCCTTCGGATGTGCTGTTTAACCAAACGCTTATCTAAGTGTTCTAGTGGTTCAGCTGGATATTAAAGATCCCTAGACACTATTTGAGGAAGAATGCAGAGTTCTCCCATGTCCCAGCAAATGTTCCTTCCCTCACCAATAAGACCGAACAGCTTAACTGCTCATTCATCTCATGGCTGTTTGTGGAATCTTGTCTTAAGCAAAATGGCTGCCATGTTTACCTCCATAACATAGTTACCATTGTTCTTTGAATGCTTAGCACTTTGAGATGTGATCAATTTGTATTTATGCCTTCATGAGAAATTGCTCTAAAGCTCATCACTAGCAGTGTGTAGGAGACACTCATATACGACCAACCCTCTGCTTGGTGCTCTCTCACCAGGACACAGCTGAGAAAGCGAGCTCAGTGCCTTGGGGTTCAATTCTGCAGCATGCTATTCCTGTGGAGTGCCATATTAGGGCTGCAATTCACAACAGCATTTTCAATTAAGTATGTTATTCGACTGTTGACAGTTGCATGGAAAGGGGAATGTTAACTTTTTAAAACATTTATTTAAAATGTTACTTTATTCTAAAACAAATTTCTTCAAGACAAATGTTTGAGAAATGCAGTTTATAACATTGTTTCTGACAAGTAGTGCAGTGGTTATGTTGCTGGACCAGAAATCCCCCCCAACTCACCACTTCAAGATTTAAGAGAGGCGGGTCGGAGGGCGGGTGACTTACCCACTCTCAGGAGGCAGGGCAGTCAGTAAATGCTTTTATGGAGGCAGCGTTCCCCTGTTTTCACAGGATTTTAATTTTTAACCATGGAGTCATGTTTCCTGGGGATCGGGAATCACAGCAGGTAAAAGGAGGCGAGCAGGGCTGGATCCATAAGGTAAATACATTTATAGCATTGCTTGTGGGCCAGGAAGAGCAGGAGTGTCCACCCCCAGTACAACAAGCTTACCTCTTTACAGACACCGTGATCAGACCCAGCGACCTACGACTCCCACCGTCTTCACCGCGATCTCCGAGAGCTCACTGCCGACTCCCCGCGCGATATCTGACTCTACCCACCCCCAATCTCTGACTCTCGCCGTGCTCTCCAACACCCTCAAACCCCTTAATCTTTGACTCCCCCATCCTCCACAAAGATGGGTGGGAAAGCACGTTGTTGGAGGACACAAAGAAACTGCAAAGGGATATAGACAGGCTAAGTGAGTGGGCAACATTTGGCAGGTGGAATATAATGTGGGAAAGTGTGAGGTTATCCACTTTGGCAGGAAAAATTTAAAAAGCAAATGATTATTTAAATGGCGATTACAAAATGCTTCAGTACAGAGGGACCTGGGGTCCTTGTGCATGAAACACAAAAAGTTAGTATGTAGGTACAGCAAGTAACCAGGAAGGCAAATGAATATTGGCTTTTATTGAAAGAGGGATGGAGTATAAAAGCAGAGAAGTCCTGCTACAACTGTACAGGGTATTGGTAAGGTCACACCTGGAGTACTGCGTACATTTTTGGTCTCCTTATTTAAGGAGGGACATACTTGTATTGGAGGCAGTTCAGAGAAGGTTCACGAGGTTGATTCCTGAGATGAAGGGGTTGACTTATGAAGAAAGGTTGAGCAGGTTGGGCCTATACTCATTGGAGTTTAGAAGAATGAGAAGTGATCTTGTTGAAACATATAAGATACTGAGGGGGCTCGACAAGGTAGAGGCAAAGAGAATGTTTCCCTTCATGGGGGAATTTAGAACTTGGGGGCATAGTTTAAGAATAAGGGATCGCCCATTTAGAACTGAGATGAGGAAGAATTTCTTCTCTCAAAGGGTCGTAAGTCTGTGGAATTCTCTGCCCCAGAGAGCCGTGGAGGTTGGGTCATTGAATATATTTAAGGTGGAGAGAGACACATATTTGAATGATAAGGGAGCCAAGGGTTATGTGGAGTGGGCAGGGAAGTTTAGCTGAGCCCAAGATCAGATCAGCCATGATCTTATTAAATGGCGGATCAGGCTTGAGGGGCCAAATGACCTACTCCTGCTCCTATTCCTTATGTTCTTATGTTGTCCCGATCTCTGACTCCCCCCACCATCTCTGACTCCCCCCCCATACCCCGATCTCTGACTCCCTCCACCCCCCGCGATCAGTCGACCATATCCCCACCCTGTGATCTCCAACTTAACTCGCATCCGCTCCTCGGCTGCTTTCCCGCCCGACAGGCAAACATTTATAAAAGAGGTCCTGCTGTAAATTCAGACGGACATTCAGGAATCCCTTATTTCCCAGTTCCCTGTCCAGGTATCTTCCCCTCCTGCTCTTTTTACGGCCCCAAGTAAATATCAGGGCCCAGGAGTTGAAATAATGATAAAATTTGAGAATTTGAATTCAGTTGAAAAAAAACTGAAAGCAGAAATAAACTGGGATCAGTAAAAAAAAAGTAAGCATGAATCTATCGGATTGTTATAAAAACCCAACATGGTTCACTAATGTCCTTTAGGGAAGGAACCTACTGACCCATACGTGACTCCAGTCCCACACTAAAGTACTGTAATGTTATAAGCAAGCCACTCAGTTGTATCAAATCACCCAGGGCATCTAGTGATGGGCAATAAATGCCAGCCTTGCCAGCGATGCCCACATCTCGAGAATTAAAAATAAATTCTTTGACTTCTGCGCCATTGAATGTAACTTGGGCTTTATAACTCTCGGATATTAAGATTTTGGAGCAGTTTATCTCATAAAACGATAAAGAGCTTTCATATTTATCAGACGAAGCTCCATAAAGTGTTTATCTTAGTTTTTACAAGCTCAAGCTGTCTACAAGATGTCATGCTACCCAGAATCCCAGAATAATATAAAGCCGTTATGAGACATTCATGATGTTGAAGATTTCCAAAGTTACAAGCTGCATTTTGCCACAATTGCTTAGAACATTTGTGTGAGAAGTTTGTCAATAAACAGTTTTAGAAGTTGAAAATTTCAAAAATTATTTTAAATAATAAGATATAAATTTGTCGTGAAAAACCTAAGAAAACTGAGCATGGTGTGTCGAGCTACAGAGAAATGATTTGAGACAACTTCAGATATCCTTTAGATATCCTGGAACAGTTTCTCTAAGCATTTGTGACTTCTCCTGAACAAACTTTGAATAGTTCACATTGCTTCAACTTCACACTGCTGCTGTATTACAGCAACTGCTGCAAAACAAAGTTTATTACATTTAAAAATCTCCAATCAACTCTTCATTAAAATTAATATTTCATCAGCAGAGACCAGGGAGCACCTCAAAGCCAGCATTATCATTGAAATGTACAAAATTGTTTCCCCTGGCTGGAAAGTCTAGAACCGGGGGTCACAGTCTCAGGAAAAGGGGGCGGCCATTTAGAACTGAAATGAGGAGACATTTCTTCACTCAGAGGGTGGTGAATCTTTGGAATTCTCTGCCCCACAGGGCTACGGATACCCAGTCGTGAAGTATGTCTCCATGTTTGAATCCCTTCAATCTGCTTTCCGCCTCTGCCACAGTACCGAAACGACTCTCATCAAACTCACAAATTACATCCTTTGTGACTGTAACAAAGGTAAACTATCCCTTCTCGTCCTTCTCGACCTGTCTGCAGCCTTTGACATGGTTGACCACTCCATTCTCCTCCAATGTCTCTCCACCATCCTCCAGCTGGGTGGGACTGCGCTCGCCTGGTTCCATTCTTATCTATCTAATCATAGCCAGAGAATCATCTGCAATGGCTTCTCTTCCCTCCCACAAATCATTACCTCCGGTATCCCCCAAGGATCTATCCTTGACCCCCTTCTATTTCTCATCTACATGTTGCCCCTTGGCGACATCATCCGAAAACACAGCGTCAGTTTCCACATGTACGCCGCCGACACCCAGCTCTACCTCACTACACTTCTCTCGACCCCTCCACAGTCTCTAAATTGTCAGACTGCTTATCCGAAATCAATTACTGGTTGAGCAGAAATTTTCTCCAGTTAAATATTGGGAAGACCGAAGCCATTGTCTTAGGTCCCCACCACAAACTGTGTTCCCTGACCACCAATTCCATCCCTCTCCGTAACATCTGTCTGAAGCTGAACCAGACTGCTTGCAACCTAGGTGTCATATTGGACCCTGAAATGAGCTTCCAGCCACATATCCACGGCATAACTAAAACTGGCTATTTCCACCTCCATAACATCGCCCATCTCCGCCCCTGCCGCAGCTCATCTGTTGCTGAAACCCTCATCCATGCCTTTGTTACCTCTAGACTTGACTACTCCAATGCACTCCTGGCTGGCTTGCCACATTCTACCCTAGGTAAATTTGAGTTCATCCAAAACTCGGTAGCCAATGTCCTAAATCGCACCGAGTCCCGTTCACCCATCACGCCTGTGCTCGCTGAACTACACTGGCTCCCGGTGAAGCAAGGCCTCGATTTCAAAATTTTCATCCTTGTTTACAAATCCCTCCATGGACTCGCCCCTCCCTATCTCTGTAATCTCCTTCGGCCTCACAATCCCCGAGATATCTGCGCTCCTCAAATTCTGCCCTCTTGAACATCCCTGATTAGAACTGCTCAACCATCGGTGGCTGTGCCTTCAGCTGCCTGGGCCCTAAGCTCTGGAATTCCCTCCCTAAATTTCTCTGCCACTCTACCTCTCTTTCCTCCTTTAAGACTGTCATTAAACCATAAATCTTTGACCAAGCATCTGCCGTAATTCCTTCTTATGTGGCTTGGTGTCAATTTTTTTTTGTCTTATAACACTCCTGTGAAGCACCTTGGGACATTTTACTACATTAAAGCCGCTATATAATGACAAGTTGTTGTTGTTGTTTTATATTCATGGTTGAAATCGATAGAGATTTGGACACAAAGGGAATCAAGGAATATGGGGATTAGGCAGGAAAGTGGAGTTGAGGTAGAAGATCAGCCATGATCTTATTGAATGGTGGAGCAGGCTCAAGGGGCCTACTCCTGTTTCTATTTCTTAAGTTCTTATTATAACTCGTACCCGTGTCACTGTAAACACAGTCCATGCTGGTACTGTCACATAGTGAGGCCTTTAGAGGTGCTGCAAAACCCTATAATGCCAGAATATAGTTAACTCCAGATAGGCAGATGCACAATTCAATAAATCATTTTGATACAAGCATAAAAGTCCAGTATCCCAAGCCACATTCCATTTTCAAATGATTTCCCCATTCAAGCAGAATATTTAAATGCAAAATATTGATCCAAGAAAAATAAAATGCTTTTCAACTACTACATACTAAGTGAGTTGTTCACAATATATCAACAGGGAGAAGAAAGAATGTAACAAAAGGGAGAAAATGTGAGATGCAAATTATTGCTGCAATGAGACAAATGAGGTAATAATGTTAGCATCCAAATATACCACAGAAACTAATCAGAAGCCACCCAGGCCTTTTTCCATGACTTTAGATCTATGTATCCATGTTTTTTTCAAATTGTCTTCCTTTCTTCAAGGAACTGAATCTTGATGGGATGTGGTTTTGTTGACAGCTGCAGTGCTAAGTGGTCACTCTTAATGTGTGAGCCTTGATATTGAGGCAGTTATAGATGGCATCACAATTGAATTCAAAGCAATCCTAACCAAACGTCCACACGTGTACTTTCCAGCAGGGGGTCACTAGGGAGTGGGAACCGAGGCTGAAAGTGCCCCTTCACTACCCAGGACACTAAGTCTAACTGCAGTGCTCGCAATTGCTCCCCAGCTGAAATCAGTTAAATCAGCGCGATCAGGAAGTGCACACAAAATACAGTCACTCTTTAGCCAAAAGACAATTGGAGACAGCGACACAGTTTCGATGGGCAATCGCCTTTGTGTGAAATATATATTTGCTTTCAGTTCCTTCAGATGGCTTTGTTTAGATTGGATAGCTGATTGAATCATTAAAGGGGTGCGGTGCAAAAGATCTGCCAATTGACTCTTTTTGACTGTTATATATAGAAATCCTGATCCAAGCAGAATTTCTTTTGACAAACTTTTTACTGGTTCAACAGAAGTGAATTTTAAATTTAAAAATCTACACAACTGACTCATAATTCCCAGGTGGCCTGGTTCAAAGCATAAATATTAATAGAAGTCATAAAAATACCTTAAGGTTCATACAATTTCAGTCCATTCTCTTAAAATGCATTTTTTTTGGCAAACCAGAGCAGCTATGAATCTTTGGTCATGTGAAATGATGTGAAGATGCATTTGGATACAATTTACGTAAAAAGGAAAATAATGGAAGTTAACAATGTCAGCAGCGATGTTCTTCTGTGCAGGTGCTTAAAACAAAGTGCTCGGGTAGTCCACTACCGTGGAATGGTATGACACAGTTTGGCAAACAACACTCTTCACGTAATAAGTTTCTTGAAATGTCAGAGAGAGGTGCGAAGAGAGTGAGGAAGAAAAGGATGACAAATAGAGGGCGAGCCACCATGAGTCACTTTCACATGCAGAACAGAATTGGCAGCAGCCTCAGAGTTGGTTGTTCAGCAATGCCTTGAAACCCCAAAAAAACACTAAAAATAATCAAAAAATAATTGTAAACTTTTTTTTAAATGGGTAACAAACACACTGGGAGCTAAATTGGGCCATGTAGCACCCATTTATTAGGTGCAACGCGGCCACATAAGACTCGAAAATGGGGTCCGAGATGCACTCGCACACTTCCAATGGGAAGTGTGCAGGATGCCATCTTGGTAAAGGGGTTTACGCGTGCTTGCCTAACAACCATTGGCAACAGGTAGAACAGCGAGTTGATGCGAATCAGTGTGCAACATAGATTTGAAGCCACCTCTGCCATTTTCAAACTCCACACTCCAACCAAGCTCGCTCAGTTGAACACGACATTAAACGGAATGAAGAACCCCTCCACCAGTGCTATTAAAAGGGATCCTTAACTACTTACAGGTCAGTTGCTGGATTATTTCTTCTGGCTGCTGGTACAATTGTGTGTGGGTTTTTTTGAGCTTTGCTATACTTGGCTAAATTTTGAATACTCTACAGGGAGTGCTGTGGCTGGTCTTGAAGTACATTTTTTTGCCATTATGTCAAAAAAGGTTGCTTCCAGACATGGATGACTGGGAGAATGAAGAGAGGCCAGGCAGAGCAGGACAAGATGCTAAATGAGGGAGGAAAAGGAAGGGGAAAAGGGTACTCGGCAGGAGACCATGTATGCTGAGGGTCTTCAGGGAGCAATTCTCTGACCCCAACTTCAGCGAGGACCAACACATGAGACATCTTCACTTCACAAAAGAGGTTGTGAGTGAAATCTGTCAACTGCTGCAGCCACAAATGCAGCCTTAAAGCAGGGAAAGGAATGCATTGCCTGTGGCTAACATGGTGACTGTAGGAAGTGGAGGAACAGGAAGAGGAAGGGAGGCTGCAACATAGACAGCCCCTTTCTGCCTGGACTTTACATGGTCAGATTATTTGTGAACGATACCAGTAACCTCAGCCACTACTCCCTATTCACCATTAGTCCCACACTCCTTACTTTTCCTCTATCACTGACCATCACATTGTCCTGTTTCCAACAACATAAAAGAAAAACCATTAGGATAAGCACATTCCAACCCAATTTTATAAATTCACTCATTAAATAATATAGACTAAATTAAACTACTCATTTGTGCATTTTCTTAGTGCCTTTACCTATCCTAGTGCTCCCACAAGGTGCTTCCCCAGTGGCTGCAGCATGGGTGGTGGAAGGTTGCGGACTTCCAATTGAGGAGGCTGCAGATGGCCTTGGAGGATGACCTTGAGCAGTGCTGGGTCTAAAGGGCCCCGCTTCAGACTGCGCCATCTCGGCCTGGGCTACAGCAGTCTGGACTGGCTGGCTGGCAGGCAACAGCAAGGGCATTGGCGAAGTGGGAGTTGTGGGAGCAGGAATGCTTTCATCCCAGGAGAGGACAGCAAGTTTGTGTTCCATTGAGCCACGACCACTCCCTCAACGTGGTGTCGCAGCAAATCTGCTGATCTATTGGAGAACAGATTGCTGGACTGCTGTGACATCACGGAAGCAACTTTGAACAGTGGTATTCAGAGCCATGGCAGCAGTCTGAGCTGCAAGGCAGCACACAGACCTTTGATGGAATCTGTTTGATGGAAGCCATGACATCGGCCATCAGATGCTGCATCATGGTCAGAGCCACAGGTGTGCTAATGGAGGTAGCCACCCGTTCCATGTTGCAAAGAATGGGCTCCAAGCTCTGCGCAAAGCCCTGTGCCAAATTGGAGCTGGCTCCCTCCATGCTTCTTAACATTGTGAGCAGGCTTTGTGGCAGGCTTTCCAGTGAACCAAGCATTTGGTTGTGTCCACCTTTCAACCTTCTTCTGTAGCCTGGCCCATCAAAGTCCTCATCTGACTTTTCTGCAGCAGAACTAGTGCACGACCTCGTCTTCTGGTAACTGGCACAGGCAATATCCTGCCCCCCTCCCCTCACCCTGAGTCCTGTGCACTTGTGCCCAGTGTCTCACCATGTGCAGATCCCTCTTCTATCTTAGTCTCTAAAATACAGCAGTGTCAGTCACTGAGCTGGTCGCTGTGAGTGTAAGATCACGTGACGGCGTCTCTTTATCTTCACTGTCTTCTTCCTCTTCCTCCTCTGACTGAAAAGGTTCCAGTTCTTGGGTATCTGAAATGAAAAATAGATAAGAATTGGATTGTGATGAGGGAAGAGGGAAAAGTAAGAAGTGTATGCTTAAATCATCTGCAGCTTGGGAATCAGTAGAGATTGTGGGATGAGGGAGAAAAGGACAAGAGAAGGATGATTAGGTATGCAGATACCCTCATCATCGATTGCTTCAGACTGCCAGGGCCACAGTCTCAGCAATGCCTCTTAGCATGATGGCCAGCACTGTCTCCACCATGGGGTTTAAACCATGCAGGCATGGTTATCCTCCTCCAGTTCTTTCCTGCTGCCTCCTGTTATGCGCCACCTTCACCTGCAAGAAAGAAGGAAGTGTGTCAGTGAGTGTCCTTCAATATGCTTGGATGATGTGGCTGCCATAGTTGAATAACTGCCAATGTGTGCAAGCTGTGAGTGTGAGGCTTGCAACAGTGCTAAGAATGTGAGAGTGAGGTAAACCATGTGATTTGAAGGGTTGCGGCCTGATTGATAGAGGTCGTTGGTAGATGAGTAATGGAGGTGTGGTAAATTGAGCAGTGGATGAGGCTAGTGGTGCTGTTGGTAGGATATTCCATTTGAAGATTAAAATCACTCAGCTTCACAATTCGTGTCAGATCATTAAACTTCTTCCTGCACTGCATCCATGTTCTTGGAGCTATACTTCTAGCATTGACCTCTGCCGTTACTTCTTCCCACTGCCTCCTGAGCATATGTCAGGCAGGCCTACTGCGCCCCCCCGCGCCCCCCCCACCCCCCCCCCCCCCCAGCCCGTGGATACAGAATGCCTCTCCTTCTCTCCACATCTTGCACCAAGACTTCCAGTGCATTATTGTAAAAACTTGGTGCACGCTCTCTCACATGTTCAGCCATTCTTCACTCTTTTACAACACAAACTCAGTTCACAAAGGACTCCTACCACTTCTTGCAGCCACAATGCACCTCCCCTTTAAGAGGTGCAGGTTGCCTTTAAGTAGCGCTAACTACTCACGATATTGGGCTCCCTACTGATGCATGCAGCCAATGAAGAGCACAGCTAGTGCTGGCTGCATCTCTTAAATCATGAAAAGCAACAGGCAGCACCAAGTTAATGTGCTGCCTGCAACACAATGAACAGATGTGGGTTAATCACGTACTGTGATCCCCACGCCCGTTTTTGGGTGTTATCCAATGTATGACATAGTAAGTCATCCCCAACGAGTCTCTGCCCCCTTATTTCTCTGCCCCTCACCTGGAGAACGTTGACCTCCAAGTCCAGGAATGATTAAACTCTAACCTAAGAAGTCATGCTCAAGGTCATTGAGTATTAAAGCCCAGAGGGAGTAGCAGAAAGTGAAAGCAGAGGATTCTCCCAACCTCAGGGCTAATACAACACTACTCAGGCTATGTCTTTTTCCTGAAACTCACTCACTGACGCACATACACTCAACCACAAAACCATCACACACAGTGCATTGCAGTGCAAACAACTTTTGGAGATGTGTCTTGCTACCAGTATGATAACGTGCATTCCATTCCTGCTTTTGTATGGGAGAATAGCCTGCCAGGAGTGCTAGAGGCCCTGAGCAAGCACCACTGCACAGCAATCTGCCACAAGTACTAGTACAGCTATATACATCTTGAAGAATGTAGCTAGCCCAGCAGCTACCAGGATCATTATAAAGCATATAAGTGACATCCTCAAGCAGCACTTCAGATGTCTCAACAGATAAGGGCTGAGTCACATTGCATGCAGACGGAGATGGAAGTGGTAGTGGCAGGGATCTCCTGGTTGTACAGCCAACTTGGTTCCTTTCACAGTTGTAGTGTCTAGGGCTTTGGACCTCACCAGCTATATGAAAGGAGATTGCTGTCTGTTTGGAGATTGTTAGCCAATGTTATCAAAGGATGTGGAGCTCAGGTGGGTAAATGGATTTGAGGTACAGAGCATCCATCATCTAGTTGAATGGTGGAGCAGGTACAAGGGGCTGAATGGCCTACTCCTTTTCCACTGTCTGAGCAGGAGCATTAACAGAAGATAGCACTCTCACCTCGAAGTCAAAAGGTCTTGGATTCAAGGACCACTACAGCGACTTGAGCACATAATCTAGGCTGGCACTTCAGTGCAATAAACTGAGATCCTGTCTGTTCTCTCAAGTGAATATAAAAGATCCCATTGCAGGAGAGTTCTCCTGGTATCCTGTCCAATATTTATTCCTCAACCATCACTAAAACAGATTATTTGGTCATTTATCTCATTGCTGTTTGAGAGATCTTGCTGTGGACAAATTGGCAGCTGTGTTTCCCCACATTACAACAGTAATTGCACTTCAAAAATCATTAATTGGCTGTAAAGCACTTTGGGATGTCCTGAGATTATAAAAGGCATTATATAAATGCAAGTTATTTATTTTCTTTAGGAGTTGTTTGAGGTTGTCCACATGTATCTGGTGTCTCCAACTGGGAACCATCCTAATCAACATTCAAAATGGTTCAGTCAAAAAATTGTATCTCTGGGAAAGAACCCTTTATAGGTTGAATATAACCTTTATAGCCAGATCATAACATGAATAGAAACAAAATCATTTCCAGATTATATTGGTTAAAAAGGTCCAAAATATTCCTTGCACTCACTCACTCAATTTTGCTACACTGCACCACCATGACACACAAGGCCTGGTGTCTTGGGAATACCGCTTCGCCCATGTAAATGGGGCAGAGTAAAACCCCTGTCCATCCAAATTCATGACCGCTAACCCCATCCCAAAGGGCTAGCAGAGTGTTATCTGTGCCTGTGAGGGTGCATCAAATCGGCCTCCTCGAACAGCTGGTAGGAATATCAGAGTGGCACCATGCATCTCCGATAGTAGACAAGGATGCCTGGCAAGTGCATAGCAGAAGATTTTTTTTCTCTACTCTCAAAAGGAGCAAGTGAGCCTCTTGCAGAAGGTAATTGATCCCCACTGTAATTGATTCCCTTTCCATGGTTTAGCTCGAGCCTTCATTAGGCCCTTAGTTGTACTCATGCCAGCTCTCAACTGGCGTGTACTACTGTGAGGTCTTACAAGCTTCTTCACTACTACTCTGGTGAAACAAAGCCTGGAAAAGCACTTTTCCTCAAACATTCCCCAGTAGGTGTGCCTAGATCTGTAAACCAGCTGTAACGCATAAGGCAGGTGTGGGCAACCCTTCTCTGATGTGAATGCACCTGCCTCACATCCCTCCTTTCATCCTCTATTTCCCAGTTCAAAAACCAAAAAAGAAAGGAATTCCCATATCCAGTATTTTAATTGTATCAATCAGAAATCCTGTAAATAAAGATGCAGCAAAATAAAAAAAATCACAAATTCTCAAAAACTTTAAAGTTAAATACCACACCAAAACTACACCTATGAAAAATCCAGCACGTCACCCTTTAAGAAATCGCTCTTTGAAAGATCAAAATCTGCCTGACCATCATCCATTTTATGTGGACAAACTCTGTATTCTCTCTGGGTAAATCAGAGAATCAAGCTAACATTCATGATCATGATATTTAATGTTGATTTTAATATCTAAATGAAGTCCCGCACATTCATGTGAACATCATCATCATACATCACCATCATAGACGGTCCCTCGAACGAGGATGACTTGCTTCCACATGAGATCACAGATGTTTCAATGAAGGACCCGATGTTCCAGTCCTTAACTCCAATTGAGGGGATGGAAAATGCCTGTGCGTGGATTTTTTTAGCATGTGGTGACTGTTGCACATCAGCCACCACACGGGCTTGACAGAGCTAGACCTTTATCCAGTGGCAAGGGTGAACCAGGATGACTGAAGACCTGCTCTGCTGCACGGACTAAGTGCGCACACATATCGCAGGCCCGTGCTGCCCCTGGGCCCTCGGCTCTTCTGGGCCCCGTACCCTTATTCGCCGCACCTCCGCCACGATCTCTCGCCGCTCCTCCGCCACAAAAACACTCGCCGCACCTCCACACCAAATATTCGCTGAACTTCCGCCACGATCACCCACCAATTCTCAGCCACGATCCCTCATCGCTCCTCCGTCCCGATCACTCGTCGCAAGTCCGCCACGACCTTCCCGCTCCTCTGCTGTACCAGGGCCCCGCCAATGGCCCCAAGGACATCATGGGCCACCCCGACCTGTGTGAGAACATCTCCACAGTTCGGGGCTATAAATAGAGCTGGCACGGTGGTCCCTTCACCATTGTGGGCACCCCGCCCTCCGAGAAAACTTCTCCGCAGGTCAGGGCTTCAAAAACAGCTGGAGCGTCGGGCCCTAGGATATCGTGGGCCATCCCGATCTGTGTGAGAACATCTCCGCAGGACGGGGCTTCAAAAAGAGTTGGATAATGTCACTGCACAAGCTGACACAAATGTGCGACGGCTTCGAGGTGACGTCATCAGGACTCAGGTCGCCATGAGGAGTGTGGGCAGAACATCGGCAGGGCCCTGGGTTATGTGAACATGTATAGGCTGGCTGACTGCATGAAGCACTAATCAGATAAGGATCTCATGAAGGGGAATGCATGCCTGATTTCTTGGCCTCTGCTCCCACATTCCACGCGACCACAATTGATCCGGCCAGCTATAAAATATTGTGTGCGTTTATGATGCTGCTGACTGCATCAGTGTCAGCTTGACTCTGTTAATAGCACTCTTGCCTCTGGGTCAGCAGATCGAGGATTCAAACCCAGACCGGGGGTTTGAGTTCATAGTCTAAGCTGACACCCCAGTGCAATGTCGAAGGTTGCAGCATTGTTTGAGATTAAGTTGTCTGCCTGATAATTTAAACCAAGGTCCCATTTGCTTGTTCGAGTGATTCAGTCAGATCCTCAGTACTATTCAAAAAAAAGAACAGGTTCTCCTAGTGTTCTGGCCAATGTTTCTTCCTCAACCAATACCACCAAAAAGCAAATTAACTTATGATTCATCTCATTGTTGTTTGTGAGATGTTGCTGACACAGAATGGTTACTGCCTTAGTCACTGTGATTTATTAAATCAAGGCTTTACAACATGACAAAGCAGTTTCCATGTATAATAAGGCACTTTATAAGTGGCAGTATTAAAAGTACAAATGTAATGGTTTCTTTTGATTATTTTTCTTCTCACCAATTATTACTCCTCCCTTCTTCTGCCAAAGGTATTGACCCCTTGCTTGGGGTCTTTGGCCTCACCCAAGTGACCATAACATGCGAGTTAATGGTCTGTATTGGCAGGCTATTCAAACATGAGAGCATCACACTAAGCCCAATCCTGTCAACCTTGGCTCAGTAATAACACTCTTGTGTCTGAGTGAGAAGGTCATGAGTTTAGGTCCCACTCCAGAGAGTTGACCATATAATCTAGGCTGACACTCCAGTGCAGTACTGAGGGAATACTGCACTATTGGCAGTGCCTTCTTTCAGATGAGACGTTAACCAGAGGACTCGTCTGGCCTCTCAGGTGGATGTAAAAGCTCCCATGGCAATATTTCAAAGAAGAGATGGGGAATTCCCAGTGCTATCCTGGCTAAAATATATCCCTCAACCAACACCCAAAACAGATTGCCTGATCATTATCACATTGCTGTTTGCCGACCTTACTGCATGCAAATTGGCTGCCGCGTTTCCTGCACTACAACAGTGACTACACTTTAAAGGTACTTCATTGGCTATAACACTCTTTGGGATGTCTTGAAGTCATGAAAGGCACTACATAATGCAAGTATTTCTTTTCTCGCCTGATGTCTATACACATTCATTTCCAGCAGGGGTTACTGGATAATGATCAGGAAAAGGAGCTCTGGTGGACTTTCTGGGGGTTAAATTAGATAATCCCCAAAAACGGGCGCAGGGATCACAATGCATGATTAACCCGTGCCCGTTGATTGAAATGCAGGCAGGATGCCAACTTCATGCTGCTTGTGCATTTCCATGGTTTGTGTGTGCGGCCCATGCTCCCCACGCTGCTGATTGGCTGCACGCATCAGCAGGGGGCCCTATATCATGACTGTCTAGCACTACTTAAAGCTAGCCCGCACTACCTAAATGTAGCCTGCATTTCTTGAAGCTAGCCTGCGACTCGTAAAGCTAGCCTGCATCTCTTAAAGGGGAAAGATGGCCAGCCACAGTATGCCAGGTAAGCAGCAGTTTCCTGTATTTGGTGTATCCATTTAGCGAGACGCAGTCACCAGTTTCCCTCCAAATCTTGGCATGGATTAAAATGCTTGGAGCACACAAGGAATGTACGTGAGCAAGTACTACGTGGCCATGGAATTCAGTCCTGAGTAACTTGTTTTCCATCTGATGGCTCTTTGGGTTTATTTGTTTGATTTTAAAGATTGTTTATTGCACATGAAAAGTGCTGTCATTGGTCCGTAATAAGATCTCTTCTCTCAAAGAAATGCCTGCATTAGAAATGCTAAACATTACTTTTTTACAGTTACCTGCTTTTTTCCCTGGTACTCTCAGAGTTATGGATATTTTATCAACGTAATTTTAAAAATGTTCACGACCTTATGTTTAATTTTGAGTAAAATACTTAAAGTAACATTAGCCAGCAATTTGAAGACAACTTGCAGTATCTGTACTGTACACAATTAGACATAAAAATCTGATTGGCCTTTTGTGTATTTAACACCATTTTAGAAATGTTTTTTTTTAGTATTATTATTATTATTGAGAAGCTTAGGTTAAGGATCAGGGCCTGTTGTGCAGAACACCAACAACAGCTGGAGTAGCTGTACTTATTAGAGATAACATAATGGCAGTAGAAAAATGTGACGCAGCTATCAGCAAAATAAAAATAGAATCCATATGGACAGAGATAAAAGATAATAAAGGATCGATCACACTAATAGGTGTAGTCTACAGACCACCTAATAGTGGAAAGGAAGTGGAGGAAAAAATATGCAGACAAATTAGGGAAATAAGTAAAAAACATAGAATAATAATCATGGGGGATTTCAACTACCCTGATATTAATTGAACAGAAGAGATAGTTAAAGGGATAAGGGAATGGAGTTCCTACAATGAGTACAGAACTCCTTTATAACCCAATATGTAAAAAGCCCAAGGGAGGATTCATTATTGGATCTATTAATGGGGAATGAACCAGAGCAGATAAGGGAAGTAAAAATAGGGGAACATCTAGGCAATAGTGACCATTATATGTAATTGAATTTAAGCATGACGAAAACCAGGTTAATAAATTAGAGAAAAGCTGATTTTGAGAGGCTGAGAATAGAACTTAGGAAAATAAAATGGGCAACAATATTGACAAACCACGATGTAGAACAGCAATGAGAAACATCTAAAACGGTGTTTAACAGAATACAGGAAAAATATATTCCGCTAAAAGGAAAGAACAAACTAAACACTAAGAGACTCCATGGATGAATAAAGCCATAAGGGGACAATTGAGGTTAAGGAAAGAGGCATACATTAAGTATATAGACAGCAGGGGAGTGCATGATAAGGGAGAAGATGAAAAGCTGAGGAGAGAAGTCAAAAAAGCAATTAGGAAGGCAAAGAGAAACTATGGGTTGGAAATTCATCAGCTGTCCGCCCATTTACTGCTGTTTTTCAGCATATAAAATAATCTACTGCTGTTTTTCGGCGGATATAATAATTTACCGCCAGCGGAAACTCATCAATGGTTATCCGCCGGCAACAAAAAAATACAACCGGCTCTTTTTTTTTCACCATTTTTATGATATCAATTGGTGTGCAATGCCCCAAATTACCGTCGGCGGTAATTTCATCGATACCACCATTTTTTACCACCAGCCAAAAAAAAACGTCGTGAATACTGAAGTCTTACCTGCTCAGACCCACAACGCACCCAGCAGTAACGACGCCATTTTGAAAAACGGAGGAGAAGTTCGGTGCATAAAAGGATTTTGAGAGAAGGCTGCGATTTAGAGTGAGCTTTATGTGAGTTCATAGTTCGTTTTAAAGGCTATTTGAGCACGTTAAAGGACATTTGAGGATATTTGTGGACATTTGATGACATTTAAAAGAATGGGGCCTATAATATCTGTGCCAATAATGCTGGCTACTTTTTCTATGCAGAATAGAGCTGGAAGAAGGCTTATCCAAGAGTATTATGAGCATAATCAAAGAGCTTGCAGACATATGGGGAGGAGGCCTTACCCCCAACGAGCTTTCATGGAACAGTACTCATACCTGCACCTGTCTGAGGCACAGTGCGTTAGAAGGCTGCGCTTTCGAAAAGTGGTGGTCACAGAGATATGCCAGCTCATAAAGGCAGACCTACAGCCTATCAGCAGTAACAGAACTGCACTGCCTGTCGAGGGGAAGGTGACTGTGACACTTGCCTTCTATGCCTTGGGCTCCTTTCGGGCATCAGCAGGGGACATATGCTGCATCTCGCAGCATGCTACACATCGCTGCATTCGCCAGGTTACTACCGAACTGTAGGCATGCAGGATGAACTTTATAAACTTCCCAATGACCAGGGAGGCACAGAATGAGAGGGCACAAATTGCTGACTTCCCCAAGGTTCAGGGGGCCATTGACTGTATGCACATCACCCTGCGAGCATCTTTACAAGAGCCAGAGGTTCACCGAAACCGAAAGGGATTCCACTCCCTGACCGTACAGATCGTCTGCGACCATACGCAGCACATCATGGCAGTCAATGCCCAGTTTCCAGGGAATATCCATGATGATTTCACCTTGTGTGAGAGCACTGTCTCTGACCTGTTCGAGCGTCAGCCACAAGGCCAGCGCTGGATGCTGGGGGACAAAGGTTACTGCCTCGCCACCTGGCTCATGATTCCCCCCTCCGGAACCCTCAGACAGAAGTAGAGCATCGCTACAATAACAACCATATAGCATCGAAAAGACAATTGGAGTGCTGATGTCTGGACCACTCTGGAGGCAACCTACAATACCACCCTGAGCAGGTTGCTGAGTTCATTGTGGTGTGCTACATGCTATACAACGTAGCCATCATGAGGGGACAGGAATTGCCACAGGGGACTGCAGGACCACCTGAGGAGAGAAAGGAGGAGGAGGCTGGCGATGAACCCATGCCACCACCCCCACCACCACCACAGGGGTGGCCTCGTGGAGCTTTCGCCACTGCACAACTCTTACAGCAGCAGCTCATAAATCAACGCTTTGCTTGAACAGTGAAAGTTACGTTTCACCTTTGCCTGCCCACTCTATGCCCCCCATGTTGACTATTACCCCTCTTATTCTAAAAATGAGACACTGCACAAGAATGGTTAAGTTGAACAAAATGATTTCTAAAACATTGTTACATTTTTGAAACATTTGAACATTGTTGAAAACTTTGTAAACTTTAATTTTGATAGTTAAATAAATGTTTTTCTTCAAATCATTTTTAGCGCTTTTATTAAATAACCATAACAACAAAACAACATCAGCAACAACAAACCCCCCCAGCACCAAATTTCTTTTTAACTGTAGCCACCTCTCCCCGCCCTGATCTAAACCCCACCCCCTCGCTTCCTCTCTCTACCCACGTTGTGCAGCGAGGTGTCTACAGTTAAAAAGAAATTTGGTGCTGGGGGGGTTTGTTGTTGCTGATGTTGTTTTGTTGTTATGGTTATTTAATAAAAGCGCTAAAAATGATTTGAAGAAAAACATTTATTTAACTATCAAAATTAAAGTTTACAAAGTTGTCGGAGGAGAGACAATGGAGACGCCATGTGTGGATCCCCTGGAGACGCTCGGGGTATGGAAGATTCTTGTTCTGCCTCCCCACTTACAGGTGCTGTCGGTCTGGGTGGTCTGACACTGGGTGCTGTAGTGCCAAAAGTCGAGACCATCAACTGCCGCAGGGCATTGACAGCCTCGATGTTCACCCGGATCGCAGCAACCATCTGTGACATGTCCGCAGATTGTGCCGCGATGTTGCCAAAAATGCCACCCAGAGTCTGGAGGAGATCTCGACCCAGTTCGACGCTGTCCCTTGACGGGTCACACCATATCCAGGTGTGCACGTGCCTGTCTCTCAGCAGACCAGCTTTGCCGACTCAACCTCCGTAGAGACGGCACACGGGGTTCTACCCTGTGGCTGCGTTGCTGCACACGACTTGGACCCACTGCCTCGGAGGCGGTGAAGCCTAGAAATATGGCTTCCTCCGAGGAACTTGTGGCCGCAGCTAAAAGATGTGCTGACTCCTCCAACCTCTCCACCCCCAACCCCTCCTCCACCACCCCCTTCACCCCCACTGACAACACCCCTCGCAACAGCTTGAGCATATTGTTCCTCCAATGGGTCCTCAGTGCACCCCTCATCTTCCTCTTGGACCCACAAACGATAGGCTGAGGTGGAGGCTTGCATGTGGAGATGAGGCATATGCGACTCCTCATCGGCAAAATAGAAAACAAGAGATGAGTGGTTAGCAGCAGGGGAGGGGGGACGGTGACATGAGTACGGTCACATAGCGCAGGCTTATTTGAAGGTCTGCTCGTGGTGGACATGCGGCGAATGAGGGTACAGGGCCCAGAAAAGCCGAGGGCCCAGGGGCAGCACGTGTCTGCCCACACCGCGATATGTGTGCGCACTAGGTCCGTGCAGCAGAGAAGGTCTCCAGTCGTCCTGGTCAACCCTTACCACTGGATAAAGGTCTAGCTCTGTCAAGCCCGTGTGGTGGCTGGTGTGCAACGGTCACCACATGTTAAAAAAATTCATACACAGGCATCTTCCACCCTTCAATTGGAGTTCAGGACTGGAACATCGGGTCCTTCATTGAAATATCTGTGAACTCTTGAAGAAGCAGGTCATCCTCGTTCGAGGGACCACCTATGATGATAATTTGAAGGTCCACCACTACTGCATTATATGTCGTCAAGAGACACTACATGACATTACCCAAACCCGAATCCACAGACACTACATGACATGACCACAATCCAGCCCGGGATTTTGCAGGACTTACCCTCAGTTCCAACCATGGGACCAGCTCCCGCACGGGTAGTTGATCTTCCATGGGCACCAATCAGGCCTGCTACACGTTCCTCCAGTTCAGTCAGAAGTGACCTGATGGGTGGACTGCCGCCTGTCTGTCACTGTTTGCTTCGATTGTGAGACAGCTTTTTCTGCAAAAATGACAATTGTCCTTCTGCTCTTGTGGCACACACAGATAGTCATCAAAGCACTTATACCATACTGTGTGCATTTAAGACAGTCCTCTGGTTAATGGCCCTGGAAGCTGCATGTGGTTCATGAGGAAGACATCGAAGTGCAGAAGCATCTTTTAAGATCTCAGAAAGCCATCTTAATAATGTGTAAAGATCATTCATGGCAAATAAGGTGCAATACTTAGCCTGCCTACAGCAATATGTCAGATTTACAATGTAAGTAATCAAGGAGTGCATGAATAAAAATATTACTTACTCTCCCGACCCCGCAAAGGTCATTGCACCTTTTCCTGCATTGCTGGAAGTCCCTGGGTATATCATCTGCTGAAGACACCTCCCCAGCAACAGCAGTCCATAACCTCCTTCCAACAGCGGGGATGGGTTTACCTCACCCCTCCGATTAAACACCCCCCATCTACTTTCTATGGCAGCCACAAGTGCCTCTTGGGTATCCAGACTGAACTTCCTGGACCTCTGCCTGCTGAGAATGTCGTGCTGCATCTTCTCCTTTCTTTCAACAATGGATGACTGAGAGCTGGGTATACTGCGCATGCGCGGACGCATCCTGACCAGAATCGCGGGGAAAAAAAATCGAAAAGAAAAAAATTGCGCAAGCGCAGAAGGTCCGGTTTTTTGTCGGCGCCAAAAAAAACAATGTTGCAAGGCTTAAAAAAACGCTACCGCTACGGCCTGTCACCATTTGACCAAACTAGCAGCCTTCCGTCATAGCGGTATTTCGGCGGTAAAAGAAAACCCGATCCTTAAATACCGCCGAAAAACGGTGATAGCCGTTTTTCATGAATTTCTAACCTTATGAAATTGAATTATCAAGGAACATAAAACAAAATAGTAAAATATTTTACAGGCACATCAATAAAAAAAGAAGATTGGGATTGGAATAGGGGCATTAAGGGATAGACAGGATAATACCACAGGTAACGATAGAGAAATAGCAGAAATATTAAATAATTATTTTGCTTCAGTATTTACCAGGAAAATAGAACAGGTGAACATGACATTGGATAATGAGATTAGTAATGAGAAAAGCAGATTTAGAATAAAAAGAGGGGAAATATGAAATAAACTAATCAAACTGAAAGAGGATAAAACCCCTGGTCCAGATGGATTGCATCCACACATTTTTAAAGAATCTAGGGAAAAGATCGCAGAGGCATTACTACACATATTTAATAATTCATTAGAAAAAGGTGTAGTGCCAGAGGACTGGCAGATAGCTAACGTAATATCTATATTTAAAAAGGGGGATAGAACATGTTCAGGGAATTATAGACCAGTCAGCATAACATCGGTGGTTGGAAAAATAATGGAACCCCTACTAGAGGAGAAAATAGAAGAACATTTACAAACCAAAAATATAATGATAAATAGTCAGCAGAAATATCAAAAGGGAAAATCTTGCTTGAACATAAGAACATAAGAAATAAGAGCAGGAGTAGGCCAGCTGGCCCCTCGAACCTACTCCGCCATTTAATAAGATCATGGCTGATCTGATCATGGACTCAGCTCCACTTCCCTGCCTACTCCCCATAACCCTTTATTCTCTATTGCTCAAAAATCTGTCTATCTCCGCCTTAAATATATTCAATGACCCAGCCTCCACAGCTCTCTGGGGCAGAGAATTCCACAGATTTACAACCCTCTGAGAGAAGGTGGTGGTTTATATGCACTTGCTAACCTGTGTTGCAACTTTTAGTGATTTGTGTATTTGTACTCCGAGATCCCTTTGTTCCTCTACCCCACCTAGACTCTCACCCTCCAAGTAATAAGTGACCTCCCTCCTTATTATGTACGTAGGCACCTTGGTGATGACTCTACAAGGCAGAGGGATGGTACTTAAACTGTGTAGACTGTAGTCCTTTATTTGCAGCTCCTCAAGTGAGGACACCAAGCTGTGAGCTCCCTTTTATTCTGGGTTACCTGCAGTGTGCAGGTAACCCTTAGGTCTCCAGCAGTAGCACCCTCCAGTGTACAGGTAAGGTGTGTACAGTGTAAGGTACATTCAGTGTTACAGACATCAGAAACAATACAAGCATGCATACATAACAACACTCCCCCCTAAGCATTTTTCAAGTTCTTATTGTCATGACCTGGGGAGGTGATCAGTAGTGGGCTATGGGAGGTTGTTGTGAGGGTTGTGTGGGTGCCAGGTGTGATCCCTGTACTTGAGGCTGGCCTCATACATTTCCTCCACCTCACACACAGACCATGTGGGTGTCACTGCTGTGGGATCCCTCAATGGGGAAGCCAGTGCAGCAGTGGGTAGGGTCCATACTCTGTGGTGTCGGTGAGTGTGTGGTGGTGGGCAGGGCCACAAGACTGTGTGGGCTCCTTGTCCTCCATTTGGGATGAGGGTCTGGTCATCCCAGGTTTTGCCAGGAAAGCTGGAGGGTACTGGCCTCTCGCTCCTGCTGCTGGCCCTGGTGGCCAGGGGGTGTAGGGCCGGTCTGGGGCAGTTTGCCAGTGGTGGTGGCTGTTCTGCCCATTGACCACTGTTCCTGTAGTGGATCTGCTCCCACTGGGTGTGTGTGTGTCCTCCCTGGGGCATCACATTTGTTCCAAAGGTCCAGGTTACATGGTCTGGTAGCCTGCTGGACCTGGGGGTCTCCCATGGGGGGATTCCTCTAGCATTCACATTGTCCCTGTAGAACCCAATGTCCTTTAACAGTCTCCTACCTGTATACATGACACCTTGGCTCCTATCATACATAGTCGAGTCTACCTTATTAACTACCATTACATTGTTAATTACAGCATTTACATCACTTTCTTGTATCGTGGTCTCCCCATACATGGTTACATTAGATATTTTGAATTTACTACCATAATCATTAGACCTTACAAATTTGTTCTTACCCTTACTTAAATAGACATTCATTTCAATTTTCACATCAGTTACACCAGCATCACAATTCCTAGTTACATTATCATACCTGCACCCGTTTACTGCATTTTTAGCTTTAAAGTCCTTGTCATGTTTTAGTTGAAACTGTCCCTTTAAATTTTTTTGGTTACCGGTCTCCTTTAAGGGAGCCTTCCAATCCGATTCGCCGGTCGATGCCATGTGTCGCTTCTCCAACGCTGCCCCTCATGGTCGCGGCCATTTTAATTGTAGATTCTTCTCCTCATGGTGCGGCCGCCATCTTCTGGCTCTCTTCCAGGTAGGCTGTGGTGGTCTTTTCTTCCTCAGGTTCAGCCCTGGATGTCGGGAATCCTCTTCTCTTGATGATGTTCGTCTCTTGGAGTCCTGCCCCGGCCCGGAAGGTGAAGTTTGGACTTTCGGTCCTGAAGATTTTGCCACGGTGCTGTGGTGTCGCCGCCGTGCAGTCAAGCTGGAAGGTGGGATCTCTAGATGCAGTGATGGATCCATTTTTAGGGCTGTGTGGGACATCGATTGCTGGAGCCCGGAGGCCATCGCCACTTCAACTGATTTGGACCGGGTTCATCCAATTCCTTCCCAGCAGCGTGAGACCATCACCGGCAACGATCCACAGGGGGAGTTTGTTCATCACGCTGCACTGGGAGACCTGGACATCCACACTGCCAATGATTGGGATTTTACCTTTGGTATAGGTGAGCAGCTTCGCTTGGACAGGAGACAGTTTTGGTCGATTGGCGGGATTTATCCAAATTTTTTCAAAGGTCGTTTGCCTCATCACAGACTGGCTCGCCCCGTGTCGATCTCCATCGAAACTGGGACTCCATTGATGTCTACTTCCATCTTCCACGGAGAACTTTTGGTGGAGCAGGTATAAATTCCATACTCTTCGTCCAGGGGTTGAGCAGCTTCATCGTTATCTGTGTCGGAGCCCCAGTGATCAGCCAACTCTTCGATGACGTGGTGAGTAAAGCTTTTTCTGCACATTCTCTGGATGTGCCCTTTCTCTTTGCAGCCTTTGCATGTATAGTCTTTGTAGCGGCACTGATGGGCCCTGTGGTTTCCTCCACAGTACCAGCACAGGGCCATCCAGTTTGCCCCATGTGGCAGATTCAGGGTTGCGGGACTCGGGGCAGCATTTCTGACTTTAGAAGTAGCCATGCGGTGCACTGCGTTCATCGGTTTAGGGTCCTGGGTCAGTATTCGCCTGGAGTCGCGGCCGAAATCATGGAGGCCTGACTCACTTGAATTGCTATCTGCAGGGTGACTGTGATGTCCGCAGAGAACAATTTGTGTAGGAGACCCTCGTGGCCATTTCTGATGACAAATATATCCCTTAGTGCTTCATTAAGATGGTCGCCAAAATCACACGGTGCAGCCAGTCTTCTTAAATGTGCAGCATACTTAGCAAATTCTTGGCCTTCTGGTCGTCGGTAAGTGTAGAACACCTGGCTGTGAGGATGTTTTCTTTTGGTTGTAGTTGCTCCTGTATTAGTGTTACAAGTTCCTCATAGCTCTTGGTGATTGTCTTCTCCGGGGCTAGCAAGTCGCTGACGAGACAATGGATGGTGGGCCCACAACTGCTAAGCAGGATGGACCTGCGCTTTTTCAGCCGTGTAGCCGGTGTGTCCCCATCCAGGTCATTGACTATGAAGAAATGTTCCAATCTTTCTACAAAAGTGTCCCAATCTTCCCCATCGGTGAATGTCTGAAAGTTGCTGAGATTCGACATGCTGAGCGTGTAGTTCGTGACCTCGTCGCCAATTATTATGTATGTAGGTACCTTGGTAATGACTCCACGAGGCAGAGGAATGGTACATAAACTGTGTAGACTGTAGTCCATTATTTGCAGCTCCTCGAGTGAGGACGCCAAGCTGTGAGCTCCCTTTTATACTGGGTTACCTGCAGTGTGCAGGTAACCCTTAGGTCTCCAGCAGCAGCACCCTCTAGTGTACAGGTAAGGTGTCTACAGTGTAAGTTACATTCATTGTTACAGACATCATATAACAATACAAGCATGCATACATAACACTCCTAATCTTAGGTCCCTTAATCTGAGACTTATGTCCCCTAGTTTTGTTTCCCCTATGAGTGGAAATATCCTCTGCATCCACCTTGTCGAGCCCCCTCATTATCTTGTATGTTTCGATAAGATCATCTCTCATTCTTCTGAACTCCAATGAGTATAGGCCCAACTTACTCAACCTATCTTCATAAGTCAACCCCCTCATCTCCGGAATCAACCTAGTGAACCTTCTCTGAACACCCTCCAATGCAAGTATATCCTTTCTTAAATACGGAGACCAAAACTGAACGCAGTACTCTAGGTGTGGCCTCACCAAAATACCCTGTACAGTTGTAGCAGGACTTTGCTGCTTTTATACTCCATCCCCCTTGCAATAAAGGCCAACATTCCATTTGCCTTCCTGATTACTTGCTGTACCTGCAAACTCACTTTTTGTGTTTCATGCACAAGTACCCCCAGGTCCCTTTGTTCTGCAGCACTTTGCAATTTTTCTCCATTTAAATTATAATTTGCTTTTCTATTTTTTTTGCCAAAAGTGGGAAACCTCACATTTGCCCACATTATACTCCATCTGCCAAATTTTTGCCCACTCACTTAGCCTGTCTATACCCCTTTGCAGATTTTTTGTGTCCTCCTCACATTTCCCTGCGGTAAGACCAACTCGCTACACGTGCTACTCACGTCATTCTCAGCATCGTGGATGCTCCAGAGTGAATCCACCCTCAGCTCCAATTCCGCAACGCGGTCTGTCAGGAACTGGAGGCGGATACACTTCCCGCACACGTAGTCGTCAGGGACACCGGAAGTGACCCTGAGTTCCCACATGGTACAGGAGGAGCATATCACATGACCGAGCTCTCCTGCCATGACTTAACCTTTAGATACACTTAATTTGGTGACAACACTGTTAACAGGTTACTTACTGATATAAAAAATAAAAAGCAAAGCTACTCACCAATCACCAGCCAATCACTTACCCCTTTCACTGTGAAGTCACCTTTTGATTTCTTTCTACTTCTTTTTTGCTTTTTCTCCTGGCTGGAGCTGTACAAGCTCGCCTCTTATAGGCCTCACCACGCACCCCAGACTCGCGCTGCTCGAACTGCCGCTCCTCCTCTGATATTGGGCCTATTATAGGCCTCACCACGCACCCCGGACTCGCGCTGCTCGAACTGCCGCTCCTCCTCTGACATTGGGCCTCTTATAGGCCTCACCACGCACCCCGGACTCACACTGCTCGAACTGCCGCTCCTCCTCTGACATTGGGCCTTTATAGGCCTCACCACACACCCCGGACTCGCACTGCTCGAACTGCCGCTCCTCCTCTGACATTGGGCCTCTTATAGGCCTCACCACGCACCCCAGACTCGCGCTGCTCGAACTGCCGCTCCTCCTCTGACATTGGGCCTCTTATAGGCCTCACCACGCACCCCGGACTCACACTGCTCGAACTGCCACTCCTTCTCCGACATTGGGCCTCTTATAGGCCTCACCACGCACCCCGGACTCACACTGCTCGAACTGCCGCTCCTCCTCCGACGTTGGGCCTCTTATAGGCCTCACCACGCACCCCGGACTCGCGCTGCTCGAACTGCCACTCCTCCTCCGACGTTGGGCCTCTTATAGGCCTCACCACGCACCCCGGACTCGCGCTGCTCGAACTGCCGCTTCTCCTCTGATGTTGGGCCTTTATAGGCCTCATCACGCACCCTGGACTCGTGCTGCTCGAACTGTGAGGAGTGTGAAGGTGAGGAGCTCTACGGCTTTCAGGTGCTGAGAAAGAATTAGTTGGAGCAGGAGAGAATGCAATGAAATTTGAGAAGATGCTGTTTCTATTTTAATGAAAAATCTGAGAATACTTGTATCACATTTCTGGATTTTTGACCACTTTTCCACAGAAAGGATACTTGCTTTAAAGGGACTAAATTCACAGCAGGGCAGGCAAGTGTATATTAGCTGTCAGATAGGGATCTAAAGCAGCATCCTGAAGACAATGAAAAATAATTTGACAATCCAGTCACTGTTTATGACAATCCAATTCATTTGAGCTCAGCGGGGGTCATAGAAACATAGAAACATAGAAAAATAGAAAATAGGTGCAGGAGTAGGTCATTCAGCCCTTCGAGCCTGCACCACCATTCAATAAGATCATGGCTGATCATCACCTCAGTACCCCTTCCCTGCTTTCTCACCGTACCCCGTGATCCATTTAGACGGAAGGACCATATCTAACTCCCTCTTGAATATATCCAACGAACTGGCATCAACAACTCTCCGCGGCAGAGAATTCCACAGATTAACAATTCTCTGAGTGAAAAAGTTTATCCTCATCTTGGTCCTAAATGGCCTACCCCTTCTCCTTAGACTGTGTCCCCTGGTTCTGGACATCCCCAACATCGGGAACATTCTTCCTGCATCTAATCTGTCCAGTCCCATCATTTTATATATTTCTATGAGATCCCCTCTCATCCTTCTAAACTCCAGTGAATACAGGCTCAGTCGATTCAGTCTCTCCTCATATGTCAGTCCTGCCATCCCTGGAATCAGTCTGGTGAACCTTCGCTGCACTCCCTCAATAGCAAGAACGTCTTTCCTCAGATTAGGAGACCAAAACTGAACGCAATATTCCAGGTGAGGCCTCACCAAGGCCCTGTACAACTGCAGTCAGATCTCCCTGCTCCTATACTCAAATCCCCTAGCTATGAAGGCCAACATGCCATTTGCCTTCTTCACCACCTGCTGTACCTGCATGCCAACTTTCAATGACTGATGTACCATGACACCCAGGTCTCGTTGTACCTCCCCTTTTCCTAATCTGCCACCATTCAGATAATATTCTGCCTTCGTGTTTTTGCCACAAAAGTGGATAACTCACATTTATCCACATTATACTGCATCTGCCATGCATTTGCCCACTCACCTAACCTGTCCAAGTCACCCTGCAGCCTCTTAGCATCCCCCTCGCAGCTCACACTGCCACCCAGCTTAGTGTCATCTGCAAACTTGGAGATAATACATTCAATTCCTTCATCTAAATCATTGATGCATATTGTAAAGAGCTGGGGTCCCAGCACTGAGCCCTGCAGCACCCCACTAGTCACTGCCTGCCATTCTGAAAAGGACCCATTTATCCCGACTCTCTGCTTCCTGTCTGCCAACCAGTTCTCTATCCACGTCAATACATTTCCTCCAATACCATGTGCTTTAATTTTGCACACCAATCTCTTGTGTGGGACCTTGTCAAAAGCCTTTTGAAAATCCAAATACACCACATCCACTGGTTCTCCCTTGTGCACTCTACTAATTACATTCTCAAACAATTCTAGATTTGTCAAGCATGATTTCCCTTTCATAATCCATCCTGTCATTGCTTTCCAAATGCGCTGTTATTTCATCTTTAACAATTGATTCCAACATTTTCCCCACTACTGATGTCAGGTTAACCAGTCTATAATGCCCTGTTTTCTCTCTCCCTCCTTTCTTAAAAAGTGGTGTTACATTAGCTATCCTCCAGTCCATAGGAACTGATCCCGACTCGATCGACTGCTGGAAAATGATCACCAATGCATCCACTATTTCTAGGGCCACTTCCTTAAGAACTCTGGGATGCAGACTATCAGGCCCTGGGGATTTATCGGCCTTCAATCCCATCAATTTCCCTAACACAATTTCCTGATTCATAAGGATTTCCTTCAGTTCCATCTACTCCCTAAACCCTCTGTCCCCTAGTATTTCCGGAAGGTTATTTGTGTCTTCCTTCGTGAAGACAGAACCAAAGTATTTGTTTAATTGGTCTGCCATTTCTTTGTTCCCCATTATAAATTCACCTGATTCTGACTGCAATGTGTTATTATATATGTAAACTTGTATTTATTCTGTACAGCCAACAGAGGTCTCATCCCCTGGAGTCCCAAGAGATCCCATAATCCCTTGAGAGCACAGGTATTTAAAGAGGCCTCACAGGTTGGAGAGGCACTCTGGAGACCTGCAGTAAAAGACTAAGGTCACACTTTACTTTGAGCTCAGAGTGTTCAATCTGACTCTTTCTCCATACATAACAACTGGTGACGAGATACAGATAGCGAACCCAAAGATGCAGAGAACAGTGGGCATCCTGGAGAAATTCTCGGAGGGAGATGATTGGGAAACTTTTGTGGAGCGGCTCAACCAATACTTCGTGGCCAACAAGCTAGATGGGGAAGAGAGCACTGCCAAATGAAGGGCGATCCTCCTCACCATCTGTGGGGCACCAACGTATGGCCTCATGAAGAATCTGCTCACTCCAGCGAAACCGACGGAGAAATCGTACGATGATTTGTGCACACTAGTCCGAGAGTATTTGAACCCGAAGGAAAGCGTTCTGATGGCAAGGTACCAGTTCTACACCTATAAAAGGTCTGAAGGACAGGAAGTGGCGAGTTATGTCGCCGAGCTAAGACGCCTTGCAGGACATTGCGAATTTGAAGGACATTTGGAGCATATGCTCAGAGACTTATTTGTACTTGGCATTGGCCACGCAACCATACTTCGCAAAATTTTGACTGTAGAGATCCCAACCTTGAGTAAGGCCATAGCGATAGCCCAGGCGTTCATTGCCACCAATGACAATAGGAAGCACATCTTTCAGCACACAAGTGATGGTGATGATGATGATGATGCTGTGAACAAAGTGATGTTGGTTTCGAATCGTGGCATACAGGGCAGGTCACAACATGCCTGCAGCTGCACATCCGCAGATGTCTCAGAGTCCACCATCAAGGGTGATGATTGCAAGGCCATTAACACCTTGTTGACGCTGCGGGGGTGATCATCGTTTCCATTCATGCCGACTCAAGGGATACGTTTGCAAGGGCTGTGGAACAATGGGACACCTCTAACGTATGTGCAGGTGAGCTGCAAATCCTGCTGAACCTGCAAACCTCCATGTTGCAGAGGAGGACAGATCCATGGCGGATCATGACGAACCAGAGTCTCAGACCGAGGAGGCAGAGGTACATGGGGTGCACACATTCACAACGAATTGTCCCCCGATAATGCTGAATGTTGAACTAAATGGACTCCCGGTGTCAATGAAGCTGGACACAGGCATGAGCCAGTCCATCATGGGCAAAAAGACTTTTGAAAGATTGTGGTGCAACAAGGCCTCAAGGCCAGTCTTAGCTCCAGTTCGCACGAAACTAAGAACGTACACAAAAGAACTGATTCCCGTAATCGGCAGTGCTACCGTAAAGGTCTCCTACAATGGAGCGGTGCACAACCTACCACTCTGGGTGGTACCGGGCAATGGTCCCACGCTGCTCGGCAGGAGTTGGCTGGGAAAGATACGCTGGAACTGGGACGATGTCCAAGCGCTGTCACCCGCCGACGACACTTCGTGTGCCCAGGTCTTAAACAAATTTCCTTTTCTGTTCGAACCAGGCATCTGGAAATTCCAAGGAGCAAAAGTGCAGATCCACCTAATTCCAGGGGCACGACCCATCCATCACAAGGCAAGAGCAGTACCGTACATGATGAGAGAAAGGGTAGAGATCGAGCTAGACCGACTGCAAAAAGAGGGCATCATCCCACCGATCGAGTTCAACGAGTGGGCCAGTCCGATCATTCGTGTCCTCAAGGGAGGCGGCACCGTCAGAAGCTGTGGCGATTACAAAGTAACGATCAATCATTTCTCCCTGCAGGACCAATACCCACAACCAAAGGCCGACGACCTCTTTGCAACGCTGGCGGGAGGAAAGACGTTCACGAAGCTAGATCTGACTTCAGCCTACATGACGCAGGAGCTGGAGGAATCATCGAAGGCCCTCACCTGCATCAACACGCACAAAGGTCTTTTCATTTATAACAGATGTCCGTTTGGAATTCGATCAGCGGCAGCGATATTCCAGAGAAACATGGAAAGTTTACTGAAGTTGGTCCTGCACACCGTGGTCTTCCAGGACGACATCTTGGTCACAGGTCGGAACACAGTCGAGCATCTGCAGGACCTGGAGGAGATTCTTAGTCGAAATCAACCGCATGGGGCTCAGGGTAAAACATTTTCCTGGCATCTGAAGTGGAGTTCTTGGGAAGGAGGATTGCGGCAGATGGCATCAGGTCCACCAACGCGAAAATGGAGGCAATCGAGAACGCACCAAGGCCACAGAATGTGACGGAGCTGCGGTCGTTTCAAGACTTCTGAACTACTTTGGTAACTTCTTACCGGGTCTCAGCACACTGTTAGAACCGCTGCACGTCTTACTACGAAAAGGGGACGAATGGATTTGGGGCAAAAGCCAAGAAAATGCCTTTGTAAAAGCAAGAAAACTGCTATGCTCAAACAAATTGCTTGTGTTGTATGATCCATGTAGACGTTTAGTACTAGCATGTGATGCGTCGTCATATGGCGTCGGTTGTGTATTGCAACAAGCTAATGATTTCGGGAAACTGCAACTGGTTGCTTATGCATCCAGGAGTCTGTCTAAGGCCGAGAGAGCCTACAGCATGATTGAGAAAGAAGCATTAGCATGTGTCTTTGGGATAAAGAAAATGCATCAACACCTGTTTGGGCTAAAATTCGAATTGGAAACTGACCACAAGCCACTAATATCCCTGTTTTCCCGAGAATAAAGGGATAAATGCCAATGCATCGGCCCGCATCCAGAGATGGGCGCTCATGTTGTCCTCATACAACAATGCCATCCACCACAGACCAGGCACAGAAAACTGCGCCGATGTTCTCAGTAGGCTGCCATTGCCCACCACGGGGGTGGAAATGGCACAACCCACAGATTTAGCCATGGTTATGGAAGCATTTGAGAGTGAGCAATCACCCGTCACTGCCCTGCACATCAAAACCTGGACGAACCAGGACCCCTTATTATCCCTAGTCAAAAGCTGTGTGCTTCACGGGAGCTGGTCCAGTGTTGCTGCGGAAATACAGGAAGAAATAAAGCTGTTCCAGCGGCGCAAAGATGAAATGTCTATACAGGCAGACTGCCTTCTGTGGAGCAATGGTGTAGTGGTTCCCAAGAAGGGCAGAGATACCTTCATCAACGACCTCCACAATACCCACCCAGCTATCGTAATGATGAAAGTGATAGCCAGATCCCACGTGTGGTAGCCCGGTATCGATGTGGACTTAGAGTCCTGCATTCAAAGATATAATATGTGCTCGCAGTTAAGCAATGTACTCAGGGAGGCGCCGCTAAGTTTATGGTCTTGGCCCTCCAAACCATGGTCCAGGATACACGTCGACTATGCAGGCCCGGTCTTGGATAAAATGTTCCTTGTGGTTGTCGATGCGTACTCCAAATGGATTGAATGTGAGATAATGTCAGCAAGCATGTCCGCTGCCACCACTGAAAGCCTGCGGGCCATGTTTGCCACTCACAGCTTCTCCGATGTCCTGGTGACCGACAATGGGCCATGTTTTACCAGTGCTGAATTCAAAGAATTCATGACCCGTAACGGGATCAAACATGTCACATCTGCCCCGTTTAAACCAGCGTCCAATGGTCAGGCAGAGAGAGCAGTGCAAACCATCAAGCAAGGCTTGAAGAGGGTAACTGAAGGCTCACTGCAGACTTGCCTATCCTGAGTCCTGCTTAGCCACGGCACGAGACCACACACACTCACTGGGATCCCATCTGCTGAACTGCTCATGAAAAGAGAACTTAAGACAAGGCTCTCATTAGTTCACCCTGATCTACATGAACAGGTAGAGAGCAGGCGACTTCAAGAAAGTACATACCATGATAGCGCAAATGTGTCACGCGAGATTGAAATCAATAATCCTGTATTTTTATTGAATTATGGACAAGGTCCCAAGTGGCTTCCCGGCACTGTCGTGGCCAAAGAGGTGAGCAGGGTGTTTCGGGTCAAACTTTCAAATGAACTCATTCACCGGAAACACTTGGACCAAATCAAACTCAGATTCACGGACTATCCTGAGCAACCCACTTTGGACCCTATCTTTTTTGACTCCCCAACATACACACCAGTGGCAACCGGCACCACGGTTGACCACGAAGCAGAACCCATCATCCACAGCAGCGCCCAACACACCAAGCAGCCCAGCAAGGGTAGCTGCACAGCAGCCCAGCGAGGGCCCAACAAATGATTGAACAATATCAGCTTTCACACGGAGACGATCAACCAGGGCAAGAAGAGCCCCAGATCGACTCACATTGTAAATAGTTACACTATTGACTTTGGGATGGAGTGTTGTTTTAGATATATAAACTTGTATTTATTCTGTACAGCCACCAGAGGGCTCATCACCTGGAGTCCCAAGGGATCCCATAATCCCTTGGGAGCACAGGTATTTAAAGAGGCCTCACAGGTTGGAGAGGCACTCTGGAGACCTGCTATAAAAGACTAAGGTCACATGTTACTTTGAGCTCACAGTGTTCAGTCTGACTCTTTCTCCATACATAACACAAGGGACCTAAGTTTGTCTTCACTAATCTTTTTCTCTTCACATATCTATAGAAGTTTTTGCAGTCAGTTTTTATTTTCCCAGCAAGCTTCCTCTCAAACTCTATTTTCCTCCTCCTAATTAAACCCTTTGTTCTCCTCTGCTGAATTCTAAATTTCTCCCAGTCCTCAGGTTTGCTGCTTTTTCTGGCCAATTTATATGCCTCTTCCTTGGATCTAACACTATCCTTAATTTCCCTTGTTAGCCACGGTTGAGCCACTTTCTCCATTTTATTTTTACTCCAGACAGGGATGTACAATTGTTGAAGTTAATCCATGTGAAATGTTAGCCATTGCCTATCCACCGTCAACCCTTTAAATATCACTCGCCAGTCTATTCCAGCCAATTCACGTCTCATACCATTGATGTTACCTTTCCCTAAGTTCAGGACCCTAGTCTCTGAATTAACTGTGTCACTCTCCATCTTAATAAAAAATTCTACCATATTATGGTCATTCTTTCCCAAGGGGACTCATACAACAAGTTTGCTAATTAGTCCTTTCTCATTACACATCACCCAGTCTTGGATGGCTAGCCCTTTAGTTGGTTCCTCGACATATTGGTCTAGAAAACCATCCCTAATACACTCCAGGAAATCCTCCTCCACCGTATTGCTACTAGTTTGGTTAGCCCAATCTATATGTAGATTAAAGTCACCCATGATAACTGGTGTACCCTAATTTCTTGTTTGATGCTGTCCCCAACCTCACTACTACTGTTTGGTGGTCTGTACACAACTCCCACTAGCGTTTTCTGCCCTTTGGTATTCCGCAGCTCTACCCATACAGATTCCACATCATCCAAGCTAATGTCCTTCCTTCCTATTGCGTTAATTTCCTCTTTAACCAGCAACGCTACCCCACCTCTTTTTCCTTTCTGTCTTTTCTTTCTGAATATTGAATACCCCTGGATGTTGAGTTCCCAGCTTTGGTCACCCTGGAGCCATGTCTCCATAATGCCAATTATATCTTATTCGTTAATAACTGCCTGCGCAGTTAATTCATCCACCTTAATACGAATACTCCTCGCATTGAGGCACAGAGCCTTCAGGCTTGTCTTTTTAACACCCTTTGCCCCATTAGAATTTTGCTGTAATGTGGCCCTTTTTGATTTTTGCCTTGGGTTTCTCTGCCCTCCACTTTTACTTTTCTTCTTTCTATCTTTTGCTTCTGCCCCCATTCTACTTCCCTCTGTCTCCCTGCATAGGTTCCCATCCCCCTTCCATATTAGTTTAGCCCCTCCCCAACAGCACGAGCAAACACTCCCCCTAGGACATTGGTTCCGGTCCTGCCCAGGTGCAGACCGTCTGGTTTGTACTGGTCCCACCTCCCCCAGAACCGGTTCCAATGTCCCAGGAATTTGAATCCCTCCCTCTTGCACCATTCCTCAAACCACGTGTTCATGGGTAAGTTATGCTGGTGGACACCATTCTTGTCGAGAGCTGGCGTCATTTTATCTAAATGCTGATACTGACTGCTGTCAGGCTTTTAAAAGAGAGCCAAGGGTTGATTTTGGCAGCTTGCGTGGGCAGTGGATAGAGATTCTGCTCTGCCCGCCCGATGATGTCAGGCTGGAGGCCCGATCAATTTTGGTGTTCAGGCCTCATATTAAATTGAACAGGCAAGTTGTCAGCGTTAATCACACCACTTATAGGCAGTTTACCATTTTGGAAAGCGGGAAATCCCGTGCGGCAGACACTCATTATGGGCCTGCAGCAGCATCTTACTGGGGAGGGCTAGCGGCATCAGGGGTTAAACGGAGCAGCAGATTTCAGTGACAGGAAAATTTTATGAGCACACGCAGCAACGTGATGGATTTATAGAACCCCTTAAGGCTCAAAACTCTCACGAGACTCAAGAAAAGCTGTTGTGTCAGACCTGCTTCCAGCTTTCCCTGTGCGCAGGGAGTGTTCTGTAACTAGCAGCCTCCCTCCCCACCGCCAACCTGTAGCACCCATGATTTGTGGCCGGGTTGAGGAATTGACAGTGGCATCAGGAGCCTGAGAATGTCAGTCGACCCCTATTTGAATACTTTAATTAGGTCTTTGCCTCTTTCCAGCGGGAGCACTGGCCCCACGAATACGAGGTCAGCCCAAAGCAGAAAGTCGTCAGATTTATTCCCCTTATTTTCATCCCATTCCCGACCCTTTTACAGACACCAAGTGGGAAATGAACATCAGCCTGGAAGACACCAAAAAATCAGTCAGATTTTGGGGGAACAGGACTGTACACAAGCAGCAAAAGGTAGCGAGAGAGTGGTTCTGTCCTGAGCTTTAGGACAGAACTCAGAGGGATTATTCTGCTTAAGTAATATGACCCACCAAAGTGGAATAACATGTGTTCATTATTTTTATATCTTTACACAAAGCCAAGTTGTATCGATTAAACTGAGAGAATTTGATTTTATTGCTGTATGTGTTCACCTTAATGTGGAATAGCCTTACCTAGTTTAACTTGCCCTGCCTTTGTGAGATTGAAGAAATACATGTGCAAAAGTCACAACTATCCAGCCTAGATCGCAAGGGGATGCTATTTTTACCTCCACAGGATCTGCTACCATACAAGTAGATGCCGGGTAGTGTGTGTCAACTCCCAAATAACGAAGATGCTCAGACCACCTATAACAACTTGCATTTATATAGCGCCTTATACATAGTAAAACATTTCAAGGCGCTTCACAAGAGTATAATCAAAACAAGGAGGCAGACAAAAAACAGGAAACTATGGACCAGTTAGCTTAACATCTGTGGTTGGGAAAATATTGGAGTCCATTATTAAAGAAGCAGTAGCAGGACATATGGAAAAGCATAATTCGGTCAGGAAGATTTAGCATGGATTTTGAAGGGGAAGTCATGTTTAACAAATTTGCTGGCATTCTTTGAGGATGTAACAAACAGAGTGGATAAAGGAGAACCAGTGGATGTGGTGTGTTTGGACTTCCAGAAAGCATTTGACAAGGTGCCACTTAAAAGGTTACTGCACAAGATAAAAGTTCATGGGGTTGAGGGTAATAGAAACATAGAAACATAGAAAATAGGTGCAGGAGTAGGCCAGTCGGCCCTTCGAGCCTGCACCACTATGGATGATCATGCAACTTAAGTACCCCATTTCTGCTTTCTCTCCATACCTCTTGATCCCTTTAGCCATAAGGGCCACATCTAACTCCCTTTTGAATATATCTAACGAACTGGCCTCAACAACTTTCTGTGTTGAGAATTCCACAGGTTAACAACTCTCTGAGTGAAAAAGTTTCTCCTCATCTCGGTCCTAAATGGCTTACCCCTTATCCTTAGACTGTGACCCCTGGTTCTGGACTTCCCCAACATCGGGAACATTCTTCCTGCATCTAAGCTGTCCAATCCCGTCAAAATTTATATGTTTCTATGAGATCCCCTCTCATTCTTCTAAATTCCAGTGACGATAACCCTAGTCGATCCAGTCTTTCTTCATATGTCAGTCCTGCCATCCCGGGAATCAGTCTGGTGAACCTTCGCTGCACTCCCTCAATAGCAAGAATGTCCTTCCTCAGATTAGGAGACCAAAACTGAACACAAATTCAAGGTATGGCCTCACCAAGGCCCTGTACAACTGCAGTAAGACCTCCCTGCTCCTATACTCAAATCCTCTTGCTATGAAGGCCAACATGCCATTTGCCTTCTTCACCGCCTGCTGTACCTGCGTGCCAACTTTTAATGACTGATGTACCGTAACACCCAGGTCTCATTGCACCTTCCCTTTTCATAATCTGTCACCATTCAGATAATATTCTGCCTCCCTGTTTTTGCCACCAAAGTGGATAACCTCAAATTTACTACATAATACTGCACCTGCCATGCATTTGCCCACTCACCTAACCTGTCCAAGTCACCCTGCAGCCTTTTAGTATCCTCCTCACAGCTCACACCGCCACCCAGCTTAG
Organism: Pristiophorus japonicus; assembly: GCF_044704955.1. Classification (NCBI taxonomy): domain Eukaryota; kingdom Metazoa; phylum Chordata; class Chondrichthyes; family Pristiophoridae; genus Pristiophorus; species Pristiophorus japonicus. Next base: position 53,367,673 of record NC_091985.1, read on the forward strand.
TGTCATCTGTAAACATGGAGATATTACATTCAATTCCTTCATCCAAATCATTAATGGATATTGTAAATAGCTGGGTTCCCAGCACTGAACCTTGCGGCACCCCACTAGTCACTGCCTGCCATTCTGAAAAGGACCCATTTATTCCTACTCTTTGCTTCCTGTCTGCCAACCAGTTCTCTATCCACGTCAATACATTACCCCCAATACCATGTGCTTTAATTGTGCACAATAATCTGTGTGGGACCTTGTCAAAAGCTTTTTGAAAGTCCAAATACACCACATCCACTGGTTCTCCCTTGTCCACTCTACTAGTTACATCCTCAAAAAATTCTAGAAGATTTGTCAAGCCTGATTTCCCTTTCATAAATCCATGCTGACTTGGACCGATCCTGTCACTGCTTTCCAAATATGCTGTTATTACGTCTTTAATAATTGTTTCCAACATTTTCCCCACTACCGATGTTAGGCTAACCAGTCTATAATTCCCCGTTTTCTCTCTCCCTCCTTTTTTAAAAAGTGGGGTTACATTAGCTACCCTCCAATCCATCCAGAGTCTATAGAATGTTGGAAAATGACCACCAATGCAGTCACTATTTCTAGGGCCACTTCATTAAGTACTCTGGGATGCAGCCTATCAGGCCCTGGCGATTTATCAGCCTTCAATCCCATCAATTTCCCTAACACAATTTCCTGGCTAATAAGGATTTCCTTCAGTTCCTCCTTCTCGCTAGACCCTCGACCCCCTAGTATTTCCAGAAGGTTATTTGTGTTTTCCTTAGTGAAGACAGAACCAAAGTATTTGTTCAATTGGTCTGCCATTTCTTTGTTCCCGATTATAAATTCACCTGATTCTGACTGCGAGGGACCTACATTTGTCTTCACCAATTTTTTCCCCTTCACGTATCTATAGAAGCTTTTGCAGTCAGTTTTTATGTTCCCTTCAAGCTTACTCTCATACTCTATTATCTCCCTTCTAATTAAACCGTCCTCTGCTGAATTCTAAATTTCTCCCAGTCCTCAGGTTTGCTGCTTTTTCTGGCCAGTTTATATGCCTCTTCCTTGGATTTAACACTATCCCTAATTTTCCTTGTTAGCCACAGTTAAGCCCTCTTCCCCATTTTATTTTTACCCCATTCAGGGATGTACAATTGTTCAAGTTCATCCATGTGATCTTTAAATGTCTGCCATTGCCTATCCACTGTCAACCCTTTAAGTATCATTCACCAGTCTATCCTAGCCAATTCACATCTCATACCATCGAAGTTATATTTCTTTAAATTCAGGACCCTAGTCTCTGAATTAACTGTGTCACTCTCCAACTTAATGAAGAATTCTACCATATTATGATCACTCTTCCATATATTAGCATGGATAGAGGATTGGCTAACGAAAGGAAAACAGAGAGTCGGGATAAATGGTTCATTCTCGGATTGGCAATCAGTAACTACTGGGGTGCCGCAGGGATCAGTGCTGGGACCCCAACTATTTACAATCTATATTAACAACTTGGAAGAAGGGACCGAGAGTAACATAGCCAAGTTTTCTGACGATACAAAGATCGGAGGAAAAGCAATGTGTGAGGCGAACACAGAAAATCTGCAAAAGGACATAGACAGGCTAAGTGAGTGGGCAAAGATTTGGCAGATGGAGTATAATGTTGGAAAGTGTGAGGTCATGCACTTTGGCAGAAAACATCAAAGAGCAAGTTATTACTTAAATAGAGAAAGATTGCAAAGTGTGCAGTACAGCAGGACCTGGGGATACGTGTGCATGAAACATAAAAGGATAGTATGCAGGTACAGCATGTGATCAGGAAGGCCAATGGAATCTTGGCCTTTATTGCAAAGGGGATGGAGTGTAAAAGCAGGGAAGTCTTGCTACAGTTATACAGGGTATTGGTGAGGCCACACCTGGAATACTGCATGGAGTTTTGGTTTTCATATTTACAAAAGGGTATGCTTGCTTTGGAGGCAGTTCAGAGAAGGTTCACTGGGTTGATTCCGGAGATGAGGAGGTTGACATATGAGGAAAGGTTGAGTAGGCTGGGCCTCTACTCATTGGAATTCAGAAGATTGAGAGGTGATCTTATTAAAACGTATAAGATTCTGATGGGGCTTGACAAGGTAGATGCAGAGAGAATGTTTCCACTGATAGGGGAGACTAGAACTAGAGGGCACGATCTTCGAATAATGGGCCGCCCATTTAAAACTGAGATGAGGAGAAATTTCTTCTCTCAGAGGATTGTAAATCTGTGGAATTCACTGCCTCAGAGAGCTGTGGAAGCTGGGACATTGAATAAATTTAAGACAGAGATAGGCAGTTTCTTAACTGATAAGGGAATAAGGGGTTATGGGGAGTGGGCAGGAAAGTGGACCTGAGTCCATGATCGGATCAGTCATGATCGTATTAAATGGCGGAGCAGGTTCGAGGGGCCGTATGGCCTACTCTTGCTCCTGTTTCTCATGTTCTTAAAAATTAATACAAGCCAAAGAAGGAGGCATTAAGACAGATGACCAAAAGCATGATCAAGAGGTAGATTATAAAGAGCGTCTTAAAGAACATAAGAAATAGGAGCAGGAGTAGGCCATTTGGCCCCTCGAGCCTGCTCCACCATTTAATACGATCAAGGCTGATCCGATCATGGGCTCAGGTCCACTTTCCTGCCCACTCCCCATAACCCTTTACTCCCTTATCGCTCAAAGGAGGAGAGAGAGAAGTTTAAGAGCTTTAGGGAGGGAATTCTAGCACTTGGTCCTAGACGGTTGAAGGCACAGCCATCAGCGTGTGATGAAGGAAGTGGGGGATGGACAAGAAACCAGAGTTGGAGGAATGCAGAGTTCTTTGGGGGATGTAGCATTGGAGGAGAGTAGAGAGATAGGGAGAGGTGAGGCCATGGGGGGATTTGAACACAAGGATCAGAATATTAAAATTGAGGTATTCGGATACTGGGAGCCAATGTAGATCAGCAAGCATAGGAGTGATGGGTGAATGGGACATGGTGCAAGTTAGGATACAGGCAGCAGAGTTTTGGATGAGCTTAAGATTATGGATGGTGGAAGGCTGGAGGCCAGCCAGGGGAACGTTGGAATAGTCGAGTCTGAATGTAACAAAAGCATGAATGAGGGTTTCAGCAGCAGATGGTCTGAGGCAAGGCCAGAGATGGCCGATATTACAGAGGTGGAAGTAGATGGTCTTGGTGATGGAGAGGATTATGGGGTTGGAAGTTCAGCTCAGGGTCAAATTGGATGCTGAGAAGACTCAAATATATAACAACCTATTTTTCTCTCAATTAACAACCAGTTAAAATCATATTTGCGGAGAATTCGGTTCCCTGCTGGCAAGGTGAAGTTAGAAAATTACCCCCAGCGAACCATGCAATTGTCCTCAACAATACTAGCCATCGTCTGTGTTGGCTTGTGGACCAAATTAAACTGAATTGAACAACACCTCAGCATTACAGAATTGCTCACAGAAGCAGGTTAACTCATTGAATTATAAATTAAGCCTAACGGAAAAGGCTGTAGTAAAAATCACATTTTTATATCATTGTTTCAAGTAACTTTTTATGCGCTGGTAACAAATATCTCTGCAAACTGCGTTTGAAGTCTCACTGAAGGTCATGTCACTGGCTCCTAAATAAAGAACTGAATTTGTAATTCCACAAGGTAAAACAGCAGGTTTTCTATAGTAAAAACAGTTATGTAAGTGATACTCAACCAACTCCATTAATTCAGTGCCAAGTAAAACACAAATAAAGCTCTTTCTTTTAAAAATGCTCTCCATTGTAATGAACTCAATACCACATTTATGTCACAGCACTGCCCTCAGAGTTCAGCCTGCTTTTAAAAGCAGCACAATAATATAAAAGAGGCAACGTCTGAGCCTCCAGAGATGGGGGACACCATCTTGCCAGAGCATTTTGTTTTTTCCTGCCTCTGGGGAAGAGTAGCAGTGGCGGTAAGCGTGCCACAGGGCTGCCATTTTGTTCACGTCACAAGGAGATTGAGTTCTCAGCCACCTGCACAGGCCGGCAATGTCACTTGAACCCAGGTGTCTGTTATTTCTATTACACTGCTCTTTTCCTTCAACACATTTTCCAACCAGATCGTATTTCATTATACAATATAAATGGAGTATTGTATGAAACCTCAGAGAGTTCAATCTGCCTGTCATCTTCGTGTTTTTTTTTCAGAACAACAAGACAGTGATGTTGCGCTGCCAAAATTGTTGGATGAGTAATGGGCCATTTATCTGGCATCCAAACAATGCATAGGCTCTGCTGCCAGCATCTAACCCTTTTGGTGTTAATCATTCAGTTTTGTTATAAACAGGGAGCCAGTCTACTACCTGGATGTGCTGGTGAGTAAATCTGTTTTTTATTCACTCATCATTTTCCACTGCACTGTGCCAGTAGAAATAATACTAGAATGATTTATAAAGATCAAGGAGCTAAGGTCTGGATTGCTAAACTCATTTAATCTTAGAATCATAGAAATTACAGCACAGAAGGAAGCCTTTTTTGGCCTATCATACCAGTGCCAATGCTAGCTCAGGCATGATTGCCAAGTAGCCTCTTTCTGTGCTGTAGTTTTTTTAATGATTCTTTGATTAAATTCTTTGATTAAATAACTCAGAACTTGATGTTTGTAAATTGCTTTAATATTATATCTGTTGGCACAGGACTGCGGAAAATGGTGGGTTAAAAAATGCATTTCCTCACCAGTGTGTTCAGGTGATGCACTTACTCCCTGTCGCTTTAATCCTGCTGCCACATAACTGTAGTACTTTATGAGAATCGTGTCCAGTGTACAGATATCTGAAGGACAATAATCAAAGCTAATACAGTGTGCGAGCTTATAGCAGGCTCATTGGTGATAATGCGATTTGCCCGCTATATGTATCAGATGGTTTATCTCCTCCGTCTGCAACACTCACCAGGTCCGAAATTGACCTTTCCCTTAAGGCCCATTACCGCCGGAATTCAGTGGCCGAGCTGCGAAGTGCAATGGCCGCCATTTTTTAAATTCTGCTCCTGCGGTATCCCGGCGGTGATCTGCTACCCCCATTATTGCTCCGCTACTGCCGATTCATCCTAAGTGTGTCATAAGAGCGCATACTGCAGATGATCCCCCCCCCCCCGCCTCCGATAGCAAAATTCCACGAAAATATCTTGCTCCTGCCGCGCAGTGCAAAAAGCTGCTTTTTTGTGCTGGTGCAGCGAGGCTGTAGTCCTTGTAAAATGGTGGTGTGGTTCCCATTAAAGGGGAGGACCTACTGCTGCTGCCGCCATGTATTTTTTTGTCAGCCGACTGCCATGTTGGGCCGACAATTATGCCCCCCCCGGGTTCGACCGGGCCGCCAACAGGCAGCCTGGCACCCCTGGCCGAAACCCTCCCTGGTGGCCCAGTGGACCGAACTTAAACAATCGCGCAGGCTCTCCCCTTTAAGTGAAGGGGAGAGCCACGGTGACGCGACACCATGATGACATCATCAGCACTATGCTGATCACTGACAGCACGGCCACTCCGCCCACCCCCAACGTCCGCCCCTCTAGTGTGCGAACTTCCGCACACTGCCGCACTTCCGCCCCCATTATGACCGACTTCCGGTCCACCGGAAAAAAAAGCCAAAGAACGGAATTTTGCTCAAGAGGCCACCACGTCAGTAAAAACATGAGAAACAGGGTAGGTGCACCACCCAGTGGTGGATAACTTCGGCCCTGGGATGTCCAAAGGAAAGAGCTGAAATATCAGTGACATAGATTTAATGCTAAAATTTTGACAGCTATGTATAAAATATGAATTGTTGGAGTTGCCATCTTGTGCATGAGAGGTTAAGGCGGTAATTGACCGAGGCCACGCCCACCCTCTCAGGTGGATGTAAAAGATCCTATGCCACTATTTGGAATAAGAGCAGGGGAGTTCTTCCCAGTGTCTTGGCCAATACTTATCCCTCAATTAAGATCACTAAAAACAGATGATCTGGTCCTTATCACATTGCTGTTTGTGGGAGCTTGCTTTGCGCAAAGTGGCTGCCGCATTTCCTACATTACAACAGTGACAACACCTCAAAAGTATCTCATTGGCTGTAGAGCACTTTGGCATGTCCTGAGGTTGTGAATGGCACGATATAAATGCAAGATCATTCTTTTATTTATCAAGATTCGGTTATTCCTTTGTAGAAGTATGTAATAATTTTGGATATTTTAGAATATTCCTAGCTCGGTACAGTCAGAAAGCTGGAAAAGAAATGACAAGTGAAGTCCTGTTGTGAGGATAGTCTGAGATGGTCGGACTCCAGCAGAGGTGAAAGGTCATCTGACGGCTACTTTATACTTTGGACCTTAACGAGGTGTTATTTACTTTGTTATTGCAGTCGGTGCTGAGTAGAGCAAACTGTAACCCGACACCAGTTAGAGGTGATTAAGTATACAAGGGACCCACACCGTAACGAGGTGCGAACTATTGAGGGAACACCTGTCTCTGACCGATATCCACAGAGTGCTTAACATGCTGCAAACGGCCACTTTGTAATTGACTATATTAGAATGGCAAATGATTAGCCCTTTTTGGACGATTTAAGCCTGTTTGGTTTAAATGGTGGGGATTGTAATCCTTCGTGGCCTCCTCCAAATTTCTGTCCTCCTTTCATGAAAACACTGAATCAGGCGGGGTATGATCCAGGGCTTCTGACCACTCTCCGACACCTCATCCGAGTGACCATTCTCAATGTTTAGGCCAAGAAGGCTGGCTATTCAACTATGCAGGGCATCACAGTTGAAGCCGATCCTGTATATCCACACCTGCACACTTTTCAGTAAGAGTCACTGGATATTTCTCAAAAGTGGGAACCCTGGCTGTTATTTACTCTCCCAAGATCAGGGGCGTTGAGGCTGATTGTATCACAATACCACCATATTTAGTTTCCGCCAAAATCTCTACGTTTAGAGTTAAATAAAACTCTAAGGGGTAGAAATTTCCCCCCGCCCGAAACAGGACGCACGTAACCCATTTCAATGGATTTTACTGCAGTTGTGGTTGAAGTCACCTTTTGAGCGAGATTCCGCTCTTTGTTGTTTTTTTTTATTCGGATCCGGAAGTCGTTCTTAATGGGGGCGGTAACTACACGACAAGGGCAGATACTTGGCGGTGACAACACCTGAGGGCCGGAAGTTGGGGGCGGTGCAGAGTGACCGCCGCGATGACGTCATCACGGCGCTGTGTCACCACTGCTCTCCCCTCCACTTAAAGGGGAGAGCCTTCGCGATTTTAAAACTTCAATCCACTGGGCTACCAAGGAGGGTTTCGGCCAAGCCAGCAGCCTGGAACCCAAGAGAGGGTCCCTGGCTGCCTATTGGCAGCCTGGCCGAACCCAGGGGCATAATTGTCAGGCCAACATGGCAATTGGCCCACAAAATAAAACATGGCGGCAGCGGCAGTGCAACCTCCCCTTTAAGAGAAACTGCGGCGCCGTTGCAGAAGGCCACAGCCTCACTGGGCCACTGGGTAAAAACAGATTTTAGCACCGCCAGCAGGCCAAAGATTTTCAGAGGGGAATGTCACCGTCGGAGGGGTAGATCGGCAGTGCACACGGTGATGATGCATGTAACATGGATCGGCGGCAGCGGAGTGGGGGGAGGAGAAATCGAGGCACCGCCGGGAAACATCGGAAAGGCAATTGGGCTATCAACAGCCATTGCACGAAAAGTAGGCGGCCACTCCACTCCGTTGCATGGCCGCCGATTTGCGGTGGCAACAGGCCATAAGGAGAGGGCAATTTCAGCCCCTAAAAAAACTTGCATTTATATAGTGCCTTTCACGACATCAGGACGTCCAAAACATTTTATAGCCAATGAAGTACTTTTTGAAGTGTAGTCACTGTGGTAATGTAGGAAATGCAGCAGCCAATTTGCGCTCCCACAAATAGCAATGTGATAATGACCAGATAATCTGTTTTAGCGATGTTGATTGAGGGATAAATATTAGCAAGGATACCAGAGATAGCTCCCCTGCTCTTCTTCAAAATAGTGCCATAGGATCTTTTACATCCCCCTGAGAGGGCGGACGGGGTGTCGGTTTAACGTCTCATCCGAAAGATGCCATCTCCGACAGTGCAGCACTCCCTTTAAATAAAGGCCATTTTCCACTCATTGCTGCATCGTAAGGCATGGGGGTGCTATGAATTTGGTCCGAATGTTCTTTAATGAATCTTCATCATTAACATAGCAACTGTCCCAGCAGTCACATCCATTTCCCGCTCCTGTTCTGTTTTGGGGCTATTAGAAAGTGTCACTGATAGCGACTACCTGCCAAGAGGAAAATATAGTCGGTCATTTTCTATCGGATCTGCAGTGTCTCATTTCAAATAATCTCTCCGTCAATTTAATAAGTTCAGAGTTAAACAGAGGAGTAATTATACAGATATAAACAGAGTACAGTACAGTACTAGCATATTATGGATTTCAATATAAAGCTTTAAAAACACCCAGGGAAATGGATATCACAATCATAGACATGCCTGCTCTTTCCTCACAAATTTCTACCTATCTCATTAGCCAGAAGGCAACAGATACTAAATAATTGTCAAAGTCTATGTTATTGGTGGCAAGGAGAAAGAGAGAACACAAACAAATGAGAGATACATACAGACAGATAGACAGAGTGATTATTTTCTCTGATTAGACTGTGATACATTGGGTCAAAGATCCACTGCTCCTTTCTAGTCTTGCACCAAAGACAAAATTGACTCACATATTAGCAGCAGACGTATCTTATTACTAACATAACAATGGCTGTTTCTAGACTATGCTATTCAGTCCCTTGGGTGGCCCCACCATCATCCAGAAAGGATACAGCTTCATGTTTATTTTTCCTCCTTTGTATATAATACGACATTGAATTTTTTGTTTCACTCCTCAACAGGCGTAATACTTTCTTATAATGATTTTCCCATCTTGGGATTGCATGACAATATTGTCTTTCAAAAACTAGATAAGCTAATCAGATGTGGTGAGCATGCCTAGAGCAATGAAATCAAGAAATTACCACTAAATGCATTATGCATGAGTTGGTTTTTGATCTAATGATGAACCATGATAATGCAGTACCTCTTCCAGTGGTTTTATTGTCTCTTATCACCTTCATCTATCTCATTGCCTTCCTGTTGCAAAGTGGAGTTAGACTAGATCGCATCTCTTGTTTATTTAGTATCCTCCACACATTCCACTTTGGCTGCATGCACCTGCAGGAGCTTATAAGTCTATTCAGATGAAGCTGCACGGCTCACAGCACCTCAGTTCTGAACAAATCACAGAGCGCGAGTCAGGAGCTTGTGGTGCGACCACTTATGTTATTAGAATATGTATATATGTGTTGTCACAAGACTTATTCAGTGTTTTGGTACCAAGATGCTGTAGGGAGAAACAAAATTACACGTAAGTCAATACATTTGAATATTGTATAACACACTTGTGAGCTACTCCTACACGCCTTTTATATTACTGGGCAACTTCATGCTCAGCTATTTCTGTGAGGAGACATTAGCAACTAAGGGTATCTGCGCAAGACTAAGATTCGTGCATGAAGTTTTTATAAAGTCACAATTGTGCTAGCCATGTTTGAAATTTGCACGCCTCCAGTTAGTGAAAATCCACATTTGTTCCATTTGGATCTGACCGCAGACTATCCCCAATGTCACAGGAAAACCTGTACTGACTGGCAACGTTCTCCTGCAGCTAGGCTCCAAAATGGCAGAGTTGACCTTGCTCTAGTTTTTGAAAGATGATATTGCCATGCAGTCCCAAGATGAGACATAGGTGCCGAAAATGCTCCTTTCATCGACAGGGCACAAAATAGAATTCACCCGGGCGCAGCGCAAAAAATCGTCCGTTTCCACCCCCCCCCCCCACACCCCGGAATTGGGTGGGCGTTTTGCGGAGGAGTGCCCCGCTCCTACCAGGAGAGCCTCACTCGGCAGTGCGCAGGGGTGATGATGTCATCGCCATGCGCATCGCCACCTTACCGCCCTGGAAGTTAAATTGCTCCGCGCAGCCTACCTTAATGCCTGCCGATGACACCTTGAGCTGTCGAGTTGCAGTCGGTAACTGGATGAGCCAGCACTATTTAAAGGTGCCATCTTGGAAAATATTTTTTGTTGGCCATTACTTATTTCTGCTTTCCAACAGTTAGGCAGAGTGGCTGCTAGACCGATAGCAGCAATTTTTAGCTCAAAGATTCTTCTGCCTCCTAACTTTTCCCCTGTATCACTCATGGCACTTTCAACGTTCAACCATTTCTGATGCTTTGCTGAAAACAAAGGCGCCAATTACAGAGCAAAAGGCATCGAGAAAGGCAGGGAGAAAGGCTACGCCTAAGAGAGGGAGCACCACAGGGAGAGGCCCATGGAGAAGTCCATGGAGCACGCCACAGGGAGAGGGAAAGGGAAAGTGAAAGGGAGAGTGAAAGGAAGAGGCAAAGGGACAGGCACAGACAACCACATCCAGCAGTAGAGGGAGAAGCACATGTTGCCAGAGGAAGAAGGTGGCACAGGGATGGCCACAGGTACTCTCCCAGGATATTCTGAAAACAGTTCTCCTACATCAAATCACTGAGGATGTGTGTGCGAAGGCTGCGTTTCTACAAGGACATGGTCACAGAGCTCTGCCATCTGCTGCAACGAGACTTCGAGCCTCACACCAGGGTGAGGACGGCTCTCTCAGTGGCAGCCAAGGTCACAATTGCTCTTAATTTCTATGCCAATGGATCTTTCCAAGGAGCAACAGGAGACATCTCCAAAATCTCCAAGTTTGGCGTGCATTGCTCCATCCATGAGGTCACAGATGCTCTGTACAGAAGGAGGAGGGACTACTTCTCCTTCCCCATGAGCACAGAGAATCAACACGAGTGCGCATGTGGCTTTGCCAGGATAGCAGGCTTCCCCATGGTGTAGGGTACCATTGACTGCACCCATGTTGCATTGAGGGCAATGCATTACAATCTAGAGACTTTCCATAACCGCAAAGCCTACCACTCACTGAATATCCAGTTGCTGTGTGAGCAAACACACAGAATAATGTCCATCAATGCCCGCTATCCTACCAGCAGCCATGATGCCTTCATCCTGCGCCAGACCAGTGTGCCAGCTCTGTTCCAGCCCCCAAATGAAGCTCGCGGCTGGCTGCTCGGAGACAAGGACTATCCGCTATGCACCTGGCTCATGACTACCCTCCACAACCCACCCCTCCTGCCCAGCACTCGTACAATGACAGCCATGCCACCACCAAGCACATAATTGAGCAGACCGTCGGAGTGTTGAAGCAATGGTTCCGCTGCCTTGACCGCTGGGGAGGAGTCCTGCAGTACTTGTCTGAGCGGGTGTCCATATTCATCGTTGTCTGCTGCATGCTGCACAAGTTGCCATCATGAGGGCACAGCCATTGTCACCAGGTCATGCCGCAACACCACAGGAGGCGGAGGAGGACCAACAGGAGGAGGAATAAGAGCAAGAGGATGAGGAGGAGCAGGAGCAGCAACAGCCGCGACGGAGGAGGCAGCAAGTCCATCGCAATCCTGCAAGGGAGGTCTGCGACCATCTCATCAGAGCTCGTTTCCACCAATTTCCATCCCACTTCCCTGTTTCTGTGGTTGTCCCCAGCATCACATCAATTTTCCCTTCCATACCAAATCCCCAAGGCTGAAATGAGAGATAACAGCACACATTAAACATTCCAATCACCATTTATCAAACAATAATAAACTGTATAACTGTGTACTTATTCATCATCCTTGTGTATTTCCTTATAGCCACTTTTCATTCACCTTTTCTACTACTCCTCCTCTGCAATGTCTCCCCTGTGGCTGCAGCACGGCTGGTGGAAGGCTGCTGTGTGTCAGGGCCAGAGACTACAGGTGGCCTTGTAGGAGGCCGTCGACCAGCTCTGGGCCTGGAAGGCCCGGCTGCAGACTGCACCACCTCAGGCTGGGCAGTGGCAGTCTGGGCTGGCTGGGTGACAGACAGTGACAAGTGCAATGGCGGAGTGGCAGTGGTGGGTTTAGGAATGCTGTCAACATGTCATCCAGGTTCCTGCTCCACTGACCCAGTGCCACTTACCCAGGGCAGTACCTCAGCATCCCTACCAATCTGCGGGAGCACAGATTGCTGGGCTGCTGCGGACCCAGCGACACTGGCAACATTCAGAGCTTGCATGGCATGCAGCTGAAACTGCATCAAGCTGAGACTGCATGAGAGCAGTCTGAGCATCCAAGTGAGCAACCATTGACTCTACTGCAGCACCAAGACATTGCATTGCTTTCGCCTGTGCCGTAATGGACGCTGCCACACCGCCCATGACACGCATTATGAGGTCTGGATCTGCATAGTCTGTCTGGGAGTCCACCATCGTCAGCACACTGGCAATGATGGGCTCCATGGTGTGAGCAGAGTTGTGTACAATGCAGGAGGTGGACTCCTCCATCCCTGTGGACATTCTCGACATCTCCGCTGGCCACAGGGTCCACTACCTGCGGGCCAATGAGCTTCAGCCCTCGATCCTCCAGGTCAGAAAGCTGGAGCAGCTCAGCCTTCCCCCCCACCCCCTCCCCTCCTGCCCCTCCAGTCCGCTGCTGCTCCATCCTGTTATGTGCCATCTTGGCCTGCAAAAGAAAGGAACCTGTGTGAGTAAGAATCCAGTTATGTATGTGGAAGAGATGCCTGCCGTGGTTAAATAGCTGTGAATGTAGGCAAGGCGTGAACTGAGGCTGTGACTGTGAGTAGGCACAGATGGTTGGTGGTTTCCTGCTGGGTTAAGTGCTAGTTTGCAGAGTTGCACAGACAGAGGCTCAGAGGCTGGTATGTAAGAATTGTGGAACGTGTACTCCCCTTGACCAACCGACAGAGGTTGTTGAATTTCTTGTGGCACTGTGTAGGGCTTCTAACCACGATGGTGCTGGCCGACGCCGCCATGGCCCTAAAAGCCTGTGGAATTGGCCTTCACCCAGATGGAGGGAACAGTGCCTCCCTCCTTTCTCCAATGCTCCCACAAATGTCCTCAACGCCAGGTCACTGAACAGAGTGGCCCTTCTAATGAGGTCTTGAAGCAGCCATCGCAGACCTTTCTTCCAGCTCTCAGTGAACTCCAGAAATGATGAGAATGACCAGGTGCTGCCTGAAACGACATCCCCTTTAAGAACTGGAAAAAACAGCAGGCTGATTATCAGTGAATGAAAGTCAGCTGAGATCGGGTGCAGCCCCGGTAATACACCCCTGCAGCTCCTCACTCAGGCCTTAAGCGCCTCTGATACCACCTCGCTGCATTTCCGAGGGAAAAGTGCCCAATTTCCCACAATATTGCAGCCCATCTCACCGGGCGCTAAATGTTCAAACATATAAGAGTTAGTGCCCCAAATGCGCCGCTACCAAATTTCACCCCCAGAGTGTTTATATTTGCTGACGACAGCACTTTTGGAGAGAGACAGCAAGTAAATAAAACAGTGTCGGAAGTGTTTTGCTGCCTCCGGTGGCAGTATTACTGGTTCCTTGTGCTGCAAGATTCTTGCAATAATTCAGCAGGTCCAATTGTTCCACCACTACCATCTGTGACAGACCTGTAACTATCAATTCTTCACCCGAGCTGACCTCATACATAACCCACATTTGAAAGGACAAAATCCATAGGCATTTTGTACATTACAGGAGTGTAATCAATGGACATGGCTCTCCTTCCATTGACTGCACTCCTTAGTATAAAAACTATGACTTGAAGAGAATCAAAACCATAGAAGAGTCTACAACTTTTTCATTAATCTTCAATCAACATCACTATAAACAGATTATCTGGTCAGTCACATTGCTGTTTGTGGGATCTTACTGTGCGCAAATTGCCTGCCGTGTTTCCTACGTTACAACAATGACTACACTTCAAAAAGTACATCATTGGTTGTAAAGTGCTTTGGAATATCCAGTGGTCGTGAAAGGTGCTATATAAATGCAAGTCTTTCTTTATTAGATCAGGCATTTCTTGTTGTGGAACCTTAACCCAGGAATCCAGTCCAATGCATCTGCATGCCTTTGCAATTAGGATCCCTGTATTACACAGTGGAGCCCAATAGACTTACAGAGACTGCGAGCGACAGACAAATCTCAGTGGCAGAGCACAGGGGTCACTCTCCCAGCACCCCCAAAAAGTAATTACATAGGATTACATAAGATATACAGCAAGTAGCAGGCCATTCCTCCCATCCGGCTCATGCTCCACTCTAGCCTAATTAATGAAAGAACCTTATCCAATTGTACTGATGGGTCCTTATCAAATCTCAGCTGGGCATAATATTAAAATTTCACGTGCCCACCATTATACTTTCTTCTTAGGCAGTCCCTCGTATTGAGGATGACTTGCTTCCACACCAAAAAGGAGGAGTTCACGGGTGTTTCAATGAAGGACCTGACATTCCAGGTCCTGAACTACATCTTGAAACATAGAATCATAGAAAATAGGTGCAGAAGCAGGCCATTCGGCCCTTCAAGCCTGCACTGCCATTCAATATGATCATGGCTGATCATTCAACCTCAATACCCCACCCCAGCCTTCTCTCCATACTCTCTGATCTCTTTAGCCGGAAGGGCCACATTTACTCCCTTTTGAATATGTCCAATGAACTGGACTCAACAACTTTCTGTGGTAGAGAATTCCACAGGTTCACAACTCTCTGGGTGAAAAAGTTTCTCCTCATCTCAGTCCTATATGGCTTACCCCTTATCCTTAGACTGTGTCCCCTGGTTCTGGACTTCCCCAACATCGGGAACATTCTTCCTGCATCTAACCTGTCCAGTTCTGTCAGAATTTTTTACGTTTCTTTGAGATCCCCTCGCATTCTTCTAAATTCCAGTGAGTATAAGCCTAGCCGATCCAGTCTTTCCTCATATGTCAGTCCGGCCATCCCGGGAATCAGTCTGGTGAACTTTCGCTGCACTCCCTCAATAGCAAGCACGCCCTTCCTCAGATTAGGAGACCAAAACTACACACAATACTCAAGGTGTAGTCTCACCAAGGCCCTGTACAACTGCAACAAGACCTCCCTGCTCCTATACTCAAATCCCCTCGCTATGAAGGCCAGCAAGTCATTTGCTTTCTTTACTGCCTGCTGTATCTGCATGCCTACGTTCAATGACTGATGTACTATGACACCCAGGTCTCGTTGTACCTCCCCTTTCATAATCTGTCACAATTCAGATAATAATCTGCTTTCCTGTTTTTGCCACCAAAGTGGATAACCTCACATTTATCCACATTATACTGCATCTGCCATGCATTTGCCCATTCACCTAACCTGTCCAAGTTCCCCTGCAGCCTCTTAGCATCCTCTTCACAGCTCAGACCGCCACCCAGCTTAGTGTCGTCTGCAAACTTGGAGATATTACATTCAATTCCTTCGTCTAAATCATTAATGTATATTGTAAATAGCTGAGGTCCCAGCACTGAACCCTGCGGTACCCCACTAGTCACTGCCTGCCATTCTGAAAAGGTTCCGTTAATTCCCACTCTTTGCTTCCTGTCTGCCAACCATTTATCTATCCACGCCAATACATTACCCCCAATACCATGTGCCTTAATTTTGTACACTAATCTCTTGTGTGGGACCTTATTAAAAGCCTTTTGAAAGTCCACATCTACTGGTTCTCCCTTATCCACTCTACTAGTTACATCCTCAAAAAACTCTAGAAGATTTGTCAAGCATGATTTCCCTTTCATAAATACATGCTGACTTGCGCCGATCCTGTCACTGCTTTCCAAATGCGCTGCTATTACATCTTTAATAATTGACTCCAGCATTTTCCTCACCACTGATATCAGGCTAACTGGTCTATAATTCCCTGTTTTCTCTCTCCCTCCTTTTTTAAAAAGTGGGGTTACATTAGCTACCCTCCAATCCATAGGAACTGATCCAGAGTCCATGGAATGTTGGAAAATGACCACTAATGCATCTACTATTTCTAGGGCCACTTCCTTAAGTACTCTGGGATGCAGACTATCAGGTCCTGGGGATTTATCGACCTTCAGTTCCTTTAATTTCCCTAACACCATTTCCTGACGAATAAGGACTTCCCTCAGTTCCCCCTTCTCGCTAGACCTTTGATCCCCCAGTATTTTTGTGTCTTCCTTAGTGAAGACAGAACCAAAGTATTTGTTCAATTGGTGAAAGATGCCTGTGCGTGGATTTTTTTTAACGTGTGGTGGCCGTTGCACACCAGTCATCGCACAGGCTTGACAGAGCCAGGTCTTGTTCCAGTGGCAAGGATTAACCAAGACAACTGGAGACCAGCTCTGCTGCATCGACATAGTGCACACACATATCGCAGTGTGGACTGGCCCATGCTGCCCCTGGGCCCTCGCCACACCGAGCAGGTGAACGGTGTCTCCCCAGTGTGAACTCGCTGATGTGCCAGCAGGTTGAATGACTGAGTGAATCCCTTCCCACACTTAAAGCAGGTGAACAACCTCTCCCCAGTGCCATTACTTTATGATACTCTCACTGTCCTTGTTGTTATGATTTATTAAGGTCCTAATGACAACACCGAGCTTACTCATTTTGTACCATATTCCGAGAACCTATTTGCTAATTGGCTGGAGAGTGATGCCCACTGCTTTGTTTTGTGAAATAATCAGCACCGGCTGACACAGGCCCTGCCATCAGGAGCATAGCCTGTCGGGCACATCCAGAGTGCAATCACACCACCGTGGCCCCCTGGGAGGCTTAAACACTGGGGCCTGTTGTGCCAATACTCTCATTGCTTTCTAACACATTCTAAACGGTGAAAATATTACTCGGAAGTATTTCAAACATTTCTGCTCTGACTCCCTAAACCCTGTGTTTAGATTTGTTCCCGAGAACTGTCAGTTTGTCTGATTTGTTGAGGATGTTGACTGAAGCTGATTTGCATTTGGCAGCTCATTCCCAGGCAAGTTTGAAAGTACAATGAGATTCAAAGGGGCAGCTCACAACCTTTTCCAAGATTTATTTCATTCACCTTGTTCAAGCAGTCGCGACATATCATTCTCTTTCTGAGATAAAAAATAACTTTGACTGCTGTAAATCTGAAATGAAACCAGGATATCAACAGACCAATCAACATCAGGAAGAGAAAATATATTTTGGTTGGGGCCCAAATCAGGTTAAGACTGAAGGTTCGCTACCCAATATATTAATCGACCTGGTTTTTTTTCAGATGGTGGTAGACCTGTATTGCCAGCATTTCTGTTATTATTTTATGGAATTATTTCCATTGAAGATCACTTCTAAGAGTAGGTGTAGCACTCCCAAGCTCTAACATTAGAACTGCTCCTACAATATTTTGGCACCAACTTCAACCTTTGCTTCCGTGGGGTGAAACTCCCCATTGGCATCAAAGTTTCACTGAATTTACTCTCGAATTTTAACTGATAGAAATTAGCTTTTTTTTTAAAGCAAGGAAATTTCTTACTTTTATGAAAATGTTTCCATTTCAAATTCCTGGGTTACACACAGTCCCTCAGAATAAATGGCATGTTTAAACTAATGTTTCCATTCCAATTTTCTCCTTTCCCATCCTTTGCTGATACAAGACTGACTGTGCTTCAAAGTAAGAAAGATGCCATAAGGTGTTATATAGAGGCAAGTTCTTTCTTTTGTCAAGGTGCTGACTCATACAAAGGTCCAGTGGCCATTCCTCATGTATGAGCTTAGACAGACAATGCCAACAGGCTATTTAGCTACGGTGTGTATCACCACTGAACTCGATGCTGCTCTTACTTGATATCTATATATGTGCAGGTTGCAGCAGAAGTCACTGAATGTGATCAGAAATGGGAACCTTAGCTCATATTTCCCTCCCTGGCCCAGGAGCACTGTGGCCAATTAGAGTATTTGTACCATCACTTTAGCTGAGATTAGCTAACACAGCATAAATCAGGGATCAAACCTGAGAGCTTCTCATCTATATGGCTCAGCACTACACTGGCTATCTGATTTATCAACAGAGCCACTGGAGGAACTTATTTGTGGTTTGCAAATCCAATTGCCTCAACTATGCTTTGAATTTGAACACTGAAATCAGCAACAGAGTCAATTTACAAAAATGTGATGTGAATTAATTTAAGATGGCTGCAGAATGTGCTGCTGTTTACAAAGAGACTGGTTGAAGACAAAATTACATAGAATTATATATAAGCTACAGCACAGAAACAGGCCATTCATAGTCACTGGTCTGTGCCAGTGTTTATGCTCCATACGAGCCTTTTCTCACTATATTTACCTCATCCCACCCTGCCACCGTATCCTTTGATTCTACCTCTACCCTATTTAGTTTCTTATTTTCCAAGGAATAAGTGACCTCCTTATTCCTCCTCCCAAAATGAACCACCTCACACTTACTATACTGAATGCCATTGGGAATTTATCCTCCCAATCTACAAGCCTGTTTATGTCTTCCAGAAGTTTGGTGCAAACTTCCACATTATTTGCTATAACCCACTCATATGATATGATCTGCAGATTTCGACACCATGGAATTTGATATGTCCTTACTATACAGTATAAATGCACACGAGGCCCACACTTGAGAGAAGGTCACTCTGCGACCAGTTACCTTTATTACGAAGACCTCAAGTGATGAAGGTGGGTGGAGCTTCCACTTTTATACCTGAAAGTCCAGGTCAGGAGTTTCTCCCACAAGTTCACCCCCTTGTGGTCAATGTTCTCAAGGTGTACAACTTAGGTCAGCTTATACATGGGTTACAATGATAGTTGAATACATGACATCACCTTCCCCCCGCGCGCCCCCCCCACTCCCCCAAAGTCTTATTGGGATCACAGGTTAAGTCTCTCTGGTGGTTTACGCTCCCTTGTAGAGCGCCTGAGTTGGGGCTCCGGTTGTTGGGTGCTGGCCTGAGTGTCTGCTGTTTGCGGTGCCTCAGGCCTGTCCGGACTGCCCACAGTGACTGGGCTCTCCTCCACTTGGTTCCGGTGTTCGGTCACCTGTGGTGGAATAAACTCTACGTCGTGTTCTTCCTCGGCTTCTTCTATGGGGTTGCTGAGCCTCCTTTTAGTTTGATCCATGTGTTTGCGGCACATTTGTCCATTGGTAAGTTTAACTACCAAAACCCTATACCCCTCTTTGACAATCACAGTGCTTGCAAGGACAAAAACAGGGTCATTGACATCAATACATCGCGTCCTCGCATTCCTGTCATGGTAGTCACATTGTGACTGGCGCCTGCTCTCAACAATTTCTTTCATGGTGGGGTGTATAAGGGATAACCCGGTTTTGTGCGTCCTTTTCATTAGCAGCTCTGCGGTTGGAACCCCTGTGAGCGAGTGTGGTCAGGATCTATTGGCCAACAGGAGGCGTGATAAGCGGCTTTGTAGGGAACTCCCTTGGATTCTGAACATCCCCTTTTTGATTATCTGCACTGCTCATTCCGCCTGGCCGTTTGAAGCCGGCTTGAACGGTGCCGTTCTGACATGGTTGATTCCATTGCCTGCCATGCAGTCCTGGAATTCAGTGCTTGTGAAGAACGGGCCATTGTCGCTGATCAAGACGTCCGGTAGACCATGGGCAGCGAACATTGCCCGTAGACTTTCTACCGTGGCAGAGGATGTGCTTGATTTTAAAATGGCACACTCAATCCATTTGGAGTAGGCGTCTACTGCAACCAAAAAAATTTTTCCCATGAAAATACCTGCGTAGTCCACATGGGTGCGTGACCATGGCTTGGCGGGCCAGGACCAGGGGCTAAGGGGGGCTTCCCTGGGTGCGATGCCCAGCTGAGCACATGTGTTGCACCTGCGAACACGAAGTTCCAGGTCTGCATCTATCCCTGGCCACCAAACGTGTGACCTGGCAATTGCCTTCATCATGACAATGCCCGGGTGCTCATTGTGAAGTTCTCTGATAAACACCTCTCTGCCCATCTGGGGCATGACTACTCGGTTTCCCCACAGTAGGCAATCGGCCTGAATCGAGAGTTCATCCTTGCGCCTATGAAATGGTTTAAATTCCTCAGGGCATGCCCCGTACGTGGCTGCCCAGTCCCCATTCAGGACACATTTCTTAACTAAAGACTTTATTTGTCCAGACTTTAATCTGACGGGCTGTCACAGGTGAGCCTTCACTTTTGAAAGCTTTTTCAGCCATGACCATCTCAGCATCATGCTCAGTTGCCCCCTCAGTGGTGGCTAGTGGGAGCCTGCTGAGTGCAGTTTTCAGTGCCCGGTCTGTGCCAAATTGTGTAGTCATAGGTGGCTAACGTGAGTGCCCACCTCTGTATGCGGGCCGATGCATTCGCATTTATGGCCTTGTTGTCGGCCAAAAGGAACGTTCGAGGTTTATGATCTGTCTCCAGCTCAAATTTCCTGCCAAATCGGTACTGGTGCATTTTTTTTACTGCATATACACATGCTAGCACTTCCTTTTCTACCATCCTGTAGCCCCTTTCTGCCTGGGACAGACTTCTGGAGGCATAAGCTACCGGCTGTAACTGACCATTGGCATTCACACGCTGCAACACACACCCAACCGCATAGGACGATGCATCGCACATTAAAACAAGTTTCTTACATGGGTCATATTACATGGAGCATAACAAATTGCGTGCTCTATCAAAAGCCCTTTCCTGTCTGTCCACCCAGACCCAATCGCGAACTTTGCGTAGGAGCACTTGTAGTGGCTCTAACAGCATGCTTAATTTGGGAAGAAAGTTACCAAAATAGTTCAGGAGCCCCAGGAACGAACGCAGCTCCATCGTGTTATGGGGTCTAGGTGCTCTCTGGATCGCTTCCGTTTTGGACGCAGTAGGTCTGATCCCGTCTGCTGCTACCCTCCTCCCCAGGAATTCTATCTCTGGAGCTAAGAAGACGCACTTCGCCTTTTTCAGTCGCAGCCCTACCCGGTCCAGTCTGCGTAGCACCTCCTCCAGGTTGTGGAGGTGTTCTTCAGTATCGCGACCCATGATGAGGATGTCATCTTGAAAAACCACCGTCCTTGGAATCGACTTGAGGAGGCTTTCCATATTTCACTGAAAGATCGCAGCGGCCGAACGAATCCCGAACGGACATCTGTTATACTCAAACAGCCCCTTGTGTGTCGTGATGGTGGTCAGCTTCTTCGACTCACTCGCCAGCTCCTGGGTCATGTAAGCTGAGGTCAGGTCCAATTTTGAAAAAAGTTTGCAACCGGATAGCTTCGCAAAGAGGTCCTCCGCTCTCAGTAGCGGGTACTGGTCTTGGAGTGACACCCGATTGATGGTGGCCTTGTAATCACCACACATCCTGACCGACCCATCCGCCTTGAGCACCGGCACGATCGGGCTCACCCAGTCACTGAATTCGACTGGCGAGATGATGCCTTCCCTCAGCAGGCGGTTCAATTCACATTCTATCGTTTCCCGCATCACGTACAGCACTACTCTGGCCTTGTGGTGTATTGACCTGACCTCCGGGTTTATGTGAATCACTGCCTTGGCCCCCATGAAAGTGCCAATGCCGGGTTGAAATAATGAGTCAAATTTGTCCAGGACCTGTGAGCATGATATTCGCTCCACAGAAGAAATTGCATTGCCATCGCCCCATTTCCAGTTCATGACAGCAAGCCAACTCCTCCCCAGTAGTGCAGGGCCGTCCCCCGGGACAATCCAGGAGTGGTAACCTGTTCTCCGAATCTTTGTGGGTCACGACTACCATGGTACTGCCGAGCACCGGAATGATCTCCTTTGTATTTGTCCGTAGCTGTGCATCAATCGGCAATAATTTTGGCCTCCTGGCCTTGGACACCCACAACCTTTCAAACTATTTGATACTCATCAGGGACTGGCTGGCCCCCCCGTGTCTAGTTCCATTAATACTGGGATGCCATTGAGGAGCACGTTCATTATTATCGGTGGCGTCCTGGTATATGAACTGTATATGTGCTCTACATGAACTCGCTGAACTTCAGCTTCCAGCGACTTCCCCCAGTATTCATTTGGCCTCGTAGGGCTTACATCGGGCCCATCCTCCTCGTACATCAACCTGGCTGCAGGCTTCCTGCACATACGCGCCAAGTGACCGCTGATGTTGCAGTTCCTGCAGGTGTATTGCTGATACCTGCAAGCTCTGGCTGGGTGTTTGCCTCCACACCTCCAGCATGAGCTGGAGGCCTCGTTGTTGGCCCCATTGCCAGTCGATCGTCTCTGACTGTCTCTGTAACTGTCCTTAAGCGCACCATTAACAGGTCTTGATGGCCCCATTACTGGCCGCATTGTCCATTGTGATGGCATGATTCGTCGTTCAGCTAGCCATTGTCTCTGTTGAATTCCCCCTTTGGGTTTGACTACATGCTGGGGCACGTCCGATTGCCCTTGTCTGTCGAGAGAACTGTGCGCCGCGTTAACAATGTTGACTCCCTAGTCGTTTGCCGCATTTGAGCCAAGATTTTTGTCATACATCATTCTGGTCTCTTCCTCCCCTGAGATAAATGTCTGGGCTATCAGAGCCGCCGCTTCCAAGGTCAAGCCTTTGGTCTCAATCAGTTTCCTGAAAACCCCAGCGTGTCCGATGCCCTCAATAAAAAAGTCTCACAGCATCTCCGCTCTGCATGCATCTGAGAACTTACATAGGCTCGCCAGTCGCCGGAGATTTGCCACGAAGTCTGGAACGCTTTGCCCTTCTCGCCGCCGGTGCGTGTAAAACCGGTGTCTCGCCATGTGCATCTGCTTGCCGGTTTAAGGTGTTCCCCGATCAACTTACTGAGCCCTTCGAACGTCTTGTCCATCGGCTACTCTGGCGCTAGAAGGTCCTTCATCAGGGAGTACGTTCTGAATCCACAAACCGTCAGGAGATGAGCCCTGCGTTTGTCGGCCGAATCTTGTCCTAACCATTCCTTAGTGATAAAACTTTGCTGTAGTCTCTCAATAAAGTCATCCCAATCATCACCAACACAGTACCTCTCTTCTGTGCTGCTAGTGGCCATGCTCGCGTGGTTTAAATCCCAGTTTCTCGTCGCCAATGATATGTCCTTACTATACAGTATAAATGCACACGAGGCCCATACTTGAGAGGAGGTCACTCTGTGGCCAGTTATCTTTATTACCAAGACCTCAAGTGATGAAGGTGGGTGGAGCTTCCCCTTTTATACCTGAAAGTCCAGGTTAGGAGTCTCCCACAAGTTCACCTCCTTGTGGTCAATGTTCTCAAGGTGTACAACTTAGGTCAGCTTATACATGGGTTACAATGATAGTTGAATACATGACAGAATTGATTTTGTCTGCTGGGTGGGAATACAGCTGAGCCATCCCAGAGCGCCAGCCCGATTTTACCAGGCAGGCCTCATTACCATTCTGCAGGACTGATCCGCAGGGATGATGAGGAGTCCGGTACACAGGCGTCAGATTGCAGGTGACCAAAGGTTGTTGTCGAGGCACAACATAAGTGATTGGGAGGAGGTCCGGAGACAATCACAGTCGAGGGAGGGAGAGGAAAGCTCAGACTAGGGGTGGGGGGGCTCAAGGTTTCCCCGTGGGGCATGTAGCAACACATCCTGCTCCTCCTGGCCCACAAGAAAACTACAAGAAATCATTGAATTTGCAAACCACAAATATGCCTAACTTACTGGGCCTCTTCTGGCCCCAGCATTTGTTCCCGGCACATTTGGCCTGGCAGGGATAGCCGCAAGGGATTGTATCCCCATGCAGGCCTGGGTTAATACTGCAGTAGTGCATATTTAAAGAAGAATCCCGACGACTTCGGGCAGGTGACCTTGATGCCTGCAATTTAAAGTTGCAGTCGGCAGGATCAGGGTGGTAAGTCTCGATTGGCAAGTCCGCTCCATTTTAATTGCCGTCCACTGTCCAGTTTCCGTTCAACAGGGGAGGGTTAAAATTCCCCCTGCCCCTCAGACCTCCAATCCCTGAGCCCAAATTACTTGTGTATATAGTAAACAAAGGTGCTCCCAGCACAGATCCCTGCAGGATACCACTTCCCACTTTCTGCCAATGTGAGTATCTGCCCTTAACTCCTGCCCTCTGTTTTTTGTTTGCTATCTATCATTCAATCCATTCTCTTACCTGACCCCGACTCCACATGCCTGGACCTTTGTCTTGAATTGACTTGACTATTCCAACAGACTCCTGCCTGGCCTCCCACATTCTACCCTACGTTAACTAGAGGTGATCCAAAACTCGGCTGCCCGTGTCCTAACTCGCACCACTTCCCACTCACCCATCACCCCTGCGCTCGCAGACCCACATTGGCTCCTGGTTAAGCAATGCCTCGATTTCAAAATTCTCATCCTTGTTTTCTAATCCCTCCATGGCCTCGCCCCTCCCTATCTCTGTAATCTCCTTCAGCCCCACAACCCCCCGAGCTGTCTGCACTCCTCTAATTCTGCCCTCTTGAGCATCGCTGATTATAATCACTCAGCTATTGGTGGCCGTGCCTACAGCCTAAGCTCTGGACTTCCTTGCCTAAACCTCTCCGCCTTTCTAGCTCTCTTTCTTCCTTTAAGATGGTCCTTAAACCATATCTCTTTGACCAAGCTTTTGGCCTAATTTCTCCTTATGTGGCTCGGTGTCAAATTTTTTGTCTCATAACACTTCTGTGAAGCGCCTTGGGATATTTCACTACATTAAAGATGCTATATAAATTCAAGTTGTTGTTGAGTCTCTCATGTGGTTCCTTATCAAAGGCCTTCAGAAAGTCCATGTTTACCACATCCACTGCATTTCCCTTGTCTATTCTTTATTTCTTCATAAGGTTGGTTAAACATGACCCTTTTAGAAAACCATGCTGACTATTTTTATGATATTAAATGAGTCGCAACATCAAGAAAGCATTACATGACCGCATGCATACCGAAGCAAGTAAACGGGGTGGAAATGCTGTTTTATGAAAAAGCGCACTGTGTACATTTTTACACATCACTGGTACTATTTGCCTACAAGCCTTCGAAAAATGTTGAATGTACCTTTAATAAGCATAAGGTAGTCAGTCAGTCATGGCTTCGGTGCATTTGTTTAAAGTAAAAAAACACTGATATAAGCAACCATCATCAGAGAGATGGCTGAGGTTTGGACAGGAGAGTGAAAGTGCTTTAACTCAGAAACATTACGTGCTAATGCAAATGTCAAGAAAAGTTCAGCTGTAGCAACTCTGAATCCCAGCCGGAGGAATCATGCCTTAACACATTCTGAGACAAGAAATGCTGTCAGGACAAATGTACTTGGCAGCTGAGGGGCTCATTATTCAGAATCGGTATTTTGAAGATTGAGATCAAAACTTATTTGGGAAGCAGAAGGCTGTCCTGTGGAAAGACAAATGTTGCCCATTTTCTTCTTAAATTAAGCCAGATTGTATTATTGGTGAACAGGAATTAGACAAATACTAATTACTGGAATAAATCAAATCAAGCGTGAGCTTGACTCATGAAGTTCAACACTGATTTACAGAGATAATTAAACAGCCTTGCGGTTTTATTGTTAAATCTTCCTAACTCATAAATAACTTATTTTAACAGTGTATTAATTTTTTTTTCAATACAGCAACCATAAATGCATTTTAACCCTTTGAATGCTGAATTGTATTAGCAATTTATGGCACATGTTCTAAGAAATACCAAAGATGAATGCCATTTTAAACTGTTCAGTAATGTAGAAGAGGAGATTGAAGAGGCGAATACACAGGTTTTTTTTTCTCTTCCCTTCTCTCCTAAAGATGCTGATTCACACTCGGGTAGAAGAAACGAAAAACAGAAAGACTTGTATATATATAGCGCCTTTTGCAACCTCAGGACTTCCCAAAATACTTTACAGCCAATGAAGTACCTTTTGAAGTGAAGTCACTGTCGTAATGTAGGAAAACGTGGTAGCCAATTTGCGCACAGCAAGCTCCCACAAACAGCAATGTAATAATGAACAGATAATTTTTTTTTCCAAAATGATATTGATTGAGGGATAAATATTGGCCAGGCCACTGGGGATAACTCCCCTATTCTTTTTCGAAATAGTACTTCCTTCCTGTAGGTTTGGGATCTTTTTGCACCCACCTGAGAGAGGTCCTCGGTTTAACATCTCACCCGAAAGACTGCACCTTCGACAGTGCAGCGCTCCCTCAGCACTGCACCCAGTAATTCCTCCAATTCAATAGTTTTCACCGTATGTGTTGGCATACTATTCTCCCTAAGAAGGATCACACACCCAAGGTCAGTCCTCTCCTCTCCTAACACCCAAACACATGCGCTTCCCAGCAGACAGTGACAGGGATGACTGGCTGATTTTTCGCCTCCCGAACTCATTGGCACTGTAGCCAGTTGCAGTGCCCTTATTTCCAACTCAGCTGAGTTCAGCTAATGAGGCACAGGTCAGAAGGATTTTTTTGTTGAAAATAAGTAATCTTATTTCAATAAACTGGAAATCCTAACCTTTCAAAAACTTCTGCGTGCAGAATGAAAATAGGCCCACTGTTTATTAAAGGTTATGTTACAGGGGTCTAACACAGGCAATTCGTCTCTAAACTGGCACCTGATTCAAATTTTCCTACAAATCTTCTCCAGAAGTAAGAAAGAAAGGGGATATTGAAGTGACAAGTGGAGTCTATAGTACCGAGCGGAAAATGTGGTCAGTATGATTACCTGCACTAATCCCTTGAGCCTGGTCATTGCCCAAAAAATCTGTTGCACAAATTGGCCGGCATTTAACTTGAAATCCATTTGTTAATTTTGTAAACACCACTGTTGCCATTTCGCCTTGACATGATATTGACAGTGCGATCCTAATCCTACAGGAAGGAAGTATCAGGTTACAGCCCTGTTTCAGGAGAGCGGTCTGGTCTATCCTCACCTGAAGGGATTTGGTGAAAATCTATTGACAAGAAAGGAAACATTGTGAAAAGCAGGCCCCAGGTGAAGTCAATCTGATTGCCATTTTCCTTTGATTATGCTAAATCGTAGAATTTACACTGCAGAAATGGTCCTTGCTTTTTATTTCTTTACGCGGACTGACACTAATAAGTTCACCGCTGTAGGTCATGACATCATGCATTCCTTAATTTAGCTAAATGGCTCCAAATGGGAGGGCTGATGCTATAACTTTTAAATGCCTTTCCTGCTTAAGGATTATGTTCGGTTTCACAGGATCTGAGCAGCAACTCCGAAAATATGATACTCAAAATCACAGGCCTATATCATATTTATATTACAGAGACAGGAAGGCACCCTCGGGCAACTGCTGCCGAGTATATTCAGCAAAGATGCTGGCTAGCGGCCAGAATACAAGACTCTCAAATGAATCATTATAAATTAAAAATAGAGACGATTTAAAATATAACCGCATTTATTAAAGACACTATGTAGTTAAAGCAAGCCCAGCTGATTGGTTTACACTTTAAATCTGCGTGCCCTGGAAGGAAAGAATGGATATCAGGGTATTCCTTATATCTAAAATATATTCGTCAGCATCTGAGTGTGAATGAGGAGAGCAGCACTGTATAATGTACTTGTCCGACAGTTTGGCACAGTTAGAAATCAAATCCAATATGGTACAACATTTTGCCCAAGAGACAACCCGAAGCTCAAATTATTTGGGAGGTAATCGTCTGCAGCCAGAAATAGTAGTATTACAAGTGAGCTTGTTCTGACCTTACAGACCTGGAACAAGTCTCCAAAGGATTTTGCTCTGTGTAGTCTACCATTGGCCATTTAAAGGTTTGAAACTTGCATAATTAGTACCTCCAATGCTGGCTAACCCAGTCACTGGGCTCAATTTTCCCCAAAGCTGTTTTTTGGCGTACTTGGAGTTACGCCTGTTTTTTGGGGGCCCAAGTACGCCCCAAAAAAATCTTCCAAGTTTCCCCGTTTGATTTCTTCATTTTGGCGCCACCTAGCCTGTCGTTTAGTTTTGGGGGTGGAGCCTTGATCTGCGGTAAAAAGATCGGGTTGCCATGGTTACCAGGGACACAATGCGGGCTGAGGCTGGAAAGTGATACTTACAGCCATCTCACAGCAACCAAGCAACTTACATTATAGCAACTTACCAAGCACAAGCACCTTAAACATTGCAGCAACTTACCTCCATTAAATTATTAAAGTCCTCCCCCCCGCCTCATGCCGGTGCCGGTCCCCACTCCTATCGCAGGCCGAATGGCCTCCTCCCTCCCGGTCCCGGTCCCCACTCCCGGTCACGGTCCCCACTCCTATCGCAGGCCGAATGGCCTCCTCCCTCCCGGTCCCGGTCCCCACTCCCGGTCACGGTCCCCACTCCTATCACAGACCGAATGGCCTCCTCCCTCCTGGTCCCCGCACCTAACCATACCCGAAAGGCTTCCCCACCCTCTCTCCCACTCTCTCTTACCTCTCCTGCTGCTGCTGTCCGGGTATCTGCTGCGCTGACTTACATACCTGTGCAGATTTTCTTAACTCACCGGAAGGTTTTTGTACAGAGGCCACATACGTTGCCCTAAGCAGAACTGGAGTAACTCTCAGCTGGCCAAACTTGCCTAACTGGCCAGAATTGGTGCCAGTGGCAGGTTACGCCCCCTTTAACTCAAAAAAAATAACCTAAAAAAATGGTAACTAACTGAGTTACGCTGGTGCAAATTGATTAGAGAAACTTGTATTTTTCTAACTTAGGCCAAAAAAAGCAGCGCATGCCAAAAAACGGCGCAAATCACTGGTAAAATTGAGCCCATAGACTTCATAACTTCCCAGTGCCAATTTCATTCCATGTTGATTCCTAGTAATAGTGTGCGCTCACCCCAGCAGGTACTTGCAGGTGTGTTTGTGACATGTTTATCTTTGCATTTATCTGCAATCTTTCTATATATTATTAAAAATCTTGACTATGGCATGCACTTCCTGTACACATGAACCTTAGTTCCTGTGCCAATCTTTTGTAATGGAAACCCCATATACCAACACTCAGAATGCTCAGTCAGGTTATGTCAGGTCTTCTATGTTGTCACGATATTAACCACAATAGATGAAGAAGGCTCAGTATAGCTGTGAAATCTTATTCATAAACACTCATGTGGTAACCAAACTCAGAAGCTCTCCCAACAATAATGATGGACAATGTAGCTGCTGATTTTAATTTATTGGGATCACTACTGGCTGCTCTGTCCCTTCCTGCTATATGCAGATAGCAGTGGGAACAGGGCAGGATCCCAGAGATTATTTCCCTCACTTCCACCCCACTCAATAACGTTCTCTGGCGCTGCCTTGTGGAGGTTGGTGGTAAACCTCCAGAAGGGGTGGTAATAGTCCGAGGTGCCCCCAGTGGAGGCTGGAAGGCCTTGCAACGGCCTCTTCTCCCTCCAGTCTGGCCCCCAGTGTAGCAGTCCTTGGTTTCTGGCCCACCAGAGCTCAGTCATGAAGAGGATAATCCTGCGTCTGCACAAACTTCCAGCTAACTTTTCCAATCTACATTTGTAATGAAAACTGCCTATGTACAGTCATAGGCAAAGACTGAACTACATCTGACTTTAAAATGGGGACTGAATTATGCCTATACCCCCAGGTCCAGTGATGCCCTTGCCTCTTTTCCCACTTCACTTACAAACTGAACTCAATTTTCACTCCCCGAGTGCAGAACATTCCCACTCCCTGAGGGCAGAACATTCAACTTTGGCATAAAACAGGCAATATCGGACTGGCCACCTCTTATAAACTCCAGCCAATTTTTCTTTTCCTCAATTGCAATGGAAAGGGAAATCAGGTGGATTGTAAAACAGGAGATTGACTAATAATATGTTAAAAATCATGCGTCTGCACAAACTTCCTGCCAACTTTTCCAATCTGCATGCCCTGGTCCAATTATTCCCTGCCCTCTAGCCCTGCTTCACCTGAAGCCTACATGTCCTCTTGACTCACCCTGTGCAACACCATGGACATCAACTCGTACTTAGGAAAGGAAAGGATAGGATATTGGGTAGAATATGGGAAAGGAAAGAAAAGGAAAAGAAAAATGTCTTCATAAAGAAATCAATAGTCACGAATTAAATTCCCCAAACACTTCTAAAAATCTCAAATACTATGTAATAAATACAGAATGTGACTTATTCAGTCATCAGAAATCTGATAATACATTGTGTGCAAAACCTACCTCCGCCTCACCATGAGTGACATCACAGGGGATTTGCTAGTAGTACATTAAACGTTTTCTATATATCATTCATTTCCTGTACACTTTTCCAGCAGAGGGTTTCTGTTGTGTATGCAATAACTCAATAGACTGAATACTGTAAACTACGAACAGGTACAAACCTGGCTCTACTTTATTAGGGCCCAAAGTGATCACATTACAAGGTGGATGGCCTTTTATACCTGGGCCGCACACACAGCCCAATGACCTCTGATAGTGGCGCTACCTGGTGGCTAGTAAACCCAAGCATACATACATGACAATATCCCCCTTTAAGATATTAGTTACGATCTTTTTACACAATGAGACGGTCCGGGGCTTTCCGCTCCTGAGTTGAACGTCTCATTCAACTCCAGCCTTGGGCGAGCGTTCTGAGTCTGTTATGACTGGGGGCTGGGTAGCCGATCTGATGGGAGTGGCAATGACCATGTCAGGGATTGAAAGTCCAGATTCATTGATGACAGCGGAGTCCTCTGATGACTGAGGGTAGGTTGGTTGGTCACTGATTGTGTCTTCCTCAGACTGTTCCAGTTCATCCGTGTGCCGCAGCTTTATCTGATCAACATGTTTCCTGCATGTCTGCCCATTCTTGAGCTTAATGATAAACACTCTGTTACCCTCCTTGGCCGTAACAGTACCGGCGATCCATTTGGGATCTTGACCATAATTCAGTACATACACAGGATCATTGATAGAAATGTCGCGTGACACAGTAGCGCGATCATGATACCCTTGCTGACTTTGACGTCTGAATTCGACACGATTATTCAAGTCAGGTTGGGCAAGAGAGAGCCTGGTCTTGAGACCTCTCTTCATCAATAGTTCAGCAGGGGAGACCTCGGTAAGCGTATAGGGTCTTGTCCTATAACTAAGCAATATGTGTGACAAGCGAGTTTGCTGTGAACCTTGAGCTACGCGTTTCATACTCTGCTTAATGGTTTGGACCAAACGCTCTGCTTGCCCATTGGATGCGGGTTTGAATGGTGCTGACCTCACATGTTTGATACCATTGAGTTTCATGAACTCTTGAAACTCCATACTGGTGAAGCAAGATCCGTTGTCGCTTACAACGATGTCAGGCAGACCATGCGTAGCAAACATGACACAAAGACTCTCAATGGTAGCTGTGGATGTGCTGGATGACATGATTGTACACTCTATCCACTTGGAATAAGCATCCACCACAACTAAGAACATCTTTCGCAGAAAGGGACCTGCAAAGTCGATGTGGATCCTGGACCATGGTTTAGATGGCCACAACCACAGACTAAGCAGCGATTCCGCTGGTACTTTACTAAGCTGCTTGCAAGTGTTGCACTGATGCACACGTGATTCCAGATCAGAGTCAATTCCAGGCCACCATACATGAGACCTGGCAATAGCTTTCATCATGACAATACCGGGATGCGTGCTATGTTTCTCTCTGCCTTTCTTAGGCATAACAACACGATTACGCCACAGTATGCAATCTGATTGAATGGATAGTTCGTTTTTGCAATGGATGTAAGGTTTGGTCTCCTCACACATTTGCTTGGGTATGGCAGACCAATCACCACTAAGGATACAATGTTTCACAACCAATAATATCGGGTCCTGGCTGATCCAGGTCTTAACTTGTTGGGCCGTGACAGGGGTTCCTTCACTTTCAAAAGCATCCATGACTAACAGTAGGTCTGCCGGTTGTGGCGTTCCCACCTCTGCTGTGGGCAACGGCAGACGGCTCAATGCATCGGCACAATTCTCGGTGCCAGATCTATGGCGAATTACATAATCATAGGCAGATAATGTCAGCGCCCACCTCTGGATGCGGGACAATGCATTGGTATTGATACCTTTGTTTTCCGAAAACAATGAAATGAGTGGCTTGTGATCTGTTTCCAGTTCAAACCGAAGACCAAACAGGTACTGATGCATCTTTTTAACTCCATACACACAGGCTGGTGCTTCTTTCACTACCATGCTGTAGGCTCTTTCCGCCTTTGACAAACTTTTTGAAGCATTTGCAACAGGTTGTAATTTGCCCAACTCATTGTCTTATTGGAGCACGCAACCAACTCCATATGACTAAACATCACAGGCCAATACTAAACGCTTACACGGATCATAATGTACCAGCAACTTGTTAGAGCAAAGCAGATTGGTAGCTTTCTTGAGACGCACCCCAAACCCAGTTTTCACCTTTTCTTAGCAGCATATGCAGTGGCTCTAATAAGGTGCTCAATCTAGGTAAGAAATTACCGAAGTAGTTGAGTAGACCAAGGAACAATTGCAGCTCCGTCACATTCTGAGGCTTGGGTGCATTTTTGATGGCCTTGATTTTCGAATCCGTAGGGCTGATACCGTCATCAGCAATTTTCCACCCCAGGAATTCGACTTCCGGTGCTATGAAGACGCACTTCGAGCATTTCAGTCTGAGTCCCACTTTGTCCAGACGATGTAGAACCTCTTCCAGGTTGTTCAGATGTTCGGCAGAGTCACGACCTGGTCACCTTGGAACACGACGGTTCTGGGGACAGAGTTCAGTAGACTCTCCATGTTCCTCTGAATTCCAAAAGGGCACCTGTTGTAGATAAACAGTCCTTTATGAGTGTTGATGCACATAAGTTTCTTCGACGTGTCGACCAGCTCCTGTGTCATGTAGGCCAACGTCAGATCCAGTTTTGTGAACGACTTCCCCCCAGCTAGTGTTGCAAACAGGTCATCAGCCTTCGGTAACGGGTATTAATCCTGTTTCAAAACTCGGTTGATTGTAACCTTGTAGTCTCCACAAATCCTGACAGTGTCATCACTTTTCAATACGGGAACAATGGGGCTGGTCCATTCGTTAAATTCAAAAGTGATATGAGCCCTTCACGCTGAAGTCTGTCCCGTTCGATTTCGACCTTCTCTCTCATCATGTACGGAACCGCCCGAGCTTTATGATGGACAGGTCTTGCATCCGAGTCCACGTGGATCTGCACCTTCGTTCCCGTGAAATTGCCGATGCCTGGTTCAACCAGCGAGGGGAACTTGCTCAGCACTTGAGCACATGAAGTATCATCCTCCGACAACAGCGCTTTGATCTTGTTCCAGTTCCATTTGATTTTTTCTTACCAGTTCCTGCCGAACAGCATTGGACCATTGCCTGGAACAATCCATAACGGTAAATCGTGAACCACACCATCGTACGATACCTTGATTACTGCATTGCCAACCACTGTTATGAGTTCTTTAGTGTACGTACGCAACTTGGCATTGACTGCACTCAGCTTAGGCCTCACAGCCTTAGTATCCCACAGCCTGTCGAATGTCTTCTGGCTCATTATTGATTGACACGCACCCGTGTCCAATTCCATCGATACCGGCACACCATTAAGTTTTACATTAATCATTATAGGTTGGCTCTTTGTCAGGAACGAATACAGTCCATACACTTCCTTCTCTGGTATCTCGCATTGCATATCTGGATCCGCGCTAGACTGGTCATCATCCTCCATGTGGTGTGTCGCTGCACGCTTGCTCAGTTGTGGACACGTGCTGGAGATGCCCCACTCTTGAACAGCCTTTACAAATATACTATTTAAACCGACACTGATGATGCCGAAGATTACCCCCACAACGCCAACACGGCGATATCTGATTCATTCCCGTTGGCGGACTTTGAGCAGCCACAGGTTTTGCGTACATAGTTGGGTAGGCCCTGCCATATGCAGCTATGCCAAACGATGATACTATCTTGTTTTCAGTACTCACCAAGCTCCGATTTTTCAATGGTATCTGTATTGCGTTCCTAACACAGATGAGACTGCACACAGGGAGGTTAAAGTAACAGTGACCTCAGTCTTTATTAAGACACTCCAGAGTGAGGAACAGGCCTTAGGGGCCGGCTTATATACACTGCTTGTCATGTATTCAACCAGCATTGTAACCCATGTATAAACTGACCTAAGTTGTACACCGTGAGAACACTGACCACTAGGTGGGAGACACTCCTAACCTGGACCTTCAGGTATAAAAGGGGAAGCTCCACCCACCTTCATCACTTGAGTGCTAAGGAATAAAGGACAGGTCACAGACTGACCTTCTCTCAAGCATGGGCCTCGTGTGCATTTATACTGTGTAGTAAGGACGTATCAATGGCGACAAGAAACTGGGATTTAAACCACGCGAGCATGGCCACTAGCAGAACAGACAAGAGGTACTGTGTTAAGGAATGGTTGGGACAGAGATTCAACATTGTTAAAGCAGCACACAGTTCTCCAGGCAGACAAGGGCAGTCAACCATGCCTCAACATGTAGTCGAACCCAGAGGGGGAGTTCGACAGAGACAATGGCAAGCTGAACAGCGATTCACGCCATTGCAAGGGACAATGTGGCCAGTAATGGGGCCATCAACACCTGTTAATGGTGCACTCAAGGACAATAACAGGGGCAGTCAAGGACAATCGACTGGCAAGGGACCTTTTGTTTCAAACCGCAACTCATGCTGGAGGCGTGGAGGCATACATTCAGCTGGAGTTTGCAGAGATGAGCAAAATACCTGCAGAAATTGCAGAAATGGACACTGAGGGAAATCGCTGGAAGCTGAAGTTCAGCGAGTTCATGTGGAGCACGTATACAGTTCATACACCAGGACGCCACCGATAATGATGAAAGTGCTCCTCAATGGCATCCCAGTATCAATGGAGTTAGACACGGGTGCCAGCCAGTCCCTGATGGGTATCAAACAGTTCGAAAAGTTGTGGGCATCCAAGGCCAGGAGGCCAAAATTATCGCCGATTGACGCACAGCTACGGACTTACACAAAGCAGATCATTCCGGTGCTAGGCAGCACCATGGTAGTCGTGACCCACAAAGATTCGGAGAACAGGTTGCCACTCTGGATTGTCCCAGGGGACGGTCCCGCACTACTGGGGAGGAGTTGGCTTGCTGTCATGAACTGGAAATGGGGCGATGTCAATGCAATTTCCTCTGTGGAGCGAGTATCATGCTCACAGGTCCTGGACAAATTTGACTCATTATTTCAACCCGGCATTGGCACTTTCATAGGGGCCAAGGTAGTGATTCACATAAACCCGGACGCCAGACCAGTACACCACAAGGCCAGAGCGGTGCCGTACGTGATGTGGGAAAAGATAGAAGGCGAATTGGACCGCCTATTGAGGGAAGGCATCATCTCGCCAGTCGAATTCAGTGACTGGGCGAGCCCGATTGTGCCGGTGCTCAAGGCGGATGGGTCGGTCAGGATATGTGGCGATTACAAGGCCACCATTAATCGGGTGTCACTCCAAGACCAGTACCCACTACCGAGAGCGGAGGACATCTTTGCGACGCTATCCGGTGGCAAACTTTTTTCAAAATTTGACCTGACCTCAGCTTACATGACCCAGGAGCTGGCGAGTGAGTCGAAGAAGCTGACCACCATTACGACACACAAAGGGTTGTTTGAGTACAACAGATGTCCGTTCGGGATTCGCTCGGCCGCCGCGATCTTCCAACGAAATATGGAAAGCCTCCTCAAGTCGATTCCAGGGATGGTGGTTTTTCAGGACGACATCCTCATTACGGGTTATGATACTGAAGAACACCTCCACAACCTGGAGGAGGTGCTACGCAGACTGGACCGGGTAGGTCTGCGACTGAAAAAGGCGAAGTGCGTCTTCCTAGCTCCAGAGGTAGAATTCCTGGGGAGGAGGGTAGCAGCAGACGGGATCAGCCCTACTGCATCCAAGACGGAAGCGATCCAGAGAGCACCCAGACCCCGTAACACGACGGAGCTGCGTTCGTTCCTGGGGCTCCTGAACTATTTTGGTAACTTTCTTCCCAAATTGAGCATGCTGCTAGAGCCGCTACACGTGCTCCTACGCAAAGGTCGCGAATGGGTCTGGGGGGACAGCCAGGAAAGGGCTTTTAATAGAGCACGCAATTTGTTATGTTCCAACAATCTGTTAACGCTATATGACCCATGTAAGAAACTTGTGTTAACGTGCGATGCGTCGTCCTATGGTGTCGGGTGTGTGTTGCAGCATGTCAATGCCAAGGGTCAGTTACAGCCGGTAGCTTATGCCTCCAGGAGTTGGTCCCAGGCAGAAAGGGGCTACGGGATGGTAGAAAAGGAGGCGCTCGCATGTGTATATGCGGTAAAGAAAATGCACCAGTACCTGTTTGGCAGGAAATTTGAGCTGGAGACAGATCACAAACCCCTAACGTCCCTTTTGGCCGACAACAAGGCCATAAATGCTAACGCATCGGCCCGCATACAGAGGTGGGCACTCACGTTAGCTGCCTATGACTACACAATTCGGCACAGACCGGGCACCGAAAACTGCGCCGATGCACTCAGCAGGCTGCCACTAGCCACCACTGAGGGGGCTACCGAGCATGGTGCTGAGATAGTCATGGCTGTTGAAGCTTTCGGAAGCGAAGGCTCACCCGTGACAGCCCGTCAGATTAAAGTCTGGACTAATAGAGACCCGCTATTGTCTCCAGTCAAGAAATGTATCCTAAATGGGGACTGGGCAGCCACGTACAGGGCATGCCCTGAGAAATTTAAACCATTTCACAGGCGCAAGGATGAACTCTCGATTCAGGCCGATTGCCTACTGTGGGGAAACCGCGTAGTCATGCCCCAGATGGGCAGAGAGGTGTTCATCAGAGAACTCCACAATGGGCACCCGGGCATTGTCACGTTGAAGGCAATTGCCAGGTCACACGTTTGGTGGCCAGGGATAGACGCAGATCTGGAACTTTGTGTTCGCAGGTGCAACACGTGTGCCCAGCTGGGCCATGCACCCAGGGAAGCCCCCCTTAGCCCCTGGCCATGGCCCGCCAAGCCTTGGTCACGCATTCATGTGGACTACGCAGGTCCTTTCATGGGGAAAATGTTTTTGGTTGTAGTAGACGCCTACTCCAAATGGATCGAGTGTGACATTTTAAATTCAAGCACATCCTCTGCCACGATAGAAAGTCTACGGGCAATGTTCGCCGCCCACAGTCTACCGGACATCTTGGTCAGCGACAATGGCCCGTGCTTCACAAGCACTGAATTCCAGGACTTCATGGCAGGCAATGGAATTAACCATATTAGAATGGCACCGTTCAAGCCGGCCTCAAACGGCCAGGCAGAACGAGCAGTGCAGATAATCAAACAGGGGATGCTCAGATTCCATGGGGGTTCCCTACAAACCCGCTTATCACGCCTCCTGTTGGCCTATAGATCCCGACCACACTCGCTCACAGGGGTTCCACCCGCAGAGCTACTAATGAAAAGGACGCTCAAAACCCGATTATCCCTTATACACCCCACCATGAAAGAAATTGTCGAGAGCAGGCGCCAGTCACAATATCACTACCATGACAGGAAAGCGAGGGCGCGATGTATGATGTAAATGATCCTGTTTTTGTCCTCAACTACGCTGCAGGGCCCAAATGGCTCGCAGGCACTGTGGTTGCCAAAGAGGGAAATAGGATTCTGGTAGTTAAACTTACCAATGGACAAATCTGCCGCAAACATGTGGATCAAACAAAAAGGAGGTTCAGCAACCCCATAGAAGAAGCAGAGGAAGAACACGATATAGAGTTCACTCCACCACAGGTGACCGAACACCGGAACCAAAGGGAGGAGAGCCCAGTCACTGTGGGCAGTCCGGACAGGCCTGAGGCACTGCAAACAGCAGACACTCAGGCCAGCGCCCAACAACCGGAGCCCCAACTCAGGCGCTCTACAAGGGAGCGTAAACCACCAGAGAGACTCAACCTGTGATCCCAATAAGACTTTGGGAGGGGAGGTGATGTCATGTATTCAACCAGCATTGTAACCCATGTATAAACTGACCTAAGTTGTACACTGTGAGAACACTGACCACTGGGAGACACTCCTAACCTGGACCTTCAGGTATAAAAGGGGAAGCTCCACCCACCTTCATCACTTGAGTGCTAAGGAATAAAGGACAGGTCACAGACTGACCTTCTCTCAAGCATGGGCCTTGTGTGCATTTATACTGTGTAGTAAGGACGTATCAGTGCTCCCAAGGGATGGGATCCTTTGGGACTTCAGGGGATGTGCTCCCTGGTGGCGGAACATGG
The DNA here is from genome assembly GCF_044704955.1 of Pristiophorus japonicus. Taxonomy (NCBI): domain Eukaryota; kingdom Metazoa; phylum Chordata; class Chondrichthyes; family Pristiophoridae; genus Pristiophorus; species Pristiophorus japonicus. Next base: position 53,405,873 of record NC_091985.1, read on the forward strand.
GAGTGCATGCTTTACAGATACACAACAACCTGCTTTAAGCTTTTGTCCGTCATCATGCATGATTGGGCAATCGTGATGGCCTTGCTCAAATCCAGCGTCTCCGCCGCCAGTAGCTTACGCAGGATCACCTCGTAGTTGATGCCGATTACAAAGGAGTCCCGCAGCATGTCTGCCAATGCAGTTTAGAACTTACACGGTCCAGCTAGATGTCTTAGGTTGGCAATGAATTCTGATACATCCTGGCCCTCAGAAGGAGCATGCGTATAGAATCGATATCTTGAGAAGATGATGCCTTCAACTGGTTTGAGATGGTCATGTACCAAAGCACACGATGTTTCATAGTCCTTGTCCATTGGACTTAAGAGCGAGAGGAGATTTTTTATGAGTCCATAGATTTTCGGACCGCAAACCGTGAGGAGGATCGTCCGGCGCCCAACTGCGTCTGCCTCTTTCTCCATTTTGTTGGCCACGAAGTACTGGTTCAAGCGGGCTACAAAGTCTGCCCATTCTTCTCCCTCCACGAATCTCTTCAGAATTCCAATTGTTCTCATTTTTGCATGCGAAGGTTCTTGTTACCTCGTGGCCAAATGTTGTGTATGCAATAACTCAATAGACTGAATACTGTAAACTCCGAACTGGTACAAACCTGGCTCTACTTTATTAGGGCCCAAAGTGATTACATTACAAGATGGCTGGCCTTTTATATCTGGGCTGCACACATGTGCGCACAGCCCAATGACCTCCGACAGTGGCGCCACCTGGTGGCTAGTAAACCCAAGCATACATACATGAGAGTTTCCATCACACAGTCAGTAACTCCTGCCTGCTGTGCTTACATGTTCATCTATGTACAAAACTATTTTCCAATGAGTCCTCCCAGCTCCATCTCCAAGGCAGACAGTAATGTTCTCCACGGCAGCATCTACCTCAGGCCTACTAAAATTGGGCTCGTCACCTAATAGTTCTTCTTGCTTCCTAACTATTCCATTGTCCGGAGCTCAGGACCACCCTTCCTTCCTCTCCATTGTCAAGATGGCCCTTTCTCCCAAACCTATTCTATGCTGGCCAATCTGCCCCAAGCTGGCCTTATAGTTAGGTCCTTCCTACTGCCCTGGATCTTTGCTACTGTGTCACGCAGGCCAAAAGCAATGTTCCTGATTATGACTGGGAATTGGCTTGAAGTTGTTTAAGTACTTTCAATCCTATTACCCTCATAAAAGTGCAGTAGCTCTTCATTCTCGCCTGCCAGCTCTTGCCAACCCTACCCAAAGAAATCTTGCTTTCCCACCCTCATTCCACTGATACCCCTTGTCACTCCTCACTCTGCCCCAAGCATCCATGACTTTACCTCTACTCCCCATTTATGATCTGTCCCTGACAAAAGCCCTTTTTCTGTAATCCAGGTCTTGGCCTGGGAACCAGCTTTAAGTTCTCTCAAGTGATTACTGCACTTTTACAAAGACAGTAGAAGCAGAAATTATAGCTCATTCCCAGTGCCGGGCCAGAAATGTGAGTGTGGTACTTCTCTCAATTGCTGTCGCCACTTGAATCTCACTCCCAGTACTCCCACACTCAGCAACGTCCCATCCTCAATGCTCCTGCACCCTGTTATCAACATCTAATACTCCCACACCATATCACAGCACCCTCCTCCCATCAGTTTGACATTCTGAACATAGCACTTCCTGTACTCCCAGATTCAATAGAGCTCCTCCCACTACTCTGACACCCAGATTGCCCTCTTCCTCCACAATATTCACACCCCCCAAAAATGTCTACTCCTGTGTACCCGTTAAACCCATCCATGGCTCCCACACGTGGACAATCCTCTAAACCGTGCTAAAATAACATTACTCCAACCCTCTTCAAAACACTTCTAGATACCGGCTACTAACATGCCATCTGGGGCATCTTCTCTTACGCCTTCCTCTGGATTGTGGACTTTCGAAAAAAGCTAAGACATGAAGCTCATTGTGAACATAAACAAACATATAACAAGAATTAATGCCATTGATTTACAGTTCCCACAAAAATGTGAAGAAAATTACATAATTTAATGGGAACATTCCCATAATACTTTGTAATAAATCCCGATTTCACTTATTTAATTATTGCAAATTAGTGGCCCTGGTAATGGATTGTACCTTGCATATCTTAAAACAGTCTATCCTGCACATTTCAAAGATGCATCAAGTACCAGTTCCACCTCCTAATCTGATTTCAGCTGCAAAGGGTCGGACAAGAGCATCTTCACCCAAGAAATATCAACACACCAAAAACAGGGTCAAGACCAGGCAGTAATGAGTTCTGCTCCAACTTTTGATTGGCTCACCAACAAACTGTGACAGGAAAATGTTTATACATAGAAACATAGAAAATAGGTGCAGGAGTAGGCCATTTGGCCCTTCGAGCCTGCACCACCATTCAATAAGATCAAGAAATCAAGAAAGACTGAATCAACTGGGCTTGTATTCACTGGAGTTCAGAAGAGTGAGAGGGGACCTCATAGAAACGTTTAAAATTCTGACGGGTTTGGACAGGTTGGATGCAGGAAGAATGTTCCCAATGTTGGGGAAGTCCAGAACCAGGGGTCACAGTCTAAGGATAAGGGGTAAGCCATTTAGGACCGAGATAAGGAGAAACTTCTTCACCCAGAGAGTGGTGAACCTGTGGAATTCTCTACCACAGGAAGTAGTTGAGGCCAATTCACTAAATATATTCAAAAGGGAGTTAGATGAAGTCCTTACTACTCGGGGGATCAAGGGGTATGGCGTGAAAGCAGGAAGTGGGTACTGAAGTTTCATGTTCAGCCATGAACTCGTTGAATGGCGGTGCAGGCTAGAAGGGCTGAATGGCCTGCTCCTGCACCTATTTTCTATGTTTCTATGGCTGATCATTCACCTCAGTACCCCTTTCCTGTTTTCTCTCTATACCCCTTGATCCCTTTAGCCGTAAGTGCCATATCTAACTTCCTCTTGAATATATCCAATGAACTGGCATCAATAACTCTCTGCGGTAGAGAATTCCACAGGTTAACAACTCTCTGAGTGAAGAGGTTTCTCCTCATCTCAGTCCTAAATGGCTTACCCCTTATTCTTAGACTGTGACCCCTAGTTCTGGACTTCCCCAACATCGGGAACATTCTTCCTGCATCTAACCTGTCCAGTCCCGTTAGGATTTTATATGTTTCCATGAGATCCCCTCTCATCCTTCTAAACTCCAGTGAATGCAGGCCCAGTCGATCCAGTCTCTCCTCATATGTCAGTCCAGCCATCCCTGGAATCAGTCTGGTGAACCTTCACTGCACTCCCTCAATAGCAAGAACGTCCTTCCTCATATTAGGATACCAAAACTGAACACAATATTCCAGGTGAGGCCTCACCAAGACCCTGTACAACTGCAGTAAGACCTCCCTGCTCCTATACTCAAATCCCCTAGCTCTGAAGACCAACATACCATTTGCCTTCTTCACCGCCTGCTGTACCTGCATGCCAACTTTCAATGACTGATGTACCATGACACCCAGGTCTCGTTGCACCTCCCCTATATGCAGTTTTCCCATTATCTGTATAAAACATTGATATAGTTAGATAGGGGTTCCCCATTATAAATGGGCAGTTTTCATTGTAACTATTGACATAATAAGCATTAGAGGAGGTAATGCTTGTAGACAGGATATATGTGCCACTTGCAAGATTTTAAATATACAGAGTTCTTGTTTTCCACAGAGTTAATAGTGAATTCAAATTGACATGTTCGTGACAGATGAATGTTTCAAAATCACTCAGATTTTAGAAAGGATAGGGTAATGTCACCTATAATTGTGGAAAATCTTTGTAGATTTTTTGATACATTGGCTGCGAAATCGATAGCCCCCAAAACAGGCACGGGGATCGTGATGTGCAATTAACCTGCGCCCACTGATTGCGATGCAAGCAACATGGCAACTTTGTGCTGCCAGCTCGTTGAAATGATTGCAGCATCCAGCCAGCACTAACCTTGCTGTTTATTGGCTGGACACATCAGCTGGGGGCAAATATCATGAGAGGCTAACACAAGTTCGAGCGAGTCTGCACTGCTTAAAGCTGGCCTTCACCTCTTAAAGGGGAGGTGCATTCTGGCTGAAACTGGTGTTGGGAGTCGAGTTGGAAGAGATTCTGACCTGGGAAAGAGTGAGGAATGGCACAACAGGAGAGAGAGCGAACTTCAAGGTTTTTCTCCCCACCTCTCTCTCTCTCTCTCTCTCCCCCACCTCTTTCGCTCCCTCTCTCTCTCTCTCCCCCACCTCTTTCGCTCTCTCTCTCTCTCTCCCCCACCTCTTTCGCTCTCTCTCTCTCTCCCATCTCTTTCGCTCTCTCTCTCTCTCCCACCTCTTTCTCTCTCTCTCTCTCCCACCTCTTTCGCTCTCTCTCTCTCTCTCCCACCTCTTTCGCTCTCTCTCTCAATCCCACCTCTCTCTCTCTCCGACCTCTTTCGCTCTCTCTCTCTCCCACCTCTTTTGCTCTCTCTCTCTCTCCTCTTTCGCTCTCTCTCTCTCCTTTCACTCTCTCTCTCTCCTCTTTCGCTCTCTCTCTTCTTTCGCTCTCTCTCTCTCTCCTCTTTCGCTCTCTCTCTCCTCTTTCGCTCTCTCTCTTTCTCTCACCTCTTTTGCTCTTTCTCTCTCTCTCACCTCTTTTGCTCTCTCTCTCTCTCTCACCTCTTTCGCTCTCGCTCTCTCTCTCTCCTCTTTCGCTCTCTCTCTCTCTCTCCTCTTTTGCTCTCTCTCTCTCCTCTTTCTCTCTCTCTCTCTCTCTCTCTCCCACCTCTTTCGCTCTCTCTCTCTCCCACCTCTTTCGCTCTCTCTCTCTCTCTCCCACCTCTTTCGCTCTCTCTCTCACTCCCACCTCTTTTGCTCTCTCTCTCTCTCTCCCACCTCTTTCGCTCTCTCTCTCTCTCCCACCTCTTTCGCTCGCTCTCTCTCTCTCTCCCCCACCTCTTTCGCTCTCTCTCTCTCTCCTCTTTCGCTCGCTCTCTCTCTCTCGCTCCTCTTTTGCTCTCTCTCTCTCTCTCTCTCCTCTTTTGCTCTCTCTCTCCTCTTTCGCTCTCTCTCTCTCTCCTCTTTTGCTCTCTCTCTCTCTCTCTCTTGCTCTCTCTCTCTCTCTCTCTCTCTCCTCTTTCGCTCTCTCTCTCTCCTCTTTCACTCTCTCTCTCTCTCCTCTTTCACTCTCTCTCTCCTCTTTCACTCTCTCTCTCCTCTTTCGCTCTCTCTCTATCTCCTCTTTCGCTCTCTCTCTCTCTCTCTCCTCTTTCACTCTCTCTCTCTCTCTCTCACCTCTTTCGCTCTCTCTCTCTCACCTCTTTCGCTCTCTCTCTCTCTCTCGCTCACCTCTTTTGCTCTTTCTCTCTCTCTCTCACCTCTTTTGCTCTCTCTCTCTCCCTCTTTCGCTCTCTCTCTCTCTCTCCTCTTTCGCTCTCTCTCTCTCCTCTTTTGCTCTCTCTCTCTCTCCCCCCCACCTCTTTCGCTCTCTCTCTCTCTCCCACCTCTTTCGCTCTCTCTCTCTCCCACCTCTTTTGCTCTTTCGCTCTCTCTCCCACCTCTTTCGCTCTCTCTCTCTCTCCCACCTCTTTCGCTCTCTCTCTCTCCCACCTCTTTTGCTCTTTCGCTCTCCCTCCCACCTCTTTCGCTCTCTCTCTCTCCCACCTCTTTTGCTCTTTCGCTCTCTCTCCCACCACTTTTGCTCTCTCTCTCTCTCCCACCTCTTTTGCTCTTTCGCTCTCTCTCCCTCTCCCACTTCCTTCGCTCTCTCTTTCCCACCTCCTTCGCTCTCTGTCTCCCACATCCTTTGCTCGCTCTCTCTCTCTCCCACCTCTTTCACTCTCTCTCTCTCCCACCTCTTTCGCTCTCTCTCTCTCCCACCTCTTTCGCTCTCTCTCTCTCCCCACCTCTCTCTCTCCCTACCGCTGGAGGTTTTAGTGGAGGAGATGGGAAAGAGAGATGTCCTGTATCTACAACGGGGAAGAAGGCCCTCCGGACACACAGTCAAAAGGCGGTGAGAGCAGATAGCTCCAGAGTCAGGAGTCTAGCCCTGAAGACCAGGGTGCAATGCCGCAAGAATTTCAATGAGCTCATACGAGTGGTCATGGTCAGTGAATGCATCCTCAAATGCCATATGCTACCAACTGCACTAGTAGCCTCAGCAAACGCTCAAATCACTACAACCCCATCACTCACCTACTAACAATCTGCCCTCATACCCAACATTCACATGCTTCACATCACCCTCACACACACAGCATTGCTGCAAGCCTCACACCCACCTCTCTCAGTTCGTACACACTGCCAGCTATTCAACCATGGCAGCCACATCAGCCAAACAGATTGCACAACATTCATTGACACAATTCCCTCTCTTTCAGGAGAAGGTGGCACATAACCGGAGGCAGCAGAAGCTAACTGGATTAGCTCAAATTCACCTGCATGTCTTGACCCCCATGGAGGAGATGTTGCTGGCTATTATTGGGATGGCCATTGCTGAGCCCGTGGCCAGTGGCGGAGCTGAATTAATTGAAGGTGATGGTATCCTCATACCTAACCCTTGTCCTGTCCAACTTCCTATTCATCCCACAATCTCTTCTGACTTACAAGCTTCAGATGGTGTAAGCATGCACCTTTTACTTTCAGCCTTCCCCTCACCACAACCTTATCTTTGTGCCTTTCTCTTTTCAGATAGCTAAGAAGTGCAATCTGGCCAGGTAGTGGAGGAACAGCAAGAAGATGCACCATCACCCGGTTTCACTCTCGCAGCTACCAGCTCATATACTGACACTGTGCGTAATTTAGAGGATAGCATAGAGGCGGGATCTGCAAATGGTGAGACACCAGGCACAGGTGGCCTGCAGCCAGGACGGGGGGCAAGGATAGCTCAGGTGCCAGCTCCCCAGAGGGCAGGGTCTCACATGAGTTCTGCTGCACAGGACTCAGATGAGGACTTCAATGGGCCTGGCTACAAAAGAATGGGTTTGCACAATGAAATGCTTGATGCATTGGGAAGACCGCCAGAAAGCTTACGTACAATGTCAAGAAGCATGGAGGAGTCCGGCACCAACTTGGCACAGGGCTTTGCACAGAGCTTGGAGCCCATTCCTTTCCATCATTGAAGTGGTGGCTAACTCCATTCGCGCACTTGTGGCCCACCCATGATGCAGCGTCTGATAGCCGATGTCTTACAGTACATAGAGCAGCCACCCAATGTCTGAGTGCTGCAGTGGAAGCTCAGATTGCTGCCACCATGGCCGTGGATTACAGTGTTCAAAGGGGTTTGCAGGGTGTCAAAGTAGTCCAGCAATCTGTCCTCCAACAGATTACTAAGATTGCTGATGTGCTGCCCCAGAGGAGTGGCAGTGGCTCCATGGAGCACAAACCTGCTGTCTTCTCTCAGGATGACAGCATTGGTCCTGCCACCACTGACACCCCACCAGTGCCCTTCCTGTTGGCAGCACACACACATATCCAAAAACAGTCACATACACATACACACACTGACACATCTACTCACACACATCCACACATACACACATCTGCACCTACCCACACAGACATCTACACACACATATCCAAACACATTTAAATACACACACATCCACATAGACACACATATCCACACACATCCACATAAGCACACACATACAATCACATCCACATGCATGCAAACACACACACACATCCACACACACACACACACACAGGAAAGATAACTGAACACCAATTAGAAGCTAGAAACCCTTGATGGTTTATTTTTCCTCTCCCACTCAGGGACACTGAAACTATTTGCCATGCTCCTCCTGCTATCCTCGCTGAGGTCAGCTTACTCAAGTTGAATAAAATATTAGTGTAAAAACACATTACTTAATGTTTACAGAGCTCTAGCTGGAATATTTTATGTTCTTTCGAGACTCACAGTATTTTTAAACCTGGCTGTAAAACCACGCTAGCAATTACATGAAGGTCAGATTTCACTGATATTTTCACACCTGTGAGATATTTTAATGTCACACAAATTGTTTCATCTCTGCACTTTTGAGTTCACATAAAATGGGCTCTAAAGCACTTATATTTTGCACTTTTGATGCCCACTTTAGTTTATTGCCCTTTCTTTCTTCAATATCCTTGCATGCTTTGTATGACTCTGCCTTTCTCTAGACAAGATATAACAAGTTTTTAAAAAAATCTTCCACTTGAGGTGACCCAGAGTTGCATCATATCTTGCAGCACTGAAGATTTAATATAAACATAAAATATATGAAAATTAAGGACAGCTGAACTCCTGAGTCAGAGCCTGCAGCTATGTCTCATTAGTAATCTGACAAGTAATCTACCTTCACACAGGATATTAGCTAAGCAACTCCTCCAGCACAATTTAGCATATCACCGTGTTAGTTCATTTTTCTGCCTAAAATGGCGCAAGTACTTTGGTAAATGAAGTGGAAATAATGTTGTGTCTGCACAGGGCGTTGGATATTGATGCTTTCATCTCCTAGACTTGTTGCCATTTTTTTTCCCCTTCTTCCCTTTTCTCCTGAAGGCAGTGTGAGTTCCACAGTGGCCAATAATGCTACAATAATTCACCCAAACAATCTTCCTGAAATGCAAGTTGGACCGTGAGTGTTAAGAGGCAGATACTATTGGAAGGCCATCACACTCAAGACTGATCCCACCCTCCCCGGACATCCAAATACAAAGACTTTCCAGAAGAGTGTACTGATTAGGACAGGAATATACTCAAAATTAATAGATTTTTCATCTTTACAAAGAGAACAAAGTAACCATTGAATTTTCAACAAATCAGCCAGACCATTACTCCCCCGCATGTGAACAAGCACTCTCCCACAGGCAATGTATAGAAGCACACAGCCCCTTCCAATTCCACAACCTTTCTCAGGCAGCCTATGACTCAGTCGTAAATGGGGGTAGAATGACAGGATATGTGGTGTGTGATGGCACACCATTATTGGGCCCTCATTTAAATGTTTCTCCAGTGAAAGGTTCGACTCCCATCAAAATGGAGGAGATGTGAAGGAGCACATCCCATCCCATTTCTCCCGCCACATCCACCCTCTAAACCATGCATGTCTCCCAGTCAAAGGGCAATACAGAAAACTTAAAAGGGGCCTGGGAGAGGGCCAAGGGCATCAGATAAGAGAGATAAATGTAGTAATGCATGAAAAGCAGATGCTCACTCACAACACCTGCAGCAGAATACATGAGGATCATACTGCACCTCACAGATACATCATCCTCTCCACCTCTCTCTGCAGGGGAATTGCCAGTGGGGCTCTGGCCAGAACGGTACATGATGACACACATTACAGTTATGCCCTCACACTCAACCTCTTTGGAAAACAGAGGATAGTTGGCCTCACACACTCTGCAAGCCCAGGTCTGATGGACAGCAAGCCACACCTGAAAAGTGTAGGTTAGCTCAATTATCACTGCTAGCTGCAAGACAACATATTCTGTCACTGTGGCAAAGCACAACCCTTCACACAACAAACATGTGGGTGAAACATCTGTGGGACATATGCCATTGGAGTGGGTAATGTATGAACTCTACCCAGAGCTCGAGAGGTACCAGGCAGTCTAGAGCCCTTTCCTGGCAGCCCACCTGACTCAATCCACATCCCAGGTCACAATGGGACCACAAACAAACAACCCCCCCCTCCCAAGGCCCTATAAATCTGATATCCCCCTGACTCAGCCAAGTCCTAGAGATCCGTCAAATTATTCCACTGCACGAACAATACATGGTTCCTGATGGTGGCAAAACGGCACTTCACAAAATATATGTATGCATTCTCTTTTCTTAAATAAAAAGATCTTCACCAAACAGCAAGACTGCTGATGGAACTTGCCTTCCTGTAGTAGGAATATGATTTATTGGTCTGAACCCTAAATACAAAGGTCAATCATATGTTGTTCATGAGGCTCAAAAGAAGGATCCATGGTCATTTGCAGCGCTGTGTCAAAGATTGAAAAATAAGAACAGGTTAATTCGACTTTGGTTAATACATGCAGAATCCATAAATAATTGAAACAAATAAAACTAATTAAATCAATGGTCCTCAGCGCCAAGATTTTTCTTAGGTACAGATTTCAGACTGTGGTGGACCTGCAATAATTATACCGATGGAAAGACTTTTCATATTTTTCGGTAGAATTTGAGACTTGGATCAACAACTGAATTCAACATCATGAACTTCATTTCATGAAGGACATTTAGAAAATCATAATACTGTACAATCAAGCAGAGTCAACAAGGTTTTATGAAAGGGAAATCGTGTTGGACAAATTTATTAAAGAGTTCTTTGAGGATGTAATGAGCAGGGTGGATGAAGGGGAACCAGTAGATGTAGTGTATTTGGATTTCCAAAAGGCATTCGATAAGGTGCCACATAAAAGGTTACTACACAAGATAAGAGCGGATGGTGTTGGGGTAATATAGAGGATTGGCTAACCAACAGAAAACAGAGAGTCGGGATAAATGGGTAATTTTCAAGTTGGCAAACTGTAACAAGAGAGGTGCTGCAGGGATTGGTGCTGGGGCCTCAACTATTTGCAATCTATATTAATGATTTGGATGAAGGGACCGAGTGTATTGTAGCCAAATTTGCTGACGAGACAAAGATAGGTGGGAAAGCAAATCATGAGGAGGACAAAAACGGGTAGAAATTCGGTCTGTTGCCATCTCTGCTCACACCCCAGAGGGGCGGTAATGGCAACGGAAATCATTTCTGGGCGGGCGGTTGTCGGTGCCAGTTTTATGTGGGCGCAGCGGTGTGCAATGTCCCTGGCAGCGACACCATTTCAAAATTTGTTTTCTGGGGGGCCCGTAGCACCTTGTAGCGTGTCATAGTGAGCCTGAGGTCAGTGTGATTGTTTTTTATTTTTTTATTTTTGCGATTTATGTTTATGTGGTGTCAGTAAGACATTGGGAATGTTTTTGGTGGTTTTTTTGCCGATTCTTTTTGCCCCAGGGAAAAGCCTCTCTTAGGGCGTTCCGAGGCCTGCTCTTTAGGTTGGGATTTTCAGTTGCTCAGCTGGCCTAGCGCCCTAAAGGAGGTGTGGAACGCCTCTCTTAACGCTCCGCTCCAAACTCAGGGCCCAGCTGGTGAATTTTTCAGCTGCAGATGCAAACCATTTTCCGGCGCAAAATGTATCGCCCCACCGCCATTAGCACATCACTATCACTAGGGGGGTAGTGCTGGACAGGCTAATGGGACTCAAGGTAGACAAGTCCCCTGGTCCTGATGAAATGCATCCCAAGGTATTAAAAGAGATGGCAGAAGTTATAGCAGATGCATTCGTTATAATCTACCAAAATTCTCTGGACTATGGGGAGGTACCAGCGGATTGGAAAGCAGCTAATGTAACGCCTCTGTTTAAAAAAGGGGGCAGACAAAAGGCAGGTAACTATAGGCCGGTTAGTTTAACATCTGTGGTGGGGAAAATGCTTGAAACTATCATTAAGGAAGAAATAGCGGGACATCTAGATAGGAATAGTGCAATCAAGCAGATGCAGCATGGATTCATGAAAGGGAAATCATGTTTAACTAATTTACTGGAATTCTTTGAGGATATAACGAGCATGGTGGATAGAGGTGTACCGATGGATGTGGTGTATTTAGATTTCCAAAAGGCATTCGATAAGGTACCACACAAAAGGTTACTGCAGAAGATAAAGGTACGCGGAGTCAGAGGAAATGTATTAGCATGGATAGAGAACTGGCTGGCGAACAGAAAGCAGAGAGTTGGGATAAATGGGTCCTGTTTGGGTTGGAAATCGGTGGTCAGTGGTGTGCCACAGGGATTGGTGCTGGGACCACAACTGTTTACAATATACATAGATGACCTGGAAGAGGGGACAGAGTGTAGTGTAACAAAATTTGCAGATGAAACAAAGATTAGTGGGAAAGTGGGTTGTGTAGAGGACACAGAGAGGCTGCAAAAAGATTTAGATAGGTTAAGCGAATGGGCTAAGGTTTGGCAGATGGAATACAATGTCGGAAAGTGTGAGGTCATCCACCTTGGGAAAAAAAACAGTAAAAGGGAATATTATTTGAATGGGGAGAAATTACAACATGCTGCGGTGCAGAGGGACCTGGGGGTCCTTGTGCATGAATCCCAAAAAGTTAGTTTGCAGGTGCAGCAGGTAATCAGGAAGGCGAATGGAATGTTGGCCTTCATTGCGAGAGGGATGGAGTACAAAAGCAGGGAGGGCCTGCTGCAACTGTACAGGCTATTGGTGAGGCCGCACCTGGAGTACTGCGTGCAGTTTTGGTCACCTTACTTAAGGAAGGATATACTGGCTTTGGAGGGGGTACAGAGACGATTCACTAGGCTGATTCCAGAGATGAGGGGGTTACCTCATGATGATAGATTGAGTAGACTGGGTCTTTACTCGTTGGAGTTCAGAAGGATGAGGGGTGATCTTATAGAAACATTTAAAATAATGAAAGGGATAGACAAGATAGAGGCAGAGAGGTTGTTTCCACTGGTCGGGGAGACTAGAACTAGGGGGCACAGCCTCAAAATACGGGGGAGCCAATTTAAAATCGAGTTGAGAAGGAATTTCTTCTCCCAGAGGGTTGCAAATCTGTGGAATTCTCTGCCCAAGGAAGCAGTTGAGGCTAGCTCATTGAATGTATTCAAGTCACAAATAGATAGATTTTTAACCAATATGGGAATTAAGGGTTACGGGGAGTGGGCGGGTAAGTGGAGCTGAGTCCACGGCCAGATCAGCCATGATCTTGTTGAATGGCGGAGCAGGCTCGAGGGGCTAGATGGCCTACTCCTGTTCCTAATTCTTATAAATGGCGGAGCAGGCTCGAAGGGCCGTATAGCCGACTCCTGCTCTTAATTCTCCAAATTCTTCTGGGCAGATGATAATTCTGGGGTCGACACCAGGTCACGTCCCGGGGAGTGAGGGGGTGGTGAATTGGGGCGTTTGCTGATTGGGGTGTGAGGGCGGGGAGCCCAGTCTCCTGCTCCCCCTGCCCCATGAAGAAAAGTTCCTTACTCACCTTAGGGGGCCCTCTCTGCTTCCCCATTCAGTCGACATTGAAAATCCTACTGGCCATGGGGCTCTGATTTGTGCGTATTTGCATACAATTCACAGCACAGAAACAGGCCACTTGGCCCCAGGTCCGTGCCAGGGTTTATGCTTCACACCAGCCTCCTCTCACCCCTCTTCATCTCATCCCTTCAGCAAAGGTTCACCAGACTGATTCGCGGGATGGCAGGACTGACATATGAGGAGAGACTGGATTGACTGGGCCTTTATTCACTGGAGTTTCGAAGAATGAGAGGGGATCTCATAGAAACATATAAAATTCTGACGAGACTGGACAGGTTTGATGCAGGAAGAATGTTCCCAATGTTGGGGAAGTCCAGAACCAGGGGACACAGTCTAAGGATAAGGGGTAGGCCATTTAGGACCGAGATGAGGAGAAACTTCTTTAATCAGTGAGTTGTTAACCTGTGGAATTCTCTACCGCAGAGAGTTGTTGATGCCAGTTCGTTAGATATATTCAAGAGGGAGTTAGATATGGCCCTTACTGCTAAAGGGATCAAGGGGTATGGAGAGAAAGCAGGAAAGGGGTACTGAGGTGAATGATCAGCCATGATCTTATTGAATAGTGGTGCAGGCTCGAAGGGCCGAATGGCCTACTCCTGCACCAATTTTCTGTTTCTATGTTTCTAAAATGGGCGATACCGAATTTTCACCCCAAAGAGTCTACAAATGGTTAAGTAAATGTGCAAACATTTCTAAGATGGGTTATAATGTGGAAAAATGTGAGGTTATCCACTTTGATAGGAAGAATAGAAAAGCAAAATATTATTTAAATGGCGAGAGACTACAGAATGCTGCAGTACAGGGGGATCTGGGGGTCCTTGTACATGAAACACAAAAAGTTAGTATGCAGCTATAACAAGTAATCAGGAAGGCAAATGTAATGTTGGCCTTTATTGCTAGGGGGGATAGAGTATAAAAATGGGAAGTCTTGCTATAACTGTACAGAGCATTGGTGAGATCACACCTGGAGTATTGCATGCAATTTTGGTCTCCTTATTTAAGGAGGGATATACTTGCATTGGAGGCAGTTCAGAGAAGGTTCACTAGGTTGATTCCTGAGATGAAGGGGTTGTCTTATGAAGAAAGGTTGAGCAAGTTGGCCATATACTCATTGAAGTTTCGAAGAATGAGAGGTGATCTTGTTGAAACATATAAGATTCTGAGGGAGCTCGACAGGATAGATGCTGAGAGGATGTTTCCCCTCATGGGGGAATCTAGAACATTGATGCATAATTTCAGAATAAGGGGTTGCCCACTTAAGACGGAGTTGAGGAGGAATTTCTTCTATCACAGGGTCGTGAATCTTTGGAATTCTCTACCCCAGGAAGCTGTGGAGGTTGTGTCATTTAAGGCTGAGATAGACAGATTCTTGAATTATAGGGAGTCAAGGGTTATGGGGAACAGGCAGGAAACTGGAGTTGAGGCCAAGATCAGATCAGCCATGATCTTATTGATTGGCGGAGCTGGCTCGAGGGGCCGAATGGCCTACTCCTGCTCCTATTTCTTATGTTCTTATGTTCTGCTCCCTCAATGGCTCAATGCAAATATAAACTCTGTATCCGTATAGTTGGAATAGGAAAAAAAAATCCACCAGGCTTCCCAATCCTGTTTCAATCACTGTGCAGTGACCCTTGCTGGAAAGTATTTGTGTGTGCGTGTGTGTGTGTGTGTGTGTAGATGGCTGGCGAGGACAAGATCCGACTTCACTTTGATGCTTTCTACAGTTGAATAGCCTGTCAATAGAATTTGTTTGGTCTTGTATATAAAGGGGCCGAAATTGGTGGCCATACCGCCAACATACTGCCCAAAATCGCGAAATTGATCAAATAATACCTACATACCGCCCAGCGGGAAATTCATCAGTGACATACCGCCGGGAGGTATGCATACCATCCGCCCCTGCACACCGTCAACATACTGCCCAAAATTGCCAAATTGATCACTTACCACCGACATATCGCTGACCCTGCAGACCGCCCTGGAAAAGGTGATTTTAAGTCGATCTTCAGTCGGCGATGTACATCTTTACCTGTGAAAATGTTTTTATCTCTCCCCCCTCCACACAGTGATCTCCCTCCAAGTAGTCATCTCCCCCCACAGAAGCGATTCCCCCCCCCCCCCGGCCCCCCTCCCCCCACATACCTGCACATCGCTCTGAGGCCGGCAGTCTCTGTCAATTCTGGTCAGTGCCTCTCAGGGGGTGGAGCTTTGCAACAGCAGGCGCGTACCCAGAATTCGGGACCTGAAGATTGCCAAATGAAAAGGACTCACCGCCCGCACACTGCCTGCTGCACTCCACCCAGTATACCGCCAAGAAAAAAGTGACGAAAATCGCGCACACTCCGCCCAGCAGTACCCAGCGGTGTGAAACAACATACCACCAGAAAACCGCCAAGAAATGGGCGGACCATCGGTTTTCACCAATTTCAGCCCCACAAAATGGAAAATTTCTGCAAGATACAAGGCGGCCACTGGTGTCCAGACAAGTGCCTCTCAGCTTGGGGCAGCCTCATCAGGAGAAATGGCAGAGGTGGGTTGGAGCATTCTGGGCAATAAAAGAATAGATACACCAGTCCATAGTCATGACTTATGGCATTTTCACAACAAATTTTAAGAGAGAATCACTGATACCTGGGGCTGTTGACAGTCATCGTACCGAAGTGCGATGCCATGAAGTATAAGCGCAAAGATTGAGCAACGTGTAACTGCTTTCTGAACCCGACGATGAGATTACTGCTTGACATCTCTCCTGTGCTTCTATTATTTATTTATTTGCATTTTCATGTACCTGGAGTAGATTATGTTTTCATTCTGCATTTTAATTTTCTGCTGGAAGTACACGCAGTTACTGGAGTGCAAAGGGGTATGAGCTGGCTCTTTGAGGTGAGGAGCAAGTGGAAGAGGCAGCCAAGCTCCAAACGTCAGCTCAGTTATAGAGTTCTCAGCTACGTGGATATTGGATTCAATTCCACAGAATCCAATGTCCTTTCCCAAAACTAAATGTGCCATGAATCTAATACTATTAAAGCATTTCTGCATTACTGACTCCTAGATTGTGAAGAGTCAAATCACTGTTACTAAGGTAACTTTTGTTACTGTAAATACAGGATTTTTTTCATTTTTTCGACCATTTACCATCGATTTACCAGCGAAAATACCACCGGTGGTAAATTCATCGCAGATTACCACCGACATATCGCCAATTTCATGATTTAATACCGAAATACCAGCGGTGTTGAATTCATCAGTGATTTACCACTGGTGGTAAAAAATACCACCGATCTTATTTTCTTGCTGTTTTTATGATGACATTAGTGTTATGTATGTAAACCACCAGAGGGCTTATCCCTTGGAGTCCCAAGGGATCCCACAATCCCTTGGGAGCATCTGTATATAAGGAGGCCTCACAGGCTGGAGAGGCACTCTGAGATCTGTAATAAAGGACTATGGTCACACCTTACTTTGAGCTTGCAGTATCTAGTCTGACTCTTTATTCAAGACATAACAACTGGCGATGAGATACAGATGATGGAACCCCACCGCAACAATGCAGAGAACTGTGGGCATCCTGGAGAAATTTTCAGAGGGAGATAATGGGGAAACCTTCATAGAGCAACTTGACCAATACTTCGTGGCCAACGAGCTGGAAGGAGAAGCGAACGCTGCCAAACAAAGGGCGATCCTCCTCACCGTTTGCGGGGCACCAACATATGGCCTCATGAAAAACCTGCTCGCTCCAGCAAAACCCACAGACAAGTCATACGATGATTTGTGCACACTGGTCCAGGAACATCTAAACCAAAAGGAAAGCATTCTGATGGTGAGGTATCGGTTCTACACATACAAGAGGTCTGAAGTTCAGGAAGTGGCGAGCTACGTCGCCGAGCTAAGGCGCCTTGCGGGAAATTGCGATTTTGAAGGACACTTGGAGGACATGCTCAGAGATTGTTTTGTACTTGGCATTGGCCATGAAGTAATACTTCGCAAACTTTTGACTGTAGAGACCCCAACCTTAAGTAAAGCCATAGCGATAGCCCAGGCGTTTATCGCCACCAGTGACAATACCAAACAAATTCCTCAGCAAACTAGTGCTGCTGCAAGTACTGTGAACAAAGTAATGTTGTTTTCCAATCAAAATGTACATGGCAGGACTTACACGCCTGCAGCTGTACGTCCGCAGATGATTCAGAGTCCACCATCAAGGGTGGTGAATACAAGGCCGTTTACACCTTGTTGCTGCTGCGGGGGTGATCATCATTTCCATTCATGCCGCTTCAAAGGATACGTTTGCAAGGGCTGTGGAACAATGGGACACCTCCAACGTATGTGCAGGCGAGCTGCAAACCCTGCTAATCCTGCAAACCACCATGTTGCAGAGGAGGACAGATCCACGGTGGATCATGGTGAACCAGAGCCTCAGACTGAGAAGGCAGAGGTACATGGGGTGCACACATTTACCACAAAGTGTCCCCCGATAATGCTGAAGGTTGAACTAAATGGACTCCCGGTGTCCATGGAGCTGGACACAGGCGCCAGCCAGTCCATAATGAGCAAAAAGACTTTCAATAAATTGTGGTGCAGCAAGGCTTCAAGGCCAGTCCTGACTCCCATTCGTACTAAACTTAGAATGTACACAAAGGAACTGATTCCCATAATTGGCAGTGTTACTGTAAAGGTCTCCTACGATGGAGTGGTGCACGAGTTACCACTCTGGGTGGTACTGGGCGATGGCCCCACGCTGTTCGGCAGGAGCTGGCTGGGAAATATACGCTGGAACTGGGACAACGTCTGAGTGCTTTCGTCCGTCGACGACACCTCATGTGCCCAGGCCCTAAGCAAATTCCCCTCGCTGTTCGGGAAGTTCCAAGGAGCAAAAGTGCAGATCCATTTGATTCCGGGGGCGCAACCCATCCATCACAAGGCAAGAGCGGTACCTTACATGATGAGAGAGAGGGTGGAGATCAAGCTTGACAGGCTGCAACGGAGGGCATTAATTCGCCGATCGAATTCAATGAGTGGGCCAGTCCAATTGTTCCAATCCTCAAGGGAGACGGCACCGTCAGAATCTGTGGTGATTACAAAGTAACTATCAATCGTTTCTCTCTGCAGGATCAATACCCGCTACCAAAGGCAGATGACCTGTTTGCGACGCTGGCGGGAGGGAAAACATTCAGGAAGCTGGACTTGACCTCGGCCTACATGACGCAGGAGCTGGAGGAATCTTCGAAAGGCCTCACCCGCATCAACACGCACAAAGCTCTCTTCATTCACAACAGATGCCCGTTTGGAATTTGATTGGTTGCGGCGATATTCCAGAGGAACATGGAAAGCTTACTGAAGTCGGTCCCACACACCGTGGTCTTCCAGGATGAAATCTTGGTTACAGGTCGGGACACCGTCAAGCACCTGCAGAACCTGGAGGAGGTTCTTAGTCGGCTTAATTGTGTGGGTCTCAGACGAAAACGTTCGACCTGGCACCTGAAGTGGAGCTCTGGGGGAGAAGAATCGCGGCGGACGGCATCAGGCCCACCGATTCGAAGACAGAGGCAATCAAGAACGCATCGAGACCACAGAACGTGATTGAGCTGAGGTCTGTTCTGGGACTCCAGAACTATTTTGGTAACTTCTTACCGGGTCTTAGCACATTTTTAGAACCCCTGCACTCTTTACTGTGTAAAGGAGATGAATGGGTATGAGGTAAAAGTCAAGAAAATGCCTTTGAGAAAGCTAGGAAGCTGTTATGTTCAAATTGCTTGTGTGGTACGATCCATGTAAGTGTTTGGTACTAGCATGTGATGCGTCGTCGTACAGGGTCGGATGTGTATTGCAACAAGCCAATGAATTTGGGAAATTGCAACCAGTTGCTTATGCATCCAGAATCTGTCTAAGGCTGAGAGGGCTGACAGTATGTTCGAAAAAGAAGTGTTGGGGTAAAGAAAGTGCATCAATATCTGTTCGGGCTCAAATTTGAATTGGAAACTGACCATAAGTTGCTTATATCCCTCTTTTCTGAAAGTAAGGGGATAAATACGAATGCATCGGCCTGCATCCAGAGATGGGCGCTCACGTTGTCCGTATACAACTACGCCATCCGCCACAGGCCAGGCTCAGAAAACTGTGCCGATGCTCTCAGTAGGCTGCCATTGCCCACCACGGGGGTCGAGATGGCACAGCCCGCAGATTTAGTTATGGTAATGGAAGCATTCGAGAGTGAGCACTCACCTGTTACCGCCCAACAGATTAGAACCTGGACAAGCCAGGACCCCTTACTGTCCTTAGTAAAAAAAAATTGTGTGCTCCACGAGAGTTGTTCTACTGTCACGTTAGAGATGCAGGAAGAAATAAAGCCGTACCAACTGCACAAAGGTGAAATGTCTACACAGGCAGACTGCCTCCTGTGGGGTAATCGAGTAGTGGTGCCAAAAAATGGCAGGGACACTTTCATTAGTGATCTCCATAGCATCCACCCAGGCAACGTAATGATGAAAGCGATAGCCAGATCCCACGTGTAGTGGCCCGGTATCGATGCAGACTTAGTGTCCTGCGTGCACAAATATAATACATATTCCCAGTTAAGCAATGCAGCCAGGGAGGCACCACAAAGTTTATGGTCCTGACCCTCCAAACCGTGGTCTAAGGTCCATGTCAACTATGCAGGCCCGTTCTTGGGAAAAATGTTTTTAGTGGTTATAGATGCGTACTCCAAATGGATTGAATGTGTGATAATGTCGGCAAGCACGTCCGCTACCAGCATTGAAAGCCTACGGGCCATGTTTGCCATGCACGGCCTGCCTGATGTCCTTGTACGTGACAATGGGTCATGCTTTACCAGTGCCGAATTCAAGTAGTTTATGTCCCGCAATGGGATCAAACATGTCACGTCTGCCCCGTTTAAACCAGCGTCCAACGGTCAGGCAGAACGAGCAGTTCAAATAATCAAGCAGAGCTTGAAAAGGGTAAATGGAGGTTCACTGCAGACTCACTTATCCCGAGTCCTGCTTAGTTACCGCACAAGACCCCTCTCGCTCACTGGGGTTCCTCCCACTGAACTTCTCATGAAAAGGGCACTTAAGACAAGGCTCTCGTTAGTCCACCCTGATCTACATGAACAGGTAGAGAGCAGGCGGCTTCAACAGAATACATACCATGATCGCGCAAATGTGTCACGTGAAATTGAAATAAATGATTCTGTATCTGTGTTGAACTATGGACAAGGTCCCAAGTGGCTTGCTGGCACTGTTTTGACCAAAGAGGGGAGTAGGGTGTTTGTGGTCAAACTCGCAAATGCAAAACCCACTTGGACCAAACCAAACTCAGATTTACAGACTATCCAGAACAACCCACAATAGATCTACCATTTTCGACCCTCCAACAGACACACACAAGTGGCAACCGACCCAGCAGTTGACCACAAAACAGAACCCATCACCTGCAGCAGCCCAGTAAGACTCACCACCTCCAGCAGCCCAGCGAAGGCCCAACAAACAACTCACCAACACCAGCATTTGCACTGAGATGATCAACCAGGTAAAGGAAGGCCCCAGATCAACTCACATTGTAAATAGTTACACTACTGACTTGGGTGGGGGTGGGGGGGGGGGGCGGGGAGTGTTGTTATGTATGTAAACCTGTAAATACCATGTCTAACCACCAGAGGGCTTATCCCCTGGAGTCCCAAGGGATCCCACAATATAAGGAGGCCTCACAGGCTGGAGAGGCACTCTGAGAGCTGTAACAAAGGACTACAGTCACACCTTACTTTGAGCTTGCAGTATTGAGTCAGACTCTTTATTCAAGACATAACAATTAGTGTGCAACAAATAATAGCAAATCATAATATGATTGGGCAGAGCCAACAAGAAAATCATGTTTGACAAATCTGTTTTTTGAGGATGTAACTAGCAGAATAGATAAGGGGGAAGCAGTGGATATGGTGTATTTGGATTTTCAGAAGGCATTCGATAAGGGGCCACACATGAGGTTATTACACAAAATTAGGACTCATGGGTTTGGGGGTAATATACTAGCATGGATTGAGGATTGGTTAACGGACAGAAAACAGAGATTAGGAATAAACGGGTCATTTTCAAATTGGCAGGCTGTAACTAGTTATGTGCTGCAAGGGTCAGTGCTTGGGCCCCAACTATTCACAATCCATGTCAATAATTTGACAGAGTTCGATAGATTTTTGGATATTAAGGGATATAGGGACAGTGCAGGAAAGTGGAGTTGAGGTAGAAGATCAGCCATGATCTCATTGAATGGCGGAGCAGGATCAAGGGGCCAAATGGCCAAATCCTGCTCCTAATTCTTATGTTCTTACAACCTCGTATTAACCAGTGGTGTCCTAGTATTAACCAGTTGTGATCTGGTGTTAACTAGTGGTAATGCAGTATTAACCAGTGGTGATCTGATGTTAACTAGTGGTGATGCAGTATTAACCAGCAGTGACCCAGTATTAACTAGTGGTGACCCGTTATTAACCAACAGTGGCTCAGTATTAACCAGCGGTGCCCCGGTATTAACCAGTAGAACTGGTAGTAACCATTGCCATAATAATAGATTCCAGCATTTTCACTACTACCCGGTCACCACTGGTTAATACCGGGTCACCACTGTGAATGTGTGTGAGTGTGCGCGAGTGTGTGTGTGTGTGTGATTGCGAGTGTGTGTATGTGAGTGAGTGAGTGAGTGAGTGAGTGAGTGAGTGAGTGAGTGAGCGCGAGTGTGAGTGTGTGTCAAAGCTTGGTCAAAGAGCTTTATTGTACGGAATGTCTTAAAGGATGAAGGATAAAGGAGAGGCGGAGAGGTTTAGGGAGGGAATTCCAGAGCTTGGGGTCTTTGCAGCTCAAGGCACGGCCGCCAATGGTGGAGCGCTGAAAATCGGAGATGCTCAGGAAAGCAGTATTGGAGGAGCGAAGACATCTCGGAGGGTTGTGGGGCTGGAGGAGATTACAGAGATAGGATGGGCGAGGGCCACGAAGGGATTTGAAAACAAGGATGGTGAATTTTAAAATTGAGTCGTTGCCAGACCACGCCAATGTATTGGGTGAGCAGGACTTGGTGCGGGTTAGGACACAGGGCCCAAAAGAGCTGAGGGCCCAGGGGCAGCACGAGCCAGCCCACACTGCGATATGTGTGCGCACTAGGACCATACAGCAGAGCAGGTCTCCAATCGTCCTGGTTAACCCTGGTCACTGGACCAATTCTGACAGGATTGGACAGGTTAGATGCAGGAAGAATGCTCCCGATGTTGGGGAGTTCCAGAACCAGAGGTCACAGTCTAAGAATAAGGGGTAAGCCATTTAGGACCGAGATGAGGAGAAACTCAGAGAGTTGTGAGCATGTGGAATTCTCTACCACGGAAAGTTGTTGAGGCCAGTTCGTTAGATATATTCAAAAGGGAGTTAGATGTGGCCCTTATGGCTAAAGGGACCAAGGGGTATGGAGATAAGGCAGGAATAGGGTACTGAAGTGCATGATCAGCCATGATCATTGTTGTGTATGGAGAAAGAGTCAGATTGAACACTGTGAGCTCAAAGTAAAGTGTGACCTTAATCTTTTATTGCAGGTCTCCAGAGTGCCTCTCCAACCTGTGAAGCCTCCTTAAATACCTGTGCTTCCGAGGGATTATGGGATCCTTTGGGACTCCAGGGGATGAGCCCTCTGGTGGCTGTACAGAGTAAATGCAAGTATACATATATAACAACACCTCCCACCCCCACCCCCACCCAAAGTCAATAGTGTAACTATTTACAATCTGGGGCCTTTCTTGCCCTCGTTGATCGTCTCGGTGTGAAAGCTGGTGTTGTTCAATCATTTGCTGGGCTGCCTGGTGTTTTGGGCTCTGCTGGGCTGTTGTGGATGATGGGTTCTGCTTCGTGATCAACCGTGGTGCCAGTTGCCACTGGTGTGTATGTTGCGGGATCAAAAAAGGTAGGGTCCAAGGTGGGTTGCTCAGGATAGTCCGTGAATCTGAGTTTGATTTGGTCCAAGTGTTTCCGGTGAATGTGTCCATTTGAAAGTTTGACCCGAAACACCCTGCTCCCCTCTTTGGCCACAATAGTGCCGGGAAGCCATTTGGGACCTTGTCCATAATTTAATACAAATACAGGATCATTGATTTCAATCTCACGTGACACATTTGCACTATCATAGTATGCACTTTGTTGAAGCCGCCTGCTCTCTACCTGTTCATGTAAATCAGGGTGAACTAACGAGAGCCTTGTCTTAAGTGCTCTTTTCATGAGCAGTTCAGTAGGTGGAATCCCAGTGAGTGAGTGGGGTCTCATGCAGTAGCTAAGCAGGACTCGGGATAGGCGAGTCTGCAGTGAGCCTTCAGTTACCCTCTTCAAGCCTTGCTTGATGGTTTGCACTGCTCTCTCTGCCTGACCATTGGACGCTGGTTTAAACGGGGCAGATGTGACATGTTTGATCCCGTTACGGGCATGAATTCTTTGAACTCAGCACTGGTAAAACATGACCCATTGTCGCTCACCAGGACATCGGGTAGGCCGTGTGTGGCAAACATGGTCCGCAGGCTTTCAATGGTGGCAGCGGACGAGCTAGCCGACATTATCTCACATTCAATCCACTTGGAGTATGCGTCTACAACTACAAGGAACATTTTATCCGGGAACGGGCCTGCATAGTCAACGAGTACTCTAGACCATAAACTTAGTGGCGCCTCCCTGGGTACTGCGAGCATTAATTACATCTGTGAATGCAGGACTCTAAGTCCGCATCGATACCACACGTGGGATCTGGCTATCGCTTCCATCATTACAATGCCTCGGTGGGTACTGTGGAGGTCATTGATGAAGGTGTCTCTGCCCTTCTTGGGGACTACTATTCGATTGCCCCACACAAGGCAGTCTGTCTGTATAGACATTTCATCTTTGCGCCGCTGGAACGGCTTTATCTCTTCCTGCATTTCCACTGGGACACTGGACCAGCTCCCGTGAAGCACACAGCTTTTGACTAGAGATAATAAGGGGTCCTGGCTTGTCCCGGTTTTGATCTGCCGGGCAGTGACAGGTGATTGCTCACTCTCAAATACTTCCATAACCATGGCTAGATCTGTGGGCTGCGCCATTTCCATCCCCATGGTGGGCAACGGCAGTCTACTGAGAGCATCGGCGCAGTTTTCTGTGCCTGGCCTGTAGCGGATGGCGTAGTTGTATGCGGACAACGTGAGCGCCCATCTCTAGATGTGGGCCGATGAGTTGATATTTATCCCTTTGCTCTCGGAGAACAGGGATATGTGGCTTATGGTCAGTTTCCAATTCGAATTTTAGCCCAAACAGGTATTGATGCATTTTCTTTACCCCATAGACACATGCTAACACTTCTTTCTCAATCATGCTGTAGGCTCTCTCAGCCTTAGACAGACTCCTGGATGAATAAGCAACCGGTTGCAGTTTCCCAAAATCATTAGCTTGTTGCAATACACACCCAATGCCATATGACGACGCATCACATGCTAGTACCAAACGCTTACATGGATCATACAACACAAATAATTTGTTTGAGCATAACAATTTTCTCACTTTTACAAAGGTATTTTCTTGGCTTTTGCCCCAAACCCATTCAGCCCCTTTTCATAGTAAGACATGCAGTGGTTCTAACAGTGTGCTGAGACCCGGTAAGAAATTACCAAAGTAGTTCAGGCGTCCCAGAAACGACCGCAGCTCCGTCACGTTCTGTGGCCTTGGTGCATTCTCGATTGTCTCCGTCTTCGTGTTGGTGGGCCTGATGCCGTCCGCCGTAATCGATCTTCCCAGGAACTCCACTTCAGGCGCCAGGAAAACGCACTTCAAGCATTTTAACCTGAGCCCCACACGGTTGAGTCGACTAAGAACCTCCTCCAGGTTCTGCAGATGCTCGACTGTGTTCTGACCTGTGACCAAGATGTCATCCTGGAAGACCACCGTGTGCAGAACCGACTTGAGTAAGCTTTCCATGTTTCTCTGGAATATCGCCGCCGCCGTTCAGATTCCAAACGGGCATCTGTTATAAACAAAAAGACCTTTGTGCATGTTGATGCAGGTGAGGGCCTTCGATGATTCTTCCAGTTCCTGCATCATGTAGGCTGAAGTCAGATCCAGCTTCGTGAACGTATTTCCGTCCGCCAGCGTTGCAAAGAGGTCGTCGGCCTTTGGAAGTGGGTATTATTCCTGCAGGGAGAAACAATTGTTAGTTACTTTGTAATCGCCACAGATTCTGACGGTGCCGTCTCCCTTGAGGACTGGGATGATAGGACTGGCCCAATCTCGATCGGGGAAATTATGCCCTCTCTTGGCAGCTAGTCGAGCTCGATCTCTACCCTTTCTCTCATCATGTACGGTACTGCTCTCGCCTTGTGATGGATGGGTGGCGCCCCCGGAATTAGGTGGATCTGCACTTTTGCTCCCTGGAATTTTCCGATGCCTGTTTCGAACAGCGAAGGAAATTTGTTTAAGACCTGGGCTCACGAAGTGTCGTCAGCGGGCGATAGTGCTCGGACGTCGTCCCAGTTCCAGCGTATCTTTCCCAGCCAGCTCCTGCCGAGCAGCGTGGGACCATCGACCGGTACCACCCAGAGTGGAAGCTTGTGCACCGCTCCATCATAGGAGAACTTTACAGTAGCGCTGCTGATTACAGGAATCAGTTCTTTCGTGTAAGTTCTTGGTTTCATGCGAACTGGCCTTGAGGCCTTGTTGCACCACAACCTTTCGAAAGTCTTTTTACCCATGATGGACTGACTCGCGCCCGTGTCCTGCTTTATTGACACCGGGAGTCCATTTCGTTCCACATTCATCATTATCGGGAGACAATTCGTGGTGAATGTGTGCACCCCATGTACCTCTGCCTCCTCGATCTGAGGCTCTGGTTCGTTGTGATCCTCTGTGGATCTGTCCTCCTCTGCCACATGACGGTTTGCAGGTTTATCAGGCATTGCAGCTTGCCTGCACACTCGTTGGAGGTGTCCCATTGTTCCACAGCCCTTGCAAACGTACTCTTTGAATCGGCATGAATGGAAACGATGATCACCCCCGCAGCGCCAACAAGGTGTTCATGGCCATGCATTCATCACCCTTGATGGTGGACTCTGAGACATCTGTGGACGTGTAACTGCAAGTATGTGTGGCCTGCCCTGTACGTTATGATTCGAAAACAACATCACTTTGTTCACAGTACTTGTAGCAGCACTTGTGTGCTGAGAGATTTGCTTCGTATTGTCACTGGTGGCAATGAACGCCTGGGCTATCGCTATGGCCTTACTCAAGGTTGCGGTCTCTACAGTCAAAAGTTTGCGAAGTATGGTTTCGTGGCCAATGCCAAGTATGAAAAAGTCTCTGAGCATGTGCTCCAAATGTCCTTCAAATTCGCAATGTCCTGTAAGACGTCTTAGCTCGGCGACATAACTCGCCACTTCCTGGCCTTCAGACCTTTTGTAGGTGTAGAACCGGTACCTCACCATCAGAACGCTTTCCTTCGGGTTCAAATGCTCTCGGACCAGTGTGCACAGTCGTACGATTTCTCCGTGGGTTTCGCTGGAATGAGCAGATTCTTCATGAGGCCATATGGTGAGGAGGATCGCCCTTCGTTTGGCAGCGCTCACTTCCCCATCTAGATCGTTGGCCACGACATATTGGTCGAGTCGCCCCACAAAAGTTTCCCAATCATCTCCCTCTGAGAATTTTTCCAGGATGGCCACTGTTCTCTGCATCTTTGGGTTTGCTATCTGTATTTCATCGCCAGTAGTTGTGTATGGAGAAAGAGTCAGACTGAACACTGTGAGCTCAAAGTAAAGTGTGACTTTAATCTTTTATTGCAGGTCTCCAGAGTGCCTCTCCAACCTGTGAAGCCTCCTTAAATACCTGTGCTCCCAAGGGATTATGGGATCCCTTGGACTCCAGGGGATGAGCCCTCTGGTGGCTGTACTGCGTAAATACAAATATACATGTAGAACTCTTAGCGTGAATGTTTTCTCAGAAGAATCACTCAACACTCAGAGTCGGTTCCAACGTCAATGCGGCCTTTATTTTTGCATGCGGGGAGGAAGCCTCAGGACTGGATCCAGGCACTTCTCTCCGACGAACAAAGAAACTCATCGATATTTATATGTTTTACAATAGTTCTTTACAGTTACTCAGCCCACTTCGGCTGGACACAATCCAATCATACCGATTATAGATTACATATAGGTTTCTTTAACCCAATAGAATTTTCCTGATATCTCAGGGGCTGTATGTTCGTTTTTTGTCAGCTCGGGCTGATTAATGACCTCGTTATGTGAGGCAGGTTCCCCCCTTATCTCTGTTCCTCGGGGCTCGGCTGTGTGAAGTCACTGATTATACCAGTGTACTATAATGGTTCGTTATAATTATCTTGTATCCAAGGCATTCCTGGTAGTGGGCCTCACTAGGTCATTGCTCGGTCAGCCTCAGTCAGTAGTTCATTACTTGACTAACTGAGCTCCCATCATGCTTGGGCAGCCATTTTATATGTGGCCACTTTAAACCTATATGAGTTTAGATATATTCAGCAGGTGCCTAATGCCTAGTGTTTTGATATATTCAGCAGGTGCCTAATGCCTACAACAATAACAATCATATTGAATGGTGGTGCAGGCTCGAAGGGCCGAATGGCCTACTCCTGCACCTATTTTCTATGTTTCTCAGACCTAGTTCTGTCAAGCCCGTGTGGTGGCTAGTGTGCAACGGTCACCACACGTTAAAAAAATCCCGCACAGGCATCTTCCACCCCCTCAACTGGAGTTCAGAACTGGAATATCAGGTCCTTCATTGAAACATCTGTGAACTTATGTGGAAGCAAGTCATCCTCGTTCGAGGGACCGCCTATGATGATGAGTGTGCAATACCGAAATACCACGAAAATTACCACCAGAGGTAAATTCATCAATACCACCATTTTTACCACTGGCCTAAATTACCACCGATAAAAGTGCAGTTTTATCTGATCTTATCTGATTCAATCCAGTGCTACGGACACCATTTTAAAAAACGGAGCTGCAGTTCATTCCACATGAGAGAAGGCGGAGTTTTACACAGACATCTTTGTGAGTTCAGAGTTAGATTTTAAGTTATTTGAGGCTTTTAGTGGATCATTTGAGAAAATTGGAGGAGATTTTAAGAATAGTTATGAAAATTTGAGGACATTTGAGGATATTTTGAGAACATTTGAGGATATTTGAGGATATCAGCAGTTCATAAATCAACGCTTTGCTTGATCAGTGAGAGTTACGTTTCACCTTTACCGCCCAGTCTATCGTTGAGTTTTACCCTTCATTTTCTAAAAGTTAGACACAGTACAAGAATGGTTAGGTTTACAAAATTTTATAAAATGTTGTAAACTTTGAAAAATGTAAAAGTCAATAAATAAAGAATATTTTAACGTCAATGATTAAACATTTTTTGCAACAACAATATAACAACAATAACACAAGTACAACTACAAGAACTATAACATCAATAGCAAGAACAAAAACATCAATAAGACATCAGCTCCCACCCTACACTTCTTTTACCTGAGGCCAAGACTCCAACACCGAAATACCACTGAAAATTACCACCAGAGGTAAATGCATCAATACCACCATTTGTACCACCCGCAAAAATACCTCCCATTTTACTTTGAGTGTTGCATGATCAAAAATAAGAACGAAATACAACTAGCCCTACCACGGGTCATATTTGATGAAAATAGCGGCCTTGAGTGAAAGTGGTATTTCAGTGGTTAAAAAAAACGTGATTTTTAAACAGCACCGAAACACCACCAGAAAACCAGTGGTAGGGCTAAAGGATGAAATCCACCCCTATGGAATTGAAAGGAGTCAAAAACATTTGAACAGAATTACTGTTTATCCTGGGTTCCTCATGTTCTGCCGCCTTCACAAGTTTGCAAGCTGTTAAATTCTTACATATGGAACTTTACAGATAGTTCTTCAACTTATTGCTCTGAGATTTTATTTCTCATTTTTTCTGGAATTTTACATGTTAAAATCCGTCTTTGTTTTACATCCTTTACCAGTAAGCTCTTGACACAACATGGGGGGTAAAATGTTCCGATTGTACATTCCCAACCTGGATCCTCACTGCTGAGAGCAAACAATCGGGAAACATGCAGCTTGGGAAAAACTTATGGATGGAAAATTGTGGGTTACACCAGCAATTTGCTGCAATGCCTCCCTGCAAGCATTGCTACCCACTAGGAGCTTGGGGGGTACAGAATTAGAATTGGCCTTTTTGTCTTCTATTTGTGCTCTTCCAGGATTTCATGTGTTGATTGATAAAACCACTGCAACCATTTTGCCACAGTAGAGTTTAACATATTGAGCAGAATCATGCTATGTATGGTATTCAGGGTTTTGGGGTTTAAAAAATGATGCCAGTTTTTGCTCAGTAGTAGCACACTCACTTCTGAGTCAAAAGGTCTGGTTTCAAATTCTACTCTAAAGACTTGAGCACATAGTCTAGGCTGACACTTCAGTGCAGTACTGAGGGAATATCAGAGGTGCTGACTATCTGGTGAGACATTAACCGAAGCCCAGGTGGATGTAAAAGATCCTATAGCACTACTCTAAGACAATCAGCGTCGTTCTCCTAATATTATGGCCATTATTTATCCCTCAACCAACATCACTAAAACAAATTATTTGGTAATTTATCTCATGCTGCTTGTGAGACCTTGCTGAGTGCAAAGATTCACCAACAAGTCTAAGGAGCAAGGTGCATTTCATAAAAGATGTTGACATATCTGACTAGGGTCAACATATTCCATTTGTCTTCCTTTCTTCAACTGCCCCTCTTTCCCCCAACACCCGAGATCTGCATGTTAAGAGGGAGAGGAGAGTGAAGAAGACGACATTTGATTTGACACTGCTAGCCACCAGTTCCTAATGGTCAGCCAGCAAGGCCACTTGCAGTGCCCCGACTGAAAGTCAACAGCCTTCCACCAGCCATGCTGCAGCCACTGGGGTAGCACTGTGTGACATCAGTAGGATAGGCAAAGGCACACACACGACAGTCACTAAAAGAATGCATAAGGGTGATGAGCTGATTTCTTGATGTCATATTGGATGGATAGATGGATAAATTTAGATTGGAAAGTTTGCTTTGTGGTGGTTTTTATTTCAGCATCTTGACCAAAAGGACGCTGTGATGGTCAGTAACAGAGGGACAAATGTTGAAAGGGGAATTGGGCTGTGGTCACTTGTACCGCAGGCGGATGATTCCATCCCGGATATCCCTGCCAGAAAGGGGCTGTCTGATTCCTCCTCTTCTGCTTCTTTCTCTTCAGCCTCCCCCTCTTCTATGTATTCCTCTTCCCTCTGCAAGCGGGTGCTGTAAATCTGAAATGAGAGCATTAGATCCTGGAAATACTCAGCAAGTCGGGCAGTATCTCGACCTGAGACGTGAAATCTGTTTCTCTCTCCACGGATGTTGCCTGACCTGTTGAGTATTTGCAGCATTTTCTGTTTTCTCAGAGGCTTTCCTTTACCATCCGAGGTCTTGCAAGCACCCAGCAGCACTCCCAACACACTTTTAAAAAAAACTTTTAGCATCTATTACAGCAAGCCACTACTTCAATCAAAAATGTTTAAAGTCCTTTAAATGAAAACTTACCTAAAAGATGTGTGTGTCCCTTTAAGAGGTGCTGACAGTGCCTCTGTCAGTCTCTTTACATGCTGGGTTTACTTGGTATGATTATGACCCAGAGTTGAACTTAGCGCTAGAGTCAAAGTTGGCCATGGTGACGTTAAGTCCGCGTGATGTCATCACCCTTTCATTTTTTTTGCAGGGCACAACTACATACCGGCAATGCTAATGGGACATTGAAAATGGAGGATGGCACGGGACCTGCCACCAGCTGGCAAAAGAGCCGCTGCCCTTTCACCATTTTTTGCTGGTAATGGGTGCTGGCCTTGGAGACTATGGAATTATTCTTTCCTGTAGTAGAAGAATCCAGAACTAAGAGACATAAGCATAAGATTCCAGCAAAGGCAGTTAAAAGTGAATCCAGGAAAAACGTCTTCATGCAAAGAGTTGTGAGAACATAGATGTAGTGCCTTAAGATTCAAAGTTAATTAAGCTGTTTAAACGAGAGATAGATATTTATTTGGGAAGTAAGAGTATTAAAGGATGTGGGAAAATGGCATGGAGTTTAAAATTAATATAAATTTGCCATGACTAACAAAAATAGTAGAACAATTTCAAGAGGCCAAATGGCCTACTCTTGTTCTTATGGCCCAAGAAGGGAAAATCAGCTCCTGCTTTATGTCAAGGAAGCCCTGCTGCAAAGTGTGCATCTATGGTCATCGGGTGAGGACAGGATCCTGGCTCAGCTCTTACGTCCTTCTCAAAGTCGAATGGTTTGCTAACATTCACTGCTTAGCTTCACACTTGGGTAAGATACCAGGCGCAAGCAACTGAGAGACCGTACTCCAATACAGGGAGTGGACACAATTGGAGAGGAAAAATTCCAATAGAAACTCCTTCATCAGCTTGACTGACAGCTATTGTGCAGAAGCCTACTTTGCCCTGCAAAATCTTTTTCCGCCTCTTGTGAACAAAAGCTATTACAAAACTGTTATTACAAATGCATTAGGCCCAGTAAAACAACTCTTCCTTGGGCCTTCATTTTATGCATAGACCCCAGAGTCTACAGCTTGGTTTTGTTTTTCAATTCTTGTACAATGTTGAATGGAACTTGCAGCTGGTTAATGTTGATGTGAGTGCCAGAACAATTACAGCTGTGCAGTTTGTTGCAATGGGGCTAAAATTCATTACAAATGGTGCCATGGGATCTGTTAATCAATCTGTTGCTACAAAAGTTCTTCATCGTCAACTTCAAGGAGAATTCTGCCAGACCAGAAGGGATTGTATTTTACTCAGTAATTGGAGGTGCTTGGTTACCACATTTATTGTATGAAGAGTTTGTTGTACAGGATTTAATGTAAAATCTCAATGTTTGGTGAGAAGTTAAAACTGGCCAACACCATGCCTGCAAATACAATAGGAAATGGAAATGTCTTGGCCTGAGAGATAGATCTTTTGTTTTTTATCCAAGAATTAGGAAACTCTGATGGAAGAAGCACTGCAGCTTTGTAACTTTCAGTTGAGGAAATTAATTATAAATATAAAAGCACTGAATCAAATCATTTTCAAACATAGCTCTTGATTGTAACTTTAATCAAACAATATGCAAAGAGCCATAAATCAAAATATCTGAGGGAAAATGCTGCCAAAGCCCCCAGAAAATGATAAAAACAGAAAATGGTGGAAATATCAGCAGGTCAGGCAGCATCTGTGGAGAGAAACACAGCTAACGTTTCAGGTCTGTGACCCTTCATCAGAACTGGAAAAATTTAAGATGTAACAGATTCTTAAGGAAGTGCAGGGGGAAGGGGAGGAAAAGAACAAAAGGGAAGGTCTGTGATTGGGTGGAAGGCAGGAGTGATTTAAGAGACAACAGGGATGATGGGCAAAAATGAGATGGCAATGGCACAAGTTAGGAAACAAAAGATGACTCCAGGTGGGGTGTGAATGGGAATCATCACCAGCTGCCATGGAAAAGAGAAACAAAAATAAATAAATAAAAGGGGAGACTTTGAAAAAAAAAGGGAAGAAAGGGAAAGAAATATGGGCAGAGGTTATGGTCTGAAATTGTTGAACCCGATGTTGAGCCCAGAAGGCTGTAAAGTGTCTAAACGAAAGTTGAGTTGCTGTCCCTCGAGCTTGCATGAGCTTCATTGGAACAGTTTTGGAGGCCGAGGATGGAGAGGTCAGAGTTGGAGTGGACTGGAGAATTAATGTGACAGGCGACCGGAAACTCAGGGTTACACTTGTGGACTGAACGGAGGTGTTCTGCAAAGCGATCACCCAATCTGCGTTTGGTCTCCCCAATGTAGAGCAGTGAATACAGTATACTAAACTGAAAGAAGTACAAGTAAATCGCTGTTTCACCCCAGAAAGTAATGCCTTCCTCTTTAGGTATTTGTGTGATTTTGTTTCACTCCTTTCAATATAAGTTAATGAATGTTAGTTATATTGATAGCTTAAGGTATAACAAACCCATGTCCAACAACACTTCCAGTATGATTATTGCTTTTCATGCAACATAACGAGAACTTACATTTGTATCACAATTTCAGAGTGGCAAAATATTCCAGAGAACTAACAGTTTGGGAGCAGGAGCAACATGGGGACTGGGCAAGTGGCTTAAGTTGGTGTAGAAGAGGTAGGTTTTAAAGAGGACTTTAAAGTGGGGAGAAATATAGCAAGGCAAAAAGTTTTAGGGAAGGAGCATGACCAGAGTAGGGGCAAGATATTGGAGACTCTGCCATCGTGTCTGGTGGGAAATGTGAGTAGACCCGATGTTGGAAGAGCAGAGGTGCCTCTCTCCGAAGGGCCCATTGAGGCACCTTCACTGCCTCCTTACGAGCAATAATCCAAAATGCTCTATCCTCTTCCCTCGCTGACCTTTCCAACCACCGTGTCCGTTGGGGGCTAATTTCGTCAACCTCCTTCCTGTCTTGTTCACTCCACCCATCGATGTTTTCTTGGACTCTGCCAACAGATTAACAATTACCACCCCTTTCTACATTGCCCTCCGGAATGTCCGCTCACTCGCGAACAATGTCCTTGACCTTATTGTGGATGATTACATTGACATCATGACATTGACAGAAACTTGGCTGATGGATGGTTACACCTTGTCCCTTACTGAAGCCTTCCTATACTTTCCATCACTTTCATATCTCCCCTAATCTCTGTCACCTTTCTCCTCTGCCAGAATTGCTCACTACTCCAAGATCATCCCAGAATGCAAAAATAACCACCGGCTTCTTTTCTCCACCACCCTCTGCCCTCTCCTTCAATAATTGTAAGGAACTTATGGACTTCCATGTCACTAAGATTGAGACCATTTGTTCAGTTGCTTCTGTCTAATTGAAAACTCTGAGGTGTTCCAGCCTTTGCAGTGAAGCAGAAAGTAGGCCTATCTTGAATCCTATTAACGTTTATTTTTCCCACTTGGCTTCCAAATGTTTTCATCAGATGACAACTCTGCCTCTGAGGTCTAAAAGCCATTTGGCAATCCAGATGCACAACCAGATGTGAAATCCTAGGAAATCTGCTACAAAAGCAGATTGGGTAACCGCATCCCTTGCTGTCAGTGCTTGTGGTCTAATCACTTGCACTACGGTTATCTTGTGAGTTAGAGTCAGTGAAGTTGGCTAAACCATTCATAGCTATGCCATTTGGAAATAGTTATAGCCTAGCTGGCCTGGTGATTCACAACGTTAAATCTATGAAGAGTCTATGACCCTAGGCTCCTTGCCTGGGACATTGGGCTGCTGGAACTATACTGAGATCATTCCTTAATGCCAGTTTCTAAAACAGAGTTAGTTTTAGATAAAGCTTTTTTGACTAAAATTAAAAAAGGAAATATAGTACTGTAGTAGAAAGGGGCACGTGGACATAGTCCCACGCAAAAAACGTTGAGTCCTTTTCTGCGATTTTACAGAGAACCTATCGATGTGGGTGAAGCATAAGGAATAAAGTAAATGTTATTTTTCATGCCTAACACAAATATAGATCTAGTTTGACACTATGTCCATCGGTCCCTTCCTACTACAGTACAGAGTGTTGGCATCAGGTTCTTTTAGGAGGGTATAACAAAGCGTGACTGAAAGGCTCCCAGGCGCCAATTTTGTAATGGAGTCCTGATGCAAGTGCAAGAACCCTACTCGCACATTCTTGTCCAGCTGGTGGGGCTGGGTGTGCCTGGCTCCATTCTTAACTGTCCAGTCCTAGCCAGAGATTCACCTGCAATGGCTTTTCTTCCCGCTCCTGCTCGGTTACTTCTGGACTGCCCAAAGGATCTTTCCTTGGCCCCCTCCTATTTCTCATGTGACATCATCTGCAGACACATCAGGTCCCACATGTACGCTGATGACACCCAGCTGTACCTCTCCACCACTTCACTCGAACTCTCCGCTGCCTCTGATTTGTCAGACTGCTTGTCCAACATCCGGTATTGGATGAACAGAAATTTCCTCCAATTAAATATTGGGAAGACCAAAGCCATTGTCTTCGATCCCCACCACAAATTTCATTCCCTAGCCTCCAACTCCATTTCTCTCCCTGGCAATTGTCTGTGGCTGAACTAGACCCTTCACCTGGGTGTCATGGTACATCAGTCATTGAAGGTTGGCATGCAGGTACAGCAGGCGGTTAAGAAAGCAAATGGCATGTTGGCCTTCATAGCGAGGGGATTTGAGTTAAGGGGCAGGGAGGTATTGCTACATTTGTACAGGGCCTTGGTGAGACCACACCTGGAGTATTGTGTACAGTTTTGGTCTCCTAACTTGAGGAAGGACATTCTTGCTATTGAGGGAGTGCAGCGAAGGTTCACCAGACTGATTCCCGGGATGGCGGGACTGACCTATCAAGAAAGATTGGATCAACTGGGCTTGTATTCACTGGAGTTCAGAAGAATGAGAGGGGACCTCATAGAAACGTTTAAAATTCTGATGGGTTCAGACAGGTTAGATGCAAGAAGAATGTTCCCAATATTGGGGAAGTCCAGAACCAGGGGTCACAGTCTAAGGATAAGGGGTAAGCCATTTAGGACCGAGATGAGGAGAAACTTCTTCACCCAGAGAGTGGTGAACCTGTGGAATTCTCTACCACAGAAAGTTGTTGAGGCCAATTCACTAAATATATTCAAAAAGGAGTTAGATGAAGTCCTTACTACTAGGAGGATCAAGGGGTGTGGCGGGAAAGCAGGAATGGGGTACTGAAGTTACATGTTCAGCCATGAACTCATTGAATGGCGGTGCAGGCTAGAAGTGGCGAATGGCCTACTCCTGCACCTATTTTCTATGTTTCTATGTTTCACAACCATAGTGTTCCATTTGACCGTGAGCTGAGTTTCTGACCCCATATTCACTCCATTACCAAGGGAGTGAAGGGTTATGGGGAGCGGGCAGGGAATTGGAGCTGAGCCCAAGATCAGATCAGCCATGATTTTAATAAATGGCGGAGCAGGCTCGAGGGGCCAGGTGACCTACTCCTGCTCCTATTTCTTATGTTCTTATGTAGACCGCCTACTGCAACCTCTGTGGCATCACCCATCTCCGCCCCTACTTCAGCTCATCTACTACTGAAACCATCATCCATGCCTTTGTTAATTCTAGACTGAAGCATTCCAATACTTTTGTTCAGCCGGCCTCCCACCTTGCACCATCCCTAAACTTAGGCTCATCCAAAACCCTGCTGCCTATATCCAAACTTGCACCAAGTCCCGTTCTCCCCTGTGCTCGTTGATTGACATTGGCTCCTGGTCCAGAATTGCGTCCTATTTTAAAATTCTCATTGTTTTCAAATCCCTCCATGGCCTCATCCCTCCCTATCTCTGTAACGTCCTCCAGCCCTACAGATCTCCGTGCTGCTCCAATTCTGGCCTCTTACACATCCGCAATTTTCTTCACTCCACTATTGCCGAACCTGCCTAGGCCCCATGCTCTGGAATTCCCTCCCTAAACTTCTCCGCCTCTCTACCTCGCTCTCCTCCTGTAAGATGCTCTATAAAATCTACCACTTTGACCAAGCTGCTAATACTCAGCAGTTCAGGCAGCATCTGTGGAGAGAGAAACAAAATTAATGTTCCAAGTCGATGACCTTTCATCAGAACCTGAAACGTTAACTCGGTTTCTCTCTCCACAGATGCTGCCTGACCTGCTGAGTATTCCCAGCATTTTCTGTTTTTATTTCAGATTTCCAGCATCCGCAGTATTTTGCTTTTCACTTTAACCAAGCTTTTGGCTACCCGTTCGAATATCTCCTTATGTGGCTCAGTATCAAAGTTTGTTTGATAATGGTCATGTTTTACTATTTTAAAAGTACTATGTAAATGTAAGTTGTTATTGTAGTAATGAGCCCAGCAGTCAGTTCAGGAAGCCACCAGACGCCTGATGACCACCTTTACCAAGATGGTGGCAGCTATTTTTTGTGCGCACTTCCAGCACGGGACGTCAGAGTGCAAAATTTGTAAGTCCACCACTGAATTCACGTTCTAAAAATTGTCGAGATGCAAAGGAATTTCTGCCCCTTTCATTCCACTTTTATTTTTAAACTGAACAAGTTCTCCATTGCATGTATATACCTGCATACAATCATTCATGGTCACATACAGACGAACATAACTGTGCAGCAGCAACCTGGCTGTTCACTTCAGTCATGTGTTAAAGGGCATTACATCAATATTTACAAACTGTTTTGTAACCTGCAAATGTAGTCACTGAAGTATTTTCAAATCAAACGCTAGAATAATTAGGATGGTACTCATGGGCATTGTATAATAACAAAAGTATCAGAAATAATGTAATGCCCAACAAAAAGGCATTTCATAATCACGTTTTAGCATTTAGATTTATCGCATCTTGAAATTAATTATTCATCAAAAATTTACAGTTTCATTATTCGACACAATCTTGGCAGATTTATGCAGTAATAATATTTGATTTTGGTCTTATTAACTTGATTACCAACTATTTTATTTAAATCAATACAAATCCTTCAATCATATAGAATAATTCATATTGCACATTGCTGGATGCAACATTACCATTACTCCATTTCTACATCATGCAACTCTGCTCTGCTCATTTGTCACGTTACATTTGAATCATTTTAGTTATCTTTGATGCTATTGTAATGGAATATTCGTAAATTAAGTGTGCAGCCCTTCAGGGTTTTAAAATCCTTTATATATCATGCATAACTCAACATTTGTTTAAAATCTTCGCTGACTTCAATCCTCAGAGACAGATCACACATAACAATAAAATTTGTGCTTTGAAAAGGCGATGTGTTTGCAATGATTACACGCCAAAGGTGATTAAAATGTACAGAATGATTTAAAACAGATAATACATAAATAAATTAGTAATAATGAAGCTGAAAAGAAATAGGAAAACATGGTCAAGATCCACTGACCCAGTCAACAGAGGCAGCTTGTTAAGTAATTAAGGGGAGTATCTTGCAATGTCGATATTGAAGTATAAAAGGAAACTTGACAAAAATTAGTTAAACAGATTAGCTCAGTTGTTAGAGTTGCAGGAAAATGATTGTATCTGGAAACACTCCAAGAACTGGTTATAACCAAAGGAAATCTGAAAGATGAATTGGGAGTTTCTTGTGTAGGAGGTAAGTGCGGTTTGCTAAAACGATAGCTGCAAGGAAATAAAATCAAAGGTCATTTTGTTTTATAATAAACACAATGAGGGCGGAGAGCAAAACTATGGTCCAAAACAGGGTATATATTGTTCAGCGTGATCATTTTATGAAGTCTATTACATTTGAAAATGTGGAACAAATGTCAATTTCTGTGGTGTCTGGCAATACGGAAATCCCTAATCTCGTTGTGTATGAGCAGGATGTGTGATAGAAGGTGCATTTGTAATATTATACTTAAAGTTGGCAGTGCTCTGTTTTAAACAATTGCTACTAATAACCACCATCCATGTTTGATCGATAGCAATCTGCTGCAATTGGATGTCATTAAATGTAGAAGTCAGAATTGCCTATTTTGTTTTCCAAATTCCTTAAAGTTACATCACAGAAATCTATTTTTCCCTTATACACAGGTAATTGTAAAATGTTATTACAATGTTGATCAGTATGTTTAAAGAGGGAGTGTTAGGATCAGCAATCTTTAAGAAATCCAGCAAAGTCAAAGAATGAGTCCACTGCCTCGAACATTTCCTTATTTATTGCTCTCTTTATTTTGTTTTAACTGAATATTGATGACATCATCAGGAGCTAATGTTTGGCGAAGTTACTGAGCCCAGCACTGTCCATCAGCTGAATTAATACCAGTGCAGGTATAATCACATGTGAAATTACTGAGGAATTGTGTTTTTGCAACTATGAGTGTTTCATACCCTCCCACATTCAGACTTACTAACCCCCTGCTGGCATGTTTCCTTTAAAGAACAAGCCTGCATTTATATAGTATCTTTCACATCCTCAGGACATCCCAAAGTGCTTTGCAGGCAATTAATTACTTTTTTTGGTATATAGTCACTATTGTTATTTAGCATCAGCCATTTTGAATACAGCAAAGTCCTAGGTTCTCCCGATCAGTCACCGTAACTTTGATGGGAATTCTATTCGCACTGTTTATCTGGGCTTTTGTAACACACGTCTGTCAACGTAAGAAGGAGCAGGGCCTTCCTATGTCTGGAGGTTCTGTTTTCCCGGCCTTCAATGGAACCAAGAAGTTCTCCCATGGGTGGATCTGAGCACTTGCACTGGGATGTGCCCCTATCTGGATTTTCAGGGCCATTGTAACCTGTTTTGGAAGAACAGCAAGGCCACCGAAAAGTATAAAATTGATTCACTGAGATTGATTCAAGGGATGAGAAGCTCTAGTTATGAGGGGAGACGAGAGAGACTGGGACTATCATCACTAAAACAGACAGTTAAGAGGCGATTTAATAGAGAAATTTAAAATTGAGATGTTTTTATAAAAGGTAAATAGAGAAAGATAACGGAGGAGAAATTCAGGAGCGCCCAAAGCTGGAAAAATTAGCGCCATGCGCTAATGAGTCCCAGCTTTTTCTAAATTCTGTGTTTGCGCTCCAGGAAGGGAGTGCAGCACTAAATCAAGCACTCCACTTCCTTCCTGGCGCTTTAAAGGACGCAGGCTTGGCAGTAGATGTGCAGCACTGCACAATGGGCCATGCAGCGCTGCCACAAGGGAAGGGCCATTGCTGCAGGCTCTGCATTGGGACCAGTTAGCTGGTCCCCTACAGCAGCCGCAATCCATCCCGATCAGCCCCATGCACACCAGCAGAGTGCTGGGCTGATCGACCGCAGCCCAGGAACAATGGGAAAAAAATCCATTTATGTGACGTAAACATTTTTCTCCTACCCACGCCAACATTCCCTTTTACTTGAGCCTCCGAAGCTCCCAATCTCCCAAACAACGCCTCAATGCAACTGTCGGTGTTTTTGCCCGCCAATGTTGCACGGGGTGGAGCCAAAGTTCAGGTCCAGGGCGCTACCGGGGCGATAAGCACGGCAATGAAGTCACAATCTCCGGGCGCAGGAGATCAGCGCGCAATATCTTACCGCTGCCACAAACCTCTCGCCCAAGTTAGTGGGAGTCGTTCATCTAGCTGCGCTCGGTCAGGAAGCGCTAAAGTGGCCAATTTCCTCTGCTTAGTGAGTCAATAACTAGAAGCCATAAATTTAAGGTCATCACCAAAAGAACAAAGAGAGAGGTGAGAAGAAATGATTTTCTACAGAGGGTTGTTAGGACATGGAATGCATTACCAGAAATAGTGGTAGAAGCAGAACTGTCATAGCTTATAAAAGAGAAATGAGTAAGTATTTGAAATAAAAAATATGCAATGATGCAGAGACAGGGTAGGGAAAAAGAACTAGGTGAACAGCTCTTGCACAGAGTTGGCAATGGCATGATGGTCCCAACAGCCTCCTCTGTGCTGTAAAATTCTATGATCCTATATCAAGCTTAATTTTGTCCCCTTCCCCCGCCATCATTTCCTTCCCTCCTTTCCTGAGCCATCAATCAGTGGGCACCAATCCCGTCGCATAACTTGCCCAAGTCGTCAATCTTCATACGTGAGCCTAGATTGTAAGTGTTGTCAGACTATTCGATCAGCGCCAATCCCAGTTCTGTTATCACCCGCCATCCACAGACATACATTCTCAAGCTTTTAATTTAACGTCTTTAAAAACAGCACTGGGTGAAAAGATTGTTGCCACCTCTTGAATGAGTCGTTTGTTTACATACAATGTACCTTCAAGAATAATTAGTGTGACTTAGCCAAAATATGGGGTCTTTTCAGATATAAAAATAAATTGTTTGTTTACTCACTGTTAATAAAAGGTTTCTGATTTCCCAATGTTGGATCAGCCATTATAATGAGCTGATAAACGGTGGCTAAATGATGCCTCTAGAGATTGGCCGTGTACCTGTGGGTTCTCTTCCTGTTTATTTAATGCGGGTTTTCTTTCCCAGTCAGTTCTGGTCCACATGCTGTCTTTGACAGCATCATTACTTTTGGCAGCCTTTTTAATAACGAGCTCTGAAACACCTGCCTCTGCGGCACCACCAGTTCTCAGCAATCTACATCTCTTTGTATCGGGGATAGTTACAATTTAATAGAGAGGTTTTGGCAGCTGTCATCAAGTAATCAGCAACCGCTACATTCACTAATGAGCACCAATATTATATAGATAATCAGAATTTGGGTACATTTGTATATATTCAATTAAATCCCAAAAGATACAGATCACTTAACTGTAATTGACTTAAAATTTACTATGGTAAGCATCTCCAAATATTAGAGAAGACAAATTCCATTTCAGGCAACAGGAAAGAGATTAACAAGATAAACATTTCTTTTTCTACATATATTTCAGGCAAGAGGGTCTTTTTGTAATGTTTCTACATTTTCACTGTGATACTGAGAGGGTTGTAGTTTGGGGTGTTTGCGAGGAACACTGATGCTCTTTGCCTCGCCACACTTTAATTGTGTGTTCCTGCTGGATAATTCACAGTGCCATTGATTACAATCATGGAGAAGTTCAAAAATATCCATCTTCCCCCATTCCAGCTGCTATGACCAAAATTCCCTGGATTCTGGGGCGGTCCCAGCAGATTGGAAAACCACAAATGTAACGCCCCTATTCAAGAAAGGAGGGAGACAGAAAGCAGGAAACTATAGGCCAGTTAGCCTAACATCTGTCGTTGGGAAAATGCTGGAGTCCATTATTAAGGAAGTAGTAGCAGGACATTTAGAAAATCATAATTCAATCAAGCAGAGTCAGCATGCTTTTATGAAAGGGAAATCATGTTTGACAAATTTGCTAGAGTTCTTTGAGGATGTAACGAGCAGGGTGGATAAAGGGGGACCAGTAGATGTAGTGTATTTGGATTTCCAAAAGGCATTCAATAAGGTGCTTATTGGTTACTGCACAAGATAAGAGCTCACGGGGTTGGAGATAATATATTAGGATGATATATTAGAAGATTGACAAACTAACAGAAAACAGAGAGTTGGGATAAATGGGTAATTTTCAGGTCAGCAAACTGTAACTAGTGGGGTGCCACAGCGATCAATGCTGGTGCCTGAACTATTTATAATCTATATTAATTACTTGGATGAAGGGACTGAGTCTAATGTAGCCAAATTTGCTGATGATACAAAGATAGGAAGGAAAGCTAGTTTTGAAGAGGACACAAAGAATCTGCAAAGGATATAGATAGGTTAAGTGAGTGGGAAAACATTTGGCAGATGGAGTATAATGTGGGAAAATGTGAGCTTATCCACTTTGGTAGGAAGAATAAAAAAATCAAATTACTTAAATGGAGAGAGACTACAAAACACTGCAGTACAGAGGGGGTCCTTGTACATGAAACTCTTTTGGAGTTTACCTGTAAAACATAAACATTAATCGGTGCCACCCGACCTGGATGACACACCAGATATTTACAAGGCCGTTTTTTTTTGGGCACTAAAATCAAATTTTTTTTTCCTCCAGTGCCCCCTATAAAAGGGGAGGGGGACACTAAAAGCACCGGCAATTAAAACAAATTAAACTTTAAAACGTAAAATCAAATTAAAATTTGGTTGCCGGGCGTGATGATGCACTCCAGTCCCTCCGGTGCCCACCTCTCGCGGAAGGCCGCGAGCGTACCGGTGGACACCGCGTGCTGCATCTCCAAGGACACCCTGGACCGGATGCAAGAGTGGAAGAGAGGCAGGCAGTCAGGTTGAACGACCCCCTCGACCGCCCGCTGCCTGGACTGGCTGATGGCACCCTTGGCCGTGCCCAGGAGCAGTCCTACGAGGAGGCCCTCGGACCTACCCGCTCCCCTCCGCACAGGGTGCCCAAAGATCAGGAGAGTGGGACTGAAGTGCAGCCAGAATTTCAGGAGCAGCCCCTTTAAATAATGAAACAGGGGCTGCAACCTCGTGCACTCAATAAAATCATGGAACACGGACTCCTCCAGACCGCAGAAATTGCAGGCGGCCTGGGAGTCCGTGAACCGGCTTAAAAATTTGTTGCACGGCACTGCTCCGTGGACCACCCTCCAGGCCAAGTCCCCGATGAATAGTGGGAGGACTCCCGCATAGAGTGCCCTCCATCGGGGACCCCTGCCTCCTCCGGACGGCAAGATGGTACGCCATGGCGTGTCCGGACAGCCGGCGAGGATGGCAAAGTTGAGCGTGCAGGAGCAGCCCGTACAGGAAACCCCTCCGCGCGGAACTGAAAGGCACGGAGGGGATTTCCCCGAGGCAGCTCAAGTTGTGAGGCGCCGGCCCCCGAGGGAGGTTCCGGGGTTTGGCGCCAATGAGGAATTCCGTCCGGACGGGGGTCAGTTCGGACGGGATCTCCCCACGTGCTTGAGCCTCCTCGATGCACCTAACAGAGTCAGGGCCCAAAGCTGTTTTTAGCGACTCGATAGCTTCGGCCGCGTGGCGGACGTCTGCTGAATTTAGGCGCCGCGCCAGCGTGCCTGGCGCCATCCAGCCCGCTCGTCCGCCATCGAGCAGGTCCCTGACCCTGGTCACCTCACCAGCCACAGCCCTCTCTTCCGACCGCCACATAAAACCTCGGTCGTGGAGGTACGGATTCCCGAGCAGCGGCTCCTGCAGGACGGCCGCCACTCCAGCCGGCGGAGAGCTGCGCTTGGTGGAGACTTTGTTCCAGACCCTGATGAGTTCCTTGTAAAAGACAGGCAGCTCCCGGAGGACGGTCCTGACACTCCCCAAGTTCACAAACAGGAGCTGCGTGTCGTAATTGAGGTCGCGCTGCTGGCGGAAGAAATACCTCGCCAGAGCGCACCACCTAGGAGGGGGCTCGACGTAAAGGTATCTCTGCAGGGTCTGAAGACGGAAAGTCGCGAGCTGGGCGCTGACGCACACCAACGATTGACCGCCCTCCTAAAGCGGGAGACTCAAGACCGCGGCAGAGACCCAGTGCTTCCTGTTGTTCCAGAAGAAGTCCACCAGCTTCTTCTGTATCTTGGCGACAAACGCAGGGGGGAGGGGTCAAAGTGACCAGCCGGTACCACAACATTGCGGCCACCAGCTGGTTTATGACTAGCGCTCGACCCCTGTAGGACAGCACTCGGAGCAGTCCTGTCCAGCGCCCTAGGCGAGCGGCGACCTTGGCCTCCAGCTCCTGCCAGTTCGCCGGCCAGGCTCCCTCGTCGGGGCTAAGGTAGACTCCCAGATAGAGATGGGTCGTGCTCCAGGCAAAAGGCCTGAGCTCCTCCGGCAGGGAGTCCACCCGCCACTGACCCACCAGGAGTCCGGAACATTTCTCCCAGTTGATCCTGGCGGAGGACGCGGCCGAGTAAATCTCCTGGCACTCACGCATCCTCCGCAGGTCAGCGGGATCCTCTACCGCGAGGAGCACGTCATCGGCGTAAGCCGAGAGGACGACCTCCACGCCCGGCCCTTGCAGAGCCAGTCCCGTCAAC
Organism: Pristiophorus japonicus; assembly: GCF_044704955.1. Lineage (NCBI taxonomy): Eukaryota > Metazoa > Chordata > Chondrichthyes > Pristiophoridae > Pristiophorus > Pristiophorus japonicus. The sequence continues at coordinate 53,450,515 of NC_091985.1, forward strand.
CTCGTCCGCAGGAGGCGCAGGAAAGGCTCCACGCAGATGGCATATAACTGGTCGGACATGGGGCATCCCTGGCGCACCCCTCTCCTAAAGCGAAGGGGCGCCATCAAGGACCCGCTAACCTTAATCAGACACTCCGCGGCGGCGTACAAAAGTCGGATCCGGGCGACGAAATGCGTCTTGAACCCGAAAGCGCGCAGAGTTCCGAGCAGATAGTCATGATCCACCCTGTTGAATGCCTTCTCTTGGTCGAGAGATAGGAAGGCGACCGACAGACCAGCCTCCTGGGAATGATGGATGAGGTCCCGGACCAGATGGATGTTGTCGTGGATTGTCCGGCCCGGGACCGTGTAGGACTGGTCGGGGTGGATCATGTGGTCCAGCACGGCACCAAGGCGAGCAGACATCGCCCTGGCGAAGATTTTGTAGTCCGTGCTGAGGAGGGAGACCGGGCGCCAGTTCTTAAGGAGGCGGAGATCGCCCTTCTTAGGCAGCAGGACGATGACTGCCCTGCGCCAAGAGAGGGGCATCTCCCCGGTCGCCAGACTTTCCCCCAGGACCCGCGCGTAGTCGCTCCCCAGGACGTCCCAGAACGCCCTGTGGAACTCCACGGTCAGCCCGTCCAGCCCCGGGGTTTTTCCCCTCGAGAGCCGGTCGAGGGCACCGGTCAGCTCAGCCAGGCTTAGCAGCGCTTCCAGATTTTCGGCGCTCTCCGGGCTGACCTTCGGCAGGTCCTCACACAAAACTCTACGCGTTTCCTCGCTGGACGGATCCGGAGAGAACAGAGCCCCGTAATATTCACGGGCCCTGTTGTTGACGCCCTCCGGATCCGAGACGAGAGAGCCGTCGTCGGCCAGCAGCGTCAAGAGCTGCTTACGGACACTCTGTCTTTTTTCCAGCGAGTAGAAGGGGGAGCCGCGGTCCAGATCCCGCAGGAACCGGATCCGCGACCTCACGAACGCGCCTCTGGACCCGACGAGCTGCAGGTCCTTCAGCGCGGCCTTCTTCGCTTCGTACACCGTCCGCAGGGCCGGGTCCCCAACGACTTGACCGAGACGGGATTCCAGGTCGAGCACCTCTTTTTCTAGGCGCCCGACACTGGCTGCCCGCCTCTTGATCGACCCCCTCGCGTACTCTTGACAGAAGATGCGGACGTGAGCCTTGCCCACGTCCCACCATAGCCTCAAGGAGGGGAAGCCCCCCTGCTTCCTTCTCCAGTCAGCCCAGAAACGACGGAACGAGTCCTGGAACCGCACGTCCTCCAGCAGCTGGTTGTTAAAGTGCCAGTACGCAGACCCCGTCCTCGCGCGGAGCGAGCTCCGCCCACACCAGGTGGTGGTCCGAACACGACACCGGCTGCATGGAGGCCGCCGGGACGCAGGAAACGTACGCCCGAGACACGTAAAGGCGGTCGACTCTGGACCATCCTACTCCAGGCCTCACCCAAGTAAAGGCGCTGGAGTCGGGGTGGAGATTTCGCCAGACGTCCACCAAGTCGAAGGACCCGACCAGGTCCCTCAACTTCTGCATCGCCGTCATGCACTGCGGGGCACCGGAGCGGTCCCTCGCCTCGAGGGTGCAGTTAAAATCCCCCCCCCCCCCCGAGGACAATGCAGTCGCCGACGTCGACGGAGCCAAGAAGAGCGGACACCTCTTCAAAGAAGCGCGTTTGCTGCGGGCCGGGCTGAGGGGCGTACACGTTCACGAGATGGAGCGGCACGTGCCCCAGGCGAACCGTTACGTGCAGCAAGCGGCCTGGCACTGGCTCCTCGACCCCCAAGATCTCCGGCTGAAAATGCGGGCCCAGCAAGATGGCCACCCCACTAGAAGTGGCAGTGAGGTGGCTCATGCGGACCTCTCCTTGCCATTCCAGGAGCCACGTGGCTTCGTCTCCCGGAACCGTGTGGGTTTCTTGCAGGAAGCACACCGCATATTTCCCCTCCCGCAGGAGCGAAAAATTGTCAAATCTACGGCGTGCCCCTCTGCCGCCGTTGATGTTGAGGCTGGCTATGGTTATCTTCATGGCAAAAGCATAGTGCAACCTCTACCTTAACCTATTGTGGGGGAGGGAGCGGAGTCTTTTGTTGAACTCCACTCCCTCCGCAGCCCAGCGAGGAGTACCTCGAGCTCGCGCAGCTCAAGGTGTTGTGCCTTTGTCAAGGGCCCGCCCGCGGCCAAGGTTTTAGTGGCGGCGCGGACGGACCCCTTGATCAGCTCTGGCTCGGACCATTTTTCCAGGGCCAGTTGGGCTTGGTTGCAGCGACCCCGGCTCTGAGCCAAAAAGTCCCGGAGTTCCTTTGCAGGAATGAGGAGGGTCTCAGCGGCGGCCGCGAGCAGATCCACCGCCTACCTGGCGGTGGTCTCTAGATTTTCTCCCGTGTCCCCCACCGAGTCCCCGTCCTCCTCCGGGAGGTGGCCGCCAGCAGCCGGCCCATCGACCGCACAAGGTACGGCAAATGACCCGGCCGCTCCAACCGGCCCTGGCTCTGCCCCGATCCCACCCCCAGGATCATCGGCAGAGGAGACCCCACTGGGCTCTTTTAAAAATGGTGCTGAGTCGGGAAACGACAGCGGAAGGGGTTCCCCCTCCGCCCCAGGAACCGGGGAACAAGGAGAGACCCGGCCATAGGAAATCCCCAGGCCCTCCAAGTGCCCCAGCTCCAAAGTAGGGGGCGAGGGTGGGTGTTCCTCCCCCTCCCCGCTGCCACCCCCCGGCCCAGCATGTACAGTTTCATTAAAATCCTTAATTCCAGTTTCTGCCGGGTCGAGCGACTCCCGGGGGAAGTTGATTAATAGCTGGGCGGGCTCAGGTTCGGCCTTTTCGGCCCCGCCCGCCTCAGTCCCCGGGACGCCCGGCCCGGCGGCAATGCATTCCTCCGCGGGCCCCACGCCCCCCACGGCAGGCAGATCCTCCACGCCATCCCCGGGAGGCCTCGACTGTCTCACCCTCCCCGGGGACAGACTCCTCTCGCCGACAGCGCAGCTTGGGGGTGCTGGTGGGGGACGCGGGACACGCGGCGGGCACCGACTCCTCCGTGGAGGGATGTTGTTCCCCCTCATCGGAGCGGCGCCTCCTTTTGTTCCTGGGGATGCGCGGAGGCAGGGAGACCTCCATGTCTGCCGAGGCCTCCCGCTCCACCTCCCCCCCTTTTTCTTTTCTTGCCCGCGCCCGAGCCCCTCTGCGGTATTGGTCAAGGGCTCGGGCACGGGCTCAGGGCACCCCGCGCTCGCCGGTGACTGGGTTGGGCTGAGCGTGGTGGTCAAGCTGTCTGGCGCACCGAGGGGACCCGCCTCGAGATGTTTCGCCTTCCTCCGCGCCTTCCTTCCGATCGGACTCTCTCCCTCCCCCCCGCCAGAAGCCGTGAAAGCAAGGGCCCCCGGCGATACCCGCGCACCTACGGCTCCCGGCACGCGGACGCAACTAGGGGGAGGGGTGGCGGCGGCGCCAGCCTTGGCCGCCTTCGGTGGTTTGGCGGCCTTGGAGGCGGGGCAGTTCTTACGAACGTGCCCCACCTCCCTGCAGGCATGGCACCGCATGCCGTCCGACGTCCAGAAGACGCGGTAGGCAGTCCCCTCGTGCACCACATTAAAATTCCCCTCCGTCGTCTCCTCCCGCGCCAGCCGGACAAAGAGCTGGCGGCGGAAGGAGAACACGTGGCGCAGGCCATTCTCCCTGAGGCCGAGCGGTATGGGGTTGATCCCCGACCTTACCTCCCGCAGTTGGTGTAGGTGAGGGAGGAGGAGCTCAGCGGGAACAAAGGTCGGGACGTTTGAAACGATGACCCTCTGCGTGGTGGCCTCGAGAGGGTCCACCGGCAGGAACGTCCTGCCCACCGTGAGCCCCTTTTCGAGGGCCAGGGACACCGCCCGCTCCGACCCAAGGAAGAACACGGCCTTCCCAGACATCTTGGAGGCCGCGACAATGGCTGAGGGGCCGACTACCCCAGCCATCGCCCGCACACACTCCTCAATGCTCATTGTGGGGTGAGTGTAGCTCCTGACCCTGTGTTTCTTAGTTATGAGTCTGAATGGTGGCAGGGCAGCAGGTGGCGCAGGAGATGCCGTGGATGTGGACACCGCCTGCGCATATGACCTTGCTGGCCCTGCCACCGGCGTGGATGGGGTCGCCATCACGGGGTCCCTTTAAGGGCCACACCCACCCCAGTCACAGGCCTTAATGGTCTTTATTGGCCTCGTTTGTGTTTTGAGCAGAGGGAGCTCTGAAAGTGGCACACCTCTCCCCTAGTTAACGATTGGGGAGGGGCCTTGTTCCCTCTGCTCAGTGTCTTAATTGTTTTGTTTTTTTTAAATTAGGAGGAAGGGCTCTCAGAGAGAGAGGGGAGAGACAGAGAGAGAGAGATAGAGAAAAGGGGGTGTGGGAAAGAGGGAGGCTGCGAGGGCAGGTCTCCCCTCACAGCAATGGGTGGGTGCACTCCCCAGATGGCAAAAAACAAAGCACAGTCTTTGGAGTGGTCTTCAGGTGGGGGGAGAAGATGTCTTCACCTGGGGCAGCTAGAGCCACCCAGGCACACACTCCCAACGATGTTCAATAGGTGATTAAATATTCTTCAGCCAGGTAGCTCCAGCTATCCCAGGCTAGGCAATGGGGGAGGGGTGTTTCAATTGTGTGGGGGGCCTAGTTGTAAGCAAGGCCCCCACACACACCCCCCGCGATGTTCCGGCCCTCAGTGGTCTTCTTTCCTCCCCCCACCGATACAACAAAGTCTATTGGGGAATGCACCAAAACACACCCACCTGTTGAAGATGTGGAAATGACTCTCCCTCCTTCCACACTGGATGGTGCTTCCTCAGGTTGTTCTTTCCCCCTCCCTCCAACTCTCTGTAGTTGTAATAAATGATAATTGTTCAGCTCTCCACCTCTCCCTCCGGTTGTTGTATTGTAGCAAGCTAGCCCTTTCCTCCTCTTCCTGGGCTGGTCTCAAGGCCTTCCAAGGCAGGAGCAAAAGTTGATAGCTCCTTCTCTCACTGCTCACTCAGCCAACTGAGCAGGACACACCTCCACTGCTCCACCATTGGTACATGAAACACAAAAAATTAGCATGCAGGTGCAGCAAGTAATTGAGTTGGTTGCAGGTCACCTTCATAGCCAGCAATGCTGATGATGAGGATCTGCAGAATGAGGCAACCTCCCCTTTAAGAGCTGGAATGGGCCAGTGTGAAACATCATTGCTGAATGCATTGCACCTGAAATTCATTATCGCTCTGCTGGTAGCTGCCCTATAGCACCCTACTGAGGTCATTAGTGCTTGATTTAGCACTCTAGTTCTTTCCCGGAGTACTAACAGCCAATTTAGGGGAAGCTCAGAATCATTATCGCCTGGAACTAATTTTTCAAAATTTCAAAAATTAGTGCTCCAAATTGGGTGTTACTGAATTTCGAGTCCCTTAAATCTGTGTCCTCTGCTTACCAACCCTTCTGGCACGGAAAACGTTTCTCCTTATCTATGCTATCAAAACCATTTATGATTTTGAAAACCTTTATCAAATTTCCTCTTAACCGTCTCTGCTTTAAGGAGAACAACGCCAGCTTCTCCAATCTCTCCACATAACTAACTTCCCTAATCCCTAGTACCATTCTAGTAAATCTTTTCTGCACCCTCGATAAGACCTCGACGTCCTTCCTAAAGTTCTGAATTGAACACAATACTTCAGTTGAGGCCTAACCAGTGTTTTATTAAAGGTTTAGCATAACTTTGTATGCCTCTATTAATAAATACCCAGAATCCCGTATGCTCTTTTAACAGCCTTCACAACTTGTCCAACCATCTTTAAAGATGTGTGTACACCCCAGGTCTTTCCGTTCCTGCACCCCCTTTAAAATTGTACCAGTTAGTTTCTATTGCCTCCCCTCATTCTTCCTACAAAATTGCATCACATCACACTTCTCTGCACTAAATTTAATCTGCCATGCGTCTGTCCATTTCACCAGGCTGTTTATGTCCTCCTGAAATCTGTTACTATCCTCCTCATTGTTTACTACATTTCCAAGTTTTGTGTGATCTGCAAACTTTGAAGTGATGCCCTGTACACTCAAGTCTAGGTCATTAATAATATCAAAAAGAGCAATGGTCCTAATACCGACCCCTGGGTGACACCACTGCATACCACCCTCCAGTCTGAAAAACAACTGTTCACCACTACTTTCTGCTTTCTGTCCCTTCGCTAATTTTGTATCCACACTGCCACTGTCCCATGGGCTTTAATTGTGGTAATAAGTTTATTATATGGTACTTTGTCAAACGCCTCTTGAAAGTCCATATACATAACATCAACCACACTACTCTCATCAACCCTCCTCACTATTTCATTAAAGAACTCGATCATCCCTGACTTGGAAATATATTGCCGTTCCTTCATCGTTGCTGGGTCAAAATCCTGGAACTCCCTCCTTAACAGCACTGTTGGAGTACCTTCACCACACGGACTGCAGCGGTTCAAGGCAGCGGGCTCACCACCAACTCCTCAAGGGCAATTATGGATGGGCAATAAATGCTGGCCTTGCCAGTGACGCCCATATCCCAGGAATGAAAAAAAAAGTTAATCAAACCTGATGTGCCTTTAACAAATCCATGTTGTTTTCATTTAATATTTTTCTAAATGCAAATTAATTTTGTCCTGGATTACTGTCTCTAAAAGTTTCCCCACTACCGACATTAGGCTAACTGGTCTGTAGTTGCTGGGTTTATGCCTATCCTATTTTTTTAACCAGGGGTGTAACATTTGCCAATTTTCCATTCATTTGGTATCATCCCCATATCTTAGGAGAATTGGAAGATTGTGACCGGAGTCTCTGCAATTTCCACCCTTACTTCCCTTAGTAACCTAGGATGTATCCTATCCAGACCGGGTGAGAGTAGGCAATGGTAATGCATGTAGATGCAATTTATCTAGACTTTCAAAATGCCTTTGATAAGTTACCCCATAATAGACCGATAAATAAGGGGACAAGTAACAGAATGGATAGCTAGCTGGCTTCAAGACAGAAAGCAGAGAGTAGGAGTAAAGGATAGCTATTCACAGTGGCAGAAGGTGGATAATGGTGTTCCATAAGGATCATTGATGGGACACTGTTGTTCGCAATTTATATTAACGATTTAAACTTTGGAATCAAAAATACCATTTCTAAATTTGCGGATGACACCAAATTGGGGGGGATAGTCAATACTGAGAAGGACTGCAACAAATTACAGGAGGACATTAATAAACTTGTAGAATGGGCATATAATTGGCAAATGCAGTTCAACACAGATATTACATTTTGGTAGTAAGAATGGGGAGATCACTTATTACTTGGAGGGTGCGAATCTAGGTGGGGTAGAGGAACAAAGGGATCTCAGAATACAAATACACAAATCACAAAAGTTGCGACACAGATTAGCAAGGCCATAAAAAAGCAAACCAAGCACTTGGGTTTATTTTTTAGAGCTATAGAATTGAAAAGTTGGGAAGTCATGCTAAACCTGCATCAAACCTTGGTTAGACCACACTTAGAGTATTTCGTACAGTTCTGGTTGGCATATTATAAAAAGGATATAGAGGCACTAAAGAGGGTGCAGATTTACAAGGATAATACCAGAAATACGAGAGTACACATATTAGGAATGGATGTACAGGCTGGGTCTCTTTTCTCTTGAAAAAAGAAGGCTAAGGGGTGACCTAATAGGAGGTCTTTAAAATTATGAAATGTTTTGATAGAGTGGAGACAGAGAGAATGTTTCCACTTGTGGGGAAGAGTATAACTAGAGGACATCATTATCAGATAGTCACCAAGAAATCCAATAGGAATTCAGAAGAAATTCTTTTACCCAAAGAGTGGTGAGAATGTGGAACTCACTACCACAGGGATTGGGTGAAGTGAATAGTATAGATGCATTTAAGGGGAGGCTAGACAAGCATATGAGGAAGACGGGGAATAGATGGTTATTATAGTGTATGTAGGCACCTCTAGTAATGACTCCACGAGGCAGGGTATGATACTTAAACTGTGTCGACCTGTAGTCCTTTATTTGCAGCTCCTGAGTGACGACAACAAGCTGTGAGTTCCCTTTTATACTGGGTTACCTGCCGTGTGCAGGCAACTTCTAGGTCTCCAGCAGCAGCACCCTCTGGTGTACTGGTAAGGTGTGTACAGTATAAGGGTACATTCAATGTGGCATAACAGTGTTACAGACATCACACAGTAAACAGGCACAACAATTATGCTGATAGATTTAGATGAGGAAAGACGGGAGGAAGCTCGAGTGGAGCATAAACGCTGGCTTGGACTCGTTGGGCCAAATGGCCTGTTTCTGTGCCATATACCCTATGTAATCCTATGAGCTTCTTGAATATTGTTGGAGCTGCACTCAACCAGGCAAGTAGAAAGTATTCTATCACACTCCTGACTTGTAGATTGTGGAAAAGCTTTGGGGAGTCAGGAGGTGAGTCACTTGCCGCAGAACACCCAGCCTCTGACCTGCTCTTGGAGTCACAGTATTTATGTGGCTGGTCCAGTTAAGTTTCTGATGCTGGGAGATATGTGAGAGTGGTTTGAGGGGACAGGTCCTTTGAATTTTGTTTTGGGATAGAACCTATACAACACCACATCAAAACAGAAGGTTAAAAACATCTTTTTATATATCTAATTGTTACCGCCATCATTTCTTCACTTCTTTCATCCACTTTTAGGCTTCACTCAGTCTGAAAGAACAGTTGCGTGACCGGCTCCCAAATAAGTGCAAGCTAATTATTTAGAATTATCAGGGAGCTGCTTGGATGATTTCCTTTTCTTCACTGTGGAGAAGGACCGAGCCTCCATTCTAATTTGGTGCTATTGGTACAGTTTCGAACAGGCACTCTGTGTATAGAACGATGAGCATGGATCTGTGTCTTACCACAGCTGCCCCCAAAAGTTTGTCGCCATCCTCCGCCTGCTCCATGATGACATGCAGGCCGTGATACTGACCAACGGATCCACCACAGACCAAATCCATGTCCAGACCGGGGTCAAACAGGGCTGCGTCATCGCGCCAACCCTCTTCTCGATCTCCCTCGCTGCAATGCTCCACCTCACACTCAACAAGCTCCCCGCTAGAGTGGAACTAAACTACAGAACCAATGGGAACCTGTTCAACCTTCATTGCCTCCAGGCCAGATCCAAGACCGTCCCATCCTGTCGTCAAGCTACAGTACGCGGACGATGCTTGCGTTTGCGCACATTCAGAGGCTGAATCCAAAACATAATCAACATCTTCACCAAGGTGTACGAAAGCATGGGCCTTACATTAAACATCCATAAGACAAAGGTCCTCCACCAACCTGACCCCGCCATGCAGCACTGCCCCCCAGTCATCAAGATCCAGGGCGTAGCCCTGGACAACGTGGACCACTTTCCATACCTCTGGAGCTATTATTAGCAAGGGCAGACATCGACGACAAGGTTCAACACCGCCTCCAGTGCGCCAGTGCAGCCTTTGGCCACCTGAGGAAGACAGTGTTCGAAGATCAGGCCCTCAAATCTGCCACCAAGTTTATGGTATTTAAGGCTGTAGTGATACCTGCCCTCCTGTATGGCTCAGAGATGTGGACCATATACAGTAGATCCCTCAAATTGCTGGAGAAATACCACCAACGATGTCTCCGCAAGATCCTGCAAATCCCCTGGGAGGACAGACGCACCAACGTTGGTGTCCTCGATCAGGTCAACAATCCCAGCATTGAAGCACTGACTACACTCGACCAGCTCCATTGGGGGGACCACATTATTGACATACCTGACACAAGACTCCCAAAGCAAGCGCTCTACTCGGAACTCCTACACAGCAAGCGAGTCCCAGGTGGGCAGAGGAAACGTTTCAAGGACACCCTCAAAGCCTCCTTGATAAAATGCATGATAAGATGATATCTGAGATTCCCTGGCCAAAGGCCGCCCTAAGTGGAGGAAGAGCATCAAGTGGAGGGTGCTGAGCACCTTGAGTCTCGTCGTCGCGAGCACGCAGAAAGCAAGCGCAGGCAGCGTAAGGAACGTGTGGCAAACTAGATTCCCCACCCACCTTTTCCTTGAACAACTGGCTGTCCCACCTGTGACAGACTGTAATTCCCGTATTGAACTGTTCAGTCACCTAAGAACCCACTTTTAGTGTGGAAGCAAATCTTCCTCGATTTTGAGAGACTGCCTATGATGGGTGTCTTACCACTCTGTGGTGCAGCCTATCGTTCCACCAATGTCATCATCTCATCATAGGCAGTCCCTCAGAATCGAGGAAGACTTGCTTCCACTCCTGGGAATGAAGGCCGATAAATCCGCAGGGCCTGATAGTCTGCATCCCAGAGTACTTAAGGAAGTAGCCCTAGAAATAGTGGATGCATTGGTGATCATTTTCCAACAGTTTATCGACTCTGATCATTTCTTACGGACTGGAAGGTAGCTAATGTAACACCACCTTTTTAAAAAATGAGGCAGAGAGAAAACAGGGAATTATAGACCGGTTAGCCTGACACCAGTAGTGGGGAAAATGTTGGAATCAATTGTTAAAGATGAAATAGCAGCGCATTTGGAAAGCAGTGACAGGATCGGTCCAAGTCAGCATGGATTTATGAAAGGGAAATCATGCTTGACAAATCTTCTAGAATTTTTTGTGGTTGTAACAAGTAGAGTGGACAAGGGAGAACCAGTGGATGTGGTGTATTTGGATTTCAAAAGGCTTTTGACAAGGTCTCACACAAGAGATTGGTGTGCAAAATTAAAGCACATGGTATTGGGGGTAATGTATTGATGTGGATAGAGAAATGGTTGGCAGACAGGAAGCAGAGAGTAGGGATAAGCTGGTCCTTCTCAGAATGGCAGGCAGTGACTAGTGGGATGCCGCAAGGCTCAGTGCTGGGACCCCAGCTATTTACAATATACATCAATGATTTAGATGAAGTAATTGAGTGTAATATCTCTACATTTGCAGACGACACTAAGCTGCGTGGCGGTGTGAGCTGTGAGGAGGATGCTAAGAGGCTGCAGGGTGACTTGGACATGGAAACATAGAAACATAGAAAATAGGTGCAGGAGTAGGCCATTCGGTCCTTCGAGCCTGCACCACCATTCAATAAGATCATGGCTGATCATTCACCTCAGTACCCTTTCCTGCTTTCTCTCCATACCCCTTGATCACGTTAGCCGTAAGGGCCATATCTAACGCCCTCTTGAATATATCCAATGAACTGGCATTAACAACTCTCTGCGGCAGAGAATTCCACAGGTTAACAACTCTCCGAGTGAAGAAGTTTCTCTTCATCTCAGTCCTAAATGGCTTACCCCTTATCCTTAGAATATGTCCCCTGGTTCTGGATTTCCCCAACATCGGGAACATTCTTCCTGCATCTAACCTGTCGAGTCCCGTCAGAATTTTATATGTTTCTATGAGATCCCCTCTCATCCTTTTAAACTCCAGTGAATACAGGCCCAGTCAATCCAGTCTCTCCTTATATGTCAGTTCTGTCATCCCGGGAATCAGTCTGGTGAACCTTCGCTGCACTCCCTCAATAGCAACATCCTTCCTCAGATTAGGAGACCAAAACTAACACAATATATCCAGGTGAGGCCTCACCAAAGCACAATACAACTACAGTAAGACCTCCCTGCTCCTATACTCAAATCCCCTAGCCATGAAGGCCAACATACAATTTGCCTTCTTCACCGCCTGCTGTACCTGCATGCCAACTTTCAATGACTGATGTACCATGACACCCAGGTCTCATTGCACCTCCCCTTTTCCTAATCTGTCGCCATTCAGATAATATGCTGCCTTCGTGTTTTTACCACCAAAGGGGATAACGTCACATTTATCCACATTAATGCAGTTGTATAGGGCCTTGATGAAGCCTCACCTGGAATATTGTGTTCAGTTTTGGTCTCCTAATCTGAAGAAGGATTAGGAGACCCTGTACTTGCTATTGAGGGAGTGCAGCGAAGGTTAACCAGACTGATTCCCGGGATGGCGGGACTGACGTATGAGGAGAGACTGGATCGACTGGGCATGTATTCACTGGAGTTTAGAAGAATGAGAGGGGATCTCATAAAAACATATAAAATTCTGACGGCACTGGACAGGTTAGATGCAGGAAGAACGTTCCCGATGTTGGGGAAGTCCAGAACCAGGGGTCACAGTCTAAGGATATGGGGTAAGCCATTTAGGACTTAGATGAGGAGAAACTTCTTCACTCAGAGAGTTGTTAATCTCTGGAATTTTCTTCCGCAGAAAGTTGTTGATGCCAGTTCATTGGATATATTCAAGAGGGAGTTAGATATGGTCCTTACGGCTAAAGTGATCAAGGGGTATGGAGAGAAAGCAGGAAAGGGGTACTGAGGTGAATGATCAGCCATGATCTTATTGAATGGTGGTGCAGGCTCGAAGAGCCGAATGGCCTACTCCTGCACCTATTTTCTATGTTTCTTTGGTGGCTGAACAGTCCAATACGAGAGCCACAAACTCCATCACAGGTGGGACAGATAGTCGTTGAGGGAAAGGGTGGGTGGAACAGGTTTGCCGCACGCTCTTTCCGTTGCCTGTGCTTGATTTCTGCATGTTCTCGGCGTTGAGACTCAGGGGGCTCAGCGCCCCCCCGGATGCACTTCCTGCACTTAGGGTGGTCTTTGGCCAGGGACTCCCAGGTGTCAGTGAGGATGTCACACTTTATCAGGGAGGCTTTGAGGGTGTCCTTGTAGCATTTCCGCTGCCCACTTTTGGCTCATTTGCTGTGAAGGAATTCCGAGTAGAGCACTTGCTTTGGGAGTCTCGTGCCTGGCATGCAGACTATGTGGCCTGCCCAGCGGAGCTGATCAAATGTGGTCAGTGCTTCAATGCTGGGGATGTTGGCCTGGACGAGGACGCTGATGTTGGTGCATCTGTCCTCCCAGGGGATTTGTAGGATCTTGCGGAGACATCGTTGGTGATATTTCTCCAGCAACTTGAGGTGTCTGCTGTACATGGTCTATGTCTCTGAGCCATACAGGAGGGCAGGTATTACTACAGCCCTGTAGACCATGAGCTTGGTGGCAGATTTGAGGGTCTGATCTTCGAACACCCTTTTCCTCAGGTGGCTGAAGACTGCACTGGCGCACTGGAGGCGGTGTTGAATCGCGTCATCAATGTCAGCCCTTGTTGATAAGAGGCTCCCGAGATATGGGAAATGATTCACATTGTCCAGGGCCGCGCCGTAATCTTGATGACTGGGGGGCAGTGCTGTGCGGCGGGGATAGGCTGGTGGAGGACTTTTGTCTTATGGCTGTTTAGTGTAAGGCCCATGCTTTTGAACGCCTGAGTGAAGATGTTGGCCATGACTTGGAGTTCAGCCTATGAATGCGTCGCCGCATACTGTAGCTCGATGACAGAGGTTGGGACGGTCTTGGATGTGGTCTGGAGATGACAATGGTTGAACAGGTTCCCATTGGTTCTGCAGTTTAGTTCCACTCCAGCGGGGAGCTTTTTGAGTGTGAGGTGGAGCATGGCAGCGAGGAAGATTGAGAAGAGTGTTGGAGCGATGATGCAGCCCTGTTTGACCCCGGTTCAGACGTGGATTGGCCTGTAGTGGATCCATTGGTAAGGATCGTGGCTAGCAGGTCGTCATGGAGCAGGCGGAGGATGGTGACAAACTTTTGGGAGCAAGCCGAAACGAAGGAGGGCGCTCCATAGACCCTTGTGGTTGACAGTGTCAAAGGCCTTTGTAAGGTCAATGAAGGCCATGTACAAGGGTTGGTGCTGTTCCCTGCATTTTTTTTGCAGCTGTCGCACAATCCGCACTGTGATTCTGGGAGGAACTTCTTAGCTACAGGGAGAAGACGATTGAGGAGGATTGTGGCGACAACTTTCCCAGTGGCTGATACCAGGGAGATTCCTCTGTAGTTGCCGCAGTTGGACTTGTCCCCTTTTTTAAAGATGGTCACGATCACTGCATCTCTGAGATCTCCCGACATGTTCTCCTCCCTCCAGATGAGAGAGATGAGGTCATGTATTTCTGTCAACAGTGCCTCTCCGCCATACTTCAGTGCCTCAGCGGGGATTCCATCCGCTCCCATAGCCTTGTTGTTCTTAAGCTGTCTTATGGCTTTTTCTACCTCGTGCAGGGCTGGGGTTTTACTGAGATGGTTGCGGGTAGCATGTTGCGGGATGGAGTCGCGAACACTCGCGTCAAAGGCAGAGTATCAGTTGAGGAGATCTTCAAAGTGCTTCTTTCAGCTGGCCCTGACTGCCTCGGTGTCATTGATGAGTGTCTCCCCATTCTTGGTCAGCAGTGGGGTAAGGCATTGAGTGTTTGGGCCGTAGGTGGTCTTGACTGCGGTGAAAAATCCTCGCACATCATGGCTGTCAGTCAGCTGCTGTATCTCCTGTGCTTTCTTCATCCACAATCTGTTCTTTAGGTCGCAGGTTTTATGTTGGACCTTGGCCTTAAGCTGTCTGTAATGCTGCCTTGCTGCTCCCGAGTTGGGTTATTGTTTCAGTCTCAGAAATGCCCTGCACTTGCGATCTATTAGCTCTTGGATCTCCTGGTCATTCTCATCAAACCAGTCCTGGTGTTTCCTGGTTGAGTGACTGAGCGTCTCTTCACAGGCACTGGTACTGGAGGCCTGGAGGGCAGACCAAGCACTGTGGGCATTCTGCGTCTCGGGGTCATCAAGGCACGCCAGGTTAGCAGTGAGGTGCTGGCTGTATAGGGCTCTCTTAGCTGGGTTTTGAGTGCCCCGGCATTGATTTTTTTGTGGCACTGCTTCTGCTGCCGTCGCCGCTTTGGGACTATGTTGATGTTAATGATGGAACGGATTAGGCGGTGGTCTGTCCAGCAGTCGTCAGCTCCTGTCATGGCGCAGGTGATGCGCACATCCTTGTGATCCCTGGCTTGGACGATGACATAGTCAAGCAGGTGCAGTGTTTGGAGCAAGGGTGTTGCTACGTTGATGTCATGTATTCAACCAGCATTGTAACCCATGTATAAACTGACCTAAGTTGTACACCGTGAGAACACTGACCACTAGGTGGTGAACTTGTGGGAGACACTCCTAATCTAGATCTTCAGGTATAAAAGGGGAAGCTCCACACACTTCCTACACTTGAGTGCTATGAAATAAAGGACAGGTCACAGACTGACCTTCTCTCAAGCATGGGCCTCGTGTGCATTTATACTGTATAGTAAGGACGTATCAATGGCGACAAGAAACTGGGATTTAAACCACGCGAGCATGGCCACTAGCAGAACAGACGAGAGGTACTGTGTTAAGGAATGGTTGGGACAGAGATTCAACATTGTTAAAGCAGCACACAGTTCTCCAGGCAGACAAGGGCAGTCGGGCATGCCCCAACATGTAGTCGAACCCAGAGGTGGAGTTCGACAGAGACAATGGCAAGCTGAACAGCGATTCACGCCATTGCAAGGGACAATGCGGCCAGTAATGAGGCCATCAACACCTGTTAATGGCGCACTCAAGGGCAATAACAGGGGCAGTCAGGGATGATCGACTGGCAAGGGACCTTTTGTTTCAAACCGCAGCTCATGCTGGAGGCGTGGAGGCACACACTCAGCCGGAGTTTGCAGAGGTGAGCAAAATACCTGCAGAAATTGCAGAAATGAACGCTGGGGGAAATCGCTGGATGCTGAAGTTCAGCGAGTTCATGTGGAGCACGTATACAGTTCATACACCAGGACGCCACCGATAATGATGAAAGTGCTCCTCAATGGCATCCCAGTATCAATGGAGTTAGACACGGGGGCCAGCCAGTCCCTGATGGGTATCAAACAGTTTGACAAGTTGTGGGCATCCAAGGCCAGGAGGCCAAAATTATCGTCGATTGACGCACAGCTACGGACTTACACAAAGCAGATCATTCTGGTGCTAGGCAGCGCCACGGTAGTCGTGACCCACAAAGATTCGGAGAACAGATTGCCACTATGGATTGTCCCAGGGGACGGTCCCGCACTACTGGGGAGGAGTTGGCTTGCTGTCATGAACTGGAAATGGAGCGATGTCAATGCAATTTCCTCTGTGGAGCGAGTATCATGCTCACAGGTCCTGAAAAATTTGACTCATTATTTCAACCCGGCATTGGCACTTTCATGGGGGCCAAGGTAGTGATTCACATAAACCCGGACGCCAGACCAGTACACCACAAGGCCAGAGCGGTGCCGTATGTGATGCGGGAAAAGATTGAAGGCGAATTGGACCGCCTGTTGAGGGAAGGCATCATCTCGCCAGTCGAATTCAGTGACTGGGCGAGCCCGATTGTGCCGGTGCTCAAGGCGGATGGGTCGGTCAGGATATGTGGTGATTACAAGGCCACCATCAATCGGGTGTCACTCCAAGACCAGTACCCACTACCGAGAGCGGAGGATCTCTTTGCGACGCTATCCGGTGGCAAACTTTTTTCAAAATTTGACCTGACCTCAGCTTACATGATCCAGGAGCTGGTGAGTGAGTCGAAGAAGCTGACCACCATCACGACACACAAGGGGTTGTTTGAGTACAACAGATGTTCGTTCGGGATTCGCTCGGCCGCCGCGATCTTCCAACGAAATATGGAAAGCCTCCTCAAGTCGATTCCAGGGACGGTGGTTTTTCAGGACGACATCCTCATTACGGGTTACGATACTGAAGAACACCTCCACAACCTGGAGGAGGTGCTACACAGACTGGACCGGGTAGGGCTGCGACTGAAAAAGGCGAAGTGCGTCTTCCTAGCTCCAGAGGTAGAATTCCTGGGGATGAGGGTAGCAGCAGACGGGATCAACCCTACTGCGTCCAAGACAGAAGCAACCCAGAGAGCACCCAGACCCGTAACACGAAGGAGCTGCGTTCATTCCTGGGACTCCTGAACTATTTTGGTAACTTTCTTCCCAAATTGAGCAAGCTGCTAGAGCCGCTACACGTGTTCCTACGCAAAGGTCGAGAATGGGTCTGGGGGGACAGCCAGGTAAGGGCTTTTAATAGAGCACGTAATTTGTTATGTTCCAACAATCTGTTAACGCTATATGACCCATGTAAGAAACTTGTGTTAACGTGCGATGCGTCGTCCTATCGTGTCGGGTGTGTGTTGCAGCATGTCAATGCTAAGGGTCAGTTACAGCTGGTAGCTTATGCCTCCAGGAGTTTGTCCCAGGCAGAAAGGGGCTACGGATGGTAGAAAAGGAGGCGCTCGCATGTGTATATGCAGTAACGAAAATGCACCAGTACCTGTTTGGCAGGAAATTTGAGCTGGAGACAGATCACAAACCCCTAACGTCCCTTTTGGCCGACAACAAGGCCATAAATGCAAACGCATCGGCCCGCATACAGAGGTGGCCACTCAACGTTAGCCGTCTATGACTACACAATTCGGCACAGACCGGGCACCAAAAACTGCGCCGATGCACTCAGCAGGCTCCTACTAGCCACCACTGAGGGGGCTACTGAGCATGCTGCTGAGATGGTCATGGCTGTTGAAGCTTTCGGAAGCGAAGGCTCACCCGTGACAGCCTGTTAGATTAAAGTCTGGACAGACTGACCTTCTCTCAAGCATGGGCCTCATGTGCATTTATACTGTATAGCAAGGACGTATCAGTTGCCTTGTACTTGTCCCTCTGGTGGAACAAGGTGTTGGTGATGACAAGGTCATGTTGTAGATATTTTGTCAGGAGCAGGGTACCACTGGAGTTGGCTTTCCCTACCCCCTCTCTGCCGATTAAGCCTCCCCAGAGGGCTGTGTCCTTGCCAACCCTGGCATTGAAGTCACCAAGGAGGATCAGCTTGTCGTCTGCAGGGACGCGGGACAGGGATTTTGAGAGGCTGGAGTAAAAACCCTCTTTGGTCTCATCTGTCGCATTAAGTGTTGGGGTGTACACACTGATGACTGTGGCGCATTGATTCCGGGATAGGGTGAGTCGGTGAATCAGGAGACATTCATTAATTCTGCAGCGGGTCTCTGAGGCTCTTTTTTGATAGCGAAACTGACTCCATGGAGGCGGCATTCTTCCTCTGGTTTCCTTTTCCAGAAGAAGATGTAACCTCCACCTTGTTCCTTGAGCTGGCCTTCCCTGCCCGCCGGGTCTCGATTTTGACATCGAAGCGTCTAAGTTCCCGGGCAACTATGGCGGTGCGGCGATCCGGCCTGTCGCTGTTGGAGTTGTCCATGAGGGTCCTGACGTTCCAGGTCCCAAACTTCATGTTAAAGGAGTGGAAGCGGCCTGGGTGTGAGTTCTTTTAATGTGGGGTGGCCGTTGCACACCGGCTACCACACGGGCTTAGCTGAGCAAGGTTTTGGTCCAGTGGCAAGGGTCCAAGACGACTGGAGACCAGGCACCGCTGTGTGAGCCTAGTTGCCTATGGTGAAATGTTGGCCGCAAGCTCGTGAGATGGTAGGTGATCCAAGGACTTCAGGAAGGATGTGAAGGCCTCAGAGAGGGTGCAGAAAGATTTACAAGAATGGTTCCAGGGATGAAGGACTTCAGTTACATAGGCAGGCTGGAGAAGTTGTGGCTGTTCTCCTTAGAGCAGAGAAGGTTGAGAGGAGATTTGACAGAGGTGTTCAACATCATGAGGGATCGAGTCAAGCTGTATTATCAGGAATACTGACTTATCAATACTGGGGCTGCACAAGAATTTGGGAGCTCTGGGGATGGGGGGTCTATGTTTCTAAGTATTACGAGAAACTTTCAGGTTCCAGGAGGATTAGGATGGGAGTTCCCAGAACACTGAACAAGAGGGTTCTGCAAGCAGTGGGATAGGTCCTGTAATCTGGGATCATCAGCAGTGGGGTCGTGGAATCTGGCAGAAATGTATGTCTCGGTGTGGGAGTGTTGGAGCAGTCCTGGCATCAGGTAACATTGATAATGCAATCTAGGGTTTCATGAGCACTGTGAGGGCATCCTGGGATCAAGGAGAGTGATCAAGGAGTTCAGTTGGACTGGGGGTGGAGGGTTGGAACATGGGGGGAGCAGAATCTGGCAGTATTAGAGGGGAATCTTGTGACAAAGGGAAATCCGGGAGAAGGGGATGAGCATGCCCTGACATATCTCCCTGCCACCCTGTTCTGACCATCAGCCTCTTTTTCAAAGGGCTTTTTTGTGCTCGAAAGTACCTCCTCATTGCTTTCCCCATTGCCAATGGTTTATGTTGTGTATCTGTAAAGCATGCACTCCCATGTTCTGCCACCAGGGAGCGCATCCCCTGATGTCCCAAGGGATCCCAGCATCCCTTGGGAGCAGTGTATATAAGCCGGCCACTAAGGCCTGTTCCTCACTCTGGAGTATCTTAATAAAGACTGAGGTCACTGTTACTTTAACCTCCCTGTGTGCAGTCTCATCTGTGTTAGGAACACAATAACTGGCGACGAGTATACAAATCCAACGCAAAGATGCAACAAACTGTGGGCATCCTGGAGAAGTTCTCAGAGAATGAGGACTGGGAAGCCTATGTCGAACGGCTAGACCAGTACTTTGTAGGCAACGAGCTGGACGGAGAGGGAAGTGCTGCAAAAAGGAGAGCGGTCCTCCTCACGGTCTGCGGGGCACCGACCTACAGCCTCATGAAGAATCTTTTGGCTCCGGTGAAACCCACAGACAAGTCGTATGAGGAGCTGTGTACACTGGTTTGGGAGCATCTTAACCCGAGGGAGAACGTGTTGATGGCAAGATATCGGTTCTACACGTGCCAGTGATCTGAAGGTCAGGAAGTTGCGAGCTACGTTACTGAGCTAAGGCGACTTGCAGGACAATGTGAGTTTGTTGGCTACCTGGAGCAGATGCTCAGAGACTTTTTTGTACTGGGCATTGGCCACGAGACCATCCTACGAAAACCTTTGACTGTTGAGACACCAACCCCCAGTAAGGCCATTGTGATAGCACAGGCGTTTATGTCCACCAGTGATAACACCAAACAAATCTCTCAACACACAAGTGCTAGCAATGTTCATAAATTAACTGGAACTGTGTTTGCGAGCAGAAATGTACAGGGCAGATACCATGAGTCTGCAACTGCCAGCAGGCCTCAGGTGACCCAGATGACTCAGTGTCCGCAACAAAGGATGAATGCAAGGCAATTCACACCTTGTTGGCGTTGTGGAGGCTTCCATTCAGCCTATTCATGCCGCTTCAAAGGGTATGTTTGCAAGAGTTGTGCAACAATGGAGCACCTCCAACGAGCTTGCAGACGAGCTGCAAGCTCTGCAAAACCTGCTAACCACCACGTGGCAGAGGAAGATCGGTCCATAGTGGATCAAAGCAATTTTGAGCCTCAGAGATAGGAGGCAGATGCTGAAGTACACAGGGTGCACACATTTTCAACGAAATGTCCACCTATAATGCTAAATGTAAAATTGAATGGCTTACCTTTAGCCATGGAACTGGACACTGGCAAAAGCCAATCCATCATGAGTAAAAAGATGTTTGAGAGACTGTGGTGTAACAAGGCACTCAGACCAGCCCTGAGTCCCATCCACACGAAACTGAGAACGTACACCAAAGAGCTCATCATTGTCCTGGGCAGCGCCATGGTCAAGGTCACCTACGAGGGCACGGTGCATGAACCGCCACTCTGCTTGGAAGGAGCTGGCTGAGCAAAATCTGCTGGAACTGGGATGACATCTGAGCGCTATCACATGTCGATGAGGCCTCATGTACCCAGGTTCTCAACAAATTTCCTTCCCTTTTTGAGCCAGGCATTGGAAACTTTTCCGGGCGAAGGTGCGGATACACTTGGTCCCAGAGGCACGACCCATTCACCACAAGGCGTGAGTGGTACCTCACATGATGAGGGAGAGAGCGGAAATCGAGCTCACAGGCTGCAACGCGAGGGCATCATCTCCCCGCTGGAATTCAGCGAGTGGGCCAGCCCGATTGTTCCAGTACTCAAAAGTGATGGCACGGTAAGGATTTGCGGCGATTATAAAGTAACTATTAATCGTTTCTCGCTACAGGACCAATACCCGCTACCTAAGGCAGACAACCTATTTGCGTCGCAGGCAGGAGGCAAGACGTTCACCAAGCTTGACCTGACTTTGGCCTACATGACGCAGGAGCTGGAGGAGTCTTCGAAGGGACTCCCCTGCATCAACACGCACAAGGGACTGTTCATCTACAACAGATGCCCGTTTGGAATTCGGTCGGCTGCAGCGATCTTCCAGAGAAACATGGAGAGCCTACTCAAGTCAGTACCACGCACGGTGGTTTTTCAGGATGACATATTGGTCACAGGTCGGGACACCGTCGAGCACCTACAAAACCTGGAGGAGGTCTTCCAGTGACTGGATCGCGTAGGGCTGTGGCTGAAGAGGTCGAAATGCGTCTTCATGGCAACAGAAGTGGAGTTTTTGGGGAGAAAGTTCACGGCGGATGGCATTCGGCCAACAGATGCCAAGATAGAGGCTATCAGGAACACGCCCAGGCCACAGAACGTCACGGAGCTGCGGTCGTTCCTGGGACTCCTCAACTATTTTGCTAACTTCCTACCGGGGTTAAGCACCCTTCTTAGAGCCTCTACATGTGTTATTGCGTAAAGGTGAGAACTGGGTATGGGGAAAAAAACAAGTAATTGCTTTTGAGAAAGCCTGAAACATTTTATGTTCCAACAAGCTGCTTGTATTGTATAACCCGTGTAAAAGACTTGTGCTAGCATGTGATGCATCGTCGTACAGAGTTGGGTGAGTATTACAACAAGCTAACGTTGCGGGGAAGTTGCAAGTTGTCGCCTATGCCTCCAGGAGCTTGTCTAAGGCCTACAGCATGATTGAGAAAGAGGATTAGCGTGTGTGTGTGTGTTCGGGGTAAAGACAATGCATCAGTACCTGTTTGGCCTCAAATTTGAGCTGGAAACCGATCACAAGCCCCTCATATCCTTGTTCGCTGAAAACAAGGGGATAAATACTAATACCTCAGCCCGCATACAAAGGTGGGCACTCACGCTATCAGAGTATAACTATACCATCCACCACAGGCCAGACACCGAGAACTGTGCGGGTGCTCTCAGTTGGCTACCATTGCCCACCACGGGGGTGAAAATGGCGCAGCCTGCAAACTTGTTGATGGTGGCGCAGCCCGCAGACTTGTTGATGGTCATGGAAGCGTTTGAAAATGATAAATCACCTGTCACGGCCCGCCAGATTAGGACTTGGACCAGCCAAGATCCTCTGCTGTCCCTAGTAAAAAACTGTGTACTGCATGGGAGCTGGGCCAGCATCCTCGTTGAAATGCAAGAGCTAATCAAGCCGTTCCAACGGCGAACGTACGAGCTGTCTTTCAGGCAGATTGCCTGTTGTGGGGTAACCGCGTATTGCTACCCAAAATGGGCAGGAAGACGTTCATCTCGGATCTCCACAGCACACACCCAGGTATAGTAGTGATGAAAGCGATAGCCAGATCCCACGTGTGGTGGCCCGGTATCGACTCTGACTTAGAGTCCTGTGTACGGCAATGCCGAGTGTGTGCTCAGTTGAGCAACGTGCCCAGAGAGGCACCACTAAATTTGTGGTCCTGGCCCTCCAGACCATGGTCGAGGATCCATGTTGACTATGTGGGCCCGTTTCTCGGTAAAATGTTCCTGGTGGTGGTGGATGCTTTTTCAAAATGGATTGAACGTGAAATAATGTCGGGAAGCACCGCCACCGCCACCATTGAAAGTCTGAGGGCCATGTTTGCCAACCAAGGTCTGCCTGACATACTGGTCAGTGACAACGGGCCATGTATCACCAGTGCCAAATTTAAAGGATTCATGACCTGCAATGGGATCAAACATGTCACCTCGGCCCCATTTAAACCAGCCTCCAATGGGCAGGCAGAGCGGGCAGTACAAACAATGAAACAGAGCCTCAAGGTGTGGCGGGCAATAATCAAGGGAATAATGGAGGCATGTGAAAAAGGAATGGCAGTAGTCATGGGGGATTTTAACCTACATATCGATTGGTCAACTCAAATCGCACGGGGTAGCCTGGAGGAGGAATTCATAGAATGCATACAGGATTGTTTCTTAGAACAGTATGTAACAGAACCTCCAAGGGAGCAAGCTATCTTAGATCTGGTCCTGTGTAATGAGACAGGAAAAATAAACGATCTCCTAGTAAAAGATCCTCTCGAAATGAGTGATCACAGTATGGTTGAATTTGTAATACAGATTAAGGGTGAGGAAGTTGTGTCAGAAACGACGTACTATGCTTAAACAAAGGGGACTACAGTGGGAGGAGGGCAGAGTTGGCTAAAGTAGACTGGAAACACAGACTAAACGGTGGCACAATTGAGGAACAGTGGAGGACTTTTAAGGAGCTCTTTCATAGTGCGCAACAAAAATATATTCCAGTGAAAAAGAAGGGTGGTAAGAGAAGGGAAAACCAGCCGTGGATAACCAAGGAAATAAAGGAGAGCATCAAATCAAAGACCAATGCGTATAAGGTGGCCAAGGTTAGTGGGAAACTAGAGGATTGGGAAAATTTATAAACAACAGCAAAGAATGACTAAAAAAGCAATAAAGAAAGGGAAGATAGATTACGAAGGTAAACTTGCACAAAACATAAAAACAGATAGTAAAAGCTTTTACAGATATATAAAACGGAAAAGAGTGACTAAAGTAAATGTTGGTCCCTTAGATGATGAGAAGGGGGATTTAATAATGGGAAATGTGGAAATGGCTGAGACCTTAAACAATTCTTTTGCTTCGGTCTTCACAGTGGAAGACACAAAAACCATGCCAAAAATTGCTGGTCACAGGAATGTGGGAAGGGAGGACCTTGAGACAATCACTATCACTAGGGGATTAGTGCTGGACATGCTAATGGGACTCAAGGTAGACAAGTCCCCTGGTCCTGATTAAATGCATCCCAGGGTATTAAAAGAGATGGCGGAAGTTATAGCAGATGCATTCGTTATAATCTACCAAAATTCTCTGGACTCTGGGGAGGTACCAGCGGATTGGAAAGCAGCTAATGTAACGCCTCTGTTTAAAAAAAGGCAGGTAACTATCGGCCGGTTAGTTTGACATCTGTAGTGGGGAAAATGCTTGAAACTATCATTAAGGAAGAAATAGCGGGACATCTAGATAGGAATAGTGCAATCAAGCAGACGCAGCATAGATTCATGAAGGGGAAATCATGTTTAACGAACTTACTGGAATTCTTTGAGGATATAACGAGCATGGTGGATCGAGGTCTGCCGATGGATGTGGTGTATTTAGATTTCCAAAAGGCATTCAATAAGGTGCCACACAAAAGGTTACTGCAGAAGATAGAGGTACGCGGAGTCAGAGGAAATGTATTAGCATGGATAGAGAATTGGCAGGCGAACAGAAAGCAGAGAGTCGGGATAAATGGGTCCTTTTCGGGTTGGAAATCGGTGGTTAGTGGTGTGCCACAGGGATCGGTGCTGGGACCATAACTGTTCACAATATACATAGATGACCTGGAAGACGGAACAGAGTGTAGTGTAACAAAATTTGCAGATGACACTAAGATTAGTGGGAAAGCGAGTTGTGTAGAGGACACAGAGAGGCTGCAAAGAGATTTGGATAGGTTAAGCGAATGGGCGAAGGTTTGGCAGACGGAATACAATGTCGGAAAGTGTGAGGTCATCCACCTTGGGAAAAAAAACAGTAAAAGGGAATATTATTTGAATGGGGAGAAATTACAACATGCTGAGGTGCAGAGGGACCTGGGGGTCCTTGTGCATGAATCCCAAAAAGTTAGTTTGCAGGTGCAGCAGGTAATCAGGAAGGAGAATGGGATGTTGGCCTTCATTGCGAGAGGGATGGAGTACAAAAGCAGGGAGGTCCTGCTACAACTGTATAGGGTATTGGTAAGGCCGCACCTGGAGTAATGCGTGCAGTTTTGGTCACCTTACTTAAGGAAGGATATACTAGCTTTGGAGGGGGTACAGAGACGATTCACTAGGCTGATTCCGGAGATGAGGGGGTTACCTTATGATGATAGATTGAGTAGACTGGGTCTTTACTCGTTGGAGTTCAGAAGGATGAGGGGTGATCTTATAGAAACATTTAAAATCATGAAAGGGATAGACAAGATAGAGGCAGAGAGGTTGTTTCCACTGGTAGGGGAGACTAGAACTAAGGGGCACAGCCTCAAAATATGGGGGAGCCAATTTAAAACCGAGTTGAGAAGAAATTTCTTCTCCCAGAGGGTTGTGAATCTGTGGAATTCTCTGCCCAAGGAAGCAGTTGAGGCTGGCTCATTGAATGTATTCAAGTCACAGATAGATAGATTTTTAAGCAATAAGGGAATTAAGGGTTACGGGGAGAGGGCGGGTAAGTGGAGCTGAGTCCACGGCCAGATCAGCCATGATCTTATTGAATGGCAGAGCAGGCTCGAGGAGCTAGATG
Source organism: Pristiophorus japonicus (assembly GCF_044704955.1). NCBI lineage: Eukaryota > Metazoa > Chordata > Chondrichthyes > Pristiophoridae > Pristiophorus > Pristiophorus japonicus. Next base: position 53,475,839 of record NC_091985.1, read on the forward strand.
GCCTACTCCTGTTCCTAATTCTTTTGTTCTTATGTTCTTAAATGAGTCACAGAAGGCTCAATCCAAACCCACCTGTCCCGAGTACTGCTCAGCTACCGCACGAGACCCCACTCGCTCACAGGGGTGCCCCCGGCTGAGCTACTCAAGAAAAGGACACTTAAAACCAGACTCTCGCTGTTTCACCCCAACCTGCAGGATCAGGTAGAGAGCAGGCAGCAGCAACAAAATGTAAACGATGGTCGCGCCACTGTGTCATGGGAAATTGATCTGCCTGACCCTGTGTATGTGCTAAACTATGGACATGGTCCCAAGTAGATCGTGGGCACGGTGATAGCTAAAGAAGGGAGTAGGGTGTTTGTAGTCAAACTAGACAATGGACAAATTTGCAGAAAGCACCTGGACCAAACGAGACTGTGGTTCATAGACTGCCCTGAACAACCCACAGCAGACACCACCTTTTTCGAGCCCATAACACACACCCAAAGGATCAACGCCACCACCCCGGACCAGAATATTGAACCCATCACGCCCAACATCCCACCAAGGCCAGGCTCACCCAGCAGGGCCAACAACACGCCAGCCCAGCGAGGGCACAGCCAACACACGAGAACAGACATTTGTACCTAGGCGGTCCACCAGGGAAAGAAAGGCTCCCGGCCGCCTCACCTTGTAAATAGTTTTCACTTTGAATTGGGGGGGGGGAGTGATGTTGTGTATCTGTAAAGCATGCACTCCCATGTTCCGTCACCAGGGAGCGCATCCCCTGAAGTCCCAAGGGATCCCAGCATCCCTTGGGAGCACTGTATATAAGCCGGCCCCTAAGGCCTGTTCCTCACTCTGGAGTGTCGTAATAAAGACTGAGGTCACTGTTACTTTAACCTCCCTGTGTGCAGTCTCATCTGCGTTAGGAACACAATAGTTTATGTCTTTACATTCCTGACTTAAGGCATTTAAGTACAAATATTCTTCTTCTGCCCTCCTGGTGATGCCAGGAATACTAACATAAATTGTACACCTCCAGCTCATGATTTTCCACCCAATAAAATGCATTCCCATTATGTACTCCTGGCACATGCCAAAAGTGTAGCGGTGGAAAAATTGTTACTGCATGTGCCAACTTATTCAGTCTTCAATAAACATAAATTTCCATAAACTATCAAATTACTCCATAAAATGTGCAAATGTTCAGAAATTAAACAATTTCCAAGTATTACATTTTTTTTTAAATCATTAAGCCTCAAAAATGGTTCAGCAGAGAGATTTTCAATGGCAAAAAAGTAAACAAGTATCAATAAACTATCTTTCTTTTCTATCAACAAAGAAAACTGATCACACGCATAGTTGGTCATAGGTACTGCTCCTCTGTGAGGAAATCATAATAGAACTGTAGCAATTGTTAATTAAAGGTCATCACTTGCCTGAAACAAAGGCTTTGAAAATTCAATCTTGGATTTTGTTTGAAAGTCTTTTTAGAAAAAGCAACGGGGATCTCAAATGCTTATAGAAGCAATTCATTCTGCTGCACAGCTTGCATATGGGGAAATTTTGCAAACTGCACATGCTCCCATTGCACAGATTTGGCCAAGCGCGTTCTCCAACTCTTGAGGTAAAACTATCCCACCAAAGCTTAGGTTTTTGAGATAGGCTGAAGCCTTGAACTAAAAGTTTCCAGGAAGACATTAAAGAGACAAAAGGCAACTTAGTCACCAAATTTAATCATGTTATTATAAAATATGTCATTTTGACATGAAAAGTGTTAATGGAAGACTTCTGCCTGAAAAATTAACTCGTCCTCATACTCTAGCTAGGCAAAAAACATGAGACCGTGGGCATCACACACACCCACTGAGAACTCCAGTGGCTGTCTGCCCAATGTCGCTCCTCGATTCAGAATTACAATACATAATAGCACCATCTCTTTTATATATTAAAGGATTAACAAGGAAGAAAAAAAAGCAGAAAATATGTAAAGACTACCTCACATTCAGCAGTGCTATGTGGAAATTAGGGAGTTATTTTTACCTTTGCCACATGGGCAGTAATCTGATGGAGCAGATCCTCCATCCGTTGTAGAACCCACCTGCTATTCAGCTTATTGACTACTGCCCAGAAGCATAGAATCATCGAATGGTTACAGCACCGAAGGAGGCCATTCAGCCCGTCAAACCAATGCTAGCTCTCTGCAAGAGCTCTCAGCTAGTCCCACTCCCCTGCCCGTCTCTGTAGCCCTGCAAAATATTTTCCTTCAGGTACTTATCCAATTCCCTTTTGAAAGCCACGATTGAATCTGTCTCTCCCACCCTTTCAGATCCTAACCACTCGCTACGTAAAAAAGTTTTCCCTCGTGTTACCTTTGCTTCTTCTGCCAAGTCTATATCTTGGCTGTAGTTGTTGTCAGATGTTGACTTCATGTGAGACTATGATCCAGAACCGCTCCATTTGGGAAATCCTCATGCCCGAATTCAGCACCACAGAAGGGAGCTCGTGGGCACTTGTTCACATTCTAGTCGCTCAAATGACGTGCAGAGACAAGTCTTAGCGGAGCATTCAAAGTAACCCACCACAGCTTATAATGGCCTTCAGCTATTTTCAAGTCTTCTGTAAGGGCGTGTTCTGCTTGGGCAAGAGTTCTCGCTGAATGGAATTAGATGTACATCTCTTATTCCCATAATGTGTGTTTTTCCCATATAAAATATTATACAAGCTGGCTAATAGCCACCAAATAAATTTTTGTATATTAAAAAATTGGAAACAAAAGCTGCTCACATGGCAGAGTGGATGAATGCACTAACCAGTGTGGAACTGAGTTGTACAGACCAGGAACGGATCAGGTTTGATCCCTGGTCTGTGCTGAATAAGTTGATATCAGTCGTATTGATGGAAGGGGCATTATAATTGGCCTCAGCATTCCTGGGCTACAGAGGGAGAGAAAACATAGGCACAATCCTGCTCCAAGTGCGGTGTGAGGATAGGTTCACTTTCAAAAATTGCATACGCAGGGTGAAGAGAGTCCTGAATTTCTGTGATGTTCTCCTGATTTCCTGGTGCAACTTTGGTGGAAACCCTGGGGAAACAGCATCTTCACTCGTTTTTAGCTATTTACATCGTTTCTCCCAGGGTTCAAACCAGAGAGCCCCTGTGAAAAGTCGAAACAGGTGGATTTTTATTTTTAAGTGTTGTGGTGCTTTTTAATTTATTCAGTAAACACTGCGACATTTACCTATTCTTTCTGTTTTTTCTTTCATCTGCAAGAAACTGCGTCATAATCCAGCTTTTAAAAGCTATGTTTCAGGTTGAATGTTCTTATTTTCGGGTTTTAATAGTTAAGGACACGGCTGTTCTGTTTGATTTCTTTCTCTGAAGTAATCCAACAACTTCCCAATTTATTTTTGGCAATTAATCAGTACCCGGAGCAGTAAATGAACACTCTTTGTTTTAAGGTGAAATATATCTGCTAGATTTTTAACTGCTGCAGGTTCATATAAAATTCTCTTCATGTTAACGGTCAGCAAGATGAGAGGTTGAAATGGGCAATGTTTAAGTTTTTGGTTTTCATTAACCTGAACATGTAAACAAACATGAACAATAGTACATTAGCAGAAAGGATGAATGATTCTCAGGAAATTGCCCGGGAGTTTGCGGAGGCACTGTTACAGCAGTGTCGTGCCCCGCAGGTAGCACCCCGGACCACCGCGCAACTAGCGATGACATCATCACCATGCACAGCAACCCCTCAGCACTGCGCGCCGACCCCTTGCTGCCCTGCAGGGGAAATTGCCCCACGGTCCGTGAGGCTGGCGCGAGCGGGTGTCAACATCAGCTTTGTGGGTCGCGAAGCTGATCGACATCCGCTTGCGGGGCAGAAGTTAAAGGGGAGGTTGCCAGCCATCTTACAGTTTTTGCCGACTCTCAGGTCGCCTCACTTATCTCTTTATTTGTGTGGTCTGGGCCGCCATCGTGTAGCTCGGCACTCCGTTTTGGGTGCTCAAAATTTCAGGGCAATTTCTTTATACTAGTCCTTTCAAAATGACAAAATACCAAAGCTGTTTGTTCTTTCAAACGTTGGCTGGAATTTTTACCTGTGTGGCGAGTCAGGTGCGGAGGCGGGGTGGGGTGGGGCCACATAGCAGGTCGGCCTCACGAACCGCTCAGCAATGCACTGTCCACTTTGTCTTTAATTGAGTTAGGCATGCGGGTTCCCCAGCCAATTAAATGGAGGGGGTCCAATGACGTCATCGATGACTTGCCTTGTGCTCAGATATTTAAATGGGCCTTCCACACATCACACTTGAAGGTTGTTGGAGAAGCATCACAGGTCTTTGGGAGAGGTGCGGTTGGTGAGACATTGAAGATTTCGCTCTGAGGCTTGAGGGAAGCATGGAGTCCAATGGCAGAAGGCAGCGCCCAGATTCTTCGACTCCTCCCTGGAAGTCCTGGTCCAGGGAGTTCGAGCACGCAGGAACATCCTGTACCCTGGTAATGGGCGCAAGAGACCATCCACCGAGACCAAGAGGCCATGGTTGAAAATCGCCCAGGAAGTCAGCAGCAGAGGTGTAGTCAGCCCTCCTGGATACAGCGCCATAAAAGATTTAATGATCTCATGAAGTCAGGAAAGGTGAGTACAATGCCACATTCAACTACATCCTGATATGCGTGTCACCCCAACAACCCCATCACTCTGCCTTCCAAAGCCAACTACTGCACGTCAATCCTCACACCAACCTACCTTGCAAGGTCCATCCCTCACTGAATATGCATCTACTCACACCCACATCTGACTAACCACCACTGACACTCACCCTCATCCTAATAGGAACTAACACCACAGAAGGAGGCCATTCAGCAATGTCACGCCACTCCCTCATAGTCACCCTCTACAGATGCAGCCCATCCATCCCCTACACTCATTCCATCAGACTCGCTCAAAGTGCTCTTCCTTCCTTCCTTGCAGGAGAAGTGAGCACAGAACAAGAGAGAGAGGCAACAAACCTATTGGGGGGTGGCCCTCCAATATACAGCACGTTGACTCCAGCAGAGGCGAGGCGCTATAAATCAGTCGATTTGCATAGCTGCTGTCGGTGGGAGATGGAGATAGGGGGACCTCCCAAGTAACTGGTGACAAAATGTACATGGGTGATTGCCAAATATTAGGGTTAAGTTTCAGTTCTATTTATGATGCACATAAATTTATTTCTTTGCACCATTTTCCTGTTTTGTCCATTTTTGTCTGCTACCGGGGAAGTGGCTTTGTCACTTGGAGTGAATGGTGAACTTAACCAAACAACCATTGCGCGAGGTTATCAGGAATGGTTTGTTAACTGTAGGACTGCTTTATGGTGTTGGTTGGGGGTTGGGGGGCGGGGGAGAGATGGTACAACATCTGGGAGCCAGATGGGAGCACTAGTGCAACTTAGGTAAATCTGGCCATGTTGAGGCCATCCCAGGCCTCCTGGACAGCAATATGCACCGTGCTGATGCCATCTCCACCACAGGTTCCTCCTCCTAAGGAGCTGTGCGTTCTGCACCTTGCTCCTCCTATAGCTCCAATCCTCGCTGCTGCACTATGGTGTGCAGCCATGCAGCATACGACAATGATTCTGAAGACAAAAGCAAATTACTGCGGATGCTGGAATCTGAAATAAAAACAGAAAAAGCTGGAAATACTCAGCAAGTCAGGCAGCGTCTGTGGAGAGAGAAACAGAGTTAACATTTCAGGTCAATGACTCTTCATCATGATTCTGGAGATCCTGGCTGGTGCGTACTGGTGGACTTCTCCAGATCTGTCAAAGCATCTGAAGTGCATCTTCAGCCTGCCGATTGCTTGCTCTATGACACATCTGGTATTGACCAATGGGGAATGTTTCATTATATTTCTCCTTGGCCTCCTAAGGGTGTCGTCAACCGAGTCTTCAGTGGATAGCCCTTGTCCCCAAGCAGCCAGCCAGTAAGTCTGTTTGGAGATGCGAAGAGCTGAGGGAGGATGGACTGGCGCAGGATGAAAGGCAGGGAATCTGTCACACACAAGCACGATGATCCTGTTATGATCACAGACGAGCTTCATGTTTAGGGAGTAGAAACCCTTCCAGTTCACCAACACTCCTAGATGATCTGGAGTGCCTTGATGGCCACATGTGTGCAGTCGATGACACCTGCACCTGTGGGAAGGCAGCCAGAGTGGCAAAGTTTACATACTTTGCTGACTTGTGAAACGTGGTATCAGTCACCTGGGTATTGTATCTGTAGGTGGCCAACTGCAAGATCATGTAAATGTCTGGTGCAGATCCCTGAAACGAGCCTGAGGTGAAGAAGTTGAGGGCGGTGGTAACTGACAGCTACTGTTAAGCAGTGTTCACTAGGTCCTCTGGGCAGTAGGTCTTCTTCCAGCAAGCTACAAATGTCGGGATAGCCTGAGCACTGATGTTCAGTCATGTCCAGGAAGCTCATCCTCTGCCTGTATACCCTGTATTGCAGGTATTTCCCCTGGCACAGTGCACCCCTGTGCTGATCCCCTCTCTCCTGTGGAGCATCAGGTCAGGTGAGGAGAAGGCTGCTGGTGTTGTTGGTGTTGGGGCTCATCTTGGTCCGATTCTGAGATCCAGGGTGAGACAGCATAAGCGGCACCCATGCTGATCTGACAGATGGCAGGTAATGTGGAGATCAGAGGTACAATCCTCCAATGTACCGAGAGTGACCAGCAGTGTACTGAGAGAGGCTTCCTAGGTTGTAGAAATCACCTGTGAACTCCTGAAAGCTAAATCTCTGCACAGAATAGTGTCACCAAGAGCCTTTTCCTTAGGCAAGGAGGCAGGTGTAAGGTGGCAGTATTTGTGCTTTTTCCAGCTGTCACTTAATAAAATAGCACAATGGCCACTGATCTCCCGCTTCCCCTTCACAGGCGAGCCTCCCCGAGGTATGTGAATCCTGTGTGCTCACAGGTAAAGTTCAAACCTCACATTAAAAAGGTTAAGGGTCTCTAAACGAATAGTTAACCAACTCAGTGAGGTCGCCCGCCTCTTCCGAGCAGCTCCAGGCTGCGCTTCTAAATGTGCCCCAGCTAGACGTGGAAGTCGGTGGGATGACGGCGGGTTTTCGACTGTCAACTTCAGAACTTTTAACCGCCACTCCGGTCCCAAACCCGCACGCTGTGCAATGTGAAGATTCCAGCCGTTATCACTCATTTCATATGTGGTGAAACACCATCGCAGAGCTAGACCTAGTTCAGTGTCTCTCCTGACTTCCAATTTACTCACTGAGCTCTTGCCGCCAAATATAAGCTCATAATCGAAGGCTCCTGGCCACAGATCTACCATCAAAAGGTTTACAAAGAATCATTGGCTCTGCCTGCTACACAGCTGTCAATAAAAACACTACGCGAGGATACTCCCAGGATGTCAATTCCAATCCATTTTATGTTATCTGCAGTGGCTACTACATTGTCCAGCCAGCTATCTCAGACATGATTTGACATATTGACTATCTTTGCAATCAATTAATATTAGCATATTAAACATTTTGTTCAACAGGACTCAAGCCTTAGATCTATATTAATACTTTTGGCCTGCTAGACCATAATGTACATTCCTGTAGCTTGCAAAAAGAACCAGCAGAAACCAATATTAATCCTGAGTGTGTTGTAACCCACAAAAAGAATCCAAAAAACATTAGAGATCATTAATTTTTGTCAGTGTGAGGCGAGCCCATTAACATTACAAACGTATAAGCTTCCACGAAACTAGTCAAGATGATTCCCCAAGATATTTATTGTAGAACAGGACTATGGATTAAGCACCAGCCATCAATATTGTATTTTGAAAATACCCACAGAGATCCTTGTTGTTCTTACATTGAACAACTTCTCCTTTGACTCCACTCACTTCCTCCAAATTGCTATGGGAACCCACATGGATCCGAGCTATGCCTGCCTTTTCGTGGGATATGTGGAACATTCTTTGTTCCAGTCCTACTTGGGTCCCCTCCCTCAACTCTTTTTCTGGTACATCGATGACTGTATCGGTGCTGGTTCCTGCTCTCGCCCTGAACTTCAAAATTTAATTTACTTTGCTTCCAATTTCCACCCTTCCCTCACCTTCACATGGCCCATCTCCACTCTTCCGTTCCCTTCCTCGACTTCTTTGTCTCCATTTCTGGGGATAGGCTATTGACAAATGTTCACTACACTGACACCCACAGCTACCTGGACTATACTTCCTCCCACCCCGCTTGCTGTAAGGACTCCATTCCATTCAGCGGAGCCTGGCCTCCAGTTGTCTTGGATCCCCTTGCCACTGGACCAAGACCTTGCTCTGCCAAGCCTGTGTGGTAGCTGGTGTGCAACGGCCACCCCACGTTAAAAGAATTCACGCACAGGCATCTTCCACTCTTCAAAATGAAGTTTGGGACCTGGAACATCAGGACCCTCGTGGACATTCTCCCAGTTTCTCAGTCTCCGTCGCATCTGTTCTGACGACGCCACCTTCCATACTCGTGCTACCAATATGTTTTCCTTTTTCTTCTACCGTGTCCGTTCTATTTCTCGCACTTCTGCTCTCACCCCTTTCCCCTCCCTCCCAGAACCACGATAGGGATCCCCTTGTCCTCACCTTTCATCCCACCAGCCTCCATGTTCAACGGATCATCCTTCGCCATTTCCCCCACCTCCAGCGTGATCCCACCACCAATCACATCTTCCCCTCCTCTCCACTTATAGCATTCCGAAGGGACCGCTCCCTCCGCGACACCTAGTCCACTCCTCAATCACCCCCAGCACCCCCTCCCCTTCCCACAGCACCTTCCCATGCAAGGGTGGGAGATGCAACACCTGCCCTTTTACCTCCTCCCTTCCCACTATCCAGGGCCCCAAATACTCCTTCCAGGTGAAACAGCGATTTACTACTTGTTCTTTAAATTTAGTATACTGTATTCACTGCTCACGCTGTGGTCTCCTCTACATTGGGGAGACCGTTTTGCAGAACACCTCCATTCAGTCTGCAAGCGTGACTTTGAGCTTCCGGTCGCCTGTCGCTTTAATTCTCCGTTCCACTCCCTCTCTGATCTCTTCATCCCCGGCTCTTACACTGTTCCAATGAAGCTCAACATAACCTCGTGGAACAGCACCTCATCTTTTGTTTAGGCACTTTACAGCCTTCTGGACTCAACATCAAGTTCAACAATTTCACACCTGAACCTCTGCCCCTATTTTTTTTTCTCTTTTTCTCTCTTTCCCACGGCAGCTGTTGATGAATCTGCCATCTCCATTAACACCCTACCTCGACTCGTGTTTTGTTTCTTAACTTGTCCCATTACCATCTCCTTTTGCTTTGCACCATCATCCCCTTTGCCTTTTAATCTCTTCTGTCTCCCACCCTATCACAGACCTTCGGTTTTGTTCTTTCCTCCCCTCCCCCCTTTTCTTGTTTCTCTCTCCACAGATGCTGCCTGACCTGCTGAGTATTTCCAGCATTTTCTGTTTTTATACCAGGAGAACTCCCCTGCTTTGCTTTGAATAGTGCCATGGGATTTTTTACAACGACCTGAGAAGGCAGACGTGGCCTCAGTTTAAGGCCCCATTCAAAAGATGGCCCTTCCTACAGTGCAGTATTCCCTCAGCATTGCATTTATGTGTCAGAATAGATTATATGCTCAAATCTTTGGAGTGGGGCTCAAAACCATAATCTTCTGCTCCAAGGTGAGAGTGCTACCACACAAGTCTGACACGTGTTCAGGTGAGCATTAAAGATCCCATGACCTTATTCGAAGAGGCAGTGCGCTGACCAACATTCCTCCAACAACCAACGCCAACAATAGCAATTGGTTATTTAATTCATTGCTGTTTACCCAGGGGTCAAAATGGCTGCTGTATATGCCTACCATCGCTGATCTCTGGATAATTCCTTGTGTATGTAGTGAACAATAATTAGCAACAGCTGTTCAGAAGCAGGATGTTATGGGTGTTGCGCTAAAAGGTTGTGATCATAAAGAAAGAAAGACTTGCATTTATATGAGCGCCATTCACGACCACTGGACGCCTCAAAGCATTTTACAGCCAATGAAGTACTTTTGGAGTGTAGTCACTGTTGTAATGTAGGAAACACGGCAGCCAATTTGCACACAGCAAGCTCCTGTAAACAGCAATGTGAAAATGTCCAGATGACTGGGGGGAAATGCTGTGCGGCGAGGACAGGCTGGTGGAGGACCTTTATCTTACGGATGTTTAGCGTGAGGCCCATGCTTTCGTATGCCTCAGTAAATACTTCGACTATGTCCTGGAGTTCAGCCTCTGTATGTGCGCAGATGCAGGCGTCGTCCGCGTACTGCAGCTCAACGACAGAGGTCGGGGTGGTCTTGGACCTGGCCTGGAGACGGCAAAGGTTGAACAGGTTCCCACTGATTCAGTAGTTTAGTTTCACTCCAGCTTGTTGACTGTGAGGTGGAGCACGGCAGCGAGGAAAATTGAGAAGAGGGTTGGGGCGATGACGCAGCCCTATTTGACCCTGGTCCGGACGTGGATTGGGTCTGTAATGGATCCGTTGGTAAGGATCATGGCCAACATTCCCAGCATTGAAGCATTGACCTCACTTGATCAGTTCCGCTGGGCAGACCATATTGTCCGCATGCCAGACACGAGACTCGCAAAATAAGCACTCTACTCGGAACTCCTTCACGGCAAGCGAGCCAAAGGTGGGCAGAGGAAATGTTACATGGACACCCTCAAAGCCTCCCTGATAAAGTGCAACATATCCACTGACACCTGGGAGTCCCTGGCCCAAGACCACCCTAAGTGGAGGAAGTGCATCCGGGAGGACGTTGAGCACCTCCAGTCTCTTCGCCGAGAGCATGCAGAAATCAAGCGCAGGCAGCGGAAAGATCGTGCGGCAAACCAGTCCCACCCACCCCTTCCCTCAACAACTATCTGTCCCACCTGTGCCAGGGACTGTGGTTCTCGTATTGGACTGTTCAGCCACCAAAGGACTCATTTTAAGAGGGGAAGCAAGTTTTCTTCTATTCTGAGGGACTGCCTATGAATGTCCAGATATTCTGTTTTAGTGATGTTGATTGAGGGATAAATATTGACCAGGACACCGGGGATAACTCGACTATGAAATAGTGCCATGGATCTTTTATGTCCACTTTAGAGAGCAGACGGGGCCCAGCTTAACGTCTCATCCAAAAGACGGCACCTCCGACAATGCAGCACTCCCTTAGCACTGCACTGGAGTGTCAGCCTAGATTTTTGTGCTCAAGTGCCTGGAGTTGGACTTGAACCCACAACCTCCTGACTCAGAGGCAAGAGTGCTACCCACGAGCCACAGCTGACACACATGGACAATGGAAGAAGCTATGGCAGAAAGAAAGATCTTCCACATTTCCATTTCTAAGCAAGTATTTGTATTTTTTACATATATTTCTGAGATGCGGCTGGTCACTTTAAATTTGATTACTGCATATTAAAAGGGAACTCCTCAGCTGTCTGTCCTTGCTGATTCTCTTGCTTCATGTTGTATACACTTCACTGTGCGGTCTGCAAAAGGTCACTTCAAAAGCAGATGATCACTTAACAAGGGTTATTTGCCAAATTCATATGGATGACAGAACCACTTAATGTTGTTTACCTGGCTGTAGGAGACAGAGTCAAGATAGTTTTGATTTTTTTTTACATCACGGGTCCAGCTAGTCTTACAGCTTGGATTTGCCCAGCTAATAGATGAAAGACTGGAGACATGTTTCTGAAGGAAATCATTTGAAGTTGGCTTAACCAACACTTTGTAGCCAGGACCTTCCAGTTTCAAGGATAAATGTGGTCTTTTCCCAGTTCTTTAGTTCTTCTGAGCCTGCAGAGGTAAAGACAGGACATTCTGTTAGTCGATGAAATCTCAGTACAAGTTAAATACACTGGTCTAGGTTTATAAGCATGATCAAAGTGCAGTATACATTATTTTATTTGCACCTGACAAGGTAGAAAGCGATTGTTCTGTAATTAGGTGCTACTTTTAATAAACTTGATTTGTAGGTTCTAGCCTAAGTTGAATGATCTGATTTTTTTTAATAAAGTGTTTATTCTTCAGCTCTCTTACAACTAGGAGAACACAATGGAGCTTGTGCCAAATCATTGAGCTAAGTACAATTTAACCAAGGTTTCTGTTTGACTTCTGAGCAATGGCTACATTATGAGATATTGGCCCAGAAATTACGCATTCTCCTTCCCGCGGGCGTTCGACTAGATTTTAGAGAAAAAATATGCACCTACCTGAAGCTGCTGCCCCCGCTCGACTTTCCGATGCACAGACCTCCTCTTGCTGCGCATCGCAGCGCGTGCACATCGGATCGTGCGCAGACCTGTAGCTGGAGTCTCATGGCTCTGGGCAGCCAATCAGGTATATTATATTCACATTCATAGTAATAGGAATTTCATAAGGCCGAAGCTCCTATTACTATGAATGAGAAACCCCTCAAATACCCAAAACACTAATAAAAAATAGAAAATATACACTACATATTTAAGATTCATTTAAATTAAAGTTAGTAATATCTTATAAAAAAAAATATTTTCCCGATTTTTAAAAAAGTTTTTAAAATTATGTCTTAAAATAAACTTACAGTTGTGGGGAGGGTTTTTAACAATAAAATATGTTTTCAGAACTTTATTTTTATGTGTTTTTGTGTGTTTTAATAAACTTGCGCTTGTAAAAGTAGGCTATGCGCCTGCTTTTTCAGGCGTAAGATTTTTGAGGACATTTGTATGCGTAAATATCGCAAATTTGCACGTACAAATGTTCTCGCTCCCGATATGCGCGAAATCTGTCAAGCCAGAAACTTGACAGATCGGAAAAGCCGGTTTTCAGCGCATGCGCAATGAGCGCTGAAAACTGGCTTTTCCGATGCCTTCCCGGGTCCGTAGAAACTTCGTACGGGCCCGGGGACGTCGGAATTTCAGGCTTAATGTGCTCACAAAGTTCCGTAGCAGGAGCAGGCTTACTTACTTACTTCTTCTTAGACGGTCCCTCGAATCGAGGATGTCTTGTTTCCACGCTAAAAAGGGATGAGTTCACAGGTGTTTCAATGAAGGACCTAATATTCCAGATCCCGAACTGCATATTGAAGGGTGGAAGATGCCTGTGTGTGGATTTTTTTAACGTGTGGTAGTCGTTGCACACCAGCCACCACACGGACTTGACAGAGCTTGGTATTGGTCCAATGACAAGGATTAACCAATACGACTGGAGACCAGCTCGGCTGCACGGACCTAGTGCGCACACATATCACAGTGTACAGGAGATTTGGGGCTACGCAGGAAATAACTGTCTGGTAAAGCATTCAAAATGTAACAGGCATCTAGGAGGGGCCTTCACTATCATGGCATTAGAATGATGCAGCAAAGTAGGCAAGTTACCCACAAAGCATCCAGGTGAAAATCCAGGTTAAGCAGATAATCTTCCACTTTACTAGTTTCGTCCTTACAGGGAAAAATTTGGAGAAGCTTTCCTCAACCGGTTGAGTTGAATGAGCTGTGGAAGGGCGGATTGCTTGCATTTTCTTCTTCATTCTTTCTTAAATAGTTATATTTAATAGTTATAATGCTAATTATAGGAACAGGAGTAGACCATTCAGCTCCTCGGGCCTGTTCCGTTATTCAATTAGGTCATGGCTGATATGTTACTCCATAGTCTCTAATATCTTGCTAACAAAAATCTATTAATCCCAGTTTTTAATTTTTCAATTAACAGCTTTTTTGGAAGAGTTCCAGATTTCCACCACCCTTTATGTGAAGAAGTGTTGCCTTACGTCACCCCTGAACTGCCTAGCTCTAATCTTAAGGTTAAGCCCCCTTGTTTTGGAATCCCTCACCAGAGCAAATAGTTTCTCTATCTCCCATATCAAATTATTTAATCATCTTAAACACCTCAATTAGATAATCTAATATATAAAAACCACAGGTATTAAAAACTCTTAAAACAATCATTGCAAAGATCATCTCCGATGTAGAAATCTATTATCTTTGATTGTACTGATCCCTTTTGATGACCGGGCTATTCTTAGCTGCCACTATAATCATGTCTTCCATCCAACCAAGTGGGCAATGTATAACTTTAGCCCACCGCAAATCACACCATGATGGCAGGAAGGTTTGTTTCTTGGCTATCCCCACGGATAACATCAATACTGCTCTTTCCTCAGGAGTCACATTCCATAAGTGCACAAAAGGACTTTCTGGGCTAATTTTCCCAGTTGACCCAGAGAAATATTTGTTTACATTAAACCTGAGTGCAAAAATCAGCCAACACTAGAAATCAATTTTGAGTTCAAGGACAATGGCATTTACAACACACTACTAGAAACCAGAAGCTCATCTGAGGCAACATCTTTATTATTTTGCCCTGTATTTTAAGCTTTTAAAATCTGTAGTTAAGTCTTGGGCCGGAATTTTCTGGATTTTTCTGGTGAGTTGGGGGCAGGCGGGAATCCGATTCAGTCGGAAAAGCCGCGAGGCCGTGTTTCCCACAGGCCCTGCCGACTTTAACGGCAGGGCCTGATTTGCATTTGAGGCCTCGGTTTCCCGCTTGCAGACAGCCAGGTGGAGAGGCTGGCTGGCTGCGGGTGGATAGGCCTGTGGCACTAGGCCGCACAGGACACGAAGGAAAGGTTCACGTGAGGACCAGGGGGCAGGACAATGGATCGAGGAGGGAAGTGGTGGAGAAGAGAGCGGTCCGCGGATTGGGCAGAGGGAACCATTGGCAGGGGTGGGGGTGGGGGAAAGAGAGATTTGGAGGATTCTGGACAGCCTCAGCATCATCGTGCAGGGGTGGGGGGGGGGGGGGGGGGGTGAGAAGAGGTCTGGGAAGATGATCGGATGCCCGGGCCGGGGAGGTCTCCGATCGTGGTGAATGGGTTTGGTAGGGTCCCTGGATCAAGCGCGATCACTTCCCAGAGCTCTAAAGTGAGCAAGAGGGGTGGGAGTGACAGAGCGCTGAACAGCGTTCCGTGCAGCACTGCCGTCTTTGGAGGCTCCTTCCAACATTTAAAGCGAAGGACTAATGTTGGTTTCATTCATAAGAACATAAGAAATAGGAGCAGGAGTAGGCTATTTGGCCCCTCGAGCCTGCTCCGCCATTTAATACGAACATGACTGATCTGATCTTGGCCTCAACGCCACTTCCCTGCCCGCTTCCCTTAACCCTTGACTCCAATATCGTTCAGAAATCTGTCTATCTCCACCTTAAATATATTCAATGACCCAGTTTCCATAGATCTCTGGAATAGTGAATTCCAAAGATTGACGATCCTCTGAGAGAAGAAATTCCTCCTCATCTCCATTTTAAATGGACGACCCCTTATTCTGAAACTATGCCCTCTAGTTGAAGATTAACCCATGAGGGGAAACATCCTCTATGCATCTCTGTCAAGCCCCCTCAGAATCTTATGTTTCAATAAGATCACCTCTCATTCTTCTAAACTCCAATGAGGATAGGCCCAACCTGCTCAACCTTTCTTCAAAAGACAACCACTTCACCTTAGGAATCAATCTCATGAACCTTCTCTGAACTGTCTTCAATGCAAGTATATCCCTCCTTAAATACGGAGAACAAAACTGCACGCAGTACTCTAGGTGTGGCCTCACGAATGCCCTGTACAATTCTAGCAGAACTTCTCGACTTTTATACTCCATTCCCCTTGCAATAAAGGCCAACATTCCATTTGCCTTCCTAATTACTTGCTGTACCTGCATACTAACTTTTTGTGTTTCATGTACAAGGACCCCCAGATCCCTCTGTACTGCAGCATTTTGTAATCTCTCCCCATTTAAATAATAGTTTGCTTTTTTATTTTTCCTACCAAAGTGGACAACCTTACATTTTCTCACATTATAAACCATCTGCCAAATTTTTGCCCTCTCTCTTAGCCTAGCTATATCCCTCTGCAGATTCTTTGCGTCCTCCTCACAACTTGCTTTCCCACCTATCTTTGTATCATCAGAAAATTTGGTTACATTACGCTCGGTCCCTTCATGCAAGTCATGACTATAGATTGCAAATAGTTGGGGCCCCAGCACTGATCCCTGTGGCACCCCGCTAGCTACAGTTTGCTAACTTGAAAATGACCCATTTATCCCGACTCTCTGTTTTCTGTTAGTTAGATAATCCTCTATCCATGTTAATATATTACCCCCAACCCCGTGAACTTTTATCTTGTGCAATAACCTTTTATGTGGCACCTTATCGAATGCCTTCTGGAAATCCAAATACAACACATCCCCTTTATCGATCCTGCACGTTACATCCTCAAAGAATTCCAGCAAATTTATCAAACATGATTTCCTTTTCATAAAACCATGCTGACTCTGCTTAACTATATTATGATTTTCTAAATGTCCCGCGACTACTTCCTTAATAATGGACTCCAGCATTTTCCCAATGACAGATGCATCAATCTGCATCATGTGTTTGTGGGGCCATGGGACCTGTGCTAGGTGCATAACAGCCCCAAGTATTCTAAGAGAGTGCAGAGCTGATGAATCGCGAGGTCCAAAAAAAAGACACCAAATTGGGGAGATTAATAAATTTTACCCTACCTGACCACCACTGCACTCCCCACTCGGCCAGCCGAGGTGACAGTGCCTCTTGCAGCTGCCGTTGTTGACACCTGATGATGCTGCAGGGGGCGGGAGCAAATATTGCATCTGGGGCAGTAACGGGGCTCTGCACACTGGATGACATCACGATCTACAAGACGCTACAGAGTCTGGCGGTAAGTGTTAGCGCCAGTGGAAAACTGCCAGGGAAGTTCGCGGGCGTTGGTGAATTCGCCGCGCCCAGTCGGTAACTGCTTAGCGCCCTGTTACCACCCCCCATAGGCGCTTAATGGGCAGTGCAAACCCCAAGTATTTCTCACCCCAAGTATCCAGTATTTTTGTAAAGGAATTATGACCTGACAACCATGTAAATGCAAACTCTATTTGCTGTTTACTAAACTGTGCCCCAAGTGATTTTTGTGTTATTTAATAGCTTATTTACTGTTCTGATTTTCTATTGATGCAATGTATACAGTATTTGCAGCAGAATTAATAGCAAACTCTCTGAACTAACAGATCATATTTTGGTAACTGGTGTGAAACTAGCTTGAAAATGTCATCTTCCAGTGTTTCAGCTTTGCATTTTTGTAATATGGTTGCAACATATGCAAAACAAATTTTAAAAACTTCCCAGGTGGTTTAACTTTTTAAAACTCTTTGTTAACATAAAAAAATGTATTTGGCAGATGGACATTAATGTGCCAAGATCTTCCATATGTCATGGACAAAGCTCTCCTTGTGTGACCAGAGAATGGTGCACAGCTTAGCTCTCCCTCGCTCGAAGCAGGTAGTGGCCTCAAACTGGTACCTATACTATAACAGCACCATAACAAGTATAACCCATTTACTTTGAATTAGATGTTAAATTGCAGTCCCATCTGTTTGTTCCAATATTTCAGGTTCAAGATCCCCTGCACACCATTCAAAGTACAGCAGGGTTAATTTGTCTGTTGTTTTGGCCAATAATCCTCCCTCAACCAACACAATCACAAATTGATTAGTGGATCCTTTATCTTATTGCTATCTGTGGGATCTTGATTGTGCAAAATGGCCACTGCACTTGCCAACATAGTTAGCTTCAAAGTAGTTTATTGCATGCAAAGCTCTTTGTGATATTTCTGAGACACATGATAAGACACCATTGGGTAGAAATGTGTCTCGGGCGGAGGCGTAAAACATGCGATATCAGATCGGCCGCCCGTTATAAGCAGCGCCTGATGTTCAATTCCATTGACTGCAAAGGAACAGAATATTTTGCACCACTGACCAAGACACATTTCTAGCCCCATATATATATATATTATATATGCATAAATGCAAGGGTTTTTGTTTTCTATCTCCAAAGTAGGGCAGTGGATACAAAACAAAATCTTGCTGAAAATTCTTCAAATTATAAACATAGATGAAAAATCCATCTTGAGGGATTAATTTGAACCTAGGGCGGAAAACTCTCAGGATCGGGTGGAATGCTGGTTTTACACCCTGCCCAATATTACTCTCAACTGACTTCAACATAGAGTAAAATCGGGCAGGATGCGAACCCAGCGTTACACCCAAACTCGTCAGTTTCCCGATGGGTAGGTTCGGTTAAAATTAGGAAACACTTATTTGTAATGCAAAAATAGCCAACAGGCTCCACCCCTTATTTCTGATTAAGCCACACCCTGAAGTTTCACAGGAATGTGTCACTGGATCCGCCCATCCCAAGGTCTCACTGACTTTGCAAATTGTAACTCGATCCACATTGATTTCCTGAAGTGGCACAGTTCCCCAGAAGGCAGCAAGGGCCAGCCAAAGTGCCTTACCCCAGTCCAAGTACTTCCCTCCCCCAAAGTGCGTTACTCCAGTCCAAGTACTTCCCTCCCCCAGTCAAAGTGCCTTACCCTAGTCCAAGTACTTCCCTCCCACAGCTGAAGTGCCTTACCCCAGTCCAAGTACATCCTCCCCCCACCCCCCATAGATGGGGCAGGCATTGTGTGCAGATTTGTTAACAAGTTTATTGGGTATGAAGTGAATAATGACAGTGTCGTGACTTCTAGATATTATCCAATCCAACAATGTCCTTTGTAGGGGGTTGGAAGAACATGATCTGTCTTTCCTGAGTTCCCCCTCTCCCCTCAGATCTTCCCCTTGCCTCTCTCTCCCCCCCCCACCCTATCTCTCTCCCCCCACAGCCTCTCTCTCCCCCCCCCACAAGTCTCTCTCATTCTCCCCCCAGCCTCTCTCACTCTCACCCCCGCCCCCCACCCACAGCCTCTCTCTCTCCACCCAGCCTCTCTCTCTCTCTCTCTCTCCCCCCCCCCAGCCTCTCTCTCTCTCTCTCTCACCCCCAAGGCCCTCCGACTCCCCCCCCCCAACCCACCGCCGCCGGGGCGGAACTTGACAGGGGACACAGCTTGTCGCCTGTCGGTCATAAAAGTGCAGTATGAATAGTTAGTCCCTTAAAATTACCCCTGGTGTTGAGAGGAGTGATAAGCATGGCCCATTATAAAGCATCTGATGCTAACACATTGCCATTTATTTAATAAAACACTATGGTTGAAATTTTTTGGGCCCCCGCTGTCAACCCACCTTTTCCAATGTCGGGTCGGTCAGGGCTGAAAAGACCCGAGAGGCAGCTGCGGGTGACTCAACTAAACTCATTAGCATCTAGTTGACAAATGATTAACAGGCTTTTTTTAGCTCACATTTTGACTAAACTTCATGGCCAGCGAAACCATACTGCTCGGAGACCACGGCTGTCAACCTGAGGTAGGAGTTCAGTGGCCATTGCTCCAGCTGCTTACTTGACAAGTTCAAATGTACAGTAAAAGCTCCCACCTGACAGATCATCACTTTCCTCAGTCAAAAGTTGCTTCACAATCCATGTCCAGCACAGATTCTGCAGGCTTTCCACTTTCCACTCTTACCTCGTTGAAAGAACTATCTCTCCATTGACAGAATGTTTCTGTCATCTCTACTTCATCTGCCATCTATTCCATCAACATGAATGCCCTTTATACTGTCTCACCTTAGTCCACAGAATGTGACCACAATCAGCCCCAACACCGGCAGCACCAGCCACACCAACAACAACACCAACCTTCTTCGCAATCAGCTGATGCTGCACAAGTTACAGGGCACCAGAACCCGACCACATTGCTGCCCGGGAGGCCAGTGATGGCCTCACCATGGCCAGATTTACTTCACTTCACACTGTGTACCCTGGCTGCCACATAAAATGCCAGGTTGGCACCACCCCACACCAGCACCATGAAGCATCCCTACAATGCCCAAGACATTTCTTTCGCACTCATCACCATTGTGGGGATACAGTTCTGTCTCACCATTCACTGCAACTCACGAAGCCACTTCTAAAGGCGTGCACAAATCTGTCCATGAATGAAAAGTGTTGAAAATAAAGGTTTCAATGTTTGACAGCACAATAACAGAAACTTTACATGAGCATCGGATAAAACACCCCACTGCCTACCTTTGTGTGTTGTCCCACTCCAGGGACTTGAGCACATGAATCTAGACTGATATAGAAACATAGAAAATAGGTGCAGGAGTCGGCCATTCGGCCCTTCGAGCCTGCACCACCATTCAATAAGATCATGGCTGATCATTCACCTCAGTACCCCTTTCCTGCTTGATCCCTTTAGCCATAAGGGCCATATCTAACTCCCTCTTGAATATATCTAACGAACTGGCATCAACAACTCTCTGCGGTAAAGAATTCCACAGGTTAACAACTCTCTGAATGAAGAAGTTTCTGCTCATCGCAGTCCTAAATGGCTTACCCCTTATCCTTAGACTGTGACCCCTGGTTCTGGACTTCCCCAACATCGGGAACATTCTTACTGCATCTAACCTGTCCAGTCCCGTCAAAATTTTATATGTTTCTATGAGATCCCCTCTCATTCTTCTAAACTCCAGTGTATACAGGCCCAGTCGATCCAGTCTCTCCTCATATGTCAGTCCTGCCATCCCGGGAATCAGTCTGGTGAAACTTCGCTGCACTCCCTCAATAGCAAGAACGTCCTTCCTCAGATTAGGAGACCAACACTGAACACAATATTCCAGGTGAGGCCTCACCAAGGCCTTGTACAACTGCAGTAAGACCTCCCTGCTCCTGTACTCAAATCCCCTCGCAATGAAGGGCAACATGCCATCTGCCTTCTTCACCGCCTGCTGTACCTGTATGCCAACTTTCAATGACTGATGCACCATGACACCCAGGTCTCGTTGCACCTCCCCTTTTCCTAATC
Source organism: Pristiophorus japonicus (assembly GCF_044704955.1). NCBI lineage: Eukaryota > Metazoa > Chordata > Chondrichthyes > Pristiophoridae > Pristiophorus > Pristiophorus japonicus. The sequence goes on from NC_091985.1 coordinate 53,496,653, forward strand.
TGTCACCATTCAGATAATATTCTGCCTTCCTGTTTTTGCCCCCAAAGTGGATAACCTCACATTTATCCACATTATACTGCATCTGTCATGCATTTGCCCACTCACCTAACCTGTCCAAGTCAGCCTGCAGCCTCTTAGCATCCTCCTCACAGCTCACATCGCCACCCAGCTTAGTGTCATCTGCAAACTTGGAGATATTACACTCAATTCCTTCATCTAAATCATTGATATATATTGAAAAGAGCTAGAGTCCCAGCACTGAATCCTGTGGCAACCCACTAGTCACTGCCTGCCATTCTGAAAAGGACCCGTTTATCCCAACTCTTTGCTTTCTGTCTGCCAACCAGTTCTCTATCCACGTCAATACATTACCCCCAATACCATGTGCTTTAATTTTGTACACCAATCTCTTGTGTGGGACCTTGTCAAAAGCCTTTTGAAAGTCCAAATACACCACACCCACTGGTTCTCCCTTGTCCACTCTACTAGTTACATACTCAAAAAATTCTAGAAGCTTTGTCAAGCATGATTTCTCTTTCATAAATCCATGCTGACTTGGACCGATCCTGTCACTGCTTTCCAAATGCGCTGCTATTTCATCTTTAATAATTGATTCCAACATTTTCCCCACTACCGATGTCAGGCTAACTGGTCTATAAATCCCCATTTTCTCTCTCCCTCCTTTTTAAAAAAAAAAAGGCCGTTACATTAGCTACCCTCCAGTCCATAAGAACTGATCCAGAGTTGATAGACTGTTGGAAAATGATCACCAATGCATCCACTATTTCTAGGGCCACTTCCTTAAGTACTCTAGGATGCAGATTATCAGGCCCTGGGGATTTATCGGCCTTCAATCCCATCAATTTCCCTAATACAATTTCCTGATTAATAAGGATATCCTTCAGTTCCTCCTTCTCACTAGACCCTCGGTCCCCTAGTATTTCCGGAAGGTTATTTGTGTCTTCCTTCGTGAAGACAGAACCAAAGTACTTGTTCAATTGGTCTGCCATTTCTTTGTTCCCGAATATAAATTCACCTTATTCTGACTGCAAGGGACCTACGTTTGTCTTCACTAATTATTTTCTCTTCAATATCTATAGAAGCTTTTGCAGTCAGTTTTTATGTTCCCAGCAAGCTTCTTCTCATACTCTATTTCCCCCCTCCTAATTAAACCCTTTGTCCTTCTCTGCTGAATTCTAAATTTCTCCCAGTCCTCAGGTTTGCTGCTTTTTCTGGCCAATTTATATGCCTCTTCCTTTGGATTTAACCCTATCCCTAATTTCCCTTGTTAGCCACAGTTGAGCCACCTTCCCCGTTTTATTTTTTCTCCAGACAGGGATGTACAATTGCTGAAGTTCATCCATGTGATCTTTAAATGTCCGCCATTGCCTATCCACCGTCAACCCTTTAAGTATCATTCACCAGTCTATTCTAGCCAATTAACGTCTCATACCATCGAAGTTACCTTTCCTTCAGTTCAGAACCCTAGTCTCTGAATTAACTGTGTCACTCTCAATCTTAATAAAGAATTCTACCATATTATGGTCACTCTTCCCCAAGGGGCCTCGCATAACTAGATTGCTAATTAGACATCCCAGTGCAGTGCTGAGGGAGTGTTGTATTGTTGGAGGTGCCGACTTTTGGATAAGATGTTAAACCGAGGCTCCATCTGCCCTCTCAGGTGGATGTAAAAGATCCCATAGCACTATTTTGAAGAAGAGCAGGGGAGTTATCCCCAGTGTCCTGGCCAATATTTATCCCTCAATCAACATAACAGAAACAGTTTATCTGGTCATTATCACATTGCTGTTTGTGGGAGCTTACTGTGCGCTAATTGGCTGCTGCCTTTCCCACATTACAACAGTGACTACATTCCAAAAGTATTTCATTGGCTGTAAAGTGCTTTGAGATGTCCAGTGGTTATGAAAGATGCTATATAAATAAGTACATAACATAAGAAATAGGAACAGGAGTAGGCCATACAGCCCCTCGAGCCTGCTCCGCCATTCAATAAGATCATGGCTGATCTGATCATGGACTCAGCTCCACTTCCCTGCCCGCTCCCCATAACCCCTTATCATTTAAGAAACTGTCTATTTCTTTCTTAAATTTATTCAATGTCCCAGTTTCCACAGCTCTCTGAGGCAGTGAATTCCAGATTTACAACCTTCTGAGGGAAGAAATTTCTCCTCATTTCAGTTTTAAATGGGCAGCCCGATATTCTAAGATCATGCCCTCTAGTTCTAGTCTCCCCCATCAGTGGAAACATCCTCTCTGCATCCACCTTGTCAAGCCCGCTCATAATCTTATACGTTTCGAGAAGATCACTTCTCATTCTTCTGAATTCCAATGAGTAGAGGCCCAACCTACTCAACCTTTCCTCATAAGTCAACCACCTCATCTACGGAATCAACCTTGTGAACCTTTTCTGAACTGCTTCCAAAGCAAGTATATCCTTTCGTAAATATGGAAACCAAAACTGCACGCAATAAAGGCCAAGATTCCATTGGCCTTCCTGATCACTTGCTGTACCTGCATACTATCCTTGTGTGTCTCATGCACAAGTACCCCCAGGTCCTGCTGTACTGCAGCACTTTGCAATCTTTCTCCAGTTAAATAATAACTTGCTCTTTGATTTTTTTTCTGCCAAAGTGCATGACCTCACACTTTCCAACATTAAACTCCATCTGCCAAATTTTTGCCCACTCACTTAGCCTGTCTATGTCCTTTTGCAAATTTTTTGTGTCCTCCTCACACATTGCTTTTCCTCCCACCTTTGTATCGTCAGCAAACTTGGTTACGTTACACTCAGTCCCTTCTTCCAAGTCGTTAATATAGATTGTAAATAGTTGGGGTCCCAGCACTGATCCCTGCGGCACCCCACTAGTTACTGGTTGCCAACCCGAGAATGAACCATTTATCCCGACTCTCTGTTTTCTGTTCATTATCCATGCTAATATATTACCCCCAATCCCGTGAACTTTTATCTTGTGCAGTAACCTTTTACATGGCACCTTGTCAAATGCCTTCTGAAATTCCAAAACACCACATCCACTGGTTCCCCTTTATCCACCCTGTTCGTTACATCCTCAAAGAATTCCAGCAAATTTGGCAAACATAACAAGTCTTTCTTTCGTTCTTTAGTTGTCACGATTGCATTAGGAGAAGAGTAAATATGAAGTTTGGCTAGTGAGATGGGATGTGATAATGTAGATAGAGAGAGAGGGATGGGTGTAGGTGCAAGGTAAGTTGGTGTGAGTAAGGATGTGCAGGAGTAGGTCAGGGAAGACAGAGTGATGGGGATATGATGAGAAGCACAGCAGAATGAAGGTGAGTGTGGCTTTGTACTAACATTTCGAGATCTAATGAGATCATTGAAAGGTTTACACCACTGCAGCCAGGTCCTCCTGACTACGTCACTGCTTTGTGTCCTCTTGTGCAATGTGCAACCAGGCTGTGTTGGTCTCCTGGGGAGGTCTCTTCTGTCCATGGAAAGGGAAGAGGATGTCCCTGTGTGCTCTGCACCCAGGTTCTCCCATAACTCCCCTCCATTGCTTATGGAGGGAGTCATGGGAGAACCTGGGTGCAGCCCTGTCCCTCTGTGCAGTGCTTATCTGTGTTTACAGCACTTCAATGCTGCAGAACACTGTCAGCACAAATGTCAAAATAAAGTAAGCCATGCTCCCTTTAAGGAAATTGGCTGATGGCGCATCATGAATGACATCACCAGACCCACTTCCTCTAATTGGGCCGAGAAACGCGCTGGGCGGGTTTTACAAGCCCCATCAACATAAATTAATTTTCCAGAGAGAGATGGAGCCAGCAGTGAGGTCGCGACCGCCACCAATCCCGGTCGCACCGGACCCACCGAGGTAAGGAAAATCTCGGCCTACAGATTCAAAAATTGAGAAATCATTGTGCCAACATAAAAATAGCTGGAAATGAGAGGTTCTATTTTACAGTCCTTTGAAATAATCTGTGCAAACACTGTATTTTTGTCAGACATCTGTAACTGATATACTTGGCTATACTCTACAAGCAACAACAACATTTAAGATCTGCACAGCTATATCCTGTTTTAAAAAAAAAAGTTAAAACTAAAGTAACAATGATAGTCTCAGTCCTGCCCTTCACCTTCAGAGCCATGAGTTTAAATTTGCCTCCGGGAACTAAGCAGCTCTCCTTTCACTAATGGGCTTGTAAGGGTCACAAGTGAACTGATATCCTCTTCATACTACCAAGTGCCAGTGTGAGTCCACTCTGGACTGCTTGCGAGCACGTACTTGACAGTGTAAACTGTGCCAAGTTGCACATTCCAACCTCAGAGATTGGTTTCTTGCTAGTAGGTGCATGGTATACTTTCTGTGCCTGGGGGGGGCGGGGGGTGGGGGGGCATGTAGGAAGGGGGGAGAACCAGGAGGGTTCCTACCAATATCTCAATCCAATCTCGCATCCCTCTTGATTGACAGCAAACAGCTCTTTGCAACGTAAAGATGTTTACTGTAGTGCAATATGAATAAAGCATTTTATACACTAAATCTAAAAAATAAATCAGCCTGTTGCAAAATACTTTTACAATACAATTAATGACCTGAAGAGTCATGTCACTCGACATGAAGTGTGTACGTGGGCAACACTATCATCAATAGAAGAACTCCATTGAGTGTTTCAGTCTAAACTGGGCACTGTAGAAGAAATTAATCAGGCAGAATAGATTTTCAATACCAACATTGGATTACAAGAAAGTACCAGTAAATCGAAGGTGAAATTGAGTCTCAATCTATTCACCAGTGAACAGGAGAGTAAAATCAGACAGAATACAAGATTGTTAGTTTAAAATCACAGCTTATATATTTCCCGCTTCATAATTCAATGGCACTTGCCCCCAAAAAGGAGTAGTGGCACAATAAGAGCACATTGACACGAACAGTCCTGTTAGCCAGAGGCAGACTCCAGTTTCACCTCGGCAGAAGTTTGGTGATTTTTTTTCTTCACGTTTATTCCTCCCATCTTGTCTCTTGAAGTTGGGATACAGCTTCATGTTCCTGGAAGCTCACGAATAACTCACTCAAATAACCCACTGTCATGTATGTACATGCTGTTTGTAGTCACCAGATGGTGTCATTGTTGGAGGCCACTGAGCAGCACGCACATGGTGCTGCTCTGATATAAAAGGCCAGCCATTTTGTGAGTCAGACACTTTGGGCCTAAATAAAGCAGAGCCAAGGTTGTACCTTGCTTAGTTAAACAGTACTCAGTTTGAACCTTTATTACATATATAACACCCACAATCAAGAGACAGATTTTTTTTTTCAATTAACTATCCAGGGATGCTGAATTCGTTATGCCTCTAATGCCATTCCAACTGAGGCCAACTAGTTCACCAAATAAGAGGCTTACCTGGTCTGTATGACTGCATACCACAACACGTGGCCAGAAACTCGACAGTTACATTTACAGCACACCCATCAGTATGAACACCATAGCCAGAAGTATCAGAACACTACAGCTTGATGCAAACTCCAGAAAAATTCAGCAGTGTAAATTAATTTGCAGAAACACTTAATTCTGAACTGGATGCAGAAGAAAAAATATTTTTGTGGAACTTACTCAGTGGCATAAGTTAAGTTCACAATGATCAAAATATATTTGAAAGATCACAGTCCGATGTCATTTAAGTGCACTATTAAAAGTTCCAGTAAATAATCACCTTTAGATGTACTGTATCATGGTTTTAATTATTAGGAATATGACTAAACTGTACAGACACAGGTCAATCACACTAATGTCAACACATTATAAAACAATTATGTATTCCAATAGCATTACCAGCTTTTTCTCTTCATAACAGACATGCAGTGTGTTTCCTTGTCATATAGCAGCTTGTAAAGGTAAAGAAAACAAGCCTTCAAAGAGCATGGGTAGCTGTCAGTCACAACTGGCTGACTACTTTAAATTCCGTTTAACTGTTTCGGAGGCACAAAAGTGCCTGAGGTGCAGAAAAAGCTTTCAGTTATTGTATTTATTTAAATATGCTGATAATCTCCGGTCTACCCTATATTATTTTCCTTCAGTTTATTTGGAACATGATTGGGCAAATCATATGACCCAGTGTCAGAGGCTTCAGATTTCAGTCTGACTGCTGAGATTCTGCTTCTACAAAACTACAATATCTCCGCAGGCTCACTCCCCCTCTTTCCTTTTTAAAAAAAAAACTTTTGGACCATATAAAGGATCTCCAGAATGGTGTTCTTTTAACATATCTGCCCTAGGTGACCCCATCATCAGTCAAAATCAACATAAGTCAAAATCCTTTTGTATCGATTCAACAATTTTAATTAAATCATTAAATACAGAAGACTTTCTTTAATCATAATACATTAAAAATCAATTATAGGTATTTAATCAGTTATAAGCAGCTTCTTTTTATATTGTGTACAGAATTCCCCAAATTAATTTGACACTTTGAGGCCTGCGGGTATAAATAAAGAGAAAAAAAGGTATGTTAAATAGTCATATCAAAATGTGAATATGTTTTCTTTCTCATTACTTTGGCAATAACACTGATATTCTTTTATTAATTGTCCACTGGTGACCATATTTTTATAACTTTTTCCTCAATTTTAATATTGACTAACTACATTATTCTGTTATACAGTACTATTAGTCAAACATTTATTAAAGCAGCAGGGTTGGGAAATTTAAAAAAAACATATTCTTGTGATTCGTAACAAAATAGCACACCATAAACATGGGAAACAAATCTGCGTACTTTTATGAAGTATTGCAATAAATACACTATGTACTGTTGAAAAAAGCAATGGTTTTGTATTTTAATATCAGAACATTATGTACACAGAGATTATCTTTGAGTATATTTTGTTTCCTTTTTCATCCCTTCAGTTTTTCACAACTAATAATGTTTGTTTCATTTAGAAACCCCCAGATTACTCACCATAACTCAGCCTTAGGCATTGAAGTTCTGTTTACATAACAAATAAAAGATAAAATATAGTCATTGTCAGCTCTCATTTTCTCAAGGGAAACACTTTACAAATTATTGCCATGAAGGATAGTGTTTAATGTTGGTATCTGCTTGAAGGAGCCTCACCTGAGCTTCTTATGCCTTCAGGATAGGACTCTTTCATTTATTGGATGTATGATGGACTTCAACAAACCACTACAACCACCTCAGATCAATTCCTTGAAATGTAGTTTAATTATTTAAAAGGAAGTGAAGTGATCTTCTTCTTTGTATTAAAGAACCAAATCCTACCCCCAAGGAACCACATCAAATCATCGTTTAATCCTTATTATTGCCCTAGGCTTCCCTTGGTACTGCAGTGTTGTTTTAACTTCATTTTAATATTTACCAGCCAGTTAGATTACTAAAGGCTGTCAGGTTTAATAACGTGTGATGTATGGGATACTTATATTACTCTCAACTAAATAAAAATGAACAGAGCCTACTTATAATGTTGCATTGTATTTTGGATTTTACAGAGTATTCCTCCCAGAATCGGAAAGCATCGAAGATTGTTTTCATAGCAAATTTAAGTTATTGAAGCCAGCCAGCATTATGAATAGTTGAAGCAGAGATTTAAACTGTTCAGATACAAATCTTGCATCTTAAATGAATACATCTAATTCTCCAAAGCAATGCTTTAGTACAATGAGTCAGTTTTCATTAAAATAACTATCAAGATCCATGGAAAAGAATGGATTCATAACTTAAGTCTGAAACAACAGGAAAGCAATTAATGCATCATGACCTTAAAATAGTTAGGAATTAATGGGCTGGAATTTGATGAGCTTTTCCACCATGTTTTTTGGCGGTATTCCTATTTTTTGGTGGAAAACAACCTTGTGGGAGTTTCATCCCACTGTTCCGTCAGTGACTTTGAAATACCGCTGGAGAGCGGACCACTGGTATGCAACAATGAAAAAACCGCTTCCACCCAAGTTTGATGGTAGCGGTGATCCGTAGTTGCTGGAAAAAAAAATGCCCAGGAGAAACCAGCCGGAGCAACCCTTCGATTGGCGGTAGGTATGCAATCCTGCGAAAAAAGGTGAGTGAAAGGTTTTTTTTTAAAATTCTTTTGCAGCAATTTACTAGAAAAGGGTCCTGTGAATGTTTTCCAATTTTTTATTTTTTTGAAAAATATTTTGTATGTTTTCCCCCCTCCCTAGACCCAACTTGCAACCTCGGACTAAATTTTGACTAAATATGACTAAATTTGACCAGGATCGCGTTTTCTGCCGAGAATCCACATGGAACACCGATTTTTTTCAATTTTTTGATCCATTTTCCACCGATCTTAATTAAATAATCATAGCGTGTTTTTGGGTAGTAATCCGGTGGTGGCGGTTTTTGATCAAAATCCAGCCCTATATTTTTTGTAACTATCTTCTCCCTCAATAGACTAAGAACAGTTCCTGTGGGCGGACTTGCTATTCACAATCCAGAAGCGTACCTTTTCTGTACTTTCTCTGTTCACTGGATTAAAAGTGGTGGTGCACTATGCTACCAAACGCTCTTCAAAATGGTAGATAGTGTCATATAGCCCAGAACTTCACAGATTATCGAAACCAATACTTTTATTTAAAATTATGAAGAACAAAAATTATCTAATAATAAAAGCACAATATATTTAACTATAAAATGAAAACAAATTTGGAATGGGTCAATTAGATTTTGAAAGAACATCTTTAGATTAAGTTATGTGTCCCTGATAAATGTTCTCTTTCTGAATGGTGAACTCAGTTGGTTTCATCTTCTCATAAATCTTATGTGTTAACTTGCCATATCCCTCAAGCAAGGAGGGAAATGGAGCCTTTCATTTGGATCAAGGCCAGATGGTTTTTCCTGTTTCAAATTCTTACGTTTAACCATTAGATGTCAAGCGAACTCTTGTCTTTGTTTCTTTGACGTAGTGGTTCTCATACAAGTCTAACAATACTTCAGCAATATATGCAATAACAAAAAAAATTGCCGTCAAAACAATTATGTATGTTCCACTTTTGCGGCAAGTATATCAAAATTGATAAATGGAACAAAACCAGATATTTCACATCAAATGAACATTTTTTTCCAATTAAATCAAGTACCTGTAGCCAGTAATTCAAACGTTACTATGCTGCAGAGGTAGCAGACCCGAGCAGGACCGGAGCTGGGAGCTGGGAGCGAGAGCAAAATAAAGAGCCTGGCAGAGGAGGCCCGAGAGCAGAGGCAGCGGACTTGAGCGGGATCGGAGCTTGGAGCAACTCAACACAGGCAGAATTTGAAAGAGTGACGTCAGAGTAAAAAACCTAAAGTGACATCAGCACAAGGGAAGGAGCTGATTGGAAAGTAGCTGGTGAGTCGTTTTTTTTAATTTTAAGTTTATTTCTGCTAAATAAGTTCATAGGGCTAGAATTTCCTACTTACTGCCCGGTTTCTGGGTGGTATTGGCCATTGTGGGCGGTAATCAGGTGAGTGGAAAAATCCTTACCTGAGGTAAGCCGGCAGTTTTGAAGTCCCGCTGGGGAGCGGAACACCGGCGTGCACCGTCCACAGATCGCCTGGCGCAACCTTTGGCTGAGCGGTGACCCGTAGGTAAGTATTAAAAAAAAATGTTTAAACCGCCCTCGAGAATCAGCAGAGCTGGGCGGTAGGTAAGCAGGTCTGCAAGAAAAAGGTAAGTGATTGTTTTTTTTACTTTTTTACTAATTATTTTCAAAATCTGTTGGGGTGATTTAATTTTAAAGTGTCTTGGGAATGTTTTTGGGATTTTTTAAGTTAGGTTTATTGAAAAATTATTTTTATTCTATTTTTGGTATTAGGCCCAACCCGCAGCCTTGGGGTAAAACTTTTTATAGATTTTTTAATTTTTTGCCCATTTTCTTTAGGCACCGCCCAATCTACCCTAAATTGCACTTTTTCGCCCCAATTGGAGGAGCAAGGCCCATGTTTTTCGCTGGGCGGATTTAAAAAAACATTTTTGGGAAGTTTTTGCCGGCTATAATCTTCGCAGCCTTAATGGTTTTTTGGGCGGCAATCGGGTGCTAGCGGGCTTTGGGGAAATTCTAGCCTATAGTCTATTAAATGGAGGCATGGCAGAACAGCTCAGTCCTATGGAGTGCGCATCCTGTCATGTGGAAATCCAGGACATTTCCCATATCCTAGACAAGGTATGCAGGAAGTGTCATCAGCTGGAGGAGCTCGAGCTCTGGGCTTTGACTGCAGTGCATCCGCGAGGCTGAGAACTTTCTGGATAGCACGTTTCAGCCCACAGTTTAAGAGTGTGCAGCCAGAGGGAATGGGTGACTGGCAAACAAAAGAGGACCACCAGGCAGGTAGTGCAGGAATCCCCTCCTGAGTGCATCTCGCTCACCAATCAGTATTCTTTTCTGAGTACTGGTGAGGGTAATGTTTCCTCTGGGGAGTATAGCCAGAGCCAAATCCACAGCACCTTAGGTGACTCAGCTGTACAATGGGGGAGGAAGAAGACTGGGAGAGCAATATGGTAGGGGATTCGATAGTTAGGGGAGCAGACAGGCATTTCTGCGGCCACAGAGATGACTCCAGGATGGTATGTTGCCTCCCTGGTGCTAGGGTTAAGGATGTCTCTGAGTGACTGCAGAACATTCTGAGGAGGGAGGATGAACAGCCAGAGGTCATGGTCGATATCGGTACCAATGACATAGGTAAAAAGAGGGATGAGGTCCTGCAGGCAGATTTTAGGGAGCTAGAATGAGATTAAAGAGCAAGACATCAAAGATAGTAATCTCCGAATTACTCCCGGTGCCACGCGTGAATGAGTATAGAAATAGAAGTAGAGAGCAGATGAATGTGTGGCTGGAGAGATGGTGCAGGAGGGAGGGCTTCAGATTCCAGGGGCATTGGGACCAGTTTTGGGGGATATGGGACCTATACAGGCCAGGCGGATTGCACCTCAACAGGACCGGAACCAATATCTTCTTGGGGAGGTTTGCTACTGCTTTAGGGGAGGGTTTAAACTAATTTGTCAGGGGGATGGGAAGCAGGATTTAACATAAGAAAGGGGAAATAAAGTGCTTAAAGGATTTGGAAAGGCAGAGAGCACTACAGTTAAAAATAGCAAGGTATTAGATGGGGTCAAACTAAGAGAATACAGAATGGTCTAAGATGAGTTTACAGTGTATGTATGTGAACGCACAAAGGGTAGTAAACAAGGTAAGTGAGCTGCAGGCTCAAATAGCCACATGGGACTATGATTTTATGGCAATAACTGAGACCGGGGCTCAAAAAAGGTCAGGATTGGGTATTAAATATTCCTGGTTATAAGGTGTTCAGGAAAGATAGGGAAGGAAAGACAGGAGATGGTGTACCAGTATTGATTAAGGAGAATGTTAGTGCTGGAGAGGGAGGATGTCCTGGAGGGTTCAAGGACAGAATCTATATGGCCAGAGTTAAGAAATAATAGAGGTGCCATTACACTACTAGGTGTATTCTATAGACCACCAAATATTGGGAAAGATTTAGAGGAGCAAGTTTGCAGAGAAATTACAGAGAGGTGCAAGAACTATAGAGTAGTGATAATGGGGGACTTCAACTATCCTAATATAGACTAGGATCGTAATAGTGTTAAGGCTGGAGAAGGGGAAGAATTTCTGGTGTGTTCAGGAGAACTTTCTGGATCATTGGGAGGGAAAATTGCGGTCGGAGGCTTCCTTTGGACGAACGCCTCCAACCCGAATGCCTCCATTGTGTGAAAATACCTGGTGGTCACGGAGGCGCCTTCGATTGCAGTCAGAGCCCTTCATTCGATGCGCAGCACACAGGGAGATGACTTCCCTGTAAGTACGAAAAAGCTGGAGTCACATGGGCCTGGACCACCAATCACTCTGCAGTATTCTTATTGATAATAATGGGAACTCCGTTTTTACTATCAATGAGAATAACCCCCTAAAACAAGAAGCACAACATAATAAATTTAAAAAACATCTCACATGTTTTAAATTAATCGAAATTAAAGTTAATTAAATGTTTTAGAAAAATAAAATATTTTTTGAAATGTTTTTTAACGTGATAATAGGGTTAAAAATAAACTTACCTTAATGGACAGGGTTGGTAACATAAAAATGTATGATTAAATTTAATTTTTATACATTTTAAAACTCTTACACTTACCAGGCATAAACGTTTGAAGGACATTCGCTGGGCAAGAGATGGGCAAAAAGCCCAATCTCTCCTGCACAAATGTCCTTCTCCCGGGGATGTGGAAGATCTGTCAAGAGAAATCTTGATAGATCGGAAAAGCCGGTTTTTGGTACATGCACATCTTGTCCCAAAAAATGGCTTTTGCGAGGCCTCACCGGATCCATGCGCACTTTGCATGGACCCAGCGAGGCTGGAATTTTCAGCACATTATGTTTCTGGCCCAATAAGGAAGGAGTCATTGCTGGATCTGCTTCTGGGGAATGAGATAGGTCAAGTGGAGCAAGTGTCAGTCGGAGAACATTTAGGAAACAGTGATCATAGTATCATAAGGTTTAGATTAGCTATGGAAAAGGACAGGGAGCAATCTAGAGTAAAAATGTTTAACTGGGGTAAGGCCAATTTCAGTGGGATGAGAACAGATCTGGCCCAGGTAAACTTAAATCAAAGATTGGCTGGCAAAACTGTAATGGAACAATGGACTGCCTTTAAAGAGGAAATAGTTCAGGTACAGTTGAGGTATATTCCCACAAGGGGGAAAGTCAGGACAACTAAACTCAGGGCTCCCTCGATGATGAATCAAATAGAGAATATTATGAAGCAGAAAAAGAATGTGTATGACAGATGATGAGTTGCTAATACATCTGAGATTTAAGCTATATATAGAAAGGTAAGAGGAGAAGTGAAAAAGAAAATAAGAGGGGCAAAGAGAGGGTATGATAATAGAATGGTAGCTAACATAAAAGGTAATCCAAAGTCTTCCTAAGCATATAAATATTAAAAGCATAGTAAGAGAAGGTTGGGGTCGATTAGGGACCAAAAAGGAGTCCTACGCATGGAGGCAGAGGGTATGATTGAGATACTAAATGAGGACTTTGCATCTGTCTTCACCAAGGAAGAGAATGCTGCCATAGACATAGTAAAGGAGGAGGTAGTGGAGACTCTTGAAAAATTGAGGAAGCAGTGGTACTAGAAAGGTTGGCTGTACTTAAAGTAGATAAATCATTAGGAGCGGATGAGATGCATCCTAGGATGCTGAGGGAATTGAGGGTGAAAATTGCGGAGGTACTGGTCATAATATTCCAATCTTCCATAGATACGGGGATGGTGCCAGAAGACTGGAGAATTGCAAATGTTACATCCTTGTTCAAAAAAGGGTGCAAAGATCAACCCAGCAACTACAGGCCAGTCAGTTTAACCTTGGTATTGAGGAAACTTTAAGAAACAATGATCAGGGACAAAATTGTCAGTTGGATAGGTGTGGATTAATTAAGGAAAGTCAGCCTGGATTTGTTAAAGGCAAATCGTGCTTATCCAACTTGATTAAGTTTTTTGATGAGGTAATAGAGAGGGTTGATGAGGGTAATGCGGTTGAAGTGGTGTAAATGGATTTCCAAAAGGCGTTCAACAAAGTGATACATAATAGGCTTGCCAGCAAAGTTGAAGCCCATGGAATAAAAGGGATAGTGGCAGCATGTATACGAAATTGGCTAAGTGACAGGAAACAGAGTAGTGGTGAATGGTTGTTTTTCAGACTAGAGGAAGGCGTTCCCCAGGGGGTCGGTTCTAGGACCATTGCTTTTCTTGATATATATTAATGATTTGCACATGGGTGTACAGGGTACAATATCAAAATTTGCAGATGGCACAAAACTTGGAAGTATAGTGAACAGTGAGGAGAGTGACAGAGACAGGCTGGTGAAATGGGCAGACACGTGCAGGATGAAATTTATCACAGAAAAGTGTGAGTGATACATTTTGGTAGAGAGAATGAGGAGAGGACATATAAACTAAATGGTACAATCCTAAAGGGGGTGCACTAACAGTGAAACCTGGGGGTATGTGTGAACAAAGTGTTGAAGTTGGCAGAACACATTGAGAAACCAATTAAAAAGGCTTACGGGATCCTGGGCTTCATAAATTGAGGCATAGAGTACAAAAGTGTGGAAATTATGATGAATCTGAACAAAATATTGGTTCGGCCCCATCTGGAGTATTGTGTCCAATTCTGGTCACTATACTTTAGGAAGGATGTGAAGACTTTAGAGAGGGTGCAGAAAAGATTTATGAGAATGGTTCTAGAGATGAGGGTTACGTGAATAGACTGGAGAAGCTGAGGTTGTTCTCCTTGGAGCAGCGAAGATTGGGAGGAGATTTGATAGAGGTATTCGAAATCATGAGGGGTTTGGCAGAGTAGATAGAGAGAAGCTGTTCCTATTGGTGTTAGGTCGAGAACCAGAGATCACAGATTTAAGGTGATTGGCAAAAGAACCAAAGGCAACATAAGAAAAAACTTTTTTTACGCAGCGAGTGGTTAGGTTCTGGAATTCATTGCTTGAAAGGGTGGCGGAGGCAGACTCAACCTTATCTTTCAAAAGGGAGTTGGATAAGTATCTGAAGGAAAAAAAAAATTCAGGGCTACGGGGAAAGGGCAGGGGAGTGGGACTAGCTGAGAGTTGGCATGGGCTCGACGGGCCGAATGGCTGCCTTCCGAGATTCCATCATTCTATGATACACTCTCCAGCATGTTTAGATTTTGGTTGGAAATTTTCTCGTAGGACAATGAAGAAAGAAAGTGATTGATTTGGCACCTTACCACATCCTCAGGACAATCAACTTTTGAAGAGTAGTCACCAATGTTTCCTGTAAGCTGTGCTGTGTTCTGGACGTCCTGTTTCTTTACATTTCCACGCCTGTGTGGTACTTCACTGGAGAAGCTGGTGAGCGGCCTGCGCGGCCACTCAACTTAGAGCGAACATAGTAGTCATGGTTATTACGTAAGCATGAATGAGATATCCGAAGCCCAAAGCAATTTTTATTTTGCATTTCCCATTAACTTTCTATCTCCACCCTGAAATGTCTCATGTTATTCTCTAGCTGAGAGGATTGGCAAGCAGCCTGCTTATGGAGATAGGTCACAGATCAGCCATGATCTCATTGAGGGACTAAATGGCCTTTTCCTGTTCCTATGTTAAGAAATAGGAGCTGGAGTAGGCCATACGACCCCTCGAGCCTGCTCCACCATTCAATACGATCATGGCTGATCTTCGACCTCAACTCCACTTTCCCGCCTAATCCCCATATCCTTTGATTCCCTTAGAACCCAAAAAATCTATCGATCTCAGCCTTGATTATACTCAACAATGATATAATATAATAGACCTGTGACAATGCTGTTCTATCACTAGTAAGAGAAGTCCAATTTGAGTTTTCCTTTCAGTGAGGAAAATACTTTTCCTTTGTTTATGAGTCCATCTGGTGGCATTACAAAAATCAAGAACTTACAACTGAAAGATAGCACATGCAGATACAGATACTCATACTGTACCATTTCATGTTACATCAAGGCCACCAATGTCCAACCACTCATTTTACAAGATTCCAGTTGGAGTTTCCTACCGTTTATTGAAAAATGTACAACATCCATGAATATGCAACAGTGATATTAAACTGAAATCCATCAGGCAAATAGGAAATGATGATTTTATCACAGATGTGCTCAGTGTGTATAAAACAAGAGATCAGTGTACTATATATCCTGCAAAAAAAATCCTTACAAATAAATTTGAACAAAATCAGATTACATCATTTGAAAAAACTTGACATTTGCACGCAAACCTTATTGATATTATTTGCCTCAAGCAGTCTGCAAGTTACTACCAAAGACATTTTACAGTGCACAACTTTGTTTAAATGATGTCTAGGTTTAGCTTTCCTTAATTTAGTTAATGAAATGTTACATAATCCAGGAATAAAGTCTGCATAACAACTCGCCAATAGAAATAGATCTGTTTTCACTGAGTCTTTTGTAACAAAATAATTTAACCTTACAAGGCTCCAATTTTTCAAAATGTTTGAAAGTTTTCTTCAATGTCACACTGAATAACAAAAATTATTAATAGGTACAGGCCCCAATTTCTCACCCCTACTTAGTGAAATCCCCATAACTGTGGCCGTAATGTAAAATGGGGGCAAGCCCACACGTGCAACTTTCCCATTCCTCTGAATATCTGTGATGAGAGAGCTACTGTCAGGGCTCAGTGAAATCTGTATAAACGAAAGGAAGGGTAGGGTAAATCATGATTGTGTGACCACTGTGAACCTGGAACTAAAAATACAGCTAAGAAAAGATAACATCTCAAAATTAGTATTGGAGCTGCCAACTTCTTTCTCTTTAATAAAAAATATTTCACTTCAAGTTGATTGTTTTGTAAATGATTCGGAACCTTTAAAAGCGAAGCAGCTACGAAACAATCTCCAACATCTGACCAATTCCAAAACAACCTCATAAAAGTGGCCATTATGAAACAGACTTAGATCAGCAGGTGTATCTATTCCAACCTCACAAAACACGAGAAAAGTTTGCATTACAAAACAATACCCACAGGCAACCATCAAATAAAATGTACATATTTAAATTAGAAATAACCTAATTAAAGGGGAAAATGTTCATTTATTTGTTGGTCAGTAATATAATGGTAACATATAAGCACCCTACAACAGGAAGGTACTAAGAGAACAAATCATATTTGCAAAAATTGGGCTAAAAATTCGGGTGTTTCACGGCACCTGTTACCAGTTAAACTTTGTGAAGAAACGGCGGCCGGTGCTCTTTGGCCAGCTGGTGCCGGGTCCTGCAGCGCTCGCCATTTTCCGGGGGCTGGCAGCACTGCTGGTAAAAGCAATGGCCATGGAGATTTAAATTAGGGAGAGGGTGACATCAGTCGGAGTGCAACGCCAACTTAACCGTGCACCATTGACCATTCTTCCCCCGAACTTGGACCTTAGCGCTGAGTTCAGCGCTGGGTCATAAGAACATAAGAAATAGGAGCAGGAGTAGGCCATTTGGCGCCTCAAGTCTGCTCTGCCATTTAATAAGATCATGACTGATCTGATCATGGACACAGCTCCAATTCCCCGCCCGCTCCCCATAGCCCTTTATTCCCTTAACGCTCAAAAATCTGTCCATCTCCGCCTTAAATATATTCAATGACCCAGCCTCCACAGCTCTCTGGGGCAGAGAATTCCAAATATTCACAACCCTCAGAAAATAAATTCCTGCTCATCTCAATTTTAAATGGGCGGCCCTTTATTCTGAAACATCAGGCTAGAACCTTCACTTTTGTGCTTATCGCACAAAAATGGGCGTTATTTCCAGCATGGGCGTTAAGAAAGGGTTTTCAGATCGCCGGCTTCTCGCCCATTCTAAAAACAACTAGTTTACACTTTTGAAAATGGGCGTTACCGCGAGCGATATCAAATGGGCGGTAGCGTTACATTTTTTTGACCTTCTGCTGTAAAGTGTGGCCGTCCTTAGCAACAGCATGGCAACGCTCGATTCCCGCGATTCAGGAGGTCAAGGGTCATCATGACATGCGCAGAAAAGGAGACAGAGAGAGGGGGAGCTCAGAGACACTGAAAGTGTGTGGGGCTGTGGTGTGTGCTTGTCTGGCTGTTGTGGGAGGCACGACGGAGATTCACCAGCAGCAAAAACCCAACTAAGCACCAAGAACATAGTTGGCACCGAGTTTTTGTCCAACAAATAAGATATAACATGGAAGGGATAGAGGAGGCCCTGGAGCTGGTAGCCAGGAACACTGGTGGCAGAGGGCTCCCAGTGGTCCCCGAGCATGGCACTCCACCCCTAGGTTCCGCACCACCACTGCGAACGACAGATGAGAGCAAGAACCAAGATCCTTGCCCCCTCGGCACACCCCGCTCCGGTACCTGTGCAACGAGACCGCATTTGCCTTCATTCCCCCCCCCCCATGAGACACCACCTGAGGAGCTCCTCGGCCAGGCTCCATGGAGCAAGGAGGGGAAGAGGTAGAGGTGGTGAGAAGAAGGGGAGGGGGGAAGGAAAGTGAGGTGCATGTGTGCAGGTGATGGCTGTGTTATATCTCCATTTGGGTGCATGCAATTTGTTGCAATGTATGGGGGCTGGGGACCACGCTCCTGCTTTGCCTTTGTATTCTGTGTTGCTGGACATGTTGACCATATGATTTATGTCAATGGTGGAAAAAGTGGGGTGTGGGTGGGGGTTGGGTGTTATTGGCTGTGATACTTATGATTTCAAACCAATGTTGGTATTAAACAGTTGTTATTGAACATAACCTTGTTGCGCATTGTCTCAGATAGCTGGACCATTACACACTGGTAATTCCTTATCATGAAAGGGTTAAATACAACTTTACTTCAATCAACGTTAACTTTAACTGGCACCAAGGTGATGGGCTCCATTGATGTCTGAGCTGCACATACACAGCAGTGTGTCAGTGTTGTCACTCACATCAGCGCTCTTTCAGGCAAATCTTTCCGATATCAGCTCCTCATAGGATTTAACGAATGCCAGCCATTGCTGGCATTCGTTCCGGTTAGTTCCACTTTTTGTCGGCGTTTTTTTGAGCGAGCGATATTGTGGGCGATATGTGTGCGAGGTGGTGAACTTGACGATGGGAGATCTCCATGGCCGCTAGTTTGGGTAAATATGCTCTTTATGACAAAAAAACAGTGGCCGGGCGTTCATATTGAATCTCAGCGTTAATTCCGTACGGAATCTAACACTGGGCGATATTATGGGTGTTGATTTCGCCCATTCTGCTGATTCCGTCCAAAAAAGTGGGCGGGCGATAATATTTTTTCCCGGCGTTAAGCACATTGGTAAAATAACTCTCGGCGATAAGTCTCCTAAAAAAGCCCGTCAGTTTCCATTTTGTGCCAAACTGCCGATATATGGGCATTATACGTCATTTCAGCAGTAAAATGGGCGTTAAGCATGCAAAAAAAGTGGGGGTTCTAGTCCTATGTCCCCTAGTTTTAGTTTCCCCTATGAGTGGAAATATCCTCTCTGCATCCACCTTATCGAGCCCCCTCATTATCTTATAAGTTTCAATAAGATCACCTCTCATTCTTATGAACGCCAATGTGTATAGGCTCAACCTACTCAACCCCCTCATCTCCAGAATCAACTGAGTGACCGTCTCTGAGCAGCCTCCAATGCAAGTATATCCTTCCTTAAATACAGAGTCTAAAACTGTACGCAGTACTCCAAGTGTGGCCTTACCAATACCCTGTACAGTTGTAGCAGGAGTTTTCTGCTTTCATACTCTAAGGGTCCTAAGGACACTGAGAAGTGTAGAGGAACAGAGGGACCTTGGAGTGTAGGTCCACAGATCCCTGAAGGTAGCAAGATAGGTAGATGAGGTGGTTAAAAAGGCATATGGAATACTTGCCTTTGTTAGCCAAGGCATAGAATATAAGAGCAGGGAAATTATGCTTGAACTGTATAAAACTGTATAAAACACTAGTTAGGCCACAGCTCGAATGCTGTGTGCAGTTCTGGTCATCACATTACAGGAAAGATGTGATTGCACAAGAGAGGGTATAGAGGAGATTTACGAGGATGTTGCCTGAACTGGAGAATTTTAGCTATGAGGAAAGATTGGATCGGCTTGGGTTGTTTTCTTTGGAACAGAGGAGGCTGAGGGGAGACCTAATTGAGATGTATAAAATTATGAGGGGCCTAGATAGAGTGGAGAGGAAGGACCTATTTCCCTTAGCAGAGAGGTCAATAATCAGGTGCGTAGATTTAAAGTATTTGGTAGGAGGTTTAGAGGAGACTTGAGGGGGTCTGGAACTCACTGCCTGAAAAGTGGTAGAGGTAGAGGTAGAAACCCGCACCACATTTTAAAAGTACTTGGATATGCACTTGAAGGGCTACGGACCAAGCGCTGGAAAGCGGGATGAGGCTGGATAGCTCTTTGTCGGCCGGCACAAGCACAATGAACCGAGTGGCCTCCTTCTGTGCTGTAAATTTCTGTGACTCTAAGCTCTCCATGAAAACCCAGCGTTCAGCAGACTCACTGTCAGCACCTCTTAAAGGGACACACACATCTTTCAGGTAAGTTTGCATTTAAGCTTTTGGACTGGATCTTTTTTGATTTTATTGAAGTAGTGGCTTGCTGTAATACATGTTAAAAGTTTTTTTTTTAAATGTGTGCAGGGAGTGTTGCTGGATGCTTGCAAGGCCTCAGATGGTAAAGAAAGGCCTCTGAGAAAACAGAAAATGCTGCAAATACTAAACAGATCAGACAATATCCGTGGAGAGAGAAACAGATTTCACCTCTCAGGTCGAGGTATTTCCAGCATTGTATGCTGTCATTTTAGTTTTACAGCATCTGCTCGGGAAGAGGAAGAAGCAGAAGAGGAGGGAGCAAAAGGAAGGATGCAACCCAGACAGGTCCTTTCTGGCCGGGATGGAATCATCTGCCTGCGGTCCCAGTGACCACAACCCCAATTCCCCTTTCAACATTTATCCCATACCTTACCTTCCTTCTGTTATTGACCATCACAGTGTCCACTTGGCCAAAATGCTGAAATAAAAGCCACCACAATGCAAACTTCCCAATCCGACTTTATCTATCTATCCATACAATATGACATCAAGAAATCAACTCATCACCCTTATGCATTCTCTTAGTGACTATCTTGCGTGTGCCTTTGCCTATCCTACTGATATCACACAGTACTACCCCAGTGGTTGCAGCATGGCTGGTGGAAGGCTGTCACCTTTTAGTGGTAGACACTGCAAATGGAGTGTGAAATCAAGTGACGGTATTTCTTCTTTTTCACTCTCCTCTCCCTCTTCTTGGCCAACCACTGGCTGGACAGGCTTCATTTGTTGGGTGTGTGAAATGAGGAAGGCACAAGGATGGAGTTGTGGTGAGGGGAGGGCAGGAAAATAAGAGGTGCATGCGAGAAGAAGGATAATGTATGAGGATACCAACATCTTGTATCTTTTCAGCCCCGCCACTGGCCAAGAGCTCAGCCATGCCCCTGCCAAGAATGGCCTGCACCATCTCCTCCAAAGGGGTTAGGTGAAGCTAGGAATGGGAGGTGTGCCTCGTGATAGGTACAGATTGTTGGTAGGTGAGTGATTGGGGGTTGGGGGGGCGGGGGGGAGGACTCATGCATTGAGAAATGTGTGAGGCTAGTGATGTAGTTGGTAGGAGACATATTTTAAAGATGCATTCACTGACCTTGACAAGTGCTCTGAGGTCATGAAGCTTCTTTGGGCGTGGGAGCCAGATGGTGGGGGCGAAACTGTTGGCAATGATGGCCTCGGTGATGTGGTCCACATTGTTCTTTCTGGAAGGGCTCCTGTCCCCTGTGGGTGAAGGGACCTCTCTTGCAGTGTTGGCCCCTTGCACAAAGCTGGAGTGCAACATCCGAGACCCTGGGAGCCCCTTCCCTGGCTTGCTGAGCCATTTGTATTAATGCTGAAGCACTTTTCCCATTTTTTGAGGTGTGGAAGGGAATTCAGCTTTAAGAGCTGAAAGCTCCAATTTGGGAAATTTTTTCCAAAAAAGGCAGTGGAGGTGCAAGGACCAAAAACTGCATATTTTTTTTCACTTCATTTTAATTTTTATCAGTTCATAAAGCATTGCCCTTTTACTATCCCACGAAGCCTAGTGAAATCATAGCCTCGTTTCGAGAGGCTGTAGGAAGAGTCAGTGCCGCTTCTGGGCGCCACATTTGGGATTGATGCCTGGACTAACGCCAGCAGAAGGGCATTACACTGTGAGATTAACACTGGGCTACTAATCAGTAGTCTCCAGTGCGAATTTTTCAGTCCTACCGGTGCCACTATTTTCGACGGCCGTTAACCCGCGGCTGCGGTGGCACCAGCAGCTTTCGTGGCACACTCAAAGTTTTAGGCCAAAGGCTTTTTGGTAATAATGAATTTATGCATCTGTATTATTAGTCATAAGGTACATTTTCCAAATTAAAATCAATAGCCATCAACAATCTGATGGATCAGTCAGCAGGACATAATTATTGCAGCATCAGAAGGCTCTTTTGGCTAGAATTGAAAGGAGGAGGAAAATTATATATATATATATATATTTTTTTTTTTAAAGTGATTTATAAAAGCAAGCAAAAATAGCAACAATCAAAAAACAGCCCTAATGTATGATAAATTAAGTGGGGCAACTGACATTCGCTGCTTTGTTTAAAAGCCGTTGTAGCTAAATTCCTTGCCAGCCTACAGCCAATATGTCTAATGAATCTAATTGAATTTTTTGAGTAACTATTGCAGTAGACAGGGGAATGACTATGGATATGGTTTAAATGGACTTCCAGAAAGAAGGCTGTCGATAAGATTCCCACATAAGAGACTGTTAGCTAAAATTAAAGCTCATGGAAGTGAAGGCAAATTATTAACCTGGTTAGGAGATTGGTTAGGTGTTAGAAGCAGAGAGTAGGGATAATGAGTATGTACTCGAATTGTAAGGAAGGGACTAGTGGTGTTCCACAAGGATATGTGCTGGTGCCTCAACTATTCACTATATGTATTAATGACTTAGATAATGCAATAGAGAGCCATATATCCAAGTTTGTCGATGTCATAGAAACATAGAAAATAGGTGCAGGAGTAGGCCATTCGGCCCTTCGAGCCTGCACCGCCATTCAATGAGTTCATGGCTGAACATGCAATGTCACAAAGATTGGTGGTATAGTAAATAGTGTAGATGGGAACATAAAATTCCAAAGAGACATTGATAGATTAAGTGAGTGGGCGAAGCTGTGGGAGATGGATTTCAACATCAGGAAAATTACTGAGCTGCACCAGTCACAAAACGCTGCTGGCCAGTTGTTGGACCTGTACAGGGCCAATGAGCCCCTGGCCTCTCAAATGGGATTCCTGTCAGAGGAACACGCTCAGATGGTGCAGAGCAGGACTGACCATTTGTATAAACATATACTGCAGTGTAAAGCTAAATATAGTGAATAAGTGTGAGGTCATCCATTTTTGACCATAAAAGGAAAGATCCAAGTATTTTTTAAAAGGTAAAAAGCTAGAGACAGTGGCGGTCAAAAGAGATTTAGGAATCCATATGCACAGATCACTAAAATGTCATAGTCAAGTGCAAAATATAATCAAAAAGGCTAATGGAATGTAAGCCTTTGTAACTAGAGGGCTGAAATGTAAAGGGGAGGAATTTTTTCTACATTTATACAAAGCCCTGGTTAGACCACATGCGGAGTACTATGTACAGTCCTGAGCGCCGCACCTTAGAAAGAATATATTGGCCTTGGAAAAAGAGCAGCGCAGATTCACAAGAATGTTACCAGAACTCAAAGGCTTAGATTATGAGGAGAGATTACATAAACTAGGCTTATATTCCATTGACTAGAGAGGGTGATTTGATTGAGTGTTTTAGGATTTTCAAAGGAATTTATAAGGTAGATAGAGAGAAAGTTTTTTCCATTGGTGGGTAAGTCTAGGATTCACTGATATAACTTTAAAATCAGAGGAGGCGAAATTGGGTGCCTTTGCGCCCCACGTTGGGGCACAGATGGCTTTGCGACCTGGCTGACATCATACACATTTAGTACCTCAGACATGTCCTGTACCTCCATGCATAGGTCTCCTATTTGGTCCCTAAGCAGCCCCACCCCATTATGACCTGTACACCCAAGTCGATGTCATTAATATATATCATACCTTACTACCCATGTATTATTTATATACCTATAGAAGACTTTTGGATTCCCTTTTATGTTAGCTGCCATTCTATTCTCATACTCTCTCTTTGCTCCTCTTATTTACTTTTTCACTTCCCCTCTAAACTTTCTATGTTCAGCCTGATTCTCATTTGTATTCTAAACCTGACATCTGTTATACACGCTCTTTTTCTGCTTCATCTTACTCTGTATCTGTTTTGTTATCCAGGGAGCTCTGACTTTGGTTGTGCTACCTTTCCCCCTCGTGGAAAATATACCTCGACTGTACCTGAACCATCTCTTTAAAGACAGCCATTGTCGATTGTTATTTTATCTAAAAATCTTTGATTCCATAAGAACATAAGAATTAGGAACAGGAGTAGGCCATCTAGCCCCTCGAGCCTGCTCCACCATTCAACAAGATCATGGCTGATCTGGCTGTGGACTCAGCTACACTTAACTGCCCGCTCCCCATAACCCTTAATGGTTAAAAGTCTATCTATCTGTGATTTGAATACATTCAATGAGCTAGCCTCAACTGCTTCCTTAGGCAGAGAATTCCACAGATTCACTACCCTCTGGGAGAAGAAATTCCTTCTCAACTCGGTTTTAAATTGGCTCCCCCGTATTTTGAGGCTGTGCCCCCTAGTTCTAGTCTCCCCAACCAGTGGAAACAACTTCTCTGCCTCTATCTTGTCTATCTCTTTCATTATTTTAAATGTTTCCATAAGATCACCCCTCATCCTTCTGAACTCCAATGAGTAAAGACCCAGTCTACTCAATCTATCATCATAAGGTACCCCCTCATCTCTGGAATCAGCCTAGTGAATTGTCTCTGTACCCCCTCCAAAGCTAGTATATCCTTCTTTAAGTAAGGTGACCAAAACTGCACGCAGTACTCCAGGTGCGGCCTCACCAATACCCTGTACAGTTGCAGCAGGACCTCCCTGCTTTTGTACTCCATCCCTCGTGCCATGAAGGCCAACATTCCATTCGCCTTCCTGATTACCTGCTGCACCTGCAAGCTAACTTTTTGGGATTCATGCACAAGGACCCCCAGGTCCCTCTGCACCGCAGCATGTTGTAATTTCTCCCCATTCAAATAATATTCCCTTTTACTGTTTTTTTTCCCAAGGTGGATGACCTCACATTTTCCGACATTGTAGTGCATCTGCCAAACCTTAGCCCATTCGCTTAACCTATCCAAATCTCTTTGCAGCCTCTCTGTGTCCTCGACACAACCCGCTTTCCCACTAATCTTTGTGTCATCTACAAATTTTGTTACACTACACTCTGTCCCTTCTTCCAGGTCATCTATGTATATTGTAAACAGTTGTGGTCCCAGCACCAATCCCTGTGGCACACCACTAACCACCGATTTCCAACCCGTAAAGGACCCATTTATCTCGACTCTCTGCTTTCTGTTAGCCAGCCAATTCTCTATCCATGCTAATACATTTCCTCTGACTCCGCGTACCTTTATCTTCTGCAGTAACCTTTTGTGTGGCACCTTATCGAATGCCTTTTGGAAATCTAAATACACCACATCCATCGGTACACCTCTATCCACCATGCTCGTTATATCCTCAAAGAATTCCAGTAAATTAGTTAAACATGATTTCCCCTTCATGAATCCATGTTGCGTCTGCTTGATTGCACTATTCCTATCTAGATGTCCCGCTATTTCTTCCTTAATGATAGTTTCAAGCATTTTCCCCACTACAGATGTTAAACTAACCGGCCTGTAGTTACCTGCTTTTTGTCTGCCCCCTTTTTTAAACAGAGGCATTACATTAGCTGCTTTCCAATTTACCCAGGCCAGATCTGTTGTCAACCCACTGAAATTGGCCTTCCTCCAATTACTCTATATTGCTCCCTGTCCTTTTCCATAGCTAATTTAAACTTTATGATACTATGATCACTGTTCCCTCGATGTTCCCTTACTGATACTTGCTTCACCTGACCCACCTCTTTACCCAGTACCAAATCCAGCAATGCCTCCTTCCTCATTGGTCCGGAAACGTATTGATCAGTAATCATATCCTGAACACATTTCAGAAATTCTTCCCCTCTCTGCCCTTTACACAATTATTATCTCAATCTATATTAAGATAGTTGAAGTCCCTCATTATCACTACTCTATAGTTCTTGCAACTCTGTAATTTCTCTCCATTTCCTTCCCACCTATAGAATACACCTGGCAGTGTAATGGCACTTCTATTGTTTCTCAACTCTAACCAAATAGATTTTGTCTTTAACCCTCCAGAACATCCTCTCTCTCCAGCACTGTAATATTAACCAATACTGACACCCCCATCTCCTTTCTTTCCTTCCCTATCTTTCTTGAACACCTAATATCCTGGAATATTTAATACCAAATCCTGACATTTTTTGAGCCAGGTCTCAGTTGTTGCCATGACATTATATTCCTATGTGGCTATTTGCACCTGCAGCTCACCAAACCTTATTTACCATGCTTTGTGTGTTTCCACCCTATCTTGGACCTTCTTGTATTTTCTACAGTCTGACCCCACCCAATACCAACAACAACTTGTATTTATATAGCCCCTTTAAGGTAGTAAAATATCCCAAGGCGCTTCACAGGAGTGTTATATAAACATTCAAATAAATTAGACATCAAGTCACATGAGCAGAAATTACGGCAGGTGACCAAAAGCTTGGTCAAAGAGATAGGTTTTAAGGAACGACTTGAAGGAAAAAAGAGATAGAGAGGCGGAGAGGTTTAGGGAAGGCGTTCCAGAGCTTGGGGCCTCAGCAGCTGAAGGCACAGCCACCAATGGTTCAGCAGTTACAATCAGGGATACTCAAGAGGGCAGAATTTGAGGAGTGCAGACATCTCGGGGGGGCGCGTTTGAGGCTGAAGGAGATTACAGAGATAGGGAGGGGTGCGACAATGAAGGTATTTGTAAATAAGGATGAGAATTTTGAAATTTAGGCATTGCTTAATAGGGAGCCAATGTAGGTCAGTGAGCACAGGTATGATGGGTGAGTGGGACTTGCTGCAAGTTAGGACACGGGCTGCCGAGTTTTGGATGACCTCAAGTTTACGTGGGGTAGAATGTGGGAGGCCAGTCAGGAGTGCGTTGGAGTAGTCAAATCTAGAGATAACAAAGGCATGGTTGTGGGTTTCAGCAGCAGATGAGCTGAGGCAGGGGCAGAGACAGGCAATGTTACGGAAGTGAAAATAGGCGGTTTTAGTTGTGCTGCGGATATGTGGCTGGAAGCTCTGTTCAGGGTCAAATTTGAAACCTATGTTGCGAACAGTCTGGTTCAGCCTCAGACAGATGCTAGGGAGAGGGATGGAGTCGGTAGCTGTGGAACGCAGTTTGTGATGGGGACCAAAGACAATGGCTTCGGTCTTCCCAATATTTAATTGGAGAAAATTTCTGCTCATCCAGTACTGGATGTTGGACAATTTAGAGACCATTGAGGGGTCGAGAGAAGTGGGGGTGAGGTAGAGCTGGGTGACGTCAGCGTACATGTGGAAACTGATGCCGTGTTTTCGGATGATGTACTATTTTTTACTCTAGTGCTATCTGTCTTTCCCAATCCTTTGTGCATTTTGTTTCTCCTTTCTCTTGCTGCATCCTGGTGACCATCCCCCTGCCAAATTCATATAAACCCTCTCTAACAGCACTAGCAATCCACCCCCCACCGGGAGGATATTGGTTCCGGCTCTGTTGAGGTGCAACCTGTATCATAGGCAGTCCCTCGAATCGAGTTTGACTTGCTTCCTCGTCAAGAAGTTCACAGGTGCTTCAATGAAGGACCTAATATTTCAGGACCCGAACTAAATCGTGAAGGGTGGAAGATGCCTGTACATGGATTTTTTTTAGTGTGTGGTGGTCGTTGCACACCAGCCACCAGATGGGCATGACAGAGCTAGGTCGTATTCCAGTGGCAAGGATTACCCAAGACGACTGGAGACCAGCTCTGCTGCACAGACCTAGTGTGCACACATATCGCAGTGTGGGCTGGTCCGTGCTGCCCCTGGGTCCTCGCCTTTCCTGAGCCCTGAACTCACGCCTCTCCTGGGCCCCAATCACATCCCTTTACAAACTCGCCGCTCCTTTGCCCCGACCTCGCCGTTCCTGCTGTATCTGCCCACGCTGCAATCACCGACCTGGACCTTGGTGATGTCCCTTTTCACTGCCATTGCTCTCCTGCTCCAGCACGTGCTGCTCCCTGGAGTGGAACGTCTCCACGCCGCTCCTTCTGCTCCCCGGGCTGCAACCTGTATGGCCTGTACAGGTCCCACCTCCCCAACAACTGGTCCCAATGCAGCAGGAATCTGAAGCTGTCCCTCCTGCACCCCAGCCACACATTCATCTGCTCTATCCTCCTATTTCTGTACTCACCAGATTGTGGCACCGCGAGTAATCCAGAGATTACTAGCTTTCAGGTCCTGCTTTATAATCTCTTAAACTTCCTAAAATATGCAGGCAGGACCTGGTCCCTCTTACTACCTATTTCAGTGATACCGATATGGACCATAACATCTGGCTACTCACCCTCTCCCCTCAGAATGTTTTGCAGCCGTTCAGTGCCATCCTTGACCCTGGCACCAGGGAGGCAACATACCATCCTGGATTCACATCTGCAGCCGCAGAAACGCCCATCTGTTCCCCTGACTACTAAAGCCCCTACCACTATTGCTTTCCCGATCTTGCTCCTCCCCGTGTAATATGTCCTTACTATAGAGTATAAATGCACACGAGGCCCATACTTGAGAGAAGATCACACTGTGACCAGTAACCTTTATTACCAAGACCTCAAGAGACAGATGGTGGCTGGAGCTTCCCCTTTTATACCAGGAAGTCCAGATTAGAAGTGTCTCCCACAAGTTTGCCCCCTGTGGTCAGTGTTCTCAAGGTGTACAACTTAGGTCAGCTTATACATGGGTTACAATGACAGTTGAATATATGACATCACCTCCCCCCCAAAGTCTTATTGGGATCACAGGTTAAGTCTCTCTGGTGGTTTACGCTCCCTTGTAGAGCGCCTGAGTTGGGGCTCCGGTTTTTGGGCGCTGGCCTGAGTGTTTGCGGTGCCTCAGGCCTGTCCGGACTGCCCACATTGACTGGGCTCTCCTCCACTTGGTTCTGGTGTTCGGTCACCTGTGGTGGAATAAACTCTACGTCGTGTTCTTCCTCTGCTTCTTCTATGGGGTTGCTGAACCTCCTTTTAGTTTGATCCACGTGTTTGTGGCACATTTGTCTATTGATAAGTTTAACTACCAAAACCCTATTCCCCTCTTTGGCAATCACAGTGCCTGCAAGCCATTTGGGCCCTGCAGCGTAATTAAGAACAAAGACAGGGTCATTGACATCAATACATCGCGCCCTCGCATTTCTGTCATGGTAGTCACATTGTGACTAACACCTGCTCTCAACAATTTCTTTCATAGTTGGGTATATAAGGGATAACCTCGTTTTGAGCGTCCTTTTCATTAGCAGCTCTGCGGGTGGAACCCCTGTGAGCGAGTTTGGTCTGGATCTATTGGCCAACAGGAGGCATGATAAGCGGCTTTGTAGGGAACCCCCTTGGATTCTAAGAATCCCCTGTTTGATTACCTGCACTGCTTGTTCCGCCTGGCCGTTTGAGGCCGACTTGAACGGTACCGTTCTGACATGGTTGATTCTATTGCCTGCCAGAAGTCCTGGAAATCAGTGCTTGTGAAGCACTGGCCATTGTCGCTGACCAAGACATCCGGTAGACCATAGGCGGTGAACATTGCCCGTAGACTTTCTACCGTGGCAGAGGATGTGCTTGAATTTAAAATGGCACACTCAATCCATTTGGAGTAGGCGTCTACCACAACCAAAAACATTGTTCCCATGAAAGGGCCTGCGTAGTCCACATGGATGCGTGACCATGGCTTGGCGGGCTAGGACCAGGGGCTAAGGGGGGCTTCCCTGGTTGTGTTGCCCAGCTGAGCACACGTGTTGCACCTGTGAACACAAAGTTCCAGGTCTGCATCTATCCCTGGCCACCAAACGTGTGACCTGGCAATTGCCTTCATCATGACAATGCCCGGGTACTCATTGTGAAGTTCTCTGATAAACACCTCTCTGCCCTTCTGGGGCATGACTACTCGGTTTCCCCACAGTCGGCAATTGGTCTGAATCGAGAGTTCATCCTTGCGCCTATGAAACGGTTTAAACTCCTCAGGGCATGCCCTGTACTTGGCTGCCCAGTCCCCATTCAGGACACATTTCTTAACTAAACACAGTAGCGGTTCTTTATTTGTGCAGACTTTAATCTGACGGGCTGTCACAGGTGAGCCTTCGCTTTCGAAAGCTTCAACAGCCATGATCATCTCAGCATCATGCTCAGCTGCCCCCTCAGTGGTGGCTAGTGGTAGCCTGCTGATTGCATCGGCAAAGTTTTCAGTGCCTGGTTTGTGCCGAATTGTGTAGTCATAGGTGGCTAACGTAAGTGCCCACCTCTGTATGTGGGCCGATGCATTCGCATTTATGGCCTTGTTATCAGCCAAAAGGGACATTAGAGGTTTGTGATCTGTCTCCAGCTCAAATTTCCTGCCAAACAGGTACTGGTGTAT
The DNA here is from genome assembly GCF_044704955.1 of Pristiophorus japonicus. NCBI lineage: Eukaryota > Metazoa > Chordata > Chondrichthyes > Pristiophoridae > Pristiophorus > Pristiophorus japonicus. The sequence goes on from NC_091985.1 coordinate 53,526,922, forward strand.
TTTTTTTACTGCATATACACATGCTAGCGCTTCCTTTTCTACCATCCCGTAGCCCCTTTCTGCCCGGGACAGACTTCTGGAGGCATAAGCTACCTGCTGTAACTGACCATTGGCATTAACATGCTGCAATACACACCCGACCCCATAGGATGATGCATCACACTTTAAACTAGTTTCTTACATGGGTCATATAACGTTAACAGTTTGTTGGAGCATAACAAATTGCGTGCTCTATCAAAAGCCATTTCCTGGCTGTCCCCCCAGAACCAATCACGACCTTTGCATAGGAGCACGTGTAGCGGCTCTAACAGCATGCTCAATTTGGGAAGAAAGTTGCCAAAATAGTTCAGGAGCCCCAGGAACGAATGCAGCTCCGTCGTGTTACGGGGTCTGGGTGCTCTCTGGATCACTTCCATTTTGGACACAGTAGGTCTGATCCCGTCTGCTGCTACCCTCCTCCCCAGGAATTCTACCTCTGGAGCTAAGAAGACGCACTTCGCCTTTTTCAGTCGCAGCCCTACCCGGTCCAGTCTGCGTAGCACCTCCTCCAGGTTGTGGAGGTGTTCTTCAGTATCGCGACCGGTAATGAGGATGTCGTCTTGAAAAACCACCGTCCTTGGAATCGATTTGAGGAGGCTTTCCATATTTCGCTGAAAGATCGCGGCGGCCGAACGAATCCCGAACGGACATCTGTTATACTCAAACAACGCCTTGTGTGTCGTGATGGTGGTCAGCTTCTTCAATTCACTCGCCAGCTCCTGGGTCATGTAAGCTGAGGTCAGGTCCAATTTTGAAAAAAGTTTGCCACCGGATAGCGTCGCAAAGAGATCCTCCGCTCTCAGTAGCGGTTATTGGTCTTGGAGTAACACCCGATTGATGGTGGCCTTGTAATCGCCACATATCCTGACCGACCCATCCGCCTTGAGCACCGGCACGATCTGGCTGTTTGATACTCATCAGGAACTGGCTGGCCCCCGTGTCTAGCTCCATTAATACTGGGATGCCATTGAGGAGCACTTTCACCATTATCGGTGGTGTCCTGGTATATGAACTGTATATGTGCTCCACATGAACTCGCTGAACTTCAGCTTCCAGAAATTTCCCCCAGTATTCATTTGGCCTTGTAGGGCTTACATCAGGCCCGGCCTCCTCGTACATCAACCTGGCTGTAGGCTTCCTGCACATACGCGCCGTGACCGCTGATGTTGTAGTTCCTGCAGCTATATTGCAGATACCTGCAAGCTCTGGCTGGGTGTTTGCCTCCACACCTCCAGCATGAGCTAGAGGCCCCATTGTTGGAAACAAAAGGTCCATTACCAGTCGATCGTCTCTGACTGTCTCTGTAACTGTCCTTAAGCGCATCATTAACAGGTGTTGATGGCCCCATTACTGGCCATATTGTCCATTGCGATGGCATGAATCGCCGTTCAGCTGGCCACTGTCTCTGTTGAATTCCCCCTTTGGGTTCGACTACATGCTGGGGCATATCCGATTGCCCTTGTCTGCCTAGAGAACTGTGTGCCGCGTTAACAATGTTGACTCCCTGGTTGTTTGCCGCATTTGAGCCAAGATTTTTGCCATAAATCATTCTGGTCTCTTCCTCCCCTGAGATAATTGTCTGGGCTATCAGAGCCACCACTTCTAAGGTCAAGCCTTTGGTCTCAATCAGTTTCCTGAAAACCAAGTGTGCCCGCTGCCCTCAATAAAAAAGTCTCACAGCATCTCCGCTCTGCATGCATCTGGGAACTTACATAGGCTCGCCAGTCGCCGGAGATCTGCCACGAAGTCTGGAACGCTTTGCCCTTCTCAACGCCGGTGCGTGTAAAACCGGTGTCTCGCCATGTGCATGCTGCTCGCCGGTTTAAGGTGTTCCCCGATCAACTTACTGAGCTCCTCGAACGTCTTGTCCGCCGGCTTCTCTGGCGCTAGAAGATCCTTCATCAGGGAGTACGTTCTGGATCCACAAACCGTCAGGAGATGAGCCCTGCGTTTGTCGGCCGAATCCTGTCCCAACCATTCCTTAGTGACAAAACTTTGCTGTAGTCTCTCAATAAAGTCATCCCAATCATCACCAACACAGTACCTCTCTTCTGTGCTGCTAGTGGCCATGCTCGCGTGGTTTAAATCCCAGTTTCTCGTCGCCAATATGTCCTTACTATACAGTATAAATGCACACGAGGCCCATACTTGAGAGAAGATCACTCTGTGACCAGTTACCTTTATTACCAAGACCTCAAAAGACAGACTGTGGTTGGAGCTTCCCCTTTTATACCGGAAAGTCCAGGTTAGGTGTGTCTCCCACAAGTTTGCCCCCTGTGGTCAGTGTTCTCAAGGTGTACAACTTAGGTCAGTTTATACATGGGTTACGACAGTTGAATACATGACACCGTGGACTTGGCTCTGGCTGTACTCCCCAGAGGAACCATAACCCTCATCAGTATTCAGTACGATACTGGTTAGAATGTGAGATATACTCAGTGGAATCCTGCACTACCTGCCTGATCCCCCTCGTCTGTTTGGCAGTCATCCATTCCCTCTCTGCCTGTACATTCTCCTGAAGCGTGCTATTCTCAAAGCTCTCAGCCTCATGGAAGCACTGCAGTGATGCCAATTGCTGCTCAAGCTTCGAAACCTTGGTGCTTCAGCTCCTCCAGCCGACTACACTTCCTGCACATGTGGTTATCCAGGACACTGGAATTGATATGTCCTTACTCTACAGTATAAATGCACATGAGGCCCATACTTGAGAGAAGGTCACTCTGTGACCAGTTACCTTTATTACCAAGACCTCAAGTGATGAAGGTGGGTGGAGCTTCCCCTTTTATACCTGAAAATTCAGGTTAGGAGTGTCTCCCACAAGTTGTTATCCAGGACCTTGTGGTCAATGTTCTCAAGGTGTACAACTTAGGTCAGCTTATACATGGGTTACAATGATAGTTGAATACATGACAGGAATTGTCCTGGAATTCCCACATGGCACAGGATGTGCCCTGCGATGCCTCAATTTATTTGACTATTAACTAACTTACAGAAATAAACTGAAGACTAAGGAGGTGAAATTCATTATCACTCCGTTTGGGGGCGGTAACAGTTGGGAGGTGCGACACTTGGTGCCCAGCGCTGAAGTCTCGTCCCTCTCAAAAAAATTCAGGTTACTGCCCCGGAAGGAAATGGAGCGCTGAATCAAGCACTGCACTTCCTTCCTGGGGCGTTAACACGGCAGATGCCTCAGCAGCGCTGCACACTGGGCCATGCAGAGCTGCGGCGTCCAAAGGGCTGTTCCCTCATTTAAAGGGAAGGGCCCATGCTGCCAACTCTGCAGAAGAAAAAGGGATCTACCTGGACTACCATGGAGCGTGGGTGCCACATGATCAGCCTGGCACTCAAGCAGAGTGCCAGGCTGAGCGATCGCGGCCAGGACCCAGCGAAGAAACCGGATCAGGAGCAGCAGCGAGGTAAGTTTTTAAAAATTTTCACTTGGCCACCTCACCTTTAATTCTTGCCCCGCAGCAGCCGGCCGCCCGAGATGCACCTCCTGCAGCTGTCAGTACTTTCGCCCGGCACTGCTGCATGGGGCGAAAATGAATTTCGGGGCCAGGGCTCTAACGCAGCAATGTGTACGGCGATGATGTCATGACCTCCGGGCGCAGGACCAAAGACGTAGCACCACTGCTAAACTTCTGCCCAATATTGCGGGAGTCATTGCCAGCGCCGCGCTCGGGCGGTAAGGCATTTACATCCTGTTAGAATGGGATGCGCAAATACACTGAATTTTGAGCCCCATGAGTCTTTAAAGGCGGGCCTACCTTTATTTCCAGCCGCATCTGGCCCTCTCAAAGTCTTTATTCAAATGATTATATATAGTTATATTAATTAGTTTATCTAGTTAGTTAGAGACATTAACACTCTACCCACCATGTACAGCAGACACCTCAAGTTGTTGGAGAAATATCACCAACGATGTCTTCGCACGATCCTACAATTCTCCTGGGAGGACAGACGCATCAACCTCAGCGTCCTCGTCCAGGCTAACATGCCCAGCATTGAAGCACTGACCACACTCGATTATAGCTGCGCTGGGCAGGCCACATAGTTTGCATGCCAGACACGAGACTCCCAAAGCAAGTGCTCTACTCGGAGCTCCTTCATGGCAAACGAGCCAAAGGTGGGCAGCGGAAATGCTACAAGGACATCCTCAAAGCCTCCCTGATGAAGTGCGACATCCCCACAGACACCTAGGAGTCCCTGGCCCAAGGCTGCCCTAAGTGGAGGAAGTGCATCCGAGAGGGCGCTGAGCACCTTGAGTCTCATCGCCGAGAGCATGCAGAAATCAAGCGCAGGCAACGGAAGGAGCGTGAGGCAAACCAGTCCCACCCACCCCGTTCCTCAACGACTATCTGTCCCACCTGTGACAGAGTCTGAGGCTTTCGTACTGGACTGTTCAGCCACCACAAAACTCACTTCAGGAGTGGAAAGCAAGTCTTCCTCGATTCCGAGGGACTGCCTATGATGATGATGAAGATGACCCACCAATCATCTACCTGTTGTCCTGTGATGTCATTCCTTGTTTTTTGCTGTTCTTTTGGAATTCACCAGATTTCTACAGCCTCCGGTGCTGCCGACTCCTTCCAGGTCCTGGTTAACCAGTTATCCTGGATAACATATATGCCCTTTATATTGGTTAGGCACAGTTTCTTTAAACTTTCAATAATCATAAGCGGGTGCTTTAATCTTGTACCAGATCTGGGGCCAAAATTGGCCTCGGGGAAATTGGGGAGGGCACTTTGAATGAACCGGCGGGAGTCAGAGGAAGAGCAGGAAAATTGAGCTCTTTATCTCTGACATCACGTCCCCTAGTGCTTTGGAGCGCTGTTTGAGGCGGTGCAGGGGCGGGTTTGTGAGGGGGCGGGGCGATGTCCATCACCGCCACGCTGACGTGTCGCAACGTCCCTCCCCTTCACTTAAAGGGGTGGGACGCCTCGAGGTCGACATGGAGCCCACTGGGCCACCAGGGAGGGCTTTGGCTGGGACAGCGGTCACCATTGTCCGGCAGATTCAGAAGTCGGCTGACAATTAAAATAAAATGGCGGCTGCGGCAGTGCGCCATCACCGCCCAGCCACTGGCTGCTTCCTGTCTTGCAAAGCTGTCGGGGGCACCGACCAGCAGTGGCCACGCTCCCATGGGGCAATTTTCTCCACGGGGCGGTAAGCGGTCACCGCCGGGCGGTAAGGGGTTGGCATGCCGGGCAGGACGCAGCGGGGCAATTGCGGATGGGTCGGCCCTGCCAACTGCACCTGGGCGGAAAGGCTTTACCACCCCATTAGAGGTTGTACCGGGCCTTAAAGAAGGGGGCAATTTCCTTCCCCCCCCTCCCCCCAGATGTTCGACTGTCCTCAAAGAAAGTGTGTGGCTTTAATGGAGGCCCATAGGACCATTCAATATTTGGCAGTGAGATTGGCCAGCGAGATTTAGGTAATACTATTAACCCCATGCCACAATCTGTATTCAAGGATTGATGGCTGTTACAAGTTTAGGATCTGCCTTAGATATCATCTGGGTCTGGTCACTCCCGTGAGCAGCCTGAGCATCTTTCAATAGCGTAACCCAGGGGTGTAGCAGTAGGATTCTGCCAATCTTTTCAAAGGTGGACTGAAAATCTTCGTGACATGAGGCCAGATATGAGCTGCTTCACTTTATAGGCAGCAAGTGAACACACAAAGCAACAGTCAAAGCAAATTCCATTTACTCTCAATCTCACTTCTCTGCTCTGAAGCATAGGGAAAAAATACACACCACGTCCTTTCGTGACGGACTTCATTGTTATTATCTTTCTTTCAGCCTACTTCTAAGTGCAAAACTGACCCCCAGAGGCTGGCCCTAAGTCTCTTTATTTTTTAAAGCCCTGACTTTAATGTGTCTTTTTGTCTGTGTTCCCAGCTAGGGGGATTGCTGAGATGCACAATTCCTTCTTGTAACAACTGACCAGGAGACCTGTCAATGAAACCGACATTCTCTCTGCCCCCTTTTGGGTGTCAGTTTAAAGAGGTCATTTCCCACTATTTGCAAGATGACTGGAACTATCCTGGCTAATGGGCCTGGGAGGAAACAACTGACCTTCAGTGCATCATTTGTAAGTTCCACAAATCAGCCCATCTGGCTTCAGTACACATGTTTAATGGCTGCAGCTTGTGGTCTTTCTTATTAAACTTGTGCAAATTCATTTTGTTTTAAAACAGAATTCAATTCTAAAATAATGTGTGTTAAAAATGATCCAAAAGCCAAAACATGATGACGGTTTTCAGGTGCAACAGGAGAGAGATCATTATTGGGTATAGATATTGTCATATATTCAACTATCATTGTAACCCATGTATAAGCTGACCTAAGTTATACACCTTGAGAACATTGACCACAAGGAGGTGAACTTGTGGGAGACACTCCTAACCTGGACTTAAAACCTGGTATAAAAGGGGAAGCTCCACCTACCTTCATCACTTGAGGTCTTGGTAATAAAGGTAACTGGTCACAGAGTGATCTTCTCTCAAGTATGGGCCTCGTGTGCATGTATACTGTATAGTAAGGACATATCATTGGCGATGAGAAACTGGGATTTAAACCACGTCAGCATGGCCACTAGCAGCACAGAAGAGAGGTACTGTGTTGGTGATGATTGGGACGACTTTACTGAGAAACTACAGCAAAGTTTTGTCACTCAGGAATGGTTGGGACAGGATTCGGCCAACAAACACAGGGCTCATCTCCTGACGGTTTGTGGATTCAGAACGTACTCCCTGATGAAGGATCTTCTAGCGCCAGAGAAGCCGGCGGACAAGACGTTCGAAGAGCTCAGCGAGTTGATCGGGGAGCACCTTAAACCGGTGAGCAGCATGCATATGGCGAGACATCAGTTTTACACGCATGGGCGGCGAGAAGGGCAAAGCGTTCCAGACTTCGTGGCAGATCTCCGGCGACTGGCGAGCCTATGTAAGTTCCCATATGCATGCAGAGCGGAGATGCTGTGAGACTTTTTTATTGAGGGCATTGGGCACGCTAGGGTTTTCAGGAAACTGATTGAGACCAAAGACTTGACCTTGACCTGATAGCCCAGACATTTATCTCAGGGAGGAAGAAACCAGAATGATGTATGACAAAAATCTTGGCTCAAATGCGGCAAATGACCAGGGAGTCAACATTGTTAACGCGGCACACAGTTCTCTAGGCAGACAAGGGCAATCGGACATGCCCCAGCATGTAGTCGAACCCAAAGGGGGAATTCAACAGAGACAATGGCTAGCTGAACGGCGATTCATGCCATCGCAATGGACAATGGGGCCATCAACACCTGTTAACGATGCGCTCAAGGACAGTTACAGAGACAGTCAGAGACGATCGACTGGTAATGGACCTTTTGTTTCCAACAACGGGGCCTCCAGCTCATGCTGGAGGTGTGGAGGCAAACACCCAGCCAGAGCTTGCAGGTATCAGCAATATACCTGCAGAAACTGCAACGTCAGCGGTCACTTGGCGCGTATGTCAGCCTGCAGCCAGGTTGATGTACGAGGAGGACGGGCCCAAGGTAAGCCCTACGAGGCCAAATGGATACTGGGGGAAATCGCTGGAAGCTGATGTTCAGCGAGTTCATGTGGAGCACATATACAGTTCATATACCAGGACGCCACCGATAATGATGAAAGTGCTCCTCAATGGCATCCCAGTAATAATGGAGCTAGACACGGGGGTGCCAGCCAGTCCCTGATGCGTATCAAACAGTTCAAAAGGTTGTGGGTGTTCAAGGCCAGGAGGCCAAAATTATTGCCGATTGACGCACCGCTACGGACATATACAAAGGAGATCATTCCGGTGCTAGGCACAAGGATTCGCAGAACAGGTTGCCACACTGGATTGTCCCGGGGGACTGTCCCGCACTACTGGGGAGGAGTTAGCTTGCTGTCATGCACTGGAAATGGGGCGATGTCAATGCAATTTCTTCTGTGGAACAAGTATCATGCTCACAGGTCCTGGACAAATTTGACTCACTGTTTCAACCCGGCATCGGCACTTTCATGGGGGCCAAGGTAGTGATTCACATAAACCCGGACGCCAGGCCAGTACACCACAAAACCAGAGCGGTGCCGTACGTGATGTGGGAAAAGATAGAATGTGAATTGGACCGCCTGCTGAGGGAAGGCATCATCTCGCCAGTCGAATTCAGTGACTGGGCGAGCCCGATCGTGCCGGTGCTCAAGGCGGATGGGTCGGTCAGGATATGTGGCGATTACAAGGCCACCATCAATCGGGTGTCACTCCAAGACCAGTACCCGCTACTGAGAGCGGGGGACCTCTTTGCAACGCTATCTAGTGGCAATCTTTTTTTCAAAATTGGACCTGACCTCAGCTTACATGACCCAGGAGCTGGCGAGTGAGTCAAAGAAGCTGACCACCATCACGACACACATGAGGTTGATTGAGTATAACAGATGTCCATTCAGGATTCGTTCGGCCGCCGCGATCTTTCAGTGAAATATGGAAAGCCTCCTCAAGTCGATTCCAAGGATGGTGGTTTTTCAAGACGACATCCTCATCATGGGTCGCGATACTGAAGAACACCTCCACAACCTGGAGGAGGTGCTACGCAGACTGGACCGGGTAGGGCTGCGACTGAAAAAGGCGAAGTGCGTCTTCTCAGCTCCAGGGGTAGAATTCCTGGGGAGGAGGGTAGCAGCAGACGGGATCAGACCTACTGCATCCAAAACAGAAGTGATCCAAAGAGCACCCAGACCCCGTAACATGACAGAGTTACGTTCGTTCCTGGGGCTCCTGAACTATTTTGGTAACTTTCTTCCCAAATTGAGCACGCTGTTAGAGCCGCTACACGTGCTCCTACGCAAAGTCCCGATTGGGTCTGGGGAGACAGCCAGGAAAGGGCTTTTGATAGAGCACGCAATTTGTTATGCTCCAACAAACTGTTAACGTTATATGATCAGTGTAAGAAACTTGTTTTAACATGTGATGCGTCGTCCTACGGGGTCGGGTGTGTGTTGCAGCATGTGAATGCCAATGATCAGTTACAGCCAGTAGCTTATGCCTCCAGAAGTCTGTTCCAGGCAGAAAGGGGCTACGGGATGGTAGAAAAGGAAGCGCTAGCATCTGTAATGCAGTAAAAAAAAATGTACCAGTACCTATTTGGCAGGAAATTTGAGCTGGAGACAGATCACAAACTCCTAACTTCCCTTTTGGCCGACAACAAGGCCATAAATGCGAATGCATCGGCCCGCATACAGAGGTGGGTTGACTACACAATTCGGCACAGACCGGGCACTGAAAACTGCGCCGATGCACTCAGCAGGCTCCCACTAGCCACCACTGAGCGGGCAACTGAGCATGATGCTGAGATGGTCATGGCTGTTGGAGCTTTCAAAAGCGAAGGCTCACCTGTGACAGCCCGTCAGATTAAAGTCTGGACAAATAAAGGCCTGCTACTGTCTTTAGTTAAGAAATGTGTCCTGAATGGGGACTGGGCAGCCACGTATGGGGCATGCCCTGAGGAATTTAAACCGTTTCATAGGCGCAAGGATGAACTCTCGATTCAGGCCGATTGCCTACTGTGGGGAAACCGAGTAGTCATGCCCCAGATGGGCAGAGAGGTGTTTATCAGAGAACTTCACAGTGAGTACCTGGGCATTATCATGATGAAGGCAATTGCCAGGTCACATGTTTGGTGGCCAAGGATAGATGCAGACCTGGAACTTTGTGTTCGCAGGTGCAACACGTGTGCTCAGCTGGGCAACACACCCAGGGAAGCCCCCCTTAGCCCCTGGTCCTGGCCCGCCAAGCCATGGTCATGCATCCATGTGGACTATGCAGGTCCTTTCATGGGAAAAATGTTTTTGGTTGTAATTGACGCCTGCTCGAAATGGATTGAGTGCGCCATTTTAAAATCAAGCGCATGCTCTGCCACGGTAGAAAGTATACGGGCAAAGTTCGCCGCCCATGGTCTACTGGATGTCTTGGTCAGCGACAATGGCCCGTGCTTCACAAGCACTGAATTCCAGGACTTCATGGCAGGCAATGGAATCAACCATGTCAGAACAGCACCGTTCTAGCCGGCCTCAAACGGCCAGGCAGAACAAGCAGTGCAGATAATCAAACAGGGGATGCTCAGAATCCAAGGGGGTTCCCTACAAAGCCGCTTATCACGCCTCCTGTTGGCCAATAGATCCCGACCACACTCGCTCACAGGGGTTCCACCCGCAGAACTGCTAATGAAAAGGGCGCTCAAAACCAGGTTATCCCTTATACACCCCACCATGAAAGAAATTGTTGAGAGCAGGTGTCAGTCACAATGTGACTACCATGACAGAAATACGAGGGCGCGATGTATTGATGTCAATTACGCTGTTTTTGTCCTCAACTACGCTGAAGGGACCAAATGGCTTGCAGGTATACTATGATTGCCAAAGAGGGGAATAGGGTTTTGGTAGTTAAACTTACCAATAGACAAATGTGCCGCAAACACGTGGATCAAACTAAAAGGAGGTTCAGCAACCCCATAGAAGAAGCAGAGGAAGAACACGACATAGAGTTTACTCCACCACAGGTGACCAAACACTGGAACCAAGTGGAGGAGGGCCCAGTCACTGTGGGCAGTCCGGACAGGCCTGAGGCATCGCAAACAGCAGACACTCAGGCCAGCGCCCAAAAACCGGAGCCCCAACTCAGGCGCTCTACAAGGGAGCGTAAACCACCAGAGAGACTTAACCTGTGATCCCAATAAGACTTTGGGGGGTGGGGAGGTGATGTCATGTATTCAACTATCATTGTAACCCATGTATAAGCTGACCTAAGTTGTACACCTTGAGAACATTGACCACAAGGGGGTGAACTTGTGGGAGACACTCCTAACCTGCACTTTCAGGTATAAAAGGGGAAGCTCCACCCACCTTCATCACTTGAGGTCTTGGTAATAAAGGTAACTGGTCACAGAGTGACCTTCTCTCAAGTATGGGCCTCATGTGCATTTATACTGTATAGTAAGGACATATCAGATATTGACCAAATAATCATCTTGTAAACTTGGTGCAACCCCCCCACATTTGCTTCTTTGCCCAAGAACAAGAAATTTCTACAGTGGAGATCGAACAATAAGCTACTGTACAACCTCACCTCTACAGAGGCTAGATAGAGATAGTAATCGATAAACACATACAGGAAATTAATAGTTCAGCAGCCTCTGAAGCATTCTTGAGGGAAGCTATCAAGGCACTAATGAGGGGACATATTATAATTCATGCTTTAGCCAAAAAGAAACAAAGCACTGCTGGGCTCAAGTCCAGCAGCTGGAATTGCAGCATAAAGTGACCATTTGGAAGAACCTCTTGGAAAGAAAAGCTTAAAAATAGCCGTAACTCTCTACTAACAGAATGAGCAGAATTCATATTTTAGGTTAGGTGAAGGTTCTTTAACCAGAGAGATAAACTTGGAATTGATGGCTAGATAGGTCAAAGCAGCTGTAGACAGAACATTAAAACTAACACGAATCTCACAAATTTGTGCAAGCGCTTTTTAGCAGGTTAAGATTTTAAGCTAGAAAAATCCCTATATGATCAACTGGAGTGCTCCACAGAGTTAGATGAGGTAGGAAGCACAATAGTGGATAATCGGGGGTTAAGCACCATTCTTGGAAGGTTCATGATGGCATGAGAAAATTCTGAGAGTCTTTGGATAGAGGTACCAGGATGCCAAACTTAATAGTACCCATGCGGGTATATGTGCACAAATCATTGAAGATGGCACGGCAGGTTGAGAAAGTGGTTAAAAAAAGCATATGGGACCCTTGGCTTCATAAATAGAGCCATAGACTACAAAAGCAAGGAAGTTATGATGAACCTTTACAAAGCATTAGTTTGGCCTCAACTGGAGTATTGTGTCCAATTCTGGGCATCGCACTTTAGGAAGGATGTGAAGGCCTTAGAGCGGGTACAGAAAAGATTTAAAAGAAAGACTTGGATTTATATAGCGCCTTTCACGACCACTGTACATCTCAAAGCACTTTACAACCAATTAAGTACTTCTTGAAGTGTAGTCACCGTTATAATGTGGGAATCATGGCAGCCAATTTGCACACAAGCAAGCTCCCACATACAGCAATGTGATAATGAGCAGATTATCTGTTTTTCTTATGTTGATTGAGAGATAAATATTGGCCAGGACACTGGGGATAACTCTCCCACTCTTCTTCGAAATAATGCCATGGGATCATTTAGGTCCGCTTGAGAGAGCAGACAGAACCTCGGTTAAATGTCTCATCTGAAAGACAGCACAGCGATCCCTCAGCACTGCACTGGAGTGTCAGCCTAGATTTTTCGTGCTTAAGTTCTTGAAGTGGGACTTGAACTCACAACCTTCTGACTCAGAGGCGAGGTTCCAGGAATGAGGGACTTCAGTTACGTGGATAAGCTGGGGTTGTTCTCCTTAGAGCAGAGAAGGTTGAGATGAGATTTGACAGAGGTGTTCAAAATCATGAGGAGTCTAGACAGAGTAGAGAGAAACTGTTCACATTGGTGGAAGGGTCGAGAACCAGAGGACACAGAGTTAAAGTGCTTGGTAGCAGAACCAAAGGTGACATGAGGAAAAACCTTTTTACACAGTGAGTGGTTGGAATGTGGAATGCACTTCCTGAAAGGGTGGTGGAGGCAGATTCAATCGTGGCTTTCAAAATGGAATTGGACAAGTGCCTGAAGGAAAAAATTTGCAGGTCGATGAGGAAAGGAGTGGGACTAGCTGAAGTGCTTTTGCAGAGAGTCAGCATGGGCTTGATAGGTACAAATGGCCTCCTTCTGTGCTGTAACCAGTCTATGATTCTATGTTTCAGCACTGGCTCAAATGCAGTAGTTACAGGCCCATCTCACTGTTTAGTGTTGACTGCAAGGTACCCTTACGGCACGTGAAACCACATCTTCGACACATTCTAGGTGTTTTTCAGGTTGGATTTTGTAAAAGACACTCAGAGATTTAAACAGATGGTTTTAGCCTTTTCCTTTTCCTTTTCTTGACTGCTGTGAGATGTTTGATAAAGTACAGTACTTGTTCCGTACTCTGGAGAAATTTGACTTTGGCCTGGTGGATAGGAATGCTGTCCATAGCTCCTCCAGCTTCAGTAACAACACACTATCATCGCATCTTCATTTCAGTTGACCAGGGACACCATGTAAGGCAGTCTGCTCTTCCCATTACTATTTGTAGCCTTGGAACCCATAGCAATTGTCACGAGAACAGAGCCTCATATCAAGGCTTGGAGTTAAGTGGTTAAAATATAAGATTTGCCGATATGCAGACAACATATTACTGTTGTGCAATGACTCAAGAGTCTAGTTACTGTAAATTCACTCAGGTGCAACCTGATCCATCTTTATTCCAGCCCGAGAGTGCCTGCGTGACAAAGACACCCAGCTTATATACAGGTGACCAAGCACACATGCCACATGCGTACAGCCCGATGACCTCTGACCGCGGCGCCCTCTGGTGTCTGGTGACTCCCAAGCATTAATACATAACATGTTGCTCTAGAACGTACAATCCTTCCTTGATAACCAATAACAATAATTTAAGATTATGATCAGATTTCAGGATAGAAAGCTAACTGGTAAATCCTATGATGGGTGATTTAAGATGTATTTGTCAGATCCTATGGCGACCCCCTTATGAGGGAATCCTCACTTTAAAATAGATTTAAGGTTAATAATATAAGAATATAAGAACATAAGAAATAGGAGCAGGAGTAGGCCATACGGCCCCTCGAGCCTGCTCCGCCATTTAATACTGTTATATATGCAAGCACTCTAGTAATGACTCCACGAGGTAGGGTATTGTACTTGAACTGTTGTGACCTTAGTCCATTTATTGTAGCTCCCTGTGTGAGGACGCAATGAGGTGGGCTCCCTTTTATACTTGGTTACCTGCAGTGTGCAGGTGACCCTTGGGTCTCCACCAGTAGCACCCTCTGGTGGTACAGGTATGGTGTATACAATGTGAGGATACATTCAGTGGTCTAATGTTACAGTACATACATTATACATACACAACAACACTCCCCCCTAAGTCTTGTGCCGCTGGCTTTTGCACTGTGTGCTCTGGCCCTCGACTTGAGTGCCCAAAGCCCTTGCACTTTGTCTTTGCTTGGGAATGGCTCTCTCCCAAGTCCTTTTTGCCACGACATTGGGAAATGGTCAGCAGTGGATGGTTGGAGATTGTAGTGATGTTTGTGTGGGTTCTGGGTATGATCCATGTGTGTCCAAGGCTACATACATCCATTTCCCACCCCCCTCCTCACCACCTCCATGCATAGACCATGGCCTGGCTCGACATCTGCATTGGCGTACATGTACAGAGAATAAAGAATCGGATTGGTTATACTGCTGTTTTTGGGTTCAGCAGTAGTGGAACAAATACATTTTACAGGTAAGGTACATCGGTGGTATTACAGTCTTGCTCCTGGGGTGTGGGTGCAGGTGAGTGAGGACGCTTGTTCCGGAGCAACCAGACTGTACTACCTGCCAGCTGGGTGGGCACGGATTGCTGACCTGGCTGTGCCTCAGGGCCTTAGTGGTGGGACAGGAATGTATGGCCTCCCTGTCCTCCTTTGAGGGCTGCAGGGTCTCCCTGCTGCCCTTCAGCGGTGGTGGGAGTCTGGCCATCCCAGGTCCCGTCGCGAGGGCTGGAGGGTGCTGGCCTCTTGCTCCCGGTGCTGGCCCTGGTGGCCACGGGGGTAGGGCCGATCTGGGGCAGTGTGCCAGTGGTGGTGTCTGTGCCGTCCATTGATTGCTGGCCCTGCAGTGAGTATGCTCCCACTGTGTGTGTGACCACACTCCCTGGGGCATCACATTGGTCCCGGAGGCGCAGGCTACATGATCGGGTAGCTGGACCTGGGTGCTTCCCATGGGTCTTGGCTTTGGCTTTGTCAGTGTGCATGTAGAACCCGGCATCACATCTCATTTCATCATTAGCATTCATGATATATTGGCTCCAACCGCAATCAGTCAACTCGACATTTGTCTTTACACTTTCGCATGTCAATTATCACTTTCCTGTGTGCTATCAGCATCTCTGTGCAAGGTTACATTTAGATACCTGCATTTGTTAGTTACATCTATTTCATTAGTGTCACCGGCATCGCTGTTCAACGGTACATTTGTATACTTGCATTTGTTAATTACA
Organism: Pristiophorus japonicus; assembly: GCF_044704955.1. NCBI lineage: Eukaryota > Metazoa > Chordata > Chondrichthyes > Pristiophoridae > Pristiophorus > Pristiophorus japonicus. The sequence continues at coordinate 53,542,136 of NC_091985.1, forward strand.
CCTTTTTCATTTGTGTAACCAGCATCGCTGTACAAAGAGTGGAACTGTCCCTTTAATTGTTCTGGGTTGCCGGTCTCCTTTAAAAGGGCCTTGCAATCTTTACCCCAAACCGGTTCGCTGCTCGGCGTCACTTGTTGCTCCCTCAACGCTGCCCCTCGTGATCTGGTCGTGGCCATCTTGATTTCAGGTGCTTCACCTTGTGGTGCGGGCGCCATCTTCTTTCTCTCCACGAGGTAGACTGCAGTGATCCTTTTCTCCACAGGTTCTGCCACGGAAGCCGGGAATCTACCTTCTGCACTGATCTTCCCTCGGAGTCCAGAAGGTGAGGTCTGATCGTTTGGGTTGGATCATCTTGCCGTTGAGTTGTGCGGTCTGTGTCGTCGCCACGCAGTCGAGTTTCAGGTGCTGTGATGGATCCAAATTTGGGGCTGCATAGGACATCGATCGCCGGGGCCTGGAGGCTTTCCCAGCTCCAACAGATTTGGATTTGTTTCATCCATCTTCTTCCCAGAAGCGTTGGACCATCACCAGCAACGATCCACAAAGGTAGCTTGTGCATCGCGCCGCCATGGGACACCTGGACATCCATACTGCCAACAACTGGGATGGTGTCTTTTGTGTAAGTGAGCAGCCTGGATTGGGAGCATTTTGGGTCGTTCGGCGAGATTGTTCCAGAGTTTCTTGAAGGCCGTCTGATTCATCAGCAATTGGCTTGCCCCTGTGTCGACCTCCATTGAGACTGGAACACCGTTGATTTCTACTTCCATTTTCCACGGGGAACTCTCGGTGGAGCATCTGTACACCTCTTCCAGGGGCTGGGCCACTTCATAGACTCTCTCTTCGTCTTCATCAGCGCTGGAGCCCGGGTGATCGGCCAACTCTTCAGGGACTCGGTGAGTAAAGTTTCTTCTACACATCTGCTGGAGATGACCTTTAGTGTTACAGCCTTTGCAAGTATAGTCTTTGTATCGGCACTGGTGGACCTGTGATTTCCTTCACAGCGCCAGCACAGGGCTAGCTGGTTGGCCCTATGTGGCTGATTCAGGGTTGTGGGACTCGGGGTAGCAGCCTTGCCTCTGAAAGGCGCCATTCGGTTCACTGTACTTGTCGGATTCGAGTCCTGGGGGTGAGTCATCATCCTCTTGGAATCACAGGCCGAAATCATGAATGCCTGGCTCAAATTAATTGCCTTCTGCAGGGTGACCGTAGTGTCCGCAGAGAGCAGCTTATGGAGAAGGCCCTCATGGCCGATTCCAATAACGAAGATGTCCCTCAATGCTTCGGTGAGGAGGTCACTAAAATCACACGGTGCAGCCAATCGTCTCAGGTCCGCAGCATATTTTGCAATTTCTTGGGCTTCGGGTCGCCGGTGGATGTAGAACCGGTATTTGGCTGTGAAGATGCTCTCTTTAGGTTTGAGCTGTTCCTGAATTATTGTTACAAGCTCCGCGTATGTTTTGGTTGTCATCTTCGCTGGGGCTAGCAGGTCCCCGACGAGACCATGGACAGTGGGCCCATAACTGCTGAGCAGGATAGCTCTGCGCTTATTAGCCAGCCAGGTTGTTCGCGATGAAGTAGTGTTCGAATCTTTCCACAAAGGCATCTCAATCTTCTCCATCAGCGAATTGTTGAAAGTTGCTTAGGTTAGCCATGTTGCACGTGGAAATTCGTAATCTCGTTGCCAGTTGTTATATATGCAAGCACTCTAGTAATGACTCCACGAGGCAGACTATTGTACTTGAACTGTTGTGACTTTAGTCAATTTATTGTAGCTCCCTGAGTGAGAACACAATGAGGTGAGCTCTCTTTTATACTTAGTTACCTGCAGTATGCCGGTGACCCTTGGGTCTCCACCAGTAGCATCCTCTGGTGGTCCAGGTATGGTAATACAGTGTGAAATACATTCAGTGGTCTAATGTTACAGTACATACATTATACATACACAACAAATACGATCATGGCTGATCCAATCATGGACTCAGGTCCACTTCCCTGCCCGCTTCCATAACCCCTTATTCCCTTATCGTTTAAGAAACTGTCTATTTCTGTCTTAAATTTATTCAATGTCCCAGCTTCCACAGCTCTCTGATGCAATGAATTGCACAGATCCACAACCCTCTGAGTGAAGAAATTTCTCCTCATCTCAGTTTTAATTGGGCGGCCCCTTTTTCTAAGATTATGCCCGCTAGTTCTGGTCTCCCCTATCAGTGGAAACATCCTCTCTGCATCCACTTTGTCAAGCCCCCTCATAATCTTATACGTTTCGATAAGATCACCTCTCATTCTTCTGAATTCCAATGAGTAGAGGCCCAACCTATTCAACCTTTTCTCATAAGTCAACCCCCTCATCTCCGAAATCAATCTACTGAACCTTCTCTGAACTGCCTCCAAAGCAAGTATATCCTTTCGTAAATATGGAAACCAAAACTGCACACAGTATTCCAGGTGTGGCCTCACCAATACCCTGTACAACTGTAGCAAGACTTCCCTGCTTTTAAGGCCAAGATTCCATTGGCCTTCCTGATCATTTGCATACTAACCTTTTGTGTTTCATGCACAAGTACCCCCAGGTTCCGCTGTACTGTAGCACTTTGCAATCTTTCTCCATTTAAATAATAACTTGCTCTTTGATTTTTTTTCTGCCAAAGTGCATAACCTCACACTTTCTAACATTATACTCCATCTGCCAAATTTTTGCCCACCCATTTAACCTGTCTATGTCCTTTTGACTGAGTGAAAGAGAGAATCAGCTCTGCAGGAAATTTTATGAAGTACATTTTCTTCAAATTTTATAAATGAGGCATCAATTGAAGCATAAGCATTTTAGTAAGTGCTTGCAGTTTAGAAGGGCATTAAACAGTTACTACATCAAGCCCAGCATCGAGGACGGGACTCGAGGTCGGGACCCGAGGTCAGGTTCGAGGTCGGGACACGAGGCCAGCATTGAGGTCAGGACCCAACGGCCAAAACGTGAGCAGCTGGAGAGCGGGAAAAAGTGCAGCAGAGCCTGCGAATGGAGAGCAGCGTGCTGGAGTTGGAGCTGGGGGGCCCGGGGTACAGTGTCAGTACTATATGGACAAACTCATGACCTGCTCCAAGATTAATGTGCTCACCTACACTGCAATCTCTGAAAACCAGGGAGAGAGGACCTGAGGGAGGGACGGGGTTAGTGGGAGTATGTGTGTGTGTGTGTGTGTGCTACAACATGCAGCAGAACCTGGTCTCCCTTGCCATTGGATTAAGACCTTGCTCTGTCAAGTTTGTGTGGTAGCTGGTGTACAACGGCCACCCCACGTTAAAATAATTCACACACATGCATCTTCCACTCTTCAAAATGAAGTTAGGGACCTGGAACGTCAGGATCCTCATGGACAACCACAACAGCGACAGACCTGAACGTCGCAACGCTAACATTGCCCGGGAACTCAGACGCTTTGACATTGACATCACCGCCCTAAGCGAGATGCGGCAGGCAGGACAAGGACAGCTCAAGGAAAAAGGTGGTGGAAAAGCAAACCAGAAGAACGGCGTGACCATGGGGTTGGCTTCACTATCTAACATGAGCTAGTTTGGAATCGTAGAGATCCTCCTTGTGGCATAAACGCTCATGACCCTTCGGCTCACTCTAACCCGGATCCTGTACTTTACCGTCATCAGTGTGTGCGCTCCAACCCTGGAAGCTACTGATGAGGCCAAAGAGAAATTCTACTCCAGCCTTGAACAATCCCTGTCCCGAGTTCCAACAAGCGACAAGTTGATTCTCCTTGGCGATTTTAATGCCAACGTTGGAAAGGACACAGATCTCTGGTGATTGGCAGGGAAGGAGTTGGGTAAACTAACTCCAACGGTATCCTTCTCTTGACGAAATGCTTAGAACATGGTCTTGTCATAACCAACACTTTGTTTCGTCAGAGAGACAAGTGCTAATGTGGTAGCTTTGTTTAAGAAGGGAGAAAGGGATAGACCGAGTAATTACAGGCCAGTCAGGCTCACCTCAGTGGTGGGAAAATTATTAGAAAAAATCCTGAAGGACAGGATAAATCTTCACTTAGAAAGACACGGATTAATCAAGGACAGTCAGCATGGATTTGTTAAGGCAAGGTCGTGCCTGACTAACGTGATTGATTTTTTCGAGGAGGTAACCAGGAGAGTCGATGAAGGCAAAGCTTATGATGTAGTGTATATGAATTTTAGCAAAGCTTTTGATAAGATCCCACATGGCAGACTGGTCACAAAAGTAAAAGCCCGTGGAATCCAGGGCAAAGTGGCAAGTTGGATCCAAAATTGGCTCGGAGACAGGAAGCAGAGGATAATGGTTGATGGGTGTTTTTGCGACTGGAAGGATGTTTCTAGTGGGGTTCTGCAGGGCTTAGTACTAGGTCCCTTGCTTTTTGTGATATACATCAATGATCTAGACTTGAATATAGTGAGTATGATTAAGAAGTTTGCAGATGATACTACAATCGGCTGTGTGGTTGATAATGAAGAAAGCTGCGGACTGTAGGAAGATATCAATCAACAGGTCAGGTGGGCAGAACAGTGGCAAATGGAATTTAATCCAGAGAAGTGTGAGGTAATGCATTTTGGGAGGGCTTACAAGGAAAGGGAATACACATTATATGGTAAGATACTGAGAAGTGTCGAGGAACAAAGGGACCTTGGAGTGCATGTCCACAGATCCCTGAAAGTAGGTCAGGTAGATAAGGTGGTTAAGAAGGCATACAGAATGCTTGCCTTTATTAGCCGAGGCAGAGAATACAAGAGCAGGGGGGGTTCTCAAATTCGGCTACCCTCAGAAATGTGTCACCATCCTCCGCCTGCTTCACAATGACATGCAAGCCGTGATCCTTACCAAAAGATCCACCACAGACCCAATACACGTGCAGACCGGGGTCAAGCAAGGCTGTGCCATTGCACCAACACTCTTTTCAATCTTTCTTGCTGCAATACTTCATCTCACCTTTAACAAGCTCTCCACTGCTGTGGAGCCAATCTACAGGATGAATGGGAAATTGTTCACTCTCCGTCGCCTCCAATCCAGAATCAAGGTTGTTCCAACCTCTGTCATTGAATTACAGTATGCAAACGACGCTTGCGTTTGTGCACACTCGGAGGCTGAACTCCAAACCATCACTGAAGCATATGAGAGACTGGGTCTTACACTAAACATCCATAAGACAAAGGTCCTCTACCAAACTGCCCCCGCCACACAGTACTGCCCCCTGATTATCAAGATCCATGACGAGACCTTGGACAGTATGGACCACTTTCTATACCTTGGGAGCCTTCTGTCAGCGAGTGCAGACATCGATGACTAATTCCAACACTGTCTTCAGTGTGCCAGTGCAATCTTTGGTCATCTGAGGAAAAGAGTGTTTGAAGACCAAAATCTCAAACCCGGCACCAAGCTCATGGTCCACAGAGCAATGGTGATATCTGCCCCCTATATGCTTCAGAGACATGGACAATGTACAGTAGGCACCTTAAAGCACGAACTCTGCCTCCACAAAATCCTGCACATCCATTTGCAGGATAGGCGCACCAACGTCAGTGTTCTCTCTCAGGCCAACATCCCCAGCATCGAGGCATTGATCACGCTCAATCAGCTCCGATGGAGGGGCCACATTATCTGCAAGCCTGATACAAGACTCCCGAAACAAGTGCTCTACTCCAAGCTCCATCACGGCAAGCAAGTTCCAGGAGAGCAGAGTAAACTCTTCAAGGATACCCTCAAAGCCTCCTTGAAAAAATGTCACATCCCCACCGACTCTTGGGAATCCCTGGCCCACGACTACTCAAAATGAAGTATTCAAGAATGCACTTTGAGTTTCTCTGTCGGGAGCATGCGGAAGCCAAGTACAAACAGCGGAAGGAGTGTACGATAAACCAAGCACCTCACCCACCCGTCCTTCAACCACCACCTACCCCACCTGTGACAGAGTCTGTAGATCCCGTATTGGACTCATTAGTCACCTTAGGCCTCATATTAGTGTGGAAACAAGTCATCCTCGACTCCGGGGGACTGCCTAAGAAGAAGAAGAAATGGTTACTTTTGGAATGGATCCAGTGGACTTTGAAAATTTTAATTCAGCAAGAAATTAGCTAATTGTACTTTGTGGCCAAAACATACAAGATATTCAAGAGATTGCAAGGCAGTATAACTTACAGAAACCAAAAGCTGTGGAAGAATGGGATTCAATTGGCATTGAATTCAACATGGTAGCTGGTCAACGATTTGGTGTAACTCATGTTAGCATCTAGCAATTCACAGCTGAGGTTGATTCAGTTTAAGATCCTTTACAGAATGCATAGATTGACTAAATTGTACTAATTATTAGAGGGTAGGTGCTGCTGTTGTGACAGAGAGGAGGGTAAGCTCCTTCACAGATCATTGCATTTCCCTAAAATCTTTGTTATGTATTTAACTCCTTGCAACCTATATTACACTACCACCAGAGGGCCTATCTGTTGGAGTCCCAAGGGGTCCCAGCATCCCTTGGGAGCACGGTATATAAGCAGGCCACCTACGAGGTACCTGCACTCTGGAGTCTTATTAAAGGAGCTAAGGTCACACTTGCTCATTGTAAGCAGTACTCAGTTTCATCCTTTATTATAAACGCATTAATTGGCGACGAGGTAACAAACAACCGTGCAAAAATGCAAAGAACAGTTGGTATCCTGGAGAAGTTTTCAGAAGGGGACGATTGGGAGGCCTTCGTGGAGAGACCCGGCCAATACTTTGTGGCCAACGAGCTGGAAGGGAATGAGAACGCTGCCAAACAAAGGACAATCCTCCAAACTGTCTGTGGGGCAACGACCTATGGCCTCATGAAGAATCTCCCAGCTCCGGTAAAACCAACAGCTAAGAATTGTGTACGCTGGTCCGGGAGCACCTAAATCCTAAGGAAAGCGTTTTGATGGTGAGATATCGGTTCTACACGTGTCAACGGTTGGAGGACCAGGAAGTGGTGAGCTATGTCGCCGAACTAAGGCACCTCGTAGGACATTGCGAATTTGAGGGATTCCTAGAACAAATGCGCAGAGATTTTTTTGTACTGGGCATTGGCCATGAGGTATTCGTTCGCAAACTGTTGACTGTTGAAACTCCGAATCTAAGTAAAGCCATAACGATAGCCCAGGCATTTATGTCCACCAGCGACAGCACCAAACAGATTTTGCAGAGTAAAGAAGTTTCGGCCAGTACTGTGCACAAAGTAACTTCGTTTTTGAGCAGGAATATACATGGCAGAATGTATATGCCGGCTGCTGCTGCATAACCTCAGATGACTCAGAGTCCGCCATCAATCGTTAATGCGAGGCAGTTAACACCTTGTTGGCGCTGTGGAGGTGATCATCGGCCCCATCAATGCCGCTTTAAGCACTATGCATGCAACAGTTGCAGAACAATGGGACACCTCCAGCGAATGTGCAGGTGAGCTGCAAACCACCAGATTGCAGAGGAAGATCGATCCACTGTGGATCAGGCTGAATTGGAGACTCGTACCGAGGAGGCAGAAGTGTATGGGGTACACACATTCACCATGAAATGTCCACCAATAATGTTGAAAGTTGAACTGAACGGCATTCCAGTATCGATGGAACTGGACACGGGGGCAAGTCAGTCCATAATGAGTAAAAAGGCCTTTGACAGGCTATGGGGCAACAAGGCACACAGGCCCAAGCTCAGCCCCATTCACACCAAACTAAGGACTTGCACCATGGAACTAATCCCTGTAACTGGCAGTGCAGAAGTCAAAGTCTCCTATGACGGAGCAGTACACGAACTCCCGCTGTGGATTATGCCAGGGGATGGCCCCACATTGTTTGGCAGAAGCTGGCTGGGAAAATTCCGCTGGAACTGGGACGACATCCGAGCACTTTCGTCCGTCGACGACGCCTCATGTGCCCAGGTTCTGAGCAGGTTTCCATCGTTGTTCGAGCCAGGCATTGGAAGCTTTTCGGGGACGAAAGTGCAGATCCATTTGGTTCCCGGTATGCGACCCATCCACCACAAGGCATGGGCGGTGCCATATATGATGTGTGAGAAAGTGGAAATTGAGCTGGACAGGCTGCAGCGAGAAGGCATCATCGCGCCGGTGGAATTCAACGAGTGGGCCAGTCCGATTGTCCCGGTACTTAAAGATGACAGCACAGTTAGAATTTGTGGGGACTATAAAGTAACGATTAACCATTTTCTGCTGCAGGACCTGTACCCGTTACCCAAGGCAGATGATCTATTTGCGACCCTGGCTGGAGGGAAGACTTTCACCAAGCTGGACCTGGCCTCGGCCTACATGATGCAGGAGCTGGAGGAGATTTCGAAAGGCCTCACCTGCATCAACAACGCACAAAGGTCTGTTCATCTATAACTGATGCCCGTTCGGGATTCGGTCGGCCGCGGCAATCTTCCAACAAAACATGGAGAGCTTGCTAAAGTCGGTTCCTCGCACCGTGGTTTTCCAGGACGACATACTGGTTACAGGTCGGGACACCATTGAGCACTTGAAGAATCTGGAAGAAGTTCTTAGTCGGTTGGATCAAGTGGGACTTGGGTTGAAACGCTCGAAGTGTGTTTTCCTGGCACAGGAGGTCGAGTTCTTGGGAAGAAGAATCACAGCAGACGGAGGCCATCAAGAACGGGCCGAGACCACAGAACGTGACGGAGCTGCGGTCGTTCCTGGGACTCCTTAACTATTTCGGTAATTTCCTACCTGGGTTAAGCACCCTGCTAGGACCCCTACATGTGCTACTGCGCAAGGGACACAACTGGGTATGGGGGAATTCACAAGAGGCTGCCTTTAAGAAAGCCAGGAATCTGTTGTGTTCAAACAAACTGCTTTGTCCTGTATAATCCTTGTAAACGGTTAGTGTTAGCTTGCGCTGCCTCGTCATACGGGATCGGGTGTGTGTTCCAACAGACTAACAAATTGGGGATTTTGCAACCGGTCGCTTATGCGTCCAGGAGTTTGTCCAAGGCCGAAAGGGCCTACAGCATGATTGAAAAAGAGGCTCTGGCGTGCGTTTACGGGGTAAAGAAAATGCACCGATACTTATTTGGCCTCAAGTTTGAGCTTGAAACGGACCACAAGCCGCTCATATCGCTGTTCTCTGAGAGCAAAGGGATTAACACCAATGCCTCTGCCCGTATCTGAAGATGGGCGCTCACGCTGTTGGCATACAACTATGTAATCCGCCACAGATGGGCACAAAAAATTGCGCTGATGCTCTCAGTCGGCTGCCATTGCCCACCACCGGGGTGGAAATGGCACAGCCTGCGGACTTGCTCATGGTAATGGATGCATGCAAAAACGAAAAGTCCCCCGTTACGGCCCGCCAGATCAGGACCTGGACCAGCCAGGATCTTTTACTGTCCCTTGTAAAAAACTGTGTCCCACATGGGAGCTGGTCCAGCATCCCTTTGGAGATGCAGGAGGCAAAGATAAAATAACCCTGCGGACTGTCTGTTGTAGGGCAATCGCGTGGTCTTGCTCAAGAAAGGCAGAGATACGTTCATTTGTGGACTTCACAGCACCCACCCAAGCATTGTAATGATGAAAGCCATAGCCAGATCCCAAGTGTGGTGGCCCGGCATCGACTCAGATTTAGAGTCATGCGTGCACCAGTGCAACACTTGCTCTCAGCTGAGCAATGCACCCAGAGAGGCACCGCTAGGTTTGTGGTCGTGACCCATTTCTAGGCAAAATGTTTTTGGTTGTCGTGGATGCTTACTCAAAATGGATTGAATGTTCAATAATGTCTGTAAGCACGTCCACGGCCACTATTGAAAGCCTACGAGCCATGTTTGCCACGCATGGCCTGCCTGATGTACCAGTCAGCGACAATGGGTCGTGTTTCACCAGTGCTGAATTCAAGGAATTCATGACCCGCAGTGGAACCAAGCACGTCACATCTGCCCCGTTCAAGCCTGCATCCAATGGCCAGGCAGAACGGGCAGTTCAGACCATCAAGCAAAGCTTGAAACGGGTGTCAGAAGGCTCCCTGCAGACCCGACTATCCAGAGTGCTGCTCAGCTACCGCACCAGACCCCACTCACTCACCGGGGTTCCCCCAGCCGAGCTGCTCATGAAAAGGGCGCTCAAAACAACGCTCTCTCTTGTTCACCCTGATCTCCATGATCACATGGAGGGCAGGCGGCATCAACAAAGTGTGTACCATGACCGCGCAAATTTGTCACACGATATTGAGGTCAAGGACCCTGCGTTTGTGCTCAATTATGGACATCGTCCCAAATGGCTCGCTGGCACGGTCATAGCCAAAGAGGGAGGCGGGGGGTTCAGGTCAAATTGGCCAATGGACTAACATGCAGAAAACATTTGGACCAAATAAAATTGCGGTTCACCAACAGCTACGAACAACCCGAAGAAGACACCACTAACTTTGACCCTCCAACACACACACGTGGCAACTGACATCATGGTTGACCACGAAGCCGAACTCACCATCCCCAGCAGCCTGGCAAGGCTGGCTGCCAGCAGCCCAGTGAAGAACTAACCAACTCACCCACACCCGTATTTGTACCAAGACGATCGACAAGGGAGCGGAAAGCCCCAGATCGTCTCACCTTGCAAATAAGTATACTATTGACTTTACGGGGGAGTGATGTTATGTATTTAACCTCCTTGCAACCTGTATTACACTACCACCAGAGGGCCTACCTGTTGGAGTCCCAAGAGATCCCAGCATCCCTTGGGAGCACGGTATATAAGCAGGCCACCCACGAGGTGCCTGCACTCTGGAGTCTTATTAAAGGAGCTAAGGTCACATTTGCTCCTTGTACACAGTTTTATCCTTTATTATGAACGCATCACTTTCCATTCTGGGAGGCTATAGTGAATGCCAGAGTCAGGGGAGGGGTATAACCATGGATAATTATCCTGAAATGTTTGTTTGATTAATGTCAGAGGTGAAAGCTCCACAGTGCTTATGCAGAATGAATTTATCGGTATTGTTGATGGGAAAGAGGTTCATTGTCTTTGCACCATGTTGGAAACTGCCTACGTATTCACATTGGGAGAGTGCACTCCTTGAAAATATGACTCGGGAGAAATTGTTTCCCAGATTTGGGACAGGATTAGGATTAAAAGGTTATGTGTACCCATTTCTCTCTTCACTTAAGAACATGAAGGAGAAAGGTGGGGCCTTCCTGAAATGCAGCAAATCACCCGGCTTTTCCTGTTCCTTTCTGTCCGTCATTCCTTCTGCACTGATGATTTCACCATTTCTTTCTTCATCCTATTTGGAAGGTTAAACAGAAAGATGGATGTAGGGGTATTACAAGAGTTTGTTGGAATACTTGTGCCACATTATTTGATGTTTTACATGTTGAGCTATATGTCGACTTAAATGCCAATTGCTTCTTATTGTAGTTTGTGATTCATTCTAATAAAATAAAGAAATGTATTCATAAGAAAGTCACAGAAAAATCAGGGAAATTTCAGTTACAGAATCATTAAAAACAACGTGTATTTATATAGCGCCTTTAATGTAGTAAAACATTCCAAGGCAATTGACAAGAGTATTATAAGACAAAAAAATTGACATTGAGCCACATAAGGAGAAATTAGGGCAATTGAGCAAAAGCTTGGTGCAAGAGGTGGGTTTTAAGGAACGTCAAAGAAGAAAAGAGAGGTGAAGAGAGAGGTAGAGAGGTTTAGGCAGGGAATTCCAGAGCTTAGGGTCTAGGCAACAAAAGGCACAGCAACCAATGATTCAGCAATTATAATCAGGGATGCTCAAGAGGGCAGAATTAGAGGAGTGCAGATATCTCGGGCGGGGGTGGGGGAGGATTGTGGGGCTGGAGGAGATTACAGAGATAGGGGTCTCACCAAAAGCAATTCATATGCAAAAATTGTTCTATTTACAGCTACATAGAGCAGTGATAACATATGTGAGAGAAACCTTTGTCCTCACTGGTGCAGAGGAAGTACCATTCTAAGGTTGGATCAGAGTAAAAGGAACTTGATTCTCCATCCAGCTGTGCATGTGTTGGAAAATTGCGTGCAGTCGTCCTGTGATTTTCCACTTGCAGCAGACAAAACAGGAAAATCGAGGATAAAATGGAAAAGTGTTCTATTCCCATCTCAGGACTAGTATTCTTCACCTTGATGAAAACAAATTCAAAATCATAAGTTAATTAAAAAGAGGAGTCTCACAAGAAGCAGTTATTGGTTAACGGTGCTCCTTCTGAAGGATAATAGTGGGAAGAACTTAATGTTATAGTGCCCCTCAACAAGATTTGAAAGGTTTCAACTTTCAGCTGGTAGCTAAGGAAGCTTATCTGTGGATACTATTTCTTCCAATGTCTGCATTTATTAGGCTCCAAATATCCACAGGGGAGGGGAAGAGAGGAGGCAGGGGGTTAGAGGGCACATTCACCTGCCCAGGACCTCTGCCACTGACCTCACTAAAGTTCGCTGGGTCTGGGGAGGCTCCTTAATTTAAATAGCACTGGTGGGCAACTGTGCCAGTAGGAGCGAATCTGGGGAGCCAATTCAGTAACGCCTTTGTTGCACCATTGTCCCAGACGGAGCGGTAAATATTGTGCCAGCAAATGGTTTGCGTCTGCCGTTGCAAAATTCATCAGCTGGGTCCTGAGTTTGGAGCGGAGCACTAAGGGAGGAGTTGCACACCTCTTTTAATGTGCTGGGCCAGCTGAACAAGTGAAAATCCTGAGCTAAACAGCCGGCCTCGGAGTGGCTATGCGCGATGTGAAGGCATGGCGCTCCAAAAATAATTTATTTTTCAAAAGGCTGGATTTTTGGTCTTCTGCCACCCGTTAGCGCCCTGGAGGGGCAGCAATGGTGGCAGTAAGCACTTCCAGTTGGGCAGCCAGCTTCCAGCACCCCGCCGGGACATTCTGTGCTGGTTTTGAGGGGACGCGGAGTATTACTGCCCGGAAGTGGCAAGCTGATGTGCAACGCCCCTGGTTGCAACACTGGCTCGGTATTAGGATTGCGCCCAACACTTAGCACTCCTGGTATGAACACCTTTGGAAGCTGGCATTCCAAGCTGTTGCAGCTGCAGTGAGGTAAGTAATGTCGACCTGAGGTAAGTGTGATTGGTTTTCATTTTTTTTTCCAATTTATGTTGTGTTGGTGCGAGTTATTTATTGAGAATGTTTTTTTTCAGATTTCCCCCCCCCCCACCTCCCGAGGCACAGCCCCAGCATTAGTTCCATGGTAGAGGCACCCACTATCCTTGCTCAGGACAACAGCATGCCTATGCTCCCACCACCCACTCTGCCAGTGGCTTCATCAGTGCCACACAGCCATCTGAGCCAGACTGCCCTAGCCCACGCTAAGATGCTGCAGTCTGTAGCCAGTATGCCCAAGGACTTGAGGTCACCCACCACGGCCATCTGGTGTCCTCAACAGAAGCTCAGGTGCCTTGCACCTCCCAAGCTGTAGCCACTGGGAATGCATCTCGTGGGAGCACTAGGGTAGATAATTAAGCACAGATGATAGGCACTAAGGGTTTGCACAAAGACGATTCTTAATTCAGCAAATAGACTGTTATACAAATATGAAATGTGTTATTGGAATAAAGTTTTATGTTCTGGAGTTGATCCTGGTGTTAAGATTTGTAGTCAATTGAGGGCAAGGCACAAGTCTGGACTGAAGGGAAAGCAATCAGATGGAAGTAAGGACGACAGTAATAAGCATGGTGGGACTGTTGGTGTATTGTAGAGCGCCAAATTGGTTCAAGTTAAGCGCTCTTATATCAGTTGTTCTCTAAGAGCCAGTTATCCTCTGGCAGCTCCTGCTCTTCCTCCTCGTCTTGCTGCCCAGACCTAGTCCCTCAGTATAACAATGTTATGCAGCATGCATCACATGACCATTAATCTGAAAATACGGTCAGATGTGCACTGCATAACTTCTGAATGGTCCAGGCATTGGATGTGTCGCTTGATCACACCAATGGCCTACTCAATCACAACTACTGGAATATTCCTCTTCCCAAAGCAGACTAAAGCAGCCAGCGCCAGCACAAATTTATTCCCAGATGACAGAATCACTTGTGGAATGGAGAAAATAGTCAATAAATTCCAAAACGTTAACCAGCAGCCAAAGAGGACAAACCCGCAACTAATCTGTATGGAGTGTCTGAGTGTTTTAAATTGTACACTTGCAGGATCCTTGCTGACTGTTAATTTGATTTATTTGATGAGTTTGTCATGCAAGGAATCAACTACTGGGGCAGATCAATTTTCCAAAGGGTCCTACAACAAGCACGCACCCATGATGCCTACGGAGCAGCCCGATTTAATATGGCGGGCAGTGCCTTTCCAGCACGAGAAAGGCACGTGCCGCCAACCATATTGGAGCCTTGGGTGACCATTTTACGCATGGAAAACGTGTGCAGCGCGATCGAATTTCTAGCCCATCTCATTTTAAATTGGCCTATATGATAGCCACAGCTCGAGAATAATATACGTTGAGCCTCCCCAGAGATCTAACCTTTGCTAGTTGCCAACAATGCAAAAAAACCTCACTTACCAATCAGCTTGCCTTTGTTTAGAAATAGGCTTTCTTAAAGTCGGACTCCCACAGGAGACAAGCAGCTGTTTTGACTTCCTGATGAACTTATTTCAGTCTGCACACAGCAACATACAATGGACCCTATGTTCTATTTCAAAAGCATATAGACCTTAATAAAATGAAGTTATTTTTCCTGCAGTGCAGTGGGTACGTGAAGCACAATTGCAGCAAAAGTAGTCAATGCTTTATTGATTAACTCCTTCAAAAGATCGGTACCAAAAAATTAAGAAGGGGATTTTAAGTTTTAAGGACAGGAATAAATAGAGATAATCATGAACTGTGTTGGACATGTGGAGGATATGTCATCTGAGAATTGTAATTGCTCAGAGCTCTAAGTACAAATTGTAAAGTTGGACTAATATTATGGCAGTTTATTTGATTATTGGGGTATATTATCAGAAAAAAAAAGTTTTATCTTCTTGGAGTAATTGGTTGAGTGACTGGGTTGGGTAGAGTCCATGATGGGAGATATTGTGTATAGTGTGTGTAGAAATTGGGCCGGATTGGCCAAATGGCATTTCCTTGTTCCATGATTTCACATATTGTTAAGTGACGGAATGTTTTCAAATACGGCACAATCCTAGGGAAGAATTTAAACTGAGGCTGAGGTCTATTACAACCTCTTCCCAAATGAAACAAGACTATTTAACACAAACAGTGCTTTAAACAAGGCCATAAAGATTGAAGTTTGCATACATGGCCATCGCCCATGTTTTTTTTAAATTCGTTCATGGGATGTGGGCGTCAATGGCAAGGCCAGCATTTATTGCCCATCCCTAATTGCCATCGAGAAGGTGGTGGTGAGACGCTTTCTTGAACCGCTGCAGCCCATGTGGTGAACGTACTCTAACAGTGCTGTTAGGGAGTTCCAGGATTTTGACCCAGCGACGATGAAGGAATGGCGATATACTTCCAAGTCAGGATGGTGTGTGATTTGGAGGGGAATGTGGAAGTGGTGATCATACTATGTGCCTGCTGCCCTTGTCCTTCGAGGTGGTAGAGGTCGAGGGTTTGGGAGGTGCGGCCAAAGATGCCTTGGGAAGTTGCTGCAGTGCATCTTGTAGATGGTACACACTGCAGCCCATGGTGCGCAGGTGGTGGAGGGAGTGAATGTTGAAGGCGGTGGATTGGGTGCAATCAAGCGGGCTGCTTTGCCCTGGATGGTGTCGAGCTTCTTAAGTGTTGTTGGAGCTGCACTAATCCAGGCAAGTATTACATCACACTCCTGACTTGTCCCTTGTAGATGGTGGAAGGGCTTTGGAGAGTCAGGAGGTGAGACACTCGCTGCAGAATACCCAGCCTCTGACCCGCTCTTGTTGCCACAGTGTTTATGTGACTGGTCCAGTTAAGTTTCTGGTCAATGGCGACCCCCCAGGATGTTGATGGTGGGAGATTCGGTGACGGTAAAGATGTTGAATGCCAAGAGGCGGTGGTTAGACTCTTGCTTGTTGGAGATAGTCATTACATGGCACTTGTGTAGGGCGAATGTTACTTGCCACTTTTCAGCCCAAGTCTGAATGTTGTCCAGGTCTTGCTGCATGCAGGCATGGATTGCTCCATTATCTGAGGAGTTGTGAATGGCACTGAACACTGTGCAGTCACTTCTGACCTTATGACGGAGGAAATGTCATTGTTGAAGCAGCTGAAGGTGGTTGCACCTAGGACATTCCCCTGGGGAAATCCTTCAGCGATGTCCTGGAGCTGTGATGATTGACCTCCAACCACCAGAACCATCTTCCTTTGTGCTAGATATGACTCCAACCAGTGGAGAGTTTTCCCCCTAATTCCCATTGACTTCAGTTTTACTAGGGCTCCTTGATGCCACACGGATATAAATGATGCCTTGATGTCAAGGGCAGTCACTCTCACCTCACCTCTGGAATTCAGCTTTTGTTCATGTTTGGACCAAGGCTGTAATGAGTTCTGGAGCTGAGTGGTCCTGGCAGAACCCAAACTGGGCATCGGTGAGCAGGTTGTTGGTGAGCGAGTGCCACTTGATAGCACTGTCGCGACACCTTCCATCACTTTGCTGATGGTTGAGAGTAGACTGATGGGGCAGTAATTGCCAGATTGGATTTGTCCTGCTTTTTGTGGACAGGACATACCTGGGCGGATAGATGCCAGTGCTGTAGCTGTACTGGAACAGCCTGACTAGAGGCACAGCTAGTTCTGGAGCTCAAGTCTTCAGCTGAGAGAGCCGGGATGTTATCGGGGCCCATAGCCTTTGCTGTATCTGGTGCTCTCAGCCATTTCTTGATATCATGTGTTTGACACTTCGGCGGTTATTTTGATGAAAACCGGCGTTAAATGGGTGCTGTGCTAATAAGACTCACCTGTTTGATTACCATAATTTGAACTTACCTCGAGGTTCTAAAGCAGATAACTTCAGGTTTAGCACTCAAGCGCTCATTAGATGCAATTGTTGTGGAGCAGTATATGTGGGCTTCATGCATACAATCCCACTGAAATGCGCTGGCTGACACACAGCGGCAAGTTTCAGGATGGCTTAGGGACCGAGTGAGAGATCGCACAGGTTTTCGGATGTGGCACTGGAGGTCCTGGTGTAGAACGTCCAGAGGAGGAGGGATGCCCAGTACCCACAAGGGAGGGCGGGCGAATGGATGGGAAAAAGAACATAAGAATTAGGAACAGGAGTAGGCCATCTAGCCCCTCGAGCCTGCTCCACCATTCAAAAAGATCATGGCTGATCTGGCCGTGGACTCAGCTCCACTTACCCGCCCGCTCCCCATAACCCTTAATTCCCTTATTGGTTAAAAATCTATCTATCTGTGATTTGAATACATTCAATGAGCTAGCCTCAACTGCTTCCCTGGGCAGAGAATTCCACAGATTCACAACCCTCTGGGAGAAGAAATTCCTTCTCAACTCGGTTTTAAATTGGCTCCCCTGTATTTTGAGGTTGTGCCCCCTAGTTCTAGTCTCCCCGACTAGTGGAAACAACCTCTCTGCCTCTATCTTGTCTATTCCTTTCATTATTTTAAATGTTTCTATAAGATCACCCCTCATCCTTCTGAACTCCGAGTAAAGACCCAGTCTACTCAATCTATCATCATGAGGTAACCCTCTCATCTCCAGAATCAGCCTAGTGAATCATCTCTGTAACCCCTCCAAGGCTAGTATATCCTTCCTTAAGTAAGGTGACCAAAACTGCACGCAGTACTCCAGGTGCGGCCTCACCAATAGCCTGTACAGTTGCAGCAGGACCTCCCTGCTTTTGTACTCCATCCCTCTTGCAATGAAGGCCAACATTCCATTCGCCTTCCTGATTACCTGCTGTACCTGCAAACTAACTTTTTGGGATTCATGCACAAGGACCCCCAGGTCCCTCTGCGCCGCAGCATGTTGTAATTTCTCCCCATTCAAATAATATTCCCTTTTACTGTTTTTTTTTCCCAAGGTGGATGACCTCACATTTTCCGACATTGTATTCCATCTGCCAAACCTTAGCCCATTCGCTTAACCTATCTAAATCTCTTTGCAGCCTCTCTGTGTCCTCTACACAACCCGCTTCCCCACTAATCTTTGTGTCATCTGCAAATTTTGTTACACTACACTCTGTCCCCTCCTCCAGGTCATCTATGTAATCAGGAAGGCAAATGGAATGTTGGCCTTTATTTCAAGGGGGATGGAGTATAAAAGCAGAGAAGTCCTGCTACAACTGTACAGGGTATTGGTGAGGCCACACCTGAAGTACTGCGTGCAATTTTGGTCTCCGTATTTAAGAAAGGATATACTTGCATTGGAAACTGTTCAGAGAAGGTACACTAGTTTGATTCTGAAAATGAGGGGGTTGACTTATGAAGATAGGTTGAGTAGGTTGAAGTTCAGAAGAATGAGAGGTGATCTTATCAAAACATATAAGATAATGAGAGGGCTGGATAAGATGGATGCAGAGAATAAGAGGAAGGAATCCATCTCGCACGCCTGTCTCCCTCACCTGCAGCAAGTGCTCCTCTGTTTGGCCTCATGTCCTCCTTCCATTCCTCCTGCAGACCAAGGGGGACCCCTAGTAAGATGCCCATGACCAAACACTCCCTTTCCCCTGGTAACTCCTAGAAGGTGTACAATAAGGTAGAGTAGCACAGCACTCACTCTTTTTAGGTTAAGTCCTCTTTTCTGGAATAAATGTTGATAGTGTTGCTGAAGTCTTGACAATGCTTCCAAGAAAGTCTCCCGATGTGTTTCAAAAGTCCTCTTCAAACCTCCAGCAGCAAGAGAACAGTACACATGAACACAAGAAATAGCAGGAGTAGGCCATTTGGCCCCTTGACCTGCTTCGCCATTTAATAAGATCATGGCTGATCTGATCATGGACTCAATTCCACTTCCCTGCCTGCTCTCCATAATCCTTTATTCCCTTATTGCTCAAAAACCTGTCTATCTCCGCCTTAAATATATTTAATGACTCAGCCTCCACAGCTCTCTGGGGCAGTGAATTCCACAGATTTGCAACCATCTGAGAGAAGAAATTCCTCACCTTAGTTTTAAATGGGCAGCCCCTTATTCTGAGACTATGCCCCCTAGTTTTAATTTCCCCATGAGTGAAAATATATTCTCTGCATCCATCTTATCCAGCCCTCTCATTATCTTATATGTTTTGATAAGATCACCTCTCATTCTTCTGAACTCCAACCTACTCAACCTATCTTCATAAGTCAACCCCCTCATTTTCAGAATCAACCTAGTGTACCTTCTCTGAACAGTTTCCATGCAAGTATATCCTTTCTTAAATACGGAGACCAAAATTGCACGCAGTACTCCAGGTGTGGCCTCACCAATACCCTGTACAGTTGTAGCAGGACTTCTCTGCTTTTATACTCTATCCCCCTTGCAATAAAGACCAACATTCCATTTGCCTTCCTGATTACATGTTGGACCTGCATACTAACTTTTTGTGTTTCATGCACAAGGACCCCCAGGTCCCTCTGTACTGAAGCACTTTGCAATTTTTCTCCATTTAAATTATAATCTGCTTTTCTATTTTTTCTGCCAAAATGGATAACCTCAAATTTTCCTACGTTATACTCCATCTGCCAAATTTTTGCCCACTCACTTAGCCTGTCTATATCCTTTTGCAGATTTCTTGTGTCCTCCTCACAATTTACTTTCCCACCCATCTTTGTGTCATCAGCAAACTTGGTTACACTACACTCATCCAAGTCATTAATATAGATTGTAAATAGTTGAAGCCCCAGCACTGATCCCTGTGGCACCCCACTAGTTACTGTTTGCCAACCGGAAAATGACCTGTTTATCCCGACTCTCTGTTTTCTGTTAGCCAGCCAATCCTCAATCCATGCTAATATATTATGCCCAACCCTGTGAACTTTTATCTTGTGCAGTAACCTTTTATGTGGCATTTTATAGAATGCCTTCTGGAAATCCAAATACACCACATCCACTGGCTCCCCCTTATCCACCCTGCTCGTTACATCCTCGAAAAAATCCAGCAAATTTGTCAAACATGATTTCCCTTTCATAAAACCATGCTGACTCTGCTTAATTGAATTATG
This sequence comes from Pristiophorus japonicus, assembly GCF_044704955.1. Taxonomy (NCBI): domain Eukaryota; kingdom Metazoa; phylum Chordata; class Chondrichthyes; family Pristiophoridae; genus Pristiophorus; species Pristiophorus japonicus. The sequence goes on from NC_091985.1 coordinate 53,562,228, forward strand.
CTTTTCGAAATGTCCTGCTACTGCTTCCTTAATAATGGACTCCAGCATTTTCCCAACAACAGATGTTAGGCTAACTGGTCTAGAGTTTCCTGCTTTCTGTCTGCCTTCTTTTTTAAACAGGGGCGTTACATTTGCAGTTTTCCAATCCGCTGGGACCTCTCCAGAATCCAGGGAATTTTGGTAGATTGCAACCAATGCATCTCCTATCTCTGCAGCCACTTTTTTAAGAGAAAGGTGATTTATCTTTAAGGAGTGCTCAAAATCCTCTGCAACTACTTGTTTACGCTCAATCAGCTAGTCGCTGTTGGGAGAGGACATTAGGTGAAATACTATCCACCAAAATACTTTGCAGCCTCCTTAATGAGCTCGAGCAGGCAATTTAAATGTCAATCAGCCAATTAACGATCTTCCAGGCAGCTGTTCCTTGCGTAAGCTTCAGCTCCTTCATCAAGATGGCACTTTGCGCTAGTATCGGGCATATGGACGATGTGGCCTGTCCATCGGAGCTGATCGAGTGTGGTCAATGCTCCAATTCTGGGGATGTTGGCCTGAGCGGGAACACTGACGTTGGTGCGCCTATCCTGCCAATGGATTTGCAGGATCTTGGAGGCAGCGTTGGTGGTACTTCTCAGTGCTTTGAGATGCCTACTGGACATAGTCCATGTTTCTGAAGCATATAGGAGGGCAAGTATCACCACTGCTCTGTAGACCATGAGCTTGGTGCTGGGTTTGAGGTCCTGGTCTTCAAACACTCTCTTCCTCAGGCGACCGAAGGCTGCACTGGCACACAGAAGGCGATGTTGGAATTTGTCATTGACGTCTACCATTGTTGACAGCAGGCTCCTGAGGTACGGGAAATGGCTCACGTTGTCCAAGGGCTCGTCATTGATTTTGATAATCGGTGGGCGGAGGGGGGGCAGTACTGTGTGGCGAGGGCAGGTTGGTAGAGGACCTTTGTCTTACGGATGTTTAATGTAAGGCCCATACTCTCGTACGCTTCGGTGAAGGTGTTGACGCTGATTTGGTGTTCGACCTCGGAGTGTGCGCAAACGCAAGCGTCGTCTGCATACTGTAATTCAGTAACAGAGGATGGAATGACCTTGGATCTGGATTGGAATGATGGAGGTTAAACAATTTCCTGTTTGTTTTGTAGATTAATTCCACTCCAGCGGGGAGCTTATTGAGGGCGAGATGGAACATTGCAGCAAGGAAGATGGAAAAGAGCGTTGGTGCGATGACACAGCTTTGCTTGACCTTGGTCCATACATGAATTGGGTCTGTGGTGGATCTATTCGTCAGGATCACGACTTGCATGTCATCGCGGAGCAGGCGGAGGATGGTGACAAACTTTTGAGGGCAGCTGAATTTGAGGAGGACACCCCATAATCCCTCACGGTTGAGTGTCTAAGGTCTTTGTATGGTCAAAGAATGCCATGTACAGGGGTTGGTGCTGCTCTCTGCATTTCTCTTGAATTTGGCGCATGGTGAAGATCATGTCCATTGTTCTCCTTAGTGGGCGGAATCTGCATTGCAACTCTGAGAGGAGCTCTTCAGCCACTGGGAGAAGGCGATTGAGGAGGATTCTTGCGATGACTTTCCCTGTGGCAGACAGCAGGGAAACTCCTCTGTAGTTACCACAACTGGACGTCACCTTTCTTGAAGATGGTCATGATTACAGCCAGGTGGGCAGAGGAAATGCTTCAAGCATACCCTCAAAGCCGCCTTGAAAAAGTGCAACATCCCCAGACACCTGGGAATTCCTGGCCCAAGACCGCTCAAAGTGGAGGAAAAGCATCCGGGAAGGCGCCGAACACCTCGAGTCTCTTCGCCGGGAGCAAGCGGAAGCCAAGCGCAAACATCGGACGGAACGCACGACAACCCAAGCACCCCACCCTCCCGACTCCTCAACCACCATCTGCTCCACCTGTGACAGAGACTGTAGGTCCTGTATTGGACTCATCAGTAACCTGAGAACTCATATTAGAGTGGAAGCAAGTCATCCTCGAATCCAAGGGACTAAGTAGAAGACTTTGCGCTAAACTGGCTTTTCAACTCAAGACCCCATCTGAGCCACCTTGGAGGGTTGTTAGCATCTGAAGGAACCGTCAAAAATCCCTCCCCCTGCCCCCCCCCCGCCATACAATCAGTATTTTAAGGGCACTAGCCTTCAGTCTGCTATCACAAGTGAAAATCAGCAGGGACAGGTCTTGTTCCTGTTGTTGTTGCTACTATAAACCAAAGAAGGGGTTGCAGGTGTTGAAGTAGGAGACTGGCATGTTTAAATTTAACACTAAGAAAACTCACGCAGGCCAATTTCAAAAGCTAGCAAGGTCCGTCAACTCAACAAGAGCATTGAATGCAAGCCTCTGACATGTAAAAGCAAGTAATTACACAAAGTGCAGTGAGATACGGTTTTCTAACTTAAGCTGTAGGCATATCCAACATTTATTTTTCTCATATTGGAGGGAAAAACCCATAAGTACATGAGGCCTGAAGGGGGATGCAAGTCTTGAAGGGGTTCTGGTGGCTTGTTCCCTCTTGGAATATTTTAATTTTTCATATTTTATTTGTTGCATCTTTCAATATTTTTGAATCTATAATGAATTTAAATAATGCATTATTTTGACCTAAAAAGAATGGACACTTGTTCATTTTTCTTGAAAACTACACCCTGTTTGGAATTTGGAATGAATTATGTTTCTTTATATTTTAAAACTTCTTTGTCCCAGCAGCAGCAGATAGTCTATTATTGGCAACACATATTTTTTGTGTAAAACTAAAAAAATTTGCAATTCAAACCTACTTTGCATGATCATTCCAGTCAGTGTTGTCGACAGGCAAGTTAGAATTGTATTTCCAAATTCTGCCCTTCCCCTGGAATTTGCACTACCCTGTAGAAAACATTGTAGCCCCTTAAGTTTGGTAAGGTATTTTACCCTTTTTTTCCTTTACAGATTATATAAGTGTAAGCTTCAGATGATGGCTGGGCAAGAGAATTATTGGCTTGTGTATATATGTGGGAAAGCAGTAGGTATGTGACTGGGTGACATAAAATCTTCGAGACACTCTTGCTGAAATTTTCCATCCATAAGATTCAGTCATTCCGTAATGGAAAGGGGATCACGATTGAAGAAACATGTGAATGGTTCTGCACCAGTGAAGTAAAAATAGTTTTAAGTTGCACTTCCAAAATAAGTTGTTGTTTTAAAGCTAGCGCACTCCAGAAACATACCGTAAAGTTAACCTGGGAAAAGAACATTTCAACCATATAGAGAGATTGGAATCAATCCTGACCTGAAAAATGCATCAGAACACATTGAACCTCTTAAAATAAATAAAGTCAGTATGAATATTTTTTTAAATTGCTATAGGTTCCGACACTAAGAGCTTCTGGGAAATCCACAGCAAAGTAATTGGTACATAGATCAGGCTTCTGAGTACTTCTCAGTAAAAACTAAAGAGAGTACATAATGTCGGAGGAATAAAATTGGAAATGAAAATTGACTTCAAAAACATGTAAACTTATCACAGTTTCGATTCAGAGCAGGATAAAGGCAAACTGGAGTGAATGCTAGTTGGCACAATACACACTCAACTCATGGTATGGTTGTGAGTAGCAGCATTTAACATTTGAAACGTTGTACAGTTTGTCCCCTTTGGGACAGTTGGGAGAAAGCAAAATCCTACAGGTATAGAAAGAGAAGATTACAAACTTCATTGCTGATGCTGCCTCCCCAAGCTCGAAAATCCTTTGGGGGGGGGGGGGGGGGGGTCCTGAGGTTGTGAAAGACGCTATATAAATGCAAGTATTTATTTTCTTTTTCCTTTTAAGGACAACATACTGACACTAAAATGATCCATGTATTAATCATACCAATGCATCACATAGCTTGTGCACTAATGATCTACCGAATTAGTGAATACCAGTGAATAGAAATGATCACTATCTGCAAGGAGCTCTGCTGATCTGTTCAGCAGAAATAATTTTTTGTTCAACAGGAAATACTTGAGGTTGGTTTATTATACTCTTGAAAGTAGGTATGGTTGGAAATGCCTGAATATTCAACATAAAGTGAAAAACTGCAAAAATATTGAAAATAGACCATTCTGGTTGAATTATTTTTAAGAAACTATGTGCAAAATACTTACACAGATGTGATAGAGGTGATGCTTTTCAGGAACTATGCACTGTCTGGGTTATGTTTCTCTCTTATATAAAGAAGTTTCTGCAATAGAATTAGGGACACCCGGCTATAGTGCATAAATAAAACAACTTTGTAATTTATATAATTCACTTTATTTTTTAAGTCCATCTAAATGCATTGCAGATAACAGGTTCGATTTTTTTTCTTCGCTTTCATTTTAAGGGACAGTTCCCAACATAGAGACTGTCATACTCAAAGCTATTAACCCTGATTTTAACCTGGAGCGTATATTGGGCAAGTGAGGGCTGAGGCAAGTGCCAAACCCCACTAAGACCTGAGCAATTTTAACTCTTGGGCCTGACTAATGGGCATGAGCGGGATTCAGGCGGCAGAAGGCAACCGGCTGGGACTGAAGGAATGGATGCTGGCACCTAGATAAGTCACAGGGAAGAGGTTGTGGGAGGGTCTTGCCTTCGAGAAGTCGGAGGAACCAGGGCAGGTGAGTCAAACCTTCTTTGCGCGACCTGGAGAAGCATTCCTGACCCCACAAAGAAATGATTTTAAAAACTTACCTGCTTGGGCCTCTCTGCCTCTGGATCCGCTTCCTGCTGTTTTCACCTGGTGGGATAGGCACAACTGCTTTGCCACTCAGGTCACCAGTTAAAACTGCAGTTGGGGCCTGTCAACATCATCGGACCCCAACCTGAATATTTAAAGTAGGATCCCACCGGCTTCAGGCAGGTTAAAATAGAAGATAACAGGAATGGTGCGGTACGTTGATAGGTAAATCGCCAACGCAACTTTAACTGCTCTCGGGCCAGGTTTTTGCTGTGTGGGTAGGATTAAAATAGTCCCTATCGTGTCAGAGGGTGCACACAGGTACATGGTGCTGGAAGAGATTTTGGAGGTAGGAAGGTGCGAGGCTGTAGAGCAACTTGACTTGGAGGAATAAAATCTTAGTCAATTCTCTGGGATACAAGGAAGCCAGTGAAGCTTGATGAAGACAGAGGTGTTGGCGATGCACGCATTAATGCAGGTGAGGATGTGGTTGCTCCATTTTGGGTAGCTTAGAACTTTTGAATGGTGGAAGGAGGGATTTCTGGGAGGAGAGTGTTGTGGAAGTCCTGACCTGAAGTGATACAAGTGTGGATTAGAGTTTTAATGGACAACATTTCTGAGGTAAAATACAGTGATTCTGGTGACAAATTGGGTGTGATGGAAGGAAGCTGAGCTGGGGATAGAGCAATACATCAAGGTTAAAGAAGCAAAATAAATCAGACGAATTTGTAAAAGGAAATTCACATTGCCCGATTCTATTGTCACAGGCTGAACCAGACAGTTCACAATTTCAGCATTTTAGTTGACCCCAAACTGAGCTTCTGATCCTCAATTAACAAGGAGTGCCTACTTCCACCTCCGTAACATCACCTGCCTCAACTCATCTGCTGCTGAAAACCTCATCCATGCCTTTGTTACCGACTGACTCGACAATGTCAACCTCAGCTCATCCAAAACTCTGCTGCCTCTATCCTAGCCTGCACCAAGTCCCACTCACCCAGAACTCCTGACCTACATTGGCTCCCATCCCCCCCCCCCCCCACCAACAGCTCGTTTAAAATTCTCATCTTTGTGTTTGAATCCCACTTCCCTCCCCACCTCTCACTCCTTCTAGAATCATAGAAATTTACAGCACGGAAGGAGGCCATTTTGGCCCAGCGTGTCCACGCCGGCCAACCAAGAGCTACCCAACCTAATCCCACTTTCCAGCTCTTGGTCCTTGACCCTGTCGGTTACAGCACTTTAAGTGCACATCCAAGTATCTTTTAAATGTGGCGAGGGTTCCTACCTCTACCACCTTTTCAGGCAGTGAGTTCCAGACCCCCACCACCCTCGGGGTGAAGAAATTTCCCCTCGTATCTCCACTAAACCTCCCCCCAATTACTTTAAATCTATGTCCCCTGGTTGTTGACCCCCCTCTGCCAAGGGAAACAGGTCCTTCATGTCCATTCTATCCAGGCCCCTCATAATTTTATACACCTTAATCAGGTCTCCCCTCAGCCTCCTCTGTTCCAAAGAAAACAGACCCAGCAGTTCCAATCTTTCCTCATAGCCCAAATTCTCCAGTCCAGGCAAAATTCTTGTAAATCTCCTCTGCACCATTTCCAGTGCAATCACATATTTCCTGTAATGTGGTGACTAGAATTGCACACAGTACTCCAGCTGTGGCCTAACCAGTATTTTATACAGTTCAAGCATAACCTCCTTGCTGTTTTATTCCATGCCTCGACTAATAAAGGCAAGTATTCCATATGCCTTCTTAACCACCTTATCTACCTGGACTGCTACCTTCAGGGATCTGTGGACCTGCACTCCAAGGTCCCTTTGATCCTCTACACTTTTTAGTGTCGTACCATTTAATGTGTATTCCCTTGCCTTGTTAGACCTCCCCAAATGTATTACCTCACACTTATCTGGATTGAATTCCATTTGCCACTGTTCTGCCTGACCATTGATATCTTCCTGCAGTCAGCAGCTTTCTTCTTCATTATCAACCACACAGCCTATTTTAGTGTCTTCTGCAAACTTCTTAATCATACCCCCAACATTCAGGTCCAAGTCATTGATATATACCACAAAAAGCAAGGGACCTCATTCCCGATACACATCAGCTTTTATAGGCTTATTTGTGACTCCTCCAAATGATTGCACAGTTTAAACATTGGCTAAAGGGATTATCTTCAATGAAGCTTCTGTACAATGTTCAGAAAATCATTTGGATCAATTTTCCATTAATTTTATAGCACGAGATGTAGCTACAATTTTTAGTGAAATGTACTATTTCTAATGTTACCATTCTAAGTTTGCACACCAAAATATTATTGACATATGGACAATTGCTATTCTGTTTCTCCTATAACCAGCCATAAGCATCTACCGTGTTTGTGCTCGTACTGCTATTTCAAATACCGGGGCGATAGAATTACATAGGATATACAGCACAGAAACAGGCCATTCGGCCCAACCAGTATTTAAGCTCCACCCAAGCCTCCTCCTGTCTTCTCTCATCTAACTATCAGCATAACCCCCTATTCCCTTCTCCCTCATATGCTTATCTAGCTTCCCCTTAAATGCACCTGTACTATTTGTCTCAATTGCTCCCTGTGTTAGCAAATAAAAACAGAAAATGCTGGAAATAGTCAGCAGGTCAGGCAGCATCTGGACAGAGAGAAACAGAGTTAACTTTTTAGGTCGATGATCTGTCGTCAGAACTGGAAAAAGTTAGAGATATAACAGATTTTAAGCAAGCGCAGGGGCAGGGAAAGGGGAGAAAAGAACAAAAGGAAAGGTCTGTGATTGAGTGGAAAACAGAACTGATTAAATGACAAATGGTATGATTGTAAAAAGCAAAAGGAGATGGTACTGGGACAAGTAAAGAAACAAAAGATGAGACGAGATGAGATGCAAATGGGAATGTCAGAATCATCAACAGCTGCCATGTGAAAAAAGATGGGCAGAGGTTATGGTCTGAAATTGTTGAACTCGATGTTGAGCCCAGAAGGCTGTAAACTGCCTAATCGAAAGAAGAGGTGCTGTTCCTCATGCTTACGTTGATCTTCATTGGAACAATGCAAGAGACTGAGGACAGAGAGATCAGAGTGGGAGTGGAGGGGATAATTAAAGTGACAGGCTACCAGAAGCTCGAGGTCATGCTTACGGATTGAATGGGAGTGTTCAGCAAAACGGTCGCCCAATCTGTGTTTGGTCTCCCCAACGTTGAGGCGACCACACTGTGAACAGCGATAACAATATACTAAATTACAAGTACAAATAAATTGCTGTTTCACCTGGAAGGAGTGTTTGGGGCCCTGGACATTGGGAAGAAGTAAAAGGGCATGTGTTGCATCTCTTGACCGGGGTGGACCAGGGTGCCACAGAGGGAGCGGTCCCTTCTGAATGCTGAGAGGGGAGGGGAAGATGTGTTTGGTGGTGGGACCATGCTGGAGGTAGCAGAAATGGCGGAGGAATAGGAAACCTTGCTTGGCCTCTTTTCCATAAGAATAAAAATCTTGTTAAACACCAACAAATCAAAAGCTTTTGCAAGAGTCAGTAAAATGCCTGCATTAAATGGGTGATTCAGGTCATGTTGCATCTCAAGATATATTTTTTTTAAAGTCCAACCCGATCCACTGCTTTTTGTCCTCCAAAACTCATACCAAGCACTTTGGCAATATCTCGGTTAATATTTTTAAATTGACATAAGGGAAGAGACTGTATCATGCCTAGTCCATAGGATTGTTATATGGCTCCAGGCAGATAGAAACAACAGATTGTTCTAGTACTGGTAACTTTTACTTTCTCTTTTAGTAAATGTGGTATTTTAGACACACACTGCCCATCTGTAGATATAAAGAACAAAGAGCCATTTCAAAACATTAACAATAACAGAAAGCCATCAGAAAATACTTTTAAATTTAATTTTTTTAAGATAGCTCACAGCAAACTGATATATGATTGAAGTAGTTTAACAAATTTAGTCCACGTGTATTTGTTTCCAAAGTGCAAGATTCATTTTAAAATGGCTTTCTGTATCGACATATTAACTAACAGATGCACAATATTGAAGGAACATAAGAAATAGGAACAGGAGTAGGCCATACAGCCCTTCGAGCCTGCTCCAATCATGGACTTATCTCCACTTCCCCGCCCGCTCCCCTTATCGTTTAAGAAACTGTAAATTTATTCAAGGTCCCAGCTTCCACAGCACTCTGAGGCAGCGAATTCCACAGATTTACAATCCTCTGAGAGAAGAAATTTCTCCTCATCTCTGTTTTAAATGGGCGGCCCCTTATTCTAAGATCATGCCCTCTAGTTCTAGTCTCCCCTATCAATGGAAACATCCTCTCTGCATCCACCTTGTCAAGCCCCCTCATAATCTTATAGGTTTCGATAAGATCACCTCTCATTCTTCTGAATTCCAATAGAGGTCCAACCTCCTCAACCTTTCCTCATAAGTCAACCCCCTCATCCCCGGAATCAACCGAGTGAACCTTCTCTGAACTGCCTCCAAAGCAAGTGAGACACTGGTGAGTGTCCACAATGTCATATTTATAAAATATTATCATGCAGACCTTTTCATTGGCATCCGTCCTGCAATGTTTTAATTGTTGGGTAACAATGTCCTCTTTATGGAAGAATTGCATCAAACCTAAAAAAAAAAGATTCTTTGTATGGCCAGCTTTACCTGTCAACTAATGCAAATGTCTCTTGGAACTCAGTGGCTATTGAGTTTTATTTATTTCGCTAATTGGTACGTGAAAAAATAAAAGGTATAAAATGTTGTTTCCTTTACTTGAATAAAAATAAGAGTGACTCGTTTTTTCTTTTAAAAAGACCTGAATTATACACACAGGAAAAATGAGAACAAGCTTGTTGTTCATACTGAGAATATAGTCTTATTTCCTCTTATCACAACTGCTCACAGTAATTAACTACTGCATCAGTATTGCTATAGCACTTTTTTGTCCATCTTAACCTATTGAATTTGATTGTAGTTCAACATGCCTTTTAAGATTTTTAAGTTACCTAAAATGGAAAGACAGGCATTAATGGACCTAGTAGTTTTATTAAATTGTCCGGGAACCAATCCAGCAATTTGTAATTCATATATAATAAGCAGACAGTTAATATAGAATTAAATTTGATAAAGCATATTTAGTTGTGCCTATCTCACAGTAATCTGCAAAACAAAATCCATGGGGGTTTAAGTTAAAGCGCTGCACCACCATGTGTGGCAATGGAGTAGTAATACAAACCCATTCAGTGTAAATAAGCTGAAAGGCTCCATTCCAGTACATAATTCAATAGCCATTTTTATTGTCTTTTGAATAATGTTCTTTGGATGAAGATGATGACAGCTTAATTGCTGTCTATAATTTTGGAGTGGAGATTTTTTTTTATTTATTTGCCTTTTAGAATGCATTTTACCTTTAAAACAGAAATTACACCTCGAAAGAAATTCAGTGAATGTGAACCGATTTGGGACTTCCTGAGAATGTAGTAAGGCTCTACATAATTACCATTTCTTTCTCTTTTTCTACCACTATTAACAGTTTGTTAATCCACATGAACCAAAAAGGAAACCAAATGACTACTGGCTGCCATTGAAAATCAACTTGGATATGGACAATCATTTGGGATAGACTTTGACCAACCCCACAGCAATATTTATATACATACATTGCACATAATCTGCTGACAAACCAGCCATATCAGCACTGTGGCCACAGAGATTATTCCTGACCGCTCCAAGCCTCTTCACCATCTACAAGGCTCAAGTCAGATATGTGATGGAATAATCACCACTCACCTGGATGGATACATCTGCAACAACACTCAAGGTCAACACCGTTCGGGACAAAGCAGTTCTCTATAGTGCCGCTGCCACTGGACTCTATATACAACCACACCATCACTGGTGCACTGTAGCTGCAATACAGATAATCTACAGATTGCACTGCGCCAATTCACCAGGGTTGCTTCAACAGCACTTACCTAACCTGTGACGTCTCCACCAAGAAAGACAAAAGCAGAAATATCTTGGGAACATCATGACCTCCAAATTCCCCTCCAAGTTGCACCCCACCCAAACTTGACAAATATTGTCATTCCTTCATTGTCATTGGATCAATCTCCTACCAAACACTATCACAGTAGTACCATCATTTAAAGAAGGTATTAGAAGAGATAAAAGAAAATTCAATGGATACATTTAATCATGCTATTGAAAATATATATTTTTACATTTTTATTTTGTTCAAACTCTTATTTTGGACATTAAGTTTCAAATACAGAGAAAAACATTGAATTGTTTTTTCAAAAATTGTTTCTGGTGTTACAATCGGTTCACCTCTCGCTTCTCTTAACTTTTCTTATTAGTAAGTTCTCTTGATTGGTCATTCGGGATTGGTTATTTTTGAATCCTTTGAACTTTCTCATTGGCAGTTTTCTACCCATTTATCTTGCCTGATTTGTATGTTCCCTGCAATCTTCAGTTCTGATTCGCTGCTGTTTATCCTTGAAACAATTAACAAAATCTGGTGATGAAATATTGGCATAAATTGATTAACATTTGGTTGATTTTAAAATATCGGGCGGCTGACTGTCAGATTGTGTAGTCAGCAGCTCAATTTGGCCAACATGCTGCCGGCTTGCCAAATGGGCTCCCCGTTGCAGCTTGCTGGCTCCGGGCTCATGCAATATTGGTCGGCCTCAATTGACAGGATGGTAGGGGTGAGGGGGGCGCGATCATGGGAGGGAAGCATGGGGTGGCAGCAACCTAGATTATTCCGATGGAGCACTCCTGCTCTTCCTGACCACCCAAGAATTACTTTAAACTTACCTTTTTAGTGCCTCTTCTGCTGTAACACCCAAGTTCAGTCCTAAAATGGTAAATGGGGCCTTATATATATGACTTCAATTTGCGTGTTTAAAAAGTCAACCATCTGAACAAGGCAGGCACACTGGCCAAGTTAAAATCTGCCATGGGGTTTTCCCATTATAAATGTTGACAACACATTGCTCATTTTGACACGGAACGCAAGAGCAAGTGTACATCATATGCAAGATGTTTAATATATTATAAATAGTTATAACAACATACTTAATGTTATAATATAAAAAGTTGAGGCAGGATAAGCAAGTAAATATTTTGGACATCTAATCCACATTCTCAGGTAAAAGAAAATGGATGTAGGTGAACAGTTAGAATAAAAGGGGGAAGAAACTTAAACTGGAATTAACAGTAAAATTAGTATTGACATCCATTTTGAATGAATGAATTTCAAAATTTTGAAGCAGTTAAAGTATACCGGTGTGTGTGTTGTAAGTACAAATTTAGCGAATTCCTTCAAAACCCAATTAATAACCATAGGTGTCATGAATTACATCTAGTAGTTAAAAAATAGAAAAGGCTTTATGCATTTTCTTTTTATATGAAAGCTAAGGAGCAACCACATAGTATTATAGTTTATATTCCATTCCCCTCCATCTCTCACCCACTTCATTGTGCAGTTTTTGAATAGTACTGAGTTATAAATATTTCTAGGTTCGATAAAGTTTCAAAAAACAACTTTACTTTTAAAATTAGCTCTAAAAGAAGATTTTACAGACAAAAATCTAAGGGTACATTTACAGTACAAGTCAAGCATTGTTGCAAAGTTGTTTCTGCATTGAAACAACCTTAAAATTATGTAGATTGCTCAACCTGACTTCTTCCTCCAGAGTCTCATTGTGATGCATGACACAGAAATTAAGGATAAAGGCAAAATTATGAAAACTAAAAACCCTTATCTGGTCGAGCCCCAAGCCTGAATTTAGGTGACATTTACACGATAACTGTAGCATCATTGTGAAGTGAAACTACCTTTCTCAGTGACACTACAATATAGTGTAAATGCATTCAATGATATTTGTGGTTTATGGTCATTACATACGACAACACTGCACGTTTTATTTTTAACAAATTGTAATCATCCCGTTTCCATGCTCATATGTTTTTAAAAACAATTATCGGAAGGCTGTTTACTAGAGTATGGTTTTATCCCCTTAAAAACAGTATTGTTGAATGCAAACTATTTTTTGTTGATTGCATTGCCCAATTCAAATGTTCAATTTTGAGCTATCATATTTGTCATGTTCCCCAGGAGCTCATTAGTGATTTTTTAAGTACAGAAACTAATTGTAAGCCACTTTCAATATTTCTTCCTTGGAACAAACGCCCTTTGAGAGCAGAATGGGCTGGAGGCAAAGAATTTTCATTCAAGCTTTGGATTGCTAGATAAATAAAAAAACAAGAGATCTAATACAGTAGGGGAATATGGGATTAATTTTGAAAATGCCTGATTAGTGCATTGCTACCCTCCAATAATTGCCTTTTGTTTTCCCTAGGCTTTTAGTTTATTAGAGTTTGGCATCTGTATTGGTCTGCAAAATCTGTCACTCAGCACAAGCAGCTGGGAGGTGCTTTGGAGAAGCCACTATTGGAATTCTTCTGGGATAGACTGTTAGACAAAGCAATATAAGCAGGCTCAGAAATTACTACTTCTTCTATACCATTTACTTTCATTTAAATATACGGTGAACTTTTTTTTAAGTCTTGCTACTTATGCTATTATTGTAAGTAGAGCTGCTGAATGATTTAACTTGTATCTTTAAATACTGTAATTTAATAGTTATGTTTGTGTATGTTGTCCTCAACAAAACAATAATAGGGTTATAATATAACAGTTACCTTTAAGAGTGTACACACGTCTTGTGACATTAATAATTCTATTAGGATACAAAAAGTGCATTGCTGTTCATTGCATGAGTAATAGAAACCTGCATTATTAAAAAATGCATCTATTTATAATGATCTATTTTCCTGGTTTGCTATTAGCAAATTTAACAACGACTGCATAGTTCAAATGAAACAGATAGTGTGGGATGATCCAGTGAGGATGGAATATACCTTGAGACTATCCCAGGGGGCACACCAAAATGTACACAATTCAATGGGCTGAGGTAACAAAACTCTCTAATTTTTAAACTGGAATATGTTATTCTCAGTTTTGTTAAGTTAACTTATTATTGTGATACAAGATTATGGCTGTGAAATTCAGCACCTTAGCGAAAAAAATGGCAGCCACCTCGCTTCCCCCCGCCCCCCTTACTTCTGGCACAGCCCATGCGGGTTGCCATCTTGGTGAGGTGATAGTGCGGGCAGCAGTATGCAGAATAGACTGATTATGACGTCAGTCAGCATGTAACGCTGATTTCACGCAAGACTTGCCATTTTCAACTTCGCTGTTCCAATCAACGTCCTCTCCGAAACACTTGCATTGAGCTGCACAAGGGACCCCTCTACCAGCGCTATTTAAAGGGATATATCCAACTTGCAGGTAAGCTGACTATTTCTCTTGTACTGGCTCTTGTAGAGTTTATATCAATACTGGCTTGCTGGAAGACATTTATAACATTGTTAAAGTGTGCAGGGAGAGCTGCTGGATGTTGGGAAAGTGCTGGCTGCAATTAAAAGGCCTCTGACTACACCACTTGCTCCCAGTTATAGGGGCTCTACTTGCAGTCCCCCTTACACTGCAGCATGACAGGGAAATGGAGCAGAGGCAGCAAAGACAAGCTGCTTGCAGAGGGAGGGGTCTCTCAGCAGGAAGCCTTTCCCACCTAGGATCATCTTCTACCAGTACATTCAGTGGCTCCACCTCACCAAGGAGGTGATCACAGAACTCTGCCACCTCTGGTAGCAATACGATGGAGGAGGATTTCCTGGAGTGTATTAGGGACGGTTTTCTGGACCAATATGTCAAGGAACCAACTAGAGGGCTGGCCATCCTAGACTGGGTGATGTGTAATGAGAAAGGACTGTAGTGGGGAAAATGTTGGAATCAATTATGAAAGATGAAATAACAGCGGATTTGGAAAGCAGTGACAGGATCGGTCCAAGTCAACATGGATTTATGAAGGGGAAATCATGCTCGCCAAATCTTCTGGAATTTTTTGAGGATGTAACTAGTAGAGTGGACAAGGGAGAACCAGTGGATGTGGTGTATTTGGACGTTCAAAAGCTTTTGACAAGGTCCCACACAAGAGATTGGTGTGCAAAATTCAAGCACATGGTATTGGGGGTAATGAACTGACGTGGATAGAGAACTGGTTGGCAGACAGGAAGCAGAGAGTCGGGATAAACGGGTCCTTTTCAGAATGGCAGGCAGTAACTAGTGGGGTGCCGCAGGGCTCAGTGCTGGGACCCCAGCTCTTTACAATATACATCAATGATTTAGATTAAGGAATTGAGTGTAATATTTCCAAGTTTGCAGATGACACTAAGCTGGGTGACGGTGTGAGCTGTGAGGAGGTTGCTAAGAGGCTGCAGAGTGACTTGGACAAGTTAGGTGAGTGGGCAAATGCATGGCAGATGCAGTATAATGTGGATAAATGTGAGGTTATCCACTTTGGGGGCAAAAACACGAAGGCAGAATATCTGAATGGCGGCAGATTAGGAAAAGGGGAGGTGCAACGAGACCTAGGTGTCATGGTACATCAGTCATTGAAAGCTGGCGTGCACGTACAGCAGACGGTGAAGGAGGCAAATGGTATGTTGGCCTTCATAGCTAGGGGATTTGAGTATAGGAGCAGGGAGATCTTACTGCAGTTGTACAGGACCTTGGTGAGGCCTCACCTGGAATAGTGTGTTCAGTTTTGGTCCCTTAATCTGAGGAAGGACATTCTTGCTATTGAAGGAGTGCAGCGAAGGTTCACCAGACTGATTCCCGGGATGGCTGGACTGACATATAAGGAGAGACTGGGCCTTTATTCACTGGAGTTTAGAAGGATGAGAGGGGATCTCATAGAAACATATAAAATTCTGACGGGACTGGACAGGTTAGATGCAGGAAGAATGTTCCCAATATTGGGGAAGTCCAGAACCAGGGGAAACAGTCTAAGGATATGTGGTAAGCCATTTAGGACTGAGATGAGGAGAAACTTCTTCACTGTTGTTAACCTGTGGAATTCTTTACCGCAGAGAGTTGTTGATGCCAGTTTGTTAGATATATTGAACAGGGAGTTAGATATGGCCCTTACGGCTAAAGGGATCAAAGCGTATGGAGAGAAAGCAGGAAAGGGGTACTGAGGTGAATGATCAGTCATGATCTTAGTGAATGGTGGTGCAGGCTCGAAGGGCCGAATGGCCTACTCCTGCACCTATTTTCTATGTCTATGTTTCTTGGAACCAGACTTGCTGCCTCAGAGCAGGGTGACAACAGCGCTGCCAGTGGCCCTCAAGGTGACCATGGCACTGAATTTTTTCGCCAGCAGATTCTTCCAGGCTGGGACAATTGACATAGGAAACGTCTTGCAGTTCGCCGTCCATCGCTGCATCCGGGAAGTCACAGAGGCTCTGTACTTGAGTAGAAAGGTCTTCTCTCTAAACAGAGAGAAGCAGGAGGATCGCGCATGTGGCTTTTCCCAGGATATCAGGCAGGGGGACATTGAGAGCACACACGTGGCTTTGCTGGTGCCGCATATCAATGCTGAGATGTACCATAACCACAAAGGCTCCCAGGGGGCGAAATTGCCCTGTGCCCCGATTGGGGGCGGAAACATTCTGGGGCCGGGACATTCTGCACCCGGCGCAGATGTCCCAACCCTGTTGCGGAATTGCCTTTACCGCCCCCTCAAAGGAAGCGGAGCGCACTCCACTTCCTTTGGGGATAGTAACCGGGGCATGACAGGAAGCGCTATGCAGATGCTCCATGTAACACTGACCACATCAACACGCCTCCCCTTCGATTAAAGGGGAGGACCGCTGTGCACTCTGCAAGGCCTCTGATGGCCTCCACTAGGCCACCAGGCCAACCTGCAGCCCAGCATCCAAGACGGAGTGCCGGGCTGCACGATGACGGCCCGGATTACACTAGAGCCGCCATCGTTGAGCCTGAGAGTCAGCAGACAAAAGATGCCGGCCCAGGGCACTGGTACCCTCCCCTTTTAGGAGCGCCCCGAGAGCGGATGTCCGCCAGCTTCGCGACCTGCCTCCCCCAGGCGAAAAGTGTCTTGCGCTCCCGGAGACGCAACCGGGGCGATAGAAAAGGGCAATTCCTCCCCCATCCCCACTCCTTTAATGTGCAGTTGGTGTGTAACCACGCCCAGCACATCATGACGGTGATTGCCTGGTATCCTGGCAGCAGTCACGATGCCATCATCCCGTTCCCAGTCCGCTGTGCCAGCAATCTTCCAGCCACGTCGAATCAGAGACAAGGGCTATTCCATCTACACCTGGCTGATGACTCCCCTCCTCAACCCCAGCATTCGTGGTCAGCAATCATATGATAGCTATGCTGCCATGAGGAACCTCATCGAGCAGATCATCAGGGTGTTCAAGTAATGGTTCCGCTGCCTTGACCACTCGGGAGGAGCTCTCCAGTGCTCACTGGAGCGGGTGTCCCGATTCATATTGGTCTGCTGCATCCTCCACAACTTGCCCATCATGAGGGCACAATCCTTGCCACCACAGGTTCCGCAATCACCTCAGGATGAGGAGGAAAAAGAAGAAAAAGAGAAGGAAGCCTGCAAATCCTCGTTCTGGATAGGATACCCATGAGCGCATCATCAAACTCCGGTTCCCCTGAATGAATCTCCAAATCCCTGTTACTCAACACTTCCCCACCTTGCCATTCCTGTCAGGGAACATCACAGCATCCTCTTGGGCACAATGCTGAAATGAAATGCACCACAAAATAAACATTCCAAACATAATTTAGAAATTAATAAATAAAAATATTAATTTCAATATTACATTACAAAGTCTACTAATCACCCTTGTGCATTCCCTTAATATTCCATGTTCCTTTGCCTAATCTAGTGCTCCTACGAAGTGCTATTCCAGTGGCTGCAGCATGGCTGGTGGGAGGCTGCTGCCTTTCTATGTGGGACCCTGCAGATGGGCTTATAGGTCGACCTCAAGCAGCTCTGGGCCTAGAAGGCCCGGCTGTGGACTGCACCACCTCGGTATGGGTGCAACAGTCTAGGTTGGCTGGCTGCGGCGTGGCAGTGGTGGAAGTACAAATGCTGTCATC
Source organism: Pristiophorus japonicus (assembly GCF_044704955.1). Classification (NCBI taxonomy): domain Eukaryota; kingdom Metazoa; phylum Chordata; class Chondrichthyes; family Pristiophoridae; genus Pristiophorus; species Pristiophorus japonicus. The sequence goes on from NC_091985.1 coordinate 53,580,007, forward strand.
CTGAGAGAGGACAGCAGGTTCTTGCTCCACAGAGCCACTGCCACACCCCGGAGCAGCACAACATTCCTAGCCATCTGTTGGAGGACATATTGCTGGACCCTGCAAGCCCCTTTCCACACTTGTAAATCCAGCCACGATGGCAGTAGTCTGATCTTGCGTAGCAGCAAGCTGATACTTCGGGTCACTTCTGCATGTGCCGCAATCGAAATTGCGACCTCGTTCATCACACCTAGTATCATGGTTGGGTCCACAAGTGCTCTAATGGAGTTGCCCATCACTTCCATCCGAGAAATCATGGGCTCAAGCACCGTGCAATGTTGGAGCCGGACTCCTCTATGATTCTTGACAAGAGGTTCTGTGGCAGGCCTGCCATTGCACCAAGCATTTGTGTGTGCATGCCCATCACCCTTCTTCTGAAGGCCACCCCATCGAAGTTCTCATCTGAGTCCTGTGCAGCAGAACTTGTGTGTGACCTTGCCCTCTGAGAAGCTGGCACCCGCGCTACACATTCCCTCTGGCCTGGCTGCAGCCCACTCCTGCCCAATTATTTACCACGTGCAGATCCCACCTCTATATTGTCGTGTATGTACATTCTGTTTGTAGCCACCAGGTGACATCATTGTTGGAGGTCACTGAGTAGCACGCACATGGTGCTGCTCAGGTATAAAAGGCCAATCATTTTTGAGAGTCAGGCACTTTGGGCCTAAATAAAGCAGGTCGTACCTTGCTTAGTTAAACAGTAATCAGTCTGAACCTTTATTGCATACATAACATATACTATCCTTTAAAGTTCGCAGTGTGCTATTTTCTGAGCTGGTGTTTGGTTGGGAGTGTCAGAATGAATGACAGTGTCTCTTCTTCTCCATCACTCTCCTCCTCTACTTCTTCCTGCACAGACTAGGCTGGTGGCAGTTCTGAAAGGAGAAAAGCACAAGGATCGGATTGTGATGAGGGTAGGGTGGGGGGGAAGTAAGATGTGCATGCTTACATCATCAGTTTGTAAGTGATGAGATTATGGGATGAGGGGCAAGTGGGATGTGAGAAGGATTAGGTATGAGCACACCATCATCGATGCTTTCAGCCTCGCCGATTACCACAGCCTCAGTGATTGTCCCTCCAATTATCTCCAGAACTGTCTCCTGCAGCTGGATCAGGTTCTGCAGCTGTGCTTGCCCCCCGTCTGCTTGCTCCTGCTCGTGCCAGTTGTGAGCCAGCTTGGCCTGCAAGGCTGTCAGTGAGTATAGTGCAATGTATATGGGTGATCAGCCTGTCAAGGTTGACTAGCTGATATTATCTGCAAGGTGGGAGGCTCGAAGCAGTAGCGTGTAAGGGTGAGGTGAAGCTATGATTGTGAAGTACGATTTGTGATTGATAGATTGTTGGTAGGTGTGTGAAGGAGGTGAGGAGGGTGGAATTGAGGAGTGGCTGAGGACAGTGGTGCAGTTGGTAAGATATGGCATCCGAAGATGCATCCAGTTCCTTGGGCATGACACCTTGCATTGACCTCCACAGCTATCTGTTCCCACTAACTTTTGATGGTGTTGCTGGAGGGTCTCCTGCACCACTGCAGATACAGGACATCTCTCCTCCTTTCCACCTGCCCCACCAGCATCCAAAAACCTTGGAGCCCACTCTGTCCCATGTAGAGCCAGTCCTCACTCTGTTGAAGGACAGAATCTCTTCAACTACGACTCCCAGCACCTGCTCCAGCCACAATGCCCCTCCCCGTTAAGAGGGACAGGCTAGCTTTAAGGCCTTTGACACTGTCAACCGTGAGGGTCTATGGAGCGTCCTCCTCCATTTCGAATGCCCCCAAAAGTTTGTCAACATCCTTCACCTGCTTCATGACAACATGCAGGCTGTGATCCTTACCAATGGATCCATTACAGACCCAATTAACGTCCGGACCGGGGTCAAACAGGGCTGCGTCATCGCTCCAACCCTCTTCTCAATCTTCCTCGCCGCCATGCTTCACCTCACAATCAACAAGCTCCCCGCTGGAGTGGAACTAAACTACAGAACCAGTGGGAAGCTGTTTAACCTACGCCGCCTCCAGGCCAGGTCCAAGATCACCCCAACCTGTCGTTGAGCTGCAGTACGCGGACGATGTCTGCGTCTGCGCACATTCAGAGGCTGAACTCCAGGATATAGTCAATGTATTCACTGAGGGATATGAAAGCATGGGCCTTACGCTTAACATCCGTAAGACAAGAGTCCTCCACCAGCCTGTCACCGCCGCACAGCACTGCCCTCCAATCATCAAGATTCATATATATTTTGTGCTCTATATATAATATATATATATATAGCAGAAAAAGGAAACATCTGAACATATTAAATCCTGGCAAAATGAAGTACATGGAGTTATCATCTGTCAGAACGCACACAAACAATTGTTCGAAATTCTAAATTCCTTCTCAGTCAGCAATGTGATGGGACTGAGTCAATCTGAGGAATTAATTTAATTGTTTAAGTTTAATCAGACTAAAGATCACAAATACTGTATTAAAAAAAACCCAATCTGTTGTAATTTAAATTCTTCTGTGGTACTTTGACTCAAGCAAATTGTAAAACCTGATCCAGACACAGAATTTCGATATGCCAAATCATTTTAATTACCAGTGATATCTAAATGAAACAGGAAGATTTCCATTCAGTTTACACTAATCAATATATCAGTTGTAAACCTTCTGTCTAACATAGTAAATTAGAAGGTTTACCAATCTTGCCACTTACAATAAAAATACATTTCTGTTTACTAAATATTGTGGACTTAAATTTTAACTTGCAGTAGGATGAATGATTACATAATTTGATATACTAATGTATCACCACGGATACCTGGACTTTGCGGTCAGAATATATATAGCAAAAAGCTGAGACCCAGAGAATATTTCCTCTATCCCTATTCTCTGTCTCCTACCTCCCAACCAATCACCAACCCACGTCACAAAGTTAGTTCCAAATCCATGTGCTTTCATTTTTTGTTAATATCCTCTTGTGTGGAACCTTGTCAATTGCCTTCTGAAAGTCCATCTAGACATCCATAGACCCTATTCACCACACTAGTGATCTTGTGCGAGGCAAAGATAGAGGGTGACATACAAAAGATGGAGGACAGAAAGTAAGAAATTAACAGAAAGAGGGAGAGAAAGTGAAAAAAGAATCGGAAACAGACGAGGGCAATTGAGAGGCACACAGAATGAAAAGATCACGTAGAAGAGTGGAAGATAAATAGAAAAACAGAGGGAGATAAAAATAATTAAGAGTGGGAGCTCAATCATAAAAATTATTACAAGAATTATATTTATTTTTTGTTGGTATGCAACATTACAGAAGATCAACTAGAAATCCAAAACGAGGTTGTAGACCATTCAACTTGAAATCAGCAACACAAGCACAAATTCATGCTACAGTATCATAGCAGAATTGGAATTGAAAGGTAAAGTTGATGTGTCTGCCCTGCATTGATCAGGTTTATAGCAACACTAACATCAATGAATAGCAATAGTAGGTATGTAAGGGTATGTGTGTGCTTTGGAATGGGAAAGAGAATTTGTTTCAGAACCATTGTTATTAGGCTTTTCAGAGAAGGGTAAGTCAGTCCAGCAACAGCAGTAACCTGTTCAGTTCTGTAGCTGAGGTGGGTGGAGCCTTCATCTTGGGCACATCTGCTTTGTTCCCTTCATCTTGGATTAGGGCCGGAGTCATCATTTATCTTCAAAGTATATTTATCAAACAGATTAATCACTATGACCCCTCTAATTTAACCTTTTATGAGCTGTCTGACCCTGGGGATTTCATTTTTGTTTGATAATGTTCTATACACTAACAAAGAAAAGTCAAGTCTGGTTTATGGAGGAAGAGAAGGCAATCACATGATTGTTCTTCTGCCTTCTCTCTGTACAGTCAGTTCATCTCTACTTTTTGGTGCTATTTTCTTGAATTACTAGAGAGATACCTGCAATATTCTCACTCTTTAAAAATAATTATGGCATCTTTGTGACTTCCATCCAGGAGGTCCCTGTACAATTCAAAACAGGAACTGAGAGGTTATATCTACCAGGAAAGATTGAACAGGTTGGGGCTCTTTTCTCTAGAAAGAACACTGAAGGGTGACCTGATAAGAAGTCAAGATTAAGAAAGATTTTGATAGGTTGACGTAGAGAATATGTTTCCACTTGTGGGCGAAAACAGAACGAGGGGTCATAAATATAAGATAGTCAGTAATAAATCCAATAATTCCTTGGAGCAAAGAAGTTTGAGAGGAAATTTGATAGGTGTTCAAAAACATGAGGGGTCTGGACAGGGTAGATAGATAGAAACTGTTTCCATTGCGCTAGGTCGAGAACCAGAGCACACAGATTTAAGGTGGCAGCGAGTGGTTAAGATCTGGAATGTACTTCCTGAAAGGGTGGTGGAGGCAGACTCAATTTTATCTTTCAAAAGAGTTGGATAAATATCCGAAGGAAAAAAAATGGCAGCACTACGGGGAAAGGGCAGCGGAGTGGGACTAGCTGAGAGTCGGCACGGACTCGACCAGCCAAATGGCCTTAATTCGTGCTGTAACCATTCTATGATTCTATGGAATTCAGGAGAAATTTCTTTACTTAGAGAGTGTTTAGAATGTGGAACTTGCTACAGCATAGAAAATAGGTGCAGGAGTAGGCCATTCGGCCCTCGAGCCACCGCCACCATTCAATATGATCATGGCTGATCAGTTTTGCAACTTTAGTACCCCATTCCTGCTTTCTCTCCATCCCCCTTGATCCCTTTAGCCATAAGGGCCACATCTAACTCCCTTTTGAATATATCTAACGAACATGCCTCAACAACTTTCTGTGGTAGAGAATTCCACAGGTTCACAATTCTGAGTGAAGAATTTCTCCTCATCTCGGGCCTAAATGGCTTACCCCTTACCCTTAGACTGTGACCCCAGGTTCTGGACTTCCCCAACATCGGGAACATTCTTTCTGCATCTAACCTGTCCAATCCCGTCAGAATTTTAAGTTTCTATGAGATCCCCTCTCATTCTTCTAAATTCCAGTGAATATAAGCCTAGTCGATCCAGTCTTTCTTCATATGTCAGTCCTGCCATCCCGGGAATCAGTCTGGTGAACCTTCGCTGCACTCCCTCAATAGCAAGAATGTCCTTCCTCAGATTAGGAGACCAAAACTGTGCACAATATTCAAGGTGTGGCCTCACCAAGGCCCTGTACAACTGCAGTAAGACTTCCCTGCTCCTATACTCAAATCCTCTCGCTATGAAGGCCAACATACCATTTGCCTTCTTCACCGCCTGCTGTACCTGCATGCCAACGTTCAATTACGGATGTACCATGACACCCAGGTCTCGTTGCACCTCCCCTTTTCCTAATCTGTCACCATTCAGATAATATTCTGCTTTCTTGTTTTTGCCACCAAAGTGGCTAACCTCACATTTATCTACATTATACTGCATCTGCCATGCATTTGCCCACTCATCTAACCTGTCCAAGTCACCCTGCAGCTTCGTAGCATCTTCCTCACAGCTCACAATGCCACCCAGCTTAGTGTCATCTGCAAACTTGGAAATATTACATTTAATTCCTTCGCCTAAATCATTAATGTATATTGTAAATAGCTGGGGTCCCAGCACTGAACCTTGCGGTACCCCACTAGTCACTGCCTGTCATTCTGAAAAGGACCCGTTTATTCCTACTCTTTGCTTCCTGTCCGCCAACCAGTTCTCTATCCACGTCAATACATTACCCCCAATACCATGTGCCTTAATTTTGTACACTAATCTCTTGTGTGGGACCTTGTCAAAAGCCTTTTGAAAGTCCAAATACACCACATCCACTGGTTCTCCCTTATCCACTCTACTAGTTACATCCTCAAAAAATTCTAGAAGATTTGTCAAGCATGATTTCCCTTTCATAAATACATGCTGACTTGGACCGATCCTGTCACTGCTTTCCAAATGTGCTGCTATTACATCTTTAATAATTGATTCTAACATTTGGCGGGTAAGTGGAGTTGAGTCCACGACCAGATCAGCCATGATCTTATTGAATGGCGGAGCAGGTTCGAGGGGCTAGATGGCCTACTCCTGTTCCTAATTCTTATGTTCTTATTTTCCCCACAATCGAAATCTGGCTATAATTCCCTGTTTTCTCTCTCCCTCCTTTTTTAACAAGTGTGGTTACATTAGCTACCCTCCAATCCATAGGAACTGATCCAGAGTCTATAGAATGTTGGAAAATGACGAACAATGCATCTGCTATTTCTAGGGCCACTTCCTTAAGTACTCTGGGTTGCAGACTATCAGGCCCTGGGGGTTTATTGGCCTTCAGTCCCATCAATTTCCCTAACACAATTTCCTGACTAATAAGGATTTCCTTCAGTTCCTCCTTCTCGCTAGACCCTCGGTCCCTAGTATTGGGGAGTTGTTGAGGTGAATGGCATAGATGCATTCAAGGGGAAGCTAGATAAGCACATGAGTGAGAAAGGAATAGGAGGATATGTTGATGGAGTTAGATTAAGCGTAATAGGCGGCTCGTGTGGAGCATAAACACTGCATGGATCTGCTGGGCCAAATGGCCTGTTTGTGCTGTAGTTTGTAATACTTTGAATAGTGACCATCTAATTTTATTTAAAAATGCAGTTAATATATGTTTTGATTTCAAATTAGTAATTCTTACTAATCGATTTTCCTTTACCCCCAACCCTTTCGCACACAAAGGCTGTTAAGGCCTCTTAATTTCCTAACAACACATAAAGCAGATAAACATTTTAGAAATAGTTGTCCCTTGGTCACATTCACTGTAATGATATTGAGCACTACTGGATGACACTCTTGGAGGACGCCTTCACCACGATGGTCACTAACACTCCTTTGAGCTCATCCAGCAATCATATCCTTCTCAAAACTAGGCAGCCCAATTATTGGCTTTCAAGACGTGTGAAATCTCATCCCAACTTTAGCAGGTAATTATATAAATAGGAAGCCATTGTTAATCATCACTAAATTCTTTTTGGTGACAACTCAAAATATATAAGATTAACAGTGGGTCGGCATCCTGCTGTCAACCCGCCTCCATGTCAGTTTACAAGTGCCGGGTCTGTTTGTCCTTTACAGACCTGACACCAAGCGGCAGGTGAACCAATTGACATAGCTAAGAGTTAGTTAAAAGGTACTTTAGCAGCATTTTACCAAGTACTTACCATTTTTGCAGCCTTTTGATGAATTTTACGGCACTCGGGGATCACGTCAGGTAAGTAGGTTGGGTTTTCAATGACGCTCCATTCCTCTGAATAGTTGACAGCTACAAAAGTGGTATAAAAGCTACCATTTCACAGCTGTTCACTTTCAATGTTACAAGCTAGAACTTTCAGGATTTGGAATACACTTTTCAGTTTTAGGAAGTTTGAAAGTGTTTGGAGTAAACTCTCTATCACTGTCACCTATCTCCCATTGACAGATCGCTTCTGTCATCTCAACTTCAGCTGCCACCTATTCCAGCAGCACCCTTGAAAATGTCTTACCTTGGTCCTCAGAATCCTACCACGATCAGCCCCAACACCACCATGCACATCAGCATCACCAACACCAACAACTTGCTCTGCAATCACCTGATGCTGCACATGACCACATTGCTGCCCGGGAGGCCAGGGATGACCACACCATGGCCAGATTTACTTCACTCGATGCTTTACACCCTGACTGCCACATGATGCACCAGATTGGCACCAACCCACACCAGTACCATAAAGCATTCCTACAATGACCAAGACATTCCTTTCACACTCATCACCATTGCGTTGGTACTGTTATGTCTCAACATTCACTATAACTCATTAAGCCACTTCCAAAGATGCACACAAATCTGTCCAAGAAGGCAAAGTGTTGAAAATAAAGATTTCAATGTTCGGCAACACATTAACAGAAACTTTACATAAACATTGGTTAAAGACCCAAATGCCTACTCTTGTGTGTTGTTAGTTGGTAGGATTGGACAAGGATGAGTGTGAGTGGTGGCTCGTGAGATGGGAATGTGATAATGTAGATAGAGAGGGATGGGTGGAGATGTAAGAATGTGCAGGAGTAGTGTAGGAAAGGCAGAGTGATGGGGATGAGATTAGTGGCACAGCAGGATGAGGTAAGGATGTGGCTTTGCAGTAACATTTCATGCTCTACTGAGATCATTGAAAGGTTTGCGCCACTACAGCCAGGTCCTTCTGCTGACATCCCTGCTTGTGCCCTCCTGTGCAATGTGCAGCCAGGCTGCGTTGGTGTCCTGGAGAGATCTTTTCCGCCTATTGGAAGGGAAGAGAACCTCCCTGCGTGCTGTGACTCCCTCCAGAAGTATATGGAGAGTGTCATGGGAGAGCCTGGGTGCAGCCGTGCACCTTTGTGCAGTGCTGGTCAGTGTTTGCAGTAGCTTAATGCTGCAGAACACTGACAGCACAACTGTCAAAATGAATGCAGACACGGTCCCTTTAAGGAAACCGGCTGATGACACATCATTAAATGAAATATTCAGACCCGCTTCCTTTAAATTGGCCTGGAACATTGCAGGGCTGGCTTAACAAGCTCCATCAACAGAAGACTTTCTCATAGAGCGGAATGGAGCCAGGAGCGGGTCCGCATTGGGCCCGCCTCGGTCGACAAAATCGCGACTACTATTTCTGGAAGAAGCGGCACCCGCACATGGGCCACTTGTTCAATGGTGACAATAGGGAGCCTTAGAGCAGAGGGGGAGAAGGGAGATCCCAGTTTGTAGCAAGTAGGAAAAAGAAAAGTCAGTAAGACATTGGGGCGAAAAGTTTGGCAGGCGGTGGCAGAGTATCCAGGAGTCAGTCACAGTGTCACTTAAAATCTACAACCCTGCAGGAAAGGAACACTGATCTGCTAATTCTGTCACACTCCAGAAGTTTGCTCTTTCTCCACATACAAATAAATTATTTAAAACAATTAATGTTAGGAATATATGTGATTAAAGTGTTCATCCTAAGCAGTCACATCCATGCAATATGTTGTGTCATGTGCCTACCTTTTGGATAGTGTCAAGATAAACTTTTGCATACTGACTCATAACATGATTATAGTACAAGTAGAATGGTATGTTTTTCTTGGTGGATTTATATCAGATAAGATATAATATTAACAGCATTATAATTTCCCAGGAGAAATTAAATTCATTCAATTTTAGTCAAAAATGTGGAATCAAGTCTTCTAATTATCCGATCTACAAGCCAAATAAATGCAGTCAGAGTCACAATCATACAGAGATGTTTAATATCAGAAGAAATCATTGGTCCAAATTGATTTGATACAAGCATATACAACACACGATTCAAATCATAGTTAGGCATGGTTGACTATTAAAATAAATTCATTTTTAAGGCCCCTTTTCATGAAGCTGGATACAGCTGGGTATTCAACAACTGAATTTCTCATCAGCTGGGGGGGGGGGGGGGGCCGGAAATAATAGGCTGCAAAAACTGCCACATAAAAATGAGGAAACACCTTGATTCAGTAAAGCCTGTAAATAAGTAAGACTATTCCAAACATTACATCTCAAGGGGTTAGTTATTTAGGATTGATATTGCCTCTATTTGGATCTTGTAGCTGGTCCTGGATATGCCAGAAAATTGTGAAATGTGTAGAGAACCTCCCCAATTTCGGATATTGAGGGAAAGACCATTTCTTAAAGCAGTCCAGTTTGTATTTGATTCTTGATCCAACCTGGAGCTGCAGCTGTGGTTACCCAGTGAGTTGGAACTGAAGGCTTCTTAGGGCTGTGCATCAAGAAAAGCTTTGAAGATATGGACGATTTGTTTTGAGTGATTTTGAAATATATAAAATTCCAGCAGTACAATTCTGAAGGTTGTGCATAATCAATAGACAATGCAGCTCTTTTCATAAATATCAGTCACTAGGTCAGATTCACAGAGATATTTAAGTAGGAATGACATTGCTAAGTTTGAAACTTAAACATTTGAATTATTAAACTTGTCAATAAACACTTTCATCCGGACAGATTACAGGCATGACTAGTGCTGTGCTACTACCAATTTGGTGCCACTTAGGATCAAACCAGATCTAAATTGGTTGTTTAACACTAGGATAAATCAGTGGAATGTTGTTGGAGCCGTATGTCCCCAAATGTGCTAATTGGTCAGTGAAGTTGTGTGTGTGTGTGTGTGTTTCAAAGAAGACTCTTCAGCTGCCAAATGATGGAGAATACATTCTGCTTTTTTTTATAAAACCACTGAAATTTTGCAACATCTACACGAAAAACAAAAAGGATCCGTTTAATATTATTGGGACGATGGTGCTGTGCACTGTAACATCAATCTGCAACACAACAAAGTGGCTGACACATCCAAGATCCCTCACAGGGATTAGCTCTGAATTTCAGCTGCAGCCACAGTAAGGTGAGAAAAATGGGAAATCTACCAATTTGATTAACCTGATTTTTCTTTTACAAAACTCGAATAAGATCCAATGAAATACGGTTTCTTACATGGTCAATCTCCATTACTTTAACTTCCACCCTTTCACCAGGTCCAAGCCCTAGACTGCGCCGTGTTTTAGATGCAGGTAGCTTGGCTGCTGTAATGTAACGAATAGGGATCAGACCAGATTTACCAACACCTATGTCAACAAAGACCCCAAAGAGAGTAGCATTTTCCACTCTTCCAGTCAGAATAGTTCCGTTTTTCAGATCATTAAGAGAGACAATGTTTCTTTTAAAATCACGTTGCTCAAATCCTGCATAGGGACACAAAACAAGACAGATTAGCAGCAATTTCTATTCTTGCAAAATAAAAAGAAAAAGGTGCACATTCTGGAAATCGGATATAAAAACAGAAATGTTAGGTTGTTTCAAGTGGAGGCCTTCCATTGATTATTGATTCCTTTGGCTTTTTCATTGTTTAGGTGGTTTAATATGGCAGTAAAATGTAGGGAGAGAAATTCAGTATCGCCCTGTTTGGTGGCAGTGACAATCGGCAGGCCCGAGACCTAGCGCCAGACGCGGAAGTCACGTCCCATTGAGAAATTCGAGTTACCACCCCGGAAGAAAGTGGAGCGCTAAATCAAGTATTCACTTCCCTCTTGGAGCGGCAATGGGCGGATGCCTCAGCAGCGCTGCACATTGGGCCATGTAGCGCCGCCGTGTCCGAGGGGCTCTTCCCTCACTTAAAGGGAAAGGCCCACGCTGCCGATTCTGCAGAAGAAAAACGGACCTATCATGGAGCGGGGGTGCCGTACAATGAGCACTGCACTCTGTGATCGCGGCTAGGACCTCACGAAAAAACCAGATCAGCAGCAAGAAAACGTAGGTAAGTTTTTTAATACTCGGCCACCTCATCTTTAATTTTCGTACCTGTAGCTGCCGGCCACCTGATCCATGCCTCCTGCAGCTGTCGGTGCTTTCACCGGGCGTTGCTGCAGAGGACGAAAGTGAATTCCAAAGCCGGGGCACTAATGGGGCAATGTGCATGCGATGACATCACGATCTCTGGACGCAGGAGATTGGGGCGCAAAGCCATAGCACCGCCGCTAAACTCCCGCCCAATATAGTGGGAGTCTATGTCGATGCTGCTCCCGGGCGGCAAGGCATTTGCGCCCTGTTAGCGCCCCTCCGGGGACGCCCCTCCGGGGACGCTAACGGGAAGTGCAAATGCACCAAATTTCTAACCCCATGTCTTTAAATCTCCAACTCCTTTCATAATATATAAGTATCCCTAATATGATCTTGAATATTTAAAAATTGTATACACATGTAAAAAGAGAGAGGTGAAATACATACACATACAGTTCTGAGGATTTGAGTTTTAAGGCTGGATGTTATTATGCCAGAGTTAAATCTAGACTTTCTGTAGAGGCATGAGCCTCACCAGAGGTGTGGCAGGATGGGACATCTGCCCTCCAAAGTCATGAGCTATGACTGCATTATAATTTTGAATAATATGGGTGAGCTCCAGATGTTGAAAATGCATCAGTGGGAGCTTGCCCAAATGGAGGTGGGAAATAGTGTGCTGCTGCAGGATTTAAATGTCTGCGGCAGCTTTGCAGTCAACTAATTGCTTTTGAAGTGTTGTCACTATTGTTTTGTAAGCAAATACGGCAGCCATTTGCGCACAACAAGGAGATAAAGGGAGCAGTTAATCTGGTTAGGTGGTGCTGGTTGATGGATAAATGTTAGCCAGGATACCAACATCAAGAACTTCCATGCTCTACTTCCAGTAGTGCTGTAGAATTTTGTACATCTACCTGTGCATGTAGACAATGTTTAATATTTCATATAAAAGACGGCGCTCCCTTTGTACTCAAGTGTCAGCCTACAATACATGACCAAGTCCTGCAGTAGGGCTTGAACCTATGACCTTCTGACTCAAGAGGTGAGTGCGCTGCCACTGAGATGAACTGCAGGTCACAAAGATTCCTGCTTTGTAAACCCTGATGCAGGAAGTTAGGCATTGGAAGGAGGTGCCAAGGAAAGCAGCTCACAACCAGTGGAGGTGGCCACAGCAGTTAATGCCAATTCAACCAACAACAACTTGTATTTATAAAGTGCCTTTAACATAGTGAAAAGTCCCGAGACACGTCACAGGAGTACTATGTGATAAAAATTTGACATCGAGTCACATAAGTAGAAATTAACGCAGGTGATGAGGCATGTTTTAAGGAGCGTTTTGAAAGAGGAAAGAGAGGTAGAGAGGCAGAGCGGTTTAGGCAGGGAGTTCCAGATCTTGGGGCCTAGGCAACAGAAGGCATGGCCACCAATGGTTGGAGCGCAGACATCTCGGGGGGTTGTGGGGCTGGAGGAGATTACCGAGATAAGGAGGGTCGAGGCCATGGAGGGATTTGAAAATTAGGATGAGTATTTTGAAATCGAGGCATTGCTTAACCAGAAGCCAATGTAGGTCAGCGAGCACAGGGATGATGGGCGAGCGGGTCTTGGTGCGAGTTAGGACATAAGCTGCTGAGTTTTGGATCACCTCTAATTTAAATAGGGTAGAATGTGGGAGGACAGCCAGAAGTGCGTTGGAATAGTCAAGTCTAGAGGTAACAAAGGCAGGGGATGAGGGCTTCAGCAGTGGATGAGCTGAGTCAAAGGCGGATGTTACGGAGGTGGAAATAGGCGGTCTTAATTATGCTGCGGATATGTGGTTGAAAGCACAGTACATGCACTACCACTCAGTGCAGGAAGAAGTTTAATTACCTTACCCGACCAGGAAAGTAAAGAGGAGTCAGCCACAGCTTCCAAGAATGCACTGTACTAAACATGTTTGCCATTGACAATAACTTTCCCCTCTGTGATGAAGTTCTTGAATGGCTTACCATCAGTACCTTAAAGGTAGCAAGATGCCCTTTGCCGCCTCCACCTTCACGGGTTTCCTCACTTACATCCTTACATGCAATTACGCCAAACTAAGTAATGGCGCAGGATCAGGGAGAGAAGATTCATTACTTGTGTGAGTGAGTGACAATTACAGAGGACGGTAAAATCATTCACAGTCATAGCACTTCAACTAATTACACCAACTTTTGAAGCTTTTTTTCAGATATAAAGTAGTAATTTTGTTTAAAACAGAGGTGGGTGCCAACTGCCAACATGTATAGAGGTAGACTGCATCCTTGGATGAAGGGAGAAGTGACACCGAACACAGGGAAATAAATAGTTAAATTCACTCTAGGCTTGAGGAGATTAACTCTTTCACACCTCTCTATGGCTAAATAAGGAGAAATATGCAGCAGGTTTGTAGCAGGACTGCCTGACCACTTATGGAGAATGGGTATATTCCACGGGGCTAAAGCGGTGATTATAAAGTTAGTTGATATCATTTAAATAAGACAGTAAGATTTGTGGAATATAAGAACATAAGAAAGAGGAGCAGGAGTAGGCCCATATGGCCCCTCGAGCCTGCTCCGCCATTTAATACGATCATGGCTGATCCAATCATGGACTCAGCTCCACTTCGCTGGGCACTTCCCACAACCCCTTATTCCCTTATCGTTTAAGAAACTGTCTATTTCTATCTTAAATTTATTCAATGTCCCAGCTTCCACAGCTCTCTGAGGCAGTGAATTCCACAGATTTACAACCCTCAGAGAAGAAATTTCTCCTCATCTCAGTTTTAATTGGGCGGCCCCTTATTCTAAGATTATGCCCTCTAGTTCTAGTCTCCCCTATCAGTGGAAACATCCTCTCTGCATCCACCTTGTCAAGTCCCCTCATAATCTTATATATTTTGATAAGATCACCTCTCATCCTTCTGAATTCCAATGAGTAGAGGCCCAACCTACTCAACCTTTCCTCATTAGTCAACCCCCTCATCCCCAGAATCAACCTAGTGAACCTTCTCTGAACTGCCTCCAAAGCAAGTATATCCTTTCGTAAATATGGAAACCAATACTGCACGCAGTATTCCAGGTGTGGCCTCACCAATACCCTGTATAACTGTAGCAAGACTTCCCTGCTTTTATACTCCATCCTCTTTGCAATAAAGGCCAAGATTCCATTGGCCTTCCTGATCACTTGCTGTACCTGCATACTAACCTTTTATGTTTCATGCACAAGTACCCCCAGGTCCTGCTGTGCTGCAGCACTTTGCAATCTTTCTCATTTAAATAATAACTTGTTCTTTGATTTTTTTTCTGCCAAAGTGCATGACCTCACACTTTCAAACATTATACTCCATCTGCCAATTTTTTGCCCACTCACTTAGCCTGTCTATGTCCTTTTGCAGATTTTTTTGTGTCCCCTTCACACAATGCTTTTCCTCCCATCTTTGTATCGTCAGCAAACTTGGCTACATTACATTCGGTCCTTCCTATCGGATAGCTGACCAAAACGATTAAATGTCCCCCCTTTCTCTGGCACTTTTCTCCCTTCTTCTTCCCCTGAAGGTGTTAAATTCTTGCTGGACATCAGTTTGATCAGCTTTGGTCACATTTCACCCCCTTGACTCTTTTATTGGCTGAGCCCAGACACTGATTGTTAATGAGTTATTGAACTCATGGGGTGGGGCAGCAACAAAGCCAAGGAGTGATTCTGTTCTCATCTGACATGGATACACACCAATCCAGCAGGGGCACAGAGGTGTTTTCAGCACCTCTTTTGAGATCAGTCAATTTAGCACAGGCCAGGGATTGAATCTGGGCATTTCCGGAACTGTACTGTTCAGCTACTCCCCAGCTGAGGCACTGAAGGAAAGAACTGAATTATTTCTAAAATGTATTCTATACAGGCTGAAGTGCTAAACTGGAGCTATCCACCCAAGTGTACTTATATAGTATGACTTGCAGGTCTGAACAAATGTACAATAAATGGTTGCACAAAAACAGCTCTACCCCTTATATCAATGCTTTCGTAGAGTACCTACCACAATCACGTCAATAACAGTATTTTTCAATTTGTTGCTGTATTTTTTTTTAAAAGCATGATTTGTATATATCATTTACTCTCAGCTCACCATGCACCTTCTGTTAAACCTCTTGATATCATGACTTTATTCTTCAGTCTACTTACAACCACTCAAGCATAATTATGGCTATTTGGCAAGGAAAAGAATTGGCTAAATAAAAAATTTAAGAAGGAATGAACTAACGATCATTTTCTGTTAGTATCCACTCAAGAACTAGTCATCTGTTTCTGATTCCACTGATCTAACAACCACAACTACTCTGTGCACATAACAGATCTGACAGTTATGTAAAAAGTTGAGTAACTTGCACGTTGCTGTTGTATTTTGAATACTTCAGCATTCTAGATGTCTACCCTTTTGAATAAATAACTTAAAAGCTGAAGTGTGCAAACAAATTTGACAGAAGAAAACAATACAGTACAAAGTCCTTAAAAAAGCTTTTGAATGACATCAACATGATGGTCAGAAAGCTTTGTTGCACTGATCACAAAGAAAACTCGTTCATGTGAGCAGCTGCCATCAGTATCCAGAGCTTACATACTCTCTTCAAATAATAAATGATTGGTACAAAGCAAATGATTCCAAGATTATACTGTGGTGTTTAGAGTTGCTGTGCCAGAAAGATGATGTGATGAGCAATGTGGAAGTTATCTGGCATTTTGATGTACGTTGCCAGTTTCTTTTGTCTTTTTCTGTTTTGTGAAAACCACAAACAAATAAATTATTGGAGCACTATATTTGGTAGATCTGCGGTATTGGAACCAGATCAGAGTGCAACTTTATGTCAAGAATCCTATCTATCTGAAAATATATATTCTGGATCGTGATTTACAGTAGCGGAAGCTAATTGAATGCAAAATGAAGTGGAGGTATTATTTTCAAATGAGTGGTTTTTACCGTGAACAATGGCTGAAAGTAAACACTGTCAGGTTTTTTAATACACTGCAGTAATGGTGTGGAAGCTGACAGACAAAAGAGGCAGGAGTATAGAGTTCCTCATTTTTATTATTGTAGCTTATGGCTCATTAAAAATAATTATTCAGTAACTAATACAAAGGAAAATTTGGGTACTGATAATTTCAATGAGGAATTGGCATGTGATTCACAACTCACAAGGAAGCCAGAAGATGAGGTTTTGGAAGTGGAGCATGATTAAACAGAGTAGGAGATGTCAGACACCAGATATTAAGCATTCAAATAATCTCAAGCGCCCTGCCATGAAAAAACAAATGACTGCCGAGCCTCAGAACCATATGACGGTACTGCTAACTTTCTGAAACTTTCAGATAGCAGGATGCCGGCAGAATGCCATTCTTTGTGGCACTACCAGAGAGAGCTTCTCTGCAGTGCGGGCATCCTGGAGTGAGTGCCAAGAACATCTGCACAGGCCTTCTGACACATAATTTGACATATAGAGGAATGATGTTCTGTGGCTATAAACCATGCACATCTGCAGGGGGGGGCGGTCCTGATCTCTTTCTATGCTGCTTTATAAGACTGACTTTCCAGGTTATCTGCTGTTCTTCCTCCAACAAATAAAGGATGCAGATGGAAATACGTAAAGGGCAAACATTTTTCAGCCTTCCCTATCATTTTAGGGAAACTCCTTTAAGAAATGTAATAGACGTTAGCAAAATCGAAGCCCAGAGGATTAAAGGGGCAGTGGCAGCGTGGATATGAAACTGGCTGCGAGACTGAAAGCAGATAGTACTGAATGGAGGGAATTATACAGTGCGTGGTCGCCTCCCCCCGAGGGGTCGATATTAGGACCACTGCTCTTTTTGATATATATTAATGAGCTGGACTTGGGCATACAGGGCATATCTTCAAAGTTTGAAGATGGCATGAAACTTGGAAATGTAATAAACAATGAAGATAGTAGCAGACTTTCGTGAAGTGATATAATTTGGAAGGAAAAATGGCAAGTGGCAGCATAAACTAAAATGGCACAATTTTAAAGGGGGTGGAGGAACAGAGTAACCTGGGGGTGAAATCTTTGAAGGCAGGACAAGCTATTAAAAAAGCATACAGGATGCATGGCTTTATAAATCGAGGCATAGAGTACAAAAGCAAGGAAGTTATGCTAAACCTTTATAAATCACTGGTTAGACCTCAGCTCAGTATTGTGTCCAATTCTGGACACCACGCTTTAGGAAGGACATCAAGGTTTTGGAGAGGATGCAAATGTGGATTTGCTAGATTGTACCAGGAATGAGGGGTTTCAGTTATCTGGAGAGACTAGAGAAGTGGGATTGTTCTTAGAACAGAGAAGCTTAAGGCGAGATTTAATAGGTGTTCAAAATGATGAGGGGTTTTGATAGGGAGACTGTTGCCACTGGCAGGAGGGTCAGTAACCAGAGGATACAGATTTAAAATTGGCAAAAATGTGAGGGGGGGGGGGGACTTAAGAGAAATTTTTTTTAATTCAGAGAGTTGTTATAATCTGGAATGCATTGCCTGAAAGGGTGGTAGAAGCAGATTCAATAGTAACTTTCAAAAAGGAACGATGTGCAGGGCTATGGGGGAAGAGCAGGGGAGTGAGACTAATTGGTAGCTCTTTCCTTCTGTGATGTATAATTCTATGATTCTATTAAATTATCGCACTCAAGAGAGAGAGAGAGAAAGGGGGACTTTCAAATAAATCTAGTAGCCTCCAAAATAAAGAATAAGATTTTTTTTTTTTTTAAAAAGGCCAACTAACAGCACAATGAAGCACAACAATTAAACTTCAGGATCCCGGCATCAGCCTTCCTCAGCTGCTAATCTAAGTTACTCCTGCTTTATAGTGGCATAAATTAGATCAGCAGATCCTAAGGTGTAAATGTTGGAATTTAGGACCAATGATGTCAGCTTAGTTTAAATCCATCTTTTCTATGCCTGCACCTTAGGTATGACAGAATTGACATACATTTCCCTCAAATCTAGTGGAATTTAGGATGGAACTTAAAGATGGTGTAAAATATCTCAAATTACAACCCGAGTTAAGTTAGATGTGCCAGATTTACACCTTAGCAAGCCATCAGAATTTTGGACCAAATCAGTATTTTTGTAAATAAAAATGGACATTTAATGTAACATTTATTTTCCCCTATTGTTAATTGCCACTTAAATAATTAAGGAATTGCTTCCCAAAACCAATTGGTCCCACTTCCTGCATTGGATCAGTTGGTGTGTAAGCCTTGAACACTGTTCTGCAAGCTTCATGAAAAATGGTGGCAGGCTTCAGATGGGCAAAAGGGCAGAATTAAGCTGTTCGAGATTTACAATTAAAATACTCTTTTTTGAGATTTGTTGTAGAACTCCATTATTACTTTACTGCCAACAGTGGTAAATTGAAGAACACAGGTCTTTAAAAAGGGATCTTGACAATAACAAATAAGGATTTTATTAACCTATATCAATTCAGATATTTATAAAAGAAACATTTACTTAAAATTTAAATAATGTTATTGAGCAAGCTAAGGCATTTATTTGCTGTTGTAAGTCATTACCTGCTCTAATGTCATAGTCGTGAGGCTGTTTCAGTCCATCAATAATCATCTGTAGCGTTGGCACCGTTGTATCAAGTTTTTGAGTTAAGGCATCCATCAAATTGGTTTTCAGTGCTGTGTTTATAATGTACTGCATAGTAGGCTTTCCAATGTCACACAAGTTTCCGCCAATGAAGGACAAGAACCTGGAAAAGTTAAAGAAAAATATGAAATACAGCAAATACACAATTAAATTGCACACAGTAGTTACAGACCACCTGATCAAAATGCTCAGCACTGTACCAAAATGATTTCTTCCCAATACTACTTGCATTTAATGAAACAGTTTGAAATGGGCCATCATATAATTTTATGATACCACCAAAGAATTCTGATTGTGGGAACACCACATGATCAGTACCCCACTCGACAGATAATTGTCAAGTGATCACCTATCTGAAGAAAGTTAATAATATTCCACGTGAGATTTGAAAAAAAAGTTAAGGGTCATGAAATTAAAAACTAGCTTGGAAATAGGAAACAGATGGTGATGCTAAGTACAAAATCAGCAGGTTGGGTGGTAGGAATGGTCCCTGGCACTCAGTTAAGTCGCTGAGCCTCATGGTCGAGGATGTGGGTCAAAACTGAGGCAAGGGAGGCCTAAACTTTATTATGGTGCCCAGAGGAGGAGTGTTCCTGTTGACCCTACAAAAAGAGTCAAAAAAAGTTTTTTTGGGGGCCTCATCTCACTAGGTTGGCTTGGCAGGAAAGCCACAATGACTTCTGGCTTCTGGTTAAAATAACAGTCGGGCCTTGATGACATAATTGGAGCCTAGTCTGCATATTTAAAGAAGGACCATGCCGGTTTCCATAGGGTTTCCTTCCCACCTGCTCAGAGGAGAAAATTCAAAATGGAATCTGTGGGAAGAGAGCAGGAACTCAGCAGGTAAATGTCATAGATGATTTTAATTGTCCGCTGAGTTCTGTTGGATGGATAGAATTAAAATCAGCCCATATATGTGCATTTTAAAATGGGCTTTGATGCATGGGAACAAGTTCAAACAATAAGGATGATTGTGGGACAGAGGACTCTAAGCTGTGAGGAGCCTTGCAGAGCAGAATTTGCTTCACCTGAGAAAAGATGTCGGGGGGGGGGGGGGGAAAGGAGAGGGAGAGAAGAATTATGATTCAGGTCCTTAATAGAAACATAGACAATAGGTGCAGGAGCAGGCCATTCGGCCCTTCGAGCCTGCACCGCCATTTAATATGATCATGGCTGATCATGCAACTTCAGTACCTGCCATCCCGAGAATTAGTCTGGTGAACCTTCGCTGCACTCTCTCAATAGCAAGCACGTCCTTCCTCAGATTAGGAAAACAAAACTGCACACAATACTCAAGCTGTGGTCTCACCAAGGCCCTGTACAACTGCAGTGAGACCTCCCTGCTCCTATACTCAAATCCTTTCGCTATGAAGAATTAAATATTGCAGATTGTGAGCATAGAAGATAATAAGCAAGGAACAGTACATGTTAATTAATAGGCCTCAACCAAGACATGCATTAGAAAAACAACCAGAACAGACTCTCGGCAAAAGCACTTATGTATCCTTCAAAAATACTTGGATGAATATTTGGTAGGCTGCAGGACTGGAGATTATTGGAATAGGTATAAAGCTGAGACATTCCTATAACCCATGAGATATGATGGTTCCTCTAGAGACAACAATCCCCTCCCCATTCCTCAGCTCAAAGGGTTAGGGGGAAATTTCAGATGGAGGGAAGCAGGATACAGTTGAATATTGGAGAGATGAGGATAAATGCATATTCTTTGAGTTTTGCTTGATCATCTTTCAGAATCAAAGAATATGCAGGAGATTACCCTAGGTTAAACTTTTGGCTCGAGTCCATGGTAGGAACATGATCTGTGGAAGCAGGGAGTTTGGTGGTTAAATGGCCTATTCTAATTCTATCTTTTCTTATTGCTCTTAAAAAGGAGCCAAGCTACACATTTCTCCCAGTCTTCCAATCAGTTTGTCACTTGAAGCATTACATTAAAACTAGCACTAGCCCTTCTTGTTATATATTGATATGTCAAAGGACTTTCATCATAGCTGCTGTTGTACTCCCCCATCCTACTTCAAGACTTAATTGCCTCTTCAAAAGACTGTCATGCTGTAGACTGCTAGACTTTAACAGATTCCACAGCCACACAGATGTTACAGCACCATAACCATTTGAAAATTAGTACAAATATACCATTACAACTATAATAACAGTTGAGTTGAAGTGACTTATGGCCTGTAACATAATCCCATGGTTCAGATGACATCCAGAAACCAACCGAGTCTCACTACTGTGGTGCAGGACATCACCTAAGTAATTAAATTGTACATTACAGCCTTGTAACATTTCACCCAAATATAATTCATATATCTTTTTTTTAAATATGCACACTACAAGAAAACTGCTTCTGCCTTATTAATTAAACTGAAAACTGCAATAGAAGAGAATATTAAGTCTGACCTGTAGTTTCTTCCTTTATTGAATGTGATATGCCCTTAAAGCATACAAGTATATTAAAACAATATTTGACAAAAAATATCAGACTGCACATGGTCTCAAATATGAAGGAATACATAGGACTACAGGTTTTTAAACTACAATACTTAATCCTTTAAAAGCAGAGGACAATACTTTAGATCCCTAGAGTTGATAACACTGTATCTGTATCCTATTTCCTTTTATGCAAATAGATCTTAGCCAGTCATCTACATTATAACTGGTTAGGAATCAGGTAAATGGCCTATGAGATCTTCATCTTCTTACCAATACCCATAGTTAATTTTCTCGGTATAATCTATCAAATATCCTTGTGGCTCACAGTGAGTTGGATATTATGCTGTTGTAATGGGAGGTGCTGGTGTGCAGACTAGGGAGATGGATATCACGAGTGAAAGGATTTGAAAATTACTTTGTAAGAAATCTTCCCAGAGATGGTGAAATAAATGTTTTTGATTGGTTTCTGTAAAATAAAAATAATTTTCCTTACTGCAGGAAGGCAGATGAACAGACAGATAGCAGTAACCAGAAAAATACAAAATGTTAAACGTAAATAAAATCTCTGCATGGAATATAGGGAGCAGATATTTCTTTGGTGTTAATGGTGTGGCTTTTTTACTAAATAATTATTTTTAATGAGCCATAAGCTACAATAATAATTCAACAATAGGAAAATAATGTAACATTCAGCCTAAAATATAAATCATCATGAGCTATGGGGCAAGATTTGTAATTCTGACGCATCTTCCTTTCTAATTTGCCAAGAATCAAGATAGGTGTAACAAAACGAATGGAAAACAGAGAGAGGGAACTGAAGAAAATGGATTAAGAAGAAAGTAAAAACTCAACAAAGTTCAAGAACAAAAACAGAAAAAGAGAAAAAAAACCAAAAGAAAACACATTTTCTCTTTCTAGTCATATACTGGGCCTGAACTTACCATGGCCAGCAAACAAATGATGTCCACCATTCGTTAGACTTGCCTATGCTCGTTTAATTTCCATAAGCTTTTGCACAGCAAGTTGCTGAAAATGGACATAGAAAAGGCGCAGCGCCCTCTACAGGGCATCTGGAACCAGTGTAAACAGGACAAGTAACTGTGTATCTCCTTAACCAATCAGATTGAAGAGTCTGAATCATGAAGTGTCAGTTAGAATATTGAATTCAATGTGAAATCAGGTACAGAAAGCAAAATAAAAAGAGGCAACGAAAGATTGAATTAAGAGAGAGAAAAAGAGAAAAAGAAAAATACTTTAAAAAAAAATCTCCAACCATGAAAATCTTCAGGAATGAGTCTCCATACTTGAAAAAGTTATTTTTGGTGCCAGAGAGGATGTTTGGTAGCAATTAATATTTATCACGCTGTTAAAAAGGTACTTACATTGAAATGGATAAGTCCTAACTTTCTGTGACGAGTTTAGTCTGTATCTATGGCATAAATACAGGAACTTCACGCCATCCAATAAATTTGAATGGGGAGCCAGACAGAGAGATGCCGTTTTCACAAAACTAACAGCAGAGTGGCGCATCTCAGATAGCAACTTCTGGATTTAACTGCGCATCTGACCTAGCCTGAAGCTGTCCGATGTGTGCGTAAATAATAGTAAGCGCAGTTAGCCTCATTGTTATTCTTACAGTAAATTATGATGCATTATATTAAGTGTGGTATGTCGGGTATGTGTTCCTGCGGTATTTTCAATATTAATAGTGTCACAGTGCCTGTCCTAGCCTGCATCATACACAATATCTGCTACTTTATAGTGATAATACATCTTAGAGTTGCATAATCAGGGCACCATGTGCCCACAAATTGTTCAAACTGCTATTTGAAAATGTTCCCAAATGCTACTTTTCTCTTAAATTTCTAATGTTTACAGTAAGGATTTAAACAAAATGTAAAACGGTAATAAAACTTTACATAATTACATATTACATATTTTCTCACAACATGATTACTTTTATGCAATGGATTGTCTGTATCGTTTATAGGATCCTATCTCGGGTTGGACATATTCCGAGATTTCATCAAATGATCATCCGCTTACAACCACCACCCCCCCTCCCCCCCAATCAGTCGTCCAACACACTCAGCCTCATGGTACACCATCTTCCTATGCCAATTAGAAAGGGGGTAATATATTTGCATGGATAGAGGATTGGCTAACAGAAAACAAAGTCGGGATAAATGGATCATTTTCCTGTTGGCAAACAGTAACTAGTGGGGTACCGCAGGGATCGGTGCTGAGGCCTCAACTATTTACAATCTATATTAATGACTTGGATGAAGGGACCGAGTGTAATGTAGCCAAGTTTGCTGATGACACAAGGATGGGTGGGAGAGTAAATTGTGAGGACACAAGCAATCTGCAAAGGGATATAGACAGGCTAAGTGAGTGGACAAAAATTTGGCAAATGGAGTATAATGGGGGAAAATGTGAGGTTATCCACTTTGGCAGAAAAAAAAATAGAAAAACAAATTATAATTTAAACGGAGAAAAATTGCAAACTGCTGCAGTACTGAGGATCCTTGTGCATGAAACACAAAAAGTTAGTATGCAGGTACAGTAAGTAATCAGGAAGACAAATGGAATGTTGGCCTTTATTGCAAGGGGCATAGAGTATAAAAGCAGAGAAGTTCTGCTACAACTTTACAGGGTATTGGTGAGGCCACATCTAGAGTACTGCGTATAGTTTTGGTCTCCGTATTTAAGGATATACTTGCATTGGAGGCTGTTCAGAGAAGGTTCACTAGGTTGATTCTGGAGATGAGGCGGGTTGACTTATGAAGATGGGTTGAGTAAGTTGGGCCTATACACATTGGAGTTCAGAAGAATGAGAGGTGATCTTATCAAAACGTATAAGATAATGAGGGGACTCGACAAGGTGGATGCAGGGAGGATATTTCCACTCATAGGGGAAACTAAAACTAGGGGGCATAGTCTCAGAATAAGGGGCCGCCCATTTAAAACTATGAGGAGGAGGAATTTCTTCTCTCAGTGGGTTGTAAATTTGTGGAATTCTCTGCCCCAAAGAGCTGTGGAGGCTGGGTCATTGAATATATTTAAGGTGGAGATAGATTTTTGAGCGATAAGAGAATAAACGGTTATGGGGGGCGGGCAGGGAAGTGGAGTTGAGTCCATGATCAGATCAGCCATGATCTTATTGAATGGCGGAGCAGGTTCGAGGGGCCAAATGGGCTACTCCTGTTCCTATTTCTTATGTTCTTATGTTCAAACAGAATCTTCATTAGCTGAATGGATGGTTCTTAACTGTCAACCATTTTTACGATCTTAAACATTTTTATAGCTAATAAACAAGTGTTCAAAGAAAATGAAAAAGAAAGCACACAATATTTTTCATGCCCTTATGATTTTCTCCCGGGTTGTTCACAGCAGTGTCCTGTAGAACATTCTTTACTTCCTGGAGACTCCAGAAAAATCCTGGAGGGTTGAAAATCCCTAGCTTTTTAATGCCGTATTACTGTTTTATTTGAAACCTCAGCCTCTTCTAAAAGCTTAAACTTGATATTTTTACCCAGAGCTATGACTCTCAGTTCTATTTGGATTGTGTAGACTGAGAATGTGTAATATGCCTGATTTCTCAAGATGCATTGATATTCAGCGGTAATGATGAAACAGTCAAGTAGTTTTTCCTCAAAAGTTATTCAAAATGTTATGAAATCCAGAAGGGACATTTCAAAATCTTTATTTAGGTAATATCAGTAAAAGATAACTCCCACAGAATTTTAGGGCCAAGATATATACAGGTGCAGTGTGGAAGATCGGAGTTCCGGAATCCGGACCGATCGGTGGCAGGGTCATCCAGAATCCATAAAATGTTCCGGAATCCGGACCCGCCGACCCCGACTGTGGACCTTACCTCCTAGCTGGCCCGCCCGAACACCTCCACCGCGACGGGGCCGGCCCAAACAGCTCCTCGACGGGGCCCCGTCCGAACAGCTCCTCCTCAGCAGTTCCCTGTCCAAACAGCTCCTCGGTGGGGCCCTGCCTGACGACCTCAACAACAGGGCCGGCCCGAACAGCTCCTCGGTAGGACCCCCACCCCTCACCTTTCTTATGTTCCGAAATCCGTAAATACCCAAACCTGGGCTTGGGTGTTTCCGGATTTGTGACGTCAGAAAGACGATTGAAAGTCCGGAAAAGCCTGGAATCCAGAGGGGTCCGGATTCTCGACGCTGCACCTATACCTCCAATTAGTGTATTTTGTATACCACTTTGCCTCCAAAACAATAGCGATTACACTTCAAAAGTCATTCATTGGCTGTGAAACGCTTTGGAACATCTTGAGGTCGTGAAATGCACTACATAAATGTAAAAAAATCCTTTATTTGCTGTTGATCAGCTTTAAAATTGTAATGGATAAAAATTAAATATATAGGTAACCAAATATATATTGACCACTCATTTACAGTTTTCACAGAGTAATGCACAACTGTGAAATTCAATCCCAACTGTAAAAAATCCCAAAATAGTTGTAATTTATTTAGACACTGTAAATCAGTGGCCCCGATGTAATCGCCTAAATGGCATAAATACTCCTATTGTTACAAAACAGCAATTTGTCCAACTCGTGCATGGGAGATTCATTAGTAATTTCCACATATTTTATAACTCTATGACCAATTCTCTAAATACTATGTGCAACATTCTGTAATTTCTTCATCAGTACAAAATTCTTTGTTCCACTTACAATAGTTTGCCAATAATTCAAAAGTTTTAATAAAATAATCACTATCATCTCCTTATTTAAAATGTAGTATCGAGTTGGATTTAATGAAATTATTCCCAGCAGAATTATGTGCTAAATGAGCTGTACTCTCACTTATTAGCATTTCTCTGCCAGTTCATGAGCACAACAGTGTCATCTCTCCTTATATGCCTCATGTTGATGCTGTGTCTCTTTCTTACCCCCTTGAATCTACATTGTTTTGTTCTCCTCTTCATATTTATTTCCTTTGCTCATAGTTTTAACCTCTCTACCTGTAACTCGCCTTCTTTTGTTTTTTTGTTTAGCAGATATAAAAGCCAATTGTAACTGTCAATATCTTTAAGCTTTTGTGCTTGTACTTCTTTTAAACTACTGTCATTTTATTGTGCTTGTTTTATATTTTGCTTCCCGGTTTGAATGATATGCTATCAATCCAACCAATGCAATCCCATTTGGGAACATTTGGTTCTTTTTTTCCCCTTCTTATCCGATACTTTGGCTGTTGCATTTGAGATTACCAGCGAGTTCTTAGCTCCTCACAGCCTGAAGAATATATTCACTGATATCTAGGTATGTTTTGCTACTGTGCTCAGGATAATGAACAGAAACCCGTAAAAATATTATTTGGCTACCTAATGGCTTCACATGATCTTTCACACATCTTCAAACAAAGCTTCATAACATCATATCGTATTTAAGACACTACCAAGCAGATTTATTGAATAAAGGAACAAGCAACAGTAATGTATAATTTACTTGATACTAAGATCACTCAGAGGGTCGCAATATTCCATTTCAAAATGCTTCGAAAACTCACATTATACTATCTCGATGGAAAAATACATTATAATAAGTGTCCACATTTACCTACAATATCAGCTAGTGGCACTACAATGGGGAAATGGGTGGACAGACAGGGAGGTGGTTCGATGCTAATCGTCATACGTTAACCCTCCTTTCCCAAATAGGGAAATAATCCCGAGTATACTGCTCACCACCCCCGCCCATCAGACAGGCTCTGAAAAACTATTTGTATCGCCACTTCATCCAATCATTCTTCTCTCCCTCTTCATAAATGTTTACATAGGATATACAGCACAGAAACAGGCCATTCGGCTCCACCAGTCCATGCTCTTGTCTTTCCTCATCTAAATCTAGCAGCATAACCCTCTATTTCCTTCTCCTTCATATGCTTGTCTAGCCGCCCCTTAAATGCATCTATACTATTCGCTTCAACTGCTCCCTGTGGTAATGAGTTCCACATTTTCACTATTTTTTGGGTAAGAATCTTAATTCCCTCTTGGATTTCTTGGTGACTATCTTATATTGATGGCCTCTAGTTATGCTCTTCCCCACAAGTGGAAACATTCTTTCTGTATCCAGAGTTCTCAGAGCTGCTTTCTTAGCTGCTTGTGGAAAAGGATTTGTTCACAATACATGTGCTGAGAGGCTACTCTACACACTTTAGAAGAGTCATCTACACTTTGGAGATTTGATCTGTACTTTGGAGCTCTGATCTATCAAATCAGCATGGGTGCCACTTATGCTGCCTTATATTGGACCTTAAATGAGGATGAAGATGGCCAGCAGCAGCAGGACCAACAGGCTGCTGCTCACAGACCTGCAGTTCTACAGGAGAGGGGAGCAACAAAGAGGTGCAGCTCATAGGAGGCCATACCCAGCACACAGGGTCTACAGGCAAAGGATAAGCTTCCTCGACATGTCTGAACACCGGCTTGTGATAACTATATTAAACTATTTTATACTAAACTTTATATCTATATTGGCTTACCAATTGCAACAGCTAAATGCCCTACCTAGCTCTTTGAAAGTTCTAAACCATCTCAATGATAATGAACTGTGTACATTCATAAATACCCTAATAATTTTGGATTTGAATAATTATCAGCTAAATTCAAAATTAACAGTTAGTTATACACATAACTGAGCATATTTCTGTTTGAATGCAAGTTGGTTCCTCCCTCTAGGCTGTAGCCTTGGAATCAATGAAACAAACCGTTGCAACATTTGTATGGAGTTAATAACTATTTTCTCTTGGTTCTGGTATCTTCCTTTTGAATCTTTTTTGCACCTTCACCAATGCCTCTATATCATTTTTATAAGATGGAGATCAGACCAAGTCTAGTGTAACCAGCATTCTATACAAGGTTAGCATAACTTCTCCACTGTTCAATTCTATCCCTCTAGAAATGAACCCAGTGCTTGGTTTGCTTTTTTAGTGATTTGTGTATCTGTACCTCTAGATCGCTTTGCTCCTCTATTCTGTAAGGGGATAAAATACGGTCACTAAAGTGGAAATAGACAGACAGATGGTCACTAATGTGGATACTGAAGGTAGTGAATTGATCTGACACATGGTCCAGATTGTAGGGCTTATCAGTATTAGGAGGTCCTGAGGAATCAGGAGTTCCTCTACCTTACGGTAGGGATTGCAATATATCGTAAATTGACCGATTGTATGTAAAATTCTCTTATGTATATAAAGCATGTTTATACACTCGCTTACAATGGGTTTTAAGAAGGGGAAGCAGCAAAGCTTGATGGTTAATGAACCATCCGTTGTGTTAACCCTAGTACAGACATTCAGTACTGAATAACACATCCATCAAGGACAGGAGGGAATCAACAGTCTATTATAGAAACATCTGAAGGGATGTTTGGGAACAAGATAGCAAACCTTGGGAAATAAGGTTAATTCACACGTCATGAGGAACTGAGTCAAAGTTGACACCACTGAACAACACAGTCCGGAAGCGTGACATGTGATGGGGGATGGACAGGTGGAGGGAACCATTCAGAGCCAGTCTGATGTAACTTCGCTGATAGTAGTAGGCCAATCGATGGTTTTGTAGGAGGGTCGCACACCTCGGAAATTGTATAACTGTAGATGAAAAATCTTTATTCTTTGAAGGTTCATCCGTAAACACTTCCCCTGCATGCTTGAATAAAAAACGGTTGAACCGAGGTTTCATTTGAGTGATTCCGTGGTCGTAATACGGGTGGGTGTCGATTCCTTATATCAGGGAGTCCACCTTGAAGAGAAGTCTTTTTACCCCAACAACTCCATTTAGACTCTTATTTTCCAAGCAGTGTGTGCCTTCCTTATTCTGTCTACCAAAATGCTTCACCTCTCACTTATCTATATTGAAATTAATTTGCTCATTACACACTGATTCTGCAAGTTTATTAATATCTTCCTGTATTTTGTTTCATTATTCCTCTGTATTAACTACATCTCCCAATTTGGTGTCATCCGCAAATTTTGAAATTGTACTTCTGATTCCCGAGTCCAAATCATTACTGTAAATTGTGAACAATGGTGGTCCCAACAGCGATCCCTGTGGAACACCACTTCCCACCTACTGCCAGTCTCGAGTAGCTGCCCTTAACCCCTCGTCTCTGTTTTATAGCCAGCTTGGTATCCATTCTGCTACCTGTCCCCATGTACAGGTTGTAGGGAAAGCTGGATTCTGCGAGTGCTAAGCTGCTAAACTGTTGGTGTCTCAGCTGAAACATCTAGAAACCTGCAGGTTGTTCACACAGGCGTAAGCTACTGGCAGAGCACATTGTTAGAGACATTCTGAACACTGAAAACATGACTGTGTAATCACTTTCGTCTAAACTTTGTAATTAAAAAAAGTCCTCATTTATGATTTAAACTTATTTCCAGCAGTTACTGAAATTTCTTGTGCATAGACTTGACGCACAGAGAGTGCATCAAATGTCCAATATATTTGAGCAGTGTCATGGAATATTATATATCCTCTATGGTACTGCTCACAGTGAGTTGGAGGATATGCTGTTGTGAAGGGTGAGGTGGGCGATAAGTTATGGTGTGGAAATAGGGAAGAGGTGCATATCTCCATTGAAAGAATTTGGAAAGCAGTTTATAAGAGACCTCCGCAGAGAAAGCGCAGTGTTTTTTGTTGGTTCCTGGAAAAATATGAGTAACCAAAAAGGAAATTCACTAACTGGCAAAATGCTTGGTGACAGTGTAGCATGGGCAACGAGTGGTCAGGAGTTTGGGTGCAGATCCACACTACTACCAGAGTCATGCGGCAGTAAATCTTTCAGCTGACCTTTTTGTCCTGTGCACAACCTTAATTTGAATATTTTGTTTGCAACTTATATTGGAATGAAGTCAGGCACAATTCCCTGATATTCTCGTGAGGAATGAACTGTGCCCATATAAAATGAGTGATGAAAGGGTGGCATGCTCTACACTGTCCAGGAAGTGCGTTCTTAAAGCTGTATTGCTGGATTTTTCATTGCTGCCGAAACATCTTTGCAGCAGCAATGGTGCTCTGTTTCATGCCCTCAAACTGAGGCAGGTTAAATCTTTCTTTAAAATGGGCACAATGAATGCAATATATTTGAACAATAGGAACTAAAGGATAAAATCCAAAACAAAGCTTCCTTTTATTTTGCTCTAGCAATGTGAATAACTCTGACAAAGAGGTGCAATAAAATAGCAGTGAATTAAGTTCTGCCCAGCAAGACAAACAAAATATACTCACTTGCTATAAACGAAAGCTTGTGCTCACATCAATTATTATTATTGGCCTAACTCGCTATTTGTATTTCTGCATACAAAATGCCTATTTAGACATGGTCAACATGAGAAGAATATACAGAGACAGCAGAATACCCTGCAAACACATAATGTATACAATAGAAATATTTTTTTACAAAGGGCCAATATTCAGTGGAAGCTGAAATATTAGCACATGTAAAGATTTGGTCATATTTATCTCATGCTGTTCATTAGTTGATGTGCTTCTTGCATTTTTGGAGAAATTTGGTGCTTATTTGCGAAGGAGAAACTCCACCCTCTTTAAAAAAAAAAAATGAGGTGGGTAAATTTCAATGATTTCCTCAGGACAAGCATGCTCTGAGCCACATACTGCAGCACTAGGGACAAATTCAACTTACTTCATTCTGAGAATGTAATGGGTTCTTCGAACAATGCAAGCTAGAAAAACTGACCTCAGCTGTGGCCAGACTACACTTTATAGGTTTGCTGAATAATTTTTCACACAAATTTTGCCAATAAAAAAAAAAGTACAATAAAACTACAATTATCAACCATAATGGATGGATCTCTTCCCTTCACTCCATGGATAATGGAAATTGAGAGATAAATTGAGATTACCGAGCAGCACATGCTTGTACTTACAAGTTCAGCTGATGCTGGAAAAGTTGATGCATCAGTTGATCTGCTCGCCCAAACCTCCACTGTAAACCACCAGCCCCAAAACAGCCAGCCAAAAATGCTTCCCTTGCACCAACCACAGGTTCCCCCTTCTACAGTGGTAGGCACAAAAGGCTGCAGGCACTCATCTCAAACAACTCTAACCATCACCTCAGCTAACTTTGGCAATGTTTTTCCACAGGGAGTGATTGTGGCAGTGGCCATTGAATTATTTATGGGGAAATTGGATGAATATTTGAAGCAAAGGAAATTACAGAGCTGTGGGGAGGAGATGGTTTAGTTTGGGATTGTTCTCGCTAACAGTTGGCACAGACACAATGGGCCTAATGACCTCCTTTTGCGCTGTAAACTTCTTTGGTTCTAAAAACAATAGAGAGCCTGTCTGTTGAAGTGTGCTCCTGTGCAGGTGAATGGAAACCATGTTGAATGTAATATCAGCTGGTTACTGTACTATTTAACACATGCTCCAGTCATCTACACAAAAGCATGTTTAAGTAAGCAGGCTCTTCACTGATTTTGAAGTCAGCAGCTCGAGGTTAATTACTTTAGCACGGACCTCTATAATTGGGGACCTATGTTTGCTGGCAAGGGAAAATTTCTGATCAGCTGCCCGGCGTTTGGCAGTAAGAAATGTAGGCGGTTGCGCAGAGGTGCCCTAAGCCAGTTGATCAATTGTTCCAGCACCGGCTGATCTTGCCAGTAGCAGCTCAGCAATGGAGTGAAGGGTAAAACATACCAACAAGACTGGGTCCTATTAGTCTCCCATTATCCTTACTCCTCCAAAAAACTCTAACAAAATTATATAATGAGTGTGGATAATTTAAATGTGAGAGAAATTTCTGCATGACTGTAGAATGCAAGCAGATAACAATGTATTCTGTCTAGAAGAAGCAATGGTATCCTCTGCTGGTTATAAAAACAATGCAATGGTACAAACTCGATTTTGCCATAACACAGCAGTATATGACTGAAAACAATTTGGTAAAGGGTTTTAACTTAATATATTTATGTAATGGATAAAATTCCTGTTTAAATTCATTGCATACTACACAAGGTACATGAGCATTATTTTGAAATTAATGGTGCATTACACAGAACCATCAGCATTCAAGTGGAACACAGACATTCTTTGAGATAACATGAACAAAACAATATGCCTTCACACTACATCCAATATGCTTTTCCACTGAAACAACAGGATTATGTTCTGGTCCACAAATCTGGAAAGAGCCTTGGGAAAGTATGGCAAAGTAATCATGTTCAAAACACAGAGGTAATTGTACAATTTTTATTCTTCTTCTAAGGACCCACGCCTTGTGAAACCTGCCCATAATAAATGAGTGAAATGGAAAACTCAAAACAAATCAGTAAATAAGATTTGATCAAAATCGCAACTCGTTTTACAAATTTGTTTGAATATGCACAATTTCTAGACTCATCTTAACCCTTGGGTATCGACAGATTCAGCAAAATTCCAGCGTATCCTGAACAACTGGCTTTATTTGTTTTCTCCTCCCATGCAGTCATGGTGAAAATAACACAAGCTATGCCGCGAGGGTCTATGGAGCGTCCTCCTCCGTTTTGGATGCCCCCCAAACGTTCGTCAACATCCTCTGCCTGCTCCACAACGACATGCAGGCCGTGATCCTTACCAATGGATCCATTACAGACCCAATCCATGTCCGGACCAGGATCAAACAGGGCTGCATCATCGCTCCAACCCTTTTCTCAATCTTCCTCGCTGCCATGCTCCACCTCACAGTCAACAAGGTTCCCGCTGGAGTGGAACTAAACTACAGAACCAGTGGGAACCTGTTCAACCTTCGCCGTCTCCAGGCCAGGTCTAAGACCACTCCAACCTCTGTCGTCAAGCTGCAGGACACGGACAACGCCTGCGTCTGCACACATACACAGGCTGAACTCCAGGACATAGACGACGTATTTACTGAAGCGTACGAAAGCATGAACCTCACGCTAAACATCCATAAGACTAAGGTCCTCCACCAGCCTGTCCTCGCCGCACACCCATTGCCCCCCAGTCTTCAAGATCCACGGCGCGGCCCTGGACAACATGGACCACTTCCCATATCTCGGGAGCCTCCTATCAACAAGAGCAGGCATCGACGACAAGATCCAACACCGCTTCCAGTGTGCCAGTGCAACCTTCGGCCACCTGAGGAAAAGAGTGTTTGAAGACCAGGCCCTCAAAACTGCCACCAAGCTCATGGTCTACAGGGCTGTAGTAATACCTGCCCTCCTGTATGGCTCAGAGACATGGACCATGTACAGTGGACACCTCAAGTTACTGGAGAAATATCACCAACGATGTATTCCGCAAGATCCTACAAATCCCCTGGGAGGACAGGAGCACCAACATCAGTGTCCTCATTCAGGCTAACATCCTCAGCATTAAAGCACTGACCACACTCGATCAGCTCCGCTGGGCAAGCCACATAGTCTGCATGCCAGACACGAGACTCCCAAAGCAAGAGCTCTACTCGGAGCTCCTTCACGGCAAACAAGCCAAAGGTGGGCAGCGTAAACTCTACAAGGACACCCTCAAAGCCTCTCTGATAAAGTGCAACATCCACACTGACACCTGGGAGTCCCTGGCCAAAGACCACCCTAAGTGGAGGAAGTACATCCGAGAGGGCGCTGAGCACCTCGTGTTTCAACGCCGAGAGCATGCAGAAATCAAGCACAGACAGCGGAAAGAGCATGCAGCAAATCAGTCCCACCCACCCCTTCCCTCAACGACTATCTGTCCCACCTGTGACAGAGTCTGTGGCTCTCGTATTGCACTGTTCAGCCACCAACGAACTCACATCAGGAATGGGAGACGTGGCTTCAGTTAGCCGAGATCAATATAAGTTAGTCCCTCTTCCTCGAGTCCGAGGGACTGCCTATGAATGAATGAATGAATGAATGCAGTCTTCGGCCGCCTGAGGAAAAGTGTGTTCGAAGACCAGGCCCTCAAATCTGCCACCAAGCTCATGGCCTACAGGGCCATAGTAATACCCGCCCTCCTGTATGGCTCAGAGACATGGACCATGTACAGTAGACACCTCAAGTCGCTGGAGAAATACCACCAATGGTGCCTCCGCAAGATCCTACAAATCCCCTGGGAGGACAGACGCACCAACATTAGCGTCATCGACCAAGCCACATCCCCAGCATCGAAGCACTGACCACACTTGATCAGCTCTACTGGGCAGGCCACATTGTCCGCATGCCAGACAAAAGACTCCAAAAGCAAGCACTTTACTCAGAACTCCTTCACAGCAAACGAGCCAAAGGTTGGCAGAGGAAACGTTACAAGGACACCCTCAAAGCCTCCCTGATAAAGTGCAACATCCCCACTGACACCTGGGAGTCCCTGGCCAAAGACCACCCTAAGTGGAGGAAATGCATCTGGGAGGGCGCTGAGCACCTCGAGTCTCATCGCCGAGAGCATGCAGAAACCAAGCACGGGCAGCGGAAAGAATGTGCGGCTAATCTGTCCCACCCTCCTTCACCCTCAACGACTACCTGTCCCACCTGTAACAGAAACTGTGGCTCTTGTATTGGACTGTATAGCCACCTAAGGACTAATTTTAAGAGTGGAAGCAAGTCTTCCTCGATTCGGAGGGACTGCCTATGGTGATGATGATGATGATAATGAACACAAGCTATTCAAATAACCACTTTATTGTTGTAATATTAATCTTGTGCAACTAAAATATATGCATTTTATTTTCAGCTAGTTCTGTTTAGTACTTTGATTTTGCTCAACCTGTAATTCTTACTCCCCCCACCCTGCCCTTTCTACATTTTAAATCTGACCATTGTTTAGGGCAGCATAGTGCTTATGTTACTGGACTAGTAATCCAGAGGCCTGGGCTAATAATCCAGGGATGTGTGTTCAAATTCCACCAGGTCAGCTGTGGAATTTAAATACAGTTAATTAAATAAATCTGGAATAAAAAGCTAGTGTCAGTAATGGTGACCATGAAACTACCAGATTATCGTAAAAACCCATCTGGTTCACTAATGTCCTTTAGGGAAGGAAATTTGCCATCCTTACCTGGTCTGACCTATATGTGACTCCAGACCCACAACAATGTGGTTGATTCTTAACTGCCCTCTAAAATGACCTAGCAAGCCACTCTGTAGTAACAAACCACTACAAGAAACAAGAATAAAACCGAACAGACCACCCAGCATCAACCTCTGCACCAGCTTCAGATACGACAACAGCACACCCAGCCCAGTCAACCCTGCAAAGTCCTCCTCACTAACATCTGGGGATCTGTGCCAAAATTGGAAGAGCTGTCCACAGACTAGTTAAGCAACAGCCTGGCATAGTCATACCTTTCAGCCAATGACCCAGACCCCTGGGCAAGGAAACCTCCTACTGATTACCACCTACTGCTCTCAGTTGATGAATCAGTATTCCTCCATGTTGAACATCACTTGAAAGAAGCACCGAGGGTGGCAAGGACACAGTATGTACTCTGGGTGGGGGACTTCAATGTCCATCACCAAGAGCGGCACGGTACCACCACTACAAACAAAACTGGCTGAGTCCTGAAGGATATGGCTGCCAGACTGGGCCTGCGGCAAGTGGTGAGAGAACCAACACTAGGGGAAAAACCTTCTTGACTACGTCCTCACCAATCTACCTGTTGGAGACATCTGTCCATGACAGTATTGGTAGCAGTGAGCACTGCACACTCATTGTGGAGACGAAGTCCTGTCTTCACACTGAGGACACCCTCCATCGTGTTGTGTGGCACTACCACCGTGCTAAATTGGATAGATTCCAAACAGATCCAGCAGCTTAAAACTGGGCATCCATGAGACACTGCGGGCCATCTGCAGCAGCAGAATTGTATTCCACCACAATCTGTAATCTCATGGCGTGGCATATCTCTCAATCTACCATTACCAACCCTGGTTCAATAAGGAGTGTAGAAAAGCATGCCAGGAACAGCACCAGGTATAACTAAAAATGAGGTGCCAACCTGGGGAAGCTGCAATACAGGACTACATGTAAGTTAAACAACAGAAGCAGCATGCTTTAGACAGAGCTAAGCAATCCCACAACCAACGGATCAGATCAAAGCTCTGGAGGCCTGCCACATCCAGTCGTGAATGGGGATGGACCATTAAACGATTTAGGGGAGGAGGCGGCTCCATGAACATCCCCATCCTCAATGATGGTGGAGCTCAGCACGTGAGTGCAAAAGTCAAAGCTGAAGCGTGTGCAACCATCTTCAGCCAGAAATGCCGAGTGGATGATCCATCTTAGCCTCCTTCTGAGGTTCCTACCATCACAGAAGTCAGTCTTCAGCCAATTCGATTCACTCCACACGATATTCAGAAACGGCTGAGCGCACTGAATACACAAAGGTTATGAGCCCCGACAATATCCCAGCTGTCGTGCTGAAGACTTGTCCTCAAGAACTAGCCACGCCTCTTGCCAAGCTGTTCCAATACAGCTACAAAACTGGCATCTACCGACAATGTGGAAAACTGCCCAGGTATGTCCAGTCCACAAAAAACAGGACAAATCCAATCCAGCCAATAACCGCCCCATCAGTTTACTCTCAATCATCAGCAAAGTGATGGGAAGGTGTTGTCGACAGTGGTGTCAAGCAGCACTTACTCACCAATAACCTACTCACTGATACTCAGTTTGGGATCTGCCAGGACCATTCGGCTCCAGACCTCATTACAGCCTTGGTGCAAACATAGGCAAAAGGGCTGAATTCCAGAGGTGAGGGGAGAGTGACTGTCCTTGACATCAAAGCAGCATTTGACCAAGTGTGGCATCAAGGAGCCCTAGCAAAATTGAAGTCAATGGAATCAGGGTAAAGACTCTCCACCGGCTGGAGTCATACCTCGCACAAAGGAATAGTTGTGCTTGTTGGAGGTCAATCATCTCAGCCCTAGGACATCGCTGCAGGAGTTCCTAGGTCCAACCATCTTCAGCTGCTTCATCAATGACCTTCCCTCTATCATAAGGTCAGATGGGGATGTTCATAATGATTGCACAGTGTTCAGCTCCTTTCACACTTCCTTAGATAATGAAGCAGTCCATGCTCATATGCAGCAAGACCTGGATGACATTCAGGATTGGGTTGATAAGTGGCAAGTAACATTCGAGCCACACAAGTGCCAGGCAATGACCATCTCCAACAAGTGAGAGTCTAACCACCGCCCCATGATATTCAGTGGCATTACCATCACTGAATACCAGATCTTCAACATTCTGGGGGGGGGGGGGTCACCATTGACCAAAAACTTAATTGGACCAGCCACACAAATAGTCTGGCTACAAAAGGCTGGGTATTCTATGGCGAGTGTCGCACCTCCTGACTCCGCAAAGCCTTTCCACCATCTACAAAGCACAAGTCAAGAGTATGGTGGAATACTCTCCACTTGCCTGAATGAGTGCAGCTCCAACACTCAAGAAATTCAACACCATCCAGGACAAAGCAGGCCGCTTGATTGGCAACCCATCCACTGCCTTCAACATTCACTCCCTCCACCACCGGTGAACCATGGCTGCAGTGTCTACCATCTACAAGATGCACTGCAGCAACTCACCATGGCTTCTTCGGCAGCACATCCCAAACCCGCGACCGCTAACACCTAGAAGAACAAGGGCAGCAGGCGCATGGGAACACCATCACCTGTAAGTTCCCCTCCAAGCTACACACCAACCTGACTTGGAAATATATCACTGTTCCTTCATTGTCGCTGGGTCAATGTCCTGGAACTTCCTCCCTAACAGCACTGTGGGAGTACCTTCACCACAAGGACTGCAGCAGTTCAAGGCGGCGGCTCACCACCACTTTCCCAAGGGCAATTAGACATGGGCAATAAATGCTGATTTTGCCAGTGATGCCCACATCCCAGGAACAAAAAAAAAAAAAAACTGTGAGGGTATACACATCAGGAAAGGAAGAACAAGTTGGGTCTCTTTTCTCTTGAAAAAGGCAGCTGAGGGGTGACCGAATAGAGGTCTTTAAAATTTTGAAAGGTTTTGATAGAGTGGATACAGAGAGAACGTTTCCACTTGTGGGGAAGAGGATAACTAGAGGCCATCAATATAAGATAGTCACCAAGAAAAACAAAAGTGAATTCAGAAGAACACGCTACCACAGGGAGTGGTTGAAGCGAATAGTATAGATGCATTTAAGGGGAGGCTAGACAAGCATATGAGGGAGAAGGGAATAGAAAGTTAAGCTGATAGATTTAGAAGAGGAAAGATGGCAGGAGGCTTGAGTGGAGTATAAACGCCTGTTTCTGTGCAGTATTTGCTATGTAATCCTATTTAGGCTTGCCAGTAAAGTTGAAGCCCATGGAATAAAAAGGAAAGTGCCAACATGGATATGAAATTGGCTAAGTGACAGGAAACAGAGTAGTGGTGAACAGATGTTTTTCAGATTGGAGGAAGGACCTGGGTGTACAGGGCAAAATTTCAAAATTTGCAGATAACTTGGAAGTATAATGAACAGTGTGGAGGATAGTGATAGACTTCAAGAAGACTGAGAAAAGCTGGTGGAATGGACGGGCACGTGGCAGATGAAATTTAATGCAGAAAAGTGTGAAGTGATATATTTTGGTAGGAAGAATGAGGAGAGGCAATACAAACCAAAGTGAACAATTCTAAAGGTGGTGCATAAACAGAGAGGCCTGGGGGTATATGTGCACAAATCTTTGAAAGTGGCAGGGCAGGTTGAGAAAGCCGCTAAAAAAGCTTACGGGATCCTGGGCTTCATAAATAGAGGCATAGAGTACAAAAGCAAGGAAGTTATTATAAATCTTTATAAAACACTGGTCGGCATCAACTGGAGTATTGTGTCCAATTCTGGGCACCACACTTTAGGAAGGATGTGAAGGCCTTAGAGAGAGTGCAGAAAAAATTGACAAGAATGGTTCCAGAGATGAGGAACTTCAGTTACGTGGATAGACTGGAGAAGCTGGGGTTGTTCTCCTTAGAGCAGAGAAGGTCGAGAGGAAATCTGATAGGTGTTCAAAATCACGAGGGGTCCAGACAGAGTAGATAGAGAGAAACTGTTCCCATTGGAGGAAGGGTCAAGAACCAGAGGAGACAGCCTTAAGGTGATTGGCTGAAGAACCAAAGGTGACATGAGGAAAACCTTTTTTGCACAACGAGTGGTTAGGATCTGTAATGCACTTCCTGAAAGGGTGGTGGAGGCAGATTCAATCGTGGCTTTCAAAAGGGAATTGTATAAGTATCTAAAGGAAAAAATATGCAGGCCTTGGGGGAAAGGGGGGGAAAGTGAGACAAGTTGAAGTGCTCTTACAGAGAGCCGGCATGGGCTCGATGAGCCGAATGGCCTCCTACTGCGCTGTAACTATTCTATGATTCGACCACTTATTGGGCTCAATAGTCCCTGATGCCATTTTTTGGCATATTGCAAGAGTTATCTCAGTTTTCTTTGGCCCTGACAATTCCAAAAAAATAACTTGCAAGTTTCCTCGTTCTAATTTTTGAAATTGACGCCGCGCAGCCTGTCCTTTAGCTTCAGGGAGTTAAGCCTAACATCTGCGCTGAAAAATGATGCGCCCCCCCTCCTCCCCTGCCTTCTATGCATGCACAGGAAAAAAAAATGCAATTTTTTACATGATTGCTATGGGCGCTCATGCTCAGTACAGCTCCCGGTCTGCAATCGGCCATTTTTAAAGAGCCAGTTGTGAGAACTTTTATTCTCAGTGAAAAAAATCAGAGCTGCAATACAATATGCAACGCAGCTCAAGGACCAAGAATTTCTCTCAAGGATGAAGTGGAGGTACTAGTTACTGTAATTGAGGCCAGATGGCACGAGCTGGACACCAGCAGAGATCATGTAAAAGTTTCACCAAAAGAAA
Organism: Pristiophorus japonicus; assembly: GCF_044704955.1. NCBI lineage: Eukaryota > Metazoa > Chordata > Chondrichthyes > Pristiophoridae > Pristiophorus > Pristiophorus japonicus. Next base: position 53,620,302 of record NC_091985.1, read on the forward strand.
CGAAGAAACGCTGGAACCAACTTGCAGAAGATTACTGTGCAATGGTGACCACCCCGAAGGATAGACAGAAAAGAAAAGGAGGTGGGGTAGCATTGCTGGTTAAAGAAGAGATTTACGCAATAGTAAGGAAGGACATTAGCTTGGATGATGTGGAATCTGTATGGGTAGAGCTGCGGAACACCAAAGGGCAGAAAATGCCAGTGGGAGTTGTGTACAGACCACCAAACAGTGGTAATGAGGTTCGGGATGGCATCAAACAGGAAATTACGGATGCATGCAATAAAGGTACAGCAGTTATCATGGGTGACTTTAATCTACATATACATTGGGCTAACCAAACTGGTAGCAATACGGTGGAGGAGGATTTCCTGGAATGTATAAGGGATGGTTTTCTAGACCAATATGTCGAGAAACCAACTAGAGGGCTGGCCATCCTAGACCTGGTCTTGTGTAATGAGAGAGGATTAATTGGCAATCTTGTTGTGCGAGGCCCCTTGGGGAAGAGTGACCATAACATGGCAGAATTTTTCATTAAGATGGAGAGTGACACAGTTAATTTGGAGTCTAGGGTCCTCAACTTAAAGAAAGGTAACTTCGATGGTATGAGACGTGAATTGGCTAGGATAGACTGGCGAATGATACTTAAAGGATTGACGGTGGATAAGCAATGGCAGACATTTAAAGGTCACATGGATGAACTTCAACAATTGTACATCCCTGTCTGACGTAAAAATAAAACGGGGAAGGTGGCTCAACTGTGGCTAACAAGGGAAATTAGGGATAGTGTTAAATCTAAGGAAGATGCATATAAATTGGCCAGAAAAAGCAGCAAACCTAAGGACTGGGAGAAATTTAGAATTCAGCAGAGGAGGACTAAGGGTTTAATTAGGATGGGGAAAATAAGAGTATGAGAGGAAGCTTGCAGGGAACATAAAAACTGACTGCAAAAGCTTGATAGATATGTGAAGAGAAAACGATTAGTGAAGACAAATGTAGGTTCCTTGCAGTCAGAATCAGGTGAATTTATAATGGGGAACAAAGAAATCGCAGACCAATTGAACAAATACTTTGGTTCTGTCTTCACTAAGGAAGACACAAATAACCTTCCGGAAATACGAGGGGACCGAAGGTCTAGCGAGAAGGAGGAACTGAAGGAAATCCTTATTAGTCAGGAAATTGTGTTAGGGAAATTGATGGGATTGAATGCCGATAAATGCCCAGGACTTGATAGTCTGCATCCCAGAGTACTTAAGGAAGTGGCCCTAGAAATAGTGGATGGTGGTCATTTTCCAACATTCTATAGATTCTGGATCAGTTCCTATGGATTGGTGGGTAGCTAATGTAACGCCACTTTTTGAAAAAGGAGAGAAAACAGGGAATTATAGACCGGTTAGCCTGACATCGGTAGTGGGGAAAATGTTGGAATCAATTATTAAAGACGTAATAGCAGCGCATTTGGTAAGCAGTGACAGGATCGGTCCAAGTCAGCATGGATTTATGAAAGGGAAATCATGCTTGACAAATCTTCTAGAATTTTTTGAGGATGTAACTAGTCGAGTGGACAAGGGAGAACCAGTGGATGTGGTGTATTTGGACTTTCAAAAGGCTTTTGACAAGGTCCCACACAAGAGATTAGTGTGCAAAATTAAAGCTCATGGTATTGGGGGTAATGTAATGTTGGCAGACAGGAAGCAAAGAGTAGGAATAAACGGGTCCTTTTCAGAATGGCAGGCAGTGACTAGTGGGGTACCGCAAGGTTCAGTGCTGGGACCCCCGCTATTTTCAATATACATTAATGATTTGGACAAAGTTTGCAGATGACACTAAGCTGGGTGGCAGTGTAAGCTGTGAGGAGGATGCGAAGAGATTGCAGGGTGACTTGGACAGGTTAGGTGAGTGGGCAAATGCATGGCAGATGCAGTATAATGTAGATAAATGGTAGGTTATCCAGTTTGGTGGTAAAAACAGGGAGGCAGAATATTATCTGAATGATGACATTAGGAAAAGGGGAGGTGCAATGGGTGTCATGGTACATCAGTCATTGAAAGTTAGCATGCAGGTACAGCAGGCGGTGAAGAAGGCAAATGGCATGTTGCCCTTCATAGCGAGAGGATTTGAGTATGGGAGCAGGGAGATCTTACTGCAGTTGTACAGGGCCTTGGTGAGGCCACACCTTGAATATTGTGTATAGTTTTGGTCTAATCTGAGGAAGGACATTCTTGCTATTGAGGGAGTGCAGCAAAGGTTCACCAGACTGATTCCCGGGATGGCAGGACTGACATATGAAGAAAGACTGGATCGACTAGGCTTATATTCACTGGAATTTAGAAAAATGAGAGGCGATCTGATGGAAACATGTAAAATTCTGATGGGATTGGACAGGTTAGATGCAGGAAGAATGTTCCCGATGTTGGGGAAGTCCAGAACCAGGGGTCACAGTCTAAGGTGTAAGCCATTTAGGACCGAGATGAGAGAAACTTCTTCACTCAAGAGAATTGTGAACCTGTGCAATTCTCTACCACAGAAAGTTGTTGAGGTCAGTTCATTAGATATATTCAAAAGGGTGTGGCCCTTACGGCTACAGGGGTCAAGGGATTTGGAGAGAAAGTAGGAATGGGGTACTGAGGTTGCAGGAGCATATTGCATGGCGGTGCAGGCCCGAATGGCCTACTCCCGCGCCGTTGTCTTCTTCCGTTGTCTTCTTCCGTTGTCTTCCTCCCTCCCTCCCTCCCTCCCTTCCTTCCTCGCTCTCTCTCCTCCCCCCCTCCCCCTCCCCGCCACCCCTCATTGTCAGAAAGACAGACACTGACAGAGAGTGAGAGAGACACAGACAGACAGAGAGATAGAGACACTGACAGAGACACACTGGGGGGGGGGGGGGGGGGGGGGAGGGCCGTCCCAGCACGCTGTTGGAGGACTCCCGGTGCTGCAGTCAGTAAGTAGAAAATGTTTTATTTATTGATTTTTTTAAAATATTATTTTTTATTAATTTTTTTGGATTGATTTATTGGTTGATTTATTGATGTATTTATCATTTTTTATTGATGATGGCTCTTTTTGTAAAACTGAAGTGTTTAATGTTTGTAAACTTCCCTTTAAACCCCCCTCCCCCCATTCCCTACGCCTGATTTGCAACCTACGCCTGATTTTCTAAGTGTAGACAAGGTTTTTCTGAGCGTTCAAAAATCTACACTTACTCCATTCTAAGTTAGTTTGGAGTAAGTTTTCACTGCCTAAACTTTCAAAACGGGCGTAAGTGGCCAGACACGTCCCCTTAAAAAAAAAATCTGTTCCAAACTGAAACTGTTCTAACTGACTAGAACTGGAGCAAACTAAATGCCGAGAATTGCAATTTCTAAGATACTCCATTCTAAACCAGTTGCTCCAAAAAAACAGGAGCAACTCAGGCCGAAACTTGGCCCCATAGTTTCTATGTCTGGAGGCCAGTGCAAAAAGTGGCAGGACCTTGGTCAAGTAGTGTAAGTAATATTTTCATTTATTCACTGGAATTTCAGTTGTAAATGTGACCATTTATATATGTCCCACCTAGCAGAAAGACACCCTTTCTAAAAAGTTATATTTTCATCTTTGCAGAGGAAGGTGGCACACAACAAAAGGGAAAGAACTCAAACAGGAGGAGGCCCGGCAAATCTGCACCCACTGACACCCTTGGAAGACAGGGTTGCTGCTCTGATGGGTCCTGCCTGGAGAAAAGCAACCACCACTGCACAAACTGGGCCTACACTCGAGGGAGAGGGTAAGTCCTGCAAATTCCACAGTCTGGCTTTGCTAAATGTCAAGTACTGTGTAGGTTAGCCATGCTTTGGTTCATGGCGATGTCTCCATCAGCTACACTTCAGTTGATGCAATGTTCTATCATTGAGCATGGTCCTTCAAATGAGCCTGCTACCTGCGCTGTGTGAGCCTAATCATGCTACCCTGCCCCCTCCTCTGCTGCCAACCATTTGTCTGTTCTGTTATATTTTTGAGAACCTGAGGCCAACCCTGACGAGGCTGAAGCCGATGCAGATGATTATTCAGACGCGGTCGAGCCTGAAGAGAACATCTTCCAATCCCACCTTCCAGACCAAGAGCATGGGTGGGGGGGGGGCAGAGGCGATGGATGAAGCCCTCACTGTTGTACTCACTCTGGAGGAGGTGCAAGTGCTGTCCATTGAGCTGCCAGGCTTTTTCCTGAGTGGTATGAGTGTTGGGACATTCCATGGTTTCTCACATTCCAAGGCTGGAGATTCCAATGGCGTGCAGCAAGGTACACCCACCGTCCAAGGCTGCAGGTGCCAGTGGGATGCAGCGAGCCACACCCACGATGATGAGTGGAAGAGAGCTCGACAGTGCTCTCCTGAGGTGCAGGATCTAACAGATGTGGTTCAGATGATGACAATGACTGCAGAGAGAACTGACCTTACAAAATCACCCCTTGACATCATCAGTGGGATGGGTGATGAGGTATGGGGACTGTCGGGAGAAGTAACAACACTCTCGAGAAATGGGAACACTGTTGGTGCACATGAGGGAGGGAATGTCGCAGGTAGTTGAGACACTGTCAGGGCACGAGGGAGGGAATGTCGGAGTTTGCTGCTTCAATAAGGGAACACGCCCAGACCCCACGGCCATTGACAGAATCAACTGCCATTTCCCCACACCAGCCTTTGAAGAGGCCCAAGCCGGGACTTCCCCATTACCGCCTGCCCATGCCCCCCATCAAAAGATGCGCATTACCGGAGATGTTCAAAAGAATAAGCTTGGTACCAGCCTGAGAAACGCTGCATCATCGAATGCGGGCGGGGGCGGAGTCACCAAGACCAAGCGCAGCGGGTAGTCTTAGAATAAGGTGGAGGAGAGTTGGGTGAAGCCTTTCTTTGCTAGTGTTGTTATTATTATTATTGTTGTTACTGTTGTAACTGTTCACAAATTAAAATTGATGATGTCTCCTCCACAGCACCATCATGCAGAAGGCTTGCATGAGGTTTAGGCATTGTCAAAATTTCACCCATAATTAAACTGTAGCTACGCAAGAAGCTCAAAGCAGTAGGACAAGAACTTAAAGCTTCTTTCCTCTCTCTCTCCCCATGGTCGACGCTGTAGTATGGACCACACCCTGGTCTGCGTATGCCCAATGCTTAGAACGGGAAGCTAAGCATTCAATAAAGACATTTGGGGCAATGAAGTCTAATGCAATTCTTTAATTTTTGATTTTTTTCAAAGTACCATCCCACCACCGACCGAACGTCTCCTCACTGGGCTTGAGGGTCAGCCGGCAGAATCGCTCCCTCACCCGGACACAAGGGCTCAGCATCCACCCCCTCCCACCCCAGGTTTCTTTTGGAACTGCTGTATAGTGAAAGGGTTCTCATTCCTTCGGTTTGGCTTCCACCCCACCCCCACCCCGCCAGGCTTCTTTTGATGCTGCTGTATAGTGTGAGACACGAGGTAGAAAAAACCATCACAGCTAAAAAAACAAGGCTACGGGAGTGGATGGAATCCCTGCTGAGGCATTGAAGTATGGCAGAGAGGCACTGCTGGTGCGAATACACTACCTCACTTCTCTCATCTGGAGGGAGGAGACCATGCCGGGAGATCTTAGAGATGCAGTGACCGTGACCATCTTTCAAAAAGGGGACAAGTCTGACCGCGGCAACTACAGAGGAATCTCCCTGCTTTCAACCACTGGGAAAGTCGTCACTAGAGTCCTCCTCAACTGTCTTCTCCCTGTGGCCGACGAGTTCCTGCCGGAGTCACAGTGTGGATTTCGTCCCCTCCGGGGCACAACAGACATGATTACTGCAGCGCGACAGCTGCAGGAAAAATGCAGGGAACAGCGCCAGCCCTTATACATGGCTTTCTTCGACCTTACAAAAGCCTTTGACACCGTCAACCGCGAGGGTCTATGGAGTGTCCTCCTCCATTTCGGATGCCCCCAAAAGTACATCACCATCCTCCGCCTGCTCCATGACGACATGCAGGCCGTGATCCTTACCAACGGATCCAGCACGGAACCAATCCACGTCCGGACTGGGGTCAAGCAGGGCTGCATCATCGCCCCAACCCTCTTCTCAATCTTGCTCGCTGCCATGCTCCACCTCACAGTTGACAAGCTCCCCGCTGGAGTGGAACTAAACTACAGAACCAGTGGGAACCTGTTCAACCTTCGCCGTCTCCAGGCCCGGTCCAAGACCACTCCAACCTCTGTCGTCGAGCTACAGTACGCAGACGAAGCCTGCGTCTGTACACACACAGAGCTGAACTCCAGGACATAGTCGACGTATTTACCGAGGCATATGAAACCATGGGCCTTACGCTAAACATCAGTAAGAAAAAGGTTCTCCCAACAGCCTGTCCTCGCCGCACAACACTGCCCCCCAGACATCAAGATCCACGGCCCTGGACAACATGGACCACTTCCCTTATCTCGGGAGCCTCCTATCAACAACAGCAGGCATTGACAATGAGATCCAACACCGCCTCCAGAGCGCCAGCGCAGCCTTCGGACGCCTGAGGAAAAGTGTTTGAAGACCAGGCCCTCAAAACTGTCATCAAGCTCATGGTCTACAGGGCCGTAGTAATACCTGCCCTCCTGTATGGCTGAGAGACGTGGACCATGTACAGTAGACACCTCAAGTCGCTGGAGAAATACCTTCAGCGATGTTGCCGCCAGATCCTAGAAAGCCCCTGGGAGGACAGACGCACAAACATTAGCGTCCTTGTCCAGGCCAACATCCCCAGCATTGAAGCACTGACCACACTTGATCAGCTCCGCTGGGCAGGCCACATAGTTCGCATGCCAGACACGAGACTCCCAAAGCAAGGGCTCTAGTCAGAACTCCTTCATGGCAAACGAGCCAAAGGTGGGCTGAGGAAATGTTACAAGGACACCCTCAAAGCCTCCCTGATAAAGTGCGACATATCACCACTGACACCTGGGAGTCCCTGGCCAAAGACCGCCCTAAGTGGAGGAAGTGCATCCGGGAGAACGCTGAGCTCCTCGAGTTTCATCGTTGAGAGCATGCAGAAATCAAGCGCAGGCAGCGGAAGGAGTGTGCGGCCTACCCTTCCCCTCAACCACTGTCTGTCTCACTTGTGACAGAGATTATGGTTCTCGCATTGGACTGTACAGCTACCTAAGAACTCATGCCAAGAGTGGAAGCAAGTCTTCCTTGATTCCGAGGGACTGCCTATGATGATGATGATGGGATAAGAACCCTTGCACTTTCAGTTCGGCTTCCACCCACGCCCCACCCCCCCGGGCTTCTTTTGAAGCCAACCCCCGAGTCCAGGCGAGGGAGCGATTCTGCTGGCCGACGCTCCAACCCTCGAGTCCATTGAGGAGACGTTCGGTGGTGGCGCGGAAACTTGGATATTTTAATTTAGACCCAAAAAAGCGGCATGCGCCCAAAAAACGGCGCAGATAACTTGGGAAAATTGAGCCCATATAATTGCACAGACATTTGTCTTTCAAACCTAGCAAGGAGTCTATCTCCATACTTCACCAGAGGACAAAGTCCCTTTAATTTCATTAAACTACAAGTATCTCTGGAAAATTAACACAAGTTACCCCACTTTACCTTTCCTGACTACACTGCGTTTACAAGTTTGGTTATTTAAATCCAAATTAAATACCATCGATCAACACTTTACTGTTCGTATCATTATCACCCAAGAAATCTGAAATTTTGATGGATTCTTTGGAAAATATAAGCCCCCCCCCTCCCCCACACCTCCTAAATGCATTTTAGCCACAGCTCATCAGAAACCTAAAGCTCAAAAGTGCCAACATTTTGGGTAGTTTTGTGATCTGGAACATTGGTATGAAATGACAAACATCTGAAAGCGCTGTGATGTTGCTTCAACGTGGTATTAATTGCACAGCTGACTATGAGCTGCTGACTGCAGCCGTTGATTGATGAAGACTACCATACCAGCACGATGCCTGTGACAAGTCGCAGCTGTCTGAATTGTGAAGGACAGGCAGATGTAAACTTGAGTTCTGTGAAACCAGCAACTTCCTGTGAAAAGGAAGGTTCTAAATAATAAATGCTTGTCCAAAGAACATTGTCTATTGCATCATGTTAAGCATAAAAAATATCTGAAGCAGTCCAAGCTTTTTATTTTCTCCCCTTTCTTGGGTCTCACGAGACCACACACAACATCCTCAGGTTCAGAGCAAACAGGCAACCTGCTCCAAGGGCTCTGCAAATGACACTGTTCAGCTGGCCAATAGGAAGTGTGGGAGAATGGTCTGGAGCAACTGCCTTCCAGTCTTTCCCTCTCCTCTATGCAGGAAAGAGTCTGTCCTTTATTCCACCCCACCCCATCCAAAAAATGAAAACTCCTTTCCTGCCAGTCCAGGCACTGAATCTTAAATTTATTTCATATTGTACCAAATACTGTTAAATACAAAACTATTCTGAAGTTGCTGCAACTGAAAGGGAAAAACAATTAAAGGATTTTTTACGATGAAAAAAAGATTTAAGTCTTTAAGATATCGAAATATTGTGCCAGAATTTCAAATAATCTTGACATTTAAAAAAAAATGGTGCCATACCTTCATGAATAAATGTTCTTTAGTTTGCTTTCATAAATCATATTTGTGAAATAAAGAGGTTAAAACCCAGGTAGGAAGGGATGGGAAAGTATAACTTTTTAGTTCATCATACAAAGGAATTGCAGTGCACAATTATTGAATATTTTCAGACTCAAAGCCACCCACCTTGCAATAGAGGATTTGCTGTCTTGAGCATTTGTCAGTGGATCAAAGTAAACTGTAACTTCTTGATGCCATCCTTGCCCTTCCAGCAGAACTTACTTGAATCCATCCCAGTGAAACCAATGCCTGCTGACTTTCACTGTTTTCACAATGATTATGTAATTCATTTTAAGAGAAAAAAAACTTCTAAAGAACTTCTTTTTGTTGATATTTCTGTAATTGGTTCCATCTTTATGACTTGAACGGGTATAAAAAATTACCTTTACATGTTAATTTATTTTACTTTTCAAATATCATGCTCCGTACAAAGGGTAACATAATTCTGCAATGTAGCAAAAATTGCAGTTCAAACTGAGATGGTATAATCGACAATCTATAAAAAGACCACACTTTAAAAAAAAGGCAATATCTATATTTTTGTATCATTTTTAATTCATCAATCAAAGTGCCTTTATTAAGCAAGAAGTGTTGCCATTTTAAAATAGATTTAAAAAAATTTAAGCATTTACAACAAAGGTAACAATGGAATGGGGACTGCTACAATATGCTGCTGTTAACAAAACTCAAGTTGATGACTAAAGACATTAAAAACGTGCATAAACCAGACCTTCTAATCTCACTAACAAAATAGTTGCAATTTGGAGTCCAATGACGATGTTTGTTTTTAAATTGCATTACTTAACTGCATCCATCAAGAGATGCAATTACTGTATAAGCCTGGATTTAACTTTTAAATGTATACAGTGTAACCCTACACTACAGATTTGGAAAAAATACTTTATTTAACCGAGCTTTAAATTCGAAAGAATAAATTTAACCAACACGTTTTTAACTAAAATGTTTTAAACATTTTGAACTGCAAAACTCAGCATGCTACTTTTTGTCCTTTAAAATCAATCTTGATACATACTCAGGCTTCCTGGAAGCAAAAAGCAACAGAAAACAAATCTGATTACATACTTAATGCACCACCTTCATTCAAATGAATGTGGGCAGAGGACACTCAGTACAAAAATCAATAGCTATCAACTTTTAGCTGGGCTCTGTGGAGCAATGCTGCATTGATCTCCAGCTCTGAGGTCAATGCTCAGCACAAGGCTGAATGTGCCAGTTCATATATTTTCTGATTTTGCAAACTTTCTTCAAGGGTACAACAGAGTCACTGTATACACAGAATAAGAGATCCTGGGACTGATTAGAAAATAATGGATACCCAGCAGTGATTACATAGAGAATAATGTCATTGAGTGGTTCAAATTACATCCTAAACTGTAAAACCAAAGCTCTTGATTTTGAACCATTATCTGAAACCCCGAGAGCAGTCTTGAAATCGCTGCCATGTAGTATGATTTTTATTTTTGTCCTCAGTAAGGGATGTTCATGCTGGTGACTGGGACATTTTTACATCTTGAGTATTCTAGGTCAGTGACAAGTACTCCATTATCAATTATAACATGGGTCAGATGAAGGCCAAAGCTCCCTCTGCTCTGCTTCAATAATGTCCATTAACCCCCAACCTCAGAAGAGCATGCCCATTGCACCAGGATGACATTTTTCATTTTCCACACCAGGCAATGTGATTGACAATTAAATACTAGTTTGTGGAGAATTCCGTGCAGAGTTCAAAGCCAATTTCTCAAACAAATTTCACATAGGTTGGATTTAATCCCAGGTTACGCAGCGTAAGTTAGTATTGTGCGGTAATTTTCCTTTAAAGAAATACTGCAAAGTTCACAGAGCCATTTCTATTGCAACTGACAGATGCCATGTTGGACAGCAAATGTACTTTGTTTAGTTGTTGGGTGATGATGTGCACAATGAAAGATTCATGGTTTTTATATAATCAATGCAAGTCAAGAGTGTTGTTTTCTAATAATCAACTGTGAATTATTGGGACATTTGCTTAGCAATGGGTCCATGTGATTTTTAAGTGCAAAGAGATGCTCTATCTAAATTCTGAGATTATTCCATGGGGTCTTAATTTTTATCATATGTATCTATAATAGATTTTTAATTTTAAGGATGGATTTTACTTGGATTTCAGTGTATTTCTGTGTCAAGGACAGTCATTGCTTGACTGGTACAAAAAGCTTAAAACCAAAAATGAAGCTGCCATCATCGTTTGGTCTACTGCTGGTCTACGGCTACAAAACTAGATCAGTGTGCTCACAATTTAGACTGTGAGCTAAAAGTACAAATTCAACTGAGACTTGATCTTTTCTTCTAGAGAAGGCAATTTAATTTGTATTGGCAGGCTTCTTTTTGAACATGGAGGAAGGAAAGTTGATTCCAAGTTGGTTGCTATTTGTTTTATTTTTAGGAGGTGGGGATATATCGTAAATTACACGTTTTTGGAAGTGAAACTCTTCCCAATAAAAAAGAAATTCTGTATGAGCTATATCATAGGGAGCGGTTTTCAACTTTAATGGCAATGGCATCAGGACCTCAATCAGCTGCACTTTGCGAACAGACACTTAAGCAGAGGTCAGGATTTTAACCCACGGTGAAGGAAGAGAGATATATTTCCATGTCAGGGTGGTGTGCGACTAGGAGGGGAACTTGGATGGTTTTCCCATGCACCTGATGCCCTTGTCCTTCTAGGTGATGAAAGTTGCAGGTTTGAGAGGTGCTGCCGATAAAGCCTTAAGGAGTTGCTGCAGTGCATCTGTAGACAACACACACTATAGCCACAGTATGCCACTGGAGGGTGTTTAGGCTAGTGGATGAGGTGCCAATCAAGAAGTCTGTTTTTTCCCCAGATTCGAACTTCATGAGTGTTGTTGCAGCTGCACCCATCCAGACAAGCGGAGAGTATTCCTTCACACTCCTGACTTATGCCTTGCAGGTGGTGAAGGTGGTTTGGGGAGTCAGAGGTGAGCCACTTGCCACAGAATACCCAGCCTCTCACCTGCTTTAGTAGCCACGGTATTTATGTGGCAGATCCATTTGGGTTTCTGGTCAATGGTGACCCGGGATGCTGATGGTGAGCTTGGTAATTATGCCACTGAATATCAAGTGGAGATGGTTAAATTCTCTTTTGTTGAAGATGCCATTGCCTGGCACTTGTGTGCCATGAACGTTACTTGCCACTTATCAGAACAAACCTGGATGTTGTCTAGGTCTTACTGCAGGTGTGGACTGCATTATTATTTGAGTAATTGTGATTGGAGCTGAACACTGCAATCATCAGTAAACAGCCCCACTTCTGAACGTATAATGGAGGGAGGTCCATTGATCAAGCCATTGATAGTTGAGTCTATCTTCAGTGATGTCTTGGGGCTGGGGTGATTGGCCTCCAACAAGCAGAACCATTTTCCTTTATGCCTCCAGCCACTGGAGAGTTTCCCCCCTGATCCCCATTGACTTCAGTTTTACTAGGACTCCTTGTTGCCACATTTGAATGCTGCCTTGATATCAAGGACAGTCACTCAACCTCGCCTTTGGAATTCAGCTCATGTCCATGCTTGCACCAAACCTGTAATGAGATCGAGAGCAGAGTGGTCTTGGCGGCACTGGTGAGATTCAGTATTTTGAGTACTGAAAACAAGACTAATTGAAGAAAATAGTAGATTACGATTAGAACCCAAACTAAGCATTGTGAGCAGGTTATTGTTGAGTAAGTGCTACTTCATAGCAATGTTGATGATTTATTCAATCTCTTTGCTGATATAAGAACATAAGAAATAGGAACAGGAGTAGGCCATACTGCCCCTCGAGCCTGCTCCGCCATTCAATAAGATCATGGCTGATCTGATCATGGACTCAGCTCCACTTCCCCGCCCGCTCCCCATAACCCCTTATCCCCTTATCGTTTAAGAAACTGTCTATTTCTGTCTTAAATTTATTCAATGTCCCAGCTTCCACAGCTCTCTGAGGCAGCGAATTCCATAGATTTACAACCCTCAGAGAATAAATTTCTCCTCATCTCCGTTTTAAATGGGTGGCCCCTTATTCTAAGATCATGCCCTCTAGTTCGAGTCTCCCCCATCAGTGGAAACATCTTCTCTGCATCCACCTTGTCAAGCCCCCTCACAGAAACATAGAAAATAGGTGCAGGAGTAGGCCATTCGCCCCTACAAGCCTGCACCGCCATTCAATGAGTTCATGGCTGAACATGCAACTTCAGTACCCCATTCTTGCTTTCTCGCCATACTCCTTGATCCCCCCAGTAGTAAGGACTACATCTAACTCCTTTTGAATATATTTAGTGAACTGGCCTCAACAACTTTCTGTGGTAGAGAATTCCACAGGTTCACCACTCTCTGGGTGAAGAAGTTTCTCCTCATCTTGGTCCTAAATGGCTTACCCATAATTTTATACGTTTCGATAAGATCACCTCTCATTCTTCTGGTTGGGATTAAGCCGATAGGCTGGGTTGGATTTGTCCTGCTTTTTGTTCAGACAGATGGTTTACTTAGCTGTGTCTTTTCCACTCCGCCTTACTTAATGAAGCCCAGGAATAACAACATGCCATATTTAGCAGTGATATAATGCCGTGGTATTATGCCTCAGCAGATAGTACAGACAATTTTTATAACTTGATTTGTAGTTTCATCTTTTCCAATTTCAAAACTCAAGAAGCTGACTGCACACATAAAGGAAAATGCTTCTGTTCCAATGCCATATAAAATATTCAAAATTAGAATATAGCCACAGGCAGGGATGTAGAAATTCATTGCTCTGCTTCATTTCTTAGTTTTCCACTACAGAACTGGATTAATTTTCCTGAAAATTACCCAAATAGTTAAAAGACTGATAAGCCACTTGTGAAGTACAAAATGAACATTACTGCAGGCAAATCCTGACTGTGTTACATCAACAGAAACATAACCAATTAAATACTACAGAACAAATTCTCAATGTGAGAAAATGAAGTTCAGTAATAAAATTCTATTTGCTGCTATTAAAATAAGAGAGTGATATTAATACTCTGGTTTCTAAAAGCATGCTCTATGGTAAGAAATACAGTACATGGAAAATATGTGGAAGTGTGTTTCAAGGTAATCACAACCAAGGAGTTCCAATGACCCAGTAAATGTTTCTATCACTAATCATATTTAGCATTTTGTTACATTACTTTAATAGTCCTTGTGCAATACTCATTGCAAACTGCTCCAGGCAGTGACATATTTAACAAACAAGACTGTCCATGCAAAGTTGCATTCCTGATCTGTCCCCAATTGTGTACAAAGCTCAGGGAAGATCTATAAGGCCAGCAACACCAAAGGTACTTTGCCTGATTAGACTGATTGACAGACTTCAAATTGACATACACAACAACAACTTGTACTTATATAGCACCTTTAACAGTGTAAAATGTTCCAAGGCACATCACAGCAGTATAACAAGACAAAAAAATTTGACACCGAGCCACATAAGGAGAAATTAGGGCAGATGACCAAAAACTTGGTCAAAGAGGTAGGTTTTAAGGAGCATCTTAAAGGAGGAAAGCGGGGTAGAGATGCGGAGAGGTTTAAGCAGGGAATTCCAGAGCTTAGGTCCTAGACAACAGAAGACACAGCCAACAATGGTTGAGCGATTAGAATCAGGGATGTTCAAGGGGGCAGAATTAGAGGAGCACAGATATCTCGGGGGATTGTGGGGCTGGAGGAGATTACAGAGATAGGGAAGGGCGAGGCCATGGAGGGATTTGAAAACAAGGATGAGGATTTTGAAATTGAGGCATTGCTTAATCGGGAGCTAAAGTAGGTCACCAAACACAGATATGATGGGTGAACGGGACTTGGTGCAAATTAGGACATGGGCAGCCGAGTTTTGGGTGACCTCAAGTTTATGTGGGAGTGCGTTGGAATAGTGAAGTCAAGAGATAACAAAGGCATGGATGAGGGTTTTAGCAGCGGAAGAGCTGAGGCAAGGGCGGGGACGGGAAAAGTTATGGAGATGGAAATAGGTGGTCTTAGTTATGCCGCGGATATGTAGGCGGAAGCTCATTTCAGAATCAAGTATAACAACAAGGTTGCGAACAGTGTGGTTCAGCCTCAGACTCAGACAGATGCTAGGGAGAGTGATGGAGTCGGTGGCTGGGAACGGAGTTTGTGACGGGGACTAAAAACTATGGTTTTGTTGGGAAGCCAGATGATGGCAAATTTGAGGGAAAGGGGGACAGTACCCTAGGCAAGAGAAACGTTAACAATGTCAGCTAACATGGGAGCCAGAAAGGGAAGATGGGCAGTCAGCAGTTTGGTGGGAATAGGGTCAAAGGAGCGGGAAGTTGGTCCCATGGACAAGATGAGCACGGACAGGTCATGAGGAGAGATCGGAGTGAAACTGGAGAAAGATGTGAGTTCAGGGTAAGGGCAGGGGGGAACCTTAGGGGAAGTTTGGCCCGGTGGGATAAGGGAAGGAAGGGAAGTGGCAGAGGCAGCTGATCGGATGGTCCCAATCTTCGAGACAAAGAAGTCCATGCGCTCTTAACACTTGTCGGAGGTGAGGTTGGAGGAGACACGGTAGAAGGGTTTAAGAAGACGGTTAGCAGTGGAGAATAGAAGCCAAGGTTTATCTTTGCATTCCAGAATGATTCTGAAATAGTGAGTAATTTTGGTAGACGAGAGTAAGACCTGATAATGCTTTAAGTGGTCCAGCCAGATCTGGCGGTGAATGGCTAACTAAGCCAGTTGTTTGGCATATTCAAGTGTGCATCCCTTGGACTTAAGGGAGCAAAGATGAGGGCCGTACCAGGGGGAACGGCCAGGGTGACAAAGTAATTGTTTTAATAGGGACTAGGGCATCAAAGGTGGTGGTGAGGGTGTGGTTGAGCAGATTGGTAGCTGCAGAAATGCTGTGGTGAATGGAGGGCCAAAAGCTGGACAGATGGGATTTCGTAAGTGCCTTTGCAAGAGAGTTGGGAGTTTTATCCAGGGGCGGATACAGATAGAAGTAGGGTTGAGGGGGTGGGGGTGTGGTGGGTGGAAGGGGGATGTGGGTGGAGAGGATACGAGGAAGTGATCAGAAATAGCTTCATCTGCGATTGACATGATGGGAGTAGTGAGGCCACAAGAGATGGCAAGGTTGAGGGGGTGGCCGTATATATGAATCTCGGTAATAACATTTTTGATGGTACTTGGGTGGATGGTAGAGAATGAGAATTTTAAATGAAGGGTGAGAGGGGAGGAATAAAGTGAGATGCTCAAAGGAGGAGAAAATGCCGGAAGAGTCGGGGACAGACCAAGATGTGATTTGGTGATAACACACTGCCACCAAGGCGGTCAGAGCGGGGCAAGTGGTGGAAGGTACAGCCAGGTGGGGAGACTTCATTTAAGGGTAAGGTGTCATCATCCATCAGCCAGGTTTCCATCAGGGCCATGATGTTGATGCAATCATCCCATTGAAGGGGTATTAGTGGGAGAGCACTTGGGTGCCAGTGACTATAATTCAATCAGATTCAAGTTGCTTATCGATAAGGGCAAGAATAGGCCTGGAATAAAAGTTCCGAATTGGCGAAAAGCTAATTTTGCTAAGTTAAGGAGTGATTTGGCCATGGTGGACTGGAAACAGTTATTTGTGGGTAAATCAGTGTCGCAACAGTGGGAGGCATTTAAGGAGGAGATCCGGAAGGCTCAGGCCAAACATGTGCCCTTAAAGAAAAAGGCTGGGAAAAATAATTCTAGAGCCCCCTGGATGTCGAGGGATTTATAGGGGAGGATTAAGAAAAAAAGGGATGCTTATGTCATATACCAACGGCTAAATACTATAGAATCTTTAGAGGAATATAGAAAGTTAAGAGGTAAAATTAAAAAGGATATTAGGAATGCTAAGAGAGATCACAAGAAATTATTGGCCATTAAAATTAATGGAAACCTTAATATGTCCTATAAATATATTAAGAGTAAGAAGGTAACTAAAGAAAGGATAGGGCCTATTAGAGACCATGAGGGTAATCTTTGTGTGGAGGCGGAAGATGTTGGGCGGGCTCTTAACGAATACTTTGCATGTGTCTTCACAAAGGAAAGGGCACTGCAGATACTGCTATCGAGGAGTGAGATATTCTCGATGAAATAAATATAGTGAGAGAAGAAGTATTAAGGGGTTTAGCAGCTTTGAAAGTAGAAAAGTCCCCAGGCCCGGATGAAATGCATCCCAGGCTGTTGAGCAAAGTAAAAGATTAATAGCAGAGACCTTGACCATCATTTTCCAGTCCTCTTTGGATCTGGGCATGGTGCCGGAGAATTGGAGGACTGCGAATGTAGTGCCCTTGTTTAAGAAGGGAGAAAGGGACAGGCCAAGTAATTACAGGCCTGTCAGCCTTCCCTCAGTAGTGGGAAAATTATTGGAAAAAATCCTGACAGGATAAATCTGCATTTGGAAAGGCAAGGATTAATTAGGGACAGACAGCACAGATTTGTTAAGGGAAGATCGTGTCTGACTAACCGGATTGAACGTTTTGAGGAGCGTCGATGAGGATAGTGTGTACGATGTAGTATATATGGACTTTAGCAAAGCTTTTGATAAGGTTCCACATGGTAGACTGGTCATGAAGGTTAAAGCCCAAAGGATCCAGGGCAAAGTGTCAAGTTGGATCCAAAATTGGCTTGGAGGTAGGAAGCAAAGGGTATTGATTGATGGATGTTTTTGTGACTGGAAGGATGTTTCCAGTGGGGTTCCGCAGGGCTCAGTACTGGGACCCTTGCTTTTTGTGGTATATATCAAAGATTTAGATTTGAATATAGGGAGTATGAATAAGAAGTTTACAGACAACACTAAAATTGGCTGTGTGGTTGATAATGAAGAGGAAAGTCATGGACTGCAGGAGGATATCAATCTATGATCAGGTGGGCAGAGCAGTGGCAAATGGAATTTAATTCAGAGAAGTATGAGGTGATGCACTTTGGGAGGGCTAATAAGGAAAGGGTATACACATTAAGCGGTAGGCCACTTAATAGTGTAGATGAACAAAGGGACCTTGGAGTACTTGTCCACAGATCCCTGAAATTAGCAAACCAGGTGGATAAGGTGGTTAAGAAGGCATATGGAATGCTTGCCTTTAATGGCCGAGGCATAGAATATAAGAGCAGGAAGGTTATGCTTAAATTGTATAATAGGCCACAGCTGGAGTACTGCGTGCAGTTCTGGCTGCCGTATTATAGGAAGGACGTGATTGCACTAGAGAGGGTGCAAAGGAGATTTACTAGGATGCTGCCTGGAATGGAGAATCATAGTTATGAGGATAGATTTGATAGGCTGGGTTTATTCTCATTCGAATAGAGGAGGTTGAGAGGATACCTCATTAAGGTGTACAAAATATTGAGGGGCCTGGATAGAGTGGATAATAAGGTCTATTTTAATTGGTGGAGGGGACTAGTATGAGGGGGCATAGTTTTAAGATGGTTGATGGAAATTTTGGGAGGTGATTTGAGGGGGGCTTCTTCACGCAGAGGGTTGTGGGGATCTGGAACTCGCTGCCTGGAAGAGTGGTGGATGCAGAAACCCTCACTACTTTTAAGAGATGGTTGGATGGGCACTTAAAGTGCATTAACCTGCAGGATTACAGACCTAGAGTTGGTAATTGGGATTAGACTGGATGACCTTTTGTTGGACGGAGCAGATATAATGGTTAGTACTGCAGGGAATAGAATACGGCCAGGGTGAGCCCCTGGACTAGTTTCGATCGCCTGGATGGGTCGGAGAGGAATTTTCCCAGATTTTTTCTCCCTAAATTAGCCTGGGTTTTTATCTGGTTTTTGCCTCTCGCAGGAGATCACATGGCTCCGGTTGGGGGGGGGGGGCGGGGGAAAGAGTGTAGAATGTTTTAGTATAAGGGGTGTCACAGTTGTGGTGAGGCGGATTGGTTGGGCTGGATGCTCTTTGCCTTTCCGTCATTGTTCATAGGTTTATATGTAACCTTTAGGGCTGCTGACCAAGGGCCGTGTGGCTCTTTGTCGGGCGGCGCGGACATGATGGGCCGGAATGGCCTTCTCCTGCGCTATAAATTTCTATATTTCTATAAGCTCATGGATGGCAAGGGCCTTGTTCGCAAGTGAATGGACATTCTGGAGGGAGCTGCGGAGAGGGTCGGTGATGGCTGACCCCTGCCAGTTTCCACAAGGCAAGCGCTTGGAGGGGTGAATTCGACGGAGAAGAGATTGGTAAGATTCGACCCCAGTGGGCATGCTGGGTGGGAAGGTTGATGAGTGAGTAGGATGGAACAGTTAAGGTTGCTGCTCGTAAGGAGGCAGCGACGAGCGCCTTGATGGGTCCTTCGTAGGATGCCAAGAGAGGCACAGAGGGAAGCTGTAGGCTTATCGAAGAGAGTGTCAAGCCTGCGGCAGGAAAGTAGGAAGGTCGAAGAGTAATGAAGGATTGGAGTAGGGATTTGAGAGAGCAGAGTATGCGAGAGACGAGAGCTTTTTTTTAAAAGTCAGCAGAGAATGATTAAAATAATGATTGAGAGGGAAGATAAGATTCTGAAAGTAAACTAGCACGAAATATAAAAACAGATAGTAAGAATTTCTATAGGTACATAAAAAGGAAAGGAGTGGTTAAAGTAAATGTTGGTCCCCTGAAGGATGAAACTGGGAAATTAATAATGGAGAACAGGGAAATGGCAGAGACGTTGAACAAATATTTTGTATCGGTCTTCACGGTAAAAGACACTAAAAACATCCCAATAGTGGATAATCAAGGGGCTATAGGGAGGAAGGAACTTAATACAATCACTATCGCTAATGAAGTAGTATTCTGTAATATAATGGGACTGATGGCTTACATCCTAGGGTCTTAAGAGAAGTGGCTGCAGAGATAGTGGATGCATTGGTTGTAATCTACCAAAATTCCCTGGATTCTGG
The DNA here is from genome assembly GCF_044704955.1 of Pristiophorus japonicus. Lineage (NCBI taxonomy): Eukaryota > Metazoa > Chordata > Chondrichthyes > Pristiophoridae > Pristiophorus > Pristiophorus japonicus. Next base: position 53,639,829 of record NC_091985.1, read on the forward strand.
GGAGGTCCCAGTGGATTGGAAAACTGCAAATGTAATGCCCCTATTTAAAAAAAAGAGACAGACAAAAAGCAGGAAACTACAGACCAGTTAGCCTAACATCTGTTGCTGAGGAAATGCTGGAGCCATTATTAAGGAAGCAGTCGCAGGACTTTTGGAAAAGCATGATTCAATCAAGCAGAGTCAGCATGGTTTTATGAAAGGGAACGCATGTTTGACAAATTTGCTGGAGTTCTTTGAGGATGTAACGAGCAGGGTGGATAAGGGGTAACCAGTGGATATGGTGTATTTGGATTTTCAGAAGGCATTCGATAAGGTGCCACATAAAAGGTTACTGTACAAGATAAAAGTTCACTGGGTTGGGGGTAATATATTAGCATTGATAGAGGATGGGCTAACTAACAGAAAACAGAGAGTCGAGATAAATGGGTCATTTTCTGGTTGGCAAACAGTGACTAGTGAGGTGCTGCAGGGATCGGTACTGGGGCCTCAACTATTTACAATCTATATTAATGACTTGGATGAAAGCACCGAGTGTAATGGAGCCAAGTTTGCTGATGATACAAAGATGGGTGGGAAAGCAAATTGTGAGGAGGACACAAAAAATCTGTAAAGGGATATAGACAGGCTACGTGAGTGGGCAAAAATTTGGCAGATGGAGTATAATGTGGGAAAATGTGAGGTTATCCACTTTGGTAGAAAAAATAGAAAAGCAAATTATAATTTAAATGGAGAAAAATTGGAAACTGCTGCAGTACAGACACGTGGGGGTCCTTGTGCATGAAATACAAAAAGTTAGTATGTAGGTACAGCAATAATCAGGAAGGCAAGTGGAATGTTGGCCTTTATTGCAAGGGGGATAGAGTATAAAAGCAGAGAAGTCCTGCTACAACTGTACAGGGTATTGGTGAGGCCACACTTGGAGTACTGTGTGCAGTTTTGGTCTCCGTATTTAAGGAAGGATATACTTGCATTGGAGGCTGTTCATAGAAAGTTCACTAGGTTGAGTCCGGAGATGAGGAAGTTGACTTTTGAGGATAGGTTGAGCCTATACACATTGGAGTTCAGAAGAATGAGAGGTGATCGTATTGAAACTTATAAGATAATGAGGGGGCTCGACAAGATGGATGCAGTGAGGATATTTCCACTCATAGGGGAAACTAAAACTAGTGGACCTAGTCTTAGAATAAGAGGCTGCCCATTTAAAACTGAGATGAGGATAAATTTCTTCTCTCAGAGGGTTGTAAATCTATGAAATTCTGTGCCCCAGAGAGCTGTGGAGGCTGGGTCATTGAATATATTTAAGGTGGAGATAGCCAGATTTTTGAACGATAAGTGAGTAAAGGGTTATGGGGAGCGGCCAGGGAAGTGGAGCTGAGTCGATGATCAGATCAGGCATGATCTTACTGAATGGCGGAGCAGGCTCAAGGGGCCAAATGGCCTACTCCTGCTCCGATTTCTTATGTTCTTATGAAAGGAGGTATGATGACAGGAGAGAGAGGGATAGAGAGAAAAGGAAAAGGGGGAGACAAAAGTGAAAAAAGAAATGAATGGCTTGTGTCTGGAGCAGCAGCCAAAGTGCCAGTGGTGTGTGCTATTTAGATCTGTTGCTGTTTGTACTTTGTTCAGAGACACCAAGCGAAAATCTTGTTCCCGAAGAGTTTAGCTGCCTTCGATTGTATAAACCCCTATTTATACCACAAGGTTTCAGTCAACGGTGATCTTGCCATTGGAAACAAACTCCAGGGGGTCATTAAATTCGTACTTCACACTGTTTCCACACACCTCCACCCGCCCCCCACACCTCTCCTCCAGCACCACTATCAGTGACAGGCCAATACTTCACTCTTGTGGTATGCAGTTCTCTCCAAACACAACAAGTTTAGAAGAGGAAACATTTTATTTTTATTTTTCACATTTCAAGGACGGAGTACAAAAATCTCACATGACTTGCACTATTTTATACTGAAAACTTGGTGACGCACTACAACTATGCCCACTCAGTTCAATGAGATATATACTGATATACACATCTAAATACATAATCCTGATCACAATCTAATATTTTCTCCAATTAGACCTGTTTTCAGTATTGCGCATATTGAAATTAGTCAGTGCTTTGTCAATCTTAGCTTCAGGCCTTGAAGCAGCAACTAGGAAAATTGGAAATAGAGGAAAAGCTCTATTCGCAATAAAGGATGGAGATGCAGCTGAGGAGAAGGCAGGTTAAAAACAGCCAGAAAGCTCAATATCATGTTTGGAGCGATCAGAAGTGGAAGAATCCAGAGTGGATCCTTTTCTGCAGATTGACGAGAGCTTTGATGTCTCGGAGCTCGATCATATTCCTGGTTTGTCACAAGGTTTTCAAAGTTCACAGCAGTAACCTAGTAAATAGCAACCGTCATCTGTCACTCACATTTTCAATTTACAACAATAAAAGTAAATAAATATTTATAATTAAGTACTACAGAAGTACTGCATGTCCAGGATGCCAACTGTGCTGTCACTAGACTCATTTATTAAACGATTTCACTATTGCAATTCATCACTTCAAATTGCTCCCATCGGTACAAACATCAATGACTAAGCTGTAACCACCAGTAGTTCATCATAGTGCCATAAAGCTCAAAAAGCTGTCCCTAGACAAAATTTGTAACTGTACTATCTTCATAAATGACCTGGAGTGGAAGGTCCGCAAGTTCACAGATGAGATAATTTGTGTCAGTGTTCGGAAAATGGAGGAGAAAAAGTTTCTGCAAGCACATTTAGATGTGCTGAGAGAACGGGCCATACTCTGGTAATGGTATTTAACTGAGATAAGTGCAGTGTTGTGGATATGGGAAGAATCAACACTAAGCATACCTACAATTTATATGGGACAGAACTGAAATTGGTTGAGAAAAGGATCATGGTATTACAGTTCATGATTCTCTAAAGGTTTGTGACCATTGCCGAGAAGCCATAACAAAAGTAAATCGGGTATTAGATTGTATTAACAGGACTATACAATATAAAACAAAGCATACCATCTTGACCTTGTGCTGGACCTTGGTTAGGCCACATTTAGAATACTGCGTCCAGTTTTGGTCCCCACATACAGATGCTTTGGAAAAGGTTCAGAATAAGGCCGGAAGAATGATTTCCAGCTTAAGCAATCTTAGTTATTCATGTAGGCTTAAAAAGCTCAGTCTATTCACTTTCGATATGCGTAGACGTCAAGGTGATTTGATATTTGTTATTCATTATTCCTCAACCGCTGCCAATATCACACTGCAACTATTTGCTGCAATGTGTACAGGAAGAGTTTGAAATGATTTCTTCTTCGATTTTCCCTTCTTGCTTGTTGGAAAAGTGTCTTCCCCAAGGCTGTTGACTCACCATGCAAGTTAACATGGGCAGGAAACTGCACCCTACCAGTACATGGCTCAATGCCCATTCAAGGGGGTGAAAAAAGGACAACGGTGTCGAACAATTAGATGAAAGGAACCATGTAACATGACAAGTGCTTTTGTTTTATTGTGGTTTACCAGGATTTTCACAATCTTGTATACATTACATATATTTAGTATAAACTATAAGCTTTAAAACATTTTTTTAGATAGTGTTCCTTTAAAGAAATGAAAAGGAAGTTACCAGCCTATTGCTCCAGTCCCAATGAGTCATTCTGCCTTACTACATAATCATTCCCAGCAAAGCTATTTAAGAATCGAGACTATCAAGTTCATCACATTAATGCAATCTGATATGCCATTACATCTATACCCGTTGCACCAAGAGAATTCATAATGATGCAACACAATCACTTTAAAAACAAAACATTTAAACCATAGCTTGTGCTTTGTTTCATAGAATTTGTGATTGATCTAAACACAATACCAAGCCACAAAGTCAAACCATCAGTACGAGCAAACAGCATTTTAAAAAGGTTACACTGAATGCTCATCTCCAATGGAATGAAAATGCTCAAGTTGTAACTGTCTCTGATAGAACTGTATTTGCAATAATATTTACCATGCAATTAGAATAACACAATTACCCCATTATACATGATTAGTTACATGACTTAAAAACTTGAAATTGTCTGGTTGAGAAACTGCAACTTAACTATAAAGATTATATTATTAGTACACATTTTTAAAAGCAGCTATTTATTCACAGCACAAAATGCATTTACAAATGTTCTATATTTCTGTAGCTTTCCCAAATTTAATTTAAGATCAGAAATCATTTCAACACTTTACAGAATACAAAATACATATTTTAAAACGTACAAAAAAAAGGCAGTACGCAAAAAATATTAAATTAACCTAGGCTAATATTGTGATATTCACGGCTTCAATAATAGGGAAGCTGTTTATAACAGAACAGAAATGTAAATAATACTCAAACCAAGACAACATCACAATGAGGAATGTAAGGGTGATAAAAGTTTCTTAATTTCAGAAAAATTGAGAAAATCATTAACTGTAGCTAAATATGCTGCAATAAATTTACGACGACAATATTTCAATAATTTGCTTTTACCAGACTTATAGCTGACTAAACTAGAATTCCAGTCACCTTAGTGTGCATTCCCGTAATCGGTGGTTAAAAATAACTTGGTAAAAACAAATACATTCGGTCACAAGACCTTTTATAACTTCAGGTCCTAAGTCATCAAAATCATTGACTCTTTGTCCTACAACATTCAACTCTACTTTCATCTTCAAACAGCATTAAATTACCACCTTAAAATCACTCGAGGGTATTTGTTCAAAATCTACTCATTTTACATTGCGGCTTTATTGTTTTGGACCCATATTCATGCCAATGGAAATTGCCTACACACGAAAAATTAGTATTTACATGTGGAACAAATGCACTAAAAATAGCAACAAAAGAAAGTCAATTCAAAGAGAAAATTCACTTTCTTTTTACTGGATTTCAGACACCATCATCAATAGGACTTCTCCATTTTAAATCACTTTGAGCTGTCTGTTACGACTTCAAAGTGCATTTGGGATGCAAAATAACATATCCTTTATACAAGAATCAATTGAACTGCTTTAAGTTTAAACGAGAAAAAAGTATAAAGCACCATATATCTTATAAGTAATGGATATTAAAATATATGCAATATTTTTAAAACTGCAGTTTACAATGTATGGAATAATGCCTCATACACAAAAAAAACTGAATGATCTCTTTCATAAAATAAAATCAGATGACAAGCACTACATCTTTTCAAACTAGGAGCATATTTGTCATCACCCGACATCTATTTCATTCCTTCAAAACATAGCTTCTTGGCTTCTATTTTTCCAACAACAGGTTCAATTTATGTAGTCTTTAATATACAAAAAAAGCCCCAAAGTGCTTCAACTGAGGCATAATCAAAACATTGGATGCTGAGTCAAGGAACAGGACATTAGGAGAAGTGACCAAAAGCTTGGTCAAAGAGGTGGGTTTTAAGGAGGGTATTAAAGGAGGAAGGAGCAAGGAGTGGGGGAGGGTAGGCAGCAATGTTCTCTTTAAGCTGCGTGGCCGTGCTGCTCTCTGGGCCTCCTGTGCAGTAGACTCTTCAGTTTTTCAATGGGGAAAACCGCACATGCGTGGTATTTTGAATGAGCTGCGCACCCAAAAATAAATGAACAGAAACATTGGTGGAGAGGCTTTGGGGTGGGGGTGGGGGGGAAACCAGAACGCGGGGCTGGAGGAAGTTACGGAGATGGAGAATAGTGAGACCATGAATAATTTATACACGAGGATGAGAATTTTAAATTGGGAGGCATGGGAGACTTGGAGCCGATGTAAGTCAGCTGGGGGGGGGAGGGGGGAGGAGGAGGATGATGGATGAAAGGGGTGATGGAACATAGGAACAGTAGGACATTCTGTCCCTCAAGCCTGTTCCGTTATTCAATTAGATTATGGCTGATTGTTTCTGTAACCCTTAATATCCTTGCCTAACAAGAATCTATCTGTAGGTAAATGGTGAGTGGGGTGATAGATGAGGAGGAGCTGGTGCATAATAGTATATGGACAGCAGAATTTTGGATGAGCTGAAGACTATTAAAGGATGGGAAGTTGGCCAGGAGAGTATTGGAATAGTCATCTAGAGGTGAGAAAGGAATGCTTGAGGGTTTCAGCAGCAACATGGCTTAGGTAGGGGCAGAGGCTTGTTACCTTTCAGAGGTGGAAGTAGGTGGTATTTTGATGGCGAGGATATGGGGTTAGAAGCTCAGCTCTGGGTTGAAGTAGTGAATAGTTTGGTTCAGTCTCTGACAATGCCCAAAGTGGGGAGGACAGGGACCTAAGGTGATGGCCTAAGTCTTACTAATGTTTAGCGGAAGAAACTGCAGCTCATCCAAGACTGGATGTTGGACAAGCAATCTGACAACACAGACTGTATCCAGTTTAAGCAATAGCAGTATTCAATATATCTGAAACCTCAAAATCTGAAGATACATCGAATGAGAATATTCCCTTCGAGTCTCTCAGCCAGTGCATCCATTAAAAACGTTTAAAAGAATTATAATCAACTTCAACAGCCTTCTCCATGCCCCCTCCAATTTTTTGCCTTTTGAATACTTCTATTTAAGCAGAGACACCAATGCTAACACTATGGCACCTGCTTGGAAGAGAAACTGAGGCCTATACTAAGAGGGAGATCCAATAATACACAGTTGAAGTAACAATCTTACTCAAGCGATGGGTCGGCCATTTAGGACTGAGATGAGGAGAAATGTCTTCACTCAGAGGGTTGTGAATCTTTGGAATTCTCTACCCCAGAAGGCTGTGGATGCTCAGTCGTTGAATATGTTCAAGGCCGAGATTGATAGGTTTTTGGACTCTAAGGGAATTAAGGGATATGGGGATCGGGTGGGACAATGTAGTTAGGTCAAAGATCAGCCATGATCTTATTGAATGGCGGAGAAGGCTCAAGGTGCCATATGGCCTATTCCTATTTCTTATGTTCTTATTTAAGGATAATGAGCATCTTTCCTGATATCAAATTACCTCCCTCACACAATAACTCACTCCTTACATTACTTTCCCCTCAATGTTTACTGTGGCATGTTATTACCCCAGAGCTGCCAAATCTCACTCCAACTTGGCTGCACTGTAGCCAAAGGGAGTGGTTCAGCAGTGGAGTAATGTTCTGTTGGCTCCAATCCAACCAGAATCGCAGAAGTCAAATAATTACAGCATGACATGCGACTGAACAGACCCTCCACATCCTTCTTCCCCATTTACTGACACAAATTCAACCTCTCGGGTATAGATTCTTACCAGTAGGCACATCTAACATCTGTACAGTCAAGTCAGACTCCCATACACTTAGGATGCTCTGACATGGTGAACAAAACATTTCTAATAGGACAACATACAAAAGAGAATTAAAATTATGCTTTTTGGATCAAATGGTAACAGCGACCAATCTTATGCACCCCAGGCGCATGTATAGAAAGGAAATAAAGCAGGCAAAACAAACGAACAAGAGCATTAACCTATAAGGGACTAATTCACTAATTATAATTTTGTAAAAGATACACAGAGTGTACCCGGCTGGGCTGTGATCATACTCTTTAACAGTGACCCGCACAATATATCATCTGCATCAGAAACAACTAAGCACTTCCATGGTTGGGTTGGCACTTTTATAACATCTACTAAAATATTATAAGATCTATAAGATCTTTAAATACTGTGCAAAACACAATAGTCCATTCATAAATGCTGTCATTTGCTTTGTGGCATAAAATGCTCGTCACCGAAACATGACTGTTTGAGTCAACTTTCTTGAGGAGCCTCCCTCTAAGACATCCTCAATGACTTTCTCAGGAAGAGGCTTTGAGGAAACGAAGGAAAATCTGGTATCCTTCACAGACAATATGCCAGGAAACCAAAGCAACTACATAACCGATTTGACTCCCCGAGCAAGACTTTCAGTGACTTGGTGAAATCAATAAGAACTCTGATCCTGAGCATAGCAAGGCAGACCAGAATGTCACAAATAGCGCAAATGCAAGGGCCTGATTTAGAATATCTCTGTCTAACTAGAGGCTATTGGCAATAGAGATGGGATAGGGGAGGAGGATGTTTATGGTGAATTGCCTGACAATTCATAGTTAGAACAAAACTGCAAATTCTAGTCTGCCTCGCATTGTCTCCAAAGAGTTAAAGAGTTCATGTAGACAGAAGCTGATTAGGTTGAACCACAATATTCTATGTCAACCCAAAATTGTCCAACAACAATAACTTTTATTTGTATAGCACCTTTAAAATAGTAAAACCTCCCAAAGCGCTTCACAGGAGCATTAGAAAACAAAATTTGATACTGAACCACATAAGCAGAAATTAGGGCAGGAAAGAGGTAGGTTTTAAGGAGCACCTTAAAGGAAAAGAGAGAGGTGGAGAGGTTTAGGCAGGGAATTCCAGAGCTTAGGGCCTTGGAAGTTGAAGGCACAGCTACCAATGGTGGAGCGACTGAAATCAGGGAAGCTCAAGAGGCCAGAATTAGAGGAGGGGTTGATATCTCGGAGGGTTGTGGGGCTGGAGGAGATTACAGAGATAGAGAGGAGTGAGGCCATGGAGGGATTTGAAAACAAGAATAATAATTTTAAAATCGAGGCGCTGCTTAACCGGGAGCCAATGTAGTTCAGCGAGCACAGGGGTGATGGGTGAACGGGACTTGGTGTGAGTTAGGAAACCGACATCAAATATTTACATACTATTTCTCCTTCCGACTTCAGAGTACCGTTGATCGCAACTCTGTTGCTTGAATACGGCCAGTCAGTCAAATGGAGACAATGAGAACATTTACGACAACAGGGCCGATGGGTGAACGGAATTGGTGCGAGTTATGACACGGACAGCCAAGTTTTGGATGACCTCAAGTTTACATAGGGTAGAATGTGGGAGGCCAGCCAGGACTGGATTGAAATAGTCATGTCTAGAGGTAATTAAGACAGGGATGAGGGTTCAGCAGCAGATGATTTATGTACCAAATAAAACAAGAGTTGACAAGTTCAAATTTTGGTTTTGAGCATTTGTTTTGTAGGAAAGCACCATTGGTATAGCTACATAGTTGACTACTTGTGTGGGCAATATTTCCAATCTGGCATCCTATTACAATCATATCCCCTAACATGAGAAACACTTTCAATAAATATTTCTTTTGCACATCTCGATTGTGCTTTGTAGGCAGATTACTTTTGCAAAGCGCCAAACCATAGGCACAGAGGAAGGATTCTGTTGCAATGTCCGTGTTATGTTTAACTAGATTCGGGTATTTCTGGGCAGTCAGTCACACAACAGTACGTTTGCAGCATTAATGAAACCTTAATAATATGGTTCTGATTTGACAACTATTCAGAGGACAGCCCAAATGAAGAAATGTTCTGTGGTTTTGCATTTTTCTCTTTGTAATATTCAACATCAGTAAGTTCCTGAATATCATTTAATACAAAAGAGTACATAATCACACACCTTTTTGAAGTTGCAAAGAAAACTGGATATTTAAAGTGCTGAAACAGAAAGAACCCATTTTGATACGTATGTTGGATTAATTTCTAAAAGATGAAGATGCAATTCAGCAAATTATAAAAAACATGCATTGTATATTTCATTTGATCAAAGACACTGTAGCGATGGAATTAGTATCAGGCATGAATAATTATTTGACATTTCATGTTATTTAACTCTCTTTCACCTACAATCTTCAAACAGATCACTGCCATTCACCGCTGCACCTACCTTTCCCACCACTGCCTGTTAAATTCAACTTTAAATCTGTCCTGCTAATAGCACCAAGACTGCCCTGGTCAAACCCAATAACATCCTGAGTAACTGCGAATGCAGTGAGGTATCCCATTCGTCCTCATTGATCTCTCCACTGCCTTTGACATGTTTGATCATTCCTATCCTCCTAATCTTCATAGTTGGCCACCAATGCACCAATTCTCCTAGTTCCATTCCTACCTGAACCAACACAGTCAGTTCATCTTATCCAGGTTCACACATGGTACCCTCTGGTGTGTCTAATGGGTTTATCCTCTGTTTCTCCCTCCATGTGCTGCCTTTCACCAAGATCAGTCACAGTCACGGGGACAGCTTCTTTATGATACAAGCTGACACCCAACTCTGTCCATAGCCTTCATATTTTGACCACCCTGCACAGTCCAAGTGCCGAACTGATTTCTAGTCCTGGATAAGCCAGAACGTTCTTAGGCTTAACACTGACAACATTGAGATAATCCTGTTCAGCTCTCAACAGATATGTCATGCCCTAAATTCAATCTCCATTTCATTTACTTGTTCAAAACTGAACCAAAAGGTATGAAAACTCTGCCTCTTGTTTGACATCGAGGTGAACTTGAAACCCTACATCAAGAACCCTCATTTTCCCCTCTGGTACATAACCCATCCACATCCACTGCCTCAACCCCTATAACCAACAAATGGCCCATCTGCACTATCAATTTAGCTCTACCCAACAGAAACTCATCCAAATCTGTGGCCAGTATCTTGCACTGATCAAACTTCCATATACCCATCATTTCTGCCCTTGCCAACCTCCACTGCCTTCCCGTTCTTCATCTTCAAAGTCTTCAGTACCCTTGCTCCACCTTTTGAACACATGAAAAAGGAGCCAGTCTCATTCCAGCATGCTGTGACTTCCACACACCATCACCTCCAATGTCCTGCACTCTAAAATTCCCTTCCTAAACCTCTTGACTTCACACATCTCTACCAAGCTTCAAAAACCTCCGCACAACTTATTTTTTTGTTCCTGTCTTTGGTCACCTCCAATAACTTCTTACCTACTTCCTGCTCAGAGTCTACCATTTTCACGGCAAAGTATATTTGGAACATTGTGTTACGTGCAAGTCACTTTATAAATGCAAGTTGTTTTTGTTGTGGACTCTGCTGCTCACCTCAAATAGCTTTAGTTCAAGGGTGCATTTGATTAAATATTGTCATTCAAGTATCAATGTATTTGACATAATACCTTTCAATCTTAAAGCCGAATTCATATTTAGGAAATACTGCACAAAAATAAATCTGAGACAGATTTTGTGTGGCTACGCGTTCACTCCATGTATTAATACAATGGAAAATGGAATAAGTGTAACAGAAAATTATTCGCTGTAATTGTACTCAGCTACTGACTTTTCTACTGCAGCTCCCTGAAGAATGGAAATTCAAAGAGGCTTGGAGGAGACATTATAATACCAGTAAACACAGAGCTTCCTGTTCTGTGCAATGGAGCAAACTATCTGACACAGTCCACCAAATCTCACTAAATAGTGGTATAATTATATTTATATCAAGCACATTTTGAAAATGACTATCTAACTGCTAACAGTTTGTCATAGACATCATTTCACAAGTTTACTCCACATGAGTTCTGTTGAAACCCTGATTATTTTTTGTTGCAATTAAGTAAGTCATCTCAGAAACCCATCACAGCAAAAGCTTGATCTCAACAGCTGCTCTTGCATGCAGTTATACCATAGAGATTGATATCTATGGACATCTTTCATTTAAAAAATGCAGCATTTCAATCAATTAATTTGCCACAATCACCACTTCCCCTCCTTTCAGTCATGAGCAAACAGCATCAGAATAAACTAACTTTCCATTTCCGAAGCCATCTCCGCAATGTGTTTATAGATATATGTGTAATTAAAAGTCCAGAATTGACAAAACAAATTGTTACAAGATGATGCCACTCGACATAAATTCAGGGCTATTACAATTTTAACTTGGTGACTTCAGGATATTCTAGCAAGGTTTCAAAAAAAAAACTGGTTCAAAGGAACTCCGATGATAAAAGAAAACGACATGGACTAACACAGCCCCTTAGAGGAAAGATTCCCTCTGTGTGCTGTGTAATAAAATTGTAAACCAGTTTATAAAAAACAAGCTTACAATTCTGCTATACATAGAGGACACTGTCAATCAACACTTGGAACCGATTCACTGTTAAGTATCCAAAGACAGAAACTGAGAATATAAGAATATAATGCTATTTCAGAAATAACAATGCTAGAGGTTGTTGAGTCACTCCATCTATTCTAATATTTCTATCTGTCTTAGTCAGCTGGTCAGCCAGAGGACATTGCCTTTGTTTATCTCATTACAAGTGCAGCGTTGAAAATCTGGAGTTCTGCAATCCGAACTGATCGGTGGCAGGGTCGTCCAGAATCCGTAAAATGTTCTGGAATCCGGACCCGCCGACCCTGCCAACCTCGGCTCACTGCCCCTCGCCTGCCGCTGCCCTTACCTCGGGGCCTCCTCGCCGGCCCGTCCAAAACCTCGACCTTGGCGGGCCCCGCCCGAACACCTCCTTGGTGGCCGGGCCCACCCAAACAGCTCCACTACGGTGGGGCCCGTCCAAACAGCTCCAAGGTGGTGGGCCCGCCCCAACACCTCCTTGGTGGCGGGGCCCACCCAAAACAGCTCCACTACGGGGGGGCCCGCCCGAACAGCTCCAAGGTGGTGGGCCCACCCGAACAGCTCCAAGGTGGTGGGCCCGCCCGAACAACTCCAAGGTGGTGGGCCCGCCCGAACAACTCCAAGGTGGTGGGCCCGCCCGAACAGCTCCAAGGTGGTGGGCCCGCCCGAACAGCTCCAAGGTGGTGGGCCCGCCCGAACAGCTCCAAGGTGGTGGGCCCGCCCGAACAGCTCCAAGGTGGTGGGCCCGCCCGAACAACTCCAAGGTGGTGGGCCCGCCCGAACAACTCCAAGGTGGTGGGCCCGCCCGAACAACTCCAAGGTGGTGGGCCCGCCCGAACAACTCCAAGGTGGTGGGCCCGCCCGAACAGCTCCAAGGTGGTGGGCCCGCCCGAACAGCTCCAAGGTGGTGGGCCCGCCCGAACAGCTCCAAGGTGGTGGGCCCGCCCGAACAGCTCCAAGGTGGTGGGCCCGCCCGAACAGCTCCAAGGTGGTGGGCCCGCCCGAACAACTCCAAGGTGGTGGGCCCGCCCGAACAGCTCCAAGGTGGTGGGCCCGCCCGAACAGCTCCAAGGTGGTGGGCCCGCCCGAACAGCTCCAAGGTGGTGGGCCCGCTGTAGGTGGTGGGCCCGCCCGAACAGCTCCAAGGTGGTGGGCCCGCCCGAACAACTCCAAGGTGGTGGGCCCGCCCGAACAGCTCCAAGGTGGTGGGCCCGCCCGAACAGCTCCAAGGTGGTGGGCCCGCCCGAACAGCTCCAAGGTGACGGGGCCCACCAAAACAGCTCCACTACGGTGGGGCCTGCCCGAACAGTTCCAAGGTGGTGAGCCCGCCCGAACAGCTGCTTGGTGGTGAGGCCCTGCCTGACGACCTCATCGACGGGGCCAGCAGCCTGAACAGCTCCTCAGGAGGGACCCCCGCACCCCCTCCTTTTCTGACATTCCGAAATCCGGAAATACCCAAACCTGGGCTCGGGTGTTTCTGGATTAGTGATGTCAGAAAAAAGATCGAAAGTCTGGAAAAGCCTGGAATCCGGAATGGCCTCGGTCCCGAGGATTCTGTATCCTCGACGCTGCACCTGTACATAGTTAAATGGCTGCATCTCGGGGAAAGTAACAAGTGTGTAGCACCTGGACACCAGATATGTGTACCAGGTGTCTGAGATGGAATAAAAGGTCTTATTCCCGAGACAGTGTTCAAAAAATCCTACCAGGTCTTAACCTAATCAGTTGACAGCCATTTAACACCCTCTGTCCTGCCTTGGTGGTGGCCTTAGTTTATCCGAATTTCACACATAAAAATAAGCCAAGATTAAATCCAGATTAAGCCGTGATAACTGCTACGTTATAATGCACACATGCATGTGTGATTTTATAAGGAATGTTGCTACAAGCCACCCTCCTGTCTCAGGGTTTTTAAGTGTTTGATTTCACTGCCAATAGAGACGGTTACTTTAATACCAGCATCTGCCATACGCTTAGGTCTTATACCATTCACTGACTCCATGATTACATAATAAACATATAGGCTTAATTTCTCTTCTTGTAATATTATGCTCGTCACTGTTACCATTTCACAAAACAACTGCAGATTTTAATATTTTCATTTAAATATTGTCATTCAAATATCTATGTATTGGACATTTATATCAAGCACATTTTGAAAGTGAATCTTTTAAATATTATAGGTAGTGGGGAGAAGGGGTTGCTTAAGTTACAGATTCTGGTATATGTTGGAAGGCACAGCTCACTACACAAGTGGTGTAATTAGTTATGTTCAACTACAGAAATTTAAAAAGGCTAGTTTTTATTTTTAAAAAGCTTTTGGCATTTAGAATGTTATGCTTGAACAAAACCACCTGTATTATGCTTTCAATATATATACATATATATATCCATTGTAAAAAAAATATATAATTAACTTGCAATTTTTCTATTTATTACTTTGGCGACCACAAGAATGGCAATTAACTTATGACCTCATACAAACTTGGCAATGTGAAGGGAGAAATATTTCAGCTGGTCCTTATGACAGAAATAAATTAAAGCCAAATTACTGTGGTAGGTCACACCTTCTGCTTGAGCCCTTACCTCATCGCTGTGTTGTACGATTCAGGATGGATACATGTCTGATCTAAAGGATTTGGCTGCGGAGAAGAGCACTGGGCTTTGCCCTTCCTTTTATTGGATTTCCCAACTGTGCCCCCTCCTGCACCTGCTTTGGAACTGCTGCCTGCTTCAGTTGCCTGCTGACCTCCCGCAGTGCTACCAGACTGCTGCTGATTGCTGTTGAAACCAAAAGGGAAATAGTGTAAGATGACATATACCAACAAAACCATGGCTCATTGCCACAGACTGGCCTCAATATTACACAGTGTATCCACTTCAAAAATTTGTTTTCTAATCAACATCTTAAAACGAGGTCAATTACAGTGTTTATTTTCTGATACATTCCTGTTGCACCTCTGTCACAAATCAGTTTAATTGAATTGGAGCACTTCTGTGTCATTCAGTAGCAAAACGCCTCATTGAGAAGTTGGAGGACTGTTTGAAAATCATTATTTTGATTTTCTCTACTTTAAAAAAAACAAATTGAAAGAAATTTATTTACCTGCAAAAGTTCTTTATGTTTTCTGGATTAATTCGGATGAAACCAGCACATTGTTGAAAGGTTTTTGGACCCAAGCCTTTGACTTCTTTCAGCTGTTCTCTGCTGATGAATGGTCCATTCTTCTCACGCCATTCAATGATATTCTTTGCTCTACTAGCATTGAGTCCGGCAACATGTCTGGAAAAGAGAAATTAAATTAAATATGTTTCAGATTTGGGACAAAAATATTTTGGTCTGAGTTTGTTTATCAGATACAAACCCGTTAAAGATAGAAACATACTAGTTCTTAGAAAATAAAGTACTTTTTAGCTTTCATCCTTGGAGTGTTAAGAGGATTTATCTCACCCAGGCCTGATCAGCTGTTTGCAATACAGATAAAATAATTCTCGCAGCAGTAGTGCTTCCTGGCTTGATGTGTTAAAATGTGTCAAAGCATTAGTGTTGAGATTACATAAATCTTTAGGCCTCTAGCATCTACATGGCTGAGTAAATAATATTTGGAGCCATTTTAAGTCAGTCAATCAGGTACCAACCAATATGCTTAATATCAGTTCCCTTGAAAATGAATGGTGGGCATGAGGGGGGGCAAAGGAAAACCTGCCATTAGTAGCTACCAATTTAAAGTGTAAATGAAATTAGAACAGGGCAAAAGTTAAACTATATTGAAGGAGCAAGTTTCTGCTACCTTAGAAATTCTGGACATAAAAGAAGCACATTTTCTTCGAGGTAGATGTCACAATGCATGCTTTAAAAAAAATCATCCATAAGAGATTGGCACCTTATAGACCAATTAAACCCCCTTTCTTTACTGCTAGTCATCTTCTGGCATCACAAATAATTTCTGCCACAATTTTAATCGCTTAATTAGTTGTCTTAAATCATTCCATTTCTGTCATTTGCTCCCAGCGCTGAAGATTCCAAGACCTTTCAATACCAGCACTTTTTTCAGCATGCTGCGATCTCAGTAAATCTTGTCAGGTAGAGCTGATTTTATTTATATATGAAAAGCACAATGGCAATCATAACTACAGTATAAAATAAGGTTTCAAATCATTTAAATAGTTGAATGTTTGACTAAAATGATCAGTGTCAACTAATTATTACAATTAAATGAAACACCATCTAAAACCCTGGGCATGATTACATGTAACACTTGTGTGTGATGCAAGAGGCTGAATTGGACATAATTTGTGGTGTAAATGTTGTACATGCTACACAAATTACTACCACCTCATTCACTACTAACAAAGGTTGTCCTACTCTATTTATCTACTCTTGCTATGATGGGTCATATAAGACCTGCAGCACCCACTGGCAGAAACGGACTTGCTGCTTCAATATAGTTTAACTATAATGCTACTCAGTAGCAGAGGGCAGTTGATGAACAGCTTTTACCCATGAGGTACAAGGTCATGAACTATTAGCAGCTATATAACTCTTGCTGTAATTACACCAGAAACATTAGTCAAATCTGTAATTTTTCTTAAATTTGTATATTTGATCTTGTGGATTTACTTTTAAATGTAAAGTTGCCTCGACTCCTGCCCATGTTTACATTTCCTCCCATCAGGGAGCAGGTCTTCTTCTAGGAGGCTGCAGATGCCTGCCAACACCCGACGCAACAACCTGAGCCTCCGGAAGCACTGACAGGTCAAGGATGCTTAGCCTTTGCCTGTACACCTTGTTTCAAAGGTGTAGCCCCCGCCCCCGTCGGTGATGTCCAGGGCAAAACAAAAGGGTAAGAACCGGAGATGGACTTCCACAGATCTCACAACTGTTGAAGGGGGAAGGGGAAGTGCTGGAGATCAGAAGTGTCTCAGTGACCCAGGCCATTGCAGATGGGGACCTTCCAGTTACCTGGTGACAGAATGAAATATAATGCAAATGCATCTCGTACAACACTCAGTCACATTGACTTGATTTCAGCAGCAAGTGAAATAAGATCATCTTCATCAAGATAAATTGCAACATTCTTGCTTTGCCAGCACTAATTCATATCTTTTCGATCTATCCGACAGGGTCTTCACGCATGCAGCAGGTGTCCATGGACCTCGCAGACGACGAATCTTCAGAGGAGCTAATTGCTTCTGAGGGTGCACAGTCACAGGACTCTTGTTTACCATGCATCAGCTCAGATACTCGCACTTCGGTGGGACCAGTTAGATAGTTGAGTTTTCACCTGGTGACTCACACTTCACAAGTGAGCAAGAGCAGATAGTGGTGGCAGGAAGAGCTGTGGAGAGTCAGCGTCGGAGGGCACTGCCCTCTCTCCAAGCTCTGCTCAGCTGCATGCAGATGCTGTATCCCGGGGGCAGTCGATGAAAAGGATAATCATTGAGGTACCAGAAAATGTGCATTGTACTGAAATGTCTTCCAAGCACACTGTCCACGATTGGAGAGAGTATGGAGGAGACCGCCACAAGCTTGAGTGGGTTGATGTAGCAGCGCATTGTGACAGTCTTCTTGCATAGATAGAGGCCGTGTGGACTCCGGATGCCAATATGTCTAACACCTTAAATAGGATGACAGATACCTTAGCATTGGCCTTACAGCGCCTCACTGATCTGCACCACATGAGTGGTAGCAATGAAGTGCGATTGGCCGATGAGAGGGCTGATGGTGAAAGGGGACATGCAAGTGGGGGCTCCACTCAAAGCACTTCCACTTCCCATTGCCACCCCACCCAGTACCAGACATGCTGAGAGTATTTATTGGAGTATTGACTTTCAATCAGCTCTGTCAATTGCCAATGTTCTCGCTTTGGTTTCAATGGTGAGTTTCAGGAAGCCTAAGAAACCCATGGATGTGTTATTAAATTTAAATGTCTTTGAAATATTGCTTGAATTGAGTGATGTGTCTATTT
The DNA here is from genome assembly GCF_044704955.1 of Pristiophorus japonicus. Lineage (NCBI taxonomy): Eukaryota > Metazoa > Chordata > Chondrichthyes > Pristiophoridae > Pristiophorus > Pristiophorus japonicus. Next base: position 53,657,735 of record NC_091985.1, read on the forward strand.
AATAGGCAAGCCGCCCCTCCTGAGGTGCTTGCGTGTACCCAGACTAACGTGTCTGAGTTAAATGGGGAAGATGGCGGGTTGGAGCCGGCCTCCGGACACGCTCACATTTTTACCAACTCTAACCACCACCTGCACCTAAACCCATATCCGTTCCTCCATGTTAAAATCGTGCGCATTTGGAAAGCAGTGACAGGATCGGTCCAAGTCAGCATGGATTTATGAAAGGGAAATCATGCTTGACAAATCTTCTAGAATTTTTTGAGGATGTAACTAGTAGAATGGACAAGGGAGAATCAGTGGATGTGGTGTATTTGGACTTTCAAAAAGCTTTTGACAAGGTCCCACACAAAAGATTGTTGTGCAAAATTAAAGCATATGGTATTGGGGGTAATGTATTGACGTGAATAGAGAACTGGTTGGCAGACAGGAAAGCAGAGAGTCGGGATAAACGGGTCCTTTTCAGAATGGCAGGCAGTGACTAGTGGGGTGCCGCAGGGCTCAGTGCTGGGACCCCAGTTATTTACAATATACATCAATGATTTAGATGAGGGAATTGAGTGTAATATCTCCAAGTTTGCAGATGACACGAAACTGGGTGGCGGTGTGAGGAGGAGGCTAAGAGGCTGCAGGGTGACTTGGACAGGTTAGGTAATTGGGCAAATGCATGGCAGATGCAGTATAATGTCGATGTGAGGTTATCCACTTTGTGGGCAAAAACATGAAGGCAGAATATTATCTGAATGGCGGCAGATTAGGAAAAGGGGAGGTGCAACGAGACCTGGGTGTCATGGTACATCAGTCATTGAAAGTTGGCATGCAGGTACAGCAGGCAGTGAAGGTGGTAAATGGCATGTTCGCCTTCATAACTACGGGATTTAAGTATTGGAGCAGGGAGGTCTTACTGCAGTTGTACAGGGCTTTGGTGAGGCCTCACCTGGAATATTGTGTTCAGTTTGGGTCTCCTAATCTGAGGAAGAATGTTCTTGCTATTGAGGTAGTGCAGCAAAGGTTCACCAGACTGATTCCCGGGATGGCTGGACTGACATTTGAGGAGAGACTGGATCGACTGGGCCTGTATTCACTGGAGTTTAGAAGAATGAGAGGGGCTCTCAAAGAAACATAAAATTCTGACGGGTCTGGAAAGGTTAGATGCAGGAAGAATGTTCCCGATGTTGGGGAAGTCCAGAACCAGGGATCACAGTCTAAGGATAAGGGGTAAGCCATTTAGGACCGAAATGAAGAGAAACTTCTTCACTCAGGAGAGTTGTTAACCTGTGGAATTCACTACCGCAGAGAGTTATTGATGCCAGTTCGTTAGATATATTCAAGAGGGAGTTAGATATGGCCCTTACGGCTAAAGGGATCAAGGGGTATGGAGAGAAAGCAGGAAAGGGGTACTGAGGTGAATGATCAGCCATGATCTTATTGAATGGCGGTGCAGGCTCGAAGGGCCAAATGGCCTACTCCTGCACCTATTTTCTATGTTTCTGTTTCAACCCACCCAGGTATCTGATTTATTAAATTTAATAAATTGGAAAATATGAAAAACAAACAGTACAGCTGTTGACCTAAAAATAAATACCATAGCTAGGATTTCATGGGCTGAGTGAAGGCAGGGCAGAAGGTAGATGAGGTGGAATTTGCACTAACTGAAACTTCTGGGCACAACCTCATTATAAAGAGCTCAATTTTCCCCAGTGATTTACGCCATTTTTTTGGCGCACGCCGCTTTTTTTTGGCCTAAATTTAAAAATCCAAGTTTCCCCAATCATTGTGTGCCAGTGTAACTCAGTTAGTTACGATTTTTTTTAGGTTCTTTTTTTTTTACATCATAGGGGTAACCTGATGTCTGCGCCAGTTTTTCACAATTATGCAAGTTTAGCAATTTACATTTCTCCTCGGACGGTGTGTGAGACCACTCCCAAAAAACCTTCTGGCCACTTAAGTAAAATCAGCACATTAAAAAATTGGCACAGAAAGACGGCATTATTTTTAGGCGAAGTTTTGGAGGGAATCAAGAATAAATAAATATGCATAATCAAGCTTAAATTTTTAAAAGTTAAAAAGCAGGAAATGGAAGTTTAATGGAATTCTTTTTTTTAAACTTACATGCCACCACCGAATGTTTCCAAACCGGGCTCGAGGGTTGGAGCGCCGGCCGCTAGAATTGGTCCCTTGCCCAGACACAGGGGCTCGGCTTGAAAAGAAGCCTGGGATGGGATGACTGTGGAAAGCAAATGGAAGGCATGAGAAGCCTTACACTATGCATCAAATGAAGCCCGGGGCGGGGGTTCCCGATCGTTGTGCCTGCTCAATGGGTGACCATACATGGGGGTCGACCTTGGGGAGAGAGAATAAAGAATCTTGACTTGCCTGCCATTTTGAGCTTATTGCAAAGGTACAATTTAATTATGGGGCTATACTGACAATGCCATACCTTGTGCAAGCCTTCTGCATGATGGTGCTGCGCAGAAGACAATTGATTCGACGTCATCGCATGAGGAAGTTCAGAGCACGTAGGATGATGGGCAGGAGGCCTTACCCACGTCAGGTATATGGAGACAGGGGTTCGTACCTGCACCTGAGTGATGCAGACTGTGTCAGAAGTTGTAACTGAGATCTGTGAGTTAGTAAAAGCAGACCTGCAACCCAAGAGGACTGCTTTGTCAGTTGAAGTGAAGGTTATAGCTGCACTTTCATTCGATACATTTGGATCATTCCAGGCCACAACCGGGGATGTGTGTTGTGCATTTGGCAGGTGACTGCTGCACTATATGCCTGGAGGAATGACGACATAAAGTTCCCCATGATCGCCCAGGCAATGCGTGAAAGGGCTGTGGCCTTCTCCAGGATTGCTGGCTTCCCAAAGGTACAGGGCTGCACTGATTGTACCCACATCGCCTTGCGAGCGCCTTTGGAGTTTTCCGAGATGTACAGAAACATGAAAAGGCTTCCACTTCGCTAATGTGCAACTTGTGTGTGATGACATGCATCGCATCATGTCAGTTGATGCAAGATACCCTGGGAGCACCCATGATGCGTTCATCCTACGCAAGAGTGCCATGTTTCAGCAGCAGCCAGAAGGGCAGAGCTGGCTACTGGGAGACAAAGGGTACGATCTCGCCACCTGGCTCATGACATCCCTACGCGTAACCCGGATGGAAGCTGACTGGGAATACAATTATCGCATGTTGCGACGCGCAGCATAATAGAGGGAACCATTGGCATCTTGAAACAGTGTTTCCGACGCCTGGACCATTCCGGAGGCTACTTGAGATTGTTGGCCAGTTCCCTGTTGTGTGCTGCATGCTGCATAACTTAGCCATCATGAGGCAGCAGCAGCTGGTAGTAGAAGACCCACCTGAAGTGAGAGTGGCTCATGATGATGAGGAAGATGCAGATGACGAGGAGGAGGAGGAGGACCCCACGCAACTACCTGAACCCGGAGCACGATGGCGGAGGAGGGCGTGCCTGCCGCCGTGCACCTTTAACGATTGCTTGAGCCTTCTGTGAACACTTCGCTGCCTGAAGGCTGAGCGGCAACTATTCCACATGGACCATGTTTACTGTTTGGACCTGTTCCGTTATGTTGTGTTGTGTTAATGGAATAAATGATGGAAATGATTCTTGTTTATTTCAAAAAGTTGTGTTGATAACGGAACAAATAATGGAAATGATTCAGTTATAATTTAAAATATATTTTATTCAAAAGTTTAACACTTGTTTGTATTTAACTTTAATAAAAATATTCTTGTATCAAATTTTAAAGTTTTCAGTTAAGATCACTTACAAACTTTTAAACTTGTAAATTTACATAAAACTTACAAAAAAACTTTTAATTTGAGAACAGTTACAACAATAATAATAACAGTAACAACAGCAGGAGCAAAGGAAGGCTGCACCCATCTCTCCTCCACCTTATTCCAAGACCGCCCGCTGCGCTTATTTAGGGTGACTCCACCCCTGCCCACAGGCGGTGGCGCAGCATTTCTCAGGTTGGTACCAAGCTTCTTCTTTCGAACATCTCAGGTAATGCGCACTTCTTGATTGGGGGGGGGGGGGGGGCAGCCGGTAACGTGGAAAGCCCGGCTTGGGCCTCTTCAGAGGTTGGTCTGGTGATTGGAGTAGGAGTGGCAGTTGATTCTGTAAATAGGCGCGGGGTCTGGGTGTGTTCCCTTATTGCAGCAGCTAACTCCGACATTCCCTCCCTCATGTTCACTGACAGTGTTTCAACTACCTGCAACATTTCCTCCCTTATGTTCACTGACCTTGTTCCAACAAGCTGCAACATTCACTCCCTCATGTGCACCGACATTGTATCTGCTGCCTGAGACATTCCCTGCCTCATGATCCCGGATAGTGTTTCCATTTCTCGTGAGAGTGTTGTTACTTCTCCCAACAGTCCCGATACCTCATCACCCACCCCACTGATGGTGTCCAGGAGTGATCGCGTAAGATCAATGCTCTCCGCAGTCATTGCCATCAGCTGAACCACATCTGTTAGATCCTGCACCTTAGGGCAGTGCTGTTGAGCTCTCCTTCCCCTCATCACCCTGGGTGCAGCTCACTGGGACCCTCAGCCTTAGACGGTGGTGCCCTGGGTGTGCCTTGCTGCATCCCACTAGGACCCGCAACCTGAGACGGTGGGGCCCTGGGTGTGCATCGCTGCACCCCACTGGGACCCGCAGCCTCGGATGGTGGGAAACTATGGAATGTCCCACTAACACTCATATCACTCAGGGAAGGGGTTGGCACCTCAATGGTGGCACCTGTACCTCCTCCAGAGTGAGTACAATAGTTGGGGCTTCACCAGGCCCTCCCCCTCCCCCATGCTGTTGGTCTGGAAGATGGGATTGGAAAGTGTTCTCATCTTCAGGTTCGTCGGCATCAGAATCTTCTTCTGCATCGGCTTCAGCCTCGTCAGGGTTGGCCTCAAGTTCTGCAAAATATAACAGAAAAGACAAATGGTTAGCAGCAGAGGAGGGGGAAGGGTGGCATGAGTAGGCTCACACAGCGCAGGCAGCAGGCTCATTTGAAGGACCACGATGAATAATAGCACATTGCATCAACCGAAGTGCAGCTGACAGAGACATCCCCATGAACCGAAGCATGGCTAGCCCTCGCAGTACTTAACATTTAGCAAAGCCAGACTGTGGAATTTGCAGCACTTACCCTCTCCTTCGAGTGTGGGCCCAGCTTGTGCAGTGGTGGTTGCTTTTCTCCAGGTAGGACCCATCAAAGCAGTGACCCTCTCTTCCAAGGGTGTCAGTGAGTGCAGATTTGCCGGACCTCCTCCTGTTAGAGTTCCCTCTCTTTTGTTGTGTGCCACCTTCCTTTGCAAAGATGATAATATAATTTTTTTTTTTAAAAAGAGGGTGTCTTTCTGCTGGGTGGGATATACAGATGGCCACATTTACAATTGCAATTCCATTGAATAAATGAAAATATTACTTACACTAACTACTTGACCAAGGTCCTGCCATTTCCTTATACACTGGCCTCCAGACCTCGGGGTAGTCACCATTGCAAAGTAATCTTCTGCAAGTTGGTTCCAGCATTTCTTCATTTCTTTTGATGGGATTTTTATGTGACCTCTGCTGGTGTTCAGCTCCTGCCATCTACCCTCAATCACAGTAACCAGTGCCTCCACTTCATCCTGTAAGAAATTCTTGGTCCTTGCGCCTGTTGCATCTTGTATTGCAGCTCCGAGTTTTCCAATGAGAATTAAAGTTCTCTCACACAACTGGTTCTTTAAAAATGGCCAAATGCAGACCGGGAGTTATACTGACTATGCGCACCCATAGGAATCATGTCATGTTTTTCCGCGCATGTACAGAAGGTGGGGGGAGGCATCGTTTTGTCGGTGCAGACATTAGGCTCCACCCACCAAAGTTACAGGACAGACTGCACGGCGTCAATTTCAAAAAATAGAATGGGGAAACTTACTGTTTTTTTTGGAGTAGTTAGGGCCAAGAAAAACGGGCGTCACTCTGGCAATATGCAAAAAAACGGCATTGGGGAAAATTGAGCCCAAAGTTACAAGTGAGTTCCTGGCATAAACAGCCATTGGGAGCTCACTGGTTGTAATGCAAGACTGTCTGTGGTACTGGAAGATCTGAAGTTGTATAGCAGCATCTTGAAAGTGAAGTTGTTTTTGTTCAAGAAAAATTGTGGAGCTGAATTAATCTTACATTTATTGATGGAGGAAAAGAATGGAGGTGCACCACATGGCCCTTAGTTCAATACTTCAGTAGAAGTATTATCACAGCAAGTGAGGCTAAGGAGAGGGGCAACATTTATTATCCCAGAGCGCAAACTGATCAGCAACATATCAAAAGGTGCATAGCAGGTGGTGGCAGAGTATATAAATGCATAAATCGATACCCAGCGGCCTGGATGGGAGTTGGAAAAAAGTTTGAAGACCTCACCAGAGTAGTCAAGGCAGTACGGTAATTACAACTTTTTTTGACATTACTATATAAGGTGTGCACAGCACATTATAGTCTTTACTCTCACATACTAAGCACCTGTACCACTTGCTTTACTCACCCCCTTATCAGGATTCACCCTAACACACACCTTTAATCTCAATTTGTTGCAAACTGCATATGCATTAATTATGGCTGCAATGTGTAGAGAAATATTAATGTATTGGATGAATGATGGACTTAAGTAAAGATTTCATCTGAGAGCCTGGTAGACAGCTCTAACAGTCTGCTAAGAAGCTTCAGCAGCAGTATTTTCTGATCATCCTAGATGCATTTCTTGGTCAATTCCTCTGGGTGCTCCAGATTTATGCCGCACGATGATAATCCTGGAGACTTTGGCCAGGCTGTATTGTAGGTCACCCACTGATCTGATAAGACATTGGCAGCACTGTTTCAACATGTCTATGGTGAGTTGTACCAAGATTCTGGTAGTTACATGCACCTCATTATACATATATACAGTAGCCATTTGCAGCCATCGCGAGTCTGGCCCCAAGTGGGTATCCTTGGCCTCCTCACACCCAACCCCCAATTTTCTTTGCGTACCAAATAATGGGGGCATGATATTTTGCTGGTGGTCACAGAAGAGCGGTGTCTCGACAAAATGCCAGTCCTTATGGTTCATGAATGCAGTTATTAAGTGCAGGAGAACATAGGGCCATGTGATCGCAACAATCATGCTCTGAACTTGGGGAGTTCTCCCATTTAAAAAAAAGTATAATCCCCCCTCATGTTGATGCTAGGTGTTCATTTGGAATGTGACAAAGTTGCTTACTCTGACAAACAGGCATCAGTAATCTGCTTGACACATCTATGCACTTCAATTTGACCAAGTCCCTTGTTGAAACAGCCTAAAGCATAAACGTTGAGGGCTGAGTTGATCTCGACAGCTACTGGCAGTGCCATGCCTATAGCAGAGTTTGGCTGCAGGTCAGATCCCATCTTTTGGCACAACTGTGCCACACACTCCCTTCTAATTCGCAGTCTATGAAGATAGAGTTCATCTTACAAACCCAGACAAGTGGACTTCTGCCTCCGTACCTGGATTCTAGGCTAATGGTAGGCATGGACAATCTGCCTCTGGTGCAATCTCAGCTGCCTATATGCTCTGTCACTCTTCCTTCTTTTTCTCTCAATAACAAATAGAAAGGAAATCTCATAATCCAAAAGAAACTTCAAGTGTCAAAAACCTTGCCACAAACAATTGGAAGAACTGATTTTACAAAGTCACACTTCTGGCAAGGGAGCATTGCCTGTGCATATTTTTCACAATTTCTTTCTCCATCAAGAAGGACAATTTTATGAAGAAGCATCACATGCAGATGTGATGACACCTCAGGAATTGTGTGCCCACTCATTAATACCCCAGACCTATATTTATAGACCCCTCATAATGTTACTTGGGCCTACACCACTGGAGAGGCTGTGATAGAGATATGCCATCTGCTCCAGAATGACCTATAGTCAATTTCAAAATAAGTAAAGTAAAAAGAAAATTGGGCGTGATTTAAAGCGATTGCTATCAGCCCATTTGTGCTATTGGCATTGATCAATTTCACCCCCAAAGAGTGAAACAGAATGGACTGGATTGGAGGCAAGCAGTTGCAGTGACTTGTTCTGTAAGTACTGCCATGGAAGATCAAATACAGGGTAGTACATATATGATGACCTGAAGGATGAACCTCCAAGTTAGACTACGGTGTAGGTTACCCAACTGCCTACCAATTCAAATAGTAAAATTTCTACTTGTGCTGCTAGAATAAGACATTCTAACCAGTAATTGCAGTTCTCCAATAGTTTCTGGATTTGCAACTTCAAAAACAGAGGGGAAAAAATGAGTTTTTTTACATTAAGTTCTATGTCAGGCAATGGCCAAATATGGATAATAATACTGCTTATAATAGCAAAAATGTTAAACATGGAATTAACAAAAATTATCCATAGACAGCACGTGCACAGGAAGGTCACTTATTCATGAGTTCAAACATCATATATAGAGAAAATAAAGCTTTACAAGCAGAGATGTGTGGCAACCTATACAAGCCTCCTAACTACTAAACAGACACAGTGAACAGAGGAGATTGTAGGAAAGGAAAACCGGAAATGTTTTTTCATGTATACATATCTACTTTATACTTAAATGGTTTCACCACAGAAATCCTATTGCACGTTTTTATTGCAGTAACTTACTTCACTGACCCAAAATATAAACATAAAAAAAATACATATACTCATGTATACTGTATTAGTTCAAAGAGACTGTGTTTAACTAGGTCTGTAATTCATAACTTGACAGCATTATGTTTAATGTCCTTCATCCCAATTTTATCAAAGGAAGACTTTTAATACTGTGCAGGTAAAATACTGCCTAAACTTGCCATTCCCATACAGCTGACAATCTAAAACAAGACCACAATGCACCAGCTGAGATTAAGTTAAGAGACAGACTAAACAGAGACCCTCTGATCCATTGCCATGTAATTACTGCATAGGAAAATAATCCACCTACCTCATAAGGGTTTCCGAGATGATGTTGATATCCACTCCCACAAAGCTGACACATTCTTCAACCACACTGTCCAAGGTAGCTTTAAGTAACGTCTGGGACACATCATGCTGAAACCAAAGATCAATCATTGTTTAGAATGTATGTGAAAAAATCTTAAAATCATTCAAGGTTTACAATATAAAATAACTGACAGAGGACTGTTCTTCAAATAAAATTATAATGATGTCCACTCCTATACAACTGCAAAATGCAGTTTGTTACAACTCAACATTTCACAATCCTTTATTTCTAAGCAAGCCTGTTCTCTGAAGTACTTCCTCAAAGTTACAGCATAAAAGTAAAAACTCAGAAGTGTACAATTTTGCAGCTCATGCACAGCAACACATGAAAATTAAGGATTATTGTCAAATACCCTGGTACTGTTCACCTGAATAGATTAACAGCTCATAATTAATATCCACTGTAAATATCCTGCTATTTTTTCTAAGGGCCTTAAAGGTCTATTATGAATAGATATCTATATTATCGAGAGCATGCAGAAACCAAGCGCAGACAGTGGAAGGAGGTGGCGGCAAACCAGACTCCCCCACCCACCCTTTCCTCAACCACTGTCTGTCCCACCTGTGACAGAGACTGTAATTCCCGTATTGGACTCTTCAGTCACCTAAGAATTCATTTTTGGAGTGGAAGCAAGTCTTCCTCGATTTCGAGGGACTGCCTATGATGATGATGAATCTATATTATTTAAACTTCTTCATTTGGGTTTTCTTCTAGCCATCTGATTGGTTCGTTCATCAGTGTCACCGTGCAGTGATCCAAATGAAGTGTGTGGGAATTACGTGATCCATGTAACTCCATTATTCTTCCAAAAAATTATTCTATTGAACCACATAATCCTTGATCCAATGCCCAGTTTCCTGCTCTGTAACCATGAGCCTCTCAGCCCAACTGGAGATTCCTCCCTTGCTCAGACGTCTACTCAAGCCCACCTCCTCAACTGTCCTACTAGACTGACATTTACCAGGTCACTTGTTTTTCTTGTGTTTAGCACATCCCCTTGCAGGCAGTGAAAGTAAGTTCCCTTTCAGGAAGGCTCTGAGACTCAAGATGGCTACAAAATGGCTAGTTGCCTGGATGCATGATGAAGGGCTGAAAGAAAATTGACTTTTCCCCCATTTTGTAGCTCTTGGTGAAGTTAATTTAAGTGCTAAAATCTGTTCTTAAAGGTTTTCTAAAAAAAAGGAGAAACCCTGAAACTGGAGACCAGGCAAGACCAAAGCAGAAACAATTATTTAAGATTTAAGTTTAACATAGTAATACTTTACATGGCAATATGAATGCTAGCATGGACATAATTTGTTATATGTTTTATAAAATAGACTCTCCATTTCCCAGGTGTTTCTCTTCCCCAATTCAGTTGAGAGTGCACAGATCCAGGGCCTGCTATTCAGGTCTTCTTGGATGCCACAACTCAAAATACAGAATCGTTAAGCAAAGTCTAAAGAAGATCAACAATTACTTGGATCATTTAAAGTAAAAAGTAGCACTCAAGAAGCTCAGCTTGTTCTCATCAGAAAAAGATAACCATGGCATGAAAGTGACTTAGAGTGCAGTAAGGTAGAAAGCACACAAATTAAATCACGGTAGATGTGAAAAGTTCAATAGAGTAAAGATACAGACTTAGCACTGAAGCAAGGTGAACGGAGAAGCTTCAATATTATCTCTCTGTAGTGCCTGAGGAATGCTCATTTCTCAGAGAATGGGGTTGGGGGCCGACCCTTTACATAAAGTTTCCGCCCACATTACATTGTCCTGACATTTCAAGGACTTTCCCAAATGGGCACAACACAGCATGTGCCTGCATTAGGCACAATTCCAGGTTGGAATGTAAATAAGACAGGAGGGGGCATTCACCACCTTTTCACCTTATTTCCTCCCATACAACCAAGCAGTGCTCATTTTTGGTGGCACTCTTATGAAATTGGTGTTGTTCAGGAATGAGAGAGGAACTCTAGGACCAAAATGTTAATTCAAGTCCAAAGGGATGACCCGTGGGCTAAACAGCCTTTTTGGATTCGTGCTTTCTTAGGTTGTAAACAGATCGAGACAAACATTCACAACAGTAAAATCCTGTTATAGTTAAGGAAGCTGATAAAAAGTTATAAATAAGCAAATAACTATACCATGATTTACTATATAGAAAAGAAGCAAAACTGTGACAATGTACATAGTCCATATAGTTATTTATATACAGTGGGAAAAAGAGACAAAGCAAAATTGCATTGATTTTCTTCTGTAATCTCATTTTCAATTTATATCGAAATGAAAGGATACTGAACATAGAAGTGCACCAATTAAAATACAGTTTTTTGAAGTTATTTATTCACCTGTCGATTTAGAAAATCCCTCTAAAATTACAGGTTTTTATAACAAAAACACATGTTTATACCTCAGGCAACTGATAAAAGAACATCTCATTTCATGTTTTTTCTTTTGATGTTCATGTGGTTTCTTGAACTCTGGTTTCTTTGTTTAGTACACAGTTTTCTTTCAATCACTTTTTGTTTTTAATCAAAAGTTTGCCTGCTTTTCATAACAAAATACCTGTAAAGTATTTTTCCTGGTAGCTGTGGCTTTTGTTTAAAAATCAGAACGGCGAGCATACATTTTTTTCCTTCCTCAACTTTCTGCCCTCCTCAACTGAAAGCCATGACTCATCCTACAGTATATTTCCACAGATATCGTTACCATTCCTTGGGATCAATTTTCCCCAGTGATTTGCACCGTTTTGTTGGCCTAAATTGAAAAATCCAAGTTTCCCGAAAGGTTATGCGCCAGTGTAACTCAGTTAATTATGATTTTTTTAGGTTCGGTTTTTTTGCATCATAATTTTTGCATGATGTCTGCTCCAGTCTTTCATAATTAAGCAAGTTTGGCCAACTTACAATTCTCCAAGGACAGCAAATGTGACCACTCCCAAAAAACCTTCTGGGCACTTAAGAAAAACCAGCGCATATCAAAAAATCGGTGCAGAAAGACGCCATTGTTTGTTGGCAAAGTTTTGGAGGGAGTCAAGAACACACAACTATGCATCATCAAGCTTAATTTTTTCCAACTGAAAATGCAGAAAATGGAATTTTCATGCAATTCTTTAAGTTTGAATTTTTTTTTAAGTGCCACGTCACAGCCGAACATTCCAAACCGGGCTCGAGGGTCGGAGCGTCAGCCGGCAGAATCGGTCCCTCGCCCGGACACAGGGGCTCGGCTTGAAAAGAAGCCCGGGATGGGTGGGGAGGCGTAGAATCTGAATTGAAGGGATGATAACCCTTACACTATGCATCAAAAGAAGACCAGAGGGCTGGGGGCAGCAGGGGAGAGGGGTGGGGGTGGGGGGAGTTGAAGTCGAAATGAAAGAATGAGAAGCAGTGGGGGACGAGTTTCCCGAACTAATCAAGCCCATTGCACATGCTCAGACCAGGGTGTGGTAGGACGTCAAGTTTGGGGAGAGGGACAACAAAGAAGCTTGTCCTGCCTGCCATTTTGAGTTTCATGCAAAGGTACAATTTAATCATGGGTGCAAGATTGACAATGCTATACCTCGTGCAAGCTTTCTGCATGATGATGCTGCAGAGGAGACAATTAATTCAACGTCATCGCATGAGAAACCTCAGAGCACATAGTATAATGGGCAGGAGGCCTTCCCTACGTCGGGTGTATAATCGAGACAGGCATTCATACCTGCACCTGGGTGATGCAGATTGTGTTTCCGCAAAGAAGTTGTAACTGAGATCTGAGAGTTATTAAAAGCAGACCAGCAACCCAGAAGCGTCAGGAGGACTGCTTTGTCAGTTGAAGTCAAGGTTACAGCTGCACTTTCATTCTACGCATCTGGATCATTCCAGGCCACAACTGGGGATGTGTGCTCCATTTCTCAACATGCAACGCAACACATATCTGCATTTGGCAGGTGACTGCTGCACTACATGCCCGGAGGAATGACTACATGAAGTTCCCCATGATCGTCCAGGCAACGCATGAAAGAGCTGTGGTCTTCTCCAGGATTGCTGGCTTCCCAAAGGTACAGGGCCGCACTGATTGTAGCACATAGCCTTGCGAGCACCTGTGGAGTTTTCCGAGATGTACAAGAACAGAAAAGGCTTCCACTCCGTTAATGTGCAACCCGTGTGTGACGACATGCATCGCATCATGTCAGTTGATGCAAGATACTCTGGGAGCACCCATGATGCATTCATCCTATGCGAGAGCGCTATATCTGCCATGTTTCAGCAGCAGCCAGAGGGCAGAGCTGGCTACTGGGAGACAAAGGGTACGGCCTTGTCACCTCGCTCATGACGCCACTACGTATAACCCAGACGGAAGCTGACCGGGAATACAACATGTCGCAGATTGTGACGCGCAGCATAATAGAGAGGACCACTGGCATCTTGAAACAGCGTTTCCGATGCCTGGACCATTCCGGAGGCTACTTGAGATTGCCGGTCAGTTCCCTGTTGTGTGCTGCATGCTGCATAACTTGGCCATCATGGGGCAGCAGCATCTGGTAGTAGAAGACCAACCTGAGGTGAGAGTGGCTGATGAGGATGAGGAAGATGCAGATGACCAGGAGGAGGACGAGGAAGCTATGCAGCTACCTGAACTCGGAGCACGACGGCGGAGGAGGGCGGGCCGTCGTTCCACTTTATTTCCTGAAGGCTCAGCGGCATCTATTCCAAATGGACCAATGTTCACTTTTTGGACCTGTTCCGTAATGTTGTGTTGTGTTAATGGAATGAATAATGGAAATGATTCTAGTTTACTTCAAAAGGTTGTGTTAATAATGCAACAAATAATGGAAATGATTCAGTTATAATTTAAAATATATTTTATTCAAAAACATTTGTTTGTACTTAACTTTAATAAAATATTCTTGTATCAAACTTTAAAGTTTTCAGTTAAGATCATTAAAAACTTTCAAACTTGTAAATTTAAATAACTTACAAAAAACTTTGAATTTGAGAACAGTTACAACAGTAGGGTTGCGCGAGGCCCCTTGGGAAAGAGTGACCATAATATGGTAGAATTTTTTATTAAGATGGAGAGTGACACAGTTAATTCAGAGTCCAGGGTCCTGAACTTAGGGAAAGGTAACTTCGATGGTATGAGACGTGAATTGGCTAGAATAGACTGGCGAATGATACTTAAAGGGTTGACGGTGGATAGGCAATGGCAAACATTTAAGGATGACATGGATGATGAACTTCAACAATTTACATCCCGATCTGGAGTAAAAATAAAACGGGAAAGGTAGCTCAACCGTGACTAGCAAGGGAAATTAAGGATAGTGTTAAATCCAAGGAAAAGGCATATAAATTGGCCAAAAAAAGCAGCAAACCTGAGACTGGGAGAAATTTAGAATGCAGCAGAGTTGGACAAAGGGTTTAATTAGGAGGGGAAAAATAGAGTATGAGAGGAAGCTTGCTGGGAACATAAAAACTGACTGCAAAAGCTTCTATAGATATGCGAAGAGAAAAATATAAGTGAAGACAAGCGTAGGTCCCTTGCAGTCAGAATCAGGTGAATTTGTAATGGGGAACAAAGAAATGGCAGACCAATTGAACAAATACTTTGGTTCTGTCTTCACGAAGGAAGACACAAATAACCATCCGGAAATACTCGGGGACAGAGGGTATAGTGAGAAGGAGGAACTGAAGGAAATCCTTATTAGTCAGGAAATTGTGTTAGGGAAATTGATGGGATTGAAGGCCGATAAATCCCCGGGGCCTGATAGTCTGCATCCCAGAGTACTTAAGGAAGTGGCCATAGAAATAGTGGATGCTCATTTTCCAGCAGTCTATTGACTCTGGATCAGTTCCTATGGACTGGAGGGTAGCTAATGTAACACCACTTTTTAAGGAGGGTGAGAGAAAACGGGGAATTATAGACCGGTTAGCCTGACATCAGTGGTGGGGAAAATGTTGGAATCAATTATTAAAGATGAAATAGCAGCGCATTTGGAAAGCAGTGACAGGATCGGACCAAATCAGCATGGATTTATGAAAGGGAAATCATGCTTGACAAATCTTCTGGAATTTTTTGAGGATGTAACTAGTCGACTGGACAAGGGAGAACCAGTGGATGTGGTGCATTTGGACTTTCAAAAGGCTTTTGACAAGGTCCCGCACAAGAGATTGGTGTGCAAAATTAAAGCACATGGTATTGGGGGTAATGTATTGACATGGACAGAGAATTGATTGGCAGACAGGAAGCAGAGTCGGGATAAACGGGTCCTTTTCAGAATGGTAGGCAGTGACTAGTGGGGTGTGCGGCAGGGCTCAGTGCTGCGACCCCAGCTATTTACAATATACATCAATGATTTAGATGAAGGAATGGAGTGTAATATCTCCAAATTTGCAGATGACACTAAGCTGGGTGTCGGTGTGAGGAGGACTCTAAGAGGCTGCAGGGTGATTTGGACAGGTTAGATGAGTGGGCAAATGCATGGCAGATGCAGTATAATGTGGATAAATGTGACGTTATCCAGTTTGGTGGCAAAAACACAAAGGCAGAATATTATCTGAATGGCAGCAGATTAGGAAAAGGGGAGGTGCAATGAGACCTGGGTGGCATGGTACATCAATCGTTGAAAGTTGGCATGCAGGTACAGCAGGCGGTGAAGAGGGCAAATGGCATGTTGGCCTTCATAGCTAAGTGATTTGAATATAGGAGCAGGGAGGTCTTACTGCAGTTGTACAGGGCCTTGGTGAGGCCTCACCTGGAATATTGTGTTCAGTTTAGGTCTCCTAATCTGAGGAAGGACATTCTTGCTATTGAGGGAGTGCAGCGAAGGTTCACCAGACTGATTCCCGGGATGGCAGGACTGACATATGAGGAGATACTGGATCGACTGGGCCGGTATTCATTGGAGTTTAGACGAATGAGAGGGGATCTCATAGAAACATATAAAATTCTGATGGGATTGGACAGGTTAGATGCAGGAAGAATGCTCCCAATGTTGGGGAAGTCCAGAACCAGGGGACACAGTCTAAGGATAAAGGATAAGCCATTTAGGACCGAGATGAGGAGAAACTTCTTCACTCAGAGAGTTGTTAACCTGTGGAATTCTCTGCCGCAGAAAGTTGTTGATGCCTGTTCGTTGGATATATTTAAGAGGGATTTAGATGTGGCCCTTACGACTATAAGGGATCAAGGGGTATGGAGAAAAAGCAGGAAGGGGTACTGAAGTGATGATCAGCCATGATCTAATTGAATGGTGGTGCAGGCTCGAAGAGCCGAATGGCCTACTCCTGCACCTACTTTCTTTGTTTCTAGGTAAGATTAACAGCAGCAGCAAAGAAAGGCCTAACCCATCTCTCCTCCACCTCATTCTAAGACCACCCGCTGCGCTTTGTCTTGTTGACTCCACCCCTGCCCGCAGGCAATGGCACAGCATTTCTCAGGTAGGCACCAAGCTTATTCTTTCGAACATCTCTGGTAATGCACACTTCTTGATGGGGAGGTGGGGTGGGGCAGCAGGTAATGTGGAAGGCCTGGTTTGGGCCTCTTCAGAGGCTGGTCTGGTGATTGGAGTGGGAGTGGCAGTTGATTCTGACAATGGGCACGGAGTCTGGGCGTGTTCCCTTATTGCAGCAGCTAACTCTGACATTCCTTTCCTCATATTCACTAACAGTGTTTCAACTACCTGCAACATTCCCTCCCTCATGTGCCCTGACAGTGTCTCGACTACTGGCAACATTCCCTCCCTCATATTCACCGACAGCGCATCAGCTACCTGCGACTTTCCCTCCCTCATGGTCCTAGACAGTGTTCCCATTTCTCGTGAGAGTGTTGTTACTTCTCCCAACAGTCCCGATACCTCATCACCCACCCCACTGATGGTGTCCAGGAGTGATCACATAAGGTCAATGCTCTCCGCACTCATTGACATCATGTGTACCACATCTGTTAGATCCTGCACCTCAGGAGAATGCTGTCGAACTCTTCTTCCCCTCCTCACCCTGGGTGTGGCTCGCTGCATCCCACTGGGACCCGCAGCCTCGGACGGTGGGGCGCTGGGTGGGTCTCACTGCACCCCAGTGGAACCCCCAGCCTCGAACGGTGGGAAACCATGTAAAGTCCCAACATTCGTACTACTCAAGAAAGGGACTGCCACCTCAATGGGAGGCACCTTCACCTCCTCCAAAGTGAGTATAACCATGGGGGCTTTCATTCATCCCCTCCCCCCATGCTCTTGGTCTGGAAGTTGGGATTGGAAGAAGATTTTCCCCCAATCAGGCTCGTTCGCATCTGAATCTTCTGCTTAATCGTCAGGGTTGGCCTCAAGTTCTGCAAAATATAACAGAACAGACAAATGGTTAGCAGCAGTGAAAGGGGCAGGATGGCATGAGTAGGCTCACTCAGCACAGGCAACAGGCTCATTTGAAGGACCACGATGAATAATAGCACATTGCATCAACCGAAGCGTAGCTGACGGAGACAGCCCCATGAACCGAAGCATGGCTAGCCCACGCAGTACTTAATATTTAGCAAAGCCAGACTGTGGAATTTGCAGTACTTACCCTCTCTCTCTCTCTCTCTCTCTCTCGAGTGTAGGCCCAGCTTGTGCAGTGGTGGTTGCTTTTCTCCAGGCAGGACCCATCAAAGCAGTGACCCTCTCTTCCAAGGGTGTCACTGGGTGCAGATTTGCCAGGCCTCCTCCTGTTCGAGTTATTTCACTTTTGTTGCGTGCCACCTTCCTCTACAAAGATGTTAATATAATTTTTTTTTTGAAGGGTGTCTTTCTGCTGGGTGAGACATACAGATGATCACATTTACAATTGCAATTCCATTGAATAAATGAAAATATTACTTACACCAACTATTTAACCAAGGTCCTGCTACTTCTTTTTGCACTGGCCTCCAGACCTCGGGGTGGGCACCACTGCACAGTAATCTTCTGCAAGTTGGTTCCAGCACTTCTTCATTTTTTTTGGTGGAACTTTTATGTGACCACTGCTGGTGTCCAGCTCCTGCCATCTGGTCTCAATCACAGTAACTAGTGCCTCCACTTCATCCTGTAAGAAATTCTTGGTCCTTGCGCCGCATTGCATCTTGTATTGCAGCTCTGATGTTTCCAATGAGAATTAAAGTTCTCACAGACAACTGGCTCTTTAAAAATGGCCGAATGCAGACCCGGAGCTTGGAATCACGTCAAAAACAGCCCTTTTTTTTCTCGCATGCGCGCGGGGGGTGGGGGGAGAGTGGCCTTGGTTTTTCCGCGCAGACATTAGGCTCCGCCCTCCAAAGCTACCGGACAGGCCGCACGCCGCCAATTTCAAAAAATAAATGGGGAAACGGTATTTTTTTTTGGAGTAGTTGGGGTCAGAAAAAAAACAGGCACGACTCTGGCAATATGCCAAAAAAACAGCATTGGGGAAAATTGAGCCCATTGTACCGCCATAGTGATTAATAGTAGGCTATTTGATCATAGTAAAGTCTGATTTCTATGCACACTCAATGCTAGCAGACAGAAACAGGAACCTTGGTTGATCTTTCCTCTCAATTATCCACAAACACTGAGACCATAAAGCAGTATCCCACTGGGGGTGAATTTCCACAGTTCTCCAGCATTTAAATTGTTTTCTCGGATATTTCAAGGCTTTTCCACGGAAGTTATGGTGGTCAAGCAGGAAAACACACGTGGAAATTCAGACACACTATTGCCACAGCTGAGATCAGATAATCAGCAGACCAGGGATTGCACCTGCGACTTTCCTTACCTTTATAGCTTAGTTCCAAATCATTGTGTGCTTTTACATGCTGCGCCATCAAGAGGAATTAATCACTGCTGATTTTAATGACCATTTAGCTAGCGTGCGTATGGATCTTTTTATTTAAATAGAACTCTTTAATCTTCTTTTAAATGTTTTCCCGAAAGCTTGAAGTTCACTTTCGTTTGATGCTCTGTGCAGACTGTAGTTATTGCTTTCAATTTTAGGACACTCTCATACAAACAATTAAGAATGACCAAAGTTTTTGAACATTTGAATATGCTGCAAACAATAAAACATATTAAGATAATCATAAAGAAAGTTTGTGGTTAAAATTCTTCGTTAATGAATACAGGTGTAACTAAGAAAATCCGGAGTTCCGGAATCCAGAATGTTCTGGAATCCGGATTCCAGACCGATCGGTGGCAGCATCGCCCGGAAACCATAAAATGTTCCAGAATCCGGGCCCGCCAACCCTGGGGTCCCGCCACTGCCCGACCCTCAGTCTTACCTCGGCCTCGCTGCCGCTCGCCTCACCTCGGGGCCTCCTCGCCGGCCTGCCCAAACACCTTCTCCTCGGTGGGTCACGCACGAACAGCTCCTCGACGGCTGGGCCTGCCTGCCTAGAACACCTTCTCCACGGCGGGGCCCGCCTGAACAGCACCTCGATGGTTGGGGGGGGGGGGGGGCACCCAAACACCACCTCCATGAGGGGCTCTGCCCGAACACCTTCTCCACTGGGTGTGGACTCGAATACCTTCTCCTCTGCAGGGCCCCGCCCAAACAACTGCTCCTCAGCGGGGTTCTGCCCAAACACCACCTCCACCGGGGAGCCCGCCCGCCCGCCTGAACACCTTCTCCATGGTGGGGCCCGCCCGGAACAGCACTTCCTCGATGGGGCCCTGCCCGAACACCTTCTCCACGGCGGGGCCTGCCCGAATAGCTCCTTGGGGGCGGGACCCGTCCGAACACCTTATCCTCGGCGGGCCCCGCCCAACGACCTCATTGACTGAGCCGACCCGAATAGCACCTCTCTGCGGGACACCCCCCCCCCTCCCACCCCATACTCCCTCCTTTCTGACGTTCCGAAATCCGCAAATACCCGAACCTGGGCTCGGGTATTTCCGGATTCGTGATGTCAGAAAGACGATTGAAAGTTCGGAAAAGCCTGGAATCTGGAACGGCCTCAGTCCCGAGGGTTCCGAATCCTTGACGCTGCACCTGTACTGTCAAAACCACATATATAGGCACTTTCTGGTATAATTTCACCAGGTTCTTTTTCCTTAATTTTTTTCTAACTACAACTTTGCATAACTTTGATTGCATTCTCTCAAGAATGATCCATTAAGTATTCCATATTTTTTCTGTAATCTAGTAATTTTTGTAACCTCGTAACTTCTTAAAATGAATAATTTTCTACAATAAGTGAAATTCAAACTTTTCAATTTCTCTCTCTGCTTGTTCTAGCTCATTACTTTCAGATTATGTATCTTTGCAATAATGCATGTCTGACATGCAATTTATTCCGTTCCCAACCCGAGCCACAAATCAACTGCAAGCAACAGAACAGGTGGAGAGGCAACTTTCTTCTATGCCTTCACCAGAGCTGCCGTGAACCAGAATGAGAATGCAGGAGAGTGGCTTACTGCCGCCATTTTTTTCTTTTCCTCCTGTGTGGTGCTGTCCCACGATAGATAGGTATGAGATATCAAATTCCTCTATAAGGTCACCTTTCAAGTAATTTTCTTTTAATGCTGAAAAAAGCCAAGTTTCTTCAATCTCCTTCATATATCAGACCTCTGATCCTAGGGATTAGCTTTATAGCTGAACTGCCTCCAAGCCCTGATGGCCTTGGTTATGTCTCAGTGAACAGAACTGGAAACAATACTCACGTTATGGTATGAACAGAGCATTGTACAATTTGAGCAATTCCTCTATTATGTGCTTTACTGTTTTATCTATATAGTTCAGCATTTATTATTTTCATTGTATTACAATTAAGTACAACAACACTGAAGGCATGGTGTATCGCAATCTTGGACCATTCAGTTGCCAATTTCTCATCTAATGTCAACGTTGAATATAGAATTATAAGGAACCAGCAATCAGATTTCTTGCACAAATGGGATTTGAAAGTTTAGTCACTTGCTCACAAACAAAAGTCCATTAACAAGGAATGATAGTTTGGAATCTACAAAAGTTAGACACAAACATAATTTATTCAAATAGGCTTGACTATATTTCCATGGACTTTTTGACCTCTCCCATCCAACAATTATATTAAATATTTCCATTAATGATCAAATTATAAATTTTATTTTGCAGTGTAGATGTAATAAGCGATTTTACTATCTTCCTGGAATGAATGAATGAATGAATTTAATAAATAGTTTCCCTTACCCACTACAGGTAGATAAATAAATAACAGCTATTTAAACAAATCTCTGCATGCAACATGGGCAGCAGCTCTTTATTGTCCACTTTTTATATGAACAATTGCTGCTTTTGAGTCAACTGTTATAACCATTTGGAATCTATTACAAAATATAAAGAGTCAGTTTGGAATTTTACAGTTTAAAGTTTCATTTGCCCTACATGGAACATGCTGTAAATAATTCTTTAATATAGTACAAAATATTTTGGGTTTCTTCCCAGGAAAATTGACTCGGGAAAAAGTTGAAGAGTATATACTTTACCTTATTTTTGAAGTTTTATTCCCCCCAAAAAATCCAGTGATATGCTGTGAATGGCAAATATTGCTGTAAATCAAAGATTTCTGAGGTTATTTACACTAGTGCAAGCACGGAACTAAAGCCTGCTAGCTTCAGTCTTCTCAGCTAACAGTGTTGGCTCCATGGAACTGGATGGTCAAGACTCAGCCATTTAGGCAAATGCCTCAGATAGAAAACAGGCATGTCAAATACATAAAATACCAGAGCGATAACTTTAATCATTTTCTAGTAATGTTATTTCTATTATGTTACAAGCCTTATTCCAGTCGTAAATATTGAGCTTAGTGAAGAAAGCAAAAGGATTTTCAAAAAATATTTGGAGTGATTCAATTGGCTTCTTTTATCCTCATTATGGTCTCTGTTGCTTATTGGCTTTTACTAATTGTAAGTTTAAAAAAAATAATTGCTGATGGAGAGTTTTCATTCCAGATTGTTGAATATTGATATGCATATTCTATCAGTATGGTTGTGATTTTTTGCTGTTCATGACTTAAGTTGTGACCTAATCAGCTGCAAGCAATTTGCATATAAAGTGTAAGACGAAGGACAGTGCTATGCAGTGGGCAAAGTGAAGCTAAATGCAATGTTTTATATAGATATATTTCTGTTTTTTTATCTGTAGATTTCCTAGCGATACATATAATTTTCTCAGGGAATAAGCATGCACCTGCACTAAGGTTCATAATGTTACTCTTAAGCCAGCCACCAGGAAACACACAAGAGGACATTGTAGCGATTAATTCTCTGATTTTACAGCACTCTTTGTGGAGGAAATGCCTTGAATCTGTTCTGCATCTCCCCAGAACATCAGAAACATGCCATGTAATGAATCTTTAAAAGTCACCTCAAGTGAATGCCACTGATTGCCAAAATATAGCTCTATCAGCAATAAGCAACCGGACGTCCATGACATGAAGAGAACACAGATTGCAGTTTGTGTGACGAATGGCTGCTTTTGTACCTTGCTAAATGTGCTAAGCTGATTTAGCTCAGCATGTTTGCAGAATAATGCAAAATACTACCAGTGTGAAAACACTGAAGCACTCACAATCAAATTCTCAGGTCCTTTATAATGTTATTCAGGCATATTACATAGAATTTACTGCACTGAAACAGGCCATTCGGCCCAACTAGTCTGTGCTCCACGTGTCTCCTCCCACCCTACTTTATTTAACCCCATCAGCACATCCTTCTATTCCTTTCTCCCTCATGTACTTATATAGCTTCCCCTTAAATGCATCTATATTTATCTTTATATATCAATATATATTCAATTATCTATAGAAATTTTGAGAGCATCCTTCAGATGTCACACTTCGATAGAAACATAGAAAATAGGTGCAGGAGTAGGCTATTCGGCCCTTCGAGCCTGCACCGCCATTCAATGAGTTCATGGCTGAACATGCAACTTCAGTACCCTATCAGTTAACGGTATTTTAAAAATAAACAAACGTCGTAATTTCATGCACTTTTTCCTGATGCAGTGATAGAATGAATGCAACTGTAACTTCTGCCTTTCATATTGTGAAAAACTTATAAATCATCAAAACAATTTACTATCAAATCAATAGTTCATTAATTGCCGTATTTTTCCTCATTTTCCACCGAGATCTGCATTCCCCACTGCCTGACGCGAGCAACTTGTCAGCAGCAACTTTTCACAAACACGGACGCATTGGGGGGTAATTTTAACAGCAATGAGCAAGTGGTTTTGGGAGTGGGTGGGTGGTTAAATGCGCTGAAATTGACAACAGATCAAGAAGCCGGCTCCAATCCGCCAACTTCCACATTTAACTGGAGCGTGTTCGGCTGTAGAGAAACCCCCATGGGAGAGGTGGGTTGGCAATTAAAAGATGTTAAGAGGCAATTAGGAGCTGTTTTAACTGCAGATTTGAGCTCTAACTCTGAGTGCACAGGTATTCCGGGCTTCCCAGAACTCATCAGTGGAAGCAAGGACAGTGTGAATTGAGGGGGCTGACCAAATGAGAGGCAAACAATCCTATAAAGTACTCAGTCCGCACACCCGCTTCCTTGCCTAAGTGCTCACAGAACTTGCTCAGAGTGTGCTTTTGAGAACTTTGGAGATCATTTCTGCTACCTTGGATTTTTGAGAGTCTGATCTATACTTTCTATCTGTCAAGCATTAATTCAGTATGGGTGCTGCTTATGCAGCTTTACCTTGAACCTCAGATGAGGGCCAAGGTAGGCAGCAGCAGCAATAGCAGCACCAGCAGCAGAACAAGCACCAGCAGGAGCTGCAGCAGTCGTGTCCTCGCTGACCTGCTGCTCCACAGGAGGGGATGAGCACAGGGGTGCAGCTCACAGGAGGAGACACCCCCAACATGGGGTATATAGGCACACGATCACCTCACTGGACATGTCGGGACATCAGTACCTCAGGCTATCACGTCAGGTGCTTGCAGATATTTGCAGCCTCCTGGATGAAGACCTGTTGCCAAGTGTACCTGATGGGCACGCTTTGCCAGTGGCTGTCAAAGTTACCACCGGCCTCAATTTCTTCGCCTCTGGCTCCTTAAGGGATCTACAGGAGCTATTTCTGGAAACTCTGAGATGAGGATAAATTTCTTCTCTCAAGAGGGTTGTAAATCTATGGAATTCTCTGCCCCAGAGAGCTGTGGAGGCTGGGTCATTGAATATATTTAAGGTGGAGATAGACAGATCTTTGAGCGATAAGGGAGTGAAGGGTTATGGGGAGTGGGCAGGGAAATGGAGCCGAGTCCATGATCAGATCAGCCATGATCTTATTGAGTGGCGGAGCAGACTCGAGGGGCCAAATGGCCTAACCCTGCTCCTATTTCTTATGTTCTTATAATCTTGCAATCTGCTGCCCAGAAATGCATCACTCAGGTGACCCATGCCATGTTTGTCAGGACTGGCAATTATGTGCACTTTGCAACCGATGAGGCTAGTCAGAATGAGCGGGCGCTTGGCTTTGCAGCTCTGGCTGGTTTCCCACAGATCCAGGGATTCATTGAATGCACACATTCGGCAATCAAGGCACCCCAGATCACCTTGGAGTCTCCGCGAAGCGGAGTTAGAGCTGGCTCCTTGAGGACAAGGGCTGTGTCCTGAAGACATGGCTGAAGATACCTGTTAGGAGCCCAAACAATGAGGCCCAGGAGGGATGTAATCAAAGCCGCATGACCAAGAGAACTGTCATCGAGTAAGCAATTAGAATGCTGAAGATGTATTTTAGGTATCTGGACAGATAATAATGGGTGCATCTGCAAGACAAGTACGCATGAGGAGTGATGTGCTGGAGTCGACTTGGGATGAGAATCTCCCTGTGGGCCCTTACACAACGCAGCATCAGCTCCAGGGAGGCATCATTTAAGTGAGGTACAGCCTTGCCATACTGGGACTCCATTAATACAGTTGCTTCCTCTGTTCCCCCACCTGGACAATCCTTTAACTTTCTTCTTTGCAGGGTCCCTTTAAACAGTTCAGCTGAAATAGCATGTCGTCAGCATCCCCGCTTGCAATAATTAGTCGGGAAACCCAAAAGTCAGATATAAATGCAGTGGGTGAGTTTAAAAGGCACCGAGACACGCTGCAGCTGCTTTCTCATGTGCTACCGGATGCACAGCGCGTCAGCAGGTAATATTCCTGCCATTGTGGCATCATGTGATCGGTGGAACCTGCTTCCAACAGGTTTAGTTGGAGGCCAGAACCACTTGGCAGGGCAAATATTGGAAAGTGGCACAAACAGGTTGGCTTTCTGTTGTTCTCCTCAGATCTCATCTAAAGACAAAACTGTATTTTTGTACATATCCAGCATTTTGTGGCACAGTAAGTTGATACACCACATTATCACTACTGTACAATAATTCTCTTTTCTTCATTGAGCAAAGCAAATGTATTATAAAAGGAGTGCAAATATCTGCACATGATATCAAATAGGTGTCTCAGTGCTCAAGACAAAGCTAATTACAGGCTTGTCATTGGGATTTGCTTTCTTCGGGTATCATCTTCTACCTTGCCTTCAGGGCAGAATAAGGTTGAGAAAAAAAATCACTCCATGAACATCTTCACGTGAAACATAAATTATTCAAAGTAAAGAAAGCTTATTTTCCCATTCACTGGAGAATGCTCATCACAGTTTGATTGGCATGTGACAGCACAAAAAGTCATCAAGGTTAGCATGTGTTGAATGACCCATGAAAGACTAAAGGCTGTGAGAAGTTTGAAAAAACATTACACTGTCTGCTCAGCACCAGAACATGTCCAATTCTAAATACAATATCCATTTTATTATTCACAACACTCACTAAATCCATAATTTTTGAATTCTGGATGCCCAGTATTACTTATATATTTTAGGAAAAACAACATTTAAAAAAAAAATAAACTTTCTCCATTCCCTACCCACTAATCCCTGGAAGGTTAACCCTTCAAGAAGTAAAAGAACTTTGTATCATTCAAAACAAGTATATATTTTCTGGCATACCTCCGTAAAAGTATATTTTCCCTACAAACACAGAAATTAAGAAATACACAAAATAATTTTTCAGTTAATTGAAAAGCTGTGCCTAGTTGTTTTTATGATTTTGATAAATAAATGAAACACATACAATTACGACCGTATGAGCATATTACTACTGTGTTTCAACTTTGCATAAAAATTATTTATATATTAGATTTCATGGTTGCTCAACTCATTAAGGCAGTGAGCAGCTGAATTAGGATCAATCCCCAGTCTGTGCAGTTAGCTGACATCAGCCAATGGAGTATTATAATTAACCTCAGCGTCCCTACATTGGGCCCAAGTTTTGGGCCGCGCCTAGAACGGCGCAGCCCCAACCTGGACGCCCGTTTTTCGCGCCACAAAGTGCGCCTAAAAAAAACTTCCAGATTCTCCGGCTCCCTGCTGGTCCTCTTGAGCCGGGCGCGGCGCAGCATGAGCTGTAGGGGGCGGAGCTAAGTCCCTGCACTGAAAACAGTGCCGGGACCTCTGCACATGCGCATTACAGTGGGCGCGCATGTGCAGTAGCTCCAGGCGCCCAAAACTGTGTGGGAGGGGCCTGAAGCACGCAGACCCTAGCCCTGGCCGAATGGCCTCACTGGGGCTGCGTGCATAAGGCTGCCTCCCACGCCTAGCTCCTGCTTCCTCCCGACCCGACTCGACTCCCGCTCCCCCCTCCCCACCCCGGACCGGACCAGACACCGACCCAACTCCTGCTTACCCCCCTTCGCCCCCGCGCTCCGCTCCCCGCTCCCCCCCCCCCCACCCCACCCGACTTGACCTCCCTCTCCCCCGACCCAACCCGAACCGACCTCCCTCCCACCACCCCCCGACCCGCACTCCCGACGCCCCCCCCCGGACCGGATCCGACCCAACCTGACCTCCCTCCCGCCCCCACCGTGCTCCCGACCCCCACCCCCACCCCCCAGACCGGACCCGACCCCGACCCGACCTACCTGTAAATCTGGTGCTGGGGACGGGCCCTGCCCGAAGTCTTGGGCCCGGCCTGTTCAGCCTCCCTCCCCCCCTTCTCCTTTCAAAGTAACAAGGTTACTTTCATGCCATAGCAAATAAAAATAAATATTTTTTATCCCTAAACATCAATTTCCTTTAAATGTAGTTTTACTGTTAGGTTAGATATCTTCTAATTGAACTAAAAAGGCAACACTTGCCAAACCACGAGGATTACCCTCTACCATTTAAATGATTATAAAATAGAAATGCCAATCAAGTTTAACAACCAACCAAAAACAACAAGACTAAACACACACAAAATCTGCAATAAATTTGTAAATCATCAAACATTTACCCCTGGGATGAAAATTCAACACGTTTTGACTGTATATAGTTACTTTAAGCCAATTAAATTTTTTGCACAATTCTGCAGCCTTTTAACAATGGTGAAATATTATGTTAAAGGCTCTATATAAATACTAGTTATGTTGTTTTATTTTTGTACTTATTCACATTTCCATAGCACAGTTCACTCATTCTGTCCGCAGCCATTCCTCTTCTTACACAAACACAGCGGGGCCTAAATTGCCCCTTCCGATAAGGCCTCTGCTGCCTGAAAGCAGCGGTCACGGGGCAGTGCAGAATGGCCGCCGAGTCTCCGTGGAGGGGCTGCCATTTTGGAAATTGCCCTCATTTACTTTTGGAGCGGCATCTGGGACCGCTCCACCCAGTTTCCCGCCGCGGCGTGCACGCACCAACCCCTTACCGACCGTCGGGGACCCCCTTGCGAAATTGCCCCTCGGGAATTTGCCCCTTTTCCGGTATTGCTCCGCAAGAGCTGTTGCTGTTGGTACACACTCTGTGGCATGGCGGCCCAGTCGCCCTTAAAGGGGAGGGAGCACTGCGGCGGCTGCCTTAATTTTATTTTGTCGCACGACTGCCAGGTCGGTCCGACAATTTATGGCCGCGGGTTCGGCCGGGCCACCAACTGGCGCTCCTTCTTGGGTGCCAAGCCGCTGGCCCAGCCGAAACCCTCTCTCCCTGGTGGCCCAGTGTTTGCCACTAAAGTAGCTAAAGCAGCAGCCCTCCCCTTTAACTGAAGGAGAGAGAGGTTGTGACGCGTCAGCGCAATGACGTCATCAGCGTGGCACTGATGACTGACGGCCTTGGATACTTTGCCTCGCCCCTCCCCTTCCGCCCCAGTAGTGACGGTCACTCTGCCCCGCCCCCACTTCCGCACCCATGATGAGACCACTTCCGCCCCGCTTGAAAAAAACATTTTGAACTGCTGAATTTCGACACATGCATGGGGTGGCCAGAACACATCGAAGACAGTAGGTGCGCCTCGTTTCGGGTGATGGGCAATCTCGGCCCAAGCATATCTTTCAAGTGACTAAATCTTCACTCGTCTAGATTTTTTTTTGATTGAATCCAGTTCCAATGGTCATATTACTCGTCAATCAACATCCTATTTAAAAAAAAGTTACTTCCAACTCCAAATGAATAGAGAACAGAGAGGAAGATTAGGTAAAATTTTAAGTGTCTTTTTTTTTAAAAAACAGGTGTTTCACCTTTGCACTATAAGGTTACAATTCAAATTGAGTAGCTCTATTACTGAGTGTTTGTTTAAGCAAAGTGGGCCAAACAATAACAAAAGCAATCAGTCCAGAGAGACAGTTATTTCCCTGGACTTGTATGCAGTTCTAAGGGTTAGGGTGACTATTACACTGTTTGAATACTCATCACAGATTTGACATTAACTAAAACAAACAGAATAAACATCTCTAGTCAAAAACTATAAGTAAACATGTCAGAATTCCACCAGACATAGTGACTACACATCAAATATCCCTAACTGAATACCAACTGATGAAGCTGCAAGTCAATGTCCACTTAGTGAATATCATATCCAATCTGTCCTCAGCATATCAGCTGTTTTTAAATATGGTTTATGGTTGAAGTTTTATTGCACATTTTTATGCTATGTTTGTGTGAGTGAGAGAAAAATAAAAACTATATGCAAAGACAGAGAATCCTCCGGGCTGCTCGAAGAACACAGAACCTTAGGGCCCAAAACTGCCCAGGAGTTGCTCCGTTTTTTTTGTGGCAACTTGATTTTTCTGGAGTATCTTAAAAATCCCCATTTTGCACATTCAATTTGCACCAGTATAAATGAGTTAGTTAGGATTTTTTTTAGTTTAGTTTAGTTTTGTTCAAAAGGGGGCGTTACCAGCCACCTACACCCATTTTGGCCATTTAAGCCAGTTTGGACAGCTAATAGTTGCTCCAAACTAACTTTGGCCAGAGTATATGGCCACTTGTGGCCACACAGAAAACCCTTGTGGAGAGTTAAGAAATCAGCGCAGGTAGGTACTTAATGACTTGACTAAAGAATGCGAATAGGATCAAACAGCTATACAGGACTGACAAACTTCGCAAAGTTAATTTACGATACAACAGAAGCATTCATGGAAGCTTAAACTACAAAAATAAAAGTAGAGACAAAACATATTTACATAACTTTTTCAAAATCTACAAATAAAAAATAGAAGTACCGCCTGCTCATAGTAAGGTATTTTCATTAACAGGGTTAAGGAAAGTCTTGAGTAAGCGCATTAAAATTACTAGCTACACAGTTATCACACCCTCCCCCCACCCCCCCTGCCATCAAAACTCTCCTCTCTTCCCCACCCATCACCCCCAATCAAAACTCTCCTCTCTTTCCCCCCCATCGCCATCAAATCTTTCCTCTCTTCTCTCTCTCCCCCCACCCCCCCCCATCAAAACTCTCCTCTCTCTCCTCCTCCTCCCCCCGCCGCCCCGGGATCAAAACTCTCCTCTCCTCCCCCGGATCAAAACTGTTCTCCTCCTCCCGATCAAAAGTCTCCCCACACCAACCTATTTCTTGTAGCCTCAGCGCAGGAAGGCAGCGGGCCAGTCTGTGCGGCAGGCCACTCGGCCCAGGATAGGGGTGGGACGCATCGGGTCCCACGCTGCAGCATGCATCATCATCATCATGGGAGGAGCTACTGTGCATGCGCGAACGCTCTACTGCACATGCGGACAGCTGCCAGCACTCTTAGGCGTAGGGCCCGAACTCACCACGCCAAGCACTGGGAGAGTCGACATAGGGGCCAGAATCCGGGGACATCTTTTTGGCACCGTTTTGATCCTAGGAAGTCGGCACATCTCACATGAGTGCACCGAAAAAATGGGAGGGCCAAATTTGGGCCCTTAGAAACTAAAGCACAGAAAGAAGCCATTTGCCCGTAGGTGCCTCTGCTAATGCTCGCCTTTCAACTACACCTATCGACTGTAATCCCACTTTTATGCTCTGATTACCCATTGATAAAGAGGACAGGGTAATTTTCTAAATTTGCCAGGAATCATTACTCTCATTTACTACTAAAGATATGTCAAGTTCATTTCTGAATATGTCAGCACTGTTCTCTGCTGTAATTAACTTTATCCACTCAATCAATATTTTGGTTGTAACTTTGTTTAAAAAAAAATATTTTAGCACTCAAATTTTTATTCTGTTGCTGCTTTGATAATTAGTAACTGTTCGGCTGAACATTTCCATAATTATTGTAAAATATATCTAATGTAGACTTACACTGCAAGAAAAATGATGGGAAAACCTACAGAAAATGTTGCAAACTGTTTCTTGAAACTCTCAGAATTTCATCTAGATTTTTTTTTACGCACTGTTTTTATTACACATTGTTTTTATTAACCTTTTGCACAGTTAACCTGACAAAAGTAGCACACTGAAGTATACACTAGAAATTGAGAACAGCGTACTGTAATGCATTATGAAAGTTTGTAACCCCAGAAATACTCGAAGTCAAAACCTAGTTGGAATACTATCCGGGTCGCAATCTAAAAATACAATCGCCACATACTATGGAAACTCTTCTGAAAGATTGTACTCCTAGCCAATTCTAAAAATCACAAATATTTCTAGATAAACCTTAACTTAGATTATATGGGGCCGGATTTTTGAGAAGTTTGCGACTGCGTTTTCGCCGTGATTTGACCCTCTGCGGCAAAAACCCGGTTGCAAAGCTCGGGCGGGATCCTCGGCTCGTTGTTTGCAGCGGCGATGGGACGTACTGCCGGGGAGAGGAGTGCTGACATGCAACGGCGCAGATTGCGTTACCGTCGGAATTTCGGCTCTTTCCAGACCCGTACGCCAAGCCCAGAATACCTGCAGGTCAAACCTGTCGGTGCAGCCCTACCAGCAGCAGTAAGTATGAAAACCTGCAAAAAAAATTAAATTAAAAGTTTTAATTTTTTTTCAGCGATTCGATAGATAAATGTCTTGTAAATGTTTATTCAATGTTTTCCCTCCCAAGGCCTCTTTCGCAATGGTCCTGGCCCTGGACTAAAATTGGCGGAACTCGTATTTTTGCGCCGCGAATCCTTGTGCAATGGGGCCCTTACTGCACCTCTGGCGTAAACATAAAACCCGAAAGTTCGGCCTAAAAACGGCAGCGTAGCGAAAACGCTAAGTTTCACGTATCGCTACCATTTTCGCTGGAAAAACCTGAAAGCCGAAAATCTGGCCCATAGTTACAAAGTTAATTTCAGTAATAATTGTGCATTGCCAATAAATGACGTGATCTTTAGCACGAACACATAAAGCCTGGCTTTTGTTTGAGTGCAGAAAGTTGTTCATTGTGACTACTCTTCTGGAGCAAATCTATAAATAAAGGCAATCCATCTTACATCTAGGCCACCTGTGTGTTTTCAAATTTAGTTACAGCGGGCCCAAATTTGGCCCATCCTTTTTGCGGTGCACTCACGTGAGATGCGCCAACTTCCTACGATCCAAACGACGGCAAAAAGATGTTCCCGGATTCTGGCCCCTCTGCCGACTCTCCCGGGGCCTGGCGCGGCGTGGCAATTCAATTAGTGGGCGGAGCTTGGGCCCTGCGCTTAAAAAAGAGTGCCGGCAGCTCAACGCCTGCGCACTGGGGGTTTCGCGCATGCGCAGTAGCTCCTCTGCCGCGTGGGACCCGATGTTCTGCCCCATCCCAGGCCAAGTGGCGTCACGACGTGGGCCGGGCAGCTGCATGTCATGGAGAGAGTCCTGCACCTATCCCCGGCCGAGTGGCCTCCCGCACCAGCCGGCTGACTTCGCAGGCCGAGGTAGGACTTAAGTTTTATTTTTTATTGAAGATTGTGCTTTATTTAGTGAGGAGAGTTTTGATTGGGGGGGGGGGAAGAGTTATGATGGCCGGGGGGGGGGGGGGGGGGGGGAGTTTTGATGGGGCAGGGGGGAGAGTTTTGATCGGGGGGTGGGGGGGGCGGGGGAAGCATGGAGTTTTGATCGGGGGGGGGGGGGGGAAATAACTGTGTAGCCAGTAATTTTAATGAGCTTACTCAAGACTTTCCTTAACCCTGTTAATGAAAATACTTTCCTGCATAAGAACATAAGAATTACGAGCAGAAGGTATTTCTATTTTTTATTTGAATATTTTGAAAAAATTATGTAAATATGTTTTGTCTCTTTACTTCTTTTATTTTTGTAGTTTAAGCTTTCATGAATGCTTCTGTTGTAAAGTAAATTAACTTTGCAAAGTTTGTCAGTCCTGTATAGCTGTTTGATCCGATTCACATTCTTTAGTCAAGTCATTAAGTACCTACCTGTGCTGATTTCTTAACTTTCCGCAAGGGTTTTCTGTGCGGCCACAAGTGGCCACATACACTGGCCTAAGTTGGTTTGGAGCAACTATTAGCTGTCCAAACCAGCTTAAATAGCCACAATGGGCATAGGTGGCTGGTAACGCTCCTTTTTGGAAAAAAAAAACGAAACAAAAAAAAATCCTAACTAACTCACTTACCCTGGCGCAAATTGAGTGTGCAGAATTGGGATTTTTAAGATAATCCAGAAAAATCAAGTTGCTTCAAAAAAAAAACGGAGCAACTCCTGGGCAAATTTGGGCCCACAGAAACCAAGGTTAACTGAAAGCAATTCACAAGATTTTGATAATTTTATTAGCATTTAGAGACAGGTTACACACAACTCTGTCTCTTTTTGAATTAGCATTTTAAGAAGCATGTTAGGTTCGAAATAACAAAATTAAATCTCAACAAGAAATTGATCCACAGATCCAAAATAGATACCAGTGTTTTTCTTGACAATTAAAAAACCCCATAAATGATAGCAAACAGGTCAATCTATTTAATATCACGAGGCAGTATAAAATTCCAGACAGTAACAGGTTATATTATTTTAATGTGGAATGCCATCTAGAGGGCCACAAGTCTATAGAACACATAAGCCTTGCAGCCCTGTTTTACAACAGCATTCCATATACCACCACTTTATTATACAGGGAGGCTGGTAAGTGTGCTCCCTATAAACACACTTTCTTTTGTATAATCCTTTGCTTTTAAGGATAACTAGCAAGTAAGGAATTTATACAAATGGAGGAGTGACAGAAAGAGAGACTGCAGGCATAGTTAAAGAAATAGGCTTTTGGAGGTTTTTTTTAAAACACAGAAAAAAGCCAGGTGAAGTTGCTTTGGAAATGTAATGGCTGACAGATTGACTTCTGATGCGGCAGGGAATGGGAGAAAAGCTGTCAAAGGAGCTGGTTGGGGCGGGTGAAGGGTGTAGGCTGAAACATATGCCTCAGGAATATTATATAAATAAAATGGGGGTGGGGGTATTTGAAATGTCAACAAGGTTCTTGAAGTTTATTCACTGGGAGACAAGATCCAATGGAACTGGGCCAGGACAGGACTTTTTGTGGGAGATGTTGCAAGGCATAGAGATCAAAAATAGTTGAAGCTTGCCTTGGATGGGTGCAAGGAGGCTGGCCATGAGAAATGATTCAAGGCAAATTATCTCTCCTCGTCCTTCTTGACTTTGACATGGTTGATCGCTATCATTCTCCAACACCTCTACACCGCCGTCCAGCTGGGTTGGACTGCACTCGCCTGGTTCCATTCTTATCTATCTAATCTTAGCCAGGGAATCACCTCCAACGACTTCTCTTCCTGCCACCCCCCGCCCCCCCCGCCTCCCCCCCCCCCCACCACATCATTGCCTCTGGTGTCTGCCAATGATCTATCCTTGGCCCCCTCTTATTTCTCATCCACATGTTGTCCCTTGGCGACATCATCCAAAAACACAGCGTCATTTTCCACATGTACGCTGATGACATCCAGCGCTACCTCACTACCACTTCTCTTGACCCCTCCATGGTCTCTAAATTGTCAGACTGCTTGTCTGACATCCAGTCTGGAAGAGCAGAAATTATTTGCAATTGAATATTGAGAAGACCGAACCCATTGTTTTCGGTCCCCGCCACAAACTCCGTTCCCTAGTCACTGACTCCATCCCTCTCCCCAACTTCTGTCTGAGACAGAACCAGACTGTTCGCAACCGTGGCGTTATATTTGACCCTGAAATGAGCTTTCGACCACATATCTGCAGCATAACTAAGACTGCCTATTTCCACCTCCTTAACATCGCCCGTCTCGGCCCTTGCCTCAGCTCATCCGCTGCTGGGGCCCTCATCCATGCCTTTGTTACCTCTAGACTTCACTATTCCAAGACACTCCTAGCTGGCCTCCCACATTCTACCCTACGTAAACTAGAGGTGATCCAAAACTCGGTTGCCTGCGTCCTAACTCATCCATCAAATGTCACGCTCATCCATCACCCCTGTGCTCGCTGACTGACACTGGCTTCCGGTTAAACAATGTCTCGATCTCAACATTCTCCTCCTTATTTTCAAATCCCTCACCCCTCACTATCTCTAATCTCTTCCAGCCCCCTCCCCCCGCAACCGAGATGTGTGCGCTCCTCTAATTCCGCCCTCTTAAGCATCCCTGATTATAAATCGTTCAACCATTGGTGGCCGTGCCTTCTGTTGCCTAGGCCCCAAGCCCATGAATTCCCTGCCTAAATCTCTCCACCTCTCTTTTCTCCTACAAGACGCTCCTTAAAACCTATCTCTTTGACCACGCTTTTGGTCACCTGCACTAATTTCTATTTATCTGGCTCGATGTTAAATTTTTTATCTCATAATACTCCTGTGAAGCGCCTTGGGACGTTTCACTATGTTAAAGATGCTATATAAATACAAGTGGTTGTTGTTGCTGAAGGCATGGATAAGTGTGTTTCATTAGTGGAATGCATGATGTAGCGGAGTAAACAGGCAACGTTCCAAAAGCAGAAGGAAGTTTTGGTGATGGACTGGAAATGTAGTAGAAAGCTCCAGTCATGGTTGAAGAGAAC
This sequence comes from Pristiophorus japonicus, assembly GCF_044704955.1. Lineage (NCBI taxonomy): Eukaryota > Metazoa > Chordata > Chondrichthyes > Pristiophoridae > Pristiophorus > Pristiophorus japonicus. The sequence continues at coordinate 53,692,925 of NC_091985.1, forward strand.
ACAGAAGTTGTGTACCAAAATTTTGATTAAACTGGTATCAGAAATACATAGGCATTCTGAGGGCCGAGCAGCATGGCTTCAGTTTTGTCGATGCATAGGAAATACAAGTCATCTGGGACCTAATGTTGGAAAGCAATAACACTGGAATAAATGGTTGTGGCAGAGAGTCACTGTTGAGGGTCAATGGCGTACATGAGGAAGCTGACCTCATGTTTACGGATATCACTAAGGTACTGTACGTAGATGACAAATAAGAGTAGGATTAACGATGGAGCCTGGGGATGCGCCAAAGTGAAAGTGGAGGCTTAGTGGTAGAAACTATTTCAGATGTCTTTAGTGTATTGAGACAGGTAGACGTGGAACCACAGAGGCCAATGCCACAGAGTTTGAATGTGGAGAAGAATGTAGTGGGCAACAGGCGGCAGAGAGACCTAGGAAGAAAAATAGAAGTTGAACAACGTGGTCACAGTCAGAGAGTATATGAGTGACATCTTTGGCCAAGGCAGTCTTACAAGAACACAAGAAAGAGGAGCAGGAGTCGGCCATTTGGGCCCTCGAGCCGGCTCTGCCATTCAATAAGATCATGGCTCATCTAATCCTGGCCTCAACTCCACTTCCCTGCCCGCTTCCCAGAACCCTTGGCTCCCTTATCGTTCAAAAATCTGTCTATCTCCGCCTTAAATATATTCAAAGACCCAGCCTCCACAGCTCTCTGGAGGAGAGAATTCCAAAGATTCACGACCCTCAGAGAAGAAAGTCCTCCTCATCTCCGTTTTAAATGGGCGACACCTTATTCTGAGACTATGCCCAGAGTTCTAGATTCCCTCACGAGGGTAAACATTCTCACTGCATCTATCCTGTCAAGCCCCCTCAGAATCTTACACATTTTAATAAGATCGCCTCTCATTCTTCAAAACTCCAATGAGTATAGGCCCAATTTGCTCAACCTTTCTTCATATGACAACCCCTTCATCTCAGGAATCAACCTCGTGAACCTTCTCTGAACTGCCTCCAATGCAAGTATATCCTTCCTTAAATAAGGAGACCAAAACTGTATGCAGTATTCCAGGTGTGATCTTACCAACGTCCTGTACAGTTGTAGCAGGACTTCCCTACTTTTATACTCCATTTCCCTTGCAATAAAGGCCAACATTTCATTTGCCTTCCTAATTACTTGCTGTACCTGCATGCTAACTTTTTGTGTTTCGTGTACAAGGACCCCCCGATCCCTCTGTATCGCAGCATTTTGTAATCTCTCCCCATTTAAATAATAATTTGCTTTTTAATTTTTCCTACTAAAGTGGATAACCTCACATTTTTCCACATTATAAGCCATCTGTCAAATTTTTGCCCACTCATTTAGCCTATCTATATCCCTTTGTAGATTCTTAGCGTCCTCCCCACAACTTGCTTTCCCATCTATCGTTGTACCATGAGCAAATTTGGCTGCATTACACTCCGTCCCTTCATCCAAGTCATTAATAAAATTGTAAATAGTTGAGGCCCCAGCACTGATCCCTGTGACACCCCACTAGTTACAGTTTGCCAACCTATTCAGTGCTGTGAATAGGTTGGAAGGTGAATTAGATGCACTCAAACAGTCAAAGTGGTGGGAAAAATAAGCACATAGTTCATCAGTGACAACATATTCAAGACTTTAAGAGAAAAGATAATTTAGAGTTAAGGATAGCGATGTCAAGTGTGGGGTTTTTAAGGAGAGTAATTCCGAAGGATCTAAAACAGATGGGAATATGCCAAAAGAGGGAGACATCAGTAATTATGGGGCCAAAATAACAGGTGGTGTGTTTCTTGGAATAAATGAGTCTGATGAGAGCGGAGATGGAAATGGGAGCAGAGAGGGAGCCAAGAGAAGGCAGAAGCAGCAGAGGGGATGGCGTCCATTTTGGAAATGTATTAGCTGCTCACATCTCGAAATCAGATGTGACAATAGATAGTGAAGGAAAAGGTCAGAGAAGGCAGGTGAAGAGAAGTCAGTTTAAATGAAGAGGAGTTTGGTATTGTCCTCACCGTCCAAAATAATGCTGAAGTAACGAGAGGATTTGGCAACAGAGAGGCAAAAACAGTACAGCTTGAAATGATCATGTCAAATCCGAGGCGGATGTGTGTACTCCACATGCACTCTAATCTTCAGCACATTGACTTCATAGAATCATAAAAGTTGACAGCACAGGAGGTGGCCATTTCAGTCCATCGTGTCCACGCCGGCCAACAAGAGGCTATCCAGCCTGATCCCACTTTCCAGCTCTAGGTCCATAACCCTGCAGGTTACGGCACTTCAGGTGCACATCCAAGTACTTTTTAAATGTGGTGAGGATTTCTGCCTCTACCACCCTTTCAGGCAGTGAGTTCCAGACCCCCACAACCCTCTGCGTGAAGAAAATTCCCCTCAAATCCCCTCTAAACCTTCTGCCAATTACTTTAAATTTATGCCCCCTTGGTTGTTGACCCCTCTGCTAAGGGAAATAGGCCCTTTCTAGCCACTATATCTAGGTCCTTCATAACTTTATACACCTCAATTAGGTCTCCCCCTCAGGCTCCTCTGTCCAAGGAAAACAAACCCAGCCTATCCAATCTGTCCTCATAACTAAGATTCTCCACTCCCGCCAACATCCTCGTAAATCTTCTCTGTACCCTCTCCAGTGCAATCACATCCTTCCTGTAATGCGGTGACCAAAACTGTACGCAGTACTCCAGCTGTGGCCGAACCAGTCTTTTATAGAAACATAGAAAATAGGTGCAGGAGTAGGCCATTCGGCCCTTCGAACCTGCACCGCCATTCAATAAGATCATGGCTGATCATTCCTTCAGTACCCCTTTCCTGCTTTCTCTCCAAACCCCTTGATCCCCTTAACCGCAAGGGCCATATCTAACTCCCTCTTGAATATATCCAATGAACTGGCATCAACAACTCTCTACGGCAGGGAATTCCACAGGTCAACAACTCTCTGAGTGAAGAAGTTTCTCCTCATCTCAGTCCTAAATGGCCTACCCCTTATCCTAAGACTATGTCCCCTGGTTCTGGACATCGAGAACATTCTTCCCGCATCTAACCTGTCCAGTCCCGTCAGAATCTTATATGTTTCTATGAGATCCCCTCTCATCCTTCTAAACGCCAGTGAATAAAGGCCCAGTTGATCCAGTCTCTCCTCATATGACAGCCCAGCCATCCCTGGAATCAGTCTGATGAACCTTCGCTGCACTCCCTCAATAGCAAGAACGTCCTTCCTCAGACGAGGAGACCAAAACTGAACATATATTCCAGGTGAGGCCTCACTAAGGCCCTGTTCAACTGCAGTAAGACCTCCCTGCTCCTGTATTCAAATCCCCGAGCTATGAAGGCCAACATACCATTTGCCTTCTTTACCGCCTGCTGTACCTGCGTGCCCACTTTCAGTGACTGATGAACCATGACATCCAGGTCTCGTTGCACCTCCCCTTTTTCTAGTCTGCCGCCATTCAGATAATATTCTGCCTTCGTGTTTCTGCCCCCAAAATGGATAACCTCACATTTATCCACATTATACTGCATCTGCCATGTATTTTCCCACTCACCTAATCTGTCCAAGTCACCCTGCAGCCTCTTAGCATCCTCCTCACAGCTCACACCGCCATCCAGTTTAGTGTCATCTGCAAACTTGGAGATATTGCACTCAATTCTTTCATCCAAATCGTTAATGTATATTGTAAGTAGCTGGGGTCCCAGCACTGAGCCCTGCGGCACCCCGATAGTCACTGCCTGCCATTCTGAAAAGGACCCATTTATCCCGACTCTCTGCTTCCTGTCTGCCAACCAGTTCTCTATCCACGTCAGTACATTACCCCCAATACCATGCGCTTTGATTTTGTACACCAATCTCTTGTGCGGGACTTTGTCTAAAGCCTTTTGAAAGTCCAAATACACCACATCCCCTGGTTCTTCCTTGTCCACTCTACTTGTTACATCCTCAAAAAATTCCTGAAGATTCGTCAAGCATGATTTCCCTTTCATAAATCCATGCTGACTCGGTCCGATCCTGTCACTGCTTTCCAAATAGGCTGCTATTTCATCCTTAATGATTGATTCCAACATTTTCCCCACTACTGATGTCAGGCTAACCGGTCTATAATTACCTGCTTTCTCCCTCCCTCCTTTTTTAAAAAGTGGCGTTACATTAGCTATCCTCCAGTCCATAGGAACTGATCCAGAGTCGATAGATTGTTGGAAAATGATCACCAATGCATCCACTATTTCTAGGGCCACTTCCTTAAGTACTCTGGGATGCAGACTATCAGGACCCGGGGATTTATCAGGCTTTAATCCCAATTTTCCTAACACAATTTCCCGCCTAATAAGGGATCTTTCAATTCCTCATTCTCACTAGACCCACTGTCCCTAGTACATTCGGAAGGTTATTTGTATCTTCCTTAGTGAAGACAGAACCGAAGTATTGGTTCAATGGGTCTGCCATTTCTTTGTTCCCCATTATAAATTCAACTGAATCCGACTGCAAGGGATCTACATTTGTCTTTACTAATCTTTTTCTCTTCACATATTTATAGAAGCTTTTGCAGTCAGTTTTTATGTTCCCTGCAAGCTTCCTCTCGTATTCTATTTTCCCCTTAATTAAACCCTTTGTCCTCCTCTGTTGAATTCTAAATTTCTCCCGGTCCTCAGGTTTGCTGCTTTTTCTGGCCAAATTATATGCCTCTTCCTTGGTTTTAACACTATCCTTAATTTCCCTTGTTAGCCATGGTTGAGCCACCTTCCCAGTTTTATTTTTACTCCAGACAGGGATGCACAATTGCTGAAGTTCATCCATGTGATCTTTAAATGTTTGCCATTGCTTATCCACCGTCAACCCTTTAAGTATCCTCTGCCAGTCTATTCTAGCCAATTCACACCTCATACCGTCGAAGTTACATTTTCTTAAATTCAGGACCCTAGTTTCCGAATTAACTTTGTCACTCTCCATCTTAATGAGGAATTCTACCATATTATGGTCACTTTTCCCCAAAGGGCCTCGGACAACAAGATTGCTTATTAATCCCTTCTCATTACACATCACCCAGTCTAGGATGGCCAGCAACCTGGTTGGTTCCTCGACATATTGGTCCAGAAAACCATCCCTAATACACTCCAGGAAATCCTCCTCCACCGCAGTTCGGTTAGCCCAATCTATATGTAGATTAAAGTCGCCCATGATTACTGCTGTACCTTTATTGCACACATCCCTCATTTCTTGTTTGATGCTGTCCCCAACCTCACTACTACTATTTGGTGGTCTGTACACAACTCCCACTAGCATTTTCTGCCCTTTGGAATTCCGCAGCTCCACCCATACCGATTCCACATCATCCAGGCTAATTCCTTCCTTACAATTGCATTGATTTCCTCTTCAACCAGCAACACCACCCCGCCTCCTTTTCCTTTCTGTCTATCCTTCCTGAATGTTGAATACCCCTGGATGTTGAGTTCCCAGCCTTGGTCACCCTGGAGCCATGCCTCTATGATGCCAATCACATTGTATCCGTTAACTGCTATCGGTACAGTTAATTCATCCACCTTATTCCGAATACTCCTCGCATTGAAGCACAGAGCCGTCAGGCTTGTCTTTTTAACACACTTTGTCCCTTTTGAATCTTGCTGTAATGTGGCCCTTTTTGCTTTTTGCCTTGGGTTTCTGTGCCCTCCACTTTTACTATTCTCCTTTCTATTTTTTGCTTCTGCCCTCCTTCTATTTCCCTCTGTCTCCCTGCATAGGTTCCCATCCCGCTGCCATATTAGTTTAATTCCTCCCCAACAGCACTAGCAAACACTCCCCCTTGGACATTGGTTCCGATCCTGCCCATGTGCAGACCGTCCGGTTTGTACTGGTCCCACCTCCCCCAGAACCGGTTCCAATGTCCCAGGAATTTGAATCCCTCCCTTCTGCACCATTTCTCAAGCCACGTATACATCTGAGCTATCCTGCGATTCCTACTCTGACGAGCACGTGGCACTGGTAGCAATCCTGAGATTACTACTTTTGAGGTCCTACTTTTTAATTTAACTCCTCGCTCCCTAAATTCGTCTCCTAAGACCTCATCCCGTTTTTTACCGATATCGTTGGTACCTATATGCATCACGACAACTGGCTGTTCACCCTCCCTTTTCAGAATGTCCTGCACCCGCTCTGAGACATCCTTGACCCTTGCACCAGGGAGGCAACATACCATCCTGGAGACTCGGGTGCGGCCGCAGAAACACCTATCTCTTCCCTGTACAATTGAATCCCCTATCACTATCGTTCTCCCACTCTTTTTCCCGCCCTCCTGTGCAGCAGAGCCAGCCACGGTGCCATGAACTTGGCTGCTGCTGCTCTCCCCTGATGAGTCATCCCCCTCAACAGTACCCAAAGCGGTGTATCTGTTTTGCAGGGGGATGACCGCAGGGGACCCCTGCACTACCTTCCCTGCACTGCTCTTCCTGTTGGTCTTCCATTCCCTATCTGGCTGTGGTAAGACCAACTCACTAAACGTGCTATTCACGTCATTCTCAGCATCGTGCATGCTCTAGAGCGAATCCACCCGCAGCTCCAGCTGCACAACGCGGTCCGTCAGGAGTTGGAGGCGGACACACTTCCCACACACGTAGTCGTCAGGGACACCGGACGTGTTCCTGACTTCCCACATAGTACAGGAGGAGCATAACACGTGTCCGAGCTCTCCTGACATGACTTAACCCTTAGATACACTTAAATTGGCAACAACAATGCTAAAAGTTAATTACTGATATATATAAGGACGGGAGAGTGGAGAGCACCAGTTCCAAATGTCGCAGGAGAGTTCAAGCATAACCCACCTGCTCTTATATTCTATGCCACAACTAATAAAGGCAAGCATTCCATATGCCTTCTTAACCACCTTATCCACCTGGCCTGCTACTTTCAGGGATCTGTGGACATGCACTCCCAGGTCCTTTTGTTCCTCTACACTCCCAACTTCCTACCATTTAATGTGCATTCCCTTTCCTTGTTAGTTCTCCCGAAATGCATTACCTCACACTTCTCTGGATTAAATTCCATTTGCCACTGTTCTGCCCAGTTGATTGATACCTTCCTGCAGTCCACAACTTTCTTCTTCATCATCAACCACACAGCTGATTTTTGTATCATCTGCAAACTTCTTAATCATACCTACATATTCAAGTCTAGATCATTGATGTATACCACAAAAAGCAAGGGACCTAGAAATGAGCCCTGCGGAACCCCACTGGAAACATTCTTCCAGTCATAAAAACAGCCATCAAATTATTAATCTTTGCTCTGACTTGAAACCATGGAGGTGGCTGTTGTATTAGGGGAGCAGTGGGGTGCAAGACTGTCTAGGATTTGGTGGGAACGCAGGCTTCGGGGATGAAAGCCAGGTATTTCATGAGCAGATCAATACTCACTGATATACTGAGACACAGGCAGACCTGAGCGTGACCGGTGGCATAAAGGAGAGCTGAGAGAAGGCCAAGACACAGGGGGAACTGAACGGGACCGGCGGCATAAAGGAGAGCTGAACAGCGAGTTAAAAAACTGAAAACAAGCAATGACGTCACAGGACAGCAGGTAGGCGATTGGTTGGTGAGTATTACAGCTCCTTTGCTCTCTTGGTTAGGTAAGTGGATTAAATTCAGAACTGTGAGAGTATTAACTACTCTATAACTTTATTGAATTAATAACTTAAACTAAATTAGCTAATTAAAACTACAATTTAAAATTTTAAAAATAATTGTTTGAATAAATACTGTAACTACTTATATAAATAAAATAAGGTTGATAGAGATGGCAGGGCAGGTGGTGTGTCGTAACTGCAGCATGTGGGAGTTGGGGGAGAGCATCGCAATCCCGGGCAACCACATCTGCAGTGCGGCTCAGAGTTGTTGAGCTGGAGTCTGAGCTGCAGACACTGTGATGCATCAGGGAAGAAGATAGTTACCTGGATACATTGATCCAGGAGGCAGTCACACCCCTTAGGTTAAGCAGCACTCTAGAGTTCATCAATTGTCAGGGACAGGAGGTTGTGACTGTGAGTCAGGAAGGTATGGGGACCCAAGATATCGTGATGAAGGAACCTCAGCCCTTGACCTTGTCCAACAGGTATGAGGTACTTGCTCCCTGTATGGATGAGGATAAGGACCGCAGGGAGGATGGGCAAACTGGCCACGGCACCGTGGTACAGGAGGCCATTCAAGTGGGGGGAATGAAAAGGAATATGGTCGTGGTAGGCGATAGTTTAGTCAGGGGGATAGATATTGTTCTCTGCAGCCGTGACAGGGAGTTCCGGAGGTTGTGTTGCCTACCCGGAGCCAGGGTTAAGGATATCTCCGAGCGGCTGGAGAAGAACTTGGGAGTGGGAGGATCCAGTTGTTGTGGTCCACATCGGAACCAATGACATAAATAGAACCAGGAATGAGGTTCTGCTGGGGAGCTAGGATCCAAATTAAAAAGCAGAACCTCAAAGGTAATAATCTCTGGATTGTTACTCGAGCAAATTGGCATAGGGACAAACAGATTAGAGGTTTAAATGCATGACTCAAAGAATGGTTTGAGAGGCGGAGGCTTCAGTTCATGGGGCACTGGCACCAGTCCTGGGGAAAGAGGAAGCTGTTCCTTTGAGACGGGTTTCACTTAAACCGGGCTGGGACCAGTGTCCTGGCCAACCGAATAATTAGGATAATAGACATGGCTTTAAACGAATGAAAGGGGTTTGGGAGGTTTCAGGAAAGAGTAAATTTAACAGCAGCAAGAGAAATGTCAAGGCTCATGAGCACAGTAGAGTTTTGGGTAAAAATAAGCAGAGTGGGTCAGGAAGGGACAGAGAGAGTAAAAAAGCTGATAAGGCATCAGTGACTAAAGTGACAGCAGGGAAGAATGGAAATAAGTCAAAGTTAAAGGTACTATATCTGAATGTGAGAAGCATTAGCAATAAAATAGATGAATTAATAGTGCAGTTAGATATTAATAGGTTTGATCTAATAACCATTACAGAGTTGTGGTTGCGAAGTGGCTACGGTTGGGTACTAAATATTCCAGGATACTCAACTTTTAGAAGAGATGGGTAAATTGGAAAAGGAGGAGGGATAGCCCTGATAATATAGGATGGGATAAAGACAGGAGAGAGAAAGGATCGGCGCTCGGAAAATCATGAAGTAGAATCAGTTTGGGTGGAGCTAAGAAACAGCAAGGGGCAGATAATATTGGTGGGAGTTGTTTATAGGTCCCCAACAGTAGCTGTAATGTAGGGCAGAGTACAAATCAAGAAATTAGAAATGCATGTAATAAGAATATTACAGCAATCATGGGAGACTTTAATCTATATATAGACTGGGCAAGCCAAATTTGCAGCAATAGTGTAGAGGACAAATTCATGGAATGTATGCAAGGTAGTTTTCTCGATGAGTATGTTGAGGAACCCACTAGGGAACAAGGCTATTTTAGATCTAGTATTGTGCAATGAGAAAAGGTTAATTAATAACCTTGTGGTAAAGGGGCCTTTAGGGAAGAGTGACCATAAATTGATAATTGAGTTTGAAAATTATTCAATTGAATCCAAAACTAGGGTCTTCAATCTAAACAAATCTAAACTACCTCGGTATGAGAGGCAAGCTGCCGAAGGTAGATTGGAAAACTACATTAAAAGGTGTGATGGTAGACAAGCAATGGATAACATTTAAAGAATTAACACATAATTTACAACAAACATACATTCCTTTAAGGCATAAAAACCCCACAGAAAAAGTGGTTCAACTGTGGCAAACAAGATAAGTTAAAAATAATATTCAATCAAGAAAGAGGGTTATAATGTTGCCAAAGAGAGCAGTAAGCCTGAGGATTGGGAGGACTTTAGAATTCAGCAAAGGAGGATCAAGAAGTTGATAAAGAAAGGAAAAATAGAGTGAGAGTAAACTAGGAGACATAAAAACAAACTGTAAAAGCATTTATAGGTACGTAAAAAGGTAAAGATTAGCTAAAGTAAATGGGAGTACCTTATAGGCCGAGACAAGAGAAATTATAATGGGGAATAAGGAAATGGCAGAGAAATTAATCAAGTACTTTGTGTCTGTCTTCACGTTAGAAGATGCAAAAGACTTGGCAAAAATAGTGGAGAACCAAGGGTCTAGCGAGAATGAAGAACTGAAAGAAATTAGTATTAGTAAAAAAATGGTACTGGAGAAATTAATGCGACTGAAGCCAATAAATCCCCTGGACCTGATGTCCTACATTCTAAGGTTTTGAACAAGGTGCTTTAGAAATAGTGGATGCATTGGTTGTCATCTTCCACAATTCCATTGATTCTAGAACGGTTCCTGCGGATTGGAAGGTAGCAAATATAACCCCACTATTTAAGAAAGGTGAGTGAGAGAAAACGGGGAACTACAGACCAGTTAGTCTGACATCAATAGGAGGAAGGAAAATGCTAGAAACTATTATTAAGGACATGGTAACAGGGTAATTCGAAAATAATTAAAAGGTTGGGCAAAGTCAACACAAATTTATGAAAGGGAAATTATGTTTGACAAATCTGTTATAGAGAGTTTTTTTGAGCTTGTAACTAGAATAGATAAGAGGGAAACAGTGTATGTGGTGTATTTGGATTTTCAGAAGGCATTCGATAAGGTGCACATCAGATTTGGGGTAATATACTAACATGTACAAGTTGTACCTCTCCAGTCTGGAACTCTTTAGTCCGGAAACATTGCTGGTCCAGCATCAGTCTTGGCGCGGATGGCATCCCACGCTGTTCATTGAGGTAAGTGGGCCAGGCAAGGAAAGGGAAGGGCACGCACCTGACTGAGGCACCGAAGCTGGGTCTGGCCCCAGGCACGCTCTCTCTCTCTCTTTCTCTCTTCCTTCCTTCCTCCCCCTCTACCCCCATCCCAACCCCCCCAGGCTCGCTCTCTGTTCACCTGCTGCCCGCCGCCGCCACTGCTCTCCCCCCGCGATTCAGCAGGAGACTCGGGGCCCGGTCGGAGGCTCGCGGCTCAGCTCTCTCTCCCCGCCCCACTTCTCTCCCCGTCCAGCCGTTTCTCTCTCTGGTGCTTCTCTCAACTTCTGGACAACTAAATGCTGCGCAGTCGGTTTCTGCGCAGCGCATGCGCAGAACACGTCCGGGTCATTGTCAGCAGCATTGTCTCCAATTGACCTCCCGTGGTTCAGAAAATTCTCTGGTCCGGTCCCAAGGGTGCCAGACTGGAAAGATACAACCTGTAGTGAGGATTGGTTAACAGACAGAAAACAGCGAGTAGGAATAAACAGGTCATTTTCCAGTTGGCTGGCTGTAACTAGTGGGGTAACGCAAGGAACGGTGCTTGGACCTCAGCTATTCACAATATGTGTCAATGATTTGGATGAGGGGATCAAATGTAATACATCCAAGTTTGCTGATAATACAAAGCTAGGTGGGAATATAAGTTGTGAGGAGAATGCAAAGAGACTTCAAGGGGATATAGACAGCTAAGTGAGTGGGCAAAAACATGGCAAATGGAATATAATGTGGAGAAATGTGAAGTTATCCACTTTGGTATGAAAAATAGAAAAGCAGAGTATTATTTAAATGATGAGAGAGTGGGAAATGATGGTGTTAAGAGGAACCTGGGTGTCCTTGTACACGAATCACTGAAAGTTAACATGCAGGTACAGCAAGCAATTAAGAAAGCAAATGGTATGTTGGCCTTTATTACAGAGGATTTCAGTACTAGAGTAAAGACGTCTTACTGCAATTATATAGGGCCCTGATGAGACCACACCTAGAGTATTGTGTGCAGTTTTGGTCTCCTTACCTAAAGAAGGATATACTTGCCATAGAGGAAAGAAGGTTCACCAGACTGATTCTTGGGATACGGGAATTGTCCTATGAGGAGAGATTGAGTAGACTTGATCCCATTAGCTTGGAAAACTGCAAATGTAACGCCCCTATTTAAAAAAGGAGGCAGACAAAAAGCAGGAAACTATAGACCAGTTAGTCTAACATCTGTGGTTGGGAAAATGTTGGAGTCCATTATTAAAGAAACAGTGGCAGGACATTTGAAAAAGCAAAATTCGGTCAGGCAGAGTCAGCATGGATTTATGAAGGGGAAGTCATGTTTGACAAATTTGCTGGAATTCTTTGAGGATGTAACGAACAGGGTGGATAAAGGGGAATCAGTGGATGTGGTGTATTTGGACTTTCAGAAGGCATTTGACAAGGTGCCACATAAAAGGTTACTGCACAAGATAAAAATTCACGGGGTTGGGGGTAATATATTAGCATGGATAGAGGATTGGCTAACTAACAGAGAACAGAGAGTCGGGATAAATGGTTCATTCTCTGGTTAGCAACCAGTAACTCGTGGAGTGCCGCAGGGATCAGTGCTGGGACCCCAACTATTTACAATCTATATTAACGACTTGGATGAAGGGACTGAGTGTATCATAGCCAAGTTTGCTGACGATACAAAGATGGGAGGAAAATCAATATGTGAGGAGGACACAAAAAATCTGCAAATGGACAGACAGGCTAAGTGAGTGGGCAAAAATTTGGCAGATGGCCTATAATGTTGCAAAGTGTGAGGTCATGCACTTTGGCAGAAAACATCAAAGAGCAAGTTATTATGTAAATGGAGAAAGATTGCAAAGTGCCGCAGTACAGCAGGACCTGAGGGTACTTGTGCATGAAATGCAAAAAGATAGTATGCAGGTACAGCAAGTGATCAGGAAGGCCAGTGGTATCTTGGCATTTATTGCAAAGGGGGTAGAGTATAAAATCAGCGAAGTCTTGCTACAGCTATATAAGGTATTGCTGAGGCCACATCTGGAATACTGCATGCAGTTTTGGATCCATATTTACGAAAGGATATACTTGCTTTGGAGGCAGTTCAGAGAAGGTTCACTAGGTTGTTTCCGGGGTTGAGGGGATTGAATTATGAGGAAAGGTTGAGTAGGTTGGGCCTCGACTCACTGGAATTCAAAAGAATGAAAGGTGATCTTATCGAAACATATAAGATTTGAGGGGGCTTGACAAGGTGGATGCAGAGAGGATGTTTCCACTGATGGGGGAGAGGAGAACTAGAGGGCATGATCTTAGAATAAGGGGCCTCCCATTTAAAACAGAGATGAGGAGAAATTTCTTCTCTCAGAGGGTTGTAAATCTGTGGAATTCACTGTCTCAGAGAGCTGTGGAAGCTGGGACATTGAATAAACTTAAGACAGAAATTAATAGTTTCTTAAACGATAAGGGGATAAGGGGTTATGGGGAGCAGGCAGGGAAGTGGAGCTGAGTCCATGATCAGATCAGCCATGATCTTATTGAATGGCGGAGCAGACTCGAGGGGCCATATGGCTCACTCCTGCTCCTATTACTTATGTTCTTATATTCCCTAGAGTTTAAAAGAATGAGAGATGATCTCATTGAAACATACAAAATTCTTACAGGGCTTGACTGGGGAGATGTTTCCCCTGGCTGAGGAGTGTAGAACCAGGGGTCACAGTCTCAGAATAAGGGGTCGGCCATTTAGGACTGAGATGAGGAGAAATTTCTTCGCTCAGAAGGTTGTGAAACTTTGGAATTTTTTACCCCAGAGGGTTGTGGAAGCTCAGTCGTTGAGTATATTCAAGACAGAGATCGATACATTTGGGGATATTAAGGGAATCAAGGGATTTGAGGGTAGTGCAGGCAAGTGGAGTTGAGGTCAAAGATCAGCCATGATCTCATTGAATGGTGGAGCAGGCTTGAAGGGCCAAATGGCCTACTGCTGCTCCTATTTCTTATGTTCTTATGTAGGTGGCTATGAGTCTGTCCTGGAGATGCAAAATTCAGCAGAGGTGCAATGACAGATTGAATGACAAGGGCATGGTGCAGTGAAACAGCAAAGATAAATATGAATAGCAGAAACTTGAAAGAGGCAACAGATAAGGTAGGACAGCAAAGTAGGGCAAGAAGGCAATAGATAGGAGATACATGTGCTTTGGACTGAAGTGGTAGTAATATAAGCCTGCGAGTTGTAAAGGAACTATTAATAGTTTACAATATTTACAGTTACTTAAAAGATTAGTGAAAACCATGCAGATTAAGGAGATGAAGTCACTGTATTCCAACATGTCAGGCTCTCACTATCCACAGTGTAAGAGGAATATTACACAGTTGTTAAGGAAATAAGTGGGGCAGGTTTTGATATTGAAACTATGGGCCCACCTGGCGGAAACTGGGTGGGAGGAGGACGGCAGTTAAAATAACAGGAGGCACTTACCTCCTCTGATCCCTCTTCCTTCCGCCAGTTCCCCATATTAAGCCTGTTCTTTGTATGCATATTGGGACTGATCATGTTATCAGGACCCAATAACAACCAGATGTCTCAGGGGAGGAGGATGGGGGTAGCAGAGTCCGCTCCACCGTCAGACAAAACCTGCGGAGAGCCGGATCCTGGTCCAGTAGAGTAAGTTTAACATTTCTTTTTCAGGATTCCTTGTGGACCAGGAGGGGCAGGAGTGCTCCTCCAGGCCTCACAAGGAGGCCTTGAAGTTCTCTTGCACCAGGTTTTCCACATCTTCCCTACCACCCAATCGCGGGCAGACCCACCACTGACGGCCATGGACCGTTTCCGCGGGTCCCCGACTGTGGCCTCCTGTCAATCTGACCAGTTTTGGTGCGAGACTCTGCATTCTTTTATTTAAATGAGGACCTTCCATGAAGATCAATAGGACCTACACTTCCCTGATCTTGCCAGGTTCATTGCCCACTATCGGGCTCCACCGCAATCTCCCCTCCCTTTTAATATCGGGGCCTTTGACTCAGAGAAAAAATCTAGTTCCTAACCCCCAGCACTCGGCTGTTTCACAGTCACAGTGCATCCCAGCCCGCAGATGAGGAAGAAGATATCTGATTACCCAAGAAAGCAGCAAAAAAAATTCAAATTCTAAGCATTTGGTTCAAGTCATCAAATATGTCTTCTAATTTAAATTATGCTCTGTTTAAAACAGTACCACAGTCACGCAAATGCAAATCGCTTTCAATTATAAAATATAATTTTAAGAAGCTGTGTGCAAAATTACATTGTTTTGTTCAATTATATTGTTGAACAAAACAATCCCGACTCCACATAGCCAACATGTAGCACTGCATAATCAATTGATACATTTGGGAACATACTGACAGCACGAACATAAATTTACCATCAAAAAAGCATTCAGCCTCCAAAAGGGAATTGGATAAATTGGCCTATAAAAGGCCCAGCGGGAGCTCGAGAGTCAGCGGCAGTTGGCGAGAGGTGGGAGCAGCGTCGGAGCGGCCTATAAAAGGCCCAGCGGGAGCTCGAGAGTCAGCGGCAGTTGGTGAGAGGTGGGAGCAGCGTCGGAGCGGCCTATAAAGGCGTACTTGTGCAGCTACAGCGGGAGAGAAAGCAAAAAAGAAGTAGAAAGGAATCAAAAGGTGACGTCACAGCCAATGGGGTAAGTGATTGACTGGTGATTGGTGAGTAGCTTTTCTTTTTATTTTTATATCAGTAAGTAAACTGTAACATTGTTATTACCAATTTAAGGGTATCTAAGGGTTAAGGCATGGCAGGAGAGCTCGGTCACGTGATATACTCCTCCTGTGCCATGTGGGAACTCAGGGACGCTTCCGGTGTCCCTGACGACTACGTGTGTAAGAAGTGTATCCGCCTCCATCTCCTGATGGACCGCGTTGCGGAATTGGAGCTGAGAGTGGATTCACTCTGGACCATCCACGATGCTGAGAATGACATAAGTGGCACGTGTAGTGAGTTGGTCTTACCGCATGAGAAGGATCCACAGCCAGCTAGGGAATGGAAGACCAGCAGAAAGAGTAGTACAAAGAAGGTAGTGCAGGGGTCCCATCTGGTCATCCCCCTGCAAAACAGATACACTGTTTTGAGTGCTGTTGAGGGAGATGACTCATTAGGGGAGAGCAACAGCAGCCAAGTTCATGGCACCGTGGCAGGAGGGCATAAAAAAGAGCGATAGTGATAGAGGATTCAATCATAAGGGGAATAGATAGGCGTTTCTGCGGCCGCAATCGAGACTCCAGGATGGTATGTTGCCTCCCTGGTGCAAGGGTCAAGGATGTCTCCGAGCGAGTGCAGGACATTCTGAAAAGGGAGGGAGAACAGCCAGTTGTCGTGGTGCACATTGGTACCAACGACATAGGTAAAAAAAAGGGATAAGGTCCTACGAGACGAATTTAAGGAGCTAGGAGTTAAATTAAAAAGTAGGACCTCAAAAGTAGTAATCTCGGGATTGCTACCAGTGCCACGTGCTAGTCAGAGTAGGAATCGCAGGATAGCACAGATGAATACGTGGCTTGAGCAGTGGTGCAGCAGGGAGGGATTCAAATTCGTGGGGCATTGGAACAGGTTCTGGGGAGGTGGGACCAGTACGGTCTGCACTTGGGCAGGAACGGAACCAATGTCCTAGGGGGAGTGTTTGCTAGTGCTGTTGGTGAGGAGTTAAACTAATATGGCAGGGGGATGGGAACCAATACAGGGAGACAGAGGGAAACAAAAAGGAGACAAAAACAAAAGACAGAAAAGAGATGAGTAAAAGTGGAGGGCAGAGAAACCAAAGGCAAGAAACAAAAAGGGCTACTGAATATAAAAGGGCTGCAGGAGGGGTAAAAACTAAAAATCATGGTTTAAAAACTAGGATGAAAACACTCTACCTAAATGCACGCAGCATTAGAAATAAAGTAAATGAGTTGACGGCACAAATCATTACAAATGGGTATGATTTGGTGGCCATTACAGAAACATGGTTGCAAGGTGGCCAAGACTGGGAATTAAACATACAGGGGTATCTGACGATTCAGAAAGATAGGCAAGAAGGGAAAGGAGGTGGGGTAGCTCTGTTAATAAAGGATGATATCAGGGCAGTTGTGAGGGATGATATTGGCTCCAATGAACAAAATGTTGAATCATTGTGGGTGGAGATTAGAGATAGTAAGGGGAAAAAGTCACTGGTCGGCGTAGTTTATAGGCCCCCAAACAATAACTTCATGGTGGGGTGGGCAATAATCAAGGGAATAATCGAGGCATGTGAAAAAGGAACGGCAGTAGTTATGGGGGATTTTAACCTACATATCGATTGGTCAAATCAAATCGCAATGGGTAGCCTGGAGGAGGAATTCATAGAATGCATACGGGATTGTTTCTTATAACAGTATGTAACAGAGCCTACAAGGGAGCAAGCCATTTTGGATCTGGTCCTGTGTAACGAGACAGGAAAAATAAACGATCTCCTCGTAAAAGATCCTCTCGGAATGAGTGATCACAGTATGGTTGAATTTGTAATACAGATTGAGGATGAGGAAGTTGTGTCAGAAACGAGCGTACTATGCTTAAACAAAGGGGACTACAGTGGGATGAGGGCAGAGTTGGCTAAAGTAGACTGGAAACAAGGACTAAACGGTGGAACAATTGAGGAACAGTGGAGGACTTTTAAGGAGCTCTTTCATAATGCGCAACAAAAATATATTCCAGTGAAAAAGAAGGGCGGCAAGAGAAGAGATAACCAGCCGTGGATAACCAAGGAAATAAAGGAAAGTATCAAATCAAAGACCAATGCGTATAAGGTGGCCAAGGTTAGTGGGAAACTAGAGGATTGGGAAAATTTTAAGCAACAGCAAAGAATGACTAAAAAAGCAATAAAGGGAAGATAGATTACGAAGGTAAACATGCGTAAAACATAAAAACAGATAGTAAAAGCTTTTACAGATATATAAACGGAAAAGAGTGACCAAAGTAAATGTTGGTCCCTTAGAAGATGAAAAGGGGGATTTAATAATGGGAAATGTAAAAATGGCTGAGACCTTAAACAATTATTTTGCTTCCGTCTTCACAGTGGAAGACACAAAAACCATGCCAAAAATTGCTGGTCATCGGAACGTGGGAAGGGAGGACCTTGAGATGATCACTATCACTAGGGAGGTAGTGCTGGACAGACTAATGGGACTGAAGGTAGACAAGTCCCCTGGTCCTGATGAAATGCATCCCAGGGTATTAAAAGAGATGGCGGAAGTTATAGCAGATGCATGTGTTATAATCTACCAAAATTCTCTGGACTCTGGGGAGGTACCAGCGGATTGGAGAGTAGCTAATGTAACGCCTCTGTTTAAAAAAGGGGGCAGGCAAAAGGCAGGTAACTATAGGCCGGTTAGTTTAACATCTGTAGTGGGGAAAATGCTTGAAACTATCATTAAGGAAGAAATAACGGGACATCTAGATAGGAATAGTGCAATCAAGCAGACGCAGCATGGATTCATGAAAGGGAAATCATGTTTAACGAACTTACTGGAATTCTTTGAGGATATAACGAGCATGGTGGATAGAGGTGTACCGATGGATGTGGTGTATTTAGATTTCCAAAAGGCATTCGATAAGGTGCCACACAAAAGGTTACTGCAGAAGATAAAGGTACGCGGAGTCAGAGGAAATGTATTAGCATGGATAGAGAATTGGCTGGCGAACAGAAAGCAGAGAGTCGGGATAAATGGGTCCTTTTCCGGTTGGAAATCAGTGGTTAGTGGTGTGCCACAGGGATCGGTACTGGGACCACAACTGTTTATAATATACAGAGATGACCTGGAAGAGGGGACAGAGTGTAGTGCAACAAAATTTGCAGATGACACTAAGATTAGTGGGAAAGCGGGTTGTGTCGAGGACTCAGAGAGGCTGCAAGGAGATTTGGATAGGTTAAGCGAATGGGCTAAGGTTTGGCAGATGGAATACAATGTCGGAAATTGTGAAGTCATCCACCTTGGGGAAAAAAAAAAACAGTAAAAGGGAATATTATTTGAATGGGGAGAAATTACAACATGCTGTGGTGCAGAGGGACCTGGGGGTCCCTGTGCATGAATCCCAAAAGGTTAGTTTGCAGGTGCAGCAGGTAATCAGGAAGGCTAATGGAATGTTGGCCTTCATTGCGAAAGGGATGGAGTACAAAAACAGGGAGGTGTTGCTGCAACTGTATAAGGTATTGGTAAGGCCGCACCTGGAGTACTGCGTGCAGTTTTGGTCACCTTACTTAAGGAAGGATATACTGGCTTTGGAAGGGGTACAGAGACGATTCACTAGGCTGATTCCAGAAATGAGGGGGTTACCTTATGATGATAGATTGAGTAGACTGGGTCTTTACTCCTTGGAGTTCAGAAGGATGAGGGGTGATCTTATAGAAACATTTAAAATCATGAAAGGGATAGACAAGATAGAGGCAGAGAGGTTGTTTCCATTGGTGGGGGAGACTAGAACTAGGGGGCACAGCCTCAAAATACGGGGGAGCCAATTTAAAACCGAGTTGAGAAAGAATTTCTTCTCCCAGAGGGTTGTGAATCTGTGGAATTCTGTGCCCAAGGAAGCAGTTGAGGCTGGCTCATTGAATGTTTTCAAGTCAAAGATAGGTAGATTTTTAAGCAAAAAGGGAATTAAGGGTTACGGGGAGAGGGCGGGTAAGTGGAGCTGAGTCCACGACCAGATCAGCCATGATCTTGTTGAATGGCGGAGCAGGCTGGGGGGGGCTGGATGGCCTACTCCTGTTCCTAATTCTTATGTTCTTATGTTCTTATAAACACTTACAGAAGAAAAACTGCAAGGATTATGGGGAAAGACTGGGGGAATGGGACTAACTGGATTGCTCTTTAAAAGAGCTGCGGCAGTCTCAATGGGCCAAATGGCCTCCTTCTGTGCGGTACAATTCTATGATTATAAGTGTGGAGTCTCATTCCTTCAGGTTGTGAATTGTTTTAGATTTAAAAAATGTCAAATTTTAAGTTTTACATTTTCTTTTCTTACTTTTCCTTTCTCTCTCTTAATCCAATCTTTCTTTCCCTCTCTTGATTTTTCCTTCTGTACCTGAATTGACACTGAATTTGCCCTCTTTAATTCACTTTCCTTCTCAGTTCTTCCACTGATTATTTCCCAACCCTTAGTATCTCCTTAACCAATGAGATTTATGTTGTTTGCCCTGTGCACTCAGGTCCCAGATGCCATGTTTCTCTCACTGCACCGTTATTAGCTCGCACTTTCAACAACATAGTAGGCAAAACATAGTCGGTTTTGAGCTGAAGGGTGCAGGGGCAAGTCTGACCAACAGCAGACATCGTTAGATACACTGCTACAAAAAAAATCTGGCCCCAGATACTTTGATCTTAGCTTTTAAAAATTTATGACGTCATCAGAGTTACTTGAAAAGGTTTTCTTATAATTAACCTCACCTACTCATTACATAACACATTGAGGCTGTTATTGTTCTACATTATTTGAAAAAGCAAGCAAAACATCACAAAATGTTAATTCTTTTAGCTTTGTACATCAAGTTAGACTTGCTTGGCTTTTAGAATGTCAAAATAAATTAGAATCAATGAACTGGGCTGATAGGCAGATAGTAACCCCCTGCTGGCAAACATCATACTGAAAAGAGTTGCAGTTGCTAAAATGACAGTTGACATTAAGCTGTAGCAATTTCATCAGCTGATAGCTCAAACAGGAAAACAAATAATAGGTTGGTGTGCGCATGTGTGTGTGTGGGGGGGGGGGGGGGGGGGGGGGGGAAGGAGAGGGGGAAAGGAGCAAAGTAGTCTCTTTTTTAACAGGAAGGGATCAAAAAGGTCAACATTCAAATAAAAGTGAAATTTGAAGACCAAATTATAAATCTGCAACAATCTTACTGGAAATGTAAAGCAAATAAAAAAAACGCTTATTAAATATGACCTATATATTTTATCATAGGTAGTTTCTATACTGCGAAACATATCACATTCTTCAGCAACTAAAAAGACAAAAGATGTGCTAACTTTTTCAGTAGGAAAAAACTTGCATTTATATAGCACCTTCCATGTCGATAGTATGAGACACGAATTGGCTAGAATAGACTGGCGACTGATACTTAAATGGTTGACAATGGATAGGCAATGGCAAACATTTAAAGATCACATGGATGAACTTCAGCAATTGTACATCCCGGTCTGGAGTAAAAATAAAATGGGGAAGGTGGCCCAGCTGTGTCTAACAAGAGAAATTAAGGATTGTGTTAAATCCAAGGAAGGGGCATATAAATTGGTCAGAAAAAGCAGCAAACCTAAGGACTGGGAGAATTTTAGAATTCAGCAGAGGAGGACAATGGGTTTAATTAGGAAGGGGAAAATAGAGTACGAGAGGAAGCTTGCTGGGAACATAAAAACTAACTGCAAAAGCTTCTACAGATATGTGAAGAGAAAAAGATTAGTGAAGCAGTCAGGATCAGGTGAATTTTTAATGGGGAACAAAGAAATGGCAGACCAATTGAACAAATACTTTTGGTTCTGTCTTCACAAAGGAAGACACAAATAACTTTCCGGAAGTACTAGGGGACCGAGGGTCTAGTGAGAAGGAGGAACTGAAGGAAATCCTTATTAGTCAGGAAATTGTGTTCGGGAAATTGATGGGATTGAAGGCCGATAAATCCCCAGGGCCTGATAGTATGCATCCCAGAGTACTTAAGGAAGTGGCCCTAGAAATAGTGGATGCATTGGTGATCATTTCCCAACAGACTATCGACTCTGGATCAGTTCCTATGGACTGGAGGGTAGCTAAGGTAACACCACTTTTTAAAAAAGGAGGGAGAGAGAAAACAGGGAATTATAGACCGGTTAGCCTGACATCAGTAGTGGGGAAAATGTTGGAATCAATTATTAAAGATGAAATAGCAGCACATTTGGAAAGCAGTGACAGGATCGGTCCAAGTCAACATCAAAAGGAAATCATGCTTGACAAATCTTCCAGAATTTTTTGAGGATGTAATGAGTAGAGTGGACAAGGGAGAACCAGTGGATGTGGTGTACTTGGACTTTCAAAAAGCTTTTGACAAGGTCCCACACAAGAGATTGGTGTGCAAAATTAAAGCACATGTATTGGGGGTAATGTACTGACATGGATAGAGATCTGGTTGGCAGGCAGGAAGCAAAGAATTGGGATAAACAGGTGCTTTTCAGAATGGCAGGCAGTGACAAGTGGGGTGCCGCAGGGCTCAGTGATGGGACTCCAGCTATTTACAATATACATCAATGATTTAGATGAAGGAATTGAGTGTAGTATCTCCAAGTTTGCAGATGACACTAAGCTGGGTGGCAGTGTGAGCTGTGATGAGGATGCAAAATGGCTGCGGGGTGACTTGGACAGGTTAGGTGAGTGGGCAAATGCATAGCAGGTGCAGTATAATATGGATAAATGTGAGGTTATCCACTTTGGTGGCAAAATCATGACGGTAGAATATTATCTGAACGGCGGCAAATTAGGAAAAGGGGAGGTGCAATGAGTCCTGGGTGTCATGGTACATCAGTCATTGAAGTTTGCCATACATGTGCAGCAGGCGGTGAAAAAGGCAAATGGCATGTTGGCCTTCATAGCTAGGGGATTTGAGTATAGGAGCAGGGAGGTCTTACTGCAGTTGTACAGGGCCTTGGTGAGGCCTCACCTGGAATACTGTGTTCAGTTTTGGTCTCCTAATCTGAGGAAGGACGTTCTTGCTATTGAGGGAGTGCAGCGAAGGTTCACCAGACTGATTCGCGGGATGGCAGGACTGACACATGAGGAGAGACTAGATCGACTGGGCCTGTATTCACTGGAATTTAGAAGAATGAGAAGGGATCTCATAGAAACATATAAGACTTGACAGGTTAGATGCAGGAAGAATGTTCCCGATGCTGGGGAAGTCCAGAACCAGGGGTCACAGTCTAAGGATAAGGGGTAAGCCATTTAGGACCGAGATGAGGAGTAACTTCTTCACTCAGAGAGTTGTTAACCTGTGGAATTCTCTACCGCAGAGAGTTGTTGATGCCAGTTCATTAGATATATTCAAGAGGGAGTTAGATATGGCCCTTGCGGCTAAAGGGATCAAGGGGTATGGAGAGAAAGCAGGAAAGGGGTACTGAGGTGAATGACCAGCCATGATCTTATTGAATGGTGGTACAGGCTCTAAGGGCCGAATGTCCTACTCCTGCACCTATTTTCTATGTTTCTATACCTTTAAAGTGTAGTCACAGTTGTTATGTAGGGAAATGCAGCAACCAATTCATGCATAGCAGATCCTACAAACAGCAAATCAGATCAATAGATAGATAATTTGTTTAGATGGTGTTGATTAAGGGACACAAAGAGGACTCCTCTGCTCTTCTTCGATCACTGGCATGCAATATTTTACATTACCAGAGAGGCCAGATGGGGCCTCGGTTTAACATCTCAACACTGTTTCAGTAATTTACTGAAGGGTCAGCCTAGATTATTTGCTCAAATCTCTGGAGTGGACAATCTTCTGACTCGGAGTGAGAGTTCTACCACAGTGTCCTGGCCAATACTTAACCCTCAAAATACCTAAAAACAGATTATCCGGTCATTATCATATTGTTGGTCGTGTGGCCTTGCTGTGTACAAATTGGCTGCTGCGTTTCCGACATTACAACAGTGACTACACTTCAAAAATGCTTCATTGGCTATAACGCGTTTTGGTTACCGAGGTTGTGAAAGGCGTATATAAATGAAAGTCAATTCTTATTTCTAAAAATTCTTCGTTTCACAAAGGCTTAATGGACGCCAAGTCAAAGGAGGAGAGATTAAGAGAGTTAACCAAAGGCTTGGTCAAAGGGGTTAATTTTAAGGATGGACATAAAGACAGACAGAAGTGGAGAGGCAGAGGGCCTAAATTCAACATCGTCTGTTTTTCAAAAGTGAAATGGATGCAGCAATGCAACATTGAGAAACATAGAAATTTACAACGCAGAACGAGGCCATTCCGGCCCACCGTGTCCGCGCAGGCCGACAAAGAGCCACACGGCCCTCGGTCAGCAGCCCTGAAGGTTGCATATAAACCTATGAACAATGGCGGAAAGGTAAAGAGTACCTGGTCCAACCAGTCCACCCGACACATCTACGACACCCCTTGCAATGAAACATTCTACACTCCACCCCAACCGAAGCCATGTGATCTCCTGGGAGAGGCAAAAACCAGATTAAAATGCAGACCAATTGGAGGGGGAAAAAAATCTGGGAAAATTCCTCTCCAACCCATCCAGGTGATTGAAACTAGTCCAGGGGATCACCCTGGCCGTATTCGATTCCCTGCAGTACTTATCATCGTATCTGCGCCAGCCAACAAGAGGTTATCCAATCTAATCCCACTGACCAGCTCTAGGTTCGTAACCCTGCAGGTTACAGCATTTCAAGTGCCCATCCAAGTACCTTTTAAATGTGGTGAAGGTTTCTGAATCCACCATCCTTCCAGGTAGTGAGCTTCAACCCCCACAACCCTCTGCATGAAGAAGCTTCCCCTCAAATCCCCTCTGAACCTTCCACTAACCACCTTGCAATGAAACATTCTACACTCCACCCAGTAACTTTTTAGCATTGCTGTTGCCAAATTAAGTTAATCTAAGGGTTCAGTCATGGCAGGACAGCTTGGACACATGTTACGCTTCCCTGGTTGGAGCTGCGGGTGGATTTACTCTGGAGCATCCACGATGCTGACAATGACGTGAATAGCACATTCAGTGAGTTGGCCACACCGCAGGTAATGGGTACACAGCCAGATAGGGCATGAGTGACCAACAGGAAGAGCAGTGGAAGGAAGGTAGTGCAGGGGTCCCCTGCGGTCATCCCCCTGCAAAACAGATACACCGCTTTGGGTACTGTTGAGGTGGATGACTCATCAGAGGAGAGCAGCAGCAGCCAAGTTCATGGCACCGTGGGTGGCTCTGTTGCACAGAAGGGCAGGAAAAAGAGTGGGAGAGCTAAAGTGATAGGGGATTCTATTGTAAGCGGAATAGATAGACGTTTCTGCGGCCACAACCGAGACTCCAGGATGGTATGTTGCCTCCCTGGTGCAAGGGTCAAGGATGTCTCGGTGCGGGTGCAGGACATCTTGAAGGAGGAGGGTGAACAGCCAGTTGTCGTGATGCATATAGGTACCAACGATATTGGTAAAAAACGGGATGAGGTCCTACGAGACGAATTTAGGGAGCTAGGAGCTAAATTAAAAAGTAGGACCTCAAAAGTAGTAATCTCAGGATTGCTACCAGTGCCACATGCTAGTCAAAGTAGGAATCGCAGGATAGCTCAGATGAATACGTGGCTTGAGGAGTGGTGCACAAGGGAGGGATTCAAATTCCTGGGACATTGGAACCGGTTCTGGGGGAGGTGGGACCAGTACAAACCGGACGGTCTGCACCTGGGCAGGACCGGAACCAATGTCCTAGGGGGAGTGTTGGGGAGGAGTTAAACTAATATGGCAGGGGGATGAGAACCTATGCAGGGAAACAGAGGAAGTAGAATGGGGGCAGAAGCAAAAGATAGAAAGAAGAAAAGTAAAAGTGGAGGGCAGAGAAACCTAAGGCAAAAAGCAAAAAGGGCCACTTTGCAGCAAAATTCTAAAGGGGCAAAGTGTGTTAGAAGGACAAGCCTGAAGGCTCTGTGCCTCAATGCAAGGAGTATTCGGAATAAAATGGACGAATTAACTGCGCAGATAGAAGTTCACGAGTATGATGTAATTGGCATCATGGAGACATGGCTACAGGGTGACCAAGGTTGGGAACTCAACATCCAGGGGTATTCAACATTTAGGAAGGATAGACAGAAAGGAAAAGGAGGGGTGGCATTGTTAGTTAAAGCGAAAATTAATGCAATAGTAAGAAAAGACATTAGCTTGGATGATGCAGAATTGATATGGATGGAGCTACGGAATACCAAGGGGCAGAAAACGCTACTGGGAGTTGTGTGCAGCCCACCACACAGTAGTAGTGAGGTTGGGGACAGCATCAAACAAGAAATTAGGGATGCATGCAATAAAGGTACACCAGTTATCATGGGTGACTTTAATCTACATATTGATTGGGCTAACCAAACTGGTAGCAACGCGGTGGAGGAGGATTTCCTGGAGTGCATTAGGGATGGTTTTCTAGACCAATATGTCGAAGAACCAACCAGGGAGCTGGCCATTCTAGACTGACCGTTGTGTAATGAGAAAGGACTAATTAGCAATCTTGTTGTGCGAGGCCCCTTGGGGAAGAGTGACCATAACATGGTAGAATTCTTTATTAAGATGGAGAGTGACACAGTTAATTCAGAAACTAGGGTCCTGAACTTAAGGAAAGGTAACTTCGATGGTTTAAGGTGTGAGTTAGCTAGAATAGACTGGCAAATGATACATAAAGGGTTGACGGTGGATAGGCAATGGCAAACATTTAAAGATCACATGGATGAACTTCAGCAATTGTACATCCTTGTCTGGAGTAAAAATAAAAAGGGGAAGGTGGCTCAACCGTGGCTAACAAGAGAAATTAAGGATGGTGTTAAATCCAAGGAAGAGGCATATAAATTGGCCAGAAAAAGCAACAAACCTGAGAACTGGGAGAAATTTAGAATTTAGCAGAGGAGGATAAAGGGTTTAATTAAGAGAGGGAAAATAGAGTACAAGAAGATTATTGCCGGGAACATAAAAACTGACTGCAAAAGCTTCTATAGATATATGTGAAGAGAAAAAGATTAGTGAAGACAAACGTAGGTCCCTTGCAGTCGGATTCACGTGAATTTATAATGGGGAACAAAGAAATGGCAGACAAATTGAACAAATACTTTTGGTTCTGTCTTCACGAAGGAAGACACAAATAACCTTCCGGAAGTACTCGGGGACCGAGGGTCTAGTGAGAAGGAGGAACTGAAAGATATCCTTATTAGGCGGGAAGTTGATGGGATTGAAGGCCGATAAATCCCCAGGGCCTGATAGTCTGCATCCCAGAGTACTTAAAGAATTGGCCCTAGAAATAGTGGATGCATTGGTGATTGTTTTCCAACAGTCTTTCAACTCCGGATCAGTTCCTGTGGACTGGAGGGTAGGTAATCTAACACCACTTTTTAAAAAATGGAGGGAGAGAGAAAGCGGGTACTTATAGACCGGTTAGCCTGACATCAGTAGTGGGGAAAATGTTGCAATCAATTATTAAGGATGAAATAGCAGCGCATTTGGAAAGCAGTGACAGGATCGGTCCAAGTCAGCATGGATTTATGAAGGGGAAATCATGCTTGACAAATCTTCTGGAATTTTTTGAGGATGTTAATAGTAGAGTGGACAAGGGAGAACCAGTGGATTTGGACTTTCAAAAGACTTTTGACAAGGTCCCCCACAAGAGATTGGTGTGCAAAATCAAAGCACATGGTATTGGACTTAATATACTAACGTGGATAGAAAACTGGTTGGTAGACAAGAAGCAGAGAGTTGGGATAAACGGGTCCTTTTCAGAATGGCAGGCAGTGACTAGTGGAGTGTCACAGGGCTCAGTGCTGGGACCCCAGCTCTTTACAATATGCATCAATGATTTGGATGAAGGAATTGAGTGTAATATCTCCAAATTTGCAGATGACACTAAACTGGGTGGCGGTGTGAGCTGTGAGGGGGACGCCAGGAGGCTGCAGGGTGACTTAGACAGGTTCGGTGAGTGGGCAAATGCATGGCAGATGCAGTATAATGTGGATAAATGTGAGGTTATCCACTTTGGGGGCAAAAACACGAAGACAGAATATTATCTGAATGGCGGCAGATTAGGAAAAGGGGAGGTGCAATAAGACCTGGGTGTCATGGTTCATCAGTCATTGAAAGTTGGCATACAGGTACAGCAGGCGGTGAAGGCGGCAAATGGTATGCTGGCCTTCATAGCTAGGGGATTTGAGTATAGGAACAGGGAGATCTTACTGCAGTTGTACAGGGCCTTGGTGAGGACTCACCTGGAATATTGTGTTCAGTTCTGGTCTCCTAATCTGAGGAAGGACGTTCTTGCTATTGAGGGAGTGCAGCGAAGGTTCACCTGACTGATTCCCGGGATGGCCGGACTGACATATGAGGAGAGACTGGATCAACTGGGTCTTTATAGATTGGAGTTTAGAAGGATGAGAGGGGATCTCATAGAAATATGTAAAATTCTTTCGGGACGCGACAGGTTAGATGCGGGTAGAATGTGCCCGATGTTGGGGAAGTCCAGAACCAGGGGACACAGTCTTAGGATAAGGAGTAGGCCATTTAGGACTCAGATTAGGAGAAACTTCTTCACTCAGAGAGTTGTTAACCTGTGCAATTCCCTACCGCAGAGAGTTGTTGATGCCAGTTCATTGGATATATTCAAGAGAGAGTTAGATATGGCCCTAACGGCTAAAGGGATCAAGGGGTTTGGAGAGAAAGCAGGAAAGGGGTATTGAGGGAATGATCAGCCATGATCTTATTAAATGGTGGTGCAGGCTGCACCTATTTTCTATGTTTCTATGCTAGAAGTAAAAGTATGTGGTCTTTGTGATGGGGAGAATATGGTGTTGAACTTGTGATGGAAAACATATGGGATTTACACTGTTAACATGCGGAATACATCTGATGTAATGATATCTTGGCATGAAATGCAAGCATAATTATGATAAAGGCATGTAACAAAGTAATGTGAGTGAGTGAGCCCCTTCAGAGTGCAAGTGGAGATAATAGCCATCATCTAAGGAACATATTGCAGAAAGCTGTGCTTGGGTTGCTACGTCAATGCAATGGCCTATTCTTGAGAACATAATCCATGCCAGGGTAGATTGTCCCAAAATGGATATTGTGTTATGAGCATCCATCTGACCATTAAGGTACTTCTGACTTTACAGAGTGAACTTCATTTACATAAGTTGAACAAGCTCCTGGTCTACATTCGGTCTTGTGTTGAGAGCGCGCTCGGTGCGTGTTGAAAAAGGGAGGAATGATAAATCATTTAAAAATGCTGCTTACAAGGGATGCAACCACTTAAAGATAAATTAAAAAGGAGAAAAACAGACAGATACAAGCAAGGAGGAAGAGGAAAAATGACTATTGTATGACTTTTGAGCTGTCAGTCAGTCAATGAGTATAACAGACACAAGAAGTCCCCATATAAAAGTCTTGTATCTGCCACACATCTGTAGGGCATGAGGACATTTTTTGATACATGGGAGAGCATGAGGCACGCCAAACTAGCCTAAAAAATTAGAGCCAGACCTTTCAGGAGTGAAATTAGGAAACATTTCTACACACAAAGGGTGGTAAAAGTTTGGAACTCTCTTCCGCAAAAGGCAATTGATGCTCGATCAATTGTTAATTTTAAAACTAAGATTGATAGATTTTTGCTAACCAAAGGTATTCAGGGATATGGGGCAAAGGCAGGTATATGGAGTTAGGTCAGCCATGATCTCATTGAATGGTGGGACAAGCTGAGGGGCTAAATGGCCTACTCCTGTTCCTATGTTCAAATGACTCAAATCTTTCATCCAGCAATTGAACTAATTTTAGCGGCCATGTTGGGTTTCCGCACAAAATATCTACAGATCTCAAAAGTTTAGATTTGTTGGAATTGTTTCATTTGTTGTGCATAATGTTGAAAAAAATTACTAAGCCAAAAAACTTAGCTATTGTGCGTTAGAAATGCCTCAAACAACTTTCCCTATTGCTGCCTTCCACCTTGCCTTTGTGTTGCGCTCCTGGAGCTTAAGTGCTTGCTGATATTTATGGAGACCTCGATGCATGTGCATACGTCTGTCCTTCATTGCTGGTTTCTACTTCCCTTTCCATAACTCCAGCAACTTCTCCCAGCAGCCCTTCCAGTCAAGCGTATGAACAATGAACTCTCTACTTTGGCGGAATTTTATTGGGCTGACCCAAGAATCATTTTCGTGAACTATGTTCCACACAGTTGGCTAATTCAAGTATAATCAGTTTTTAAACATTTCCTAAATTTCTCTATTTTTTCAGCCATTCCTTTTACAAATAGCCCTTGTGTTTAGTTTACATTTATGGTATGAGGCACTTCAATTTTACAGAATATTCTTGCAGATGTTAAGTGATGAAAAACGTGTGTGTTCTGCAAAGCACATAGGAAACTCAGTACTGAAAAACCTTCTGAAATGATTTGCTTGTCATAAATTCTGACTCATTCATCTGGCATTGGAACATTTCAAAAACATGGTTTCTTGATTTTTCTGTGATTACTGCTGTTTTAGTCATACTAGCACCAGGCAGTCTCGCATCATAGTTTTCCTCTCACCTAATCAGTCAAAGTTTTCAATCGTTTCCATTTTGACCTGATCGCAGGACACCACAACATACAGTATGTTCTTAACAGAGATCTCTTTATTTAACTTGTGCTTCGACTGAACTCTGAATCTTACAGTTTGGCAAGAAAAGTAAAGCTGAATATATATATATATGTATAAATATATAGTACATCTAAATGATCTATCAGGTTGCATGAGTAATATACGATGGAGCTTTGTGGCTTTTATTTCTAAATCAAAATAAAGAAAATAGCTGAATAAGATGTTTAGATGTATGAAAAGGCTGCACAAAATCAGAAGGGATCCTAATTTGCAGGTAATTTGGCAGTCTGACCATATGAACATGTGACAAGCCAATATGTGCAATTCTCATGTCAATAGTGTGTGACTTGGCAGCTATGCAGTTAAGTTCTGATGTCTCATGATTTATTTTTTAAATTTCTACTCGATATGTTATTTTTATAACTAATACTCAACATGTTTAACTCAGGCTTTGGAGCATATACATAAAATGTTCCTTTCTTGTCAAAACTCTTAACCTTGTACCTACTACACTTTGTTCATACTGCTAATTTTTCTTAAAGCAGCTTTGCTAATTATTAAGTTTTAATTGTTTGGCTTGTTCTTTCTAAGTATTCTTAACAACCAATTTAAATCTGTTTCAAATGTATTTTCTAGGAATACTTCCAGCATTTCCAAATAAAAAGAAAATACAAAAAGGCAATACCCAATTTTCCGAATGTTACTGTATTTTGGAAGTCTGAGTTCAGATGCTCCACTATATACTATTGTCATTTAAATTTCACTCTTCAGGTACAGACAAATCTGAAATAAATAAATAACTTTATTTTGCATTCCATGTACGATTAGGTGATAGTGACGCTGTTACAAAAAGGATTTTGAATTTAAAATAGGTAAACCATTATTAAATAGATTTAGTATTTATCTTCACTGTCTCTTCTACCAGATTCATTGTAGATAAATTTACAAAAGGATTCAGTTTTCTGCAGTTTAAAAGAATCAGGATTCCTACTAAATAAAATTAACCTGTTAAAGGTGTTTGAAGGAATTTCTTCTGCTGAGTTAATGAATCGTGTTTATACTGTAACATGGTTAATAAAAGTTAATTTTTTTATTGTAAATACATACTTTATTAAAATCTGCCTAAAAACAAGAGATCAGTTTTCTTATAGAAGGATTAATTCACTTAGATACAAACATACTTTTACCTTTACATCAGTTTTTTTTTTAAATTTACCTTAGTGAGGCCTAAGTAGCAATGGTGGGCGTTGTGGAGGCTCTGCAGCGCCACCTGCTGTACATCTGGACTTAATGGCAGGATCGGGACCATGACAGTAATTGCTTATTTTACAATGGGAAATCCCATTCAACACAGAAACATAGAAAATAGGTGCACGAGTAGGCCATTAGGCCCTTCGAGCCTGCACCACCATTTAGTAAGGTCATGGCCGATCATTCACCTCAGTACCCCTTTCCTGCTTTCTCTCCATACCCCTTGATCCCTTTAGCCGTAAGGGCCATATCTAACTGCCTCTTGAATATATCTAACGCACTTGCCTCAACAACTTTCTGCGGTAGAGAACTCTACAGGCTAACAACTCTGAGTGAATAAGTTTCTCCTCATCTCGGTCCTAAATGGCTTACCCCTTATTCTTAGACTGTGACCCCAAAAGGGACATCTTGAACCAATTGTTGACATTTTAAACATCGGAAGTCCCTATACCTATCTCAAAAATGGAACGTGCAACAACAGATTACTAGTTTATCTTCATGGTGTTGCACAAAGTCAGACACAATATGGTCTCTCTTAACTGTCTTTGTGCTGCTATTGTCTTCGACTCCTTGCTCTTTCTCCTCTCCCCTTAGCTTTTCTATAGATTTTTTTCTGTCCTCTTGCTATTTTTCCCCTTTCCTTCAGGTAGGAGGTATAGTTGGACCTCTCTGGTCCGGCACCCTTGGGACCTGACCGGTGTCGGACCAGAGAATTTTCTGGACAATGGGAGGTCACGCCGACCCTAGACTTGTCTCACTCACTCATTCTCTGCTGAAACACTCTGTATTGATGGAGGATGCACACAGAAACAGCTCAGACTTAATTAAAATTCCTTATTTTATTTGGGGCCTCACAAGCGACACAAACGCACACAGCAGGAACGCCGACCCTGGATGTTGTCAGCAGTAGACTTACCGGGTACTTAGGCACTTTGACATCGACATCGCTGCCCTAAGCGAGACCCAGCGGGCAGGGGAAGTCCAACTCAAGGAACATGGTGGAGGTTATACAGTCTTCTGGAAAGGAAAACCAGAGGAAGAACGCCGCCTTCATGGAATCGGCTTCGCCGTCAAAAATAAACTGGTCGGCCGCCTCAAAGACTCCCCCTGCGGGGTTAACGAACGCCTCATAACCCTTCGCCTTACCCAATCCCGGAACTAATACGCCCTAACACTCGATGCAACGGATGAGGCTAAAGAGGGTTTTTATTCCAACCTCAAGACATCCCTGTCCCGCGTCCCCATGGGCAACAAATTGATCCTCCTAGATGACTTTAATGCCAGGTTCGGCAAAGACACAGCCCTCTGGGGAGGCGTGATAGGCAAAGTGGGGGTGGGGAAATCCAACTCCAACGGCACCCTACTCCTGACAAAATGTCTAGAACACAAACTCCTTAACACCCTGTTCCGCCAGAGGGACAAATACAAGGCATCGTGGCAACACCCTCGCTCCAAACACTGGCACCTGCTGGACTATGTCATCGTCCGAACTAGGGATCGCAAGGATGTGCGCATCACCCGCGCCATGACAGGAGCTGACGACTGCTGTACGGACCATCGCCTAATCCGATCCTTCATCAATATTAACATAGCCCCAAAACAGAGAGGACAGCAGAAGCAGTGCCGCAAAAAAGTTAATACCGGGGCACTTAAAGACCCAGATAAAAGAGCCCTAACTAGCCAGCGCCTCACAGCTATTCTGGCGTGCCTTGATGACTCTGAGATGCTCAATGCCCACAGCGCTTGGTCTGCCCTCCAGGCCTCCATAACCAGTGCCTGAAGAGACACTTGGTTGCTCAACCAGAAAACACCAGGACTGGTTTGATGAAAACCATCAGGAGATCCAAGAGCTAATAGATCGTAAGCGCAGAGCATTTCTGAGCCTCAAGCAACAACCCAACTCTGGAGCTACAAAGCAACGTTGGCTCAAGGCTGAGGTCCAACAAAAAACCTGGGACCTAAAGAACAGGTGGTAGATGAAGAAAGCGCAGATGATACGACAACTAGCCTGCAGCCACGACACGCGAGGATTCTTCAATGCAGTCAAGGCCACCTACGGTCCAAACTCCCAAGGCCTCACCCCACTCCTAGCCAAGAATGGGGAAACACTCGTCAAGGACACCAAGGCTGTCAGGGCCCGCTGGAAGGAGCACTTTGAAGATCTCCTCAATCAAGATTCTGTCTTTGACTCGAGTGTTCTCAACTCCATCCCGCAGCATGCAATCCGGCACCACCTCAGTGAAACCCCAACGCTGCACGAGATAGGCAAAGTCATAAAACAGCTCAAGAATAACAAGGCTACTCGTGCGGATGGAATTCCTGCCGAGGCGCTAAAATATGGCGGAGAGGTGCTGCTGGCGTGGATACATGACCTCATCTCTCTCATTTGGAGGGAGTAGAGCATGCCGGGAGATCTCAGAGATGCAGTGATCGTGTCAATTTTTAAAAAGGGGAACAAATCCGACTGCGGCAACTACAGGGGAATCTCCCTGCTATCAACCACTGGGAAGGTTGTCGCTAGAGTTCTCCTCAACCGTCTTCTCCCTGTGGCCAAGGAGCTCCTCCCGGAGTCACAGTGCGGATTTCGTCCCCTACGGGGAACAATGGACATGATCTTTGCAGCACAACAACTGCAGGAAAAATGCAGGGAGCAGCGGCCAGCCCTTATATATGGCCTTCTTCGATCTTACAAAGGCCTTTGACACTGTCAACCGTGAGGGCTTATGGAGCGTCCTCCTCTGTTTTGGATGCCCCCGAAGGTTTGTCAACATCCTTCGCCTGCTCCACAACGACATGCAGGTTGTGATCCTTACCAACGGATCCATTACAGACCCATTCCACGTCCAGACCGGGGTCAAACAGGGCTGAGTCATCGCTCCAACCCTCTTCTCAATCTTCCTCGCTGCCATGCTCCACCACATGGTCAACAAGCTCCCCGCTGGAGTGGAACTGAACTACAGAACCAGTGGGAAGCTGTTTAACCTACGCCGCCTCCAGGCCAGGTCCAAGATCACCCAAACCTCTGTCATTGGACTGCAGTACGCGGAGGACGCCTGCGTCTGCGCACATTCTGAGGCTGAACTCCAGGATATAGTCGATGTATTCACCGAGGCATATGAAAGCATGGGCCTCACGCTTAACATCCATAAGACAAAGGTCCTCCACTAGCCTGTCCTCGCCGCACAGCACTGCCCCCCAGTCATCAAGATTCACGGTGCGGCCCTCAACAACGTGGAACACTTCCCATACCTCGGGGAGCCTCTTGTCAACAAAGGCAGACATTGATGCGGAGATTCAACATCGCCTCCAGTGCGCCAGTGCAGCCTTCGGCCGCCTGAGGAAGAGTGTTCGAAGGCCAGGCCCTCAAACCTACCACCAAGCTCATGGTCTACAGGGTTGTAGTAATACCCGCCCTCCTGCATGGATCAGAGGCATGGACGATGTCCAGAAGACACATCAAGTTGCTGGAGGTATATCACCAACAATGTCTCTGCAAGATCCTGCAAATTCCCTGGGAGGACAGATGCACCAACATCAGTGTCCTCGCCCAGGCCAACATCCCCAGCATTGAAGCACTAACCACACTCAATCGGCTTCGCTGGGCAGGCCACTTAGTTCGCATGTCAGACACAAGACTCCCTAAGCAACTGCTCTACGCGGAGCTCCTTCATGGCAAACGAGCCAAAGGTGGGCAGCAGAAACATTACAAGGACACCCTCAAAGCCTCCCTGGTGAAGTGTGGTATCACCACTGACACCTGGGAGACCCTGGCCGAAGACCGCCCTAGGTGGAGAAAATGCATCCGGGAGGGCGTTGAGTTCCTCGAATTTCAATGCTGCGAGCGTGAAGAGGTCAGGCGCAGGCAGCGGAAGGAGCGTGTGGTAAATCAGTGCCACCCCCCTTCCCCCGACAAATGTCTGTCCCACCTGTGACAGGGTCTGTGGCTCTCTTGTTGGACTGTTCAGCCACCAAATAGCTCACTTTAGGAGTGGAAGCAAGTCTTCCTCGATTTCAAGGGATTGCCGATGATGATGATGATGATGATGATGATGATTGCTGACAATGCTGTTGACAACGACCCGGCCATGTTCTGCGCATGTGCTGTGCAGGAAGCCTACTGCGCAGCATTTTTCAGGCCCAGCTTCGGTGCCTCAGTCAGCCGCCATGCTCCGGTTGCAAAACTTAGGCCTCGCTCTGTCTCGGCCAAAGAAGGAACACCGGAAGCAGCGGGGAGAAGAGGATCAGCCAGCCCCAGGGCACAGCACGGGACACCACCCCCGCCGGGAATGATGCCGGACCAGTGATGTTTCCAGAATAGGGAGTCTCGGACTAGAGAGGTACAACCTGTAGTAATACGTGTCATAGTGTTGTGTGGTGGGGAAAGGAGCCACCAACTGCATTTGAGTCTGGATTACAGGAAAATGTAGACTTCAGTAGCTCCCTTCCCAACCCCGTGTTTTCCCCACCTCCTCTGCCCCTGCCCACGACATCCTCCCCTTCCTATTACCTTCTCTCATCTTTCATTACCTTTACCTCTTTCCCCTTTGCCCTACCCAATCAACCCTTGTATGATGTGCCTTTTACCCTCACTCTTGTCACTCACCTCAATTTTAGCTCTCCCCCCGCTGCCCTCCCCATTCACTTCCAGTCGTCACTCCAGGACTGGTGATGAGAAAGCAGACGGCTCCTTACACTTAAACTTCACCTTTCCCCCATCGTCCCCAAAAATCCAAATAGAATGAGTTAAAGACACTGTCTAGCTTTCTCTCTTTGTCTTTCAGTTGTATGCAATTTTCAAACTCAACAAAACACGGGTGAGTTAATTATTTGGCTACAAAATTCAACTTTAAAAAATACTGAAGTAACAATAACATGAGGAACAACACCTTGGCTGGAGTTTTACCGTTATTTGCACACTACACGTAATTTTAATCACACATTGAAGTGTATGGGTGGCAAGCACAGCTGAAAACCCCAGCCTTTCTGTTTCTCTCATTTGCTCCTAAAAACGTGCTGTCAATTAGGATACTTACCTTTTCCAACCATTAACAAGGCAAAGATGAGATCATTAGTTGGTTTCAAAATCCAACTAGTTTTTTTTTGAAAATTGAATACAATCCCCACCACTTATACCATTCACATTCGTCACAGGCAGCTGCTTCTATCGGGCAAATAGCACTAAGCATTTACCAATACCATAGGAGTCAATTACAAAGGCGCCGTTTATAACTTGTCGGCTATTTCAGATATACTTTGCCATGAAATCATTTTAATAGATTTTCATCTCTCAACCATTTCTCATCTCCTGGCAGCTGCTTGATAGTCTGTTTTTCTTCTCTCACTTTCCTTTCTTGCTCTGCCACTTTGGAACTTCAGTCAGATAAAAGGTCAATGCTACAGTCCCACAAAGTCACATAGATGCCTCTTGCTGTACTGCTACTAGTTGTATATAGTCCACATCTCAGCCATATAGTAGGGAGGGTATCACTACTGCCCTGTAGACCATAAGCTTGGTGCCAAATGTGAGGGCCTGGTCTTCAAACACACTCTTCCTCATGCATCCAAAAGCTGCACTGGCACACTGGAGACGGTGTTTGACCTCGTCATCGATGTCTGCCCTTTCTGATAGTAGGTTCCCGAGGTATGGAAAATGGTCCACGTTGTCCAAGGCCGCACCGTGGATTTTGATGACTGGGCGCAGTGCTGTGTGGCGTGGTCAGATTGGTGGGGGACCTTTGTCTTACGGATATCGCCCCGTGCTTTCGTACGCCTCAGTGAAGGTGTTGACGATGGCTTGGCGTTCGGCCTGAGTGTGCACAGACGCAAGCGTTGTCTGCGTACTGTAGTTCGATGACAGAGGATGGGATGACCTTGGATCTAGCCTGGAGGCGGCGAAGGTTGCACAGGTTCCCATTGGTTCTACTCCAGCGGGGAGCTTGTTGAGAGTGAGATGTAGCAAGGAAGATCAAAGCGCTGGAGAAGTACTACCAGCGCTGCCTCCGCAAGATCCTGCAAATCCACTGGGAGGACAGACGCACCAATGTCAGTGTTCTCGCTCAGGCCAACATCTCCAGTATCAAAGCACTGACCGCACTCGGCCAGCTCCGTTGGGTGAGCAACATCGTCCACATGCCCGACACGAGACTCCCTAAGCAAGCGCTCTACTCGGAACTCCTACACGGCAAGCGAGCCCCAGGGGGCAGAGGAAACGTTTCAAGAACACCCTCAAAGTCTCCTTGATAAAGTGCAATATCCCCACCGGCACCTGGGAATCCCTGGCCCAAGACCGCCCAAAGTGGAGGAAGAGCATCCGGGAGGGCGCTGAGCACCTCGAGTCTCATCATCAAGAGCATGCAGAAAACAAACGCAGATAGCGGAAGGAGCATGCAGTAACCCAGGCTCCCCACCTAACTTTCCCTTCAACCACTATCTGCCCCACCTGTGACAGAGACTGTAATTCCCGTATTGGACTGTACAGTCACCCGAGAACTCACTTTTAGAGTGGAAGCAAGTATTCCTCAATTTCGAGGGACTGCCTATGATGTTGCTACTTGTTTTATTATCCAGCGCCCATAGCGGGGAAATCACGTTAACAGCAATGCGCCCGATTTAAGCGAAAGAGACTATATTTGCAGGAGGAAGGACTCTGTCAACTTAGTATAAATTGTGTCGTTTATAGAACACAAACAAAAGCTTTAACAAATATGTAAACAGAAGTACTTCTCGCTCTCTCACACATACCCTTACAATGCACAAACACAACATGCGTTTTGAAACAAACACACAACATAAATTTTACCTAAATAAAGCTTTTGAAATTTTCGGTCTTAAAATAATTTTGAACTGTAATTGAATAGAACATGACATTAGCTGAAAAAAAGGTACAGATTGGTACTGATGAACCATGGGAAATTAGGTACACTGCCAATGCTCAGACTCTACAATCTGAATTCAACACACAGCATCAACCGTGGCTCAGTGGGTACCGAGTCAAAAGATTGTGGGTTCAAGTCCCACTCCAGAGAGCACAAAAATCTAGGCTGATACTCCAGTACAGCACTGAGGGAATGCTGCACTGTTGGAGATACCGTCTTTCGGATGAGACATTAAGACCAAGGCCTCATCCACATGGGCCAGGGATTCCCAGGGGCCGGTGGGGATATTGCACTTTTTCAAGGAGGCTTTGAGGGTGTCCTTGAAGCGTTTTCTCTGCCCTCCTGGGGCCCGCTTGCCATGACGGAGTTCGGAGTAGAGTGCCTGTTTTGGGAGTCTTGTGTCAGGCAAGCAGACTATGTAGCCCGCCGATCGGAGCTGATTGTGTGTGGTCAATGCTTCGATGATGGGGATGTTGGGAGAGAGGACATTAACATTGGTACGCCTATCCTGCCAGTGGATGTGCAGAATTTTGCAGAGGCAGTGTTGGTGGCACTTCTCCAGTACTTTGAGGTGTCTACTGTACATTGTCCATGTCTCTGCAGCATATTATCATCATAGGCAGTCCCTCAGAATCGAGAAAGACTTGTTTCCACTCTCAGAACGAGGCCTTAGGTGCTGAACAATCCAATATGAGAGCCACAGTCCCTGTCACAGGTGAGACAGTAGTCGTTGAGGGTAAGGGAGGATGGGACTGGTTTGCCGCACACTCTTGCCGTTGCCTACGCTTGATTTCTGCATGCTCTCGGTGATGAGACTCGAGGTGCTCAGTGCCCTTTCGGATGCACTTCCGCCACTTAGGGCAGTTTTTGGACAGGGACTTCCAGGCTCTGCCCATCTTTGGCTCATTTGCCGTGAAAGAGTTCTGAGTAGAGCGCTTGTTTTGGGAGTCTCGTGTCTGGCATGTGGACAATGGGGCCTGCCCAGCGGAGCTGATCAAGTGTGGTCAGTGCTTCAATAAAGGGAGGGCGGGAATCACTCCTGCTCTGTAGGCCGTGAACTTGGTGCTAGGTTTGAGGTCTGGATCTTCAAACACACTTTTCCCCAGGCGACCGAAGGCTGCACTGGCACACTGAAGGTGGTGTTGGGTTTCGTCGTCAATGTTGCTCTTGAAGTGGTCCAAGCTGCCCAAGGTCTTGTTGTGGATCTTGATGATTGGGGGGGGGGGGGGGCGGGGGGAGGGGGGGGCAGTACTGTGAGGTGGGGGCAGGTTGGTAGAGAACCTTTCTCTTACGGATTTTTAGTGTAAAGCCCAGACGCTCATACGATTCAGTGAAGGTGTCAACGATGATTTGGAGATCAGCCTTTGAGTGTGCACAAACACAAGCGTCAACTGCGTACTGTAAATCAATGACAGAGGTTGGGACAACATTGGTACTCAACTGGAGGCGACGGAGGTTGAACAATTTCCCGTTCGTCCTCTAGATTAGCTCCACTTCAGCGGAGAGATTGTTGGAGGTTAGATGAAGCATTGCAGCGAGAAAGATTGAGAAGAGCATTGGTGCAATGACACAGTCTTTCTTGAACCCGTTTTGCACTTGTATTGGGTTGTTGTGGATCAGTTGGTAAGGATCACGGCTTGCATGTCATTGTGAAGCAGGCGGATGATGGTGACACATTTTTGAGGACAGCCGAATTTGAAGACACTCCATAATTCCTCTCGATTGAAAGAGTCGAAGGCTTTGAGGTCAATGTAGGCCATGGTTGGTGCTGCTCTCTACACTTTTCTTGGGATTTGTCACGTGGGGAAAATCATGTCCGTTGTGTCTCTAAGTGCCAAATGCAAGGAGCAGCACCAACCCCTGTACATGGCTGCCTTTGACCTCAAAAAGGCCTTCGACACTGTCAACCGTGAGGGATTATGGAGTGCCCTCATCAAATTCGGCTGCCCTCAAAAGTTCACCACCATCCTCTGCCTGCTCCACGATGACATACAAGCCATGATCCTGACCAACGGATCCTCCACAAACCCAATTCACGTACGGACGGGGGTCAAACAACCATGTGCCATCGCACCAACACTCTTCGCGATCTTCCTTGCTGAAATGCTCCTACTCACCTTCAATAAGCTCCCCTCCCTACAGAACAAACAGAAAATTGTTCAACCTCCGTCGCCTTCAGTCCAGATCCAAGGTTGTCCCATCCTCTGTCACGGAATTACAGTTTGCAGACGACGCTTGCGTTTGCGCACACTTGGAGTCGAACTCCAAACCATTGTCAACACCTTCACTGAAGCATATGAGCGCCTGGGCTTTACATAAAAAATCCGTAAGACAAAGGTTCTCTACCAACCCGCCCCCGCCACACAGTACTGCCCCCTGATTACCAAACTCCATGACGAGGCCTTGGACAAGGTGAACCATTTTCCATACCTCGGGAGCCTACGGTCAAGAAGGGCAGACATCGATGACGAAGTCCAACGCAGGCTTCAGTGTGCCAGTGCAGCCTTCGGTCGCCTGTGGAAGGGTGTGTTTGAAGCCCGGCACCAAGTTCTCGTTCAACAGAGCAGTAGTGGTACCCGCCCTCTCATATGCTTCAGAGACATGGACTATGTACAACAGGCACCTCAAAGTACTGGAGAAGTACCACCAACGCTGCTTCCGCAAGATCCTGAAAATCTATTGGCAGGGTAAGCACACCAACGTCAGTGTTCTCGCTCAGGCCAACATCCCCAGCATCGAAGCATTGACCACCCTCGATCAGCTCCGATGGATGGGCCACATCGACCGCATGCCCGACACTAGACTCCCAAAACAAGCGCTCTACTCAAAGCTCTGACACAGCAAGCGAGTCCCAGGTGGGCAGAGAAAGCACTTCAAGGACACCTTCAAAACCTCCTTGAAAACATGCAACATCCTCACCAACACCTGGGAATCCCTGGCCAAAGACATCTCAAAGTGGAGGAGAAGCATCCGGGAAGGCGCCAAACACAGAGTCTCTTTGCCGGGAGCAAGCAGAAGCCAAGTGCAAACAGCAGAAGGAACGCACGACAATCCAAACACCCCACCCACCCATGCCCTCAACCACCGTCTGCCCCACCTGTGATAGAGACTGTAGGTCCCGCATTGAACTCATTAGTCACCTGAGAACTCATTAGTGTGGAAGAAGTCATCCTCGACTCCGAGGGACTGCCTAAGAAGAAGAAACTAACAGGAGCGGGAGATTCCATGGGCATCATCATTCTCAGCTGTGGCAGAGGCCTGTACCATTGGCCAGAAGACATATCAACGTGGTTATAAGAGCAGGGTAGAGGCTGGGTAGTCTGTGATGAGTGGCTCACTTCCTGATCCTTTAAAGCTTCACCACCATTTATAATGCCAGTCAGGAGTGTGATGGAATAGTCTCCACTCACCTGGATGAGTGCAACTGCAACAGCACTCAAGAAGCACAACACCAACCAGGATAGAGTACTCCACTTGATTGGTGTCACTGCCACTAGACTCATTATTCATGCCCTCCACCATCTGTGCACTGTGGCTGCAGCCTGTACTATCTACAAGATGTACAACATATGATTCTCTGTTTTTCCCTCATATATCATATACTTTAACATCAGTCCTATTGTTCTCTACACCCTCTGAATATGTTTTTATTGCTGCCCAAAAATAGACACTGTACTTCAAATAGTATACAATTCCTCTTGTTCAGACTGCTCATTTTGTATTGATTTTTTTTTAAGTCGACAGGAGGAATTTCACTAAATGAATCCAAATAGGGTACAATAAAACATAACCTACTTTTCTGACTATATTCAAGAATTCTATTTTCTCTGTTAATGGTTTTGCTGCATTGTCTAGACATTCAAAGTGATGAGTGTACTGTCACTCCTAGATCTGAGTCACCCTCTGCTAATTCAATTCCATTCTTTGTGTACTTATGAGGCACATATTTTAAGACTACATGCAATACTTAACATTAATCAGTATTGAATTTCATTTGGTATTTTTCCAATTGCAAAACCTGTCTAAATCATTCTACAAATCTTCTGCTACATCTGGTTATCTCCACTGCTCCTCCAATTCTCATGCCAACACTTGCATTTATATAGTTTTATTCATAAGAAGCACTATGCCAGAGACTTTACAAGAGAAAGGTGAATACCAAGCAGAAAGTGAAGGAAACTGGAGGAGGGTGGGGAAGGAACCCGAGGGAGAATTGTGAAATTTGCCAAGAACAAAAGCTGCGGGCTCCCTTGAAGTTTGAACTCTGGACATCTGCTCTATTTTAGGGCTGGCTGTGCATCAGCTCACACTTTCAAGATTGTGGCCCAAAATTGAAGTGGGCATGAGGAATCCTCAAAGTCACTGGCTGTGCCGCAGAAAAAAATCTGAACAAACGGCTCCATCAGTATTACAGGGGCTGTACAGAGACCGAGTTCCAAGACCATTAAATGCCTCTGTAATTTTGGGGTTGGTTTCTACCATACTACAACTCATGATCACATAGCAAACCTAAAAAAAACATAGCAATGGTTTCAAAAATGCTGAAATCTCAAAACTTTCTCAGCATTGAAGAGGTATGGTCATAGAAGCTAATGGACCAGATTTTGCGGTGGGTAATGACGGCAAGCTGTCAGCACCCCACTGAAACTGACCGTAACTTCAGGATTTAGCCCATGCGTATCTAAACGCCGAAATCCTGAAGTTGTGGTCAGTCATTCATCGCTCCAACACAATGACATTTGGGAAGCAACTGAATCATGCATTTAAAAAACAATTTAAATCATTTAATACTGTTACACTTTTTTGTTTTACAATGCTTGAAGTCTTTGGTAGCCATCTGTAAGGGGTAGAGAATTGTAGCCGGCAAAGAGCAGACAAATCAGCGGTCACTAACAGGTATGCGGAAGGTAGTGAACTAATCTGACGTATGGTCCAGGTGATTG
Organism: Pristiophorus japonicus; assembly: GCF_044704955.1. Taxonomy (NCBI): domain Eukaryota; kingdom Metazoa; phylum Chordata; class Chondrichthyes; family Pristiophoridae; genus Pristiophorus; species Pristiophorus japonicus. The sequence continues at coordinate 53,736,115 of NC_091985.1, forward strand.
TATGCAACACTTGCTTATATACGTAAAGCAGACTTATAACACTTAAGCCTGAAGATTAATGAACCATCCTTAACCTTAGTAACACATAACAAAGACAGTAGAGGTCAGCAGTTAAGATACATAACATTTTGACTAGAGTCTCTCGGGGAAGAGATAAGAAAGGCGGTGTTTAGGAACAGAGTTACTTCACACGTCATGGGGACTAAGGCAAAGTTCACATCACTGAACAAACACAATTAACATATGATGGCAGATGGACAGTTGGGAAACACCACCCGAAGCGTGACAGGTGACACGCTCATAACAGGGAAAAGCCTGTATTAATCGTGCGCGGCGCAAACAAGAAGGAATACAACCTAAAGGGGGGTGGGGCCCCAGAGTGCTTAGGAAAAACTGGCTAGTGGGATAAAAAGACCACCAATGGGGGTCTCTGAGATATGGACCAAAAGGGACCCGGGTATAAATGCTAGCAGGAAAGGAGGAAAATAAACCTATCACTTAAGTTGCGGAGGAACCAGATTAGGGAGGCAAGCAGTATTATTAGTCTGGCCGGACGTTAGAGGGATCCAAGGGCTTGGAAACAGTACACGGAAACTGGTAGAGGGATAAACGTACCCTGACGAGAAATGGCATGCTGAAAGTTGCTGAAAAAACATAGAATAAGCTGTATTGAATGAAAAGTTGGTGAGAATGTCTGTCTTTAAGTGACAGTGTTGCGTGGAAGCTTTCTTGACTATGGAATAAGTTGCTGAAAAAACATAGTATAAGCTGTATTGAATGCACAAAGGACGGCTTGTTTATCAAATAATAAAAGATGCAACCTTGAAGCTATACTGCTACAAGGAAAACAAATTGAACGTTTAATTGGGGGAAAAAAGTTTTAGCGATTGTCTTATGTAGTTTAATTAACAAATTCTTGGAGTCACAGCCCTCTGTAAAATGTTTGTTAGATACTAAAACTAATTTGAAGAAACGAGAAAATGGAAAAAGACATAACTTACTGGATGCTATTTGATATTGGATGTGAAAAAGATACTTGTTTAATTGGATTATTGAGAGTAATTAACCAAATATGAATATGAAGCCTTCACCACATTGGAAAAGAGATAAAAAGACACTTTGTTGATGATTTTAAATCACGGGAAAGTTTCTACTGCAGTAAAGGAGATTTAAATTTCGAGTTTAAAAACCTTTTTAAAATGGATGCCGTATTCTGATATCGGGAAAGGTTTAAAAAAAATTACGCGGTCACGTAATGACATAAGGCCTTTTTACAAACCTGCAAAGGAGTTAACCTTTTCCACTGACCGCTATTTTATTTTGCTCACCAAACAACTTTAGCTTTGCTGCATGGAATTTAAAAAATACTGGACATTATTAATTTGGGTTTCTTAATTGGAAGAGAATATTTTCCCACGTGCCAGAAGGAAAATAAAAATGTAATGGTTACAAAGAATTTTTAAAAATGCGTAATCTTTAATATGGAAAGAGTGAAGTAACATATCTCGAATACATAACACAAGGGAAGAGACAGATGCCTGAGGATAGAAAGGAAGCAATCCTATCAAGGCCAGGAACCGTGAAAGGGGTCAGGCAAGTACTCGGGTTCTTCAACGACTGCAGAAAAGTTATTCCCGAACCTATACAGAACCTGGTCAAAGGGGGGAAACCCTCCCAAGACCAGTAAACTGGGGCCAAGATCAGGAAATGGCATTTGTAAAGTTAAAACAAGCTCTCAGAAGTGCTCCAGCCCTGGGATTACCCGACCAGAATCTATACCTATTACAGTAAAGATCATAACGCAGTGGTGACTCAATTATATGGGGACAGGCATAAGCCAGTGGCATAGTAATGTCGAGACACATTATCCGACATACCCAGCATACCTTAGTAGAAGTGCTTAACACAGGAAGGAGGAGCGGAGGAGGACAAAGGGTCTAATTAGGAGGGGGAAAATAAAGTATGAGAGGAAGCTTGTAGGGAACATAAAAACTGACTGTAAATGCTTCTATAGATATGCGAAGAGAAAAAGATTAGTGAAGACAAACGTAGGTCCGTTGCAGTCAGAATCAGGTGAATTTATAATGGGGAACAAAGAAATGGCAGACCAATTGAACAAATACTTTGGATCTGTCTTCACGAAGGAAGACACAAATAAGCTTCTGGAAATACTAGAGGTTTGACGGTCTAGCGAAAAGGAGGAACTGAAGGAAATCCTTATTCGTCAGTAAATTGTGTTAGGGAAATTGACGGGATTAAAGGCTGATAAATCCTCAGGGCCTGATAGTTTGCATCCCAGAGTACTTAAGGAAGTGGTCCTAGAAATAGTGGATGCATTGGTGATCATTTTCCAACATTCTATTGACTCTGGATCAGTTCCGATGGACTGGAGGGTAGCCTGACATCGGTGGTGGGGAAAATGTTGGAATCAATCATTAAAGATGAAATAGCAGCGCATTTGGAAAGCAGTGACAGGATCGGTCCAAGTCAGCATGGATTTATGAAAGGGAAATCATGCTCGACAAAGTGACCAGTGGGGTGCCGCAGGGTTCAGTGCTGGAACCCCAGCTATTTACAATATACATCAATGATTTAGATGAAGGAATTGAAGATAATATCTCCAAGTTAGCAGATGACAATAAGTTGGGTGGCGGTTTGAGCTGTGAGGAGGACGCTAAGAGGCTGCAGGATGACTTGGACAGGTTAGGTGAGTGGGCAAATGCATGGCAGATGCAGTATAATGTGGATAAATGTGACGTTATCCACTTTGGTGGCAAAAACAGGAAGACAGAATATTATCTGAATGGTGACAGATTAGGAAAAGGGGAGGTGCAACGAGACCTGGGTGTCATGGTACATCAGTCATTGAAAGTTGGCATGCAGGTACAGCAGGCGGTGAAGAAGGCAAATGGCATGTTGGCCTTCACAGCTAGGGAATTTGAGTATAGGAGCAGGGAGGTCTTACTACAGTTGTACAGAGTCTTGGTGAGGCCACACCTGGAATATTGTGTTCAGTTTTGGTCTCCTAATCTGAGGAAGGATGTTCTTGCTATTGAGGGGGTGCAGCGAAGGTTCACCAGATTGATTCCCGGAATGGCAGGACTGACATATGAGGAGAGGCTGGATCAACTGGGCTTGTATCCACTGGAGTTTAGAAGAATGAGAGGGAATCTCGAAGAAACATATAAAATTCTGACAGGATTGGACAGGTTAGAGACAGGAAAAATGCTCGTTGCTGGGGAGTTCCAGAACCAGGGGTCACAGTCTAAGAATAAGGGGTAAGCCATTTAAGGCCGAGATGAGGAGAAACTTCTTCACTCAGAGAGTGGAATTCTCTACCGCAGAAAGTTAAGGCCAGTTCGTTGGATATATTCCAAAGGGAGTTAGATATGGCCCTTACGGCCAAAGGGATCAAGGGGTATGGAGAGAATGCAGGAAAGGGGTACTGAGGTTGAATGATCAGCCATGATCTTATTGAATGGCGGTGCAGGCTCGAAGGGCCGAATGGTCTGCTCCTGCACCTAATTTCTACGTTTCTATAAGATTAAAACCGGTATCCGACATACGAAGGGCTAGGTGGGAAGCAATGCTCTTATCCTCCCAACAGGATGGTAACAATAAAGACAACTGCAACAAGCCTGCAGATCATTACGCAGGGAGGAGCATCAGTGTAGCCCAAAAGGAGAACACAAGGGAAGAAGTCAGGCTAGTGAAACCCCATTTGAGGAGGCAGACATGGATCTATACGTAGATGGGTCCCGGCGCTATATCAACGGGACACCACGGACGGGATGGGCAGTGGTAGATAGCAGCGGACAGATTAGAAGGGAAGGACGGCTAGAAGGGGGCCTATCGGCTCAAGTGGCTGGATTGGTGGCTCTCACCGAGGCTCTGAGGGTGGCTAAAGGAAAAAGAGTAACCATCTATACAGACTGTCGGTATGCTTTTGGAATAGTGCATGATTATATGATAGCCTGGAGTAGGCGGGGATATATGACCTCAGGAGGAGGGCCGATAAAACATGAGGAGATTGTTAAAAAATTAGTGGAAGCCTCCCTCATACCCCAAGAGTGTGCGATAATAAAAAATCCAAGTGCACATAAAAATTACCAACCGAAAGCAGCAGGGAAACGCATGGACAGACAAGACAGCCAAGCGCGTGGCAGAGACTGGTACACTGGCCGGGGAGACCCAGGTCGGAGCATGTACAATCGGGCCTGAGGAAGTAAACATGCTTAAGAACATAAGAAATAGGAGCAGGAGTAGGCCATACGGCCCCTCGTGCCTGCTCCGCCATTTAATACGATCATGGCTGTTCCGATCATGGACTCAGGTCCACTTCCCTGCTCGCTCTCCGTAACCCCTGATCGTTTAAGAAACTGTCTATTTCTGTCTTAAATATATTCAATGTCCCAGCTTCCACAGCAGTGAATTCCACAGATTCACAATCCTCAGAGAAGAAATTTCTCCTCATCTCAGTTTTAAATGGGAGGCCCCTGATTGTAAGATTATGCCCTCTAGTTCTAGTCTCCCCAATCAGTGGAAGCATCCACCTTGTCAAGCCCACTCATAATCTTATACATTTCGATAAGATCACCTCCCATTCTTCTGAATTCCAATGAGTAGGGGCCCAACCTACTCAATCTTTCCTCATAAATCAACCCCCTCATCTCCGGAATCAACCTTGTGAAACTTCTCTGAACTGCCTCCAAAGCAAGTATATCCTTTCGTAAATATGGAAACCAAAACTGCATGCAGTATTCCAGGTGTGGCCTCACCAATACCTTATATAGCTGAAGCAAGACTTCCCTGCTTTTATACTCCATCCCCTTGGCAATAAAGGCCAAGATTCCATTGGCCTTCCTGATCACTTGCTGTACCTGCATAATGTTTTGTGTTTCATGCACAAGTACCCCCAGGTCCCGCTGTACTGCAGCACCTTGCAATATTTCTCCATTTAAATAATAACCCGCTCTTTGATTTTTTTCTGCCAAAGTGCATGACCTCACACTTTCCATTATACTCCATCTGCCAAATTTTTGCCCACACACTTAGCCTATGTCCTTTTGCAGATTTTTTTGTGTCCTCCTCATTGCCTTTCCTCCCATCTTTGTATCGTCAGCAAACTTGGCTACGTTACACTCGGTCCCTTCCTCCAAGTCGTTGATACAGATAGTAAACAGTTGGGGTCCCAGCATTGATCCCTGCGGCACCCCACTAGTTACTGGTTGCCAACCAGAGAATGAACCATTTATCCTGCCTCTCTGTTTTCTGTTAGTTAGCTAATCCTCTATCCATGTTAATATATTAACCCCAACCCCATGAATTTTTATCTTGTGCAGTAACCTTTTATGTGGCATCTTGTCAAATGCCTTCTGAAGTCCAAATACACCACATCCACTGGTTCCCCTTTATCTACCATGTTCGTTACATCCTCAAAGAATTCTAGCAAATTTGTCAAACATGACTGCCCCTTCATCAATCCATGCTGACTCTGCCTGACCGAATTTTGCTTCTCCAAATGTTCTGCTACTGCTTCTTTAATAATGGACTCCAACATCTTCCCAACCACAGATGTTAGGCTCACTGGTCTACAGTTTCCTGCTTTTTGTCATTCTCCTTTTTTAAATAGGGGCGCTACATTTGCAGTTTTCCAATCTGCTGGGACCTCCTCAGAATCCAAGGAATTTTGGTAAATTACAACCAATGCATCCACTATCCCTGCTGCTATTTCGCTTAAGACCCTAGGATGCAGGCCATCAAGTCCAGGAGATTTATCCACCTTAGTCCCATTATCTTACTGAGTACTACCTCCTTAGTGCTTGTGATCGTGTTAGGTTCCTTCCCCCCCCCCCCCCCCTCCCCCCATAGCCCCTTGACTATCCACTGTTGGAATATTGTTAGTGTCCTCTACCGTAAAGACTGATACAAAATATTTGTTCAGAGTTTCTGCCATCTCTTTGTTCCCTATTACTAATTCCCCGGTCTTGTCCTCGAAGAGACCAACATTTACTCTAGCCACTCTTTTCTTTTTTATATACCTTTCGAAACTCTTGCTATCTGTTTTTGTATTTCGTGCTAGTTTACTTTCATAGTTTATCTTCCCTTCCCTGAATCATTTTTTCAGTTATTCTTTGTTGGCTTTTAAACGCTTCCCAATCTTCTGTCCTCCCACTAGTTTTGGCCGCATTGTAATCCCTTGTTTTTAATTAGATACCGTCCTTTATTTCTTTAATTAGCCACTTCGTGGCCAGGATCCGAGCAGAGGAAATAATACCCTGATGGGGAATGCCACTGCAGCTGGACTCAGATCAAGGTACACACTTCACAGGGAAGGTGATGAAATAGGCCTGCGCTTTACTAGGGATTAGACAAAGGTTCCATATCCCATACCATCCGGAATCCTCCGGATTAGTGGAACGAATGAATAGGACCTTAAAAGCAGCCCTAGCTAAAACAATCGAGGAGACTGGAAAAGGGTGGGTAGACATGTTACCCAGAGTACTGATGAAGCTCAGGACAACCCCTAGTTGGGCGACAGGATTGACACCCTTTGAATTAATGACCGAAAGGGCTATGAGACTGCCAGAAGTCTTGGTTACAGGAAGCGAGGACGTAGGACCTTATAAAGACAGGATACGAAACTTTGTGATGGAACTCTGTAAGCAATTACATGATTTAAAAGCACAGGTTAGAGATCAACAAATAATCAAGGACTTAGAGAATGACACTAAAGAATAGAAGGTTCAAATACCCAAATGGGCAGTCAGGTGATGGTAAAGATTAACCCAGAGAGGACCGGGCTCCCACCAAGATGAACAAGTAATAATGGTGGGTAGCACATGCGCCTACGTAGATATAAGGGGTATCGGCAAATGGAAACACTGGACCCAGTTGAAAAACCATGGTCACTGATTAACCGGTGACGACCGGAAAATATTATCTTTCACAGGATTCTGATGCTCGTGGGAACAACGTGGGGTAACTCATCCGCATACCTAGGACAACCGGCTGAGCAAGGCCTGTATTACAGGGGCTCGGACGACACGAGTTGTGATAAAGAATCAAGAACGCTGACAGTGACAGTCGGAACAACAGTGGACTTAAATTGCAGCATTGGATTAACAGGCATAAGACGTCGGGTCGGCAATGGGGATGGGCCAATATCGCGCGACTAATAGTTTGGGTGAATAAGATCGCGGTGTGTTTTGCAATGAAAAAGGAGGGAGAAAGTTACTGCACCCGGGAAAAAGGGGGGTACAGATCAGGTGCACGCCCAATTACCTTCAATTCTCTGGAGTACCCCATAAGGGAAGGATGAGTGGAAGTTATGCCCACCCTTCCAATGTGCACATGCCTATGAATGGTGTAGGAAGGTTATTCCCCCGAGATATACCACCAACGTATTCCCAACGATGAACGTGGGGGCAAAAGGGGGATTGGTAATAAGGCAAACCAAGGATACGATACACTTCGGGGTACGTCAGCGAATAATTACGGTATTCCTAAATTTAACAGACTTAACCATCCCCAACTTCTGCGGGTCAAACACCATAAGCCTGTATAAAAACTTGACCCTGCGAGCACTTGAAGGCCCTGAATCAAAAACCATGAGGTTTAATGTGGAAAGAGGGTCAGGTAAAAAGCGGGACCGGGGAAAGAGGGATACTAGAAATGGTAGGCGCGGGATACGCGACGATAAACACTATCGATCTGCACACGATAGATGATCGAGTCGATGCCATAACACGAACCTTACAGGGATCATTGGAGAGTGGTGAGGATAATGAAAAGGTACAAGAACTGGGGAATGGCACTAAACGGGAATTATTACAAGTCGCTCACACACTGCAAGACCACACCAGAACTATAAATTCGATAAATAGAGCGGAAAGAAACTCGAGTAGAATCATACAGAACAGAAATAGTATGCGCAGGATATGGATCATAATTACTCAATGGTATACAACATAACCTAGAGCAACTTCAAAATGAAAAGGTGCCGGATTAGATAACCTTGATGTATTTACCAACTGGACCTTGGATAAAAACATGACTCATGCCTGTGAGGTGCGGAGCATAGCGAAACTGCTCCGAGGCAGACCAGTATGAGGCCATGGGCTAATACTTTTAACTGACATCAAGACTCCTGTAAAATATTTTCATACTAGAGATAGAATGGCGAGTTCTTTGCAACTCTTCCAATTTTGTGTGGACACATTGGGGCTGAAACTGCCCACCACTGGAAACGGGGCACATGCAGCCAGTTTCTCGTATTTTTACCGGCACGTTGGATGCGGTGCCCTCGAGCGAAATTCCGCTCTTTGGCTTTTTTCCCCCCGGCAGACCGGAGGTCGGTCATAATGGGGACAATAATGCGGCGGTGAGCACACTAGAGGGGCGGAAGTTGGGGGGGGGAGCAGAGCAGCCGCCGCTGTCAGTCATTGCGCTGATGATGTCATTACGGCGACGCGTCACCACAGCTCTCACCTTCACTTAACCTGCACGATTGTTTCAGTTCGGTCCACTGGGCCACCAAGGAGGGTTTTGGCCGGGCCAACGGCCTGGCACCCAAGAGGGGGTGCCAGGCTGCCCCATCATGGCAGTCAGCCAACAAAAAAAACATGGCGGCAACTGCAGTAGGTCCTCCCCTTTAATGAGAGCCATATCGCCATTTGACGAGGACTGCACCACCGGAAAAAAAGCAGCTTTTGGCACCGCCCGGCAGGAGGACGTTTTTTTCGGCAGAACCTCGCCATTGGTGGTCGGGTAGAACATCAGCGGTGCACACTCTTATGATGCACTTAGGACAGATCGGCAACAGCGAAGCGGTGGGGAAGAGAAAGAGAATGGGTCACTGCTGGAGCGGAATTTTAAACATGATGGCCATTACATGAAAAATCGGCAGCCATTGTACTCTGCAGCGTGGCCGCCGATTTCCAGCGGTACCAGGTCTTAAAGGGGCAATTTCTACCCCAAAGTGCCTAATAAATTAGATAATGCACGCTCAGTTTGATATATTGTGGGATAGAAATTAGTCATGGGTGGCAGTGCAAAACGAGTGTCATTATATTGGCTGCCCGATTATACTCTCCGCCCGATATTCAATTTCACTGGCCACAATAGAACTGAATATCAAGCCGGGCGTGTAACAAGCAGCCAATGCGAAAGCCGATTTTGTGCTAATGCCTGAGATAAATTTCTACCCGTACTTGTCCAAAGTCTATCTTTGTCAGAGAACACAACTCCTTCGTGGTATTTTATCAATCAGCGGTTGTAAATGGGAAGAGTTCAGGCTTTGCAAAAGGCCGTTTGAATAGCCACATCCTGTGGTCTGTTTTAATTAAATTTCAGAGCATTGATTACAAGTGCCCTAGATAGATGCTGGCAAATACAGTTTTGGCTGTTGCAAAAAACTGTTAATTGTCTCTCAAGATCAAAATAATATTCATGTTAAAATCATCATGTCATTTGACCAAAACATCCAAACCACTTTGGTGAAATAGGCGGACATGTGGCAGATGAAATTTAATGTGGAAAAGTGCGAAGTGATACATTTTGGTTGGAAGATTGAGGAAAGGCAATATAAACTAAGGGGTATAATCCTAAACGGGGCACATGAACAGCGAGTCCTGGGAGCATATATGCACAAATTGTTGAAGGTAGCAGGGCAGGTTGAGAAAGCAATTTAAAAAGCAGAAATAGAGGCATAGAGTGTAAAAGCAAGGAAGTTATAATGAATGAATCTTTATAAAACACTGGTTCGGCCTCAACTGGAGTAGTGTGTCCAATTCTGGGCACCGGACTTTAGAAAGGATATGAAGGCCTTAGAGAGGGTGCAGAAAATATTTACAAGAATGATTCAAGGGATGAAGGACTTCAGTTACGTGGCTAGCCTAGAGAAGATGGCGTTGTTTTCCTTAGAGCAGAGAAGGTCTAGAGGAGATGTGATAGAGGTGTTCAAAATCATGAGGGGTCTATAAAGAGTAGATAGAGAGAAACTGTTCCCATTGGCAGAAGGGTCAAGAACCAGAGGACACAGATTTAAAGTGATTGGTAGAAGAGCCAAAAGTTACATGAGGAAAAACTTCTTTATGCAGCGAGTGGTTAGGATCTGGAATGCACTGTCTGAAAGGGTGGTGGAGACAGACTCAATCGTTGCTTTCAAAAGGAAATTGGATAAGTACCTGAAGGAAAACATTTTGCAGGGCTACGGGGAAAGGGACTAGATGAAGTGCTCTTGCAGTGAGCCGGAGAGGGCTTGACGGGCTGAATGGCCTCCTTCTGTGCTTCTATGATTCTGAGAAGAAAGTGGATTTAAGCTTCTGTTCTCAAACTAAAAGGGTCTTTGAAAATGCTGGTAAAGCTCTATCTCTCTCCATTTCTCCAGAAATGACCGAATAGAAACTGCTTCCATGGTAGCATTCCAGAGAGAAAAGGCAGATTTGATGGACTCTCAGAAACATAGTATGAGGACCACCTAATCGACTGGCTCTGGGGTCTTGATCTTTCTCATTTCTATCATGACCATTTGTATCTAATAAGACCACTGAGTCTTTTTTTAAATGCGCCTTTTCCTTAATAAAAATGTTAGCCACTTTTTGTATCCAGTGTCAGCATCAAGCACGCCCAGAACAATGACTTCTCTGTGATATTATACAGGGTAGGCTCAAGCATGGAGTAAGCCACCCTCATTGAGTCAACTACAGCCTAGACAGTCTTTTGGGAAAACACTGAAAAACAGGAAAAGGCACTTTGGTCTTGTTCGTGTTCTGCTTCATGGTTCCGAGCTCCTAGGTATACAAGCAAAGGACCTCCCCAGCTCAGTTATGAGATTCAGGTTGGATTTGTGGTAAAAGGGGGAAGCAGTTGTAGAGAATGAGTTCCAGCTTAACTGGCTTGTCACTGAGCACCATGAAGGGCCACTCTGACAAAGCCCGTCACATGATGACTGAATTATGCAGCTGAAGAGTAAGCCAGGTACGTGGCATTGAAGGTTGATGTCTGTGTGATGGATAGGGATTCTGTCACATTACAAATCGTAAAGTTTATTTAAGATGCAACCGATCACATTCAATTTAATTAGTGCATATTGATCGAGAATACCACAGCTTTCTTCTACTAATTTCTTCTGTATATAGTAAGAAAAAGACTTGCATTTATGTAACGTTTTTTACGACCACTGGACACCTCAAAGCGCTTTACAGTCAATGAAGTACTTTTTGTGGTCACTTGCAATGTAGGAAACGTGGCAGCCAATTTGCACACGGCAAGCTCCCACAAACAGCAATGTGATAATGACCAGATAATCCGTTTATGTCATGTTGATTGAGGGATAAATATTGGCAGGTACACCGGTGATAACTCCCCTGCTCTTTGAAATAGTGTCATGGGATCTTTTACATCCACCTGAGAGAGCAGACAGGGCCTCAGTTTAACATCTCATCCAAAAGATGGCACCTCCAATAGTGCAGCACTCCTCAGTACTGCACTGGAGTGCCAGCCTGGATTTATGTGCCTGGAGTGGGACTTGAATCCAGAACCTTCTATCTCAGAGACGAGTGTGCTACCCACTGAGCCACAGCTGGCAATCTGAATGAGTGCATACAAGATGAAAAATGTCCCTACAAGTGCATTATTCCTACGCAAATACACTCTGATTGTAAAGCAAGTAGAAATCATGAAAAAAAAATTGTTTGCTTTATCCTGAAATTTAAGATGAAGTGCTTGGTGTATGTGTAAATGAGGTCTCACAATTTGGTGGTTAATGAACACAATGCCATAATTTGGTCAATGTGGTTCAACTCTGGAAGACATTTTTTGTCTTCCCAAAAACTCAGTGATGGTTGGACTAATTCTCAAATATTTGTTTATGCTTCGATGCTGTTCCAGGTTTTAATTGTCATATCTTGCTTATTTTTTTATATATCAGATTAAGTGAAAGTTAAATGTTCCATAATGAAGTGAAGCCTGCTGCATTGATTTGCTGCTACTCTCTATCTTTTACTATTAATAAACCTGATTTGTAGTTTATAGCCTGAGACTGTCTGATAAAATTTTTTTTTCCACTATTAGAATACCAGGTGCATGTGAGGGGGCTCGTGTCAATTTAGTAAACTGACTAAAATAGCAAGGATTTCTATTTGACAATGCTACATTATCAGATTTTTATATATGCACATACATACACATCCAGGGTTCTGTACCTACCATGATTGGGGTGCAGAAAGACAATCAGCTGCTGCTGAAACTCCACACCTGCAACTAGTGGAACCACCATTCCATGTAGTATGGCGCATGTTTCCTGGAGAATGGTGGCAATACGCTCACACACTGTACACTTTCTTGAGGAACCCCTGCACTGATGTTCTGAGGCTGCACCGATTGGCTTCTGACAATTACAACCATCTTCTTTTCAGTCAAGTATGACTCCAGCCAATGAAGAGTTCTCCCTTTGACCACGATTAATCTTGTTTTGCTGGGTTCCTCACTCAAACTGCCTTGATGTCAAGCTAAGTTACTTTTAGATCCCCCCGGCATTCAGCTCTTCAATCCACATCTCGATGAAGGCTGTGACGAGGTCTGGAGTAGAGTGCTTCTAAGGGAAACCGAACTGAGCATCAGTGAACAGGTTATTGGTGCTTAGGTGTTGCTTGATGACTATTGATAATTCCTTTCACCACTTTGCTGATGGTTAGAAGGAGGCTGATGGGACGGTAATTAACTGGGTTAGATTTATCCTGTTTTATATAGATAGGACATACATGGGCAATCATCCACACTAGGTAGATGCCAAACTCTAATGCAAAGGTCCTCAGCAATATGGCCAGAATGCTGAGGGGACCAACAGCCTTTGCTATGTCCAGTGCACTCAGCCGCCTCGCAACGTCACATGAAGTGAACCAAATTGGCTAGACACTGGCATCTATATTGTTGAGGCTCAAGGAGTCTGAGGTCCCACTTTAGGCTGAAGATGCTTGCAAACACTTCAGCCTTGACTCTTGTGCTCATGTGTTAGGCTCCACCACGGTTGAGGAAGGGAATGTTCATGGAGTTCCTCCTCCTATTAGTTGTTTGCTTGTCCACTGCCATTCTTCGCTAGATGTGGTAGGGCTACAGAGCATTACTTTGATCTGTTGCTGTAAATTGTTTTCAAATGAGTAAGTTACCAATGTCAAAACAGATTATCTGGTCATCAACACAAAGTGCGGTTTGAGGAGCATAGCTGTGCACAAATTATATGTCGAGTTTGTCCAGAAGTACTTCATTGGATGTGAATTGTTTTGCGACGTCTTGAGAACGTGAAAGATGCTCTATGAAAAGTGGACAGTTGCCACTTATGACTGTGTGCCTTTCAAAGGAAGGGGAATACCACTTTGTCCTATCTAACCATTTTTAAATGGATAATTTTTTCAGCCCCTCAATCATTTTACCACCTAAATTGCATATATTGGTAAATATCACTTAACAACAACAACTTGTATTTATATAGCGTCTTTAACGTAGTGAAACATCCCAAGGCACTTCACAGGAATATTATTACATAAATAATTTGATACCGAGCCACATAAGTAGAAATTAGGGCAGGTGACCAAAAGCTTGGTCAAATAGTTGTGTTTTAAGGAGCATCTTGAAGGAGAAAAGAGAGGTAGAGAGGCGACGAAGTTTAGGCAGAGAGTTCCAGAGCTTGGAGCCTCGGCAACAGAAGGCACGGCCACCAATGGTTGAGCGATTATAATCAGGGATGCTCAAGGCGGCAGAATTAGAGGAGCGCAGACATGTCGGGAGGGGGGGGTTGTGGAGCTGGAGGAGATTATAGAGATAGGGAGGGACGAGGCCATGGAGCGATTTGAAAATAAGGATGAGAATATTGAAATCGAGATGTTGCTTAACCAGAAGTCAATGTAAGCAAAGGGGTGATGGGTGAGCGGGACTTGGTGCAAATTAGGACACAAGCAGCTGAGTTTTGGATCACCTCTAGTTTACGTAGGGTAGAATGTGGGAGGTCAGCCAGGAGTGCATTGGAATAGTCAAGTCTAGAGGTAACAAAGGCATCGATGAGGGCTTCCCAGCGGATGGGCTGAGGCAAGGGCTGAGACGGGCGATGTTAAGGAGGTGGAAATAGGTGGTCTTAATTATGCTGCGGATATGTGGTCGAAAGCTCATTTTAGGAGTCTAGTTCAGCCTCAGACAGGAGTTGAGGTGGAAGGATACTTTTATCAATATTACTGGCTGTCCATATTTGCCAATGATTGAACACAGTGTACATGGATAGAACCACTAACTGAATAAGTCAAATTCTTTATTACATGGGATTTTCAGTGCTTGGGGATCAAGTTCCACAACAGTACCTATTTTTACACTAAAACTACAAACTAGTGGCCTTGATCATGGGTTACTGCACAAGTAAAATCAGCAAAAGGCAATTACAATTAAGCCAGATAGTTATCTACTCTGTAATTTTCAACCTGGAGAAAAAAAGAATGGTTTTAAAGTCGGGCCGCATTACACCACTTCCAAAATCATCAAATTATTAGAAATACATACATTATTTGTTTATTGGCATGGCGTATGAATCATAGTTATTTTCAAAATTCATAACACTATTTAGATATTTTTCTGAAGATACACATATTCTGTTTGAAAATGAGGAAGACCCCCCCCCCTCTTTACAGCTCCTTATTCAGCTGTCAGGTGTGTTCTATGCAAATGTACAGGGTTTAAGGTCCTCTTTCCATCTCATCATGATGCTTAACATTTCTTACTGCTGACATTACTATTGGATCATCAACACATTATTTCCACAAATCCTTCAACTGTAACTAAAACACATTTTTAATCATATGTAAAGATTTCTTGAGGTGAAAGTCATCTCAAATTACCTTGCAAAGTTACAACATTTTGAAGATTGTTTTCTTTGTTACAGCTGCCAGGAAAGCTTTGCAATTGTGCTGAATGGTGATTATAGGTTAAAGCTTGCCTAGAAATTTTTACTTGCTCAATGATAAAATAATTACTGAAATGCACTACCAATTCTGAGTGGGAAAAGCACATTAGTCCTTTTGAAAGGATGCCAGAAACGGGAACTGTCCAATGCTTGCCATTGAGCCACAATAAATTAGTGTGCGAACTGCAGAGCTTCGATTTCTTTGCAACCTTGATAATATAGTTATCCTTATTTTCACCACTGAAAGATAGGTGATCCTGGATAGAACACAGCAATCACTTTTGCATTGCTGCACATGAATAAATAAATTGCAGCACCAAGTGAATAATCCTCAAAACTCATTCCTACCACCGGATATAATCAACAACTGGAAACCTTCAAAATATACTACATAAGGAACTTGTCCACCTCCTAATGGTCTTTGAGGCTGGTAACAAGCAAAGTATACAAAGTAAACTTTCACAAATCACTGGAACTACAACTTAGCAGGGTACATCTACAAGATAGGCGCTGGCCATATTCAACACTGCGAATGATCTTGTTGTTCCCCTACAAATACTTAAAATAGGCAGGCAGATGGCTTTCCTATTTAGAACGCTGACAGAGTTATCAAGGAAACAGGAAACTTGAAAATGGACAATGTGTAGTTTATTAACCACTCTTAGATTTAACCCAACGTTCAGCAGAAAAAAAAGTCATATAGCCGAGATGATTAAAACTTTGAAATTGCATTTCCAAAGAAAATAATGATTATTCAAAGTTAATCATTAAACCCACTAAGAAAAAATATAGCAAGGTGGGAAAGTGTTAATTGATGTTTAACTCCCTCTGCTTAATTTTGGGTCAATGAAGGGGCACTATTTTATTCCTAACTGCCAATTTTAGGCAACTGATATTCAATAGTGTGAAAATTGGACCTCTTAGTGTCAAACTGGAATTTTTTTTTTTGAGAGATCAGTATACATAAACAGTCAAGTTATTAACTTTACAGCTGTGAATTATCCTCTAAAGTTCTACTTTTCTAACAGCCAGATTGATTACCTTTTGGTCTGTGGTGGCTAAAACATTTATTTTAAAATCCAATGAAAATGCCACAGAATTCTTATTAAAGTCACATTATTTAATATCGTTATTGCAAACATAACATTTTTCACTGCTTTCCCCCCCAAAAAAAATATTAACCAATTCACTGCTAAAAGATGGTGTCACCTTCATTGCGGTTCGTGGTCTCACAAAGATCCTACTTGGGGTGATATTACAGCTGTGTGTAGCGTATTTATACTGTAATAATTACATAATAGCAAGTGTAAAAAGGCACTGTAAATTAAAATCAAATAATAAACTTACCAACTAACTAAAATCCTCCACTACATTGTACTGTATGTACATGTTTAAAGTGCATACACATGTGGTGATATTTTAGATTTTATCTTGATTTTTATCACCTTAAACCTGGCTTCAAATGAAATGAAAACTTCTGGGTGACTTTCCTACAAAATCTGTTAAAAA
Organism: Pristiophorus japonicus; assembly: GCF_044704955.1. Classification (NCBI taxonomy): domain Eukaryota; kingdom Metazoa; phylum Chordata; class Chondrichthyes; family Pristiophoridae; genus Pristiophorus; species Pristiophorus japonicus. The sequence continues at coordinate 53,752,571 of NC_091985.1, forward strand.
TCTATGAAGCAATTCTTAAATATTTTACTTCTGCTGCTTTGGCGAAGTCAAAAATTCGTGAACAGCCATCAGGCACGGCTTTATCCTATCTTTCCCAGAGAGATAATCTCATCTTTCTCACTCATCAACATCTTTAACAAAATAAAAATTTGATGGAATGAACCTTCATACACCATTGATATAAATTAAAATTATTACAAATATACTGCTGTGTTTGACCCAATATAGAGAGATTTTAACGTGTTTAAGTAATTATTAGGTGTGTAAAATAGTTTTAAAATATTCAAAATCAATGGCCCAGATTTTGCTGTGGCAGGGAATCTAACTCCATCTTCCACAGTTAGGTTTTTACATTTTTTGTATGCATTGACCATTACGATCATAGAACGATACAACACAGAAGATGGCCATTTGGCCCATTGTGCCTGAGCCGACTCTATGAAAAAATTACCCAATCAGTTCCGCCCCCCCTGCTCTTTCCTCATGGCCATACAAATTTCCCCCCTGCAAATATTTATTCAATTCCCTTTTGAAAGTTATTATTGAATCTGCTCCCACCACTCTTTCAGGCAGTGCATCCCAGATCATTACAACTCGCTGCGATCATTTATTTTCCCTAATGTCACCTTTGGTTCTTTTACCAATTACCTTAAATCAGTGTCCGCTGATTACTGACCCTCCTGCCAGTGGAAACAGTTTCTCCCCATTTACTCTATTAAAACCCCATATAATTTTGAACACCTCTACTAAATCTCCCTTTAACCTTCTCTGCTCTAAAGCGAACAATCCCAACTTCTCTCTTCTCTCCACATAACTGAAGTTCCTCATCCCTGATACCATTCTAGCAAATCTCCAAGGCCTTGACATCGTTCCTAAAGTGTGGTGCCCAGAATTAAGCACAATACTACAGCTGAGGACTAACCAGTGTTGTATAAAGATTTAGCATAACTTCCTTGCTTTTGCACTCTAGGGCTAAAAATTCGGCGATTTTGCGACCAGGCTTTTGGTGCTATTTCACCTTTTTGACAAAAATCCATTCAGCGGGAAATTCGGTGACGTTTTGCGGTGGCGCTTTCCACGTACCATTGGGCAGAGGAGCACCGCTGTGCAAGACGTGAAATAGCATTTTCGCCAAAAATTTGGCTCTCTCCGCACCCATATTCTGCGCTCAGAATACCGACAGGGAAAAAACTGTCGAAGCAGCCCGGCCAGCAGCGGTAAGTATGAAGACATACAAAAAGGTAAGTTAAAGTTTTTATTTTTTCATTCTTTTTCAGCGATTCGATAGGTATGTGTCTTGTAAATGTTTTGTGAATTTTGTTTTTTCCAATTTATTTTTTGGTGTTTTTCCACCCTCCCAAGGCCCAAATCGCAGCGGTATCTGCCTTGGACTAAAGTTGCCGAAATTCGTGGTGTGCAACGCCGAACTTTACCGCTACGTAAATTAAAAGTTGAATTTCCGGCCTGATAGTGACAGCAAAGCGAAAACGGTAATTTTGGTGAAAAAAATACTGTTTTCGCTGAGAACCAAATTTCTAGCCTACAGTCTCTATTTATAAAGCCAAGGATCCCACGTGCCTTTTTAAGATATAGATACCTGTAACATAGTGCAATGATCCAAGGCATAAGGAGATGGTTTTGGTCTTCCCAATATTCAGTTGAAGGAAATTTCTGCTCATCCAGTAATGTTTGCATTCCAAACTACTGTGCAATTTCAATAATTTCTGTTCCTGGCCTCTATAACTGCTTAAGAATCTGCATTTCAACAAATACAATTCTAAAGGGACCAACGTGATTGCGGACTCCCAAGGCCCTTCCAAATTTGTCTGATAGTTTCATAGGTCGGTACCCACGTCAAGGTCTACTACATCAAACTAGAAACATCGTCTATAGAAACACCAGCTAAAACATATACTTTTAAAGCTGCAGCACTCCTGAAATTAAACTTTCTGATGTTTATGTAGGAGTTAAAAATATTATTGTGTTTGCAGTAGAAATGTCATTGGGAAATGCCCCATTTGTCTACTCGTATTGATTATCTACAATCATTGTTCCTTTAGCAAAGGTCAGCAATGACAATACACATTTTCCAATTTCAAATAACTAAGAAAATAACGATCTTCAAAACGAAAAGCATAGGGAAGAAACTAGCATTTAAGTAGTTACTATCCTAGCTCGTATTTTGACCACAGAAAGTTTCAATTATGGGGGACTGCAAGCTTTGGTATCTCATTCGTTCCATGAATTCGACAGAACTTAGAACCTTCTATTCCCCCAATGCTAACCAATTTGTGACATCTTTAATGCTCATGTATAGTGTCTAATATGAGTCAAAAACTTCTTCATGGGAAAAGAGAAAATACAACTCAATAAAGAGAAAAAGGATGATCATGGGAAAGTGCTCTAATTATGGATAAAGCTGTATAAAAATAACAGATTTTAAGACACACAGGAAGTGGTGTTTGTTATAGAAAAATAAACCACAGAGCAATATAGGGTCGGCAGTAACTCAATGAATCCAGCAGTTATTTTCCCCATTAAGTTACTACTCCTCACCGTGCACATTTAAACTCCATGTGGACCTACAATTGTTATTTTCCAAATAACAATTTTCAAAAGTAGTCAGATATTAAAGCTTTAGAAGAGAAACAAGTGGTTCTCATCAATAAAAACGTCACTGTGCCAATGCAGAGGTCATGTTTGCATCATGGAATGGTGGGTGGTAATTTAGAGAGCTAGAATTTTGTTTTGCTATTTGATAAGGGAATAAGATGAGGATTCTGCACAGCTGACTCGGATTATCGTTGCATGTGCAGTCGTGCCAGGAAATTTAGCACTATCGTGGAAATAAGCCATCACTGATCAGCCCATGAATCTGTTATAAGAGATAGAATAAAATTAAGATTGCAGAATTAAAATACTGAGTTAAGATGATCAACCAGGAACTTCCTCATAATGCAAAACTGATTCAATTCAGAACCGGGTGCAACCACATCTACAGTAGGATGTGAAGGGGCAGAACAAACGAAACAGAGTCACAAGCAAAACTTCATATTCCCTTTTTCACCAATTGTGTAGTTCTGCATATAGTGTCGAGAAGAATCCAACAGTAGAACAATCAAGCACCATGAAAATCAGAATATTACCAGCCTGCTGGTAATTTAAGTCCCAAAGTTTAAAACAAAAATGTTATTTTACACTCACCATGAAGCATTAATTACATACTATGTTTTTGACTGGTTCAGTTTCATGATACAGCTGAAAAAATGTTGCACCTGGGTTCTATAGCTGTCATCATAAGGAGAAAAACAAACTCTTCTGCAAAGATTGACAACTAACGTGTTTTTCTTATCCAAAACGGCAAGAGGAAGACAAAACACAAAAAAGCAATTAAAGCAATCAAACCCAAGAGGCGATTCAGAACATAGGTTTCTACTGCCCTATGTTTGGAAACACATCAGAAAATAGCAGTGCAAAAAAATGTTGCCCGTCTACCCTGTGTAGCTGTATTAAATTCAGGTGCAGGGTCCTGTTTAGATTGGACAGATCCCAGCAACAGAACAAAGTCAGTCTGTCTCTGCTCCATAACCAGATTCTACAAGTTAACAGCTTTTCATGAAAAGCTGCCATCGAGAAATGTCAATCAGGTCCTACTGTAAGTGGGAGCTCCTGCAGAAATAACTAGATACAGGTTTGCAAAACACATTTCTTTGGGAGTGCAAACACAGAAGGTGTTTGACAGGGAACTCTTTTGAGACTTGGTAATTACATGCAGGCACTTCTGTGATTTAGAGAACAGCAAAGATAAGATTGTCAAATTATTATCCTCTGATTGACAATGCCTGTTTCACATCATGCCTCTAGCCTCTCGATCTATGTCACAAACTTACTCGTATTTCTCTATTTTATCAATATTGCAATTCTGGACTTTTCTCTTTTGTTCATCCAAAGTACCAGATATGTCGTCCAAACAAATTGTTCCTCCTCCATTATAGCCCTATTTATTGAAATCACGATTGCTTCTTACACTAACTCATGCTTTCCCAAGATCTAAAAACGACTTACTTCCCTCAGTCTTTCTTTCCTCTGATAATCTTCATGTTTTTAAAAACCCAATCAAGTATTAACAAATCTCTATTTCCCAATTTTCCTCATCTTCACATTTACTATTTTTAACCTTGGTGGTGCCTTGCACTACAGGCCTTGAACAATATCATTTTTAATATAAATTGTGACATTTTTCTTAACCAAGCATGAGAAAATGTTGTTTTTCTCTGTGATTAACAATTTAATAAAATTGCAACAATGCATGATCGTGAAATGTTAATTACATATAAAAACAGGTAGTCTCCCATTTTTTCCCTCTAAAACAGATATTTATACAAAAGCAAAATACCGTGGATGCTGGAAATCTGAAATAAAAACAAGGCCTTGCACCACCACTTCTGTCATTTAATCATTCTCGCCCTCCACCCTATCACAGACCTTTCCCTTTCGTTCTTTTCCTGCCCCCTTTCCCCTGGCTCTGTACTTGCAATAAAAGCTGTTCACCGCTTACATCCTCCGGTTGTGATGAAAGGTCATCGACCTAAAACGTTAATACTGTTTCTTTCTCCATAGTCCATGTTGCCTAGACTAGAGAATATTAGCTATGAGGAAAGATTGGATAGACTGGGATTTTTTTCTTTGGAACAGAGGAGGCTGAGGAAAGACTTAATTAAGGTGCATAAAATTATGGGGGACCTAGATAGAGTGGATAGGAAAAACCCATTTCCCTTAGCAGAGGGGTTAACAACCAGGGGGCAAAGATTTAAAGTAATTGGGAGAAGGTTTAGAGGGGATTTGAGGGGAAATTCCTTCACATAGATGGGTCGTGGGGGTCTGGAACTCAATCTGCCTGAAAGGGTGCTAGAGGTAGAAACCCTCACCACATTTAAAAAGTACTTAGATATGCACTTGAAGTGTCATAACCTACAGGGCTACAGACCAAGAGCTGGAAAGTGGGATTGGCTGGATAGCTCTTTGTTGGCCGGCGCAGACACAATGGGCCAAAATGGCCTCCTTCCGTGCTGTAAATTTCCATGATTCTATGATTTTAGATGCTGTCCAACCTACTAAATGTTTACAGCATTTCTGATTTTAATACTGAGTATTTATAATTGCACTCTTATGCCAAAACAGCTTCAATATTATATTCAATACTATCCATCCTCAACCCCATCGTAAAACTGATGCAACTAACTTCCATCCTATCCATATCTATAGTAATGGAATTGCCATGAGATGTCGTAAGAAAGTAGCTGCAGAATTGAATTCAATCTATTTATCAATCTATGCTGGATTGGTTCAGTTTTTAATATCAACAATTTCCGGAATATACATTGGGCTAGATTTTGCTTTAAAAATAATAATGAAGCAAACAATGCTGAGTTATTTATGTGCAAATTGGACTGCAACTTTCAGCAACCACACATGCGCAATTAAAAACAGAAATTGGGAAGTCGTTGTCAGAGATGCACTGTTCCTCCAAAAGTTTCCCGAAAACTGCATCTCGCTGTGTGACTCACCATTCAAATACAATGAACAGCATTGAAGTTCCTGTACCTACCTTATAGATACAGACTAAAAACGGCAAGAAAAGTTAGGGCTCGTCCATTCCAGTCCTTCAATGGCGTGGTAAGTATTAATAACTACCAAAAAACCTTTCTGGCACATGAAAATTAACTATTACAAGTGTGGAGTCTCATTCCTTCAGCTTTTAATTATTGTTACAGATTTTAAAACATTTTAAAAATAAAATTCGTCTTTTTTACTTTTCCTTTCCGTCTCTTTTTTTTTCTCTCTTTCTTAATCCAATCTTTCTTTACCTCTCTTTATTTCGCTTTCTGTGCCTGATTTAACATTGAATTCACTATTCTGATATTTCCTGGTACATACTCTGCGCTGCTCATTAACCATTCTTCAATCTGATTGGTTAAGGAGATACACAGTTGCTTGCCCTGTTCACACAGGTCCCAGATGTACTGTAGGGGGCGCTGTGCTTTTTGGATGGTTGGCCGACAGCAACCTGCTGTGTAAAAGACCATAGAAAGTCTATGGGCAAGTGTAAGTGTAACGAACGGTTGGCTCCATTTGTTCACCGCAGAGTGCAAAATCCAGCCCATTGTTATAATTGAGACTTTGAAGCTGCACACAGTATTCCACAGTACACAAATTGCAACTTTAACATCGAATTAACATTGTATAAATTTAGACTGACCTGTGGTTCTGCTATATCTATATTTAATACATGCACAGATAAAGAAGTGCACATATCAAAATTTGCAATAAATGACTAATGTGTAAGAAATTCAACAAATCATACAAAATTTCTACAGGGTTTTACCTGTGACAACCACCCAGATAATCTTTTCTTCTCTCAAAGTACGTCTGCAGGGTTGAGCTCGACCCTTTTGCTCTAGTCCCATTGACAAAAGATAGGTAGATACCCTTACACTTCATGTTTCTCATCCTACTTGGAACACACAGAAACAGGATATAAGCTTTACTCTACATATTGGATTTTAACATTAATAAAAGGAGGACATCATTGGTGGCTCATGCAAGATGCCATGTCAAAAGGGTCTTTATTACAAAGGGGAGGCCACACATTTAGGTCTAGTTTGAATGGTCTAAAATGATTACGTGCTGCATCAATCTACTTTATCCTGTTAATTTAAAGCAATCAACTCTGGCATCTCACTAATAATCTCTTTTTAAAAGAAACTATATGCTAGAATGCTATTAAAATAAATTTAGATTATTCAGACACATATTATTCTTTCCACTAAGGTTAAACCCTTTATGAATTACAGTTTGTAGAAGAATCTTTCTAGGGCCCAAAGCCCAGAACTATGACCTTTGATGATAAGTTTGGCAGAAGCAAACTATAGGTCTAGGCAGAACATCTGGTTTGAGTTAGACTTCTTTAAAAAATAGCCCCTGTACTGGGGAAGCTGGTATTGAAACAGCTTAGTCTATATGATTCCACTGGTTTCAACACTGCACACAGAAAAAGCCAGAAAGAATGTCAATCACCAGAGACTTCTTGGTGGCCTCTGCAGAACTGTAGAGTGTGTGTGTATATGTGTGTTTTCTTTGCCAGAGATTATGCAGTTGTTTTTGTTCTCATTTCACATCTTCATTTTACAGCTGTTCGAGTCCTTTGAGAACTAGTGACAACTCCAATCTTCTCAAGCTCACATTAATTATTTTACTGTAATTAAATAATATCCAAGAACTGCTATCTTGTATTTTCAACTGTTTTGGAGACAGACGGGCATTATTTCATTTTGTGCTGCCTAAACACTAGCCATATCATATAAAACTGTCTAAAATTATGTGTAATATTGTATATGATCTATTATAACCATGTTACAAATTCAATAAAAAAATCTTGAGATCTTGTCATTTTAATCTTTTTTTTCCAAATGTGCAACATTTGAGAAAAATAAGCTGTTCGTTTTACTGAGTGTAAGTTATAATCATTGAATTATTGCAATGAAAAGGAGAATGCAATCTCTCAAGAATAAAATAAGCCACTCTGGTATCAGAAGAATACAGGATTCTTTTAAAAAAGATTTTATTTTAATTAAAACAAATCATTCTGTAAAAGAATTTTACTATTACAAAAAATATTGTCCCTATTTAAAGTAACTATCCTTCCTGGGCATTACTACTAATGGTATTCATTGTAAAAGCATTTGAAGTTTTATAAAGTGCACACCATCTTTAAAATAAATTTTGGACTTTTCCCGCTCATCTACTAAACCCCCATTTCTGGATTAACAGTCATATAGGGAAATAAAGCTGCACATTCCCAACTCCTGATTGAAACTAATCCTGGATAACCTTATGTAGCAATGGAAAGCTTGTGGGAATCGGCAAAATCAAGGTGCTAGAACTTCACGACCGGGTTTTCGCTGCGATTTGACCCTCCGTGGCGAAAACTCGGTCGGAGGGATCGTCGAGCACCTTTTTGCGGTGGCGCTTCCACGTACCGGCGGGGAGAGGTGCAGAGACATGAAACGACGGATTGCGTTACCATCGTACTCTCGGCATTCTCTGCCACAGCCAGAATACCGACAGGTCAAACCGTTCGGTGCAGCCCTGCCAGCAGCGTTAAGGATGAAGACCTGCAAGAAAAGGTTAAGTTAAACTTTTTATTTTTTAATTTTTTTTCAGCGATTTAGCAGGTAAGCGTTTGTGAACCCCCCCCAATAACCTCTCTCGCAGCGCTACCGGCCTCGGACTAAAGTTACCGAAACTCGTGGTTTGCATTGCGAATCCTTGTGCAATGCCGACTTTACCAATGGCGCAGAAGTAAAGGCTGAGATTTAGGCCTAAAAACGGTAGCGCAGCAAAGATGATAATTTTGGCGTAAAACTACCGTTTTCGCCGACAACTGAAATTCTAGTCCAAGGCGTATTATTTTTAACAGTCACAAGACCATCAGAAAAAATATTGCAGATTAACATTTTATTTGAAAAAAATAAGAATTGATGCAAATAGGATGTAAAGAAACACTTTGAAGCATACTAAAGAAAGTCTGCTAAATTTACGATTGACATGGCAGTACTATGAGATACTGCAGTATCATATGAACATACAAACAAAATAAAATAATTCTGGATCAGGGACCAGAGCAATTTGTTTTAAACAAAGGATAAAAAACTTAAATTTGAGGCGCTGAGGGACCATAAGCCAATGTAGGTCAGCAAGGACATGGATGATGAGCACAATACACAGGACAAGATACAGGCAGAAGAGTTTTGGATCTACTTGAGTTTGAGGAGGGTAGAGGATGGAAGATAACCAGGATGACATGGGAATAGTCAAGTCTCGAGGTCATAAAAACATTAGAGGGTTTCAGCATTGAAGGACTAAGGAAGGGACAGGCAACGTTACGGGGTAGAAATAGCTTGTCTTTGTGATAAAGAGGATATATGGAGTCAGAAACTCAACTAAGCGCCGAGTAGTTCATCAAGGTTGCAAACAGTCTGGTTCAACCCGTGACAGTGTCAGGGGAGGGCATGGAGCCAGTGGCAAGGATACAATGGCTTTAGTCTTTCCAAAGCGAACAGCCTGACAACACAGAAGAAAAGGAGGGTTAGAGCTGGATGTCAGTAGACATGTAAAAACATGTAGTTGAGGAAGAGGTGGGGGCCAAGGATGGATCATTGGGGGACTCTCGAGGTGATTGCGCTTTGTGGGAAAAGAAGCCATTGCTAGAGATGCTCTGGCTACAATCGGAGGTAAGAGTGGTACCAATTGAGGAGTATCCCAACAACCTGGAAACAGAGAAGACGTGTTAGAGGAGCATGGTGTGGTTGACCGTATCAAAAACTGCAAAGGTGTTCAGGACAACGGGGAGGGATAATTCACTATGGTCACAATCACAGAGAAAGTCATTAATAACTTTGGTTATGGCTGTTTTAATGTAATGGGAAGGGGCAGACATCTGATCGGAGAGATTCAAACAGGAGAGTTGTGGGAGAGATACACACATGCAACTGGCAGGCAGCAACAGATTCAAGGGCTTTGGAGAAATAAGGGACATTGAAGATGGGGCACTAGTTTTCAGGGACAAACGGGTTGAGGATTTTTCTTTTGGGGGGGGGATGATGGTGGCATTTTGACACGAAGGGGGCAGTGTCTGTGGAGAGCAAACATCAATAGTGCAAATGGTTGACAAGCTAGGGAGATAAGGGTTCAGGGCTACAGTAGGGTGGGGAGGAGAAGAGGACTTAGGGAAATGTTTGATTTGGTGGCAAAGGAAATGGGTGGTGGGGGAGGGGGGGGTGAGGGGGGCGGGGTGGATGGAAAGAGGCCGAGACAATTGAATGCATGGTCTTCATCTTGAGGATGGAAGGGACTGGGGAAAGAGTTTAAAGAGGCAGTTGGTAATGGAGAAAATAATCCAGAGATTATCTTGTTCTCCAGGATGATCCAAGTTTGGAGAGAGGAGTGAGAACTGGTAGAGCTAGATGTGGTCCAGCCAGCTCTGATGATGGATGGTTAAGCCAGTTGCATGACAGATAAGCTCCAGTCTGCACCCCTTCGACTTCAAGAAGCGAAAACAAGGAATGAGCAATAAGGAAGACGGACAAGAGCATCACCGGTGGAGGTGAGGGAATAGTTAATCAAATCAACAACTGCAGAGGTATTGTCGCAAATGGAGGGCCAAAAACTAAGCAGATGGTAGCTTGAAATTGTAGCTGTAAGTGACTTGGAGGGAACCGATTGGACACAGAAGGAAGTAGAGCTGGAAGTAGGTAAGGGAATGTAGGTGACAGATACAAGGAAATGGTCAGAGATGGCCTCGTACAAATACATTGTGGATCATTACTTGTCTTGCTTGCTATTTTCAAATGATTCCTTCCTAATTGTTATCCTCATTTCCTACTTCCCCAGTTTAAATCTTTTCCAACAAGTTTATTTATCCCATGAATCAAAATGAACTTATTCTCTTGATTTAGCTGAAGGCCATCTTGATGCTGAAGCTAGAAATGGTGCCAGTGGGCCAAGAAGTTGAACTCCTCCCTCCTATACGATATATTCAGCCATACACTGACCTGCCTCTCTGTTCTTGCCTACCCCTCGCTTGGCCTTCTGCAGCATCAAGAAAAGTAAATAGGTATATGAAACTTGTTACAAAATTCCTGCAGTAATTGGTCAAATAGAGAAAAACTCTCAAATCTTCCACAACTGATGTTGCAGCCAGGTTCATAGTGTTCCTCCATCCCGTCCCCTTTCTGTAGGGGTTCCTATAACAGTTAGAGATGAAAAACTCCTTGCAGAATCTCACTTTTCCATATTAGTCAAGTTTGTTCTTTCTATGCTCAACAGATCTACTATGAACCAGTATATAATTTAAGTACATCCAACCGAAACTGGAAAATGAACACCCCTCAAAGGCATAAACATCACCAGGATACTGGTTAAGCTGAAGAGCAACAAGAACTTGTGCAATTCATTAAATAGCCAGAATACTGTCTTGTAACACCTGTTTCTTCATTGGATAATATCTTGATTTCAATTCAAATAAACAAAGCTGTACCCCATATGCAGGTGATCAAGCAGATGGTTGACCCACTGAAATGGGTACTTATTTTTGATGGTTGTTTTATTAAGAGCTTTTCAGTTAATACACATCCTTTTTCTTAACAAGAATTTATATTTGAAAGACAGCATATGAGTCATCTGAGACTTGATAGGTTGCAGGTCAAGTATGCTTGGGAGGAAAATGGTGTCTTTGGACCGATGGTTACCAGAGCTCTCCACCATTTTCCTCGTGTCATGTCTGGGTCTGCTGTAGACTAATTGATAAGAGATTGATTGCTGTGATTAATCAACAACTCATTATTATATCATGTGTCTACCAGGTTGGTAGATGGCAAACTAGATGGACCTTGATCTTTTTTTCATCTAAGAATTCCTAGGTACACAATTGATGATTACTTTGTCTTACTCAGCTCCTGCATTTTTAGTTCACCATACTCCTAGAATAGACAATATAACGGCTGCAGGAACAGAGTAAGCCCAGCTATCAATTGAATGGTATAGTTCAATCAATTCTTCAGAGGTATGTTTGCGGTCAAGTCAGGAGGGAAATCTTCATGAATTTATATAATGTCACTATTCATAGAAACATAGAAAATAGGTGCAGGAGAAGACCATTCGGCCCTTCGAGCCTGCACCACCATTCAATAAGATCATGGCTGATCATTCACATCAGTACCCCTTTCCTGCTTTCTCTCCATACTCCTTGATCCCTTTAGCTGTAAAGGGCCATATCTAATTCCCTCTTGAATATATCCAATGAACTGGCATCAACAACACTCTGCGGCAGGGAATTCCACAGGTTAACAACTCTCTGAGTGAAGAAGTTTCTCCTCATCTCAGTCCTAAACGGCCTACCCCTTATCCTAAGACTGTGTCCCCTGGTTCTGGACTTCCCCAACATCGGGAACATTCTTCCCGCATCTAACCTGTCCAGTCCCGTCAGAATCTTATAAGTTTCTATGAGATCCCCTTTCATCCTTCTAAACTCCAGTGTATAAAGTCCCAGTTGATCCAGTTTCTCCTCATATGTCAGACCAGCCATCCTGGGAGTCAGTCTGGTGAACCTTCGCTGCACTCCCTCAATAGCAAGAACGTCCTTCCTCAGATTAGAAGACCAAAACTGAACACAATATTCCAGGTGAGGCCTCACCAAGGCCCTGTACAACTGCAGTAAGACCTCCCTGCTCCTGTACTCAAATCCCCTAGCTATGAAGGCCAACATACCATTTGCCTTCTTCACCGCCTGCTGTACCTGCATGCCATCTTTCAACGACTGATGAACCATGACACCCAGGTTTTGTTGCACCTCCCCTTTTCCTAGTCTGCCGCCATTCAGATAATATTCTGCCTTCGTGTTTTTGCCACCAAACTGGATAACCTCACATTTATCCACATTATGCTGCATCTGCCATGCATTTGCCCACTTACCTAACCTATCCAAGTCACCCTGCAGCCTCTTAAGAGTCCTCCTCACAGCTCACACCATCACTCAGTTCAGTGTCATCTACAAACTTGGAGATACTACACACAATTCCTTCATCTAAATCATTAATGTATATAGTAAACAGCTGGGGTTCCAGCACTGAGTCTTGCAGCACTCCACTAGTCACTGCCTGCCATTCTGAAAGGACCCGTTTATCCCGACTCTACTTCCTGTCTGCCAACCAGTTCTCTAAATTGCCCCCAATACCATGTGCTTTGAATTTGCACAGCAATTTCTTGTGTGGGATCTTGTCAAAAGCCTTTTGAAAGTCCAAATACACCACATCCACTGTTCCTAATTGTCCACTCTACTAGTTACATCCTCAAAAATTTCCAGAAGATTCATCAAGCATGATTTCCCCTTCATAAATCCATGCTGACTTGGTCCGATCCTGTCACTGCTTTCCAAATGCGCTGCTATTTCATCCTTAATGATTGATTCCAACATTTTCCCCACTACTGATGTCAGGCTCACCGGTCTATAATTACCCGTTTTCTCTCTCCCTCCTTTTTTAAAAAGTGGTGTTACATTAGCTACCCTCCAGTCCAAAGGAACTGATCTAGAGTCGATAGACTGTTGGAAAATGATCACCAATGCATCCACTATTTCTAGGGCCACTTCCTTAAGTACTCTGGGATGCAGATGATCAGGCCCCAGGGATTTATCGGCCTTCAATCCCATCAATTTCCCTAACACAATTTCCCGGCTAATAAGGATATCCTTCAGTTCCTCCTTCTCACTAGACCCACTGTCCCCCAGTACATTCGGAAGGTTATTTGTGTCTTCCTCCGTGAAGACAGAATCGAAGTATTGGTTCAATTGGTCTACCATTTCTTTGCTCCCCATTAACAATTCACCTGAATCCGACTGCAAGGGACTGACGTTTGTCTTCACTAATCTTTCTGTACTGACTGTAGGAACTAATAGTGGATTGAAAGGGACATACAAGCTCCCATTTAAGTACAAAAGCAAAATACTGCAGATGCTTGAAATCTGAAATAAAACAGAAAATGCTAGAAATACTCAGGTGGTCAGGCAGCATCTGTGGAGAGAGAAACAGCGATGATCTTTCATCATCACCTCCAAATTCTCAAATCTCACACCATACTCACTTGGACAAAAATTGACGTTCCTTCATCACCGCTGGGTCAAAATCTTGGAATTCCCTAGCTATAACCACCGTGGGTGCAATGTCACCACGAGGATTGCAGCGATTTAAGGAACAGGCTCAACACATCACCACCTCGGGGCAAGTAGAGATGCGCAGCCCTGGCCTCATCCAAAGTCCCAAAAATTAATTCACTTGCCATTTTACAAATCTGAATTGTAGGGTTTCACAATATTATGAGAGTCTGAATAATTCTTTCCTGCAGGGTTTTATTATTTAGCCATGCCTACTTAATCAACATGCTATTAATTGTATAGATAATAATATGGGTGCTAGAGGTGTTTCTGCATCTGGGAACATAGATCTTTCCTGTTCAAACAGCATATGCCAGCATCTCCAAAGGGTATCTATTGATTATGACACTGGACTAGCAAGCCAGAGGTTGTGAGTTCGAATACCACTGGATTTGGTAGTGCATGTACAAAATAGGAAATCTGTCAATTTGTGGGCTGCCAGCAGAAAAAATTATCATGACAGCTGTTGGATTGTAGTTAAAACCTTGCCGATTCATGAAATGTCCTTCAGAGAAGGGAACCTGCCACTCCAACCTAGTCCTCAACCCTAAGTGATTGATTCTGTATGACCTCTGAAACGGCTTTGCGAATCCAGTTATTTTTTTTTAATTGCTACGAAAACCCAAGATAAATGGGGATGGGCAAAAATACAGTATGGGCAGCAACAATATTCCAAGGACAGTTGTTTTTTTTTTAAACTACCCCAAAAAATGATGTATGTGTATCCATCCTCATGCTGAGAAGCTCTAATAAGGCACTTTCCCATCCAAATGCTATCTTTTGAGGAAATCTCTAGTCTGCTTGCTCTTGCTGTTGTGTTTATCTTGTTTAGCCAGAGGATGACAAACTCAGAACTGGATCTGGCAGAACACGTGGCAAGAGTTTAGAAAGCCAGTTCCTTAAGCAAATTTCTGATTGGTTGCAATTGGTGACTGGAAAAGCTTCCTAGTTTACATAGATTAATAATCTGTGACATCAGGGGAAAAAAAGCAGAAATCTGGTGAATTTGCACAAATATGTTTGAAAACGCAAACAAGACTTAGGCTCATGGGTCAAAGATCAACACATTACTACTACAGAAACTCCCACTCATGGGACCAGTGTAAACTGACAGCTGCTGTTAACGATTGGAGTAAAATTAGTAATGTGAGACTGCTGAAGATTTGTTATAAGGAAAAAAAAGAGCAAGTCATGTGATACAATGATGTAATGTGCTTTAAAGAAATAGTTCCACAAAGAAACAGAATACCTGTTGATGAAATGTATAAATCAATCTCAGATATGTTGTTCGGGGAGAAAACCTAATATGGCAGAAAAATATCCTGAACATGGAGCAACCTTTCTAATAAAATAAAATTCCATGTTTTATGAATTTTAGTGAGATTACTGATGTGACATTAAAACCACTCTAGTATCGAAAGATAATCATACCCGTCTTACTGCAATCCCCAATTACAATTGCTGTTTTAATCCAACCATTTCTAAAGTTCTGTTTTGTTTCCCTATACTTCCAATTGTAAAAGGTTTGTTTCATTGCAATTTCCACTTACTATAGAATCATTATAGAATCAGAAGTTTACAACACAGAAAGAGGCCATTTCGGCCCATCGCGCTCATGCCGGCCAACAAGAGGCTAATCAGCCCAATGCCACTTTCCAACTCTTGGTCCGTAGCCCTACAGGTTACAGCACTTCAAGTGCACATCCAAGTACTTTTCAAATGTGGTGAGGGTTTCTGCCTCTACCACCCTTTCAGGCAGTGAGTTCCAGACCTCCACAATCCTCTGGGTGAATAAATTTCTCCTCAAATCCCTTCTAAACCTTTTATCAATTACTTTAAATTTATGCCCCCTGGTTGTGGATTCCTCTGCTAAGGGAAATAGGTCCTTCCTATCCACTCTATCTAGGCCCCTCATAATTTTATACACCTCAATGAGGTCTCCTCTCAGCCTCCTCTGTTCCAAAGAAAACAAACCCCTCCTATCCAATCTGTCCTCACAGCTAAGAGTCTCCACTCCCGGCAACATCCTCGTAAATCTCCTCTGTACCCTTTCCAGTGCATTTACAGCCTTCCTGTAATGCAGTGACCAGAACTGCACGCAGTACTCTAGCTGTGGCCTAACAAGTGTTTTATACAATTCAAGCATAACCCCCCCTGCTCTTGTATTATATGCCTCAACTAATAAAGGCAAGCTTTCCATGTGTCTTCTTAACCACCTTATCTACCTGGCCTGCTACTTTCAGGGATCTGTGGACATGCACTCCAAGGTCCCTTTGTTCCTCTACACTTCTCAGTGTCCTACCATTTAATGTGTATTCGCTTTCCTTGTTAGTGCTCCCCAAATGCATTACCTCACACTTCTCCGGATTAAATTCCATTTGCCACTGTTCTACCCACCTGATCAGTCGATTGATATCTTCTTGTAGTCTATAGTTTTCTTCTTCATTATCAACCACACAGCCGATTTTAGTATCATCTGCAAATTTCTTAATTATACCCCCTATATTCAAGTCTAGATTATTGATGTAGACCACAAAAAGCAAGGGACCTAGTACTGAGCCCTGCGGAACCCCACTGGAAATAGTCTTCCGGTCACAAAAACACCCATCAACCATTACCCTCTGCTTCCTGCCTTTGAGCCAATTTTGGATCCAACTTGCCACTTTGCCCTTGATCCCATGGGCTTTTACTTTCGTGACCAGTCTGCCATGTGGGACCTTATCAAAAGCCTTGCTGAAATCCATGTACACTACATCAAAGTATAGCATGGAGAAATCCTGCTTTGACGAGACTTGTCATTTTTGAATCCGAGGCTATCATCTCTCAATCTGAATTGAGTGCAGTGATAAATGTGCTTCAGAGCTATGTGGGCGATGGAGAAATGGAAGTCGATTTTCCATATGGCTAAACAAAAAAAGCACTATGACTTGTCGCAGCGCGAGCAAGTAGATGTTTTGAATAGTTTGAAGGCATCGAGACTTCAAAAGCTAATCATATAGAATCACGGCAATTCTGAATCTCAAGTTTCTAGAATTCTGAAAAGAAAAACAGGTGTCTTGAAGGACTGGAAAAGAAATGAGAACCATAATAGAAAACGAAGCATGAAAAGGGAGACGGCCGATGTTGATGAAGCGCTGCTTAGGTGGTTTAATAAAAAGAATTTGTATTTCTATAGCGCCTTTCACAACCTCAGAACGTCCCACTGTGCAATTACAGCCAATTAAATACTTATTGTGCAGTCACTGTTGTAATATAGGGAAACGCAGCAGCCATATTTGCACACAGCAAGGTCCCAAAGAAAGCAATAAGATAATGGCCAGATAATCTATTTTTTAGTGATGTTGGTTGAGGGATAAATATTGACCAGGACACTGAAAGAACTTTCCTGCTCTTCTTTGAATAGGGCCATGGGATCTTTTATGTCTGCCCAAGGGCAGATGGGGCCTCAATTTAACATCTTGTTTGAAAAACGGCACCTCCGATAGTAAGCACACCCTCAATACTCCACTGGATCATGTGCTGAAGTCTCTTAAAGGCACAACCTTCTCACTTAGAGGTGAGAAGGCTGGCAACTCAGTCAAAAAAAGCTCAGAAAATCCTACTTAACAGCTGCCTGTTGAAAGCTAAAGCTCATGAACTTGCCAAAGAACTCGACGTGGAAAGCTTTGAAGCATGAGATGGATTCTTGGGCTGCTGGAAAGTGAGACATAACCTTATTAACAAAAAGCTGTGCGATGAAAAAGCGGACAGTGACAAACCCGCTGCTGATGCATGGACTGAGAAAATGTTGCTGGGTTTGTTAGCAGTGTATCCACCCAACTGCATTTACAACTGCGATGAAACCGGACTTTACTATTGTCTCACCTTATCAAATCTATGCAAAAAAAGGTGAACAATGGTAAAATGAGAAAGAATGCAATACACCGTTGTGCACCAACCATGTGAAAATTTTTCCAACTGATTATGAAAGCAGCATTAAGGTTTGAATGACACAAACAATTTTCGGGAAGTGGCTGTAGTCTTTCAATGACAGGATAAGAAAACGATGCAAGAGATGGTACTTTTAATGGCTAACGCCACTTGCCATGATGTGGCTCTTAATGTTTCACGCACGAGGGTCCAAATGTTACCATCTAACAACACTTCAATTATCCAATCCCTGGACCAAGGCATCTTCCATAGCATGAAACAACACTTCAAGGAGCAATTGCTGCAATCTTTTTGTATCTATAGATGATGACCGTGACATCTGCAGAGAGATAATTGATGCAGAAAGAGTTTCTCCTCTGAAAGATTTGGAAACAGAGGCTGCAGAGGATGCAACTAAAGATGTGCAAGACCTGGAATATACCAAAGTTAGGGAGGTAGATTCTGTACTGCAAGTTGTTTGTCGATTCATTGAGTCAAAAGAAAGTGAAAGACTTGATGAATTTTGATGGGAAAGTGCAGAGGTTGTGACTTCCGATCGCCACCAAAAAAAAAATTCACAATTCTTTTCAGTATTAATGAAGTTCCGGAGATGAGAGCATTTTTTAAGATGTTATGCTGTATTCACCTTGTAACATGTTGTAAGATGTAACAATTCTTTGTTGCATAAAGAAACTCCTGAGATGTGAGTATTTTTCTTTTTTTTTTAAACGTTATACTATATTCACCTTTCTAAGATGTTGTAAACTTTAAGATGTTATACTGTATTCACCCTAGTTGCAAGACATATGAAAGTTAGACAAATAAAGGTAGAAACTCCCTTGTCAAGCACGATTTGCAGGGTTTCACCGAACAGTTGCAATTAATTGGGTTCCACTGTATATGAAATTGTAGTGCAATTCACAGAGTGTTAAATCCACATTTTACACCTGGTGCAAAGCTGCTATTTGTGCAAGTTTTAAGGAAGACACGAAAAACAAAACTGCATGGGCACTCATCCTGCATTTCACAAAGTGAATCCCATTTTCAAATGAAATAATTCACATTAAGGAAGTCATTCTACTAATTATGGTAAAAATAGGACCGCTCAGTTATTGAGTGAAAAAAAAATGCCCTTGAGAAATGAGATGACCATCAAATTGGCAACTAGTAGCACAATAACACATCACATATGTGCTTTGTTTCTCTTTCACCTCTTGTGATCCTTCTTTTCAGAGAAGTTGTAAAATTGCAAATGTTTGCAACTAACCCAAACATTTCTTCAGGAATGTTACAAGAATGTAAGAAATAGAAGCAGGAGTAGGCCATTTGGCCCCTCAAGCCTGCTGCGCCATTCAATATCATGGCTGGTGTGGACAATTCCCCTGTACTGTAGCATCAGCTCGATTCAATGTGCAGTACTTCTGCTCCAAAGTCAAGCTCCACTCAAGAATTTAAGAGTATGATCTTCGATGACACTCCAACGCAGCACTGTTGCATTGCTGGATATGCAATCCTTCATGCAAAATGCCAAACTGCCTGTTTGAGTGACTCATATGAATGTTAAAGATCCCACCTTCATTCCTCAGCTAACACCACCAAAGATAGAACAACCAGTCATTCAGTTCACTGATATTTGTGGGATCTTACAGCACGCAAAATGGCTCATTTACCTTATACGGCGACAATCACTGCTACTCAAATTAATTCTCTGCATGTGAAGTGCCTTTTTAGGAGGTGTGGTAAGGTGCTATATAAATGTATGTCTTAATTCTTTTTTATGCCTGACCTGGGAGTGCTTGATGCTGACAATACAGGTCAAAAACTCAGAAAAGTATTCCGCTTCCCGACAGTGATATCTTTAAATTATCCTACTGCAACCAAAGGGAGCAGTTAAATTCAAACTTCTGATGTTTGTAAAACCAATTATCCATTGACAGAAGAGAGAACCCACCCCTACCCCATACCTTGAGTATGTGGCCCTGTTCACAGATACTTTACTATACCTCTGGGCTATCAATGCATTTGGGCCCCTATCTTAAAACTTTTGAACAAGTTACATTGTAATTATATGACTTTCAGTTGCCTTTAGTGACTATGACCCATGATATGATATAGCCTCAGGTAGGAGACATTACTTGAAGTACTTGATTGCAACAGTATTTTGCAGCCCAGTATTCTGGGTAATGTATTCCTCATGGGACCATTTTTATTGGGAACTTTGTCCACAAGTCAGTTTGGAAGCTGAAAAACAAAATATTCCGTCTGTGTGGTAGAAAAAGGCTGCTGCACAAATGATTCAGTTTGAGCACAAACAATAGAAATGGATCACATTTTAAATACGAAAATCCTCTCCAACAAGGCAAACTTAAATATTAAATATTATTTAGAGTAACTATTTTGTCCAACATGGAGTGCTGCATTAATGGTACAAATGGGTAGGGTATTGGCAAAATAGAAAAGGAACTTTTGCTGGTTCTTAAAACAAAGTGATGACAATTTTCTTTTAATATCCTGCAGCATTAGTGCACCATTTTACAACAGGCAAACTAGCAATACACAAACCTATTTAATGACGATGTTTACAGTCTGAACACGTGTATGAGAGCCCACCAAAAAAACAGCACTGAATGCAAATAATAATGAAATATCACCAAAATAATGAACAAAGGATTAAAAATGCTGGGAATGATGCAAGCGCAGAGTTTTTATATGCATGGGATCAATATCCGGTACCAGTTTACACAAAGCACTGAAACACATCACTGTAATGATCTGGAAAGGAAAAGGCTATGAGGATTGTGTTACAGGTCCAATCTGATGGCTTTTTAACAGACTGTAAAATCTAGCTGCAGCTATTTCTGAGAGTCTGGATCATTTATGGTAAAACCTACTGAGGGGGACAAAAAAAGCTTCAGAACATTTATTGGCCATTTGGTTGACTGTGCAAATCTTATAAAAATAGTTGAAAACTGGCAGATGTTTAATTACAAAGCCATGTTTCAAAAGTGTCCATTTTATTACAGCAGCTGATGGTGAAGCAGATTACCTTCACAAAACAGATCATGGATATCTTACCTGGTACATTCCAACTCCAATATGTTTTGGGTCAATTTTCACCAACTCAGCCAATGGATCCTGAACACGCCTTGCTATGGAAACTGAAGAGAAGAAAAAAGACAAGAAACACAAGACTGATGAAACTTGTGACTTTAATTGCAATTCACAATAACCAAAAAGGCTTTTTCCTTCAATTTCTTTTCAAATTTTTGTATATATTGCACATCAAAATTAATATGCTTTAACACATTCACTAAAGGGAATCTTTACTAAATTCTCTTTTTAATTCAAGAATGATAAATGTTAAATGATATCTTGATTGCAATAACCACATAATGAAATCACATGGTAATAAATTAATTAAAATTCCCAACTTTTTTTTTTGCTCAGCTGGACACACATAAAAATCTATCACCATACAAGAGTTTCCAAACACAACTTTTGCCAAATCTGGGTCTGCACTGTTTCCCCAACAGGAACATATCCCACTTTGCAGTTTGACAAGAACAGAGTTAGAAAGCTACTATGCAAGTGCAACATAGACAAATGCAACATAGACCGAGAACGTGGGAAAAAGCTCGGATGAGACTCTGTTCTCTCAGGTGGATGTTAAAGATCCGATGGCAATATTTGGTAGAAGAGCAGTGTCCCGGCCAATATTTATCCCTCAATCAGCATCACCAAAAACAGATTATCTGGTCATTATCGCACTGCGGTTTGTGGGAGCTTGCTTTGCACAGATTGGCTGCCACCTTTTCTGTATTACAAGAGTGATGGGATGTGACACGAGATGTTACATAGGATTACATCGGATATACGGCACAGAAACAGGCGATTCAGCCCAACCAGTCTATGCCGCCGTTTGTGCTCCACTCAAGCCTCCTCCCGTCTTTCCTCAGCTAAATCTATCAGCTTAACCCTCTATTCACTTTTCCCTCATATGTTTGTCTAGCCTCCCCTTAAATACATCTATACCATTTGCTTCAACCACTCCCTGTGATAGCGAGTTCCACATTCTCACCACTCTTTGGGAACATAAGAACATAAGAATTAGGAACAGGAGTAGGCCATCTAGCCCCTCGAGCCTGCTCCACCATTCAACAGGATCATGGCTGATCTGGTCGTGGACTCAGCTCCACTTACCCGCCCTCTCCCCGTAACCCTTAATTCCCTTATTGCTTAAAAATCTATCTATCTTTGACTTGAAAACATTCAATGAGCCAGCCTCAACTGCTTCCTTGGGCACAGAATTCCACAGATTCACAACCCTCTGGGAGAAGAAATTCTTTCTCAACTCGGTTTTAAATTGGCTCCTCCGTATTTTGAGGCTGTGCCCCCTAGTTCTAGTCTCCCCCACCAATGGAAACAACCTCTCTACCTCTATCTTGTCTATCCCTTTCATGATTTTAAATGTTTCTATAAGATCAACCCTCATCCTTCTGAACTCCAACGAGTAAAGACCCAGTCTACTCAATCTATCATCATAAGTTAACCCCCTCATTTCTCGAATCAGCCTAGTGAATCGTCTCTGTACCCCTTCCAAAGCTAGTATATCCTTCCTTAAGTAAGGTGACCAAAACTGCACGCAGTACTCCAGGTGCGGCCTTACCAATACCTTATACAGTTGCAGCAACACCTCCCTGCTTTTGTACTCCATCCCTTTCGCAATGAAGGCCAACATTCCATTAGCCTTCCTGATTACCTGCTGCACCTGCAAACTAACCTTTTTTTGGGATTCATGCACAAGGAGTGTGTCACCCAGGTCGGGTGGCACGATTTAATGTTTTATGTTTTTGCAGGTAGACTCTAAAAGAGTTTCATGCACAAGGACCCCCAGGTCCCTCTGCACCACAGCATGTTGTAATTTCTCCCCATTCAAATAATATTCCCTTTTACTGTTTTTTTTCCCCAAGGTGGATGACCTCACACTTTCCGACATTGTATTCCATCTGCCAAACCTTAGCCCATTCGCTTAACCTATCCAAATCTCCTTGTAGCCTCTCTGAGTCCTCGACACAACCCGCTTTCCCACTAATCTTAGTGTCATCTGCAAATTTTGTTGCACTACACTCTGTCCCCTCCTCTAGGTCATCTATGTATATTGTAAACAGTTGTGGTCCCAGCACTGATCCCTGTGGCACACCACTAACCACTGATTTCCAACCGGAAAAGGACCCATTTATCCCGACTCTCTGCTTTCTGTTCGCCAGCCAATTCACTATCCATGCTAATACATTTCCTCTGACTCCGCATACCTTTATCTTCTGCAGTAACCTTTTGTGTGGCACCTTATCGAATGCCTTTTGGAAATCTAAATACACCACATCCATCAATACACCTCTATCCACCATGCTCGTTATATCCTCAAAGAATTCCAGTAAGTTAGTTAAACATGATTTCCCTTTCATGAATCCATGCTGCGTCTGCTTGATTGCACTATTCCTATCCAGATGTCCCGCTATTTCTTCCTTAATGATAGTTTCAAGCATTTTCCCCACTACAGATGTTAAACTAACCGGCCTATAGTTACCTGCCTTTTGCCTGCCCCCTTTTTTAAACAGAGGCGTTACATTAGCTACTCTCCAATCCGCTGGTACCTCCCCAGAGTCCAGAGAATTTTGGTAGATTATAACAAATGCATCTGCTATAACTTCCGCCATCTCTTTTAATACCCTGGGATGCATTTCATCAGGACCAGGGGACTTGTCTACCTTCAATCCCATTAGTCTGTCCAGCACTACCTCCCTAGGGAAAAGAACTTTCTTCTGAATTCCTTATTGGATTTCTTGGTGACTAGCTTATATGGATGGCCTCTAGTTATACTCTTCCCCACTAGTGAAACATAACATAACATTCTCTCTGTATCCAGTCTATCAAAACCTTTCATAATTTTAAAGACCTCTACTAGGTCACCTCTCAGTCTTCTTTTTTCAAGAGAAAAGAGACCCAGCTTGTACATCCTTTCCTGATGTGTATAATCTCACATTTCTGGTATCATCATTGTAAATCTTCTCTACGCGCTCTCCAGTGCCTCTATGTACTTTTTATAACATGGCGACCAGAACTGTACGCAGTACTCCAAGTGTGTTCTAACCAAGATTCGGTACAGGTTTAGCTTAACTTCCCTACTTTTCAATTCTATATTTCAAGAATAAACCCTAATATGCTTGCTTTGATTTTTTATGACCTTGCTTGTATCGCAACTTTTAGTGATTTGTGTATTTGGTATTTGTACTCTGAGATCCCTTTGTTCCTCTACCCCACCTAGACTCGCACCCTCCAAGTAATAAATGACCTCCCTATTCTTCCTACCAAAATATAATACCTTACATTTATGTGTGTTGAACTTCATTTGCCAATTATATGCCCAGTCTGCAAGTTTATTAATGCCCTCCTGTAATTTGTTGCAGTCCTCCTACCCCAATTTGGTGTCATCCGCAAATTCAGAAATTGTGTTTTTGATTTCATAGTCTTAAATCATTAATATAAATTGTGAACAGTGGTCCCAGCACTGATCCTCACGGAACACCACTACCCAGCTTCTGCCACTGTGAATAGCTACCCTATACTCCTACTCTCTGCTTTCTGTTTTGAAGCCAGCTAGCAATTCATTCTGCTACTTGTCCCCTGACTCCGCATTCTCAGACTTTGTTCATCCGTCTGTTATGGGGTATCTTATCGAAGGCCTTTTGAAAAATCGAGATAAATTACATCTACTGCATTACCATTGTCTACTCTCTGTTACCTCTTCAAAAAATTCAATAAGGTTAGTCAAGCAAGACTTTCCCTTTCCATGGTGACTATTCATTATTATATTTTTGGTTTCTAGATGTTCTTCCATTTTCTCCTTTAGTAGGGATTCCATTATTTTTCCGACCATCGATGTTAAGTTGAGTGGTCTATAATTCCGTAGATATGTTCTATCCCACTTCTTAAATATAGGTATTACGTTAGCTATCTGCCAATCCTCTGGCATTACACCTTTTTCTAATGAATTATTAAATATGTATCGTAATGCCTCTGTTATCGCTTCCCTAGATTCTTTCAAAATGCGTGGATGCAATCCATCCGGACCAGAGGTATTATCCTCAGAGTTTGATTAGATTATTTAATATATCCCTTTTTAAAACATTTTAAATGCACTTATCTCATTACTAATCTCATCATCCAATGTCATGCCCACCTGTTCTATCTCCCTGGTAAATACTGAATATATATGGTGAAAAGCTAAGGCCCCAGAAATATTTAATATTTCTGCCATCTCTCTATCGTTACCTGTGGTATTATCCTGTCTATCCTGTAATGGCCCTATTCCCATCCCAACTTTCCTTTTTTATTGATGCAACTATAAAATATTTTACTATTTTGTTTTATGTTCCTTGATAATTTCATTTCATAGTTTCTCTTTGCCTTCCCTCCTAATCTCTCTGTTTTCCCTGATCATGCACTCCCCTGCTGTCTATGTACTTATATATGCCTCTCTCCTTACCCACAATTGTTCCCTCATGGCTTTATTCATCCATGGAATCTCATTAGTGTTTAGTTTGTTCTTTCCTTTTAGCAGAATATATTTTTTCTGCACTCTGTTGAACACCGTTTTAGATGTTTCCCAATGCTGTTCTACATCGTGGTTTGCCAATATGTCCATTTTATTTTCCCAAGTTCTATTCTCAGCCCCTCAAAATCAGCTTTTCTCCAATCTATTAACCTGGTTTGTGCTATACATATGTCCTTCTCAATTAAAATTTTAAAGCGTATTATATTATGGTCACTATTGCCTAGATGTTCCCCTATTTTTGCTTTTGCTTCTCTTATCTGCTCTCATTCATTCCCCATTACTAGATCCAATAGTGAATACTCCCTTGTTGGGCTTTTTACAGATTGGGTTAGAAAGGAGTCCTGTACACATTGTAGGAACTCCATCCCCTTCACTTAACTCTTCTGTCCAATTAATATTGACGTAGTTGAAATTCCCCATAATTATCATTCTATGTTTTTTACTCATTTGCCTAATTTGTCTGCATATTTCTTCATCCACCTTTCTTCCACTATTAAGTGGTCTATAGACTATGCCTATTAGTGTGATTGATCCTTTATCATCTTTTATCTCTATCCATATGAATTATATTTTTGTCTTGCTGATAGCTGTGTCACTTTTTATACTGCCATTATGTTATCCCTAATAAGTACAGCTACCCCACCTCACCATTTTCCCTCTCTATCTTTTCTAAATATGTTAGACCCTGCAATGTTTAATTCCCAGTCCTGATTTTTCTGTAGCCATGTCTCAGTAATCCCTACGTCTGGTTCCTCGTAATGCATGATTGCCCCTAGCTCCCCTGTTTTATTTCGGGCGCTGTGTGTATTGCTGTACAGACAGGTTAACTAATTTTTTAATAGGATTGCCTCTCACATTATGCTTAATTATCTTTTAGACTCCTATTCCATAACTCTATTTATTCCCTTGCCATCAATGGCCTCCCTTACTTTATTCTTTCCTATGCTCTCTTTTCCTATTTTGTTTATATTTAGGCTGGTTATGTTTCTTGTAGATCCTTCCCCCATCTTCCCCAAAAATCTGTTCTGGGGCCTTAGCTTTTCACCATATATATTCATGACTTAGATGAAGGAATAGACAGTTGTATATCCAAGTCTGCAGATGACACTAAGTTAGGAGGCATAGTTTAGGAGCAGGAGGTTAAAAGGGACATAGAAACACTAATTGAGTGTGCATACTGTAACAGATGGAATTCAATGTGAGATCATTCACTTTGGATCGGAGAAAGACAAATTGGAATATTTTCTTATTGGGATGACTAGAAGCTGTGAAGGAGCAAAGAGATCTAGGTATCCACATAGAAAAAGTAATCTAAAAAGGCTAATGGAACAATGATTTTTGTCTCAAGGGGGTTGGATTACAAAAGGGAGGAAGTAATTCTTCATTAGGGTGTGTCAACTGTGGCTCAGTGAGTAGCACTCTCTCCTCTGAGTTAGAAGGTTGTGGGTTTAAGTCCCACTCCAGGGACTTGAGCACAAAAAAAATCTAGGCTGACACTTCAGTGCAGTGCTGAGAGAGCATTACACTGTCGGAGGTGCCGTCTTTCGGATAAGATGTTAAACCGAGGCACCGTCTGCCCTCTCAGGTGGACGTAAAAGATCTCATCGCACTATTTCAAAGAAGAGCAGGGGAGATATCCCCAGTGTCCTGGCCAATATTTATCCCTCAATCAACATAACAAAAAAACAGATTAACTGGTTATTATCACATTGCTGTTTGTGGGAGCTTGCTTGTGCGCAAATTGGCTGCTGCATTTCCTACATTACAACAGTGACTACACTCCCAAAGTCCTTCATTGACTTTAAAGGTCGTGAAAGGTGCAATATAAATCTAAGTCTTTCTTTTTCTTTCATTTATTTGTAGGAGCCTTGGCAAA
The DNA here is from genome assembly GCF_044704955.1 of Pristiophorus japonicus. Classification (NCBI taxonomy): domain Eukaryota; kingdom Metazoa; phylum Chordata; class Chondrichthyes; family Pristiophoridae; genus Pristiophorus; species Pristiophorus japonicus. The sequence goes on from NC_091985.1 coordinate 53,779,739, forward strand.
ACCCCATCTGGATACTGAATTCAGTTTTGGGCATCATATCTCAGGATAGATATGTTGGCCTTGGAAGGAGTATAGTGCAGATTCATCAGAATGACACCTGAGCTTGAAAGGTTAAATTAGGTCAGGTTGCTTAAACATAGTTTGCATTCCCTTAAGTTTAGACAGTTGTAGGGTGATCAAATCGAGGTCTTTAAAATGATAAAGGGATTCGATAGGTCAGACAAGGCAAAACTATTTCATCTGATGGGGGAAATCCAGAACACGCCGCCTAATCTTAAAATTAGAGTTAGGTCAATTAGGAGTGAAAGCAGGAAGCACATTTTCCACACAAATAGTATTGGAAATCTGTAACTCTCTCCTCTAAAAGCTGTGGAGGCTGGGTCAATTGGAATTTTCAAAACTGAGACTAACAGATTTTTATTGGGTATGGGACCAAAGGATATGGAACAATGACAGGTAAATGGAGTTGAAGTGCAGATCAGCCATGATCTAATTTAATGGCGGAACAGGTTTGAGGGGCTGAGTAGCCTACTCCTGATCCTATGTTCCGACAGTGGAAAGATATATAATCCAGGAAGTTAGTGTGCTTGTAATAGTTACATTGCGTGGACAGCACAGAAACAAGCCATTCAGACCAAGTTGTCTATGCGGCATTTATGATCCACATGAAGCTCCTCCCACCATACTTTATCTAACCCTATCAGCATTTCTTTCTATTCCTTTCTCTCTCATGTGCTTATCTAGCATCGGCTTAAATGTATCTATGCTATTTGCCTCAACTACTCCTTGTGGCAGCAGATTCCACATTCTTACCACTGTTTGGGTAAAGAATTTTCCCCTGAATTCCCTATTGGACTTATTAGTGACTATGGGCTCGAATTTCCCCAACCTGTTTTTTTGGTGCCCTCACCAGAGGTGCACTGTTTTTGTCTGCCTCCAAGCAAACCGAAAAAAGACATCGGTATTCTGGCCGCTCCCCAGACTCTCTTCGGTCGTGCGCATCATGGCTCAATGGATTGGTGGCGGATCCAGGTCTCAGTGCTGAAACCTCTGCACATGCGCGCTAAAGTCTGCGCGCATGTGCAGTAGCTCCTGGCAGGCTGTTTCTGCAAACGCACGCTGCAGGCTGTGTGGGAGGGGGCCCGAAGCACGCCGTCCCTAGCCCTGGCCGAATGGGCTCCGTCATCGGTGGCCCGCTGCATTCCCTAACGTAGGACTTCTATTTTTTATTTGTTATTTACTGATTGATTTTGGTGCTTTCGGTGCAGGGTTCCTTCTATTTTTTTTATTTGTTATTTATTGATTGGCTTATTACTTTGGTCTTGGTGCTTTAGGTGCAGGGTTCCTTCTATTTTATTTGTTAATTAATTGCTTATTACTTTTTGTGCTTTGTTTGGTACTTGGTGGTGCTTTAAATGTAGTTACTTGCGCCGATTCCTGAACTCTTGGTAAGGTTTTTCTGTGCGGACAGAAGTGGCAACATACGCCGGCCTAAGTTAGTTTGGAGCAACTATTTGCTGGCCAAACGCCTAAAACAGGGGTAAGCGGCTGTGAATGCACCATTTTGAAAAACAAAACTAAAAAAAACCTAAATAACTCACTTACACTGGCGCAAATTAAATGGCCAGAATTGCAACTAAAACGATAGTTCAGAAAAATCAAGTTGCTCCAAAAAAAAGAGCAACTCTTGGGGAAACTTGGGCCCAAAGTTGTATTTATGACCTCTACTTTGAAATCCCCACAAGTGGAAACATTTTCTCTATATTTACCCTATGAAACCTTTTCATTATTTTAAAGACTTCTATCAAGTCATCCTTCAGCCTCTCTTTTCTTGAGATAAGAGAAGCCTGTTTAGCCTTTCCTGACAATTATATCCTCTCAATTCTGGTATCATCTTTGTGAATCTTTTTGGCACCTTCTCTAATACCTCTATATCCTTTGTGCACAGTACTCCAAGTGTGGTTGAACCAAGGTTTGATTCAAGTTTAACATACATTTTCAATTCTATCCCTCGAGAAATGAACCCAAGTGTGCTTGGTTTGCTTTTTTAAAATGGCCTTATTAACCTGCATCACTAATTTTCATGATTTGTGTATCTGTACCCCTAGATCCTTTTGCTTCTTTATCCCATTTTGATTATCCAAGCAATATGTGGCCTCCTTATTCCTCCTACCAAAATACACTAACCTCACACTTATCTAGATTGAAATTAAGTTGCCAATTACACACCCATTCTGCAAGTTTATTAATGTCTTCCTGTATTTTGCCACATTCTTATTCTGTATTAACTACACCTACCAACTTGGTGTCATCCGTAAATTGAGATTGCTCTTCTTATTCCCAAGTCCAAATCATTAATGTAAATTGTGAACAACAATGGTCCCAGCACCGATCACTGTGGAACACAACTTCCCAGCTTTTGCCAGTCTGAGTAGCTGCCCTTAACCCCTGCTCTCTGTTTTCTGTTTTGTAGCTAGCTTGCTGTCTGCTACCTGCCCGACTCCACATGCTCTGATTTTAGTCATGAGTCTACTGTGCGGTACCCTTATTGAAGGCCTTTTGAAAATCCTAATATATTGCATCTACTGCATTACCTTTGTCTACTGTTACTTCTTCAAATAATTCAATAAGGTTGGTCAAGGATGACTTTCCCTTTTGGAATCCGTGCTGACGACTCTTTATTTCTAGATTTTTTTTAAATTATCTTTCCAACCACTGATGTTAAGCTAACTGGTCTATAGTTCCCTGGAACTTGTTCTATCTCCCTTTTTAAATTCTAGGAACATTAGCTAACCGCCATTCCTCTGGCACAATTCCCTTTTCTAATGAATTATTACATATAATTGTGCCTCTGCTATCTCCTCCCCAACTTTGTTTAATATGCGGGGATGCAATCCATCTGGACTATGCTCTCTAAATTTGATTAGTTTATCATTTGATTAGTTTATCAATTATCTCTCCCCTTTCTATCTTAAATGTCTTTATATCTTTTTTGACGACTTCTAATGTCGTGCCCACGTAGTTAGTTTTCCTAATAAATACTGAACCAAAGGATCTATTCAATATTTCTGCTATTTCACTATCATTGGGCCCAATTTTGGCCATGACTTGCTCCAATTTTTTTGGAGTAAGTTGGTTTTTCTGGCGTAAGTTTAAAAAATGCCATTTTCCCCAATAAACTTGCTCCAGAGTAACTCAGTCAGGTACGATTTTTTTTTAGTTGAGTTTTTTTTTCCCCAGTAGGGGGCGTTCCCGGCCACTTACGCCAGTTTTGGCCATTTATGCCACTTCAGCCAGCTAAAACTTACTCCAAATCGACTTAGATCAGCGTATGTGGCCAGCTCTGAAAAACATTGTGGGCAGTTAAGAATTCGGCGCAGGTTAGTATATTTAAAGCACCAAGACTTACAAAGCACTAAGCAAAGTATAAAAATAAGCATTCAATAACAAATAAAAACTCTAAGGAAGCTGAGGGGACCTGCACCAAGACTTACAAAGCACTAAACAAACCACAAAAAGTTATAGGCCATCAATCAATAACAAATAAAAAAAATAGAAGTCCTACCTTTATGCCAGAAGCAAGTTTTATTTTAAAGTTCTCCACCCGCCCCCCGCCCCATCAAAACACTCTCTCCACACCCTCCCCCACCCCCATCAAAGCTCTCCTCATGAAACAAAGCACAACCATCAATAAATAAAAAATGAAACTCAAGTCCTATCTCAGTCCAGGAAGTCAGCGGGCCGGCCGGCCAGTCGATGCGGGAGGCCACTCGACTGGGGAGAGGGGCTGCGAGCATTGGGTCCTGCTCACAGCCGCAGGACATGCTGGGAGGGCGAGGAGCATGCGCGCAGATTCCACTGCGCATGCGTGCAGCTGCCGGCAGTGATTTCTGCGCTGGGCTGTTGCTCCGCCCCCCACTTCACTATCTACGCCGGAGACTCGGCAGAGCGGGCAGGATGAGGCCACTTTTTTTCAGCGCTGTTTCCAGCGCGCAAAGTCGGCACATTTAGGTAAGTGCGCCGATAAAAGGGCTTGGGGAAAATTGGGCCCATTATCTGGGCGTTTATCTTGTAACAGTAGAGAAGTCTGCTAAAACCAAGCCAAAGGGGTAAGAGAAAGGCGGCAGGAAGGGAAAACTAAGATTTAGACCACATAAATGTGAGGAATAAGTGGAAATTAAATTCTCCAGATTCGAGCAAGAGAAGGAACCTGCACCTAAACAGTCATCAGTGAAATATCCATCAATGGGTCGATCTATTGAATCTCTCCCCCTCCTTTTCAAACCCAACTAAAATTCCTGACTATTTTTCAGTCTTAATTTCTAATGAAGGGTTACACTGCCAAAATATCAATTACTTTCACTTAAACAGCAATTTTAATGTTGCAAAATATCTGGGGTAAGGTAGAGAACTGTGGGGTTAGATCTGAACAGAAGTTGGGAGAAGAACCATTAGGAGAAGTGATCAAAGATGCATTTGAAGAAGTAGATTTTAAGGAGGATTTTGAAGTGGAATAATGTAGAAAAGTGGAGGAGCTTTGGAAGAGAATTCCAGAGATTTGGAACTGAAAGTTCAGTGGTGGAACAGAGGGAAGAGGAACTTTGGACATTCTGAGCAAGGCCATTGAAGGACGTATAAACAAGGATGAGGATTTCAAAATCAACGAGGGTTGAGAAGCTAGTGCAGCTCAGCAATGTCAGAAACTATAGGTAAGTAGGGCTTTGTAAGGAATACATCGGTAAGGACCGATGAGTTGGTGTTTCTAAAGACTCTGCCAAGTAGAATGTTGGAGAAACCAACGTCAGGCGACCATAAACACAAGCGGGGAGGGTGAGGTATGGAGAGAGATGGGAGATATTTCAGAGGGGTAAATAGCCATCTTAGTATGACTGATGCAGGGTTTGAAGATCAGTTTAGGATCATGGATTGAGTTTTGCCTGAGAGCAGGCAGAAAGTAGAATGGAATCAGAGGTGAAAATGCAACATTTCTGGCAAAAGACAAACAGGATGACTTTGTCCTCTACAATATTGAGCTGGAGAAAGCTCTCGTTTATCCACAACTTTACAATGGACAAACATTCCAACACTACAGCAATAGTCGAAGAATCAAGGGTGCTCACACAGAGGTACAGCTGGGTATCGTAGGCATACATACGGAAGTTGACCCCATGATTACAAACAACACTCTTTACAGTCAACAGTTAGATGAAGCGGCATAAGGTGGGACACAAGGGCATGCTAAAAAGGACCATGTGGGCAGAAAAAGAGAAAGTATTGCCGGATATTCAGGGGTATTTGACAATTCGGAAGGACAGACAGAAAGGAAAAGAAGGTTGATAAAGGATAGAATCAATCCAATAGTGAGAAACGACATTGGCTCAAATGATCAGGATGTTGAAACAGTTTGGGTGGAGATAAGGAATAATAAGGGGAAAAAGTCAATGGTGGGCGTAGTGTATAGGCCCCCTAACAGTAGCAACTCTGTTGGTCGGAGTGAAATAGTGGGGGCTTGTAAAAAGGGAACAGCAATAATCAAGGGTGATTTTAACCTCCATATTGATTAGACAAATCAGATTGATCAGGGTAGCCTTGAGGAAGAGTTCATAGAGTGCATAATGGCTGGGTTCCTTGATCAGTATGTAACGGAACCAACCAGGGGGCAGGCTATCTTAGAGCTAGTCCTGTGTAATGAGACAAGATTAATAAACAATCTCCGAGTAAAGGATCCCCTTGGAATGAGTGATCATAGCATGGTTGAATTTCAAATTCAGATGGAGGGCGAGAAAGTTGGATCTCAAACCAGTGTACTATGCTTAAATAAAGGAGACTCCAAAGGTATGAGGGCAGAGATGGCTGATGTGGACTGGGAACATAGATTAAAGTGTAGGATGGCTGATGAACAGTGGTGTACATTTAAGGAGATATTTCATAACTCTCAAGAAAAATATATTCCAGTGAGGAGAAAAGGGTGTAAAAGAAAAGATAGCCATCCGTGGCTAACTAAAGAAATAAAGGATGCTATCCAATTTAAAAACAAGAGTATACAAAATGGCCAAAACTACTGGGAGGAAAGAAGATTGGGAAGCTTTTAAAAGCCAGCAAAGAACGACTAAAATAAATGATTAAGAAAGATAGACTATGAAAGTAAACTCGCGCGAAATATAAAAACAGATAGCAAGAGTTTCTACAGGTTTATAAAAAGGAAAAGAGTGGCTAAAGTAAATGTTGGTCCTCTAGAGGATGAAACCAGGGAATTAGTGATGGAGAACATGGAGATGGCAGAAACACTGAACAAATATTTTGTATCAGTCTTTACGGTAGAGGACACTAAAAATATCCCAACAGTGGATAGTCAAGGGGCTATAGGGGGGGAGGAACTTAACACAATAACAATCACTAAGGAGATGGTACTCAGTAAGTGAACTGGTTGGCAGACAAGAAGCAGAGAGTCGGGATAAACGGGTCCTTTTCAGAATGGCAGGCAGTGACTAGTGGGGTGCCGCAGGGCTCAGTGCTAGGACCCCAGCTACTTACAATATTAATTAATGATTTAGGCAAAGGAATTGAGTGTAATATCTCCAAGTTTGCAGATGACACTAAGCTGGGTGGCGGTGTGAGCTGTGAGGAGGATGCCAAGAGGCTGCAGAGTGACTTGGACAGGTTAGGTGAATGGGCAAATGCATGGCAGATGCAGTATAATGTGGATAAGTGTATGGTTATCCACTTTGGTGGCAAAAACACGAAGGCAGAATATTATCTGAATGGCGACAGATTAGGAAAAGGGGAGGTGCAACGAGATCTGGGTGTCATGGTACATCAGTCATTGAAAGTTGGCATGCAGGTACAGCAGGCGGTGAAGGCGGCAAATGGCATGTTGGCCTTCATAGCTAGGGGATTTGAGTATAGGGGCAGGGAGGTCTTACTGCAGTTGTACAGAGCCTTGGTGAGGCCTCACCTGGAATATTGTGTTCAGTTTTGGTCTCCTAATCTGAGGAAGGAAATTCTTGCTATTGAGGGAGTGCAGCAAAGGTTCACCAGACTGATTCCTGGGATGGCAGGACTGACATATGAGGAGAGACTGGATCAACTGGGCCTTTATTCACTGAAGTTTAGAAGGATGAGAGGGGATCTCATAGAAACATAAAATTCTGATGGGACTGGACAGGTTAGATGCAGGAAAAATGTTCCCGATGTTGGGGAAGTCCAGAACCAGGGGACACAGTCTAAGGATAAGGGGTAGGCCATTTAGGACTGAGATGAGGAGAAACTTCTTCACTCGGAGAGTTGTTAACCTGTGGAATTCCCTGCCGCAGAGAGTTGTTGATGCCAGTTCATTGGATACCCTATTCAAGAGTGAGTTAGATATGGCCCTTATGGCTAAAGGGATCAAGGGGTATGGAGAGAAAGCAGGAAAGGGTACTGAGGTGAATGATCAGCCATGATCTTATTGAATGGTGGTGCAGGTTCGAAGGGCCGAATGTCATACTCCTGCACCTATTTTCTATGTTTCTATAATGGGACTAAAGGCGGATAAATCCCCTGGACCTGATGGCTTGCATCCTAGGGTCTTAAGAGAAGTAGAGGCAAGGATAGTGGATGCATTAGTTGTAATTTACCAAAATTCCCTGGATTCTGGGGAGGTCCCAGCAGATTGGTAAAACTGCAAATGTAATGCCCGATTTAAAAAAGGAGGCAGACAAAAAGCAGGAAACTGTAGACCAGTTAGCTTAACATCTGTGGTTAGGAAAATGTTGGAGTCCATTATTAAAGAAGCAGTAGCAGGACGTTTGGAAAAGTATAATTCAGTCAAGCAGAGTCAGCATGGATTTATGATGGGGAAGTCGTGTTTGACAAATTTGCTGGAATTCTTTGAGAATGTAACAAACAGGGTGGATAAAGGGGAACCAGTGAATGTGTTGTATTTGGACTTCCAGAAGACAGTTGACAAGGTGCCACATAAAAGGTTACTGTACAAGATAAAAGTTCACGGAGTTGGGGGTAATATATTAGCATGCATAGAGGATTGGCTAACTAACAGAAAACAGAGTTGGGGTAAATGGTTCATTCTCGCGTTGGCAATCAGTAACTAGTGGGGTATATGAACGACTTGGATGAAGGGGCCGAGCCTAACATAGCCAAGTTTGCTGACGATACAAAGATGGGAGGAAAAGCAATGTGCGAGGAGGACACAAAAAACCTGAAAAAGGACATAGACAGGCTAAGTGAGTGGCCAAAAATTTGGCAGATAGAGTATAATGTTGGAAAGTGAGAGGTTATGCACTTTGGCCGAAAAAGAGCATGTTATTATTTAAATGGAGAAAGATTGCAAAGTGCCACAGTACAGCGGGACCTGGGGGCACTTGTGCATGAAACATAAAAGGATAGTATGCAGGTACAGCAAGTGATCAGGAAGGCCAATGGAATCTTGGCCTTTATTGCAAATGGGATGGAGTATAAAAGCAGGGAAGTCTTGCTACAGTTATACAGGGTATTGGTGAGGCTACACCTGGAATACAATGTACAGTTTTGGTTTCCATATTTAAGAAAGGATATACTTGCTTTGGAGGCAGTTCAGAGAAGGTTCACAAGGTTGATTCTGGAGATGAGGGCGTTGACTTATGAGAAAAGGTTGAGAAGTTTGGGTCTCTGCTCATTGGAATTCAGAAGAATGAGAGGTGATCTTATCGAAACGTATAAGATTATGAGGGGGCTTGACAAGGTGGACGCAGAGAAGATAGGGGAGACTAGAACTAGGAGGCATAATCTTAGAATAAGGGGCCACCCATTTAAAACTGTGATGAGGAGGAATTTCTTCTCTCAGAGGGTTGTAAATCTGTGGAATTCGCTGCCTCAGAGAGCTGTGGAAGCTAGGAAGCTAGGACATTGAATAAATTTAACTGATAAGGGAATAAAGGGTTATGGGGAGCAGGCAGGAAAGTGGACCTAAGTCCATGATCGGATCAGTCATGATCGTATTAAATGGCGGAGCAGGCTCGAGGGGCCGAATGGCCTACTCATGCTTCTATTTCTTATGTTCTTATGGATGTGGGCCAGCTATATTTGGACAGGTAACAAGGGAACCATGTGAAACCATTGCCAGGGAGGATAACACTGAAGGGAGTGATAACTGATGATGAAGCAATCTAGGGGCCCAAGTTTCCGCCCTCTGGAAAAACGGCGCATCTCGATAAGGTGCGTCAACTTTCTGGAATAAAAAGGGCGCCGAAAACTTACCTTGTGATTTTCCGGTCTCCTCAGGATGTCTTCGTGCTCGGCGTGGCGCAGCACAAGGGGTCGGGGGTGGAGTCTCAGCGCTGGGACCTTGGCACATGCGTGCTAGAGTGTGCGCGCATGTGCAGTAGCTCCAGGCCCCCCGAGGCTGCGTGGAAGGGGCCCGAAGCACGCCGCCCCTAGCCCTGGCCGAATGAGCTCCCAGGGCGGTGAATCAGATTCGGGCCTCCCTCCTTTTCAGCTTCATAGAGAACTCCGGTTCCTACTTTGAATAAGTCTGGGCGAGGTAAAGGTAGCAAAGATCTGGGTAAAGGTGGTGCGAAGCGTCAACGTAAAGTTCTCCAAGACAATATTCAGGGGATTGCCAAACCTGCCATCCGTCGCCTGGCTTGTTGAGGGGGTGTGAAACGCATCTCAGGACTCATCTACGAGGAATCTCGCGGTGTCCTGAAGGTTTTCTTGGAGAACATCATCAGGGACTATGTCACCTGCACCGAACACGCCAAACGCAAGACGGTCGCTGCCATGGATGTGGTTTATGCCCTGAAGCGCCAAGGACGAACTCTGTATGGGTTCGGTGGTCGAAGGAATGGGATAAGAAAAATCTCAGCTTCAGCTCCTGTTCCCCTTCTCCCCCGCCGTTCAGGTCCCGCTCTGGCTCCTCCCCGCCCCCCCATTCAAGTCCCGCTCCGGCTTCCCCCCTCCCGTTCAGGTCCCGCTACGGCCCTACCCCCCCCCCCCTCTCCTCCCCTTCCCCCCCTTCCCTCCCTCCCCCCCCACTTCTCTTCCCTCCCTCTCCCCCCTAACCTTCCCTCCCTCTCCCCCCACAACCTTCCCTCCCTCTCCCCCCACAACCTTCCCTCCCTCCCCCCCTCCCTCGCTGTCAGAGACACACTGACAGAAATAGAGAGAGAGAGACACTGACAAGAGAGAGAGAGAGAGAGAGAGAGAGAGAGAGAGAGAGAGAGAGAGAGAGAGAGAGAGAGAGAGGGGCGGAGGGTCCCAGCATGCTGTTGGAGAGCTCCCGGTGCTGCAGTCAATGAGTAGAAACTGCATTTTTTTATTTGTTGATTTTTTAATTATTTTTTTAATTTTTTACTTTTTTTGATTGATTTATTGCTTGATTTATTTATCATTTATTATTGATGATGGCTCTTTATTTGTAAAAGTGAAGTGTTTAATGTTTGTAAGCTTAGTTAGTTTGGAGTAACATTTCGCTGCTTAAACTTGCAAAACAGGCATAAGTGGCTGGACACGTCCCCTTTTGAAAAAAAAATCTGTTCTAAAATGGAACTATTCTAACTCACTAGAACTGGAGCAAACTAAATGCCGAGAGTTGCAATTTCTAAGATGCTCCATTCTAAACTAGTTGCTCTAAAAAAAATAGGAGCAACTCAGGCCGAAACTTGAGCCCCTAGTGTTTTGTCCAGCAAAAATTCTTCCAAGAGATTTTAAAGCACTGATCTAAACCCATCATTTAAATGAGGTCTATAAACTGTTCTGACAGTTCAGAACATCCTCTGAATCCCCCTTGGCTGGATTACTATCTTCTAACACATGTTGCAATTTCGACTTTTCTCTAATGGCAATAGTTTTTATTTTTTTTTTACTGTGTGGTGAATCTGTGCAAATGTTGACACACTTCCATGTGCCCCCTTGTGCAATCATTGACAAAATGATGTTCAGGATGCTTAAACAAATTAGCTAAATTTTAACAGACCAATTTCACACTGCAGCTAGCCACAATCCTGTTCTTGACACTTACAGAAAGATATTGGGCCCAAGTTTCGAGCCGCGCCTAGAACGGTGCAGTCCTGACCTGGACGCCCGTTTTTCGCGCTACAAAGTGTGCCTAAAAAAAACCTCCGTATTCTCCACCTCCCTGCAGATCCTATGGCCCTCGGCGCAGCGCAGCAGGAGCTGTAGGATGCGGAGCCAGGTCCCTGCGCTGAAAACAGTGCCGGGACCTCTGCACATGCGCGCTACAGTGGGCGCGCAAGTGCAGTAGCTCCAGGCGCCCGAAACTGTGTGGGAGGGGCCCGAAGCACGCAGCCCCTAGCCCTGGCCGAATGGCCTCACTGGGGCTGCGTGAATAAAGCTCCCCCCACGGCCAGCTCCTGCTTCCTCCCGACCCGACTCCCGCTTTCCACCCCCCCAGGACCCGACCTGACTCCCGCTCCCCCCCCGCCCCCGGACTGGATCCGACCTGACCTCCCTCTCCCCGATCTGACCTCCCTCTCCCCGACCCGAACCGAACCGACCTCCCTCACTCCCACCACCCCCCCGACCCGACCAAACGCCACCTACCTGTAAATCTGGTGCTGGTGACGGGCCCTGCCCGAAGTCACGGGCCCGGCCCGTTCAGCCTCTCTCCCCCTTCTCCTTTCCCCCCCCCCCACATCTCCCCCCCCATCTCCCCTCCTCCTCCCCCATCCCTCCCTCTGCTCCCCCCCTCTCTCCCTCTACCCCTCTCCTCCCTCGCTGTCAGAAACACAGACACTGACAGACAGAGAATGAGAGACACACACAGACAGACAGAGAGATAGAGACACTGACAGAGACACACTGTGGGGGGGGAGGCATCCCAGCACGCTGTTGGAGGGCTCCCGGTGCTGCAGTCGGTAAGTAGAAAATGTTTTATTTATTGATTTAAAAAAAAAAATTATTTCTTATTAATTTTTTTTGATTGATTTATTGATTGATTTATTGATGTATTTATTATTTATTATTGATGATGGCTCTTTATTTGTAAAACTGAAGTGTTTAATGTTTGTAAACTTCCCTTTAAACCCCACCCCCCCCCCACCATTCCCTACGCCTGATTTGTAACCTACGCCTGATTTTCTAAAGTGTAGACAAGGTTTTTTCGAGCATACAAAAATCTTCACTTACTCCATTCTAAGTTAGTTTGGAGTAAGTTTTCACTGCCGAAACTTTGAAAACAGGCGTAAGTGGCCGGACACGCCCCCTTTTGAAAAGAAAATTCTGTTCCAAAGTGAAACTGTTCTAACTGACGAGAACTGGAGCAAACTAAATGATGAGAATTCCGATTTCTAAGATACTCCGTTCCACACCAGTTGCTCCTAAAAATCGGGAGCAAATCATGTGGAAACTTGGGGCCGATGGCTGGACACACATGCATAGATACAAAATGAAGTGTTCTGCACAATCCACCACGGCCTCCATTACAATATTGGTCCAGTACTTGCGGTCCGAATGACAATGAACTGGCAGCGGTGCCGGCATTTCGCCTTTGAAACGAACGCCAACTTCAGAATTTAATGCGCAGCCTAACGTGGAAATCCTGAATTTGCAGTCAGTCAGTCACTGATCCTCCACAGGCTGCGCCCGCCCCCCGCGAGCCAGCTGTCAGGGAAATTACTGATCTGCCGAAAGATTCCCCTTTTCTGAACAAATATCGCTGTTGGAAACCCCATAAAAAGTTAGACCCATTCAAATGAGGTGTAATTGTCTTTTTAATGACGATGTGAGTAATGACTACTGATAAACAACTGTTCTAGTCCTGAAAAACTAATTTTATATCAGTGGAATGTCAAATTTCTCCATTAAGTTAAAATTTATATTTCAAAATGCATTTTAAATTCTTTTTAAAGTTTGTTCATGATAGCTCAGCTTCTATCTTAACCCAATGTGTATGTAAAAAAAATCTTTATTTTGCTCTCCAAAATGTTTTTAAAAGTGATTATTAGAGCTTTCTATTTCCTGGTTCCCAGTCTGAGAAAATTCTGCAATGTGTTTGGCTGCTTCGACAGCTTGTTGACATCACAGCAGCTCACGCTATGGGATTCCCACTATACTACTTTGATTTCAGCTGCACATCGGAAAAGCTGAACTTCTTGCCACAAAGATTGAGGTATCTTTGTGTGAAGCTTACTTCGAAGCCAGCAGTGAAAGCCTCTGGTGACTGCAAATTACGGGTCAATAGTATATTCTCTGTGTAAACTGGGCCCTCCATTAGCAGGAGATTTGGCAATCCCCAAATACCAATATGGAAATTCTGTTCTCCAGAAAGGTGATTTTGAAACATTATTAAGCTGCACATTAAAGGTTAAAAAATCTTTTAAAGATAACACTCCTTGTAATGATAGCCATGGTAAGAGTGGACTCAGGCTGCAAGCCACAGGAGAAAATGCACATCACAACAAAGCATTCAATAAGTGTGAGAGGCTGGGCTGAATGTCAGATCACATTGCTATTATGCCTTTCAAATTTTTTATTTCAAGGCGGGATAACAGTGAAGGAAGAGATAGATTGATGATGAAGCAATCTATTGTTTAGTCTAGCAAAAATTCCTTGCTCACTCACTATCGTCCCATTCATTAATGTTCAGAAAAATGAAACAAAGAGTTATAAATATCTAGATTAATCAGACAACTAACATTGACATGAACAATGATGGCCCTGCACACTCCCAGGAAAGCTTCTTTGACTTTCATGAGTCCGTAGAACACTGTTTGAAATTATCTGCTCTACAGCAGGCAAGAAATATTTGTTCATTGGAAATATATGCTAGTCCATAAATGCATCATATTTATGTCATATCAATTAAATGGTTATTCAAAATTAACTCCAAAAAAATGAAATTTAACTTTTCTATGGACTTGTCAGTGTCTAAACTTTTTTTGAACTTTGACAGGATTACCAATCAGGTTAGCCATAAAAGTAAAGAAATTAAACATGCTGGGCTGGATTTTCGGCTTTTAAGATTTTGGGGTGTTAATGGCGACAGGGCGGTACTGATAGCGCCTGGAAAAAGGTTGCGTCTCAGTCAGCAAAATTGGGCAGCTGGGCCTCCAGTCATGGGCATTGCACACCTCTCTTAGGGCGCTAGGCCGACTTAGCAAGCGAAAATCCTGAGCTAAAGAACCGACCTGGGAGCGTTCCAAGAGAGGCCTGGGGAGAAAATAAAACACCAAAACCATTCCCAATACATAGCCAAAGCCATCACAACATAAATTGCAAAAAAAAACAATCACACTTACCTGAGGTGGACATTACTTATCCCATTTTCACAGGCAGTCCCAGCAGGGCGCGCTGCGTGGCGCTATAGGTTGGGCGGGAGTCGGGCGAGCCAGTGTCGCAACCAGGGGCATTGCACATCAGCTTGCCTCTTCCGGGAGGTAATGCTCCGCGCCCCACCAAAACCCGCCCTGAAAATCTCAACGGGGTGCTGGAAGCTGACCACCCACCCAGAAGAGCTCATTACTGCTCCTCCAAGGCAAAAAGAGAGGCGACCAGGGACGGAAAATCCAGCCCACTAAGTTTGAAGGAACGATGAGGTTAGATTGTCAAGCTTCAAATCTGGTGTAGTCTTACATTACATATATCCAGAATTGGACTATTTCACAGACATAATTGATTACTGAAGTGATCAATCAATACATCGACACATGCAACTGCCAAAAACAATACTTGTATGACCAAAAAGAAAATTACTTATTCTTGAGAAATCATGATACAATATTTTAGAACCTCAATCCAACAGGCACACAACAGGCAACATCTTCATACATTAGAATTATGATAGTGTGGTTCTACTCAGTGAGATTCTGAGTCCTTCATTGATTAATGCTCATCTTCCAAGTACAGAGCAATCCATTTCTACTTATTTGATGTGAATAATCATGTCACATTACATATTCACATTAATATGATCAAACTACAATGAATATATCAAAAATGCATGAGCAATATAGAAACATAGATAGAAACATAGAAAATAGGTGCAGGAGTAGGCCATTCGGCCCTTCGAGCCTGCACTGCCATTCAATGAGTTCATGGCTGAACATGCAACTTCAGTACCCCATTCCTGCTTTCCCGCCATACCTCTTGATCCCCCTAGTAGTAAGGACTACATCTAACTCTTTTTGAATATATTTAATGAATTGGCCTCAACAACTTTCTGTGGTAGAGAATTCCACAGGTTCACCACTCTCTGGGTGAAGAAGTTTCTCCTCATCTTGGTCCTAAATGGCTTACCCCTTATCCTTAGACTGTGACCCCTGGTTCTGGACTTCCCCAACATTGGGAACATTCTTCCTGCATCTAACCTGTCTAAACCCGTCAGAATTTTAAACGTTTCTATGAGATCCCCTCTCATTCTTCTGAACTCCAGTGAATACAAGCCCAGTTGATCCAGTCTTTCTTGATATGTCAGTCCCGCTATCCCGGGAATCAGTCTGGTGAACCTTCGCTGCACTCCCTCATAAGCAAAAATGTCCTTCCTCAAGTTAGGAGACCAAAACTGTACACAATACTCCAGGTGTGGCCTCACCAAGGCCCTGTACAACTGTAGTAACACCTCCCTGCCCCTGTACTCAAATCCCCTCGCTATGAAGGCCAACATGCCATTTGCTTTCTTAACCGCCTGCTGTACCTGCATGCCAACCTTCAGTGACTGATGTACCATGACACCCAGGTCTCGTTGCACCTCCCCTTTTCCTAATCTGTCACCATTCAGATAATAGTCTGTCTCTGTTTTTACAACCAAAGTGGATAACCTCACATTTATCCACATTATACTTCATCTGCCATGCATTTGCCCACTCACCTAACCTATCCAAGTCCCTCTGCAGCCTCATAGCATCCTCCTCGCAGCTCACACTGCCACCCAACTTAGTGCCATTCGCAAACTTGGAGATACTACATTTAATCCCCTCGTCTAAATCATTAATGTACAATGTAAACAGCTGGGGCCCCAGCACAGAACCTTGCGGTACCCCACTAGTCACTGCCTGCCATTCTGAAAAGTACCCATTTACTCCTACTCTTTGCTTCCTGTCTGACAACCAGTTCTCAATCCACGTCAGCACACTACCCCCAATCCCACTTGCTTTAACTTTGCACATTAATCTCTTGTGTGGGACCTTGTCGAAAGCCTTCTGAAAGTCCAAATACACCACATCAACTGGTTCCCCCCTTGTCCACTCTACTGGAAACATCCTCAAAAAATTCCAGAAGATTTGTCAAGCATGATTTCCCTTTCACAAATCCATGCTGACTTGGACCTATCATGTCACCTCTTTTCAAATGCGCTGCTATGACATCCTTAATAATTGATTCCATCGTTTTACCCACTACTGATGTCAGGCTGACCGGTCTATAATTCCTTGTTTTCTCTCTCCCTCCTTTTTTAAAAAGTGGGGTTACATTGGCTACCCTCCACTCCATAGGAACTGATCCAGAGTCTATGGAATGTTGGAAAATGACTGTCAATGCATCCGCTATTTCCAAGGCCACCTCCTTAAGTACTCTGGGATGCAGACCATCAGGCCCTGGGGATTTATCGGCCTTCAATCCCATCAATTTCCCCAACACAATTTCCCGACTAATAAGAATTTCCCTCAGTTCCTCCTTCTTACTAGACCCTCTGACCCTTTTTATATCCGGAAGGTTGTTTGTGTCCTCCTTAGTGAATACCGAACCAAAGTACTTGTTCAATTGGTCTGCCATTTCTTTGTTCCCAATTATGACTTCCCCTGATTCTGACTGCAGGGAACCTATGTTTGTCTTTACTAACCTTTTTCTCTTTACATATCTATCGAAGCCTTTGCAGTCCATTTTAATATTCCCTGCAAGTTTCCTCTCGCACTCTATTTTCCCTGCCCTAATCAAACCCTTTGTCCTCCTCTGCTGAGTTCTAAATTTCTCCCAGTCCCCGGGTTCGCTGCTATTTCTGGCCAATTTCTATGCCATTTCCTTGGCTTTAATACTATCCCTGATTTCCCTTGATAGCCACGGTTGAGCCACCTTCCCTTTTTTATTTTTACGCCAGACAGGGATGTACAATTGTTGTAGTGCATCCATGCGATCTCTAAATGTCTGCCATTGCCCATCCACTGTCAACCCCTTAAGTATCATTCGCCAATCTATCCTAGCCAATTCATGCCTCATATCTTCAAAGTAACCCTTCTTTAAGTTCTGGACCATGGTCTCTGAATTAACTGTTTCATTCTCCATCCTAATGTAGAATTCCACCATATTATGGTCACTCTTCCCCAAGGGGCCTCACACAACGAGATTGCTAATTAATCCTCTCTCATAACGCAACACCCAGTCTAAGATGGCCTCCCCCCTAATTGGTTCCTCGACATATTGGTCTAGAAAACCATCCCTTATGCACGCCAGGAAATCCTCCTCGAACGTATTGTTTCCAGTTTGGTTAGCCCAATCTATATGCATACTTTGTTTTAACATCCAGGTAATTAAAAGTTAACGCGAGTTGTCACTACCACAAAATGGTATTTTAACATTTTAAAAGAGGAATGCGATTTCTGCAATTTGATGCTCTAAAACGGTTTTATGCAATATTTTCCCGTCCAGTGACATCCTGGAGTGGGAGTAGCTCACACAGCCTATCCATATTCAAGTCATCACTGGAGCAGAAATTAATGTTACTGAAGGGAGTTTTTTGTTGGTTTAATTTCTATTGTTTTTTTTTAAATATAGCATTGCTCATGTTAAGTCAACTAATATGCTATTTTACAAGAATAGGGATGTTATCAACAAAATATGATTGAGAAGATGTAACGGAAAAGTGATACAGGAAATAAGCGTAACGCTTACAAGTGCACGCTATGTACAAGACATTATTAATTTATTGATTTATTGATTTAGGTACGCTCACTCTTGATACCCATGAAACTAGATCTCAAGATAGGTTTAAATGAAGGTAGCCTTTGGCCCATTTAACCTAATTATTCCAGAATACCAGATTTTTGTCTTGGGGTTCTTGTGCACGAGGAAATTCTTGCTTAGCATCAACACTTGCCAATCACACGGAACATACAATTCCTCCATTTTTAGCTCAATGTAACTGACATAATCAGAGACAATGCCAGTCGGTAGGTGGTGCTTTTAATACCATCCTGACCTTTCCTCTGAGAAACTGTGTAATGTCATTAACCATTTCTGTCTGTGTCAAACATTTCAATAAATGTTAATATAATTAAACTTTTTAATAAATATCCTTCTCTTTTATAGTCAATATACTATAGACATAAATATATTTAAAATTGCTGTATCACCTTTACCTTCTAAAACACACACACTAGTTCGGACAAATAACATTCTCAAAGCCAGAAAACAATGCCAATAACACGCAGATGAAATAGCGATGAATTTAAAAGATTCAATTATGGCAGCATCTTCAAACAGACGGTTCATATCAAACAGCTTTAAACCTAAATGGACTGATCTTTATACAGCAAAACCAAAACTATTTTCTGACATTCAACAGTTCAGAAGATGAGAGTGAACTTGAACTGAGCTATGATAATAAGTAAGCAGAAAATTACTTTTTATTGCTGTGTAGGGTGTATTCAGAAATGCACCTACCAAGTTCAAAAGGTTAAAAAGCTTACACCTGCTCTATGCCTAATTCATTTAGTTCACCTCACCAAAAATTATGCTTTGAAATTCAATACTTTAAATGCTATTACTCATTCCGATTAGAACATTTCCCTGCTGTACTGTTCCAAAAGCCAGTCAACTGAAAGGAATTAAAGTGACACGCTGTTTAAGTACTTATGAACATGCAAATTAAATAGGTTATGTCTCTAATAATCTTATATTATTTCTAATATCTTCCAAAATACAAAGCAAAAATTTCAAATGAAAATACCTTTTCACCTCAGAACTAAAGTTTCAATGCACTATTAACTGCAGATCTTAAACTGTAA
Organism: Pristiophorus japonicus; assembly: GCF_044704955.1. NCBI lineage: Eukaryota > Metazoa > Chordata > Chondrichthyes > Pristiophoridae > Pristiophorus > Pristiophorus japonicus. Next base: position 53,798,671 of record NC_091985.1, read on the forward strand.
TCAACAGAAACAGAATTTACTGCAAGAAATTATGACCTCACCAGCAAGACATGGTATTTCTCAATGCTTGAGTTAGCTGCAGGCCATGGTTAAGTTTCACCTACTGATCCTTCAATCTGCTAATCTAGTCATTTGTAAAGTAACTATGTAAAACAGGAGGCAATGCATCAAAGCATAGCAGGAAGTGTACATTGGATTCAGATTTAGACTACAGATAACCAAACTAGCACTTTTTCAAGCCTCTCTAATTATTATAACCCTTTAATTGGCCTGAAGGACATTCATAAAAGCTATATCTAAACGTATTAAAAGGAGCTTTTCATCAAACATACTTTTAATTTTTTTCTTCTCATTAAAATTAGGCTGATTTTGCACTCCTCCTCATAGCTAGTTCAAGCGTCGCACAGGGTGAGTCAAGTCTCCTTCAGGAGAGGGGAGAAAATTGGAAATTGCACTCGGGTTTAAAAAAAAATTAACAGTGAATCCTGTATACAAAGACCACCTGTCTGTAGTAACTGCCTTAATTGTGCCAACAATACATTACTGTTTCAAATCTGAACAACCATGAAGGGACCACCCACTGCCTTTCCTCAAAGTGGGCATTATATGCATGTCGCAGTGTAAAATAAATCATCTGCATGGAGATTGACCAGGAACAAGAATTATTTCATTGTGCTTATGAATGAAGTAGAGGGTTCTGAAATATTCTGGGGGGAAAAATGAAACCAAAATTTTAGATAATTGAGCTATGAAGAGGTATAAAGGAAGCTAAATGTATTTTTGTTAGGAAAAACATGACTGATGGGGGGGGGGGGGGGAGGGGAAAAGAAACATAATCCAAGTTTTTAAAATTATGAACAGAATCAATAATATAGACATATTTATGCAAAACTAGGAAAGAACCACCTGCGGCCAAGATTTCAAACTGAACAAGCAAGATAAACTTGGCTTAAACAGCTTCACACGATTTATGGGGAATGCTGCCTCCTGGTGGAGCAAGCACTCATTCAGACAAAAGCATTCAAATGGAAATTGGGTTGATTCCCAATTCACTGGGAAGTGGAAACATATGGGTTTGTGGGGGAAATAAGAAAAACTGTCAGATTAAATTCTAAGCACCTAGATACACTAACTCCTTTTTTTTCATTCTTATTGATTTTGACTAATAGTGCCATGTCAGCCAGTCGTAGAGACAATGCAATACCTTTTATTCAGCTTAGTATTGTTATTTTTTCTTCATAGTTCAATTAACCTTGCAATGCATGTGATTTCATTATGCTATTCTATGCATTTACAATTGTGAATACACTCTACTTTTAAATGTAAAATCAATAATGATGAAATTGGACAAATGAGCTATTATAATTTCTGTGCAAGTATATTATATTCTGTAACCAAGATTTTTAAAATGTATTTTTTCATGCCATTTCTCATGATTTTTGCTTATTAATGCTCTGATATAAAAATATTTGTCTTTGATTGTCAGCATCATTTCAGTGTTATTTGGGAAAACAGCTGCAACATATGCACAATAATTTGGTGTCTATCCCGACCTCAACCACCGTTTTATTGTTTCATGCAAACATGCACTGTGAGTGAATTATTACTTAAATACAGATTCTGATGACACAGTGAATCAGAACACTAATCTTTCATGTCTGCAATCTTAATCCAAATCCAAGCCAAATAAAAGCTCTTTCTTTAAAAAAGTAAAAGTTCCCTTTAGCAGTTCCAAGCACAAGATTGGAAGAAACACAGGCTAGCAATTCAATATGTCCGATATGGTCACAGTGATCTCAGATGATGCCAGACTCTTCTGTTTTGTGTAGTAATTGAGTACCTCACAGAATATGCCTTATAGTGCATCTAATCATCTTGTGCTTTCGATTGGCCTAGTAACACATGGTTATCCCCATGCACATTTTCACTTTGATGATGAGGAATTAGCAAAGGCGGCTAGTACTTCCCAGGATGATGTCCAAAGTAGCATAATGACCTGACCAGCACGACAGATAACCAACTAAAGTAAATCCATTGACAAATATTATTGACATTTGTGATGTATTGCTGCCAGTTCACAAGACGACAAAATAATTATGGATAAGGAAGATCATTTGGCCCAAGTTCATCCATCCAGAAAGACTCTAAAATCCACCTGCTGCAGCATCCAATTGTTTCTTTGAAAATTCCACGGGTTTCGTCTCCATAACTCTTATCGAGAAGATCACTGCGTGTATTGAGCACTCCTCCTTCAAAGAAGAGCTTCCTAGTATCTGTCCTAAATTTGTCTTTTACTAGTTTGAAACCATGACTCCTCATTCTACTCTTACAACTTCAAAGTAGTTTTCTTGATTTCCCTTTGTCCATACCATTTACTATCTTGTTTTCGTACAAGGCTGAAAAATCCAAATGTTGCTCTCGTCTTTTACTTGGACCTTTGACACGAGGGTGTATAAATTAGTCATGGGCGGCAGCACAAAATGGGCAGTAACACATTGACTGCCTGTTATAGGCCAAGTCCGAGATTCAGTTTCACTGAACCGAATATCCGGCGGGGCATAGAATGGGTGGCACTACTACCCAAGTCAAATTTGTGCCCTTGGGGATCAGCCTTGCCGTTCTTCTTTGCATTTCTATCAGTTCTAAAAAGTCTGACTCACATCTTGGTGATTCAGAGTATTGACATGGAATTTCAAAGGAGGGCTGTTGTTTTAGTTGCACACTAACCAGAGTCCGAGTTTTGGTAACAGACACAGGAGTATAGGTAGTATTTCTGCAAGATTTAAAATTTGGTCTCTAGGTTAACTAATCTACTCTGCCATTTGTTTTAAAGAAGTGAATGCTAAGCTAGAGATCCAGCCAGCGTTGCAATCAAAGTTCTGGGACCAGAACTCATTTCTAAACACATGAATTAGAGCCAAACATAGTAGTCAGTTTGTTTCCAATGCAAATACAGTCAATAGTGTCACTTTACAACAACTAAAATATTTACAGGTCATTTGTTGGCATGCCCGAGTCATAATACCAACAGTTTTCTCACAGGGGAGGGTGGGGTTTAAGGAGCAAACAAAAATACGAGGCATTGAAGTGGATGTTGTTTTTCATTCCTCCCAGGCAGTCACAGCTGGAAGCAGGTTGGCTGCATACCATCCCACTGGGAGTGGCGTGCAGTATGGGACAGAGGTGGAGAGCAAGTCGAGGGGGCTAGAAATATAACTGTAATATTGAAACACCAGGTCTTTTAACTTAAATTGTGCTTCCCAAAGTGAACACATTTATATTTTCTTGGGGGCTTAAGTATTAAAGCAGATCCTCAAGCTAGGACCTAAATTTTGAATATGCTCCCCATTCATTACAAAAGCACAGTAAACTAAAATGCAGAACATGTTATAACCTCAAAATATGAGCTTCTGGGTCAATGAAGTTCTGACTGTTTCGTGATATTTATTGGGCCATATGTTTAACACCCCAGCTTCATTTTAGCAAAGTTTAAAAAATACATAAAACTTCTTTCTACATGATCCACAAAAGGTCCCCATAAAAAACAGAATCATTAGTATCTAACAGATCTCAGTTTCCAACTTTCTTTTGGATGCTTGAGAGAATAGGTTAATTGAATCCTTGTATATAGTATAAATACAGGCATTTTTCCCATAGATTCTTTGTCTCTTTCTCAGTCTGCAATTCAGATCCCCAGAATCTCTAAATTTTGAGTACTGGATAGTAAACTTTCAGTAATTTACTTAAATTTTGACATTAGCACTGTACAGCAGCAGTTCCGTTTCTTACCCACAATTCCCCAAAGGCAATCAACAAGCTCATATATTTGAGCAATGTGTGGTCATTAGCTTTCATAAAGCCTATTCATTCAACAAATTATTTACTGTAGTTAAAACATTGTAGGTTTTTAATAGCCCATTTAAAAAAACCTGCACATGGAACCTAAATTAAACTACTAAAGAAAAGCAACAGTAAATATTTGGAGTAGTCCCTTATTCTTCATTATTTAAAAAAAAGACTTTGTGTTTTCTCCCCTTCTTAAAGTTGCCCTTGTGACCATTCCTCAGCTGCTCTACAACCTCACACTAATTAGTGCAAAATAATGAATTAAAGTGAAGTGCCCTCAAACAGGATCAGGAACACACCATGTGGGAAATCAAAGTGATGAACTCTTGTGGTATAGCGTGTAGACGGATGGAGGCTCTGTGTTACTCTGAAGGTGCAAACATTTTAACTTTTGGTCCCTGAATGGTTTCGAATAAGGTCAAAATCCCAGTATCAAAGATAGATCACTAATTTATTATTAACTTAAGTCCAACGTTGCATGAATTTGGTCACAGTGCAAGTAAACACCAATTTAGGATCTAAACTGAATAGCCAACAATACACTGCATAAAGATGCAATAGTGCATATGCTAAACTACATTCACTACAATGCATTACTAGGTCAACTCAAGTACCTTTAAAAAAGCTTAACAAGGCTTCTCAACTGGCTTGAAACACAAATTCTACTTTTAGTGCAATCAGAATGGGTTGTGGTTTCTTGGCACCAGGAACAATCATAACTGAGGTGCTGCTCTGTAACTTTTGCTGGGAAAGTGTTCCAATAATTTTAATATTTGTATTTATATGTTGCTTCACTGCCATTATGTGGTGAAAAATTCTGGGATTTCAGTAAACAGGCTTTTAGTCTTGTGGTATAATTGAATGTACAAGCCTAGGCCAAATGCAACAGAAAACACATTTTTGTCACTTGACTATAGCAGTCCATCAACAAATGATCAAAGTACTCTGAAAACCTCAAGTAGGTTCAGTGCTCATAACACTTAGGGATGGCTAGCTCTGCCACTTCTGTGATGTGGGAATCCTATTGCCACTGGCCTACAAGTTACACCATGAACTATGTCGTTTTACATAAGATATCTGTCTATTCTATAAACAGCCCTTTAGTGAGATTGTGATGGTAGCAGAAGCAAGATTCAGGCCCAGATTTCGACAAATCAAATGCAACCATAACCACCAGACTAAGCTGCCTTAGGTGAAACACGAAGTTCAAGATACACAAAGTATAATATGATCTTTATTATGGTTTTCAGAACACTGACATAAAGAATCTACAATAATCAAATATCGTGTGTTTATTTGTGGTTGTATTTCATAAAGGCACTTGTTCATTTTAACTTATTGTAAGATTTTTACAGATGAAATAAAACCATGTTACAACAAAGATCTTCCAGATGAAATAGGACTAAGGTCTTCTGTAAAAAGTGTTTTGTTCCTAATTTGTTGTTTTTAATTTGTATTTAGCCAATGCAAATTATTCTACAAATTTTTTTTAAAAAAGACAAGGTAGGACCAACAAGACAAACAGCATGTACTGTGACGAGTGAATATGCATTGCCTAAATGATAATTGTGAATTATGTAATTATTAAAAAAGCTTTGTGCTGAATAATTGTTTTTTTTTTAAATGCTGACCTTTTCTTTTACATAGCCAAAGGCAAGAGATGCTCTTTTAGGTTTAAGAAGGTTAAAATAGATGCTAGCTAAAGTTGACATTAAGGCAAAACTTCCCACACACCTAATCCTTAAATGCTCTTATTTCCTTAAGAAACAGTCAGGAGAAATTATTTTTTCTCTGTGTTTTACTTTTGTTCTCACTAGGTACTATGACAGCTGTGACTGTACACCTACTTTCATGACACATCCTCAAGGGTATGACCTCACTGATATTACGGCTTCAAATTCGTAACAAGGGAAGCCAGAAGGCATTTCACAAAGGAAAGTGTAAGCAGTTTGCTCTAGTTTAAGTGTAAATTAATCCAATGTAGTTTGGCCTGTGGAGAAAGGACAGGCAGATGGGAGTTGACAATGCTGCGCTATGTGACCTTTTGCTCTATGCTACCCTTATCTTGGGGGTTCTCCTTCGAGCAGTACTGTCTACGATAGACCTAGCTGTCGCTCAGCAAAATCTCTATTTTTAGATACTACAAGTGAATATCTCTCAATCACATTCACTTAAAATAATTTTAAGTCTCTGCATTTGATAATATAAAAATAAAATGTGAAATAGTTGCACATAATAAATATATTTACTGAGTGAAGAGAAGAATTAACACTAGAGTTTGTGTTGTGGAAGTAATTTGCAGCAAAACTAAATCTTTTCACCATGTACTTGTGAACATTATATAAAATTATGAAAAAGTATGAACCATAGTATAAATTCCATTCTAACACGGTTTCTAGTAATATTGTTTTGTACACAAAACCAATACTAAAGTGTCTGATTAAGTAAGTAATTATTTAAGAAACAAATCTAGCTTTTGTTGTGCATCCTGAAAAAATTGAAAGATTTTATGCTCCTCACAGAATAAAATGTATATAACTATAAGCGAAGTGTATCATTAGAGTAAAATGTTCATGATATATTTGGTAAAAGTTAAAATAAATTTATGAAATGTACAACTCTAGAACTACAGTCCTAAATGACTCGTCTCCTGTGTTACGGTAGATATGCTGAAGGGCACGTTGGGATGCATGCTTATGTTTTTCTGTCAATTTGCATGCAGGCATCAGTGAATACAAGAGTAGAATTTAACTTCAATATTTTTTGTCCAGTCCAGTCATGATCTACAACTGAATCCATTCAAATGATTGTGAAAGTATTAATGTCAATATAACAGCACAAACAGTAGGGAAGACGTTAACTTTATTTTAGGAACTAAACACTGTTTAAATTTGTACGTTTACATCATAAATATGCCTCGTCACACAATAAATCAAAGTGGAGGTGCTTTATTTATATCAAATGACAAATAAATTACTGGCCAAAAGGCAAGGATTTTTTGCAAACTGTTACAAACTGTACAAGTTCCCCTAGCGGTTTTATGGGTGAGTACAATGCCCAGTCCAGTAGTGAGCCACACAGACAATAAGGTCCTAGGTTTTATCCCAAGTCTCTGCTGAGTAAGCTCACCTCAGTGCTAAGTTAAACTAAATTATTAAAACGGCGTGGCATAATTCGGATGTGGTATATTCGTTACAAATTAAGTTAAAAGTTAAATAATAAAAGTAGAAGAGAGCATTATGAATGAGATAGAATGGGGGGGGGGGGTGGTGAAACTTAAATTTTAACTTTTAGCATGGGTTTAATATTAGTGCTCCTGGGCTCCCCCAATGGCTCAATGAGCTTATGCAGTGAGTGGTTGAGACAGAGACTAGAAAAGCCCTGGAGGATCAGTCCTGAATTAGGAAGGAGTAAAAAAAAAGGGCATGGTTTCCTGTTCTTGATTACTATGCAGTAACTCCTGTTGAAAGTGAACATCAACGTAGGAAAGGACTCTAATGTGATGCCTGCTCACAGGACTTTGAATATATGTCCAATTTCTGGAAATGTAATTTTACTAGCAAATTGTGAATGGAGAAAAACAAGGGCTCACTCCTTGCTTTGCTGAAAGAAGAATTTCACTCCTTGATTACTGTGCTTCAGCAACAGTACATGAATAAACTTAAAACATAACAGCCAGCAATATAAACGTTGAATTATCTAAATGTACGCTTTCATTCATATAATAGAAAAAGTGAATTGGAATTTAGCTTACCTGCACTTCTGATATTAGGATCCAGATCTGGCATCTCTTTAGCAGCTTCTGGGCTGACACTATATATGGATGCTCCAGCTTCACTGGTAATGCTGTAAAAGTTAAAAAAATTATTTAAAAAAATAAACAGCAAGATGCAATGTTTGAAGCTACCAAACGATTTTGAACTAGGAATGCAAGTTAATAACATTATTCTCTCTTAACAACTCGGGCAGTGGTAGTATCATTTACGTGACTATCCTGGGAGTACTGTGTCAGCCCCATATCAAATGTGATGGCGTTACTCAAACTTTCCCTCAGTTCTGAATAATTGGAGGTACCCACTTTCCCTGTCCACGACTAGTGAAGAATTGCCTGTGTGCCACTCTCAAGGGTCTGCTGGCAGCCAATTTAAGCATTTTCTCCAGATATACCATTAATGGAGGCACTGATGGCTCAGTGAATAAATGCACCATGTAGTCAGATAGTGAGCCATATGGGTCAGGAAGGTCCCAGCATTGTCTACATGCACACCACTTGGCCATAGGGCAGTGGGCATCCACGAAGGCCCAAGCATGAATTAGCAACTTCAGGAAAGAGACAAGGTAAATTGGAGGGAAACATCTTGCCTGACCTGTCTCCTGGAGTTACTACAATAAATCACTGCCTATCTTTGTGTTCCAATGAATAGATCAAACCAATATTTTGAAACAAATCTCACGGTACACTGGCAAACAGCGTAAGACATAACACAAAAGATCAAAAGAAAAAACTTAAGAAAAGCTTTATTAATTTATTTCACCACAAATGTAAGATTTAAATCGTATTATGCTCTTTTTAAAGAAACAAAAGATGAAAAAGATCAAGTTTTAAAGCTATCCATCTTCAGATCATTCATCTAGTTCCAATAGTAACCACCTTAAGTATTTCACCACTCTGCTGGGCCCTTTGGGTAAATTAAAAGGAAATAGTACCAGAGAGAGAGAGCAATATCTTTGTTACATCTCCCATTGACTATCATATGACTTGAAAAGATATAGGATAAAGTAACAAGTTTAAAGAGCTGAAGAATTATTTAATGAAAAGGCAGTGTTTTATTCCTTTAACACTGTCGCCACCTAGAGGTCATTTGTGTCCCAATCTGTCTTGGTGTTGCTGAAGTAGCTGATTTGATCACACCGATATCAATAAATCCTAACTTGAGTCGTCCACTTCTATCCAATTTTAACAACTGATTTGTTTTTAACAGTTACTGCATTTTTTAAACTGTCTATTGTGAGGACTGATTAAAAATGAAATATTGTTGGTGGAAAATATTACAATAACTGAAGTAAAGGCTGCTTTAAATATTTTAAAAACTAAGTTGCAATACAGCAACATTAATTTTGATGGCTTTCAGATTAATCTAAAGAAATGTATTTCATGAACAATACTTTCAATAAATAAGAAGTTCATAGGCTTAATTCCAATCAACAGTGTATTTTATTGGAGCAGATTCCCCAATGTTCCTGCCCACTATGCTTTTAATATTTGTCAGTGATTCTAGCGGATCTTATACCAGGGTATTGCTAAATTCAGATTTATATCACACCGTGGACAGCAGAATCCAGGAGGACAGAATGAGGCACCAGCATATTAATCTCAATTTACCACTCCGATGCCCAGTTGCCTGTCGACAATCAGGGCAAATAAAAGATATGCAAATTAGTTACTTTTAAGCAAACCAGTTTAAAAAAACACAAGCACCTGGATGAAAGGTGGTTAATATGCTATGTGTTAGCCAAACAATAAGCAATTTGTTAGCTTGTCTAGGTAATCGAAAAATACGTCACATCCATTTTGTACCTTTACATGAAGATAAATTATACCAATTGAGCCAAGTGAATCCTAACACAACTGTTGCTCTACATGTACACTCACTGTGAAATAATGCAGCTTAACAATTCTCATCAAGCCCTACTTCACCAAGTGATAACTCAGTCCGTCTTCGACAAGATTGTCGAAGTATATAGTGAAAAACACGAATACCCAGTCTAGATCACAAGAGAATGCTACTGTTACATCCCTGGATTCCACAACTGCACAGTAAATTCCCAGCATTGAGAGCAAACTCCCATAAAAGACAGACATTCAGTCTACTTATGGAAGCAACCAAGCGGGTATCTATGGCAAGCCTGAATTTGTAACAGTGGGCAACAGGGATCCCACTGAACTCATGTACTTAAGTCATATCAGGCTGAAGCCTATAGTGGGAAAGGTGAGTTTCTGACCCTGTAGGAATGCAGTGTGTTGTTCATATTATAAATTTCACTCTGGCATTGCATCCATGAAGAAGCTTTTACTATTAACAGGGCTTTTGCTAACAAGACTGGCAATCTGGCCTCAGCAACCACCTGCCCATAGCCTTTGCGGTCAGCACATAAAAGTCATCTGGAAAGTAATCTGCAAGTACAGTTTGCTGGAAAAAATCTTCTGATGCCTGCATATGAAAATGCAGTTAGAGAAAAATCTTTTGGCAAATTACAATGGAAAACAGATGTTTCCTGATTAAGGACATACAGGTGATGACAGAACTCCACTGACACAATACACTTGCTCTTAATCATGTAACAGTTACTTCTCAATTCCGATGCCAAATCTAGTCACACCCGAGACCAAGCTGAAACCCCCTATGGGAACAGCTTTCCCCAACACAAACACCACACAGTTCAAGTTGAATGAAGTAATGATCACTATTTTCAAACACTCACTTCCAGGAAATACCAAACAGGTTATTATTGTGTCACACAGCACAGCACACCTTTACATATTTAATCATTTATAACGTTTTAAGATTAGGTAATTTTTGAATTTATTAAAAATACTTAAAATTACAATACAGGAACAAGGAAACATAGGGCAAGATCCCAAATTTGGCTGCCCGTGTCCTAACTTGCACCAAGTCCCACTCACCCAACCTCCGTGCTTGCTGACCTACACTGGCTTCCGGTTAAGCAACGCCTTGATTCTCATCCTTATTTTCAAATCCCTCCACGGCCTCACCCCTCTCAATCTCTGTAATCTCCTCCAGCCCCACAATCCTTCCCTCCACCCCCCAATCCTCCGTGAGATGTCTGCGCTCCTTTAATTCTGCCCTCCTGAGTATCCCGGATTGTAATCGCTGAACAATTGGTGGCCGTGCCTTTTGTTGCCTAGGTCCCAATCTCTGGAATTCCCTGCCTAAATCTCTCTGCCTCTCTATCCTCCTTCAAGATACTCCTTAAAACCTACCTCTTTGACCAATCTTTTGGTCACCTGCTCCAATATCTACTTATGCGGCTCGGTGTCAAATTTCTATTGCATAATACTCCTGTGAGGCACCTTGGAACATTTCACTACGTTAAAGGCGCTATATAAATACAAGTTGTTGTTGTTTATAAAAGGTTACTCAAATTATTCACATTTTGCTTTACAATTTTCTGCATAAAACATACAAAAGTTAAGTTACACTTATTGAATGACAAAATATATGTGTTGTGTTAACTTTACAAGCTTTTTAGTATTCGGATGGTTAAACTTTGACTTGTACCCACTTTCAATTTGTTTTTGTAGGACATTATTCCTTTTTATTTCTCACTCCAAATAGAATTAAAGTGAAAACTCCCAGCAGTGAATTGCTAGATACAGAGAAAGTTAACTTCCAAAGGTCTTTTTACTGAAAATGTAATACTTTATAATTAATGAAATTTAACCCAATCTTTCTCGATTCCCCTTTTCAAATAATTCCTTTTAGCGAAGCAGACTCTGTGTTTGTATTGCAGTGAATAGATGGATACACAAACATGAACTGCAGAATATCGCCTGCCTCTGTTTGCCTTATATTATCAAATCCAATGTGGAAATATGAAAATCATACAATTTTTAACCAGTAATATAATTTCTGGTTACATTTTAAGTTCTTTGAATATAGTGGAAGGGGGTAGGGAAGCAGAAAGGGGAATACAGACCCAAATGTATATATTTTAAATTATGTATTCAAGAGTGATTACCTTGTACTGGGATAAGTGTGGGTAACTTAGAACTGTGTGGTTTTATTAAAATGAGGTTTAATTAAATGAAATCCTTGATTAAAATGAAATATCCAAAAGTAGCAATTTTCACGCCACACAAGTTACATAATCCACCACTCAAAAATTAGATAGATATTTAATAAAACATAAGGCAGCAAATTTTTACTCTTTCTTTTAACTTATTTTTCTCTATTCTCTTATTTTTCTCTGACTTGTTTAACTATTTAAGGATCAATTCATTCAACATTTAAACTGCTTGACTGTTTGACACCTGCAAAAGTTATTTGGTGTACATCTGTGCTATAATTAAACAATGTTCTAGAGTGAGTAATGATTTCTTACTTTGATTTTTTTTTAAATGTGAAACGGTCCTCACAGTAAAAATAGAATTTGACTTATTTTGTCACTTAACGAGTAAGTCTGCTCATTAAGTTTTCTACATTTTCTACCTGGGATAATGTCAGTTCAAAATCACATTACATACAGACTACAACTTCCAGAATATATCACCCAAAATATACATAGAGAAACATCAGGGAAGAGTTCTTCTGTTGGTTATGTTGCAAAATCATAAATGCATTCTTTATACTTGCATTTACAATTACACAACAAATAGCAAACAGAGAAAATATTTTTCCCAAATTTACTCAGATGCAATATTTTTAGCTGAAACAGTTATACTGCTTGCTAATTTAAAGTTTCTAAATGCATAGCCATTTCTCTCTGATCTAAATTGAACATATTATATTCTAAAAACAAATGATTACTGCAAACAATTTTGTTGTTGGAGAAAAAGAAAGAAAGGACTTGCATTTATATAGCATCCGAAAGTGCTCTGCAACCAATAGATTACATTTGATTTGAAATGTAGTCAATTCTGCTTTGGCAGTGTTTGTTGAGGAATACATGTTGGTCAGAACATCGAAAGAACTCCCTGCACTTCTTCTGACATTCACCTGAATAGGCAGATGGGACCTTGGTTTAACATCTCATCTGAGAACTGCACTGAAGTGTCTGCTTAGATTACATGCTGAAGTCCTGGAGTGCGGTTTGAACACAACCTTCTGACACAGAGGCGAGAGTTCTACCACTGAGCCTAGCTGACACTTGGAAGAATGAATAGAACAGAGACAGTACTAAAACTTGAATTTGCAAAAGGATATAGTGAATAAAATTAAGATGCATAATATTGGAATACCGTTAACTTCTGAGCTTAGAGTTTTGATTCGCAAAAATTATGAAGTCAAATTCCTTAATTGACATCACATCATCTGATAATTCAATTAATAGTTTCTGAAAAACTACTGAAGGAAATCATCCATTATAAATGTAATTGCAATTCTTAGTGTTAAAGCCCACACAAATGTTTCAGCATCAAGTTGTACTGGTTACAAAGCAAATCACTTTAGAATATATGTCATATTTGAATCTATTTGTTCTAGCCGTCGGTTTTTATGAAGCAAAAAAACATTTTTTGTTGTGGAATATTTCAATCTAGGAATTCAGTTAAGGACCTTTAGGAGTTTTAAAATCTCAAGGCTTCAAAAGGTTTTTTGCTTTTCTTATTAAGTGTTGTTAATCAGATTGCTGGAGTGATCAATGGCTTTAATTCTGTATACTTTATACTGCCCAAGACTCATGCTTGTGTTGCCGGGCTCTCCATGTGCATGGCTCATACATTCAGCTGCAAACTAAAAGCAATTCCTGCAACTCGAAGATCACTAACCAATAGTACGGTTTTTAGTGTGTTTTCCAACCCAGAAATCTAAAATTTGGACGGCAACATTGTGTGTCAGACTCATGTAATCCAGTGGGAGTAGTTCCAAAATATTTTTCCCCCATTTATTCCTTTCTTGGAAAGGTGTCAGAGGCCTTTCAGCACTTTGCTCCAGTGGCAGTCTTTCACAGGCAAGCACGGACAGAATGCCTCAGCAGACTATTTAAGTATGGGTGATATCACACTTAAGACCAATTCCATTCTTGCTCGTCTTCTCCTACTGGACCTACTGAAGAGTAATATTCTATCCTTTCCCTACCCTAGCACAAGGACCCAAAGCCAATTGCGCATCCTTTTCTACTCAGCCCTCATACGTTAATTCAGCACAGACCAGATTCAAGATCGTCCTCATCACTAGATTTCAATGTCACAATATTTCTAGAAATTATAACACACTGTAGCAGTAGCTGACTCAAATACCTTCAAATAAAGTTACAGCACATTTTATTCCAAATGTTTTTTTAAAGCCCATTCCTTTAAATCTAACACAAATAGCCATATTGGTAATTTCAAATTAGACAGATGATAAGCAGAGACAACAGAACTTCATGAACAATGTACTATATATTCCACACAATTCACTCATCGATATCTATCTAAATGGAATCGACAGAATCCTCCCTTTCTCCAACGCCAAAATTCTATACAATTAACAAAACTAGATTTACTGGTCCAAGGCACCAAGTGACAAATACAGCTACCAGCTCAAGATTTTCACAACTTAAGCAGCATTATTTGTCTCTGTTGAGGAAAAAAAAAGTGAAATATCAAAAATGAATACAGTAAAAACAAAACATTAATGGTGTTTTCAAATATTGATTAAACCCAAACAAATATTTGAGATCAAGGGCCAGAAATAGAATCCTACATCACAGGAAAGCCGCCATTTGCCCCATCGTGCCTATGCCAGCGCTTTGAAATCTATCCAATTAATCCCGCTTTTTCAGAGCCCTGCAAATTTTTCTTTTTCAATTATATATAGAAACAGAAAATAGGTGCAGGAGTAGGCCATTCAGCTTTTCGAACCTGCACCAACATTCAATAAGATCATGGTTGATCATTCACCTCAGTACCCCTTTCCTGCTTTCTCTCCATACCCTTGATCCCTTTAGCCATAAGGGCCATATCTAACTCTCTCTTGAATAAATCCAATGAACTGGCATCAACAACTCTCTGCGGCAGGGAATTCCACAGGTTAACAACTCTCTGAGTGAAGAAGTTTCTCCTCATCTCAGTCCTAAATGGCTTACCCCTTATCCTTAGACTGTGTTCTCTGGTTCTGGACGTCCCCAACATCGGGAACATTCTTCCTGCATCTAACCTGTCCCATCCCGTCAGAATTGTATACATTTCTATGAGATCCCCTCTCATCCTTCTAAACTCCAGTGAATACAGGCACAGTCGATCCAATCTCTCCTCATATATATCAGTCCTGCCATCCCGGGAATCAGTCTGGTGAACCTTCGCTGCACTCCCTCAGTAGCAAGAACGTCCTTCCTCAGATTAGAAGACCAAAACGGAACACAATATTCCAGGTGAGGCCTCACCAAGGCCCTATACAACTGCAGTAAGACCTCCCTGCTCCTATACTCAAATCCCCTAGTTATGAAGGCCAACATACCATTTGCCTTCTTCACCGTCTGCTGTACCTGCATGCCAACTTTCAATGACTGATGTATCATGACACCCAGGTCTCATTGCACCTCCCCTTTTCCTTATCTGTCGCCATTCAGATAATATTCTGCCTTCGTGTTTTTGCCCCTAAAGTGGATAACTCACATTTATCCACATTATACTGCATCTGCCATGCATTTGCCCACTCACCTAATCTGTCCAAGTCACCCTGCAGCCTTTTAGTGTCCTCCTCACAGCTCACACCGCCACCCAGTTTAGTGTCATCTGCAAACTTGGAGATATTACACTCAATTCCTTCATCCAAATCATTAATGTATATTGTAAAGAGCTGGGGTCCCAGCACTGAACCCTGCGGCACTCCACTAGTCACTGCCTGCCATTCTGAAAAGGACCCGTTTATCCCGACTCTCTGCTTCCTGTCTGCCAACCAGTTCTCTATCCATGTCAGTACATTACCCCCAATGCCATGTGCTTTAAT
Source organism: Pristiophorus japonicus (assembly GCF_044704955.1). Classification (NCBI taxonomy): domain Eukaryota; kingdom Metazoa; phylum Chordata; class Chondrichthyes; family Pristiophoridae; genus Pristiophorus; species Pristiophorus japonicus. Next base: position 53,814,189 of record NC_091985.1, read on the forward strand.
TTTGCACGCCAATCTCTTTGTGACTGTGACAAAGGCATATTATCCCTCCTCGTCCTTCTTGACTTGTCTGCAGCCTTTAACCCGATTGACCACTCTATCCTTCTCCAATGCCTCTCCACCATCATCCAGCTGGATGGGACTGCACTCGCCTGGTTCCATTATTATCTAATCATAGCCAGAGAATCACCTGAAATGGCTTCTCTTCCCACCCGTGTATCGTTACCTCTGGTGTCCCCCAATGATCTATCCTCAGCCCCCTCCTATTTCTCATCACATGTTGCCTCTTGGCGACATCATCCAAAAACATAGCATCAGTTTCCACATGTACGCTAATGACACCCAGCTCTACCTCACTACACTTCTCGACCTCTCCTCGGTCTCTAAATTGTCAGACTGCTTGTCAGACATCCATTTCTGGATGAGCAGAAAGTTTCTCCAATTAAATATTGGGAAGACCAAAGCCATTGTTTTTGGTCCCCGCCACAAACTCCATTCCCTAGCCACTGACTCCATCCCCAACTTCTGTCTGAGGCTGAACCAGACTGTTTGCAACCTTGGTGTTAAATTTGACCCTAAAATGAGCTTTCGACCACATATCCACAGCATAACTAAGACTGCCTATTTCCACCTCCGTAACATTGCCCATCTCTGCCCTTGCCTCAGCTCATCTGCTGCTGAAGCCCTCATCCATGCCTTTGTTACCGGTAGACTTGACTATTCCGACGCACTCCTGGCTGGCTTCCCTCCCACATTCTACCCTACGTAAACAAAAGACGATCCATAACTAGACTGCTCGTGTCCTAACTCACACCAAGTCCTGCTCAACCATCACCACTGCGCTCGCTGACCTACATTGGCTCCCGGTTAAGCAACACCAAGATTTCAAAATTCTCATCCTTATTTTCAAATCCTCCATGGCCTTGCCTCTCCCTATCTCTGTAATCTCCTCCAGCCCCACAACCCCCCACCACCGAGATGTCTGCGCTCCTCTAATTCTGCCCTCTTGACCATCCCTGATTATAATCACTCAACCGTGCCTTGTGTTGCCTAGGCCCTAAAGCTCTGTAATTTCCTGCCCAAACCTCTCCATCTCACTTTCCTCCTTCAAGACGCTACCTCTTTGACCAAGCTTATGGTCACCTGCCCTAATTTCTCCTTATGCGGATCACATCAAATTTTTTGTCTCATAATACTCCTGAGATGCACCTTGGGACGTTTCACTGTTATAAATACAAGTTGTTGTTGTTGTTTTGAATGTTACAAATACAGTAGGAGGCGATCAAAAGGTTTATCTGCAAATTTAATTATACTGATTGCTTCTACTTTCCCATCTGCTGGTCAGATTAAAGTACAGGTTTCCATATTGGGGTACGATGAAGTTATCCGGGGGAAGGCAGATGGAGGATGCATCATCATCATCATCATCATAGGCAGTCCCTCGGAATCAAGGAAGACATACTTCCACTCTTAACTGAACAGTCCAATACGAGAACCACAGTCTCGGTCACAGGTGGGGAAGATAGTCGTTGAGGGAAGGAATGGGTGGGACTGGTTTGCCGCACACTCTTTCTGCTGCCTGCGCTTGATTTCTGCACGCTCTCGACGACGAGACTAGTGGTGCTCAGCGCCCTCCTGGATGCACTCCCTCCACTTAGGGCGGTCTTTCGCCAGGGTCTCCTAGGCGTCAGTGGGGACGTTGCACTTTATCAGGGAGGCTTTGAGGGTTGTCCTTGTAACGTTTCCGCTGCCCACCCTTGGCTCGTTTGCCGTGAAGGAGTTCAGAGTAGCGCGCTTGCTTTGGGAGTCTCGCGTCTGGCATGCGAACTATGTGGCCTGCCCAGCGGAGCTGATCAAACATGGTCAATGCTTCGATGCTGGGGATGTTGGCCTGGTCGAGGACGCTAATGTTGGTGCATCAATCCTCCCAGGGGATTTGTAGGACCTTGCAGAGACATCGTTGATGGTATTTCTCCAGCGACTTGAGGTGTCGACTGTACATGGTCCATGTTTCTGAGCCATACAGGAGGGCGGGTATTACTACGGCCCTGTAGACCATGAGCTTGGTGGTAGTTTTGAGGGCCTGGTCTTCAAATACTCTTTTCCTCAGGCGGCCGAAGGCTGCACTGGAGGTGGTGTTGGATCTCATTGTCAAAGCCTGCTCTTGTTGATAGGAGGCTCCCGAGATATGGGAAGTGGTCCACATTGTCTAGGGCCACGCCATGGATCTTGATGACTGGGGGACAGTGCTGTGCGGTAAGGACAGGCTGGTGGAGAACCTTTGTCTTACGGATGTTTAGCGTAAGGCCCATGCTTTCGTACGCCTCAGTAAATACGTCGACTATGTCCTCGAGTTCAGCCTGTGTATGTGCGCAGACGCAGGTGTCGTCCGCGTACAGTAGCTCGACGACAGGGGTTGGGGTGGTCCTGGACCTGGCCTGGAGACGGCGAAGGTTGAACAGGTTCCCACTGGTTCTGTAGTTTAGTTCCACTCCAGCGGGGAGTTTGTCAACTGTGAGGTGGAGCATGGCAGCGAGGAAGACTGAGAAGAGGGTTGGGGCGATGACTCAGCCCCATTTGACCCTGGTCCCGGATGTGGATTGAGTCTGTAATGGATCCGTTGGTAAGGATCACGGCCTGCATGCCATCGTGGAGTAGGCGGAGGATGGTGACTAACGTTTGGGGGCATCCGAAACGGAGGAGGACGCTCATGGAGGATGCAAGCTGTAATTCACAAACAGATGCCTGCAATATGTACTTTCTTCATTGGTGGCACTGCAGCATTCCTCGCAACTCTCAGGTTGATTCCCAAATCTGCGCTCTGTAAAACTCATGGCATTCCCAGCAAACCATTCCAAATTACAGTTTTTTTTTTTAAAACTACTCCTCAGTTTAAATTTGATTCTTTCAGTTAAAAAAAAGTTATTTGCCTCCTTATCGTCACCTATGCAGAAAAAAATTCTTGGGAGTGCTCATGAGCCCAAAGGTCCCCGCTGCCATAATAAATAAATTAATAGCAGCAAGTTGGTGCCCTTCACCCCTAACTCTGCTTCAAAAATCTGTTAAAAGGATCTTTACCCCGAGTTCTGCATCTCAGAGGAGTGTCACTTTTTTTAGTCCCTGCTTCAAAGTCCAGGTGACCCCAAGGATGCCCTTGATGTTTAGAGGGAATAGATAAATAGCCCTTCTTTAAGGACAGCTGATTGGGCCACTGTAGACCTGAACAATCTGAACGGAGCACGCGCAGCACATGACTGGGCTGAGGTCTTAAAACACGTGTTGAATTGCATATTCAAGTCACCCAACGCTCATGTCAGGTGGGCTCCTTGGATGCTGGGAAATCGCCAGCTTCCAATTTGGCAGCCGGTGCAGTTAGGAACATGGGAACAAAAGTATGCCATTCAGCCACTCGATCCAGTTCCACTGTTCATTTAGATCCATGGCTGATTTGAAGCCCAACTCCATGGGCTCAATTTTACCCAAGCTCATTTTTTGGCATATTATCAGAGTTACGCCTGTTTTTCTACGCCAGAAATGCACCAAAAATATTTGTCCAAAGTTTCCCAGATGTATTTTTCAAATTTGGCGCTGCGCAGCGTGTCCAGTCACCTCGGAGAGGTGGAGCATGCTGCCTGTGCCAAAAAAACAATGGTCCACCTTTTGCGCATGTGCGAGAAAAACAAACAACATTTTTTACGTCATTCCTATGGGCCTGCATGCGCAGTACAGCTCCGGGTTTGCAATCGGCCATTTTTAAAGAGCCAATTGTGTGCGTGAGAACGTTGAGTGCTGTGTGAGAGCATTGGAAAAATCGGAGCTGCAATAGAAGATGCAACGTGGTGCAAGGGCTGAGAATTTCTTGCAGGATGAAGTGGAGGCACTAGTTACTGTGACTGAGGCAGATGGCAGGAGCTGGACACCAGCAGAGGTCACATAAAAGTTCCACCCAAAGAAATGAAGAAACGCTGGAACCAAGTTGCAGAAGATTACTGCGCAATGGTGACCACCACGAGATCTGGAGGCCAGTGCAAAAAAAAAAGTGGCAGGATCTTGGTCAAGTACTTAGTATAAGTCATATTTTCATTTATTCAATGGAATTGTAAATGTGACCAGCTGCATATGTCCCACCTAGCAGAAAGACACCCTCTCTAAAAAGTTGCAGTTTCATCTTTGCAGCGGAAGGTGCCACACAACAAAAGGGAAAGAACTCGAACAGGAGGAAGCCCAACAAATCTGCAGCCACTGACACCCTTGAAAGAGAGGGTCGCTGCTTTGATGGGTCCATCCTGGAGAAAAGCAACCACCACTGCACAAGCTGGGCCCACTCTCGAGGGAGAGGATATGTCATGCAAATTCCACAGTCTGACTTTGCTAAATGTTAAGTACTGCATGGGCTAGCCATGCTTTGGTTCATAGAAACATAGAAAATAGGTGCAGGAGTTGGCCATTCAGCCCTTCGAGCCTGCACCACCATTCAATAAGATCATGGCTGATCATTCATCTCAGTAACCCTTTCCTGCTTTCTCTCCATACCCCTTGATCCCCTTAGCTGTAAGGGCCATATCTAACTCCCTCTTGAATATATCCAATGAACTGGCATCAACAACTCTCTGCGGTAGGGAATTCCACAGGTTAACAACTCTCTGAGTGAAGAAGTTTCTCCTCATCTCAGTCCTAAATGGCCTACCCCTTATCCTTAGACTGTTCTGGACTTCCCCATCATCAGGAACATTCTTCCCGCAGCTAACCTGTCCAGTCCCGTCAGAATATTTTAAGTTTCTCTGTGATCCCCTCTCACCCTTCGAAACTCCAGTTATAAAGGCCCAGTTGATCCAGTCTCTCCTCGTAAGTCAGTTCCGCCATCTCGGGAATCAGTCTGCTGAACCTTCGCTGCACTCCCTCAATAGCAAGAACGTCCTTCCTCAGATTAGGAGACCAAAACTGAACACAATATTCCAGGTGAGGCCTCACCTAGGCCCTGTACAACTGCAGTAAAACCTCCTTGCTCCTAATCCCCTAGCTATGAAGGCCAACATACCACTTGCCTTCTTCACCGCCTGCTGTACCTGCATGCCAACTTTCAATGACTGATGTACCATGACACCCAGGTCTCGTTGCACCTCCCCCTTTCCTAATCTGCCGCCATTCAGATAATATTCTGCCTTCATGTTTTTGTCCCGAAAGTGGGTAACCTCACATTTATCCACATTTTACTGCATCTGCCATGCATTTGCCCACTCACCTAACTGGTCCAAGTCACCCTGCAGCCTTTTAGCATCCTCCTCACAGCTCACACCGCCACCCAGTTTAGTGTCATCTGCAAACTTGGAAATACTACACTCGATTCCTTCATCCAAATCATTAATGTATACTGTAAAGAGCTGGGGTCCCAGCACTGAGTCCTGCGGCACCCCACTAGTCACTGCCTGCCATTCTGAAAAGGACCCGTTTATCCCGACTCTCTGCTTCCTGCCTGCCAACCAGTTCTCTATCCACATCAGTACATTACCCCAATACCATGTGCTTTGATTTTGCACATCAATCTCTTCTGTCGGACCTCGTCAAAAGCCTTTTGAAAGTCCAAATACACCATATCCACTGGTTCTTCCTTGTCCACTCTACTAGTTACATCCTCAAAAAATTCCAGAAGATTTGTCCAGCATGATTTCCCTTTCAAAAATCCATGCTGACTTGGATCGATCCTGTCACTGCTTTCCAAATGTGCTGCTATTTCATCTTTAATAATTGATTCCAGCATTTTCCCCACCACTGATATCAGGCTAACCGATCTATAATTACCTGTTTTCTCTCTCCCTCCTTTTTTAAACAGTGGTGTTACATTAGCTACCCTCCAGTCCATAGGAATTGATCCAGAGTCGATAGACTGTTGGAAAATGATCACCAATGCATCCACTATTTCTAGGGCCACTTCCTTAAGTATTCTAGGATGCAGACTATCAGGCCCCAGGGATTTATCGACCTTCAATGCCATCGATTTCCCGCTTTATAAGGATATCCTTCAGTTCCTCCTTCTCACTAGACCCTTGGTCCCCTAGTATTTCCGGAAGGTTGTTTGTGTCTTCCTTTGTGAAAACAGAACCAAAGTATTTGTTTAACTGGTCCACCATTTCTTTGTTCCCCATTATAAATTCACCTGAATCTGACTGCAAGGGACCTACATTTGTTTTCACTAATCTTTTTCTCTTCACATATGTATAGAAGTTTTGCAGTCAGTTTTTATGTTCCCAGCAAGCTTCCTCTCATACTCTATTTTCCCCCTCCTAATTAAACCCATTGTCCTCCTCTGCTGTATTACAAAATTCTCCCAGTCCTCAGGTTTGCTGCTTTTTCTGGCCAATTTATATCCCTCTTCCTTGGATTTAACACTATCCTTAATTTCCCTTGTTAGCCACGGTTGAGCCACCTTCCCCATTTTATTTTTATTCCAGACAGGGATGTACAATTGTTGATCTTTAAATGTTTGCCTATCCACCGTCAACCCTTTAAGTATCACTTGCCAGTCTATTCTAGCCAATTCACGTCTCATACCATCGAAGTTATCTTTCCCCAAGTTCAGGACCCTGGTCTCTGAATTAATTGTGTCATTCTCCATCTTAATAAAGAATTCTACCAAATTATGGTCACTCTTCCCCAAGGGACCTCGCACAACAAGATTGCTAATTAGTCCTTTCTCATTACACATCACCCAGTCTAGGATGGCCAGCCCTCTAGTTGGTTCCTCGACATATTGATCTCGAAAACCATCCCTAATACACTCCAGGAAATCCTCCTCCACCGCATTGCTACCAGTTTGGTTAGCCCAGTCAACATACAGATTAAAGTCGCCCATGATAACTGCTGTACCTTTATTGCATGCATCCTTAATTTCTTGTTTGTTTCCTGGAGATGTCTCCGTCAGCTACGCTTTGGCTGATGCATGGTGGTCCTTCAAATCAGCCTGCTGCCTGCGCTGTGTGGGTCTACTTATGCCACCCACCCTGCCCCCTCCTCTGTTGCTATCCATTTGTTTGTGTTCTGTTATATTTTGCAGAACTTGAGGTCAACTCTGACAATGCAGAAGATTATTCAGACGAGTACGAGCCTGAAGAGAACATCTTCCAATCCCACCTTCCAGACCAAGAGCATGGGGTGAGGGGGCGGGTGGAGGGGATGGCGATGGATGAAGCCCCCACTGTTTTACTGACTTTGGAGGAGATGCAGGTGCCACCCATTGAGGTGCCAGACCCTACCGTAACTAGTGGTTTGAGCGTTGGTGGGACATTCCATGGTTTCCTACCGTTCCAAGGCTTTGGGTCCCACTGGTGGGGTGCAGCGAGGCACACCCAGGGCCTCACCTTTCAAGGCTGTGGATCTCAGTGGTGGGGTGCGAGCTACACCCATGGGGAGGAGGGGAAGGAGAGCTCGACCACGCTCTCCTGAGGTACAGGATGTTACAGATGTGCTTCAGATGATGGCAATGAGTCGGGAGAGCATTGACCTTAACCGATCACTCCTGGACACCATCAGTGGGGTGGGTGATGAGGGAGTGGGACTGTCGGGAGAAGTAACACCAATCTCACGAGAGAAGGAAACAATGTCCGGGACCACGAGTAAGGGAATATCTCAGTCAGCTGAAACCATGTCAGTGACCATGAGGGAGAGAATGTCACAGCAGCTGATGCGCTGTCAGTGAACATCAGGGAGGGAATGTCAGAGATGGTGCAAACACTATCAGTGAACATGAGGGAGGGAACGTTACAGGTAGTTGAGACACTTTTGCTCAACATGAGGGAGGGAATGTTGCAGGTTGTTGACATTGTCAGGGCGCATGAGGGATGGCATGTTGGAGTTAGCTGCTGCAATAAGGGAACATGCCCAGACCCCAGATCCATTGAGAGAATCAACTGCCACTTCCACTCCAATTCCCACACCAGTCTCTGAAGAGCTCCAAGCCAGGCCCTCCACATTGCCGCCTGCCCCCGAGCCCCCCACTCAACAGGTGCGCACTACCCGGATCTTAGGAAGAATAAGCTTGGTACCAACCCCAAAAACACTGCGTCACGGCCTGCGGGCAGGGGTGGTGGAGTCACCAAAACAAGCGCGGTGGGCGGTCTTAGAATAAGGTGGAGGAGAGATGGGTGCAGCCTTTCTTTGCTGCTGCTGTTGTTATCGTTGTTCTCAAATTAAAACTTTTCTGTAAGTTATGTAAATTTACAAGTTTAAAATTAGTAAGTGATCGTAACTGAAAACTTTATAAAGTTTGATACAAGAATAATTTTATTAAAGTTAAGTACAAAGAACTGTTTGTTAAATTTTTGAATAAAATATATTTTACATTAAAACTAAATCATTTCCATCATTTGTTCGATCATTAACACAACTTTTGAAGTAAACAAGAATCATTTCTATCATTTATTCCATTAACACAAGACAACATTACGGAACAGATCCAAACAGTAAACATGGTCCATGTGGAATATTTGTCGCTGAGCCATCAGGCAGCAAAGCATTCACGGATGAGCTGCTGGCGCGAGGCTCAAGCAATTGTTAAAGGAGCACGATGGCCCGCCCTCCTACGCCGTCGTGGGTCTTCTCCTACCAGCTGCTGCTGCCTCAGTTATGCAGCATGCAGCACAAAACAGAGAACTGACTGACAATCTCAGGGGAGTATAGCAAGTAGCCTCCAAAATGGTCCAGGCATTGGAAACGCTGTTTCAAGATGCCAATGGTCCTTTCTAAAATGCTGCGCGTCACAATGTGCGGCATGTTGTATTCCTGGTCAGCTTCTGTCTGAGTTACACGTAGCAAAGTCATGAGCCAAGGTAGCGATGCCGTACCCTTTGTCTCCCAGAAGCCAGCTCTGCCGAAACATGGAAGATATAGCGCTCTCGCGTAAGATGAATGCATCATGGGTGCTCCCAAGTTATCTTGCCTCGATTGATAATATGTGATTCATGTCGTCACACATGAGCTGTACATGAATGAAGTGGAAGCCTTTTCTGGTCCTGTACATCTCGGAATCTTCCAAAGGTGCTCGCAAGGCGATGTGGGTAAAATCAATGCAGTCCTGTACCTTTGAGAAGCCAGCAATCCTGGAGAGGCCCACAGTCCATCACACATTGCCTGGGCGATCATGGGGAACTTTATGTAGTCATTCCTCCGGGCATATAGTGCAGCTGTCACCAGCTGAATGCAGACATGTGTTGCATGTTGAGAAATGGTGCACATATCCCCAGTTGTAGCTTGAAACGATCCGGAGGCATAGGATAAAATTGCAGCTGTAATATTTACTTCGACGGACAAAGCAGTCCTCCTGACGCTTCAAGGTTACAGGTCTGCTTTCGCCAACTCACAGATCTCAGTTACAATTTCTTTGCGGAAATGCAGCCTTCTGACATAGTCTGCATTACTCAGGTGCAGGTACGAACGCCTGTCTCGATATATCCGAGGTGGGTAAGACCTCCTGCACAGCACTATGGGCTCGGAGGGTCCTCATGCGATGACGTTGAATCATTTATCTCCTCTGTAGTACCATGATGCAGAAAGCTCGCACAAGTTATGCCCCCGTGGTTAAATTTTATCTTTGCAAGAAGCTCAAAATGGCAGGAAGGCAGGCAGGACAGGTTCCTTGTTGTCTCTCCCCAATGTCTGTATGGACTACACCAAGGTCTCGGCAGTCTTGTGACTTCTCCTCCTATTCCCCCCGCCCCCAGGCTCATTGCAGTCTTGTGACTTCTTTCCCCCGCCCCGCCCCCCCCGGGCTCATTGTAGTCTTGTGACTTCTTCTCCCCCGGGCTCATTTGCTGCCTAGTGCAGTCTTCCGATCGCCACCTCCCAACCCCCTCCCACGTCCGGCTTGTTTTGCAGCCGAGCCCGTGTCGGGGCACGGGACCGATTCTGTCGGCTGACGTTGCAACCTGCAGCCTGTTTGAAGACATTCGGTGGTGGTGGTGAGTAAAAAAACAATGAAAGCTTCAGAATTCCATTGCAAGGTAAAAAATGTTTATCTTTATTATGGATATTTAACGTGTTCTTGACTCCCTTCAAAAACGTTGATGAAAAACAATGGCATCTTTCAGCACCGATTTCTAAATGTGCGCTGCTTTCTGTTAGCTCTCCAGAAGCTTTTCGGGAGTGGCCAGATACGCCGACCTAGCAGAAATTTTTTTGGGTCAAACTGAAAAAACCATCAAAACGGGTACAGAGTATGACATCAAAAAAACCTAATGTAAAAAAATCGGAACGAACTCAGTTACGCCGCCGTAGATTTCTGGGGGAAACTTTGATTTAAATACCTACGCCAAAAAGAACGGAGTGCACCAAAAAAACGGCACAAATGGCCCAGGAAAATTGAGCTCTAAATTCCTTGATACCCTTACCCAACAACAATCTATTGATCTTGGTCTAGAAAATTTTAACTGACTCAACATCCACAGCCTTTCGGGAGCGAGTTTTCCAGATTTCTACTACCCTTTGGGTTTAAAAAAAAGGCCCAGTTTAATTTTAATTTTATGCACCCTTGTTCTGGATAACCCCACCAGAGGAAATAGTTTCTCCGTATCTGTTCTATTGAATCCTTTAATCATTTTAAACACCTCAGTTAGATCGCCACTCAACATTTCAAGCAAAAAGAAACCATGTTTGTGCAACTGGTCCTCATAACTAAACCCTTTCAGCCCTGGTAATCTGGTGAATCAGCGCGGTACCCCCTCCAAGGCCAATAGATCTTTCCTGAGGTTTGATGCCCAAAAATCGAACCCCAGATGGGGTCTGACCAAGGCCCTGTACAACTGCAGCATCACTTCCTTATCTTTGTATTCCAGCACCCTTAAGATAAAGGCCAACATTCCATCAGCCTTGTTGATTACTTTTTGTACTAGCTTTTAGTGATTTGTGCACATGGATACCTAAATCAGTTTGCTCCTCCACAGCTCCTAGTACACTTCTGGAGGAGATTGGACATGAGAAATCACAGGCCGAAATTGATCCAATGCAAATTTATTGCCCAAAAGATGAGCATGCCGGGGACCAATTTCTCCTCCATTGTCTGTCAAATAAACATTTAGTATCTCAAATATATGCTCAACCAATAGTATGCCACAATTTTATTTAGTTTTGAAATTCCCCATTCTTGCCTCCAATCTAAGGGAAAAATCACCCCAAAAGCCCACTTTTTATTACATGTCTTATTACCTCTGGTCTGTATAGTTAACACATACAGACACACAATGCAAGTGCATAAAAACATTAAGACAGTTTTTTAATTTAAATATCCAAACGAGAGCAGAACAACTCGTGACAGAACAGCAAGAATTGCCAAAATTTCTATCCTGCCTGAGTAACAATGCAAAACAATGGGAGGAAAAATGGTACTAAGTCAAAAAATAGGTCCCATCTACATTGAGTCTGCATCAGTGGAGTTAACATACAGATCCATCAATCTTTGGTGCACAGGATATATTTCTACAAATACTTTTTGGCTTTTTTGTAGGGAAGATTCTCCAAAAAGAAGTTACTGTCATGTATATCTATCAAGTCAAGAATTTATCTTCCAAGCTTCAAGGAAGCAAGCTGGATAAGCCAGTCTGGGAGCATGCCTCCTGTAACATTTCATACAGCACATGACATCCTTATTTTTCAAAGCCTTTTATTACCATGCTCTTGTCACATAGCAAAATACCATAAGGTTTATAGTAACTGAAGCAACACTAAGGAATATCTTGTAGTTTTTTGAATTGTAACTTTTCAAATCCCAAGTATGGGGTTCTAATTTCATACATGGGGGGGGGGTAAACCTTTACTTCTACATATATGTTTTTTTAATGATGTGCAGATTTGTTAAAATAGTTGACCTCAAACTTCATTTGATTGAACTGCTGTACACATTGGAAGTTACAATCTTATTACAGGCAGGCCAAATGCATAGAATTTACAACACAGGAACTGCCCATTTAGCCCAACTGGTCTATGCCGGTGATTATGCTCCACACAAGCCTCCTCCCATCCTACGTCATCTAACCCTATCAGCATACCTTCTATTCCTTTCTATTTCATGTATTTATCGAGTTGCTCATTAAATGCATCTGTGCTATTCGGCTCAACAACTCCATGTAGTAGCAAGTACCACACGCTAACCACTCTCTGGGTAAAGAGGTTTTTCCTGAATAAGTCTAGTATAACTCTGCCACCTTCCAAAGTCATGATAGACCATGTGAGGGCACTTGCTAAAACCAGAAAGCAAAAAAAGGTTCTCTGTTTAGTTCGTGGGCATGCTACAAATGTACCTAAATATTTAGGCAGATGAAGGCACTCTGAGTGTGGGTGTGGTCTAATGGAATGTTGGCCTTTATTGCAAGGGGGATAGAGTATAAAAGCAAAGAAGTCCTGCTACAACTGTACAGGGTATTTGTGAGGCCACACCTGAAGTACTGCATACAGTTTTGGTCTACGTATTTAAGGAAGGACATACTTACATTGGAGGCTGTTCCGAGAAGGTTCACTCAGTTGATTCCGGAGATGACAGGGTTGACTTATGAAGATAGGTTGAGCCTATACTCATTGGAGTTCAGAAGAATGAGAGGTGATCTTATCGAAACATACAAGATAATGAGAGGGCTAGAGAAGGTGGATGCAGAGAGGATATTTCCACTCACAGGGGAAACTAAAACTAGGGGACATAGTCTTAGAATAAGGGGCCACCCATTTAAAACTGATGATGAGAAATTTTTTCTGAGGGTTGTAAATCTATGGAATTCTCTGCCCCAGAGAGCTATGGAGGCTGGGTCATTGGATATATTTAAGGCGGAGATGGACAGATTTTTGAGCGATAAGGGGAGCGGGCAGAGAAGTAGAGCTGAGTACATGATCAAATCAGCCATGATCTTTTTAAATGGCGGAGCAGGCTCGAGGGGCCAGGTGGCCTACTCCTGCACCTATTTCTTATGTTCTTATGATACTGAGACCCAAAAACAGAATCTAGAAGTTAAATAAAGATTAAAAATCCCAAAAGCATAACACATATGGAAGCTGCTTCAGCCTTCCTTTCCTCCCAGCAATCGACAGGATTTTAAAACCTAAGCTGAGCATCACCTCCCCAGTAAGTGTTGGTGGACCATTCAGAGGGTAAAATCAGCATACATAGAAAGGTGGAAGTTGAACAGTGCAAAAAAATTATGAAACAAATATTAAAATAAATTACATTAAAGAAACAACTCTTCCCAATGTGGTCAAATGTAGATTTGTCTGTCTAATATGGCCAGAGAAACAGTCACTTGCTAATGCAGTAATACAGCCTTAAGTTTTGGGAATCAAATTGTAAATAACATTTTATACATCAAAATATACGATCGGGTGGTTCAACAGCCAGATCCACAGTAAAAACTGCACAAGCGCGTTTATTTTTTAAAGTTACAAGTAATGGTAACTTCCACAACCACTGTAAAGTAATGTAATAACTCATAAGAACTCCACTGGCCTGTACAGGGTAAACATGAGTATTTCAACCATTAAATCCACCAACAGCCAAAATCATAGCCCCTTCTGCCAGTTTTAATTTCTGTTGTTATTGGAGGCAAACCAACTTTTCTGGTGTTGTGCACTTCCTCCACCTATATGAGTGTTACGTTGCTGGTTTGCCATGACTTCAGAGCTGCCAACATTTTCCACGTAATACAGGAGATACTGAGCAAAAATTCCAGTCTATGTGCCTTGACTTCAGGGAAGGTCAGTAACCACAAAATAAAACCACTAGCAAACAAACGGTCTACAAAATAAACAAAATGGATTCAGGAAAACAGTGCAATTTAAGTCTATTGAGATAATATCGTCACAAGGAACAACAAGGTTCAAATTGGGTTTGCTGTTCCAATGTAAATTGCTTATAAGACAATATATACAGAAGATGTGAGGAGCTGCTTCAAAAGGACCTTGCAGTGGCTCACAAGGTCAATTACAAGTGCTAGATCAAATAATCTGAGCATGCTGTGAAAACCAGAAGTGTTAGTGTGTATTTCTCACTTTATCCCCCCTGACAATACTCTTTTGGGAGTTCTGAGATGGCCAGAGATCCATCTGTGCCTTTGGGCAATTTCATTTGCTTGGGGCCACAGGTGTTTTAACTATGAGTAAGTTGTTTTCTCTGTGACACCTTTACTCTCCATGCTGTGAATGGATTTGCTGTGATCATTTATTCACTGTTATGTCCATACTGGTGGTGACAGCAGCTGATTCATTCACAGCCAATCTCATGGAGCACTTACTGAATTGTCTGTTATTTGTACTTACTGCGTAAGTAATTGTCAATCATCAATGACTAGTCAATGTAACTGTTCTCTGCTCAGATGCTGATTGACCTATGTTTCCAACTTTTTTTTATTTTTGGTTCAGATCTCCAGCATTTTGCTTGTTTCTTGACACACCATGGTGGTCCTCATGGATTTATTGGAATCTGGCTCTCTCTACTGCTGGTCTGTAGAGCTCAGCAGGTTGCATCTATTTATTCCCTATGCCTTTTGGACAGAAAATGGTGGGCTAAAGCCCTTCTCCAGACTAGAGAATCTATCCATACTTCAGTGCAGTACCGAGAAAGTATTGTATTGCCAGAGGTGCCTTCCATTGGATGAAAACCAATCCTGTCCATTCACATTACTCAGTTGGACATGAATCAGCGGGTAGTTCTTCTAGCTAACAATCTTCCCTCAACCAACACCACCCAAAATAAATTCAATGGTCATTCATCTCATTGCTATTACCAGGACCTTACTGTGCTTCAACAACTATGACTGTACTTCAAAAGTATCTAACTGCCTGTGAACATTTGGGGCCATCTCAGGACATGATATGGCACTACATAAATGTTAACTTTTATTCCTAAATAAAAACTAACTTGATGTGTGAAAACGTTAAAAAAAGACTTGCATTTACATAGCGCTTTTCAGGACCTCAAGACGTCCCAAAACATTTTACAGCCAATGAAGTACTTGTGAAATGTAGTCACTCTTATAATGTAAGAAATATGGCTGGCAATACTGCAGATAGCAAGCTCCCACAAACAGCAATGAAATAACTGACCTAATCATCTGTCTTTTTGTTAGTTAGTTGAGGAATAAATGTTGGCCAAAACTTCCCTGCTTTCCTTTGAATGGTGCCATGGGAACTTTTACAACCACTTGAGCGGGCAGATAGGAGCCATAGTTTAACATCTCACTTGAAAAATGGCACTTGCAACAGTGCAGCACTCACTCAGTACTGCACTGGACTGTCAACCTAGATTATGTGCTCAAGTCTCTGGAATGGGACTTGAACGCACAACCATTCGACTCAGAGGCGAGAGTGTTACCGCTGAAACCAATGCTAAAAACCAAAAGTCATGACAAAATGTAATGGCCTGGAATTTGCAGTCAGCAGCGAAGGCGTTTGCTGCTGGCCCCGAAGTACGGTTCGCACAAGAATCTCGCGATCCCTGTGTCGAGAACTTCGGGTTTTCCAACTTTCAATTCAAATCAACAGAAGCTAATGGGGATGCCCTTGTGCGAACTGCTGTGATCGACAGGCTGTCTAAGCAGCCAATCGAAAGACAGAATTCTCAGACAGCAAGAAGCGAGTAAGCTCTTAAAATTCTAACTTAAAAAAAAATGTTAGACAGAACAAAACAAAAACAAAGATTGGGGCTCTCACATGGGGAAAAGGCAAACCTTAAATAAAGATGGTCAAACTTTGAAAAGTTTCTTAATTTAAATTT
Source organism: Pristiophorus japonicus (assembly GCF_044704955.1). Classification (NCBI taxonomy): domain Eukaryota; kingdom Metazoa; phylum Chordata; class Chondrichthyes; family Pristiophoridae; genus Pristiophorus; species Pristiophorus japonicus. The sequence goes on from NC_091985.1 coordinate 53,829,925, forward strand.
TTATTAAAATGGACAAATTTCACACCGTGCAAAATTAAAATTAGTTTTCCAGGCCCTTAACATTTTTTTTTAGCAGTAATAACGCTGTCAAAACCCCAGTTAGATCTAATCCCTTTGGGTCTAACTGTTAGTGGGGAATTTAACAGCGTACTTACTGCGGTAGAGCCGAAGTTTTTGTCAGTTTCCTGCCCTGATTTGGCTGATTACAGATTGCTGGCTCTGTGGAAGGCGGGGGTCGAAGCATAGTGCAGCCTCTTTCGCAGATGTCAATGATAGACTGCAACTTCAATCCCAAAGCTACGGTCAGTTTCAAAGGCGGAATGACAGTAAACGCTGCCAATTCATTGTCACCCGATCACAAATTCCAGGCCATTATAAACAACACACGGTGCATTATTTCTTTAACATTCAGCAAAATGACAACCCACTAGTCCTGCATTCGAAGTCAACTGGTACATCAGCACTTATATAATCATGCTCAACTATGCCATCTACTTCCATAAAATGAAGTAATTCTCTGGAAGTATTACATAGAATATATCCAAGAACGAGTTTACAGACAGTGACTCATCTTAGGGTTCCGATAAGTCCAGCTTCCCTGTTGCACCATTGTGGACTTCATCTGAACCCCTTACCAGCTTAGTGTAAAATGCTTTCTCCGTTCAGTCCACAAGCGTGACCGTGAGCTTTCGGTCATTTTAATTCTCTGCCAACTCCAACCTTCACTTCCTACACTGCTCTAAATGAAGTTCAACAGAAGCTCGATGAACAGCCCCATATCTTTCGATTAGGCACTTTACAGCCTTCCGGACTCGACATGGAGTTCGACAATTTCAGATCATAACCACTGCTCCCATTTTTTCGGATAGCAGTTACTGGTAATTAAATATTGGGGAGATCGAAGCCATTGTGTTTGCTCCCCGCCACAAACTGCGTTCCCGAGCCACTGACTCCATCCCTCTCCCGAGTATCTGTCTGAGGCTGAACCAGACTGTTCACAATCTGGGTGTCATATTTGACCCTGAAATGAGCTTCCAGCCACATATCCGCAACATACCCAAAACTGCCTATTTCCACCTCCGTAACATTGCCCATCTCTGCCCCTGCCTCAGCTCATCTGCTGCTGAAACCCTCATCAATGCCTTTGTTACCTCTAGACTTGACTATTCCAACGCACGCCTAGCTGGCCTCCCACATTCTATCCTACATAAACTTGAGGTCATCCAAAACTCGGTAGCCCGTGTCCTAACTCGCACCAAGTCCCGATCACCCATCAACCCCTGTGCTCGCTGACGTACATTGGCTCCCAGTTAAGCAACTCCTCGATTTCAGAATTCTCATCCTCGTTTACAAATCCCTCCATGGCCTCACCCCTCCCCATCTCTGTAATCTCCTTCAGCCTCACAACACCCCACCACCCCCCCCCCCCGCCCCGAGATATTTGCGCTCCTCAAATTCTGCCCTCTTGAACATCCTTGATTATAACTGCTCAACCATTGGTGACCATGCCTTCAGCTGCCGAGGCCCTTAAGTTCTGGCATTCCCTCCTTAAACCTCTCCACCTCTCTTTCCTCCTTTAATACGTTCCTAAATACCTATCTCTTTGACCAAACTTTTGATCATCTGCCGTTATTTCTTATGTGGCTCGGTGTCAAATTTATTTGTCTAAAAACACTCCTGTGAAGCACCTTGGAATGTTTTACTACGTTAACGGCGCTATATAAATTCAAGTTGTTCTTGTAATGGTTCTGCTTTTGCCATTTTCAGCTCCTCTAGATCCATCTTTTGTTTCTTTTATTGTCCCATTAACAACTCCGTTTGCCTTGCACCTTCATCCCTTTTATCATTTAACCACTCCTGCCTTCCACACTATCACTCCTTTCCCTCCCGTTCCCCTCCTTTTCCTGGCTCTATACTTGCTAAAACCGGTTACATCTCAACTTTTTTCCAGTTCTAATGAAAGGTCATTGACCTGAAACGTTAACTCCATTGGATTTTTCGCATTCTGTGTCTCGGGTCATCAAGTTGGTAGTGAGGCGCTGGCTGTACAGGGCTTTCTTAACTGGGTCTTTGAGTGCCCCGGCGTAGATTTTTCCGCGACATTGTTTCTGTTGCCGTCGCTGCTTTGGGGCTATATTGATATTAATGACAGAGTGGATTAGGCAGTGGTCCGTCTAGCAGTCGTCGGCTCCTGTCACGCGGTTGATGCGCACGTCCTTGCGTCCATCGCTCGGACGATGATGTAGTCGAGCAGATGACAGTGCTTGGAGCGAGGGTGTTGCCATGATGCCTTGTACTTGTTCCTCTGACGGAACATGGTGTTGGTGATGACAAGGTCGTGTTCTAGGCATTTTGTCAGGAGCAGGGTACTGCTGGAGTCGGCTTTCCTACCCCCTCTTTGTCAATCACGCCTCCCGGAGGTCTGTGTCCTTACCGACTCTGGCGTTGAAGTCGCCGAGGAGGATCAGTTTGTCGTCCGTAGGGACTCGGGACTGGGATAGTTTGAGGCTGAAGTAGAATTCCTCTTTGATCTCATCTGTTGCGTCGAGTGTTGGGGCGTATGCGCTGATGACTGTAGCGCACTGGTTCCGGGCTAGGGTAAGCCGGAGTCATGAGACGTTCACTTATCCTGCAGGGGGAGCCTCTGAGACGCCCACCAACTCATTCTTGATTGCGAAGCAAATTCCGTGGAGGCGGTGTTCTTCTTCTGGTTTACCTTTCCAGAAGGTGTAACCACCACCTTATTCTTTGAGCTGGCCTTCCCCCGCCCGCTGGGAATTATTTAGGGTGCCGATTTCGACGTCGAAGCATCTGAGTTCCTGGGCAATGATAGCAGTGCGACGTTCCGGTCTATCGCTGTTGGGCTTGTCCATGAGGATCTTGACGTTCCAGGTCCCGAATTTCATTTTGAAGAGTGGAAGATGCCCATGCCTGGGTTCTTTTAATGTAGGGTGGCCGTTGCACACAGGCTACCACACGGGCTTAGTAGAGCGAGGTCTTGGCAGAGTGGGAAGGGGGTCAGAGACGACTGGAGGCCACGCTCTACTGTATGAGCCTACGTTGCCTACATTGAGATGTGAGCCGTAAGCTCGGCACTGAGGGTGAGGGTGGAGGGTGGGACCACTGGGGCCCTGTTCGCTTTCGTTGGCTGCACCCCGCTCCATCTTGCTTCTTGGTGAGCCACTAGAGAAGACAGGAAAGCCGCCATCATTACCCGCACCATGTGCCATGTGTTCCAAGCGGGCCGAAGGGACGGCGAATCAGCGACTCCAGGTGGGCCGAAGGGGCGACGAGCGGGCCGAAGGGATGCCGAGTCGCCGGCTCCAGTTGGGCCTTAAGGCCAACATAAACAGCGCCTGCGAAGAGACGCTCGGTCACACAACCAGGAAACATCAAGACTGGTTTGACGAGAACAACCAGGAGATCCAGGAGCTAATAAACCGCAAGCACAAGGCATTTCTGAACTTAAAGCAGCAACCCAACTCGGCAGCAGCAAAGCAGTTCTACAGGCGCTTAAGGCCGAGGTCCAACAAAAAAACCCACGAGCTAAAAAATAGATGGTGGATGGAGAAAGCACAGGAGATCCAGTAGCTGGCCGACAACCATGATGTGCAATAATTCTTCAGCGCAGTCAAGGCCACCTACGGCCCAAGCACCCAAGGCTCCACACCATTGCTGGCCAAGAACAGAGAGGCACTCATTAAGGATACCGAGGCAGTCAGGGCCTGCTGGAAGGAGCACTTCAAAGATCTCAATTGAAACTCTGCCTTTGACGAGTGTCCTTGACTCCATCCTGCAGCATGCTACCCGCCACCATCTCAGCAATACCCTTGCCCTGCACGAGGTAGAAAAGGCCACCCGTCCGCTCAAGAATAACAATGCATCAGATGGAATCCCTGCTAAGGCACTAAAATATGGCGGGGAAGCACTATCGGCACGAATGCATGACCTCATCTCTCTTATCTGGAAGGAGGAGAGCATGCCAGGAGATCTCAGATGCCGTAATCGTGACCATCTTCAAAAAAGGGGACAAATCTGACTGCAGCAACTAGAGGAATCTCTCCGCTGTCGGCCACAGGGAACGTCATCGCAAGAATCCTCCTCAACTGCCTTCTCCCTGTGGCTGAAGAGCTCCTCCCAGAATCACAATGCGGATTCCGTCCACTAAGGGGTACAAATTCACCACGCGGCAACAAGAGAAAATGCAGGAAACAGCACCAGCCCTTGTACATGGCCGCCTTTGACCTCTCAAAGGCCTTCAACACCTTCAACCATGAGGGACTATGGAGCGTCCTCCTTCATTTTGGCTGCACCCAAAAGTTTGTCACCATCCCCCGCCTGCTCCATGACGACATGCAAGCCATGATCCTGACCAACGGATCCACCACAGACTCAATCCACATCCAGACCAGGATCAAGCAGGGCTGAGTCATCACACCAACGCTCTTCTCTATCTTCCTTGCTGCAATACACCATCTCACTATCAACAAGCTGGAGTGGAACTAAACTATAGAATCAATGGGAATCTGTTTAACCTACGTCGCCCCCAGGCTAAATCCAAGGTCGTCCCATCCTCTGTCATCGAACTATAGTATGCAGACGACGCTTGTGTCTGCACACACTCAGAGGCTGAACTCCAAGCCATCGTAAACAACTTCACCGAGGCGTATGAAAGCATGGGCCTTACACTAAACATTTGTAAGATAAAGGTCGCCCACAAACCTGATCCTATCACACAGCACTGCTCCCCAGTCATCAAAATCCACGGCTCGGCCTTGGACAATGTGGACCATTTTCCATACCTCAGAAGTCTACCATCAGCAAAGGCAGACATCGATGACTCGGTTCAACACTGCCTTCAGTGTGCCAGCACAGTCTTCGGTCGCCTGAGTGAGAGAGTGTTTGAAGACCAGGACCACAAATCTGGCACCAAGCTTATAGTCTACAGAGCAGTAGTGATACCTGCCCTCCTATATGGCTCAGAGACGTGGACCAAATACAGCAGACACCTTTGAACGCTGGAGAAGTACTACCAGCGCTGCCTCCGCAAGATCCTGCAAATCCACTAGGAGGATAGACGCACCGACATCAGTGTTCTCACTCAGGCCAACATCCCCGGCATCGAAGCACTGACCACACTCGACCAGCTCCGTTGGGTGGGCCACATCGTCCGCATGCCTGACACAAGACTCCCTAAGCAAGTGCTCTACTCGGAACTCCGACACGGCAAGTGAGCCCCAAGTGGGCAGAGGAAACGCTTCAAGGACACCCTCAAAGAGCCACCTTGATAAAGTGTAACATCCCCACCAGCACCTGGGAATCCCTGGCCCAAGACCTCCCAATGTGGAGGAAGAGCATCCGGGAGGGCACTGAGCACCTCGAGTCTCATCGCCGAGAGCATGCAGAAACCAAGTGCAGACAGCAGAAGGAGAGAGAGGCAAACCAGACTCCCCACCCACTCTTTCCTTCAACCACTGTCTGCCCCACCTGTGACAGAGACTGTAATTCCCACATTGGACCGTACAGCCACCTGAGAACTCACTTTTAGAGTGGAAGCAAGTCTTCGAGTTCGAGGGACTGCCTATGATGATGATGATAACTCCATTTCTCTCTCCAGATGCAGCTTGACCTGCTGAGTATTTCCAGCATTTTCTGTTTTCATTACGAATTTATAATATTCAGGTAATATTACAGTATGGAAGCATTCACAATCGTTAGTGAACCAACATTAGTGTCCTCGTCCAGGCCAACATCCCCAGCATTGAAGCACAGACCACACTTGATCAGCTCCGCTGGGCAGGCCACATTGTCCGCATGCCAGATAGGGAATGGAAGACCAGCAGGAAGAGCAGTGCAAGGAAGGTAGTGCAGGGGTCCCCTGCGGTCATCCCCCTGCAAAACAGATACACTGCTTTGAGTACTGTTGGGGGGGATGACTCATCAGGGGAGGGCAGCAGCAGCCAAGTTCATGGCACTGTGGCTGGCTCTGCTGCACAGAAGGGCAGGAAAAAGATTGGGAGCGCAATAGTGATAGGGGATTCGATGGTGAGGGGAATAGATAGGCGTTTCTGCGGCCGCAACCGAGACTCTAGGATGGTATGTTGCCTCCCTGGTGCAAGGGTCAAGGATGTTTCGGAGCGGGTGCAGGACATTCTGAAATGGGAGGGAGAACAGCCAGTTGTCGTGGTGCACATTGGTACCAACGACAGAGGTAAAAAAAGGGATGAGGTCCTACGAAAAGAATTTAAGGAGCTAGGAGCTAAATTAAAAAGTAGGACCTCAAAAGTAGTAATCTCGGGATTGCTACCAGTGCCACGTGCTAGTCAGAGTAGGAATCGCAGGATAGCACAGATGAATACGTGGCTTGAGCAGTGGTGCAGCAGGGAGGGATTCAAATTCCTGGGGCATTGGAACCGGTTCTGGGGGAGGTGGGACCAGTACAAACCGGACAGTCTGCACCTGGCCAGGACCGGAACCAATGTCCTAGGGGGAGTGTTTGCTAGTGCTGTTGGGGAGGAGTTAAACTAGTATTGCAGGGGGGTGGTAACCTATGCAGGGAGACAGAGGGAGACAAAAATGAGGCAAAAGCAAAAGACAGAAAGGAGATGAGGAAAAGTGGAGGGCAGAGAAACCCAAGGCAAAGAACAAAAAGGGCCACTGTACAGCAAAATTCTAAAAGGACAAAGGGTGTTAAAAAAGAAAGCCTGAAGGCTTTGTGTCTTAATGCAAGGAGTATCCGCAATAAGGTGGATGAATTAACTGTGCAAATAGATGTTAACAAATATGATGTGATTGGGATTACGGAGACGTGGCTCCAGGATGATCAGGGCTGGGAACTCAACATCCAGGGGTATTCAACATTCAGGAAGGACAGAATAAAAGGAAAAGGAGGTGGGGTAGCATTGCTGGTTAAAGAGGAGATTAATGCAATAGTTAGGAAAGACATTAGCTTGGATGATGTGGAATCTATATGGGTAGAGCTGCAGAACACTAAAGGGCAAAAAACGTTAGTGGGAGTTGTGTAGACCTCCAAACAGTAGTAGTGATGTTGGGGAGGGCATCAAACAGGAAATTAGGAGTGCATGCAATAAAGGTGCAGCAGTTATAATGGGTGACTTTAATATGCACATAGATTGGGCTAGCCAAACTGGAAGCAATACGGTGGAGGAGGATTTCCTGGAGTGCATAAGGGATGGTTTTCTAGACCAAGACGTCAAGGAACCAACTAGGGGGGAGGCCATCTTAGACTGGGTGTTGTGTAATGAGAGAGGATTAATTAACAATCTCATTGTGCGAGGCCCCTTGGGGAAGAGTGACCATAATATGGTGGAATTCTGCATTAGGATGGAGAATGAAACAGTTAATTCAGAGACCATGGTCCAGAACTTAAAGAAGGGTAACTTTGAAGGTATGAGGCGTGAATTGGCTAAGATAGATTGGCGAATGACACTTAAGGGGTTGACTGTGGATGGGCAATGGCAGAATTTAGAGACCGCATGGATGAATTACGACAATTGTACATTCCTGTCTGGCGTAAAAATAAAAAAGGGAAGGTGGCTCAACCGTGGCTATCAAGGGAAATCAGGGATAGTATTAAAGCCAAGGAAGTGGCATACAAATTGGCCAGAAATAGCAGCGAACCTGGGGACTGGGAGAAATTTAGAACTCAGCAGAGGAGGACAAAGGGTTTCATTAGGGCAGGGAAAATGGAGTACGAGAAGAAGCTTGCAGGGAACATTAAGGCGGATTGCAAAAGTTTCTATAGGTATGTAAAGAGAAAAAGGTTAGTAAAGACAAACGTAGGTCCCCTGCAGTCAGAATCAGGGGAAGTCATAACGGGGAACAAAGAAATGGCAGACCAATTGAACAAGTACTTTGGTTCAGTATTCACTAAGGAGGACACAAACAACCTTCCGGATATAAAAGGGGTCAGAGGGTCTCGTAAGGAAGAGGAACTGAGGGAAATCTTTATTAGTCGGGAAATTGTGTTGGGGAAATTGATGGGATTGAAGGCCGATAAATCCCCAGGGCCTGATGGACTGCATCCCAGAGTACTTAAGGAGGTGGCCTTGGAAATAGTGGATGCATTGACAGTCATTTTCCAACATTCCATTGACTCTGGATCAGTTCCTATCGAGTGGAGGGTAGCCAATGTAACCCCACTTTTTAAAAAAGGAGGGAGAGAGAAAGCAGGGAATTATAGACCGGTCAGCCTGACCTCAGTAGTGGGTAAAATGATGGAATCAATTATTAAGGATGTCATAGCAGCGCATTTGGAAAATGGTGACATGATAGGTCCAAGTCAGCATGGATTTGTGAAAGGGAGATCATAGAAACATAGAAAATAGGTGCAGGAGTAGGCCATTCGGCCCTTCTAGCCTGCACCGCCATTCAATGAGTTCATGGCTGAACATTCAACTTCAGTACCCCATTCCTGCTTTCTCGCCATACCCCTTGATCCCCCTAGTAGTAAGGACCTCATCTAACTCCTTTTTGAATATATTTAGTGAATTGGCCTCAACAACTTTCTGTGGTAGAGAATTCCACAGGTTCACCACTCTCTGGGTGAAGAAGTTCCTCCGCATCTCGGTCCTAAATGGCTTACCCCTTATCCTTAGACTGTGACCCCTGGTTCTGGACTTTCCCAACATTGAGGCTATGAGGCTGCAGAGTGACTTGGATAGGTTAGGTGAGTGGGCAAATGCGTGGCAGATGAAGTATAATGTGGATAAATGTGAGGTTATCCACTTTGGTGGTAAAAACAGAGAGACAGACTATTATCTGAATGGTGACAGATTAGGAAGGGGGAAGGTGCAGCGAGACCTGGGTGTCATGGTACATCAGTCATTGAAGGTTGGCATGCAGGTGCAGCAGGCGGTTAAGAAAGCAAATGGCATGTTGGCCTTCATAGCAAGGGGATTTGAGTACAGGGGCAGGGAGGTGTTGCTACAGTTGTATAGGGCCTTGGTGAGTTTTGTGTACAGTTTTGGTCTCCTAACTTGAGGAAGGACGTTCTTGCTATTGAGGGAGTGCAGCGAAGATTCACCAGACTGATTCCCGGGATGGTGGGACTGACCTATCAAGAACGACTGGATCAACTGGGCTTGTATTCACTGGAGTTCAGAAGAGTGAGAGGGGACCTCATAGAAACGTTTAAAATTCTGACGAGTTTGAACAGGTTGGATGCAGGAAGAATGTTCCCAATGTTGGGGAAGTCCAGAACCAGGGGTCACAGTCTAAGGATAAGGGGTAAGCCATTTAGGACCGAGATGAGGAGAAACTTCTTCACCCAGAGAGTTGTGAACCTGTGGAATTCTCTACCACAGAAAGTAGTTGAGGCCAATTCACTAAATATATTCAAAAGGGAGTTAGATGAAGTCCTTACTACTCGGGGGATCAAGGGGTATGGCGAGAAAGCAGGAAGGGGGTACTGAAGTTTCATGTTCAGCCATGAACTCATTGAATGGCGGTGCAGGCTAGAAGGGCTGAATGGCCTGCTTCTGCTCCTATTTTCTATGTTTCTATGTTTCTATGCCAGACACGAGACTCCCAAAGCAAGCACTCCACTCGGAACTCCTTCATGGCAAACGAGCCAAAGGTGGAGAGGAAACATTACAAGGACATCCTCAAAGCCTCCCTGATAAAGTGCAACATCCCCACCAACACCTGGAAGTCCCTGGCCAAAGACCGCCCTAAGTAGAGGAAGTGCATCCGGGAGGGCATTGAGCACCTCGAGTCTCATCGCCCAGTGCATGCAGAACACAAGCGCAGGCAGTGGAAAGAAACATAGAAACATAGAAACATAGAAAATAGGTGCAGGAGTAGGCCATTCGGCCCTTCTAGCCTGCACCGCCATTCAATGAGTTCATGGCTGAACATTCAACTTCAGTACCCCATTCCTGCTTTCTCGCCATACCCCTTGATCCCCCTAGTAGTAAGGACCTCATCTAACTCCTTTTTGAATATATTTAGTGAATTGGCCTCAACAACTTTCTGTGGTAGAGAATTCCACAGGTTCACCACTCTCTGGGTGAAGAAGTTCCTCCGCATCTCGGTCCTAAATGGCTTACCCCTTATCCTTAGACTGTGACCTCTGGTTCTGGACTTCCCCAACATTGGGAACATTCTTCCTGCATCTAACCTGTCTAACCCCGTCAGAATGTTAAATGTTTCTATGAGGTCCCCTCTCATTCTTCTGAACTCCAGTGAATACAAGCCCAGTTGATCCAGTCTTTCTTGATAGGTCAGTCCCGCCATCCCGGGAATCAGTCTGGTGAACCTTCGCTGCACTCCCTCAATAGCAAGAATGTCCTTCTTCAGGTTAGGAGACCAAAACTGTACACAATACTCCAGGTGGGGCCTCACCAATGTCCTGTACAACTGTAGCAACACCTCCCTGCCCCTGTACTCAAATCCCCTTGCTATGAAGGCCAACATGCCATTTGCTTTCTTAACCGCCTGCTGCACCTGCATGCCAACCTTCAATGACTGATGTACCATGACACCCAGGTCTCTTTGCACCTCCCCTTTTCCTAATCTGTCACCATTCAGATAATAGTCTGTCTCTCTGTTTTTACCACCAAAGTGGATAACCTCACATTTATCCACATTATCCACAGAACGTGCGGCAAACCTGTCCCACCCTCCCTTAACCTCAACGACTGTCTGTCCCACCTGTGGCAGGGACTGTGGCTCTCATATTGGACTGTTCAGCCACCTAAGGACTCATTTTGTAGAATGGAAGCAAGTCTTCCTCGATTCCAAGGGACTGCCTATGATGATGACGATAATTCACAATTGTCAAAATTACAATACGAAAAGTGAACAACCACTACACTAGGGTCATTAGTGATATGCATTTATTTTGTCCAGAATAAATGTTGGAAACTCCATTTTGTAGTCATCTAATCTCCCAGTTTGTACTTTGGCCTTATAACTGCAGTTATATATATATGGGAGTCACCTACAAAAGATAACTGAATGTCAATTTTGTTTTGGGAGGGTAAAAGAGTGAAAAATAATAGTATGATGGTAATAACTTCTTTATATCAAACTGTCAGCTGAAAAATAGTAAATTGGAAGGGTACCTGATAACAGTTTTTAATGTAGCTATTAAGATAGCTGCCCAAGTTCCTGACCCCAAAATAATTATAAAATTAGTACAAAATAGTGACAGAGTAAAACAAAAACGTATTATTAGATTGCTTCACTCCATTTTAAAATTAACTAGTGGGTCTCATGATCAGTTGGAACAGCCTGCATCTCATCTGGCTCAGTCATCTTCACTTCCAATTCTCTGTTCTGCTCCTCTGTTTTGCTGCTAACCGAGTCCTCTTGTACTCTACTCTCTCTTCTTTTCCTCTCCTTTTGCATGGCATGATGCAGACGAAGGGAGATGCAGAGGGTTGCAGACTAAATTTTTTGGTGATATGTACAGGGAAATTACAAACTGTAGTTTACTGTGGCTCCCTTCCCATCAATCCCCTGCCCCTACCCATTTTGCTTCAATATCTCACTTCCATTGCCTCTCCAATCCTTTCAACTACCCCCTCAGCTTTTCATCAACCCCTTGCTCACAAACATGTCCATTAACCCTTCCTCTTTGCATTATCTGGAACCACCTCCCATTGTCGATGCCTCTCCGCTCTGTCAATGCTTGTTGCTGATCTGCTAGCCCCTCATTTCTCTTCAGCCTATCAACTCCCTCTCATCCCATCCCAAGTATCACTCAAAACCCTGACTGCACCCCTTCCCCTACCCTCTGTCCACCTAACCCTTCTGCTCTCAATCACATGGTTCCCTCTCACCTTCTCGCTCATTCCCTAAACACTCAGCAAAATTAAAATAATGCAGATTAGAAAATCTAAACAGAAAATACAATAAAGAAAGCCACAAGATAGACAACAGATAAAGAGACAAAGATGGCTGGTAAGCCTACTCTGGGTTGCATGTGCAAGCTTTAGGCCAAGATGGCTGAAAGTATGGCCACCAACGATGGGGCGAAGGGAGTGGGAGAGGAATGCAGAGTTCTTGGAGGGCTGGAGGAGGTCAGAGAAACATGGAGGGGCGAGGCTATGGAGGGATTTGAACGCGAGGATGAGAATTTTAAAGCTGAGGCACTGGTGGACAGTATTATTACGACCAAGTGAAAACCGTAATTACACAATTGAATTGATCAGCTTCATAAAATATAGAAGTGATAAAATTATGATTTTGAAGGTTTGTGTATATCTAGGATTTTAACCTCACTTGTGTCTCTTAACATTCAATTTCCCCTCACTGGAAACCAAATACACATGTGGTAAAACCTCCAGTTCCCACTTTTGATAATGATAACATGAGTGGAAGGATAGCCTGAACTTAACAGTATTCAGCTCTGAACTTTTCACAGGGTTGCATTTCAAGTGTTCACAGGGAAACAAAGATTATTATAATGTAGGTAATTACTGCATTCGTGAAGGTGCGGACATGATAAGTCACATACTTCACAGAACAAAGTGAATGGAATTAGCTCAAGTACTGAAAACTGTACCTTTCCAAACTACACACCCTACCTTTCCGCAATATGTATATAACAAACTTTCTACAGATTTTTTAATTGTTACAAAAAAAGAGACTTAATCATACCAAGTCCAAGTGCCCAGATATGCGAGTTTCCTTCATATGCTGCTGGTGGAGGTAATTCCACAGATGCCTATGGGTGTGTTATATACACAGATCTGAATGAACATTCATTCCTTCCCCATGAATAAAAAATGCTAATTTTCCTGAGTCTCAGAGAAGAAGGTAATCTAGTTCTAAGATTCTATTAATGCTGCCTGGAATCGTGGACACGAGATGGTGTTTAATCCAGATAGCAAATTCAACCAAATTCTTCGTGTTATCAGTCCTACCAACAAGCACCACATTGAAACAGAATTGTTCCACCTTTGAAATAATCCAAACTTCTTGCAGCTCCACCAACCAAAGATACTCTCAGGAGCATCCCTAGATCTACATTTCTGCCATTCCTTCCTATAAACTCCAAGTGCAATGTCCATCCATACTGCGGTCTCTTTTACCCAGTACTGCTGACCCCAACTTGCCTGCAAAAGGAAAGAGTAAGGGCCCAAGTTTTCACATGATTTGCGCCTGATTTTTAGGAGCAACTGGTGGAGAACGGACTATATTAGAATTCGCAATTCTCCACATTTTTTTTTCTGCAGTTCTAGTCAGGTAGAACAGTTCTACTTTGGAACAGAATTTTTTTCTTCAAAAGGGGGCGTGTCCAGCCACTGACGCCTGATTTGAAAGTTTCCACAGTGAAAATGTACTCCAAACTAAAGTAGAATGGAGCAAGTGAAGATTTTTGCAGAACTGAAAAAACCTGTTCTACACATTAAAAAATCAGGCGCAGGTTACAAATCAGGCGTCCAGAACGAGGGGGGGGGGGGGGGATAGGGAACTCATTAAATTCTACAATCAATCCTTATTTATACTTATACAAATATTATACAAATAAATCCAACCTGAATAAACATTTATAAGCAAAGAAAAGATTAAATAAACCATCTTCCTACCTGTGTGAAAGTGCTTCAGCCAGGAAGAATGGTGCAGCAAGCCTCACAAAACGAGGGAGCCGACCGAACGCGGGGGGGAGAGAGCCGACCGAACGAGGGGGGGAGAGAGCCGACCGAACACGGGGAGGGAGGGAGCCGACCGAACCGCAGGGGGGGGGGGGGGGGAAGAAAAGAGAGGGAACCGACGAACGCGGGGGGGGGGGGGGGAGGCCTACCGAACTCGGGGGGGGGAGCTGTTCCAGACGGCTGGCGGGAAAGAGAGAAGGCCGCAGAAAGCATCAGAAATTGAGGAGCCATTTCCCGACGGCAAAAGGGGGAGATCGTCGGGAAACGGCTGCCTCAACTTTCTGAGGCTTCCTGCACCCTTCTCACTGCTACAAGAAGCCTCTGTGCTGATGGCAATGTACTTTTATTAAAAAATGTTCAAAAACTAAACAGCTACAAAGAACTACAAAAATGGCCGAGTACCAATGTTTTTTTCACACTGAGCATGCGCGAACGCTCCAACGCGCACGTGCAGCGTTGCCGGCAGGAAAAAAACTAATTTAAATAGTACCTGCCCCCTCCCACTTACAAAATCGGCGCGAGTGTAGGCTCCGCCCCCCCCTGGGCGCCGCGCCAAGCAGACAAGGAGCTGCAAAGCGCTCCAGAATCGCTCGTTTTTTTTCCAGCGCCGTTTTAGGCACGAAAAACGGGCGCCCAGCTCGGAGGGGCGCCTGTTTTTTATCATGTGGAAACTTGGGCCCTAAAAGTGGAACAGTAAGATAGGGGAATGAGAGTTTTGAATTTTACCTATTTCCCTCTCTGTGGCAAAAAGCTAGGTCTCCACTTGTTGCATACTGCCATGACTGAGAATAGTAAATTGGCAAGGCAAAGAGCATGAATGTTAACTTAGGCCTCATCACTCTTAAGTGCAATGGATAGGGCTGCTGCTGAAAAAGAATCAAGAAATGATTTGGTTATAAATCCAGGCTGGGTATCACTGGACTGTTTCCAAACTGATCTTCAGATTAAACTTTCAATAAACCACTGGATAACTCGAAAAAGGATCCATTTGGTGAACACCGATCTGAATAGCTGCTAGGAAGTTGGATTTTACCAAATTCTAGATATGATCTGACCTCCAAATTTGACCATAGCCTAGGGCTTGGCCCAAACACTATTCTTCAGTGGCACTCCAGGTTGGGTGTACCAAAAACAAATTATGTACCCAAAAAGCTATTTTGCAGCTATGTTGAAGTGCTCTTAAACTTAAGCTTGTTTTGTACAGATCACAGGAGCCTTGCGCTGGCTCCCTATGTTTACATTACTAAATCCAGTTGGCTCCCTTATTCTAGAATTGATTTACAATTCTGACACCAAGATAAGGAAGCCTGATTTAATAACAAACGCTGAGGGCAAGCACAAGAACCCTAGTCTCCTGTGATCCAATTTTTTTTTTTTAAAGTGTAAGTGCAAAGGTACCTTTAGAAGTAAATCACTGGAATTTAATTTTCAATTTTAGCACAGAATTTTTTTTTTTTTTTGAAATTCGTAGCCAATCGTTCCAATTCTTTGTCAAATCACAAACGCCAGAGGTCACCTTGCACACGCCAAGGATCACTCTGCGCCAATGCTCTTAGCCAAAAGGCCTAGAGCCACTGCACCGTTCCTGGAAGTACTGCAATACCAGGTTCGTGCCATGGAGGTGGATGGGTCAGGTCCCCCACACACCTCCGTGGAGGTGGATGGGTCAAGCCACCCCACCCACCTCCTGTAGCACAGAAATTTTTTTTTTATTTTTTATTTTAATAAATTCGTAGCCAATCGTTTCCAATTCTTTGTCAAGTCACAAACGCCAGAGGTCACCCTGCACCAGTCAAGGATCACTCTGCGCCAATGCTCTTAGCCAAAAGGCCTAGAGCCACTGCACCGTTCCTGGAAGTACTGCAATACCAGGTTCGTGCCATGGAGGTGGATGGGTCAGGTCCCCCACACACCTCCGTGGAGGTGGATGGGTCAAGCCATCCCACCCACCTCCTGTTTACAAAAATGTAAGCATATACCTTCCTGACCAGGGAGAAACCACCCGGAGGTCATGGTGGCTGGTCAGGTTAGTTATGCAGAGCACAGAAATGCTTTCGGTCAAGAGATGGACAAGTTGCTGGGTGAGGCTGATGTCACTGCATACAATAGGTAGGTAGGATATTGGGTGATGTGCCTCACGGTCACTATGGTCTCCTGGAATGCGTTTTGATCGCCTACAGGAGTCAGAGGAATATTCCAGAATTATTTTCCCCTGCATTGACCTGTTTAAAAATATATATTTTTTTGCCTCTCCCAGGAGATTACATGGTTGCTGGTGGGTAAGCAGAGCATTAAAAGTCATTATGTTCACAACAATTCCAAAAGTACTTAACTGGCGTATAGCGCTTTGAGACGTCTGGTGGTCATGAAATGCGCTATATAAATGCAAGTTGTTGTCGTCGTCTTCTTCAGTTGGCACATGACTGCATGGAACAGGCTCAATGGCTCAGCAGATTGTATATGCAGATGCAAAGTTAGATAAAAGGATCCAACCAAGCATTCATAAAACTTCCTAAAATTGCCAAAAACTGCTTACACTTCTCGTCAGCAAGATTACTGTGCCATGTCACTTTTTTTGGATTCTGCTAAAACACAACAGCTGGTTATTATATCTTTACACTGTGATTTTTGGCTGTGCACAAAGTTAGCTATTCAGTACTGCAAACTGCATTATAGCATATTGCAAATTTAGAAAACTGCCAGAAGATTGAGATATTGGCAATATTTTAATAATTCCGAGAGATTACCCATCATACAATATGATAATTATAACTGTTATTTGAAAATGCCCATACTATTTATAAAAAGAACCGATAACCATTTATCGTCATATCCACAGCAACTGTATGTTAACACAATCTGATTGCAAAAGCACAACTTTCTAACCTTTAATACAAACTAATACAACAAACACATCTATGACACCACAATGAGTGCATTCATTCATCTGAGAGCCTGGCCCTCAGAAAATCCATCATAGAATGAACGATCAGATTTCTGTCTTCATCTTGTCTGAAACTGATGACATTTTTTGTTGAGAAAGGGGTCCAAATGGCAGGTGTCAAAAAGGTTTAACTTCACACATGCAGCTAGAAGGCACAAGAACAGACATCAGCGTGTGGCAATGTCAGGGCTATACTCTAGCTGCTGTAAGAGTGCATATCTGAAAAGAGCAAACCTCATAATCTGTTACATCAATCTGGTGCCAGATGTTATCATCAGTACAAAGCTGGTGCTGTAGATTCATCCCCAGGAGAAATGCACATTCCAAGTCACCAAAAAGAAGCAGAGACAAAGTATGGCACCTTTGAAGCCTTGAGGTGAAGGCTGCTTGCACGGACCCGCGCTGTTAATCTCACCAGGCTCTAAAAAGCATGCTATGTCAGGAGTTCTACATCAAGAAGTATTTTACACTGAAAATATTTAATAATTTCAAGTCTAAATATTTCAACAGAAAATATGTTTTAAGACCAAATTGTTGGGTTTAATTTTGATATAAAAATTAACACATTTTACTGAACACTACAGTAAAAGAATATCTCAGTACAATGATTTAAAAATCTCCCCTCTCTCACCTAGCATCTGCATCTCCCAAATACATCACACCATAAGAATATCATTGCCATGGAGTCAATGCTTAATTCTGTTTCACAGAGCATTTTCTGTCAAGTTTATGCAAAAAAACACGCCATTAACAAAACCTTCCACCAGTTCCTATGAGAAAGGACCAAATATCTTTACGAACAATGACAGACAGGTAAAGACCCTCGGTCCACACACAAGCCTATCCCACACAACTGCAATACCTTGTGTATCACAATATATACACTCGACCCCACCCGAAACCATGCAATCTCTTGGGAGGAAAAAAAAACGGCTAACAAACCCAGGCCAATTTGGGGAAATAAAATCTGGGAAATTCCTCTCCGACCTATCTAGACGATAGAAACTAGCCCAGATCAGTCTGGCCCTGAATTGCTTGCAGTACCTACCTTCTGTAAGAGATGATTTCCACCCCAGCCAGGAATAGGTCATGCTCTCTCTTGAAGGAATTCAGCGACTCAGCATCCACCGCACGAGATGGCAGCTTGTTCCAGAGGTCCACTATTCTGGAAAAGAACCACCTCCTGACATCTAACCTAGATCTAGCCTTCTACAACTTAAATGTATTACCTCTGGTCATCCCTAACCTATTTAATTGAAACAAAAGGTCAACTCGAACACAATCTATTTCCTTTATTATCTTATAAACCTCAATCAGATCATCTCCAAGTTTATGCTTTTCTAAAGTGTAGAGTCCCAGCTCTTTTAGCCTATCTTGATAACGAAGATGCTTTAGACTGGGAATTAGTCTACTGGGCCTCCTCTGTACCCTCTCCAAAGCCTCAATATCACGCACCATACGAGACCGCCAAAACTGGACAGAATATTCCAATTACGGCCTGACCAAGGTCTTATACAAGCCTAGACTTATACTCAATTGCCCTATGAATACACCCTAACACCCTATTTGCTCTAGCCATTGCGCATGTACCTTTAAGGATGTATGCATTAAAATGCCCAAATCTTTTTCTATCTAAACCTCTAATGCTTTTCCCTGAAGGGTGCATCAATGTTGAGCATTAGCCATATCCGCATGCAGCACACTGCACTTATCCAATGTAACACTAACTGTTTACCGGGCCTCGGGAAACCCGGCAGCTGAAGGGAGACGAGGACTGGTGGATCCAGCAGTGCCTTTCCAGCACTGCTTGTGAACCAGAAGGAGCACGAGTGCTTACCCCCGGCTCATTAAGCTGACCTGCTTCCCCACCATCCCAACTCTGAATGGCTGCTCCTCCCCGCCACCGAACCACAATGTCCCTCAGTCTCATGGCAATGGCAGTGCCATTGAATGTCAAGGAACAGTGGCTAGACTCTCACTTGGTGGAGACAGTCATTGCGTGGCACTTGTGTGGCACCAATGCTACTCATCACCTCTCAGCCCAAGCCTGAATGTCGTCCAAGACTTGCTGCATGCTGGCATGGACTGCTTCATTACCTGAATAGTTGCGAATGGAACTGAATACCGTGCAATCATCAGCGAACATCCCCGCTTCTAACCCAATAATGAAGAGAAGGTCCATCATGGGAGTTTTTCACGATTTCTATTGACTTCAATTTTATGAGGGCTCCTTGATGCCACACTCGGTCAAATGCTGCCTTGATGTCAACGGTAGTCATTCTCACCTCACATCTAGAATTCAGCTCTTTTATCCACGTTTGGACCAAGGCTGTAATGAGGTCTGGAGCGGAGTGGTCCTGGCGGAACCCAAACTGAGCATCGGTGAGCAGATTATTGGTGAATAAGTGATTGCACTGTTGCCAACACCTTCCATCACTTTGCTGATGATTGAGAGTCGACTGATGGGGCGGTAATCGGCCAGATTAGATTTGTCATGTTTTTTGTGGACAGGACATACCTGGACAGTTTTCCACATTGTTGGGTAGATGCCGGTTTGCAGTTGTACTGCAACACCTTGGCTAGAGATGCAGCTAATTCTGAAGCACAAGTCTTCAGCACAACAGCCGGCATGTTGTCAGAGTCCAAAGCCTTTTCAGTATCCAGTGCGCTCAGCTGTTTCTTGATATCACGTGGAGTGAATTGAATTGTCTGAAGACTGGCTTCTGTGATGGTGGGGACCACAGGAGGAGGCCAATATGCATCATCTACTAAGTACTTCTGGCTGAAGATGGTTGCAAACGCTTCAGCCTTGTCTTTTGCATTCGTGTGTGGGCTTCGCTATCATTGAGGATGGTGGTTATTCATGGAGCCTCCTCCTCCTGTTAGTTGTTTATTTCTCCAGCATCGTTCACAACTGAATGTGGCCCGACTGCAGAGCTTTGATCTGATCCATTGATTGTGGGATGGCTTAACTCTGTTTATAGTATGCTGCTTTTGCTGTTTAGCATTCGTGTAGTCCTGTGTTGCAGCTTCCCCAGGTTAGCAACTCATTTTTAGGTACACCTGGTGCTGATTCTGGCTCTTTTGCACTCCTCATTGAACTATGGTTGGTCCCCTGGCTTGTTGGTAATGGTAAAGTGAGAGATATGCTGGGCCATGAGGTTATTGATTGCGGTGGAATACAATTCTGCTGCTGCTGCTGATGGCCCACAGCACCTCATGGATGCCTAGTTTTGAGCCGCTAGATCTGTTCTGAATCTATCCCATTTAGCAAGGTGGCAGTGCCACACAACACGATGGAGGGTGTCCTCAGTGTGAAGGCGGGACTTCATCTCCACAAGGACTGTGCGGTGGTCACCGTTACCAATGCTGTCATGGGCAGATGCATCTGCGACCGGTAGATTTTTTGAGGACGAGGTCAAATAGGTTTTTCCTTCATTTTGGTTCGCTCACCACCTGCCACAGATCCAGTCTGGTAGCTATGTCCTTCAAGACTCGGTCAGCAGTGGTGCTATCGAGCCACCCTTGGTGATGGACATTGAAGTTCCCCACCCAGTGTACTTTAACTGTATGATTAGAATGGCTAATTTTCAAAGCACTAATCAGGTTTTCATTCAAACCATTTTATTTCTAATCTATTTCTGATTTAGCACAACATTCAGCAATGTGTTCCACTGATGTTTTGATTAAATATGCAGCTGCAGGAAAAATGCAGGGAACAGCACCAGCCCTTATACATGGCCTTCTTCCACCTTACAAAGGCCTTTGGTGCTGTCAACTGGGAGGGTCTATGGAACGTCCTCCTCGATTTCGGATGCCCCCAAAAGTTCGTCACCATCCTCGGCCTGCTCAATGATGACATGCAGGCCGTGATCCTTACCAACGGATCCATTACAGACCCAATCCACGTCTGGACCGGAGTCAAACAGGGCTGCGTCATCGCCCCAACCCTCTTCTCAATCTTCCTCGCTTCCATGCTCCACCTCACTGTCGACAAATTCCACGCTGGAGTGGAACTAAACTACACAACCAGTGGGAAGTTGTTCAATCTACGCTGTCTCCAGGCCAGGCCCAAGACCACTCCAACCTCTGTCGTTGAGCTACAGTACGCGGACAACGCCTGCGTCTGCGCCACACACAGAGGCTGAACTCCAGGACATAGTCGACATATTTACGAAAGCATGGGCCTTACGCTAAACATCAGCAAGACAAAGGTCCGCCACCAGCCTGTCCTTACCGCACAGCACTGTTCCCCAGTCATCAAGATCCACGGCGCGGCCCTGGACAACGTGGACCACTTCCCATATCTCGGGAGCCTCTGATGAACAAGAGCAGGCATCGACGACGAGATCCAACACCGCCTCCAGTGCACCAATGCAGCCTTTGGCCACCTGAGGAAAAGAGTGTTTGAAGACCAGGCCCTCAAAACTGCCACCAAGCTCGTGGTTTACAGGCTGTAGTAATACCCACCCTTCTGTATGGGCCAGAAACATGGACCATGTACAGTAGACACCTCAATTCGCTGGAGAAATACCACCAACGATGTCTCCGCAAGATCCTACAAATCTCCTGGGAGGACAGATGCACTAACATTAGCATCCTCGACCAGGCAAACATCCCCAGCATCGAAGCACTGGCCACACTTGATCAGCTCCACTGGGCAGGTCACATAGTTCGCATGCCAGACACAAGACTCCCAAACCAAGTGCAGAAATCAAGCACAAGCAGCGGAAAGAACATGCGGCAAACCAGTCCCACCACCCCTTCCCTTAACAACTATCTGCCCCACCTGTGACAGACTGTGGTTCTCGTATTGGACTATTCAGCCAGCTAAGAACTCATGTTAAGAGTGGACTGCCTATGATGATGATGGTTAAATATGAAAGTTACTGCTGTTTCCTTGCAACAGAATCTTCAAGTTAGCCCATAGACAGCCATTAACAGAATCAAATCTATAAAATGAAAGTTATTTCACGGCAAATCTATTAATTTCTTATGCCAATATCAATCAATGCAAGTAGCAGACCTGCCTAAAATCAATGTTGTTCTTTCAGGCAATAACCATTTTAACTGCAGTCAATCAAGATGAAGGGCTTAAAGCCCATTGTGCAGACCACCACCAAGAGTAATAGGAGTTAAATCAGATAGTCATTGAATGTATTCAAATCACAGATAGATAGATTTTTAACCAATAAGGGAATTAAGGGTTACGGGGGTAAGTGGAGCCGAGTCCACAGTCAGATCAGCCATGATCTTGTTGAATGGCGGAGCAGGCTCGAGGGGCTAGATGGCCTACTCCTGTTCCTAATTCTTATATTCTTATGACATCTTAGATTTTAAAAAGTGAAGAGTAACAGAGAAAGGAAAGGCTAAATGAATTACAGCAGGAGACTGTGTGATGAGTTTTGATTTCAACACAGTTATATTACAACTGTATCACAATACTTTAATCTGAAATGCTTCCATAAAATAAACTCAAGATATTTAAAACAAACTTTGCTTTAATGGGAGTTTCTGAAATTAATAATGAAAGCCTACATCTTTCCAATATTGTTCTAAGCAGGTTCACAGCACGGATTATAGCACTACAAATTAAATATCTTTCATGTCAGGACATTGTTTTTCAATTACCTAACTACACTTGTGTTTCGAACGACATCGCTGGAGATTTCCAGCCACTGCTATTTAATAGGTAAATTAAATTCAAAGAAAGTACAGCCCTTGCCGTGTGTTTGGCAAAGCTTCATATACAGAATGCA
The DNA here is from genome assembly GCF_044704955.1 of Pristiophorus japonicus. Classification (NCBI taxonomy): domain Eukaryota; kingdom Metazoa; phylum Chordata; class Chondrichthyes; family Pristiophoridae; genus Pristiophorus; species Pristiophorus japonicus. The sequence goes on from NC_091985.1 coordinate 53,852,253, forward strand.
CATGCAGGAACTTCTTCTACAGAGCTGTAGAAAGCTGTGATTTTCACTGAATTTAACAACTAGTTCTCCATACTATATACGCTTATTAAAATAAATGTATAGTACAACCATTTATAATGAAATGTAGTTCACATCAATATGTCAACTATTACTGTATCAGGACATGTCTAATAACCAGTTGTTTTCGGGACTGTAGAAAATCATCATCAAAAAAAGAAAGCCCGATTTATAACATTATAAACGGATTCCACAGAAACAAAGATTTGCAAATTAGCCAGTGTAGCAATTGATTTGATTAGAAACATACTGCACCGCAAATTACAATAAACAAAGAAATATTACCCCACATAAATTTTGAAAGGAACAAGTGCAGAAAGGACATGTGTCGTTTTCTATTATATTCAATCCTAACCAAATTTTGTTAACCACGTTTTAATTTAAATAATGATGTCCCTAGTCTATTGTTCAACGCTTGACTACGTTTTTTCTATTACAAAAGAATTCGGGCCCGAAATTGATGGACTTACCTTCCGCTTCCGCCGAGTTTTCTCAGCGTTCTCCCCGCCAGGCAAGTTTGGTGAAGTCCTCCCGCCGACGGGGAAAGAAGATCGCTGGGTACTGTCCGCTGGGGTGCAACGCTCACAAGAGTCCTCCCACCCGCTGCTTGGTCCAGGCGGTCCTCTGCTCGGTCCAGGCGGTCCTCTGCTCCAGGAGAAAAGACCGCCGCGTGGGGACAGGTCTCACCTCAACGGTAAGTATGAAGACCTACAAAAAAAGCTAGTCTAGTTCTTTTCTTTATTTCTTTTGCAGGGATTTTGGTGGATGGGGTCCCCTGAAGGATTTTTGGTTTTTTTTTTTGTTTTGAAAATTTTTTATTTCATTAGTTCCCCCCTCCCTGGGCCCGACTCAATTCCCGGCAGTACTTTGCCGAGGATTGCACTTGCTGCCCAGAATGGGAGCTACCGCCCACTGCTGCCCAGAATCAGCATGCAAGGCTCATTTTTGGCCTCGGGCCTTCTTTCCCACATATATTCATGAAACTTCCGCCCAAAGTTTGGACGGTACTTGGGCGGAACTTAGCTTTCACCAAACTTGCGGCCTTCGTTTTGAATGATTTTAAGTTTTTAAAAGTTGACTTTACCAGATATCCTGCTTTCAGTGAAGATTGGTGCAGTCTGAAGAGGATAAAACATTAGGACTTACTTTCCTGGCACCCCCCGTGTGCCAGTTATTCCATTTTTTTCTCGAGCAGTGGGTGACACTAGCAAAGCCTAATCCTTGACCTTCTACAGTCCTTGTGGTGATGGTGCACCAACAATGGTATTGGCCAGCAAAATCCAGGATTCTGATGCAGTACAATGAAAAAATGGTGATATATGACCAAATCAGGATGGTGTGTGACTTGGAGTTAGAATAATACAGCACAGAAAGAGGCCATTTGGTCCACCTTGCCTGTGCCGTCTTTTTGAAAGAGCTATACCATTAATTCCACTCCCCTACTCTATCTTTTTTAAGTGCATATCCAATTCCCTTTTGAAACTTACTACTGAATTTGCTTGTTGAAGTTCCCATTATTTTGCTGCTCTGCTTCTTTCTCGGTGATAGAAGTCACAGGAGGAAGGAGGAAAATTAGTGGAACTGAAAAAGAATCTCCGCCCTTTTTGTGCAAAATGGGCAGGTGCTTGCAATTATGAAACAAGAACGACAGAATTGATGCAATAATTTATTATCTAGCCATTTATTGAAAAGAAATGAAAGACTTTCACGACCACCGGACATCTCAAAGCGCTTTAGAGCCAACAAAGTACTTTTGGAGTGTAGTCAGTGTTGTAATGTGGGAATTTATTGCATAAATGACACTATTTGGATGAGGTAAAAAAGGATACCCAGTGTCAGTGGATCTAAACACCAACAAGGGGAGGGGGGAAATTAAACAGAAAAAGGGTGCATATGACAGATGTCAGCTTGAGAATACAAATCTGAATCAGGCTGAATATAAAAAGTTCAGAGGGGAAGTGAAAAAGGAAATGAGAGACAAAGCGAGAGTATGAGAATAGATTGGCAGCTAACATAAAAGGAAATCCAAAAGTCTTCTATAGGCATATAAATAGTAAACGAATATCTAGAGGAAGGGTGGGGCCGATCAGGGACCAAAATGGAGACTTATGCATGGAGGCAGAGGGCATGGCTGAGGTGCTAAAGAAGGTGCTGCCAAAGTCATAGTGAAAGAGGAGGTCGTTGAAATATTGGATGGGATAAAAATTGATGAGGAGGAAGTACTAGAAAGGCTGGCTGTACTTAAAGTAGATAAGTCACCAGGACCAGATGGGATGCATCCTAGGAGGCTGAGGGAAATAAAAGTGGAAATTGCAGAGGTACTGATCATAATCTTCCAATCCTCCTTGGATACGGGGCTGGTGCCAGAGGACTGGAGAAGTGCAAATGAGGGTGCAAGGATAAACTACAGGCCAGTCAGTCGGTTGTGGGGAAGCTTTTAGAAACGATAATCCAGGACAAAATTAACAGTCACTTGTACAAGTATGGATTAATTAAGGAAAGCCAGCACGGATTTGTTAAAGGTAAATCGTGTTTAACTAATTGATTGAGTTTTTTGATGAGGTATCAGAGGGGTTTCACGAGGGCATTGCGGTTGATGTGGTGTACATGGACTTCCAAAAGACATGTGATGAAGTGTCACATAACAGGCTTACGCAGAGAGTAGAGAGGATCTGGAATTCACTGCCTGAAAGGGCGGTGGAGGCAGGTTCAATTGTGGCTTTCAAAAGGGAATTGGATAAGAACCTGAAGAAAAAAAAATTGCAGGGCAAAGGGCAGGGGAATGGAACTAGCTGACGTGCTCTTGCAGAGAGCTGGCACAGGCTCAATGGCCTGAATGGCCTCCTTCTGTGCTGTATCAATCTGAGAGGAAACTGGCAAGAACAAAAAAATGATTTTCCCTGATGTGAAGTAACAGGTTTCTGATGAAAATATTCTACTGCAAGCTGAAACATGGTAAATGTGAACAGATAAAACTGTACAGGGAAATTTACAGTGGAGGAAGAGGATAGCATGCCAGAAATCCCAAGGAGACTAATATTGAATCAGGGACAGGGACTCAATAAGTTTAATGCAAGTAAAATAACAGTAATGAAAAAAATAATGGCACCAAAGAGTGACAAATCTCCAGGTCCAGATGGTTTCCATTGCAGGGTTTTAAAGGAAGTACATTGCAGGTGCCTTAACCATAATCTTCCAAAGTTTTCTCGATTCAGAAACTGTTTCTTTAGATTGGAAAATTGTGCATGTCACTCCACTATTGAAGAATGCAAAAGAAGGAAACCAGGGAATTATAGACCAGTTAGCTGAACATCTGTTGTCAGGAAATTACTCGAGTCTATAATTAAGGATGTGATTGAACACCTTGAAAATTTTCAGTTGATCAAAGAGAGCAAGCATGGTTTTGTGAAAGGTATGTCATGTCTGACAAACTGGATTGAATTTTTTGAGGAGGTGATTAAAGTAGTGGACAGGGGAATGACTATGGATGTTATTTATATGGACTACCAGAAGGTAGTTGATAAAGCCCCACATAAAAGACTTAACTAAGAAGTCCATGGAACTGAAGGCAAATTATTGACTTGGTGAGGAAATTGGCTGAGTGGCAGAAGACAGAGTAGGGATAATGGGTACGTACTCTAATAGACAGGATGTGACTAGTGGTGTCCTGCAGGGATCTGTGTTAGGGCCTCAACTATTCACAGTATTTATTAACGACTTAGATCATAGCATAGCCATATAATCCAAATTTTCCAATGCTCAAAGATAGGCAGCATTGTAGATGAAAGCATAAAATTACAAAGGGATATCAATAGATTAAGTGAATGGGCAAAACTGTGGCAAATTGATGCCAATGCAGGCAAGTGTGAGCTCATCCACTTTGGGCCTAAAAAGGATAGAAATGGTGAAAAGCTAAAAAAGAGTGGAGGTCCAAAGAGACTTGGGGGTCCAGGTACATAGATCATTAAAATGTCATGTCCAGGTACAGAAAATAATTAAAAAGGTGAATGGAATGCTGACCTTTACATCTAGAGGACAAGAATACAAGTGGGTAGAAGTTATGCTGCAGCTTTATAAAGCCCTGGTCAGACCACACCAGGAGGACCGTGAGCAGTTCTGGGCACCACATCTTCAAAAGGATATATTGGCTTTGGAGGGAGTGCAGCATAGGTTTACCAGAATGATACCCGGACTCCAAGGATTAAATTACAAGGAGAGATTACACAAATTAGGGTTGTATTCCCTAGAATTTAGACGGTTATGGGGTGAGCTGGTCGAAGTTTTCAAGGTACTAAGGGGAACAGATAAGGTAAATAGAGAGGAATTATTTCCGCTGGTTGGGGAGTCTAGGACTGGGGACATAGTCTAAAAATTAGAGCCAGACCTTTCAGGAGTAAAATTAGGAAACATTTCTACACACAAAGGGTGGTAGAAGTTTGGAACGCTCTTCCGCCAATGGCAATTGATGCTAGATCAATTGTTAATTTTAAATCAGGGAAACAGGCCACAGGCACGTATATGGAGTTTGGTCGCAGATCAGCCATGATCTCACTGAATGGCGGAACAGGCTCGAGGGTTCAATGGCTTACTCCTGTTCCTATATTCAAACAACCTCAAGCCACATAATGGCACCTGTGACAAATGGGAAGATAAACAGCCGGATTTTGCTGAAGAAATAATGGTGAGGCTAACAGCGTTCACCGTTATTAAAGTGTAAATTGGATAGCAACTTCCAGTGACCACATGCACAGTTAAATACGGAAATCCAGACATTGCTGTCAGTTACCCTGCTACTCCAGAAGCGGCGCTATAATGATACCTCGCCGAGAGAGTCAGGATTCAAATACATGCAACGACGTGAAGTTGTGGTACTTACATGATATATATCCACTAAAAACTCGCCAGAAAAGGTTGAGCTTGTCCATCTCAGTGGAAGTAAGTTTTTTTTTTAAACAGCGTGATAAATCTTAATTACTGCCAAACAACCTCTCTAGCACTGAAAATTAATTATTACAAGTTTGGAATGTCATTCGCTCAGATTTTAATATTGTTGGAATTTTTTTTAAATTAAAAACACTTTTTGCATTTTCTTTCCGTCTCTTTTCTGTCTTTCTTAATTTAATCTTTCCTTCACACTCTATTTCACGTTCCGTATATGATTTGACAATTACTTAAACATTCTAACTGACACTTCCTGGTTCAGACTCTGCGCTGCTCATTACCGATTCTTTAATCTGATTGGTTACGGATATACAGTTTCTTTTCCTGAGGCCCCCGATCACCTGTAGAGGGTGCTGTACCAAAATGGCTCCCCAATTACATCAAGTTCCAGTCCAAAAATCCCATTGAAAGCCTGTGGAGAAGTGCAAGTGTAATCAACGGCTGGCACAGTTCATTCGTCGCTGAGAGCAAAATCCAGCCCATGTTGAGCATGTCCTGATGGCATTCAGTTCCTCAGGGTACAATTTCAAATTTTGCAGATGACACAAAACTTGAAAGTATAGTGAACAGTGAGGAGGATAGTGATAGACTTCAAGAGGACACAGACAGGCTGGTCGAATGGGTGGACACGTGGCAGATGAAATTTAATGCCGAAAAGTGCAGTGATACATTTTGGCAGGAAAAACAAGGAGCGGCAATATAAACTAAAGGGAATGCATGAACATAGAGATCTGCAAGTATATGTGCACAAATTGTTGAAGGTGGCAGGACAGGTAGAGAAAGCGGTTAAAAAAGCTTACGTGATCATGGGGCATAGAGTACAAAAGCGTGGAAATTATGAAGAACCTTTATAATACACTGGTTCGGCCTCAACTGGAGTATTGCGTCCAATTCTGGGCACCGCACTTGAGGAAGGATGTGAAGGCTGTAGAAAACACTTACAGGAATGGTTCCAATGTTGAGAGGCCACGTACGTGGATAAACTGGAGAAGTTGGGGTTGTTCTCCTTAGAGCAGAGAAGGTTGAAAGGAGATTTGATAGAGATATTCAAAATCATGAGGGGTATAGGCAGAATAGATAGAGAGAAACTGTCCCCATTGGTGGAAGGATCGAGAACCAGAGATACAGATTTAAGGTGACTAAGAACCAAAGGCGACATGAGGAAAAAATTTTTTACACAGCGAGTGGTTAGGATCTGGCATGCACTGCCTTAAAGGGTGGTGGAGGCAGATTCAACTGTGGCTTTCAAAAGGGAATTGGATAAGTACCTGAAGGAAAAACATTTGCAGAGCTACAGGGAAAGGGCGGGGGAGTGGGACTAGGCTCAACTCCCGATGGGCATGAGCTCAACGGGCCGAATGGTCTCCTTCTGGGCTGTAATTATTCTATCATTCTATACTGGTGTCCCTCACTTCAAAAACAAACTGGAGTTGCTCAGAAAATGAAAGAAACTGAAGAACCACAAAGCAACTGCATCATACAGCCAATTCCAACCAAGTCATCCAAGTGATCAGTCCGAGAAGACCTCTGGCCCCATGCTAGATTCATCAGCCATCACCAAATGCATCAGAGAACCCAAGAAACTTCTGATGAAGGGATAATCTAAATAACCATTTAAAAAAAGGAATACATTTTCACTGCTCTCCATTGCATACTTTTATCTTCCTTTCATTACATAAGGTTCTGGCAAGGTGCAAAAGTATATTTTTGCAAAAACAAAATCAACTTTTTCCTCTAATCTGAATGAACATGATCATTATTGTATGGTTAATACATCTGTGTTTAAGGACTGAAAATAGGATACTAAATTTACAAAACAAAGTAATCTGAGCAAAGAAATATCTTAAAAACAGAACCCCTGCATTCTATTTAAAACAGACAAAGCTATAGTTGTGTATTTTCAACCTGAAGCTTTCAATGCCAAAACTGGTAGTTGACGAGAGAGAGCGAGTACAAGATATAAGTATGTCATCCTTTCCGATTATTGCCCCAGGCAAAATTATGCAGGTCTAAACCCTGAATCATTCAACCTCATCCTTATTGTAATCAAACCTCAGTAGCCTGTCAGTATGATCTCTCATGACACAAACTTGGCGGTTGATAAAAAGGCATTGGGTTCAATTTTCCCCAGTGATTTACGCCGTTTTTGTGGCGCCCGCCGCTTATTTTGGCCGAAATTTAAAATTCCAAGTCTCCCCAAAGATTGTGCGCCAGCACAAGCACTCAGTTACGATTTTTTTTTAGGTAAGTTTTTCTTTGCGTCATAGGGATGAAACCTGATGTCTTCACCAGTTTTTCACATTTATGCAAGTTTGGCCAACTTACATTTTTCCGAGGACGTCGTATGTGATCATTCCCAAAAAACCTTCTGGACACTTAAGAAAAAGCAGCATTAAAAAAATCAGTGCAGAAAGAGGCCATTGTTTTTAGGCGAAGTTTTGGAGGGAGTCAGGAACACATATATATGCATCATGAAGCTTAATTTTTTCCAACTGAAAACTCAGAAAATGGAAGTTTCATGCAATTCTTTAACTTTTGATTTTTTTTTAAATATAAAAGTGCCACGCTATCACCGAACGTCTCCAAACCGGACTCGAGGGTCGGACGGCACAATGGGTACCTCGCCCGGTCACAGGGACTCGGCTTCGAAAGAAGCCCGGGAGGGGGGGGCGGGGGCAGGGGTTGGAAGCCAAACTGAAGGCATGAGAAGCCTTACACTATGCAGCAAGCAGCATCAAAAGAAGCCTGGGGGGTGGGGGAAAGCCGAACTGAAAGCATGAGAAGTCTTACACTATGCAGCAAGTAGCATCAAATGATGCCCGGTTGGGAGGAGGGGTATTTACCGATCTAAGCAAGCCTATTGTGCATGCTCAGACCTGGTTGTGGTCCATACTAGGGCGTCGACCTTGAAGAGACAGCAAAGAAGCTTGTCCTGCCTGCTCATTTGAGCTTCTTGTAAAGGTACAATTTAATCATGGGGGTAATAGTGACAATGCCATATCTCGTGCAAGCCTTCTGCATTATGGTGCTGTGGAGACAACAATTGATTCGACATCATCGCATGAGGAACCTCAGAGCACATAGGATGATCGGCAGGAGGCCTTATCCACGTCGGGTATATCGAGATAAGCATTTGTACCTGCACCTGAGTTATGCAGACTGTGTCAGAAGGCTGCGTACCCGCAAAGAAGTTGTAACTGAGATCTGTGAGTTAGCAAAAGCAGACCTACAACCTAGAAGTGTCAAGAGGACTGCTTTGTCAGTTGAAGCGAAGGTTACAGCTGCACTTTCATTCTATGCATCTGGATCATTCCAGGCCACAACTGGGGATGTGTGCGCCATTTCTCAACATGCAACACATATCTGCATTCGACAGGTGACTGCTGCACTATATGCCCGGAGGAATGGCTACATGAGGTTCCCCATGACCGCCCAAGCAATGCGTGAAAGCAACACAAAAGGATTCCACTCCGTTAATGTGCTGCTTGTGTGTGACGACATGCATCACATTATGTCAGTTGATGCAAGATAACCTGGGAGCACCATGATGCGTTTATCCTATGCGAGAGCGCTACATCTATCGTGTTTCAGCAACAGCCAGAAGGGCAGAGCTGGCTACTGGGAGACAAAAAGGTACGGCCTCGCCACCTGGCCCATGACGCCCCTAAGCGTAACCCGAATGGAAGCCGACCAGGAATACAACATGTCGCACATTGCAACGCACAGCATAATAGAGAGGACCATTGTCATCTTGAAACAGCGTTTCCAATGCCTGGACCATTCCAGAGGCTACTTGCAATACTCCCCTGAGATTGTCAGTCAGTTCACTGTTGTGTGCTGCATGCTGCATAACTTAGCCATCATGAGGCAGCAGTAGTTGGTAGTAGAAGACCGACCTGAGGTGAGAGTGGCTGATGATGAGGAGGAAGATGCAGACGAGGTGGAGGAGGAGGAGGACGAGGAAGCTATGCAACTACCTGAAGTCCCTTTAATGATTGTTCGAGCCTTGCGCCAGCTGCTCATCCATGAACGCTTTGCTGCCTGAAGGCTCAGCGACAACTATTCCAAATGGACCATGTTTACTGTTTGAACCTGTTCGTAGTGTGTTGTGTTAATGGAACAAATAATGGAAATTATTCTTCTTGACTTCAAAACGTTGCGTCAATAAATGGAATAAATAATGGAAATGATTCAGTTATTATTTAAAATATATTTTATTCGAAAGTTTAACATTTGTTTGTAAACTTAACTTTAATAAAAATATTCTTGCATTAAACTTTAAAGTTTTCAGTTAAGATCACTTACAAACTTTTAAACATGTAAATTTATATAATTTACAAAAAACTTTTAACTTGAGAACACTTACAACAGTAACAATAATAATAACAGCAGCAAAGAAAGGCTGCATCCATCTCTCCTCCACTTTAATCTAAGACCGCTCGCTGCGCTTGGTCTTGTTGACTCCACCACTGCCCGCAGGCGGTGGCGCAGCATTTCTCGGCTTATTCTTTTGAACATCTCAGGTAATATGCACTTCTTGATGCGGGGGGGGGGGGGGGTGGGGGGCAGCCGGTAATGTGGAAGGCCCGGCTTGGGGTTCTTCAGAGGCTGGTCTGGAGATTGGAGTGGGAGTGACAGTGGCAGTTGATTCTTTCAATGGGCGCAGGGTCTGGCCATATTCCCTTATCGCAGCAGCTAACTCCAACATTCCCTCCCTCATGTTCACTGACAGCGCATCAGCTACCTGCCATATTCCCTCCCTCACGTGCACCGACATTGTATCTGCTCCTGAGACAGTTCCTCCCTCATATTCCTGGACAGTGTTCCCATTTCTCGTGAGAGTGTTCTTACTTCCCCCGACAGTCCCGATACCTCATCACCCACCCCATTGATGGTGTCCAGGAGAGACCGCGCAAGGTCAATGCTCTCTGCACTCATTGTCATCATCTGGACCACATCTGTTAGATCCTGCACCTCAGGAGAGCACTGTCGAGCTCTCCTTCCCCTCCTCACCCTGGGGTGTGGCTCGCTGCATCGCACTGGGACACGCAGCCTCGGACGGTGGGGCCCTGGGTGTGCCTCGCTGCACCCCACTGGAATCCCCAGCCTCGGACTGTAGGAAATCATGGAATGTCCCAGCAACATTCGTACCACTCAGGAAAGGGGCTGGCACCTCAATGGGAGACACCTCCATCTCCTCTAGAGTGAGTACAACAGTGGGGGCTTCATCCATTACCTCCATCCCCATAGTCTGGAAGGTGGAATTGGAAGATGTTCTCCTCTTGAGGCTCATCCGCGTCTGAATCTTCTTCTGCATTGGTTTCAGCCTCATCAGGGTTGGCCTCAAGTTCTGCAAAATATAACAGAACAGACAAATGGTTAGCAGCAGAGGAGGGGGCAGTGTGGCATGAGCAGGCACACGCAGCACAGGCAGCAGGCTCATTTGAAGGACCACGATGAATGATAGCACATTCCATCAACCAAAGCGTAGTTGACGGAAACATACCCATGAACCGAAGCATGGCTAGCACGCAGTACTTAACATTCAGCAAAATCAGGCTCTGGTATTTACAGGACTTACCCTCTCCCTCAAGTGTGGGCCCAGCTTGTGTCATGGTGATTGCTTTTCTCTAGGCAGGACCCATCAAAGCAGCGACCCTGTCTTCCAAGGGTATCACAGTGGGTGCAGATTTGCCGGGCCTCCTCCTCTTCGAGTTCTTTTTCCTTCTGTTGTGTTCCACCGTCCTCTGCAAAGATGAAAGTAGAACTTTTTAAAAAAGAGGGTACCTTTTTGCTGGGTGGGACATATACAGCTGGTCATATTTACAATTGCAATTCCATTGAATAAATGAAAATATTACTTACACCAACTACTTGACCAAGGTCCTGCCACTTCTTTTTGCACTGGCCTCCAGATCTCGGGGTGGTCACCATTGCAGTAATCTTCTGCAAGTTGGTTCCAGCATTTCTTCATTTCTTTTGGTGAAACTTTTATGTGACCTCTGCTGGTGTCCAGCTCGTGCCAACCGGCCTCAATTACAGTAACCAATGCCTCCACTTCATCCTGTAAGAAATTCTTGGTCCTTGCACTGCGTTGCATCTTCTATTACAACTCCGATTTTTCCAATGAGAATTAACGTTCTCTCACAATTGGCTCTTTAAAAATGGCCGAATGCAGACCGGGAGCTGTACTGGGCATGCGAGCCCATAGCAATCACGTCAAAAACATCCGGTTTTTTTTCCCGCGCATGCGCAGAAGGGGGGGGGGGGGCGGGGGGAAGACATTGTTTTTTCAGCACAGACATTAGGCTCCACCCGCCTAAAGCCAAAGGACAGGCTATGCGGCACCAATTTCAAAAAACAGAACGGGGAAACTTGCTATTTTTTTTGGAGTCGTCAGGGCCAAAAAAAATAACTGGCAATACGCCAAAAAACAGCATTGGGGAAAATTGAGCCCATTTGTGTGGTATGTTTCACATTTGAAATAAAGTGACAGGTTACCACAAAAACAAAATCAAGTATTCTATACTGCAGCAATAGTGTATTACTATTTTAGAAGACAGTTTGAGGTGTTGTAATACATTGCAATAATGCACTTCAACAATGTTACTAAATCTGTCTTTTATAATTCACCATAAGAACTTTCAACAGTCGTTGCCCCACGTTTGAATAGTGAAAAGGCAGTTTTTGATGTGACTTCAATATACACTATTTATTGGCACTGCAAATTACAAGGTTAATGTGCACTAAAAGGAGAACCACTCGTTCTCCTCTGTGCAACACTATCAGCTAAGAGTCAGAATCAGAATTCTCTTTGAAGAGGAAGTGCTTTGTCTCCAAACTGTGCCTTCACTTGATAGCACAGTGAGATCAGGAACTTAACACATGTGCAACTGCAAACATAAACCCATGTCCTTCAATTATGCATCATAACACATTTTATCACAACCAGTTCACGTTTTTCCAACTTTCTGAAAATATTGTAATCTCCAGCAACACCTGCAATAAATTATTTTTCAAGGGTTTGTGAAATGATGCAAAACAGCCGAATCATATGACAGACAACATTTAATACCAAGGGATTCACATCAGCCATTTCCTTTTAAAAAGAGAGTCTTTGATGTTGACTCTCTTTCGTGTACTTCTTTCATGGTACATTAATAAAAATAAAGGCAACTCAGAGTAACCAGAGTCTCAAGGACGCATCTAAAGTTACAGCACGGCAGGTACCTGATGAAATACAGATTAATGCTGTTTGAATAGCAAATGAATGCCACTGCTTCAACGTGCCAATCAGGTAAATAATATGGGTGGCACTGAATTACTTTCATTTCTGCAACCAGACCTGCTGTTTTCACAGCCCCGTGTCCTTGAGGCTCAATTATCAAAATGTGGAACCGAGTGTTAACCATACCTAACACGCAGTGATGCAGAAGAAAAAAAGGCAAATGTAACATTAGAGTTATATGGGCGGCGTCAAACCAAAACAGGTATTTAAAAAGGCAGTAAATATAGGTCAACAGGGAGTTAGATGTCATAATTTAGGCAAGCTGAGAACAGGTGATAGAGATGAAAGTGTGGATAATAATGGGGAGTAAGCATAGGATTATAGGGTTTCTAAATTGAGAAGGACCACTGTAAATTTGATTTGAATTTTAACCAAAGCACTTTTTGTCCTCTTACCTTTACAAAAGGCAAACCGAAGTTGCTAGTTTTCTCTGTTCATTTTTATATATCATACCTCATTTCCTCAAATCTATTTTAAGAGAACTAGATTTAAAACAGGAATAGTAAGCTCTTCAATGCAAGAAAGCTACAGACTAAATGGAGGTCATGCAAGTCTATTTTTTACAGGAACTCCTGAGGCAACACTGCAAATGCTTTTACAAAAGATTAAAATGGCAATTTTTTTTTTAAATCCCCAAATTATAATGATTTTTTTGTCTTCAATAGCTGGTTTATATGTATTCCATATAGGAAAGGAGTTTGGTTAGTAAAACTGGAAAGCATTTTTAGGCACAATTATATTCTTAAATGCTGTACTATATGAATGTTAAGCACTGAACAAAATGGCATCAGTGACAAAAGTTAGTCTTCTTGTCAACAACTGCATCCTATAACTGCTCAAACAGACAGAAAAGAATTTACCTTCGATGTTCAAAGCATCCAGCCTTACCAATGTTGCTCTAAAACTTATTTTTTAAATATCTTCAAAAAAAATTCTCAATTTCATATATTCACATTTTGGGGTTTGTTATTTCTCAGTGCCAACTTTAGTGTTTTTGGTACGAGTTGAAACTTGAGAGAGCCCAAAGGCAGCCAAGATTGACTTGCCATTTAACCTCCCATTCCTCTATGTGAGAAAACATAACTCAATAGTGCAGTATGCAGAGACCAGATATGGGTGGTTTCAAGTGATGTTAATAGCAGCAAGGGGTGCAGGAGAGACGAGACAGAGTTTACCATGGGATGGCCACAATTTTGGAAAGGAAGTCCACATTCCAAGCTATTTCAACTGGAGCTATTTGGGACTTAGAATCCATAAAAGGCACAAATTACTGAGAATAATCAAGGACAAAAAACACGAAAATCATCGAAGCTAAAACTAAACAAAAGGTTTTCCCAGCATGGTTTGCCTTAAAGATAGCCTAACAAAAAGCAGTTCAGAAGTACACCAATCCCGAATTTTTAAATTGCTGCTGGGAAAGAGAATGGACCTCAACTTTTCAGCAAAAGAGACTGAAATTCAGATGTTCAGCAGTGGCCAGCCAGGAACAAAAAAAAGCAGATGCTGTATTTCTGAGCACAATGCCATGTATTTGTGTTTTCCTAGCTGATAAAGAATGTATACTCAAGTTAATACATTCAATTGATACAGGTGCAGCATCGAGAATCCGGAATCCTCATGACCGAGGCCGTTCCGGATTCCGGACATGACATCACGAGTCCGGAAACACCCTAAGCCCAGGTTCAGGTTTTTACGGATTTCGGAACGTCAGAAAAGGGGGGGCCCCCGAGGAAGGTGTTCGGGCGGGCCCCGCCGCCCAGGTGGTGTTCGGGCGGGCCCCGCCGCGGAGGCCCCAAGGTAAGGGCAGCAGCGGCGAGTAGGGTGATGAGGCGAGGCCCGAGGTCGGGCAGCAGCAGGACCCCAAGGTCAGCAGGGTTGGCAGGTCCGGATTCCGGAACATTTTACGGATTCCAGATGACCTTGCCACCGATTGGTCCGGAGTCCGGATCCTTCCGGGTTCCAGAACATTCCGGATTTTCAAAGCTGCACCTGTACTGCCAAAGTTCAACTACAATGTTTTTATTACGATGGGCAGATGTGGACATTCAATGACAGTCTGAATATCATATACAATGCAAATAATTTTTTTAACCAACATTTAAACTGAACTGTGAGCAAAACAGTTCAACTCTTTAAATCTGTGTCTACAACAAAGAGATTTGGGGTATTTACTATGGACAATGCAACTGAAGGAGTCTAACTCACATCAAAAACATTAACAGTCGGCACTGAGAAATAAATACCAAAGTGGGAATGTATGAAATTGAGATCTTTAAAAAAGCTATATTAAGAACTTGTACGGCAGCAAAGCTACTTACTGTATGTAGAACAGCTTTGATACAAGATTAAGTTTGTTGAATTCTCAAAACAAAATGCATATACTTCTGAATGCCAAATCTAGCCAGTGTTTGACAATTTTCAAAGCTGGGCATTCTCAGAGCTCTATACCCATGATTCGTATGCCTAATGAAAACAATGAATCCAAATGCTCACACAAGACATCTGCTTCAGTTATAATACACTGGACCCTTGGCTTGAACAGATAAAATTAATTTAAAAAGTCAAAATCTATACTGGTGTTGGCAATGGATAAAGATTTGTTACAGAAAAGCTCCCGACTAGTTGAAACTTGCACTGGGGAAAAGCCCAATACAAATCTCGGTTAATAACAAAGCATCCAGTAGAGAAACCATTGAAAAAAATCCTGATGTTATTTATGTTGAACTAGAACACATAAAACCAGGAGAACAATCACCGCTAAAAGGCACAGTAAGAAATATTTATTTTTCATTGGAGATTAGTGTCAAATAAAGTCCAGATGGTATTTATAAATTCAAAAAATTAGTTTCTTATGGTCTCCTTTTCACTGCAATATTTGGGTTTAAGGAGTTACTTTCGCATTTTCCCACCATAAAATGTAGATTTTATGCCTTTCAGGTTTTATTCATATTTTACTTTTTTCATATTTATATTGGTAGCCAACATTTAGAAGCCATACAACATAATAGAAGAATTAAAATGGAGGGAATGATGGGAAGCTTAAAAAAACTAAATTCTACTAAAACTTATGTGGAATCCATGTAAAGTTAAAACAGATGTCACAATAAATCGATTTTGATGGTTCTATAATTTAGAGTACTTCGGGGGTCCTTAGTCACTAACTATTTTTTTCTATCTTTTCCTCTTGTTGCTCAAGAAATAATATTCTTTTTTTGTCAATACTTGCATCATCTCACATATATGTTTATATTTTCATTTCTTGGGAATATGATTCCAGATCTCCATTATAGCAACTGAATTGGAAGAATCCCCTTCCCTGCTATGAGTATAATGAAGTACATCATATTAAAACACGGAACAGGTACTGACTTTACTTCCAGAGACACTAAGCCAGTTTTTAATTTTTTTTAAAAAACAAGTTAATTCTGAGATTATGGTCCTCAAATCAGCAGTTTATTCATTAAAACATGTACTTAAGTTTATGAATATAAAAGTACACAGTTCAAAATTTCCATGAATTGTAAAGAAGTTTGGAGAACCTATTTACTGCAGAGAAATTGTCTCAGGGGCACCCCTGATGCTTCAGTAGGTAAAAGCACTAAGCAGTGTGAATCAGACATGCAATTAGGGACTGGCACCACAATTGGCCTCAGTGTCCTCTGAACAGTGGTGATGGGGGCACAAAGAGTATATCCAGGTAGGTTGGAGATGGAGCAGTATAGCTAGGACGGAGTATATAGGTGGATTTTAATCAGATGAAGGTTGAAGACAGCAATTCTGAAAAGGAGGAGGACAGTGCCCGAGAAGGGGGAAAGAACCATTTAGAGTCATCAAGCATGGAAGCTAAGAAGGGAAATTGGACGGTCAGGAGTTTAGTGGAAATGGAGGTAGAGTGAAGAGGAGTTGGTCTCATCAACAACGGAAGCCAAGGATAGTGCAGGGAGAGCTGGGATAAGCTAGAGAGAGTAGGGGGGTTCAGAGCTAGAATAGGATGGGAAAGCAGCAGAAGCAGATGAACCAATGATCTCAATCTTGGTGACTAATGGTTTAAGGAGGTGATCGGTAGTAACGGAAAGGAGGCTGGGGTTATCTGCCCTTCAGGACGATTCTAGTGCAGCAGGTGGTTTTGGCAACTTGGACTCCTCCAAAACGCTGCCGTCAGTATCCTACCCCACACCAAGCCCTGCTCACCCATCACTCCTGGATCCCAGTCCACCATTGACACTAATTTAAAATTCTTATCAGTCTGTACAAAACCATTCATCGCCATACCCCACCCTATATCTGTAACCTCCCCCAGGCCTACAAACCTCCGAGAACTCTACATTCTTCAAACTTCGGTCTCTTATGCATTTCTCATTCCTTTCCTCCATCATTTGCAGATGTGCCTTCAGCCTTTTAGGCACCAAGTGCTGGAATTCCCTCCCTAAACCTCTCCCTCAAACCTACCCCTTTGACCAAGCTTTTAATGATTCTCCTAATATCTCCTTCAGTTAAGAGTCCATTTTTGTCTGATTCTGCTTCTGAAAAGTACTTTGGGATGTTTTCCTATGTTACAGGTGCTATATAAATGCACATTGCTGTTGAATGAAAGGCATATGTGATTAAAAAAAAATGGAAATCAAGTTATTTGCATATTCAAGGTGCTGCAAATAGAAGTGTTCCTGATTGTCAACATTTGTTCTCAATTTTCAAGTTTGCAGGTTGTGAGGTTTGCGATGAGTTCCACCAAAAATACATTTAAGCACGTAGCATATCACTGCACTCCACATTTTCCACTTCTACACGCTAGTCGGTTTCAACTGCTAGCTTTAAACTGTCTAGTACAGCCTGCAGGAGAACGAGAGCCAAGAGTCTCAGAACATTAAGTTGTTCCTGTCAGCTATGATCAAATTCCTCAAGAAAGATTGGTTAATACTTAGTGTCATTACTTAAAACTTCCAATTTTTTAAGCAACTTCTCACCATCATCTTAAAGCCCTTTTATAAATTGGTGAAGGGCTCCCTGACTACAGGTTACGCTTTCAACAATGTGAGTCTACATAATCTTCATCTCGTTATATTATTCAACCTGTAGGCTGCAGATCTTGTCAAATGATTTTGTTTTGAACAAAGCACTTCAGTTCTAATGACAGACATGATAACGAAAAAGAAAACTGAAGAGGTCTTACCAGTAGACAACATCCAGTGGAGCAAAATATCTCCTGTTAATTAGGTCAGCAAAGAAAGACTCTGTTTCCCTGCAGGCAGTTCCATTACCAATAACAATGGTCAAACAGCTTTAGACAGAAGCAGAAAAAAAAATTACAAATAGTTCTATATCTGAGGCCAGAGTGCACCAAAAATTAAATTAAAATCTCTCTCAATTCAATTAACAACGGCAAAATGTCTTGAATTTTTCTCATCAGAAAATAGACTAACTACTATATGGGAAGACTCAGAACTGCAATTGATCATTTTATCGGTTCACATCATATGTGCATAAACAAGTGTTGAAACATTTGGTTCAAAATACAACCTTGTGACTAAGTTTGTACTTTTGGCTTCTTTTATAAATTCCCCTATTGGACTGTTCAGTCACCCGAGAACTCGTTTTTGGAGTGGAAGCAAGTCTCGATTTCGAGGGACTGCCTATGATTAATTTATTATCAGTGTATTGATTATTTGACACTCTAATGTTGCCAGTCTGAACTGCATTTCCATGTATAGTATGATGTATTAAAGGATTGATGATTAACAAGTCCATTGTTCAATTATTTTTCTATTCTCACCGAGGCATTTTGTAATTACTTCTTTTTTTGCAATGTTCTTGAAATGTAGGCAATGCTGGCAAAGCCACATTTATTGCCTATCACTAGTTGCTCCAAGTTTGTGGTCAGCTTTCTCCATGAGCCGCTGCAATCTTGATGGCCGGCCTCCCACATTCTACCCTCCGTAAACTTTGAGGTCCAAAACTCTTCTTGCCCGTGACCTAACTCGCACCAAGTCCCGTCACCCATCACACCTGCGCTCGCTGACTTACATTGGCTCTCGGTTAAGCAATGCCTCGATTATTAAATTCTCATCCTTGTTTTCAAAACTCTCCATGGCCTCACTCCTCCCCATCTCTGTAATCTCCTCCAACCCACAATCCTCCGAGATAACCTCGCTCCTCTAATTATGGCCTCTTGAGCATCCCCGATTTTAACTGGTGGCCTTGCCTTCAGCTGCTAAACCTCTCCACCTCTCTTTCCTCCTTTAAGACACTCCTTAAAACCTACCTCCATCTGCCTTAATAGTTCCTTTTGTGGCTTAGTGTCAAATTTTGTTATAGAACACTCCTGTGAAGCGCCTTGGGACGTTTTAATACGTTAAAGGTGCTATATAAATACAAAGTGCTGTTGTTGATCAACACATTAATGTATGTAATTGGATCGCTGGGATCTAAAGTCAAAACTGTAAATTAACAATATTTGAGGGCCTTTTCACTATTCTGAAGCTATGCTTAAAAATTCATTTCACGTACACAAAACAGGAAAAGAAAATCACACTTGCATGGTCTTTGTAAAGAACATTTTTCAATAGTAGTGTATATTTTTTTTGTGTACTTTGTTTCTATGAAATAATAACCCTGTCTAGATGATTAATTGCCATTTTGTTTGCTCTGAAGGATTGATTAAGTGTTAACTTTTCAGTAGAATTCTTTTGTTTTCTTACACTGTAAAAACCTGCGCTTACTCCCATGAACTGTGATATATTGCATTTGGATTCCAAAGTGCAGTGCGTGGATTGAGTTTCATGGAAAATGGGTTTCTCCCCATTAACTTAAGTGTTGCATATTAAAAATTCAATCATGCCACTGAAAATAAAGGGAACTCCAATTTAGGCCTAAATGAGAAGAGTCGTGTGTATTTACTAAAACTGTTTATATAAAATGGATTAGTTACACTTTTCATGGTTTAAGTTCTTCTGACCTCATTCTGTGAATTATTTTCCAGCATACCAACATTCTACAATTACTCTATACTTGAACTCCACATGTCTTTGGCAACCATCATAATTTAGTCCAATGTGGAGGGATCCTTATTATAACATATATATCTTCTGTAACAATCATGAAATGATAGCTAAACCTTTATATCAAAAGCAAGGAGCTCTCCCTCCTAAACTTTTCTTATGAAAGCTGTATTGTTTCTTCTTCCACATGCAAAGAACCAGTTACATATGCAGCATTAATCCCATTAAAGTAAGAGAGCTCTGTATTCTTGGTGAAATATAGAAAATTACAGATGGCCCATTTACCACACAGGTAAAGGTCTTCGGTAAAGGTCTTCACAAAACAAACAATCACTGAATGCAAAATAAAAAACTAGTATATGCAAATAAATTTATAAACTACTTGAGCCAAATTTATCTCCAATCAGGTCAAAGACATTGGCTCCTAATATGAGGCCATCACTTATGGTGGTCTTCTGAACATTTTTGGCACAATTTTTATCTATGTAAGTAACATACTTAAACAACATGACTTGCAGAGTGCCTGAGTCAGATCACATTTATATTTCATTGGAAAATATTAAGCATGGACTTTCATTATTATCCCTTATTAAGTTTTGTAGTGACTTTATCCATTTTTTGTTTCACCATACAAATCAGATACAAAATATTCAGAAGGAATGAACACACGCATACATAACATGCATTATTTAATTTACTGTGCCAAAAATCATTAATTACTTCATCCATTTGCAAATCAAATTACAAAATTAGATGTAGCAATGCCAGACGCATGGTATAACAGTCACACCTGTATTTATGAAGCAGATGCCTTATCTTTTCAGCTTCACGCTGCGCTCCTTGACCAAGTAGATATATCACATCAGTATGAAGTATCTGGTCTAGAACAATAGCATGCTGGTTAGCGAAAGATCAAATCATATTGTGAATAGGATAATATACATTTCCAAATATCCACCATAACGACAGAACTCTTTATACCAAAACAGGCCTTAGTACATTAATTTCAAGATGCTATTTGCCATTTAATGCTAGCAAAAGAGCAATGCAATCAACTACAGAGATCAGAAGATCTTGAATTCTGGAACAAAGCACTCATGTACATTCCTATATCTAATTTTGAGGAGTTGAAACTTCAAGATGTCACGGTGCAAAAAAGTTGGGCAGTATTGGATTGTTCTAAATGTTTTCACTGTTCTTTACAAAACATCATTATTAGCACAGGATTAATTAAAGGACGAGACTGCTGCCAACGAACTGGAAGTAGCTGCGCATGCACAGTTCCAGTGTTATTTTTGTTTGTCGCCGCCGGACTTCCCAAAATGAGGAATAAAATCTTGCTCATTTGTAGTTTAATTTATTAATTATGTGAATTGTTGAATTTATTTAGGTATGAGCCATTTGTTTGAAACGGGATTGTGATCTGCTTCAGTGTTTCTGATCAGACATTTCTCCTAACAGCTCCCATGTTGACAGTCCTGACAAGTGATAAAATAGGTTAATTGTTTTTAAATTGACAGTCCGGGATGAAGAGCAAAGGGCCATGATACCAGAGATTGAGAAGGAATGAGAAGACTAGGTAACAGTGAGGTGACAGCAAGCTCGGCTTTTAAACACCTTGTCAGAGGAAGGGAAGATTGAGGGATTGGGTAAGTTTCAGAAGTTTAAGGTGCCAGGAAAGTACAGATTAGTGCAGAAGAGAAATGACGCTAATTACTGAGCGCTTAAAAATGGTTTTCAGCCGAGCTAGGATGGTTGGGGGTTCTTGACTGCAGAGCTACACGAGCCGTTGTGAGCATTATTTTTCAAATTTGCTCATTTTTTTTTAAATTTACGTAGCTTCCAGTTCATTGCTAGGAGTCACTCCGTTAATTAAATGTGCTAATGGCATCTAGTGGTAGAATATCAATGCTGCACTAACCTTCCTTACATTGGCAGACTGCCTGAGTTGGACATCTTTTAGGTTTTCTACAGTATCTGTATGGAATGATAACTCTTCACTGGATTCTTGGATTTGTGCCTAAATCTTGCACTGATTGGCACTACCATTTTGAAGTAAATTCCAAGCCCAAAAGGATACGTTTTAAGTTATGAATGGGCCTCTAATTAAACCCATTAAAAAGTTCAATATTTGACACCTACATCTTTAAATTTTATTTTATTTCCACAATTGTATTGCTCTCTTCTTCACACATAAACTGTTCCATTGTTAAGTTATAGATAAAACAGACCATGCAAGAAGCATTATTGGACATGCAACAATTGCAGAGGTTGAGAATGTAGAAGAAACAAATGTATTATTCAAAATATTTGCCATTATATAATCTTGAAATGTTTCAAAGCACTTTATCCAATTACACCAGAGTGCAGGAACTATTACATAGCTACAAGTAGCAGGCATTCTGCATTAGTAACATCCCACAAGCAGCAATGAGGTAAGAGACCAGTTAATTTTTGTTTTGTGATATTAGCTGAGGAAAGAACTCCCTGCTCCTCTTTGAATAGTGCCATAGGATCCAAGTTTAATGTCTCATCCAAGAAATAACCTCTCCAACAGTACATCACTTTGCGAACAATGCAATGCAGCGTCAGTCTAGATCATGCATTCAAATCCTGCTATGCCGTTTATACAACATGGGAGTAAGAGATTATGTGCAGTACCATCTATCTACAACATAATGGGCCAGAATTTGTGGTGGGTAATAACGCCGAACTAACAGCATTCGTCCTGAAGTTGTGGTCAGTCATTCACTGCTCCGACTGCGCTGTGGACCAACCACTCCACCCAATCTCACAGCCAGCAATCAATGTAATCAATGAAAGTAACGAAAACATGCACATTTCTGCAACAATATCACTGTTAAATATCCCATTTAATGTTAAGCCTTGATGGAATAGGTGTAACTGGGGTTTTAACAGTGTATTAACTGGTAAACAAACATTCTGGCCCTGAAAAACTAATTTTTATATTTGTGGCGTGTCAAATTTCTCCATTATGATAAAAATTTAAAAAAATTTTAAAAACTTTTAAAACTATTTTTTTTTTAAGGTTGCTCAAATATCAGATTCTACCTTATCCCCAATGTGAGAGTCCCACTCTTTGTTTCACTCTCTAACATTTTATAAAAGTCTGGATAAAAGCAGCTTCTCATTTCTTGGATTCCTGTCTGAGAATTCTGTAATATGATTGGCTGCTTAGACAGCTTGTTGACAACACAGCAGCATGCTCTAGGGGTTCCCACCAGAGTGCTGAAATCAAGTGTGTGTGCATCTTTCTTCGGGGCCAGTGGCGAACAATTTTGCTTCGCAAATCACGGGCCAATATCTTTTCCGTGTGGGTTTCTGCAAAACCCATCAAGTTAGACTCTACACCTATGATGTGTGGAGGTTGTGGAAAGAAGAATCCCAAGTCAAAAGTCTACGAGCACTGATTTTAGCTCAGGATTTTAATTAGCCCTTTTTTGTGTTCAAAAGTACTTCGCTGACACTATGAATTGCATAAAGACGAACCAAACTTGAAGAATTAGAAGTACCGACATGCAACCCCACCCCACTCCCCTCCCCAACCTGCGGTTTTCAGACCCACCCCCCACCATGTCCCAATCTTTCCCGCCCTTCCTGCTGCCGCACTCTGAGCCCTCCAACAATGTCCCAGATCTTTTCCGATTGCTGTGGACTGTCCCCCACAGTCCCCGGTTCCAGCCTTCAATAGCTGTCTTTGCCGCTCGGTAGCTGCCCAGCTTCTCAATCTGGTCAGCTGCCGGGTGGGAAACAGAGTTTAAAAAATGCTAATGAGGTCCAGTCATTAAATTCACCAGGACTTCTATGATCCCGGCATTTCCAGGCTACCCCCCAGAAAACAGGTCCCATCTCCCTCACCATAAACACCGGGGTGTGTGTATCTCCCTCAGAAAGTTATCTCAGACAAATGGACCAATACTAAAACAATTGTATCAAGGTTTCTGTAAGTGAAGCTGGCCACTTGTCATGGGATAATTACAGATGAGGAAAGCCATTCGGCTACCTTAGTTCATCCATCCAAAAAGATCCTAAAGTTTCTCCATTTCAGCATCCAATTGTTTCTTAAATTATTCCACGGTTTCTGCCTCCACTACTATATCTGGAAGTCTATTCCATACATAATGGCCTAGAAATCCCGGCCTCCCCAGGTGCATATGGAATGTGTACGAAACCGGGAAGGCATCGCAAAAGCCGGTTTTCAGCGCACAATGTGCATGTGCTGAAAACCAGCTTTTCCGATCTGCCAAGCTCTGGCTTGATAGATCCTCCCAATCCCCACAGCCAGGACAGTCACATAGGCAAGATTGCGGTATTTGCCCATGTCTTGCTCAGCAAATGTCCTGAAAACTCTTGCGTTGGAAAAGCAGGCGCATAGCCTACTTTTACAGGCATAAGAGTTTTAAAATATACAAAAAACATGGTAAAATAAAATTTTTAAAACACATTTTAATGTTAAAAAAACCCTGCCCACAAAGGTAAGTTTATTTTAAACCATAATTAAAAAATGTATTTAAAAAAATAATTCCGATTTTTAAAAAAGACATTTATTAATTTTAAAAATTAATCTTAAATATGTGGTGTATTTTTTTCTTTTTTTTTTTAATTTGTGTTTGGGTGTTTGGGGGCATGTTTCTCAATCATAATAATGGGAACTCCTACTTACGGAGTTCCCATTATTATGAATGAGAAAATACTGTACTTGGTTGGCTGCCCAGTGCCATGTGACTCCAGCTCCAACATACGGAGGCCCCAGGACTGGGGTCGCTGGTGGGTGCAGCAGGATAAGGTAGGTGCGCATCTTTTTTTACCTTTTTCTATCGAGCACCAGCGGAAACCACAGGACCGGGATTTCTACGCCACGATGTAAGAAGAAGAATGTCCTGATATTAACTCTAAATTCGGCTTTTACTAATTTGAACACATTATCTTGTCCGACTCTCGCAATTTAATTTATTATTCCACATTTACCTTTTCTATTCCGAAACTCCTTTGAAACTTTCACTGCTTACCCCCAAGCCCTATAGGTCTCTCCCCACAATATCCTCCCTCGTTTCCCTCTCTCATTCTTTGCACTTAGCAACTTCTCAATGTCCATCTCAGCTTCTCTGAGCCTCCCTTCTTCGAATTCACTGGCCTGCTGTCCCTCTTAAGCCTCTCCCTTCAAACCAACTCTTCTACTTGTATTCATAGCCACTTCCTTGACCACACCATCTCCCACTGCATCTCCACTCCAGTGACCTTGATCAGTAACAAGGCCATCTCTAGCCATTTCCTTGTATTCCTCACACCCCGCCTACTCCATCCCTCCTCTCCCACTCCAGAGTACGGTAGCATTGTTGTTATGTTACTGGACTAGTAATCCAGAGGCCTGGATTTAAGATCAAGAGACAGGAGACCACGAACATCATCAAGCAGACCTAAAAAACATAGAAAATAGGTGCAGGAGTAGGCCATTCGGCCCTTCGAGCCTGCACCACCATTCAATAAGATCATGGCTGATCATCCACCTCAGTACCCCTTTCCTGCTTTCTCTCTATACTCCTTGATCCCTTGAGCCGCAAGGGCCATATCTAACTCCCTCTTGAATATATCCAATGAACTGGCATCAACAACTTTCTGCGGTAGGGAATTCCACAGGTTAACAATTCTGAGTGAAGAAGTTTCTCCTCATCTCAGTCCTAAATGGCTTACCTCTTATCATTAAACTGTGTCCCCTGGTTCTGGACTTCCCCAATATCGGGAACATTCTTCCTGCATCTAACCTGTCCAGTCCCGTCAGAATTTTATATGTTTCTGTGAGATCCCCTCTCATCCTTCTAAACTCCAATGTATAAAGGCCCAGTCGACCCAGTCTCCCCTCGTATGTTAGTCCAACCATCCCGGGAATCAGTCTGGTGAACCTTCGCTGCACTCCCTCAATGGCAAGAACATCCTTCCTCAGATTAGGAGACCAAAACTGAACACAATATTCCAGGTGAGGCCTCACCAAGGCCCTGCAACAACTGCAGTAAGACCTCCCTGCTCCTGTACTCAAATCCCCTAGCTATGAAGGCCAACATTCCATTTGCTTTCTTCACCGCCTGCTGTACCTGCATGCCAACTTTCAACGACTGATGTACCATGACACCTAGGTCTCGTTGCATCTCCCCTTTTCCTAGTCTGCCTTCGTGTTTTTGCCCCCAAAGTGGAAAACCTCACATTTATCCACATTATACTGCATCTGCCATGTATTTGCCCATTCACCTAACATGTCCAAGACACTCTGCAGCCTCTTAGCGTCCTCCTCACAGCTCACACCACCACCCAGTTTAGTGTGATCCGCAAACTTGGAGATATTGCACTCAATTCCTTCATCCAAATCATTAATGTATACCGTAAATAGCTGGGGTCCCAGCACTGAGCCCTGCGGCACCCCACTAGTCACTGCCTGCCATTCTGAAAAGGACCCGTTTATCCCGACTCTCTGCTTCCTGTCTGCCAACCAGTTCTCTAGCCACGTCAGTACATTACCCCCAATACTATGTGCTTTAATTTTGCACACCAATCTCTTGTGTGGGACCTTGTCAAAAGCCTTTTGAAAGTCCAAATACACCACATCCACTGGTTCTCCCTTGTGCACTCTACATCCTCAAAAAATTCCAGATTTGTCAAGCATGATTTCCCTTTCATAAATCCATGCTGACTTGGACCGATCTTGTTACTGCTTTCCAAATGCGCTGTTATTTCATCTTTAATAATTGATTGCTGAAGCAACACAGTTCGTAGAAGCATAGAATCATGGAATCAGAGTGGTCACAGCAGAGAAGGCGGCCATTCAGCCCATCGAGCCCATGTCAGCTTTCTACAAGAGCACTTAAGCTAGTCCACTCCCTCACCCTTTCCCCATAGCCCTACAAACTATTTTCCTTCAGGTACTTATCCAATTCCCTTTTGAAAGCCATATTGAATCTGCCCCCACCACCTTTTAGGCAGTGCATGCCAGATCTTAACCACTCACTGCTTCTCCAGTCTATCCACATAACTGAAGTCCCTCATCCCTGGAACCATTCGTGTAAATCTTTTCTGCACCTTTTCTAAGGCCTTCACAGCCTTCCTAAAGTGCAGTGCCCAGAATTGGACACAATACTCCAGTTGAGATCGGATCAAAGTTTTATAAAGGTTCATTATAACTTCCTTGCTTTTGTACTCTATGCTTCAATTTATGAAGCCCAGGATCCCATTATGCTTTTTCAACCACTTTCTCACCCAGTCCTGCCACCTTCAATGATTTGTGCACATATACCCACAGGTCTCTCTATTCATGCACCCCTTAGTTTATATTGCCTCTCCTCATTCTTCCTACGAAAATGCATCACTTCACATTTCACTGCGTTAAATTTCATCTGTCACGTGTCCGTCTATTCCACCAGCCTGTTTATGTCCTCTTGAAGTCTATCACTATCCTCCTCACTGTTCACTATAATTCCAAGTTGTGTGTCATCTGCAAATGTTGTAATTGTGCCCTGTACACCCAACTCCAAATCATTTATATACATTAAGACAAGCAGTGGTTCAAATACTGACCCCTGAGGAACACCACTGTATATCTTCCTCCAGTCCACAAACAATCGTGGCTGCAGCATGGCTGGTGGAAGGCTGCTGAGTTCCCGTGAAGGAGACTACAGATGACCTTTCAGGACAACCTCAACCAGGTGTGGACCAAGAAGGCCTGGCTGTAGACTCTACCACCTCAGCATAGACTGGCTGACTGGTTGGCAGGTAGCGGCAATGGCTTTGGCAGAGTGACAATGATGGGAGTAGGAATGCTGTCATCCTGAGAGAGAATACCAGGTTGCTGCGCTACAGACTCACTGCCACTGCCCCTGCCCCAGGGTGATGCCTCAGAGTTCCTAGCAATCTGCTGGAGGACAGATTGCTGGCCTGCTGCAACACCCTGCAAGCCCCTTTCGAGACTCGTGAACCCAGCTACAATGGCAGCAGTGAGTTTCCACTGTAGCACTAAGCCACTGGATTACTTTTGCCTGTGCTGTAATGAAAGACACAACATCGCCCATCACACATTGCATCATGGCTGGGTCCACAAGGTCTATCCTGGATGTGTCCATCATTTTCAGTGTGGAAATCATGGGCTCCAAGCTC
Source organism: Pristiophorus japonicus (assembly GCF_044704955.1). Taxonomy (NCBI): domain Eukaryota; kingdom Metazoa; phylum Chordata; class Chondrichthyes; family Pristiophoridae; genus Pristiophorus; species Pristiophorus japonicus. The sequence goes on from NC_091985.1 coordinate 53,879,694, forward strand.
GACACAAAGCTCCGTCCAATGTTGGAGCCAGACTCCTCCATGCTCGTTGACACTGACAAGAGGCTCTCTGGCAGGATTGCCATTGCACCCAAGATTTCCACGTGCATACCCATCACCCTCCTTCTGAAGGCCACTCCATCGAGGTCATCATCCGAGTTGTGTGCAGCAGAACTCATGCTCCAACTTGCCTTCCAGGGAGCTGTCCCCCAAGTTACCCTTTGCCCCTGGCCTTGCCGCAACCTTCTCTTGTCCGGTGCCTCATCATGTGCAGATCCCGCATCTATACTACCCTCTACATTCCACGCAGTGCTATTTTCTGAGCTAGTGTCTGCGAGCGTCAGATGCAGTGTCTACTTCTTCATCTCCACTCTCCTCCATGACTTCGGGGACAGGCTGGCCTGCTGGCAGTTCTTGGTTATCTGAAAGCAGAAAGGCAAAAGAGTTGGGCTGTAGTGAGGGGAAGAGGGGAAAGCAAGATATCCATGCATTCACCGTCGTCAGTTTGTAAGTGAGAAGAGATTGTGGGATGATGGAGAAATGGGAGGTGAGAAGGAGGATTAGGAATGACCGCTTTTGTCCCCGGGGCTTCAACTTCACCTGGTGACTTCCCCTCCAATGATGGGGGTGTGGTGCATTAAGCAGTGTGTGTGGCTTGTGGTGCAGATGGTGAGATATGGCATTGCTGAAGCCTTCACTCACCTTGACTTGCTGTGTGAGGTGTGAAACTTCTTTCGGCACTGTATCCAGGTCCGCGACACGACACTGTTGGCCATGCTGTAGGCAGCTATCTCTTGCCAGAGCCTTCTGCAAGTGGGCTTTTTGATGGCTTCCTCTGACCCTGTGGGAACAGGGCACCCTGCCTTCTCTCAACTGTCACAACTAATGCCTCAAGAGCCGTATCGGAGAACCTTCTGGTTCATTCTCTGTTGTTGCTGAGCCATGCCTTCAAACGCCAATGACAATGAGGTGCTGCGGCATCAAAGCATCTCCCCTTTAAGTAGTGCAGAAAGCCTAGGTCAAACATTACTGGCCATCAGACTGTACCCGATATTGTCACACCTGTTGAGCGCTAAGCTAACAACCAGCAGCACATTTAGAGCGGAGATCAGCTCTCCAATCATGTAAATCAGCAGGCAGCATGAATTTTGCATGCTCCCTGCACCACGTTGAACTGTCGCAGCCAAATAGAGTTGGCTCATGATACCACCTGTTTTCGGGCCAGATCCAATTTTTAGGCCACAGTCTCTCCCATCCTGGTTATTCCTCATGGTATAGCCACCAATTGCATTCCCTCAAGTCCACGGTGCATAGACATGAGCGTATCTGGTGCACAATTGTTTTAGACAGCCATAACCAGATTTGGTTGGACCAATAATCATCTTCTTTCGTATGGTAGTAGCAAAGCAAATCAAATGTCAATATCTAAGTCAGATATCCAGGCCAAAGTGGGTAATGACAGCCTTCTTGCAGCCCACTCTATAACATGATTTTAGATCACAACTAATGTCGTCTCAATGGACATCGAACTTGTCGTTAAATCAACCTCCCGGTAACAGTAGCAAACCAACAAGCTGGACCAATCAGTGAGAGAGCACTTGGGTGCCAGTGATGATAATTCAGTCAGATTCAAGGTAGTTATGGATGAGGACAAGGATAGACCAGGAATAAAAGTCCCAAATTGGGGAAAATCTAAATTTCTATATCGTCGTTAAATCGACCTCCCAGTAACAGTGATTTGGCCATAGTGGACTGAAAACAGTTACTTGGTAGGTAAAGGGCTCAGACCAAATATGTGCCCTTAAAGAAAAAGGGTGGGAATAACAATTCTAGAGCCCCCTGGATGTCTAGGGACTTACAGGGAAGGATAAAGGAAAAAAAGGGAAGCACATGTCATATACTGACGACTATATACTGTAGAATCTCTGGAGGAATATAGAAAGTTCAGAGGTAAAATTAAAAAGGGTATTAGGAATTCTAAAAGATAGAATGAAAAATTCTTGGCAAGTAAAATTAAGTAAAACCCAAAGATGTTCTATAAATATATTAAGAGCAAGAGGATAACTAAAGAAAGGGTAGGGCCTGTTAGAGACCATAAAGGTAATCTTTGTGTGGAGGCGGAAGATGTTGGTATGGTTCTTAATGAATACTTTGCATTTGTTTTCACAAAGAAAAGGGGCAATGCAAATACTGCAATCGAGGAGGAGTGTGAAATTCTGGATGAAATAAACAGTGAGAGAGGAGGTATTAAGGAGTTCAACAGCTTTGAAAGTGGATAAGTCCACAGGCCTGGATGAATTGCACCCCAGGCTGTTGAGCAAAGCAAAAGAGGAAATATAGCAGAGGCCTTGACCATCATTTTGCAGTCCTCTTTGGATTTAGGCATGGTGCCAGAGGACTGCTAATGTGGTACCCTTGTTTAAGATCATCATCAAAGGCAGTCCCTCAGAATCAAGGAAGATTTGCTTCCACTCTTAACATGAGTCCTTAGGTGGATGAACAGACCAATACGAGAGCCACAGTTCCTGTCACAGGTGGGACAGATAGCCTTTGAGTGTAAGGGAGGGTGGGACAGATTTGCCGCATGCTCTTTCCGCTGCCTGCGCTTGATTTCTGTATGCTCTCGGCGATGAGACTCGAGGTGCTCAGCACCCTCCCGGATGTCCTTCCTCCACTTAGGGCGGTCTTTGGCCAGGGACTCCCAGGTGTCGGTAGGGATGGTGCACTTTATCAGAGAGACTTTGAGGGTGTCCTCTGCCCACCTTTGGCTCATTCGCCATGAAGGAGTTCCAAGTTGAGTGCTTATTTTGGGAGTCTCGTGTCTGGCATGCTGACAATGTGGCCTGCCCAGCAGAGCTGATCAAGTGTGGTCAGTGCTTCGATGCTGGGGATGTTGGCCTGGTCGAGGACGCTAATGTTGGTGCGTCTGTCCTCCCAGGGAATTTGTAGGAGCAGACATTGATGACGAGATTCAACACCACCTCCAGTACACCAGTGCAGCCTTCAGCCACCTGAGGAAAAGAGTGTTCGAAGACCAGACCCTCAAATCTGCCACCAAGCTCATGGTCTACAGGGCTGTAGTAATACCCACCCTCCTGTATGACTCAGAGACATGGACCATGTACAGCAGACATCACAAGTCGCTGGAGAAATACCAACAATGTCTCTGCAAGATCCTACAAATCCTTGTTTAAGAAGGGAGAAAGGGATTGGCCGAGTAATTACAGGCCTGTCAGCCTAACCTAAGTGGTGGGAAAATTATTGGAAAAATCCTTAAGAACAGGAAAAATCTACATTTAGAAAGGCAAGGATTGATCAGGGACAGTCAGCACGGATTTGTTAAGGGAAGATCGTGTTTGACTAATCTGATTGAATTTTTTGAGGAGGTGACCAGGAGGGTTGATGAGGGTAGTGCATACAATGTAGTGTATATAGACTTTAGCAAAGCTTTTGATAAGGTCCCACATGGTAGACTGGTCATGAAGGTAAAAGCCCAGGGCAAAGTGGCAAGTTGGATCGAATATTGGCTTCGAGGCAGGAAGCAAAGGCTAATGGTTGATGAATATTTTTGTGACTGGAAGGATGTTGCCAGTGGGGGTCCACAGGGCTCAATACTAGGTCCCTTGCTCTTTACCTTTCCGCCACTGTTCATTGGTTTATATGTAACCTTCAGGGCTGCTGACCAAGGGCCGTGTGGCTCTTTGTTGGCCGATGCAGACACGATGGGCCGAAATGGCCTCCTCTGCGCTGTAGATTTCTATGTTTCTGTCCTCTATCGGGCCTCACTCTCCTGTGCCAAAAGCACCCAGAGCACAAAGTTAACTCTTGGCATCCACTATCAACTATCACCTTTAATCACTCTTCCCTGCCCCTCCACACTCACTTCATTCAAGTGCAAGGAGCCCGTGGACTTTATTTGTCATTAAGATTTAGATGAGCCGTTAGCTGCCTCTTTCCACTTGCCCACCAAGCATGACCTCCCTCTAGGCACCCACCCCTCTTGCCCTAGGCCTGAATCTGCACTTTCTCTTCTTTCTCACCCATGGCCCCTCATGTCCTCTCTGAGTATATCTCATCCAATAGACCCATCGTCTTCTCCCTTGACACGATTTAAGCTTCCCTTCCTGACCTCTATTAGCTCACATTTTCAATACTTCCACATGTATGCCCTCCCCTCTCCACCAACTCTTTCAACATCTCCACTGCCTTGGTGTTGTCAAACTGCTAGTCAAACCATCCAGTCTTCAATTAGCCATAATTTCCTTCAGTTAAACATTAGGAAGACAATGGCCATTGGCCTGGAAATTCCGGTCGGAGGCTTCCCGCGGACAATTGTCTCTGACCGGAGAATTTTTACGAATCTACCTGGTGGTCTCGGACGTGCCCTGGATTCCGGTGGGGAGGCATTCCCTTCCCACGCTGAGAAGCGTGCTCCCGTCCGAAGGGTTCCCACGCAGAAGACGCAGTCACGTGTGACTGCTCAGCCAATCATGTACGTATGCCACAGCTTTCCCATTAATTGCAATGAGAACTCCGTATCTACGAGTTCTCATTGCTATTAATGGGGAAAAAAAACACTAATAAAAAATAAAAAACAGACCACACATAATTAAAATTAATTGAAATTAAAGTTAATAAATGCCTTCGAAAAACAACTATTTTTCCGATTTTTTTTACGTTTTGTAATTCGGGTTAAAAATAAAAACTTACCTTAGTGGGCAGAGTTTTTAAACAATAAAATGTGTTTATTTAATTTAATTTTATGTTTTTGTATGTTTTAAAATATTTGCACCTGTAAAAGTAGGCTATGCTTCTGCTTTTATCAGGTGCAAGAATTTTGAGGATATTTGCTGGGCAAGATATGGGTAAATCCCGCAATCTTGCCCAAGCAAATGTCGTCGCTCCCGATCTGCGGATCATCTGTCAAGATCGGAAAAGCTCATTTTAAGCGCATGCGCATTGAAAATCGGCTTTTCCGATGCCTTCCCGGGTCCGTTGACAGGCTGTACAGATCCGGGAAGGCAGGAATTTTTGGGCCATTGTCTTTGGCCCCCCCCCACCCCAAATTCTGTGCCCTCATGACTTATTCGATCACCCTCCTTAGCCATCGTCTCGGGCTGAACTAAACTGTTCATAAACTTACCCATCTTCTACCACCCCAAGCTCAGCTTCCAGTCCAAAGAACACGCACTTCCATCTCCGTAACATCATCTGCCTCCGCCCTTGCCTTAAGCCCATCTGCTGCCAATATCCTCATCTATGCATTTGACACCCCCACATTCAACCATTCGAATGCTCGCATGGGCAGCTTCCCACCCTCCACTTTGTAAACTTTAGTTTATATAAAACTCTACTGCTGGTCTCCTATCCCACACCAAGTCCTACTCACTCATCATCCCTGCCCTTGCTGACCTGCATAGACTCACATTCCCAAACACCTCAAACTTAAAACCCTAATCCTTGCTTTTAAATCTATTCATAGCCTCACCCCTCCCAATCTCTGCAGCCTCGAGACCTACAACCTCCATCCCCAAACTCGCTCTTCTTCAGATTAGTTCTCTTGTTCTGACATCCCACTCCTTTTGCCCCATCACTGGTAAACATACATTTAACCATATAAACCTCATGCTCTGGAATTCTCTCTTTAAACCTCTTTGCCTCTCTTCCTTTAAGATCCTCTTTAAAACCCATCAACTCAGTTTATGGTGACCTTCAATACCATTTCCTTATGCTTAGTGTTCATTTTTTCCTGAGAGACTTTGTGAAGCAGCTTGGAGCATTGTTTCTATGTTAAAGGTGCGAAAGAAATACTTTTGCTACTTTCCGTTGAAGGATAAATGTTGACCAGGACACCGGGAGAACTGCTCTTCTTCACAGTGCTCATCATCATAGGCAGTCCCTCAGAGTCGAGGATGACTTGCTTCCAAGCGAGAAATGAGTTCTTAGGTGACTGAAGAGTCCAATACGGGGCCTATGGTCTTTGTCACAGGTGGGGTAAACAGTGATTGAAGGAACAGATAGGTGGGGTGCCTGGGACGCCACGCGCTCCTTCCGCTGTCGACGCTTGGCTTCAGCTTGCTCTCGGCGAAGAGACTCAAGGCGTTCAGTACCTTCTCGGATGCTTTTCCTCCACTTTGGGCGGTCTTGGGCCAGGGATTCCGAGGTGTCGGTGGGGATGTTACATTTTTTCAAGGAGGCTTTGTGAGTGTCCTTGAAGCGTTTACTCTGCCCACCAGGGGCTCGCTTGCCGTGTCAGAGCTCAGAGTAGCGCACTCGTTTTGGGAGTCTTGTGTCAGGCATGCGGGCGATGTGGCTCATCCAGCAGAGCGATGCTGGGGATATTGGCCTGAGCGAGGATACTGACATTTTGCAGGATCTTGCGGAGGCAGCATTGGTGGTACTTCTCCAGTGTTTTGAGGTGCCTGCTGTACATAGTCCATGTCTCTGAGCCATATAGGAGGACGGGTGTCACCACTGCTCTGCAGACCATGAGGTTGGTGCCGGGTTTGAGGTCCTGGTCTTCAAACACTCTTTTCCCCAGGTGACCGAAGGCATACTGAAGGCGGTGTTGGACCTAGTCATCGATGGCTGTCCTTGTTGACAGTAGGTTCCCGAGGTATGAAAAACGGTCCACGTTGTCCAAGGCCTCGTCTTAGATTTTGATAACCGGTGGGTAGTGCTGTGTGGCGGGGGCAGATTGGTAGATGACCTTTGTCTTACGGATGTTTAGTTTAAGGCCCATGTTGTCGTATGCCTCGGTGAAGGCGTTGATGATGGCTTGGAGTTCGGCCTCCAAGTGGTGGATCCGTTGGTCAGGATCACGGCTTGCATGTCATCGTGGAGCAGGCGGAGAATGGTGACAAACTTTTCAGGGCAACCGAATCTGAGGAGGACGCTCCATAATCCCTCACGGTTGACAGTGTTGAAGGCTTTTGTAAGGTCGAAGGCGGCCATGTACAGGGGTTGGTGCTGTTCCCTGCATTTCTCTTGTATCTGGCTCGCGTCCATTGTGCCTCTTAATGGACGGAATCCGTATTGCGACTCTGGGAGGAGTTCTTCAGCCACAAGGCGGCGGCGATTCAGGAGGATTCTTGCGATGACCGACCACAGAGAGATTCCTCTGTAGTTACCGCAGTTGGACTGGTCACCTTTCTTGAAGATGGTCATGATTACAGCTTCGCTAAGATCTCCTGGTATGATCTCCTCCTTCCAAATAAGAAAGGGGAGGTCATGGATCCACGCCAGTAGTGCTTCTCCGCCATGTTTTAGTGTTTCAGCGGGGATTCCATTTGCTCCTGATGACTTCTTGTTCTTCAGTTGTCGGATGGACTTTTCAACCTCATGCCGGGCTGGGGTTGTGCTGAGATGGTGGCGGATGGCATGCTGTGGGATGAAGTCGAGGACATTCACTCCAATGAGTGAGTGTCCTCGCAATGCTCCTTCCAGTGGGCACTGACTGCCTCTCTGTTCTTGATGAGCACACCTCTCTGTTCTTGGCCAGTAGTGAGGTACGGCCTCAGGTGCTTGGGCCGAAGGTCGCCTTGATTGCGCTGAAGAATCCTCGCACGTCGTGCTTGTCGGCTAGCTATTGGACCTCGGCCTTCAGACGTCTGTAGAGCTGCTTTCTTGCACTCGAGTTGTGTTGTTGCTTCCAGTCCAAGAATGCCTTGCGCTTGTGGCATATTAGCTCCTGGATCTCCTGGCCATTCTCATCGAACCAGTCTTGGTGTTTCCTGGTCGAGTGACCGAGCATCTCTTCGCAGGTGCTGATTATGGAGGCCTTGAGGGCAGACCATGCACTGTGGACACTCTGCGTCTCTGGGTCACTGGGAGTTGTCAGGTTGGTAGCGAGGCATTGGCTGAATAGGGCTTTCTTAGCAGGATCTTTTGTTTCTGTTGTCGTCGCTGTTTTGGGGCAATGTTGATGATGATGACAGAGCGAATTAGGCGGTGGACCATCCAGCAGTCGTCAGCTCCTGTCATGGTGCGGGTGATGCGCACATCTTTGCCGTCCGTCTCTCGGACAATGAAGTAGTCTAGCAGATGCCAGTGCTTGGAGCGAGGGGGTTGCCATGAAGCTTTATATTTGTCCTTCTGACGGAACAGGTTATTAGTTATGACGCGGCCGTGTTCTAAGCATTCCGTCAGGAGGAGGATGCCATTGGAGTTGGCTTTCCCTATGCCGACCTGAGGGGAAACAGCAGCGGAACAGGAACGAAGCAGGAGCCCTAAAGGAGGCTAGCCCCAGGACCCAGCGCAGCGTCGGTAGGAGCCAGCCACCACAGGGAGCAGCACTAGCCAGCTTGAGAGTGCGACGAAGGCAAAGTGAGCGACAAACCGGACGTCACAGCATCCCAGGTAGCAGATTGGTTGTGACTCTTGGTGCGAGGTGGGGCCCAGCGGGAGCCCGGAGGACATCAGGAGCCCGGAGGTTGGAGGACAACAAGAGAGATTCACAGTGCTATAGGTTCTTCAATGAGGGGGAGACCTGCTTAACGGCTCATCCAAAAGAATCACTCTCAGTACTGCACTGAAATGTCACCCGAGATTACAAACTTCCTGTCCAAGATCACTGAAAGCGTGGTCACCTCTCAGTTCTGTACTCTCCCACAATTATCTGTTCAAAGCTCTTCAGTCTGGCCTCTGCCCAACACATACGATGGAGATTGCCAGGATGAAAGTCAAAAATGGCTTCCTCTGATTGCAATTATGGTCAAAGATCCTTATTTTTCTCAACCTCTCTCCGTATTCAATATGATCGACCATGCCACACTCAGTCATCGGCCAGCTCAGTGAAGTGCCCTTATACAGTTCCACTCCTACCTGTCTCAACATGGTCAGGGCATCTCCAGTCATGGCCTCTTCTCAATCTCCTCCAGTCTTACATTCCCTCCTTTGCTTCTCCAACATTGATGATCTGTGCATCGTCCTTCCCTTCATGCCATCATTCTTGGCTGCATCTAGAGCTGCCTTGGCCCTAACCTCTGGACCTCCCTCTCTAAAACTCTCTGTCTAATTAGTTCTCGCCAGCTCTAAAACCGCCCTTAAAATCTTCTCAGCCAAACTTTTGGTCATCCTTTCAACTCTCCCACCATGGCTCAGTACCCATCCTTTTTATGCACACTCTGTAAAGTGCCGTGGGATGTGTTTCTCCATTAAACGCGCTATATAATTACAAATTGTTATTGCTGCGTTATGTGATACATTCATTTTTGAAACTTTGTGATTAAATTGACTACTATTTCAGGTATTGTTCAACTTAGATTTCAAAAACCTGATTAAAGTTTTAGTGCTCCCAATACTGCAACAACAGAATAATGGATGCCTGGGAGTGATTACAAGGCCATTAGTGATGTGATCCATGGGTTTGAATCACGATGCATGTGAACCATGTATACAAAGCATAAAGGGTTTCAACTAATCTCAACTTCAAAATTAGATTAAAACTTTAAAGACATACTACAGGAAAAAGCTGAGTATTCATTTGAAGGTGTAATTTGAAGAACAGGAGCTGAATTATAAATCCTCTTCGCCTATTTTCAGTGACTCATGATTCTGAATGCTCATTACTTTTCAGTGAGTTATCAGATCAACTCATTCATAAGAACATAAGAAATAGGAACAGGAGTAGGCCATACGGCCCCTCGAGGCTGCTCCGCCAATCATGGCTGATCTGATCATGGACTCAGCTCCACTTCCCCACCCACTCCCCATAACCCCTTATCGTTTAAGAAACTGTCTATTTCTGTCTTAAATTTATTCAATGTCCCAGATTCCACAGCTCTCTGAGGCAGCGAATTCCACAGATTTACAACCTTCTGAGAAGAAATTTCTCCTCATCTCAGTTTTAAAAGGGCGGCCCCTTATTCTAAGATCATGCCCTCTAGTTCTAGTCTCCCCCATCAATGGAAACATCCTCTCTGCATCCACTTTGTCAAGCCCCCCTCATAATCTTATACATTTCGATAAGATTATGAGGGGGTCTAGTAAGGAGGAGGAACTGAGGGAAATCCTTATTAGTCGGGAAATTGTGTTGGGGAAATTGATGGGATTGAAGGCCGATAAATCCCCAGGGCCTGATGGACTGCATCCCAGAGTACTTAAGGAGGTGGCCTTGGAAATAGTGGATGCATTGACAGTCATTTTCCAACATTCCATTGACTCTGGATCAGTTCCTATGGAGTGGAGGGTAGCCAATGTAACCCCACTTTTAAAAAAAGGAGGGAGAGAGATAACAGGGAATTATAGACCGGTCAGCTGACATCGGTAGTGGGTAAAATGATGGAATCAATTATTAAGGATGTCATAGCAGTGCATTTGGAAAGAGGTGACATGATAGGTCCAAGTCAGCATGGATTTGTGAAAGGGAAATCATGCTTGACAAATCTTCTGGAATTTTTTGAGGATGTTTCCAGTAGAGTGGACAAGGGAGAACCAGTTGATGTGGTATATTTGGACTTTCAGAAGGCGTTCGACAAGGTCCCACACAAGAGATTAATGTGCAAAGTTAAAGCACATGGGATTGGGGGGTAGTGTGCTGACATGGATTGAGAACTGGTTGTCAGACAGGAAGCAAAGAGTAGGAGTAAATGGGGACTTCTCAGAATGGCAGGCAGTGACTAGTGGCGTACCGCAAGGTTCTGTGCTGGGGCCCCAGCTGTTTACACTATACATTAATGATTTAGACGAGGGGATTAAATGTAGTATCTCCAAATTTGCGGATGACACTAAGTGTGGCAGTGTGAGCTGCGAGGAGGATGCTATGAGGCTGCAGAGCGACTTGGATAGGTTAGGTGAGTGGGCAAATGCATGGCAGATGAAGTATAATGTGGATAAATGTGAGGTTATCCACTTTGGTGGTAAAAACAGAGAGACAGACTATTATCTGAATGGTGACAGATTAGGAAAAGGGGAGGTGCAAAGAGACCTGGGTGTCATGGTACATCAGTCATTGAAGGTTGGCATGCAGGTGCAGCAGGCGGTTAAGAAAGCAAATGGCATGTTGGCCTTCATAGCGAGGGGATTTGAGTACAGGAGCAGGGAGGTGTTGCTACAGTTGTACAGGGCCTTGGTGAGGCCACACCTGGAGTATTTGGTCTCCTAACCTGAGGAAGGACATTCTTGCTATTGAGGGAGTGCAGCGAAGGTTCACCAGACTGATTCCCGGGATGGCGGGACTGACCTATCAAGAAAGACTGGATCAACTGGGCTTGTATTCACTGGAGTTCAGAAGAATGAGAGGGGACCTCATAGAAACGTTTAAAATTCTGACAGGTTTAGACAGGTTAGATGCAGGAAGAATGTTCCCAATGTTGGGGAAGTCCAGAACCAGGGGACACAGTCTAAGGATAAGGGGTAAGCCATTTAGGACCGAGATGAGGAGGAACTTCTTCACCCAGAGAGTGGTGAACCTGTGGAATTCTCTACCACAGAAAGTAGTTGAGGCCAATTCACTAAATATATTCAAAAAGGAGTTAGATGAAGTCCTTACTACTAGGGGGATCAAGGGATATGGCGAGAAAGCAGGAATGGGGTACTGAAGTTGCATGTTCAGCCATGAACTCATTGAATGGCGGTGCAGGCTAGAAGGGCCTAATGGCCTACTCCTGCACCGATTTTCTATGTTTCTATGTTTCTAAGATCACCTCTAATTCTTCTGAAGTCCAATGAGTAGAGGCCCAACCTACTCAACCATTCCTCATAAGTCAACCCCCTCATCCCCGGAATCAACCTAGTGAACCTTCTCTGAACTGCCTCCAAAGCAAGTATATTCTTTCGTAAATATGGAAACCAAAACTGCATGCAGTATTCCAGCTGTGGCCTCACCAATACCTTATATAGCTGTAGCAAGACGTCACTGCTTTTATACTCCATCCCCTTTGCAATAAATGCCAAGATTCCATTGGCCTTCCTGATCACTTGCTGTACCTGTATACTATCCTTTTAAGTTTCATGCACAAGTGCCCCCAGGTCCCGCTGTACTGTGGCACTTTGCAATCTTTCTCCATTTAAATAATAACATGCTCTTTGATTTTTTTCAGCCAAAGTGCATGACCTCACACTTTCCAACATTATACTCCATCTGTCAAATTTTTGCCCACTCACTTAGCCTATGTCCTCTTGCAGATTTTGTGTGTCCTCTTCAGACATTGCTTTTCCTCCCATCTTTGTATCATCAGCAAACTTGGCTACGTTACACTCAGTTCCTTCTTCCAAGTCATTAATATAGATTGTAAATAGTTGGGGTCCCAGCACTGATCCCTGCGGCACCCCACTAGTTACTGGTTGCCAACCAGAGAATGAACCATTTATCCCGACTCTCTGTTCTCTGTTAGTTAGCCAATCCCCTATCCAATATATTACCCCCAACCCCATGAACTTTTATCTTGTGCAGTAACCTTTTATGTGGCACCTTGTCAAATGCCTTCTGGAAGTCCAAATACACGACACATCCACTGGTTCCCCTTTATCCACCCTGTTCGTTACATCCTCAAAGAACTCCAGCAAATTTGTTAAACATGACTTCCCCTTCATCAATCCATGCTGACTCTGCCTGACCGAATTTTGCTTTTCCAAATGTCCTGCTACTGCTTCTTTAATAATGGACTCCAACATTTTCCCAAGCACAGATGGTAGGCTAACTGGTCTACAGTTTCCTGCTTTTTGTCTGCCTCCTTTTTTTAAATAGGGGCATTACATTTGCAGTTTTCCAATCTGCTGGAACCTCCCCAGAATCCAGGGAATTTTGGTAAATTATAATCAATGCATTCACAATCCCTGCCACTACTTCTCTTAAGACCCTAGGATGCAAGCCATCAGGTCCAGGGGATTTATCTGCCTTTAGTCTCATTATCTCACTGAGTACCACCTCCTTAGTGATCGTGATTGTGTCAAGTGCCTTCGCCCTTAGGCTATCCACTGTCGGAATATTGTTAGTGTCCTCTACTGTAAAGACTGATACAAAATATTTGTTCAGAGTTTCTGCCATCTCCATGTTCCCCATTACTAATTCCCCGGTCTCGTCCTCTAAGAGACCAACATTTACTTTAACCACCCTTTTCCTTTTTATATACCTGTAGAAATCCTTGCTATCTGTTTTTATATTTTGTGCTAGTTTACTTTCATAGTCCATCTTCCCTTTCTTAATCATTTTTTAGTCGTTCTTTCTTGGGATACCAACTGTATTCTACAGTTCTTCATAATATATCCTAAATTTAGGCACATCTTTGGTACTCAGAACTTTGATAGACCTCAAGAAAAATCACTTTTTGACATATGAACTTCAATATCAAGTTAATCTTAATTATGAATTTTGCTGTCAGGTCATTTTTGTAGACTTATAAGGCTACAATTTTCGGCCCCTATGGGTGCGTACGTGCTCCGTAAGGGCCACGCAAGTTCTGGGTTTTTGCGTGCAAAGCGCATGCTTGAAAACCCGGAACTTGCAATCTGTCAAGAATTTTCTTGACAGATCCAATGCATTCCTGGGTAAAGGACATTCGCAGGTGGAGAGATGGGCTATTTGTCCAACTTCTGCCCAGCGAATGCCCGTAAAATTCTTGCGCCTGGTAAAAGCAGGTGCAAGGTCTGCTTTTACCAGCATTAACAGTTTCAAAAAAACATAAAAATATATTATTTATACATTAAAAACCTGTGCAATAAGATAAGTTTATTTTTAGCCCCTTTAAAACATATAAATGTATTTTTCAAAATAATAAATTTGTTTTAAATAGTTAATTAAATGCCATTTTAATTAATTTTACATGAGTAATGTTTTTTTTTAATTTATCTAAAGTGTAGATGTATTTTTGGGGATATTCCCATTTATGCTTATGAGAATTCCGTGATGGGCTGTGGCCCATGTGATCCTAAGGGCGTTCCCAAACTGCGTGCTCCCGAGATAAGTGGGCCTCAACCCATGGGTTACCGCAGAGGCCCAGGACCGTGAATCTCTTTACCTCCCAGACTGCCAGATACGTGGGCATTTTATTTGCGGATCAACAGCAATTCCCCACGGGGAGCCCCCGACCGCTAATTCGGGGCCATTATATTACATTATATTAAAGAGGAATTACATGAATGCATAATTTATTACATAAAGGGTTTAAATTATTCACAAGAGCAAAACATTTGAGAGAGTTGTGTAGTGTTTGCTCACACGTAGCTTTCTCAAATCTGCTCAAATCATTGTGAATAAATAGGAAGAACCCACAATTGCTGCATTTTCAAATTTAGTTGGAGTACTGAAATTTGGAAAGCACTTTGATATCCCCATTAAAGTATTATTCTCTACAGATTTAATTTCCAATTTTAAAAACAGGGATTAACGTTAGAATTTATGTACAAATACAAATTTTAATAATCTGACATCAATTTTGCTCAAATTCCTACCTTCCAGACACTTTGACATTACATATTAGCATAAAAAAACCTCAAAAGTGCCAACAAGCAGTCTTATTGTAAAACCATCAGTAGCAACCAGGAATAACCAATTTAAAAATGTGTTATCTTTACAGTGCCAATAAGTCACAGATAGAATTTTAGAGAAGCCCCAACATTAAGCTATTAAAACATATGTGGGGCATCCCAAATGCTCAACTGGCAAATTATACCATTTTGTGTGGTCCTGAGCTACATATTATAGGAAGATCCCTGATTGATGCTAAGTTAATTGATCTCAGTGAGTGTGGTGATTTAGTGCAGCTGGTCTCAACTCGATACATTTCGATCATGACAGTGAAGATCCAAACGCAGTGAGAGATCAATTGCAGATGCAAATCATGTCCTACAACCCTACGGCACAGTACATTGAAGGGAGTCATATTGTGCCATTGTGCACCCTTAGCAGCATCTTAAAAATTGTAAATAAAATGTTAATGCTTTGCAACCTTTGTTAAACATGTGTATGAAAGTGTAGATATATACATACACTAACACACCAATTCCCTCCAAAGCAAAGGGAAGAGCAAAAGATTTGTACGTACTTGTAGGTGAAATGATTGACAGTTTACAGCCATGCCTAAAACCAGGATCAATCCCCATCAGAACCCGGCCACGAACAGGATTAATCAAAAGAAGCTGTCGAAGGTTTCTCCCAAACATTGCAATAGATTCCTTCTCGGCATCTGAGGTTAAACGGGATCTTAAAAGAAAGAAAGGAAAAGCAAAGTCTTAACTCCATTAGTTATCAAAATAAAACAACTACAAGACTATCCAAATAGAACAGAATCCTGATAACACAATATCGTGCACTTGTTTATAATTAACAGCTTAACTAAATTTCAGTATTATCCATCCACATAGTATCCAAAATGTGTCTTAAATTTATTTTCAAAAACTTACCACATAAAATATGTTGTATAAGGATGTGAAGGTCTTGAGAGGGTGCAAAAAAGATTTACAAGAATGGTTCCAGGGATGAGGGACTTCAGTTACATGGATAGACTGGAGAAGCTGGGAGTAGACAGAGAGAAACTGTTCCCATTGGCGAAAGAATCGAGAACTAGAGGACACAGATTTAAGGTGATTGGCAAAAGAACCAAAGGCGACAGGAGGAAAAACTTTTTTTACACAGTGAGTGGTTAGGATCTGGAATGGGTGGTGAAGGCAGATTCAATCACGGCTTTCAAAAGGGAATTGGAGAAGTACCTGAAGGAAAAAAAATTGCAGAGCTACGGGGAAAGGGCGGGGAGTGGGACTAGCTGAAGTGTTCTTGCAGTGAGCTGGTGCGGATTCGACAGGCCAAATGGCCACCTCCTGTGCTGTAACCATTCTTGATTTTAACCTATATATTACAAACTTGAAAACAAGCTCTTTTGATTGTGTAATGGGTAAAGGCATTAACTGGTTAGCACTAATCTATACGGACTTGAAGGTCCAAGGTTGAATTTCCAGTCTGTATTGGTCTCAGCTGGGGTAGTAGTTGGTAGCTAGAATTGGTTGTTACAAGTTTCAGATTTGCACGAGATATTCTCTTGGGTCCAATGTCACCAATCCCTCAGGTAATCAGACACTGCATTACTTATCAGGAATGTAACGTCACTGCCCCATATCTGGTCATACAATAGTGTGACCTTGGGGTTGTAACAATTACAACTGCTTGGGTGAGCTGGTTACTGTAATCTCAAATGTGCCCCAATGTGCATTCTTCCTATCCACTGGAAGGTGGATTGATAAACACATTGAGGTAAGACAAACTATAAACAAAACATTGGCTTATTTCACGAAAACAGAACAGAATACAATCTTTAGTGAAATTCAATACAATTTCTATTGCTCCTCAGAATAGTGAAAATAAATTACACAAACAGCCCAGCTTCACTTTTGTAAGTCAATATTCACTGAGCTAACTGTCTGTGTGCGAGCTTGCTGAACTGGACATGAAGGCAAAGATTTTACCTCTGATCCTCTTCTAGCTCCCTATATCCAGATATTGGCCAGTTGGGCTGTCAATCAGACCGAGAAGTTTGCATCAGAAACTGGCCCACACATTGGCACCTACATGTCCATTCAGCCGAGTGAAAAGCGAGCCACAGACATACTGTTAATTAAAATTACTCTGAACCTCCATTGCCTCGAGCTGATGTGGTATACGGGAAGCATAATTTGTCCAGCCAGTTGGTCAGAGTCTAATCCTTTAAGCAGAGAATCATAGAATGATACAGTACAGAAGGAGGCCATCCAATTCATCCCTTTCCCCTGCTCTTTCCCCATAGCCCTGCAATTTTTTTTCCACTTCAAGTATTTATCCAGTTCCCTCTTGAAAGTTATTATTGAATCTGCTCCACCACTATTTCAGGTAGTGCATTCCAGATCATAACAACTCCCCTGATTTTTTCCTCATATCGGGTTCTTTTGTCAATTACCTTAAATCTGTGTCCTCTCGTTACCGATCCACCTGCCACTGGAAACAGTTTCTCTATTTCTTCATGATTTTGAACATCTCTTATCAAATCTCCCCTTCACCTTCTCTGCTCTAAGGAGAACAACTCCAGTTCCTCCACAAACTGAAGTCTTTCATCCCAGATACCATTCTAGTAAATCTCCTCTGTACCATCTTGCAGACTAAAAAGTGTGGTGCCCAGAATTGGCCATGATTCTCCAGCTGGGGCCGAACCAGTATTTTACAAAGGTTTAGCACTACTTCCTTGCTTTTGTAATCTATCCCTCTATTTTTGAAGCCCAGGATCCTGCATGCCCTTTTAATAGCCATCTTGACATGCTGAATACTAATCCACATTCTCAAAAACTGTATGTTGTGGTTTTAACCTCTGTTGGGCTCAACTTAATACCAATATCTGCATATACATTACTCAAAATTCCTCCTAACTTAAAAAGTCAAAAATTCTAAAATGTGACATTGTGCTAGTGTCCATGAGAAAAGAAAATACAGCTAGTGTTTCTTCTCCTGTTCACTCCAGTGACTCCTGCTGGAAAGTGCATGTGTGGAAGTCAGAGGAGTACAGAATCAGCTTGGCTGTGAAGCATTTCATTATCAAATGGCCTACTGATACTCAAGCAGCTAGGCTCACATTTGAAAATTACCATGAGCAAGGTACCAAAAGGTTGCCAGTGCCGATTGCACTGTGCCCAGCAAGATTTAATGCTTTTAGGAGAGAAGAGAAAATAATCAACAATATTTTGAAAACAGTTGTCACCTGAATTCTCTGCACAGAAGTGGATAAATGAGACGTTTATATGAATCATCAGCAGAATCAGTCAAGATTTTCATAAATTCAGGCCTTGCAAAGCTGCGTGGTCTCCATCTAGTTTAGGGTTCAAACATGTAATTTCAATACAAGAATTTGATAATTACTTTTCTTTTCAAATATCATATTGTTTTTCCTCTGTGAACAGCAAGCTATGAAACTACCAACTGCACATATCCTCAGACACAGAGGCTACCCACTGAAGTGTCAGCAGTCTCCATCTAGCACTGAAGACAAAGGCACGAAAGTGACGGTTAATCTACATTTAGGTTCTGCATTCAATTATAGAAGGAATATTGGAGGCATGAAAAAGGTGCAACACTTAGCAAGTGTAGCATGCTTGGGAGCAAAAAGGTAACTTTGGACCACGGTCTCCAAAGCTCTCTACCACTGGGGTTTTCCTTGTGTCATTACAGGGTCAGTTGTAGACCAGTTGATAGAGACTGATTACTTTGATTAGTCAACAACTCCATTATCATTGTATCATGCGACTACCAGGATGGCAGAAGGCAAACTCGATTGACCTTAGCCTTTTTCATCTAGCAATTCCTCTGTTCCTGTGTAGATTCACTGGTGAGGACACCAGAGATGAAACTACAGAGTCATAATGATATATTTGAAATTTGATATGGGATGTGTTACCACAAATGAACATTGAAGCTCAATTACGGCATTTAAGATGGAATTAAATAAACACAAAATTAAAAAGTATAGGAAAAGAGCATAGGAATGAGATTAAAGACCTCTGAGGTGAAGCTCACAGCCTTCTCCTGTTCTAAAATGTCTTTAAAAGTTCTATGCTAGGCCTAAAGTCAAACAAGATTTCAGTTCAGCTCATGAACCCAATTGCTGCTGCGACTTTTACAGTACAAGTTTGAACAAGTTCAGTACTGAGTGTAATTTATAGCAGTAAAGACTAACAGAATGGGTTGTTGAATTCCTATTTAATTTTCAATGAATGATACATTTTAATACGTATAAAAAAGTACAGTATCTCTACATCTCACTTAAACTTTGTATTGCATTGGCACCCTGGCTGCTGCATTTTAATGTTCTAATGCAGATTCATTCATGAAGTTCTCTTATATAATGACTCCCTAATATCAAGTGCATCATATAGAAGTGAAAGGCACTTTCCCACAGGCAGGTAGGAAGGGAGAATCAAAGGACGAGTCAATGTGCACACTTACGAGTGCTGGCATTTACAGATGCCCAGAAACAGGTCAAATATGCTCATATTCAAAAGACATCCCCTACCTTTTCTTTTTGGGGTGGAGGGGAAAAGGAGAAAGAGAAGAACGGAAGAGATAAATAATTACATAGGTACGTTTGAACATTTAGCTTTATTAGTGTATAGACAGACCTTTCATTGACGCACCATCTACAGAACTCATTTTTCACTCTGTCAGGAATGCTGACCTTCACTGTCAAGATCTTCAATTTTTCCCCTCGGTTAATGGCTAGAATCTGAGTGCAAACATAAATAGCATAGACAGATGACACATAAAATACCCAAAAGACAAACTTATCAAGTCTCCTTACATATAAGCACTCGCTTGATGTTTTATAGTAAATCATACTGCATATAATCAATTAAGAAAGGTACTTTTATAGAAGTTTAAGGTCAAAAGCATAGACTTGATAGAAATAGATAAGGAAAGATAGCAAATACAGAAAGGTTGAGCTAAGTCAGCTAAATATATTTTATCAACAGTGGATACTGCACAACATCCTGTGATAAATTGCACAATTTTCTATTCTTACTGCATAAAGTGCCACTATTTTGCATTAAATGTTACAGGGACAGTAAAAATGCTGTTTTTTGAGTGGATTTGAGTAATAAACCATTTACTGACACTAATCATTTATCTAATCAAGTAATATGTAAACTTTTGAATCTTTTAGTTTATAATAGTCAATATTTAACAAATAATATTGCAAAAGAGTTGTGCTACATTGCTTTGACTCAAAAAACATCTCCCTTTTCCCAAAGACCAAAAACAAAGTAATTTGTTCTTACAAGCCTTTTATTTGGTTATTTTCATATCTGCAAAAATATATATTTTTAAACTTCTTTAAAAAAAACATCTTACATTGTTCACCCACAAATTACTTGCCCTGTTGGATTTCTGCACTTGCCTTGTGTCAAATATGGCAATGAGCCTGTTTCCGCAGTCACTCTAATGTGCTGCCAAAGAAACCAGGTCAAACTGCAAGGAGATCTAGAATCCATAGTTACAGTTTCCAATGTTGGCTCAATTGCAAGATAATGACCCTAGTATAAGAAGTAATTCTCTTAAGTGATTAAAAGCATTTAGCTTTATATATATATATTATATATATATTTTGTTTTTAAAGCCAAGTTTCATAGAACAACTATTCACAGTCTGCAGTAAAGCTGTCAAATTTGCAATTCAGTTGACAAATTAATCTTAGGAGGACAACCATTTTCATAGATAAAAACCACACATATGTATATCATAATCAACTGGAGATCTCTGCTCAATACATCTGCAGTAATGACATCACGATTGTTAATGCTTGTGTGAATGTCAACACACATTGAAGACATGGATTGTACTGACAGACGACATCTGCGCACATAGCCAATTCAGCACAATATCTGAATAATATCTCCACAAAGAAACTTGAAACATTAATATATTAAACAAATAACGGAGATATTTCAAGATTGCAATCTAATCTCAAGGCCTTGATTTGTAAATCGCACTTATCACATTTAGGATGCCATCTGAACCTCTTAATGTGTCTTGTAATCACTCTCGGGTATCCATTGTTCTCTACATTCACTCAGGTTATCCCATGTTGGATACATTTACACTATTAAAGAGTAATGCTGCTGTAGATATACAAATATCTACTACATCCCGGCATGCAAATGGCATCAGCCAATAGTACGAATCCAGAATCTATTTCCCAAAATCTAACACAAATGAATGGAATGTAACTTAGCACCATCTTAAGCATCCGAGATGAAAGAACTAGTGATCAACAACAATTTGCATTCATGTAGCACCTTTAACGTAGCAGAACAAGGCACTTCCCAGGAGCGTTATCAGACAAAATTTGACACCGAGCCACATAAAGGGATATTAGGATAGTTGACCAAAAGCTTGGCAAAGAAGTAGGTTTTAAGGAGCAACTTAAAGGAGGAGGAGAGGTGGAGAGGTTTAAGGAGGGAATTACAGAGCTCACAGAAGTTGAAGGCATGGCCGCCACAGTTGTAGGGCTGGAGGAGGTTACAGAGATCGAGAAGGTCGAGGCCATGGAGGGATTTGAACAAAAGGATGAGAATTTGCGAACGGAGGCCAAAACCTAGACATTTGGGAATTTGAAAGTGGCGTTGTCGTCACACCAAACTTCATGCATCTAGCTAGAACCTTTTTAAAAGCCAAAGAGAACAGTGGACATAAATAATTCAACCCCACCAACTCTTTTAAAACAAATTTCTATCACTGCTGTCTCTCATGAAGATACAAAAACATTTGCAGCCATGTATATTTCAGAAACTCCGTTTATATATTTGCAGCAAATCATACACTTTACTGTCGGGTTCTGCTGGGTAACTGGCACAACCTTAATTGGGTAGATGACAAATCAGTGCTATAAATACACACACTGCATATTTTCAAGAAACAGATGGCAGAAAATTTTAATATTTAAAAAATTGATTTCAGCAGGAAGAAAATGTTTTAATAGGTAGGCCTCTTCAACTGATCCCTCCGATCAGGAAGCCATGATTTTATAATATCTGGCTTATTAAGGCAAATGTAGAAAAACGTAACAGAAACAGTGGGGTCAAGCGCAGCCCCAACCTGGACACCCGTTTTTCATGCCTAAAAGGGCGACAGAAAAATACCTCTTAATTCTCTGGCTCCTTGCTGGTCCCTGGGAGCTTGCCACGCCGTCTCCAACATGGAAGGCCTGCCTGAAGCACCGCAGCTCGAAGGCTGCTGCTGCTTCACACAGGTAGGAATATTCAATATTTTGTATTTGCTTTGTTTATAATTTTATATTCAGGATGGCTCTTTATTTGTATAAGTAAGACTGTTGAATGCTTGTAGAATTGAATTACTTCTCTTTCCCCCCCCCCCCCCCCCCCACCCCTCCGTTCCCTACGCCTGATTTGTAAAGTTTAGGCAAGGTTTTTCTGAGCGTACAAAAATCTAGACTTACTCCATTCTAAGTTAGTTTGGAGTAAGTTTTCACTGCCTAAACTTTCAAAACAGGTGTAAGTGGCCGGACACGCCCCTTTTTGAAAAAAAAATCTGTTCCAAAACGAAACTGTTCTAACTGACTAGAACTGGAGCGAACTAAATGCCAAGAATTGCAATTTCTAAGATACTCCATTCTAAATCAGTTGCTCCAAAAAAATAGGAGCAACTCAGGCCGAAACTTGACCTGTGGTGATAAGACTGGCGTTACTGTTACTCTTGAACAAGAGTGCAAGGCTAAGTTGCTTAAAATAAAATGTGATGGTGCTTTATTGATATACTTCGACTTCTGTTGGTCAAATACCAGAAAGCCTGATTTTACAATACTGCTGAGCCCAACTGAGATGAGAAATTGTTCACACATTGAACAGTCAATGGCTGAAGTAGCTCCAGATCTGAGAGTTCACATAAAGCTCATCTTGCTTTATTTCGGTTAATATAGTCGAAATAAATTGAGCCATAAAAATAATTTTCGGAATTTTAAAACACTAAGTTTCTGCACTTTTTCAGAAACCGATGGTGTAATTCCATCAGAAGATAATCTGACACATGTAAATTACCATGGCTAGACAGAAAAGTGAACTTTACATAACAAATGTAACCTCGTGTGTTACAGTTGTTGGGACATAGATCTTAAAATGTCATCAGTAACTTCACAGCAGTTGCCGATAATTTTTGAAAATATTGATCTCAATTGTATTCATATGGGAGGGTGGTGGCAGCAGCCTCAGGGGGACAGTACTGGAGGTGAGAACACATCGGAACCTAATACAGTCTGCTTTAATTAGGATCAAGTGCTATTTCTAGTTTTGGTGAGTACTCTTGGTATAAAATCGCAGGTCATGCAGCTTAAAAAGTACCAAGTTAAAAAATATATTTTTCATAAAAAGGAAACACATGGAAACAAAACTTGCACATATATGCATTTAAAGACATGTTTGAATAGGTAATGTATGTCACAAAGTAGAGCTTTTGCATTAACTACCACAGTACACAAATCGGAGCGTTTGAATGTTTGAAGTAGCCTTCAATGGCAAGCGAATGTATTTAAAATAGGTTTTCAATATTATGCCTCATAACAAGCAAATCTACCAGCCACAGATCTGTGATGAGTTCTGCCTAATCTTCACTTGGCTGCTAAATTGTACATCTTATGGAAGTGGAGAATCTTAGTGAATGGGGTAAAATTGGCAGCGTGTCTCACCCTTAAAAGGACTTTAATGTTTAAGATAAGGCAAATTGCATTAATGAGCTCTTACTATGGATTTTTCAAGTAAAAACTCAAGTTTCCCAAATAAATTATTAATTCAGATTATTGCCAGTAAATGGCACTGGCAACAATATAATTCAAATCTGTATTCTTTCTTCTACACGATAACAGATTGCACTGTCAGTTGGACAAAAGAGTGTACCTTCCATAATTCTACACATGCTATTACTTTGCACTGAAGCCAAAAACATTAGTTAACTCTTTCCTGCAGTAACACATTAATTATGTATCGTATTTTCTTCATCAGGTCCAATCTGGATTCACGTATTATACAGCTTTGGGTGTCAAATCTACAAACACAATGTTATGGAGAAAGCATTTTAAATGGTATATTACCGATTCTTAAAAGTTTTTGCTCTTAATCTTTAAAAACGTTTATAATTTTTACTTACAATACAGTTCCAAAAGTCTATTAAAATCAAAGTGCTGTGAATTGATTTTTTAATCGTTAATCCAAGCTTATAATTTAAAAATTAAATATTTAATGCTACTTATACAAGTCAGAAACTAACAGTGACTCTGCTGCATAGTAGGAACGTAGGAAGATAGGAACAGGAGTAGGCCATTCAGCATCTTGAATTTCACCATTCATTTTGGTCATGGCTGATCTGTAGCTCAATGCCATTTACCCACCTTTGCTCCATATCCCTTAACCAACAAATGTCCATTGATCTCAGGCTTGAAAATTTCAATTAATCCAGCATCGACAGTTTTTTGGGAGTGTGTCCAGACTTCCTTATTTATTAAATAAATACGGAAGTTATTGGAATCTATAATTAAGGATAGAGTGACTGAGCACCTAGAGAAATTTGAGCTGATTAGATAGAGCCAACGTATATTTGTAAAGGGTAGGCCATGTCTAACAAACCTAATTACATTTTTTGAGGAAGTAACTAAAGTAGTAGACAGGGAAATGTCTAAAATGTAGTTTATATGGACTTTCAGAAATCATTTGATAAGG
Source organism: Pristiophorus japonicus (assembly GCF_044704955.1). Taxonomy (NCBI): domain Eukaryota; kingdom Metazoa; phylum Chordata; class Chondrichthyes; family Pristiophoridae; genus Pristiophorus; species Pristiophorus japonicus. The sequence continues at coordinate 53,903,865 of NC_091985.1, forward strand.
TCCCACATAAGAGACGGTTAGCTAAAAATGAAAGCTTATGGAATTGAAGGCAAATTATTAACCTAGTTAGGAGATTGGTTAGGTGGTAGAAGACAGAGTAGGGATAATGGGTATGTACTCCAATTTGGAGGGAAACGACCCTACAAGGATCGGTGCTCGGGCCTCAACTATTCACTATATTTATTAATGACATAGATAACACAAGAGAGCCATATATCCAAATTTGCCGATGACACAAAGATTGGTGGTATAGTAAAAAGTATAGACAGGAGCATAAAATTACAAAGGGACATTGATAGATGAACAAGTCTTTCTTTCTAAGTGAGTAGGCAAAACTGTGGCAGATGGATTTCAATGCAGGCAAGTATGAGATCATTCAGTTTGGACCAAAAAAAGATTGATCCGAATATTTTTTTTTTTAAATGGTGAAAAGCTTGAGGTCCAACGAAATTTAGGAGTCCATATACACAGATTAAAATGTAGCATCTGTGTACCACAAATCAAAAGGCCTAATGTAATATTGGCCTTTATAATTAGAGGGCGAGAAGAAGAGGAGGAAATTTTGCTACAACTACACAGAGCCCTGGTTAGACCACATCTGATGTACTGTGCACAATTCTGAGCACCACACATTAGAAAGGATACATTGGCCTTGGAATTAGTGCAGCACAGATTCACCAGAATGTTACCAGGGCTCCAAGGGTTAGATTATGTGGAGGGATTACAAAATGTAAACTTATATTCTTTGGAATATAAATGATTAAGGGGTGATTTGAAGATTTTAGAATTTTGAAAGGAATTGATAGGGTAGATAGAAAGAAACATTTCCCACTGGTGTGGGAGTCTAGGGCAAGGGGACATAACCTTAAAATCGGAACCAGGCCATTCAGGAGAGAAGTTGGGAAACACTTCTTCACATAAAGGATGGTAGAAGTATGGAATTCTCTCCCACAAAAAGCAGTAGCTGCTAGCTCAATTAATAATTTTAAAACCGAGATTTTTGCTAGCCAAGGGTATGGAACCAAGACGGGTAGATGCAATTAGAGTACAGATCAGCCATGCTCTCCGTGAATGATGAAACAGGCTCAAGGGGTTGAATGGTATACTCCATCCAGACAAAAAGGTTTCAAAAGTTTATTTTAAAAATCAAATGAGAGAAAATTGTGCCATGCAACCAGTTAGATCCAGTTTATTATGTAATCGGCCCATGCCAATTGTTTAATGCAAGTATTAATTGTAAAAAAAAATTAAAAATGGAACAAAACACTTGAGAACAGGGGACAGAGGACTAGAATTTCCAGTGGTCCACCGTCCGGTTTCTCAACGGTATTGGCCATTTTGGGCGGGAACCAGATCGGCGAAAAATTCCTCAGCTGAGTTCCGTCAGCGGTTTTGAAGTACTGCTGGGGAGCAGACCGCCCACAGATCACCATGGCGCGATTTGTGGTTCAGCAGCGACCCGCAGGTAAGTATTTAAAAATGGCCACGAAAATCAGCGGAGCGGGGCAGTAGTGGAGTAGCCCTGCAAGAAAACGGTAAGTAATTGGTTTTTTACTAATTATTTTAAAATTCTCTTGTAGTGATTTAAGTGAACAGGGTCCTGAGAATGTTTTTATGATTTTTTATTTTATGTTTTTTAAAAAATAGTGTGCGCGTTTTTCTCCTCCTCGGCACAACCCGCAGCCGCAGTGAAAATTTTTAGTAAATTTATTAATTATCGCCCATTTTCTTCAAGAACCGCCCAATCGGCCCAATATTCCATTTTTCAGTTGAGAATCGGGGTGCAACACCCATTTTTTTCACTGGGCGGATTTTTTTTCTTTTTCGGGGGGGAATTTTTCACCAGCGATAATCTTGGGAATCTTAGCAATCTTTTGGGTGGCAATCGGAAGCTGGTGGATTGTTTGGAAATTCTAGCCCAGAGTATTTAAAATGCTTTCTCCATAACCTTGTGCTTGTAGATTTGACATGTGTTATATAACATGTGAATCCATCCGCCACAGACTTGTGGTGAGTTCTGTCTAATCTTTAATTGGTTGCTAGATTGGACGCCTCACAGAAGTGGAGAATCTCACCTTGAAAGAGGTAAAACTGACAGCGTGTCTCACCCTGCAGCAACCAACTATTACACAGATAAGTACTGGCTACAGAGGTGAAAACCGTTTAGTAAGTGAGCTCAATGAGAGTTTTTTTTTAATTAAAAATAAATAGAACTGTAAATTAAAAACAAAGCACTCACCATATGACACAGTGAATCTTAGATAAATAAAACTTAAATCTCAGAACATTTTTTCTTTATTGACAAACATTTTCTTACTTGTTAGATGCTGACAGCACTGTCACAACTGCACACAGTGTGTCATTAAGACAGCTTTAATTCAATTATAGGCGAACTCAGACATGTCACATATGTTAAACGCAATGGTTTTATATGGCTGCAAGGCACTATACTGATTTACAGACATCAGCGTCACCATACCAGTGACAGAAATGGCTTGACATTTTATAGGATAAAAAAGTAACAAAAACAGTTATGTGCATCACATTTAAGTGAACAGAACAGAAAGTACAGCATACTGCTAATGTAGATGTTTCTCTTGTAAGTGTAGGCGAAATAAATGTGACAAAATTCATTCTTAGTTCTCTCAGAATCTTCAAGAGGCATTTGGTGCTATGACAGGCAACAACACTGTTAACCCCACAACTCAGTGCTTTGTGTCTATGATGACACCATGCTGAAGTCCAGACCATGATTGAGTAGCTGCCAAATAAGGTCAAAGTTGAATGCATGTTTGTTGTCAGTGATTGAGTTCATACACCCAATTCTGAAGTCACGAAGAAATTCAACTTTCTTTTGAAGAAAGAAAAACTACAGTCCTGCTGAAATACAACCAGAAAGGCTCTCTAAATATCAAGATAACTTTTAACTGTTTATAGTCGTCATACCACACACCAGTGTGACTCCAAAACCAATTTTAGAGCAGTACAAGTGGATAGTGCCAAATTATCTTCCACCATTCACACTGCTCTCGCAATCTAAGAAGAGAATTATGTGCACATATGTATAAACACATTTGTAGCTTCCACTAACTTCCAAATGGCAATTACATTTTTAGTGCAGCGGCTCTTCTTTGAACATTAAAAGACAATTTTTTGCTGTAACATTATCAGTTCCAAACTCAACTATTCCAATACTATCTTGGCTGACCTCCCGTCCTCCACCCTCCATTAACTCATCTAAAAGTCTGGTGACTGTAAGCTATTCTGCACCATTCTACTTATTCATCGTGGTTCTCCTGGCTAACTACATCATTAGCTTGTGAAATTCCTTTGTGGTCTTGCCCCTCCCTGTCTTGGTGACCTCCTCCATCTCTACAACACTTCCATTCCTCAGGCAAGAGCATCCTTTTCCTTCACCCCACCTTTGCCAGCCATGCCTTCAGCTATCTAGGTTCCACACTCTGGAATTCCCTCTTGAACCTCGCAACCCATTTTTTCTCCTTAAAAACTCTCTTTGGCTTGATATCGATCTTTGTTTGATTAAGTCTCTGAAGCAGCTCGAGATGTTTTTCTATGTTAAAGGCGCTGTATAAATGCATGTTGTTGTTGGTGTTGAGAAATAGTAGGAGACGTCAGTATATTAAGCTTTTTTGAGTCTGAAAGCATACCATAATAAAGTTTGAGCTCAGAACAAATACTGCAGCAGTTTATAGTCATCCAGGTGTATCAATTGAGATTCTAGTATTGTGAAGAAAAAGAAATAAAGACTAAGAATGTCGGTGAAGCTGCTCCTGCGCTGTCACTCGCTAAAATACAAGGCAGAGATACCGTTTATGTGCATAAATGGGTTTCTGCTACACTTCCGGCAAAGTTACGGTAACAGAGCAGGAGCAGCTTCCTGGAAATTCCACGACAAAATTAGAAATTTGAGAACATTTATTTGTTAAGATTTTATGATACTTGCGGCCTCGCCAGTTCCGTACGAAGTGCGTGTACGGACCCAATGAGGCCTGACAAAAAACAGTTTTCGGGTTGCAATGCGCATGCGCTGAAAACCAGCTTTTCCAACGAGTCAAGATTTCTCTGTACAGATCCTCTGCATCCCCGGAAGAAGGACATCCGCGCAGGAGAGATTGGGTTATTTGCCTAACTCATGACCAGCGAATGTCCTTCAAACTTTTACGCCTGGTAAAAGCAGTTGCATAGCTTACTTTTACCAGCATAACACTTTTAAAACATATAAGAATTAAATTTAAACACTTATTTTTATATTAAAAATCCTGTCCCTTAAAGTAAGTTTATTTTTAACCCTAATAAAACACAAAAATAATTCCCCCCAATTTTTTTTCCCCAAAACATTTAATTACATTTAAATTTCAATGAATTTTAAATATGTGAGGTGTTTTATTTATTTATTACGCTGTGTTTTGGGGGTTATTCTCATTGATAGTAATGGGAACTCCGTATCAATGAGAATACTGAATCGTGATTGGTTGTCCAGTTCCACGTGACTCCAGCATGTACTATTTATGAAAGACATCTTCCCATGCGCTGTGCAGCGAATCTAGGCCTCCGACTGGAATCCTACGTTCCTCCGGGACCACCAGGTACTTTCGTAGATTTATTTTGGGTCGGAGGCGTTCATACGAAGGCAGCCTCCAACCACAATTTCCCCCCCCAATATTTCTACTTTATCGAAATAATGAAACTGCTTTGTAATACTTAAAAAGATATTCCTTACTTGATGATGATGAACGTTTCCAATACTGTTGCTGAAGTTATGGTACAGACGGAATTTCTCAGTATCTTTTTTGTTTCCATCTTCTTTTGCAGTTGCTTTTGTCAAAGTTGACTGAATAAAAACAATATTTGATTCGCACCTATAAACATATATCAGGGTATCAATATCAATTTTTATTTTTACAACCAGGTCAGACTTTATTTCCAATAGTCATACTTCTTTTTTTTAAATTGTATTATTCATGGCCAATAATTCATAGATTGCAAGGAAATAAACAAATGAGGTTTCCAAAATGATAAAAAGGAACAGAGTCTCTGGGTAGATAGATTATTTGAGCTAGACAGCAATTGGAGAACGAGGGTGCATGCATATAAAATATGAAAGCAAATAGTTAGGTTAGATGCAGAAATGGATTCTTTTCAGAGAACCATTGGCCTATGAAACAGATTATCAGAACATGCTGCAAGTATGGGTTCACTACAGTCCTTTGAAGGGAAGCTGGACAACTTCCCAAGAACAGTGAACATCTTAAGTTATAGAAGGTACACAAGAACAAAGAAACATTTACAGGACATCCCGAAGCTCTTCCTGGTCAATGAGGTAGTTTTGAAACGTAGTCACTGTTAAATAGGCAAACACAGCAGCCGAATTACACAGCAATGAGATAAATGACCTCTTGCATCTTTTTTGGTCGCATTAGTTGAGAGATAAATGTTGGTCAGGACACTTCTTCAAATAGTGGTGAGGGATCTTTTAACTCCACTTAAACAAGGAAACAGGGCCTTGGTTTAACATCTCATCCAAAAGACAGCATCTCCAACAATGCAGCACACCTTCATCACTGGACTGAAGTGTCAGCCTAAATTGTCTATTCACGTCCTGTAGTGGGGTTTGAACCTATGACCTTCTTACTCAGAGGTGAAAGTGCTACCACTGAGCCAAGTTGACACTTATGAAGGTAGGTGAAGGGTAACTGAGATTATTGACACAAGTTCCTTCAATCTTTTGAAGCTTGATTGAATGCCTTTGAGGGTTGGAGGGAAATTTCCCAGAATTTTCCCTAAAGAATTTGCATTTATATAGCACCTTTCACAACCTCAGGACGTCCCAAAGCACTTTACAGGCATTGCTGTAATGTAGATTAGACCAAAGTCTTTTTTTTTGCTTTTTTTTTGAAAGTCACTCCCAAGAGATTGAGTGACTTGGGGAGAATGGATGGGAGAAGGCTCCCTTTGGATGTGTCAATTAATTTTATTTTTTAATGAATTTACATAACTTCAGTGCAGTTAAATGACATGGTGATTTTTAAATGTTGCCAATTCAAAGGTAACAGGGGCATCGTATTGTACCTCAAGGACCTTTGGTTACCCGGGTATTTGGCACATGTAGAAATATAGCACCTTGTTTAAGAGACTTTAAACAAACTACTGAGAAATTCACACAAGTCGGTTCACACATTTATTTCTTGTACGAGACCTGGTCAGGAAAAATCTGCTCGTACAAAAAAGTTACAATACAGAAACAGGTCATAACTGCATGATTGGAAGAACCTGCTCCTAACTAAGTTTGGGACCCAACTAAAAGACATGCAGCAGATTGCAAATCAGTGAAAAATATATCACATAAATTAAAATAGTCAGAGGTGGGGGTGGGGTGGGAGGGAGGGAGGGTTATTCCTTGAGCACTTTTGTCCAGTGCATCAAGAACAGCAGAGCACCAGGTGAGAGAAAGTAAAACTGTTGAAGAGGCAAGCCAAAGGAACATTGATGGACACAGTCAAGTGCAGGATTGGTGAAGCCCTAAAAAGTGATGAGGTTGCCACCTTGCTATAACAGCCTCAGGAGGTGTATGGTGCAAGGAGACCACAAGCAGAAAAAGAACTTCGGCGATTGGGGGGGCAGGGGGGGGCAGGGTCAGAAATTCAGAGAATTTAAAGCAACATGCCCATTTTAAGAAGTGTCGATTAGGTGTAGCTTCCTCCCGCTATCCGATGGGAAGACAGTGTGTGTCAGCTCAAGTATATGTTAATAGTGTTCTTAGATCATCTCCCTTAACTCCTTTTATTAGAGTAGACTTTGTCCCTTGAAAAGAGCCAGTACACCCTTGGGTTTTCTTTTGGAAAATATGCTAAGTATTGTATCGGTTCATGTAATTTCTGTTGCTAATGGTGCAGTAAAGAGTTTTTGGGGGGAATAGAATACAAGTTACTCATGAAAAAATAAACCGATTTTAAAAAAATTGAATTAAAATTGTAGGGCAAATGCTCACTTTTTAAGAGCAGTGTTGGCAGAAATCTGGGAGCAGATTGCCTGCTTGCCCTCGTACTCAGGAAATGGTGCCGTCGAAGACAAAAATATCCTCTCCTCCCAGTTTTACGTTTTACACCAAACAAATGGCACAGCTTCCTAATTAAACATATTGAGCATTTATAAGAATGTAAAAATATGCAATGGTAGTCCAGCCCAATTAACCTGCAGTCATGACAAAAATAATATGCATGGGAGGGGGGGCTTTAAAATGGGTCCTCAAAATTGAACGTTCAGGTTTGAAGTTTAGTTCTGGCCTGTTTCAATTTCTCTTGACACTTGCACTGACTGGAGCCCTCAAGTCCAGCGTGCTTTTGGCTTTGCTTCAGTGGCAATCAGGTGTTCCTCTGTTCCCGAATTATTTCCCAGTTTCAACATATATTGAATTCAGTAACAGTTAATTCCTTACATTCAAGCTAGACTCGAAAATAAAACACTGCATAAATTGTATGATTTTCTCAGTTTACAACCATGGCCTCAAGTTTACAATATTTTACAAAACTGACGTATAAATATCAATAACCCAAAATATTTAGCTCTGAATTATACATTCTTTTCAGTATATGATTTTATCTAGTTAAATGTCCAACTTTAAATGCAGCATCAAGTGTAGCTTGTTCATTGTGTAAAGATTTCATAAAGGAGGAAATGTAATCAAATATTAGGCACTAAATCAGCCACCTTAATTACGATGTCCAATTTTGGTCACTAATGCACATAAATCAAGCCTTGGTGCAGTTCCCCATCATCAAAAAATGGATAGCATAATCCAAGACAGTAGGGCATGGGCATTGGTTCAAATTGGTGATGGGCAAATTTAAGATTGATGTCTGGAAAGTTTTCCACACACACTGTAATCAACATTTGGAATAGGCTTCGAGGAAGAGTAGTGGAAATGAAAACAATTAGAGTCATTCAGGAGCCCATTAAATGGCAAGATGGAGGGATTATAGGCTTTTCCTTTTTTGGATGGAAGAACTTAAACAGGCCAAATGGCCTTTCTTAATCTCAGTTCACTGCATCAAATGGATCTAATGAGCCAACGTTGTGGTAAATATTAAACCATAGTTCTTTTAGATTAAGAACTGGAGTCAATGCAAGTAACAAAATAAACTGAAATATGCCAGAAAGGTGCTTCAAGCCTAAATTTTGGAGCAGAGGGTTTGAGTACCAACAAATTTTTAAAAAGTGAGAAATAGGACAAACAACATGCATGCCCCCCCCACCCCCCCCCCCACCCCAAGTTAACCAGCTAAAACTGTATTGCACACCAGAGATTATCATTGCTAAGCTTCCCACTGCTAATATCTCATGTGGCTCGGTATGAAATAATGTTTGAAAACACTCCCGTGAAGCGCCTTGGGATGTTTTACAATGTTAGACGTACTATACAAATGCAAGGTTTTGTTGTTGATGATGTACCCATTAGGGAATTGACTTGCTGAGTGTGAAAAATCCAAGTCCAAGGGACAAATAGACCCTTCTAGGCTCAATCAGTGAGCCAGACAAGCTGGTCAATCATGAACACTGCCTTGGCATTCTGCAGATCTGCATGGTACAGATATCAGATTATCCAGGTTTCAAACTTCTCGTACCAATTGTGTAAACTTGGAGTTACTTTGACTCCAGAGACCTGATTATCAAAGTCATACAGACTACTAGTCTGGAGGAGGATGGCTACTCTATATGCCAGGGCCAAAACTTTAAAGCATCAGATAGATAATAATACTTGCTCTTATACAATGCCACATCGTGACAAAATATCTTGTTATTCAAATAAATTACTTTTGAAGTGTACAGTTATGTAGACAAACACATACAGGAGATGTTACTGGACTGTCACTACCAGTATAAGATTGCAACCAAAGCAGGACCAAAAGGCATAAACATTCTTAAGCCAGACTTCTGTGTTTATGACAATGAACAGAATAGCTGATGCAGCTGTATCTTAGCATTATTTAAATGTCAGCAAATTACACTAGTACACGTTGCCGTATTCCACTCATGAATGACTTGTTTTTCGTTAATAACTAGGTCTTCCTCACCTAGTGTGCATACCCTCCACTTACTATAAAGAGCAGTTTTAAATTAATACTTACAATTTCCGGATACGGTCCAATGTTTCTCTGTCTTTAGACATCATATCTGCTAAAATGTGCTGTATTCCTGTCTCTATTTCTGCCACACTTGAAAGACCTAGGAATTTTCAAGCACAAATTTTAAATCATTTGTTGCAGTTCACCCTTTTTTCTCCTCGTTCCCACTCCTCCTCTCCTGATTCATTGACTCCTCTTGCTCTCCAGGACCTCAGCCAAGTGACAATTCTTTGCGTGGGAGTGTAGATAGTGAGTATCGGGTGGCTATTTAATCATGGGAAGCATACCAGATGTACCCAATGCTATCCACTATCTGCACCCAACATCCACACACAGCAGGGATGACTGGAAAGTGATCAAACGTGAGAACCTTGGGTGCATTTTCGTTACGGTAGGGATGCCGAAGCCAAGTTTAGCACCTCAGCTATCACCTGGATCACATCAGATAACAGCATAGATCGAGAAATAAACCTGGGAACTTTGGTCTGTGCCCTTACCAACTGAATCAGTTTCAAACGTAAAATTTAATTAGGCACAGACAGGATGGCCTCCTCTTTTGTCATAAATTTGTAATTAACTTTTAAATCCAAAATAGCAAACCACATCACATAAAGGATATAATTCAAAATGAAGTAAACTATCTCGGGTTACTGATCAAGAAAACACAACGACCCATAATTTGCTGCCAAAATAACAGCGAGGCTAATGGTTCTCACCATTATTTATGCGCAAATGCTACAGTAACTTCAGCCGCGAAGCAGATGCAAGGATAATCACGGAAATCCAAGTTACTGTCCCAGATGTGTCATTCCACCATTAGCTTTGCGAAAACAGCATGTCGCTGTCTGCCTCATCATTGCAATGCACTAAATGGCATGAAGTTGCTTTACTTTCACGGTACATATGAACTAAACTCCCCACAGAAAGTTAAGTCCAAGACACCACGGGTGGCTCAGCAGCACAGGGGTGAGGGTCAAAGAATAAAAGAGCTGTATGTAATGATTGGGGATTCTATAGTTAGGGGAACAGAGAGGTGTTTCTGCGGCCACAGACGTGACTCCAGAATGGTATGGTACCTCCCTGGTGCCAGGGTCAAGGATGTCACAGAGCGGATGCAAGGCATTCTGGGGGAGAGGGTAAACAGCTAGAGGTCGTGGTCCATATCGGGACCAACGACATAGGTAGAAAGAGGGATGAGGCCCTACAGGAAGAATTTAGAGAGCTAGGAAGAAAATTAAAGATTAGGATCTCAAAGGTAGTCATCTCCGGGTTACTACCGGTGCCACGTGCTAATGAGTACAAGAATAGAAGGATAGAGAGGATGAACGCATAGCTGGAGAGTTGGTGTAGGAGGGAGTGCTTTAAATTCCTGAGACATTGGGACCGCTTCTAGGGGAGATGGGACCTGTACAAACCGGACGGGTTGTACCTCAACAGCGCCGGGACCAATATCCTCATGGTGAATTTTGCTAGTGCTGTTGGGGAGAGTTTAAACTAGCTTGGCAGGGAGATGGGAACCCGAGAACAAATTCAATAGGGAAGGAAGTAAAGCAGAAATTGGATAGCAAGAATTTAGAAAACGAATCTGTAAGACAGAGGAAACAAGGGTTAGCAAGTAATAATCAAGGAGGTCTTCCTGTGCTAAATGGTATATATTTTAATGCAAAGAGTACTGCGAATAAGGCGGATGAGCTAAGAGCACAGGTAGACACTTGAGAGTATAACATTATAGCCATTACACAGACATGGCTGAAAGAGGGCAGGTTTGGCAGATCAATATTCCTGCTTACAGGATTTTTAGACAAGACAGAGAGGGGGGTAAAAAAAAAAAAAAGGTGGGGGGGGGGGGAGGGTATAGATTAAGGAAACTATTACAGCTGTGAGGAGGGATGATATGTTAGAGGGATCATCAAATGAGACCATATGGGTCGAATTGCAAAATAAAAAAGGGGTGATCACACTGCTTGTCGTGTATTATAAACTCCCAAACAGTGGGAGGGAGATAGAGGAGCAAATATGTAGGCAAATTGCTGTGAAGTCCAAAAACCATAGGGCAGTAATAGGGGATTTTAACTTTCGTAATATTGATTGGGACAAATATAGTGTGAAGGGTATAGAGGGTGCGGAATTCTTAAAATGCATTCAAGAGAAATTTTTTAATCAGTATATAACAAGCCCAACACGAGAGGGGGCGGTTTTGGATTTAGTTTTGGAGGTTGAAGATGGGTAGGTGGAAGGGGTATTAATGGGAGAGCACTTGAGTGCCAGTGAACATAATTCAGTCAGATTCAAGTTAGTTATGGATAAGGACAAGGATAGACCAGGAATAAAAGTCCCAAATTGAGGAAAAGCTAACTTTGCTAAGTTGAGGAGTGATTTGGCCACAGTGGACTGGAAACAGCTACTCGTGGGTAAATCAGTGTCAAAACAGTAGGAGGCATTCGAGGAGATCAGGAAGGCTCAGGCCAAACATGTGCCCTTAAAGAAAAAGGGTGGGAATAACAATTCTAGAGCCCCCTGGATGTCTAGGGACTTACAGGGCAGGATAAAGAAAAAAAGAGAAGTTTATGTCATATACCGACAGTTAAATATTGTAGAATCTTTGGAGGAATATAGAAAGATAAGAGGTAAAATTAAAATGGTTATTAAGAATGCTAAGAGAGAGCATGAAAAATTCTTGGTTAGTAAAATTAAAGAAAACCCAAAGATGTTCTATAAATATATTAAGAGCAAAAGGATGACTAAAGAAAGGGTAGGGCCTATTAGAGACCATGAGGGTAATCTTTGTATGAAGGCGGAAGATGTTGGTAAGGTTCTGAAAGATTACTTTACATCTGTTTTCACAAAGGAAAGGGGCAATGCAGATACTGCTATCAAGGAGAAGTGTGAAATTCTGGATGAAATAAACAGAGAGAGAGGAGGTATTAAGGGGTTTAGCAGCTAGGCCCGGATGAAATGCATCCCAGTCTGCTGAGCGAATTAAGTGAAGAGGGAGAGGGCACTTCACTAACACTGGGAAAGAAGAGCGTCGGCGGAGGCGGGGGTTCGGGCGGCAGTTCGAGGGGGCCAATAAAGGCCCAGCGAAACCAGGAGTTCGGGGAGTCAGCAGGCGGAGAGGCCAGCCGGTGCAGTTGCAGCGGGGAGAGAAGGCAAAAAAGTAGAAAGAAATCGAAAGGTGACGTCACAGCCAAGGGATTGGTAAGTAGTTTTTCTTTTTCTTTTCTTTATCAATAAGTAACCTTTAGCATTGCTGTTGCCAATTTAAGTTTATCTCAGGGTTAAGTCATGGCAGGACAGCTCGGACGCGTGTTATGCGCCTCCTGTACTATGTGGGAAGTCAGGGACGCTTCCAGTGTCCCTGACGACTACGTGTGCGGGAAGTGCATCCGCCTGCAGCTCCTGACGGACCGCACTGTGGCACTGGAGCTGCGGGTGGATTCACTCTGGAGCATCCACGATGCTGAGAATGACGTGAATGAGTTGGTCTTCCGCAGGTAAAGGGGAGACAGCCAGATAGGGGATGGGTGACCAACAGGAAGAGCAGTGCAAGGAAGTTAGTGCAGGGGTCCCCTGCGGTCATCCCCCTGCAAAACAGATACACCACTTTGGGTACTGTTGAGGGGGGTGACTCATCAGGGGAGGGCAGCAGCAGGAAAAGAGTGGGAGAGCGATAGTGATAGGGGATTCAATTGTAAGGGGAATAGATGGACGTTTCTGCGGCCACAACCGAGACTCCAGGATGGTATGTTGCCTCCCTGGTGCAAGGGTCAAGGATGTCTCGGAGCGGGTGCAGGGCATTCTGAAAAGGGAGGGTGACCAGCCAGTTGTAGTGGTGCATATAGGTACCAACGATAGGCGGGAGTCGAGAGAGGCAGCGGCCTATAAAAGGCTCAGCAGTCCGGGGAGCGTCGAGAGAGGCGGGAGTCGAGAGAGACAGCGGCCTATAAAAGGCTCAGCAGTCCGGGGAGTCGAGAGAGGCGGGAGTCCAGAGAGGCAGCGGCTTATAAAAGGCTCAGCAGTCCGGGGAGTCGAGAGAGGCGGGAGTCGAGAGAGGCAGCGGCCTATAAAAGGCTCAGCAGTCCAGGGAGTCGAGAGAGGCGGGAGTCCAGAGAGGCAGCGGCCTATAAAAGGCTCAGCAGTCCGGGGAGCGTCGAGAGAGGCGGGAGTCGAGAGAGACAGCGGCCTATAAAAGGCTCAGCAGTCCGGGGAGCGTCGAGAGAGACAGCGGCCTATAAAAGGCTCAGCAGTCCGGGGAGCGTCGAGAGAGGCGGGAGTCGAGAGAGACAGCGGCCTATAAAAGGCTCAGCAGTCCGGGGAGTCGAGAGAGGCGGGAGTCCAGAGAGGCAGCGGCCTATAAAAGGCTCAGCAGTCCGGGGAGCGTCGAAAGGCGGGAGTCGAGTGAGGCGTACTTGTGCAGCTCCAGCTGAGAAGTCAAAAAAGTAGAAAGAAATCAAAAGGTGACGTCACAGCCAACGTGGTAAGTGATTGGCTGCTGATTGGTGAGTAGTTTTTCTTTTTCTTTATTAGTCAGTAACTTTTAACATTGTTGTCGGCAATTTAAGTGTATCTAAGGGTTAAGTCATGGCAGGACAGCTCGGTCACGTGATATGCTCCTCCTGTACCATGTGGGAACACGGGGACAACACCAGTGTCCCTGACGACTACATGTGCGGGAAGTGTGTCCACCTCCGGCTACTGACGGTCCGCGTTGCGGAGTTGGAGCTGAAGGTGGATTCACTCTGGAGCATCCACGATGCTGAGAATGACGTGAGTATCACGTGTAGCGAGTTGGTCTTACCGCAGGAGAAGGGTCCACAGCCAGCGAGGGAATGGAAGACCAGCAGGAAGAGTAGTGCAAGGAAGGTAGTGCAGGGGTCCCCTGTGGTCATCCCACTGCAAAACAGATACACTGCTTTGAGTGCTGTTGAGGGGGATGACTCATCAGGAGCGGGCAGCAGCAGCCAAGTTCATGGCACCGTGGCTGGCTCTGTTGCACAGGAGGGCAGGAAAAAGAGTGGGCGAGCGATAGTGATAGGGGATTCAATTGTAAGGGGAATAGATAGGCGTTTCTGCGGCCGCAACCGAGACTCCAGGATGGTATGTTGCCTCCCTGGTGCAAGGGTCAAGGATGTCTCGGAGCGGGTGCAGGACATTCTAAAAAGGGAGGGAGAACAGCCAGTTGTCGTGGTGCACGTTGGTACCAATGACATAGGTAAAAAAAGGGATGAGTTCCTACGAAATGAATTTAAGGAGCTAGGAGCTAAATTAAAAAGTAGGACCTCAAAAGTAGTAATCTCGGGATTGCTACCAGTGCCACGTGCTAGTCAGAGTAGGAATCGCAGGATAGCTCAGATGAATACGTGGCTTGAGCAATGGTGCAGCAGGGAGGGATTCAAATTCCTGGGGCATTGGAACCGGTTCTGGGGGAGGTGGGACCAGTACAAACCGGACGGTCTGCACCTGGGCAGAATCGGAACCAATGTCCTCGGGGGAGTGTTTGCTAGTGCTGTTGGGGAGGAGTTAAACTAATATGGCAGGGGGATGGGAACCAATGCAGGGAGATAGAGGGAAACAAAAAGGAGGCAAAAACAAAAGACAGAAAGGAGATGAGGAAAAGTGGAGGGCAGAGAAACCCAAGGCAAAGAACAAAAAGGGCCATTGTACAGCAAAATTCTAAAAGGACAGAGGGTGTTAAAAAAACAAGCCTAAAGGCTTTGTGTCTTAATGCAAGGAGTATCCGCAATAAGGTGGATGAATAAACTGTGCAAATAGATGTTAACAAATATGATGTGATTGGGATTACGGAGACGTGGCTCCAGGATGATCAGGGCTGGGAACTCAACATCCAGGGGTATTCAACATTCAGGAAGGATAGAATAAAAGGAAAAGGAGGTGGGGTAGCATTGCTGGTTAAAGAGGAGATTAAGGCAATAGTTAGGAAGGACATTAGCTTGGATGATGTGGAATCTATATGGGTAGAGCTGCAGAACACCAAAGGGCAAAAATCGTTAGTGGGAGTTGTGTACAGACCTCCAAACAGTAGTAGTGATGTTGGGGAGGGCATCAAACAGGAAATTAGGGGTGCGTGCAATAAAGGTGCAGCAGTTATAATGGGTGACTTTAATATGCACATAGATTGGGCTAACCAAACTGGAAGCAATACAGTGGAGGAGGATTTCCTGGAGTGCATAAGGGATGGTTTTTTAGACCAATATGTCGAGGAACCAACTAGGGGGGAGGCCATCTTAGACTGGGTGTTATGTAATGAGAGAGGATTAATTAGCAATCTCGTTGTGCGAGGCCCCTTGGGGAAGAGTGACCATAATATGGTGGAATTCTGCATTGGGATGGAGAATGAAACAGTTAATTCAGAGACCATGGTCCAGAACTTAAAGAAGGCTAACTTTGAAGGTATGAGGCGTGAATTGGCTGGGATGGATTGGCGAATGATACTTAAGGGGTTGACTGTGGATGGGCAATGGCAGACATTTAGAGACCGCATGGATGAACTACAACAATTGTACATTCCTGTCTGGCATAAAAATAAAAAAGGGAAGGTGGCTCAACTGTGGCTATCAAGGGAAATCAGGGATAGTATTAAAGCCAAGGAAGTGGCATACAAATTGGCCAGAAATAGCAGCGAACCTGGGGACTGGGAGAAATTTAGAACTCAGCAGAGGAGGACAAAGGGTTTGATTAGGGCAGGGAAAATGGAGTATGAGAAGAAGCTTGCAGGGAACATTAAGGCGGATTGCAAAAGTTTCTATAGATATGTAAAGAGAAAAAGGTTAGTAAAGACAAACGTAGGTCCTCTGCAGTCAGAATCAGGGGAAGTCATAACGGGGAACAAAGAAATGGCAGACCAATTGAACAAGTACTTTGGTTCAGTATTCACTAAGGAGGACACAAACAACCTTCCGGATATAAAAGGGGTCAGAGGGTCTCGTAAGGAGGAGGAACTGAGGGAAATCCTTATTAGCCGGGAAATTGTGTTGGGGAAATTGATGGGATTGAAGGCCGGTAAATCCACAGGGCCTGATGGACTGCATCCCAGAGTACTTAAGGAGGTGGCCTTGGAAATAGTGGATGCGTTGACAGTCATTTTCCAACATTCCATTGACTCTGGATCAGTTCCTATGGAGTGGAGGGTAGCCAATGTAACCCCACTTTTTAAAAAAGGAGGGAGAGAGAAAACAGGGAATTATAGACCGGTCAGCCTGACATCGGTAGTGGGTAAAATGATGGAATCAATTATTAAGGATGTCATAGCAGTGCATTTGGAAAGAGGTGACATGATAGGTCCAAGTCAGCATGGATTTGTGAAAGGGAAATCGTGCTTGACAAATCTTCTGGAATTTTTTGAGGATGTTTCCAGTAGAGTGGATAAGGGAGAACCAGTTGATGTGGTATATTTGGACTTTCAGAAGGCGTTCGACAAGGTCCCACACAAGAGATTGATGTGCAAAGTTAGAGCACATGGGATTGGGGGTAGTGTACTGACATGGATTGAGAACTGGTTGTCAGACAGGAAGCAAAGAGTAGGAGTAAATGGGTACTTTTCAGAATGGCAGGCAGTGACTAGTGGGGTACCGCAAGGTTCTGTGCTGGGGCCCCAGCTGTTTACACTGTACATTAATGATTTAGATGAGGGGATTAAATGTAGTATCTCCAAATTTGCGGATGACACTAAGTTGGGTGGCAGTGTGAGCTGCGAGGAGGATGCTGTGAGGCTGCAGAGCGACTTGGATAGGTTAGGTGAGTGGGCAAATGCATGGCAGATGAAGTATAATGTGGATAAATGTGAGGTTATCCACTTTGGTGGTAAAAACAGAGACACAGACTATTATCTGAATGGTGACAGATTAGGAAAAGGGGAGGTGCAAAGAGACCTGGGTGTCATGGTACATCAGTCATTGAAGGTTGGCATGCAGGTGCAGCAGGCGGTTAAGAAAGCAAATGGCATGTTGGTCTTCATAGCAAGGGGATTTGAGTACAGGGGCAGGGAGGTGTTGCTACAGTTGTACAGGGCATTGGTGAGGCCACACCTGGAGTATTGTGTACAGTTTTGGTCTCCTAACCTGAGGAAGGACATTCTTGCTATTGAGGGAGTGCAGCGAAGGTTCACCAGACTGATTCCCGGGATGGCGGGACTGACCTATCAAGAAAGACTGGATCAACTGGGCTTGTATTCACTGGAGTTCAGAAGAATGAGAGGGGACCTAATAGAAACATATAAAATTCTGACGGGGTTAGACAGGTTAGATGCAGGAAGAATGTTCCCAATGTTGGGGAAGTCCAGAACCAGGGGTCACAGTCTAAGGATAAGGGGTAAGCCATTTAGGACCGAGATGCGGAGGAACTTCTTCACCCAGAGAGTGGTGAACCTGTGGAATTCTCTACCACAGAAAGTTGTTGAGGCCAATTCACTAAATATATTCAAAAAGGAGTTAGATGAGGTCCTTACTACTAGGGGGATCAAGGGGTATGGCGAGAAAGCAGGAATGGGGTACTGAAGTTGAATGTTCAGCCATGAACTCATTGAATGGCGGTGCAGGCTAGAAGGGCCGAATGGCCTACTCCTGCACCTATTTTCTATGTTCTATGTTTCTATGTAAAAGACGGGATGAGGTCCTACAAGACGAATTTAGTGAGCTTGGAGCCAAATTAAAAAGTAGGACCTCAAATGTAGTAATCTCAGGATTGCTACCAGTACCACGTGCTAGTCAGAGTAGGAATCGCAGGATAGCTCAGATGAATACGTGGCTTTAGGAATGGTGCACAAGGGAGGGATTCAAATTCCTGGGACATTGGAACCGGTTCTGGGGAGGTGGGACCAGTACAAACCGGACGGTCTGCACCTGGGCAGGACCGGAACCAATGTCCTCGGGGGAGTGTTTGCGAGTGCTGTTGGGGAGGAGTTAAACTAATATGGCAGGGGGATGGGAACCTATGCAGGGAAACAGAGGAAAGTAGAATGGGGGCAGAAGCAAAAGATAGAAAGAAGAAAAGTAAAAGTAGAGGGCAGAGAAACCCAAGGCAAAAAGCAAAAAGGGCCACATTACACCAAAGTTCTAAAGGGGCAAAGTGTGTTAGAAAGATAAGGTTGAAGGCTCTGTGCCTCAATGCGAGGAGTATTCGGAATAAGGTGGACGAATTAACTGCTCAGATAACAGTTGTAATTGGCATCACGGAGACATGGCTCCAAGGTGACCAAGGCTGGGAACTCAACATCCAGGGGTATTCAACATTTAGGAAGGATAGACAGAAAGGAAAAGGAGGCGGGGTGGCATTGTTGGTTAAAGAGGAAATTAATGCAATAGTAAGACAGGATATTAGCTTGGATGATGTGGAATCGGTATGGGTGGAGCTACGAAATATCAAGGGACAGAACATGCTAGTGGGAGTTGTGTACAGACCACCAAACAGTAGTAGTGAGGTTGGGGACAGCATCAAACAAGAAATTAGGGATGCATGCAATAAAGGTACAACAGTTATCATGGGTGACTTTAATCTACATGTTGATTGGGCTAACCAAACTGGCAGCAATGCGGTGGAGGAGGATTTCCTGGAGTGTATTAGGGATGGTTTTCTGGACCAATATGTCGAGGAACCAACTAGGGTGCTGGCCATCCTAGACTGGGTGATGTGTAATGAGAAAGGACTAATTGGCAATCTTATTGTGCGAGGCCCCTTGGGGAAGAGTGACCATAACATGGTAGAATTCTTTATTAAGATGGAGAGTGACACAGTTAATTCAGAGACTCGGGTCCTGAACTTAAGGAAGGATAACTTCAATAGTTTGAGGCGTGAATTGGCTAGAATAAACTGGCAAATGATACTTAAAGAGTTGACGGTGGATAGGCAATGGCAAACATTTAAAGATCACATGGATGAACTTCAGCAATTGTATGTCCCTGTCTGGAGTAAAAATAAAATGGGGAAGGTGGGTCAACTGTGGTTAACAAGGGAAATCCAAGGAAGAGGCATATAAATTGGCTAAAAAAAGCAGGAAACTCTGAGGACTGGGAGGAAGTTAGAATTCAGCAGAGAAGGACAAAGGGTTTAATTAGGAGGGGGAAAATAGAGTACGAGAAGCTGCTTGTCGGGAACATAAAAACTGACTGCAAAAGCTTCCATAGATATGAGAAGAGAAAAAGATTAGTGAAGACAAATATAGGTCCCTTGCAGTCGGATTCAAGTGAATTTATAATGGGGAACAAAGAAATGGCAGACCAGTTGACCAAATACTTTGGTTCTGTCTTCACGAAGGAAGACACAAATAACCTTCCAGAAGTACGAGGGGACCGAGGGTCTAGTGAGGAGGAGGAACTGAAGGATATCCTTATTAGGCGGGAAATTGTGTTAGGGAAATTAATGGGATTGAAGGCCGATAAATTCCCGGGGCCTGATAGTCTGCATCCCAGAGTACTTAAGGAAGTGGCCCGAGAAATTGTGGATGCATTGGTGATCATTTTCCAACAGTCTATCGACTCTGGATCAGTTCCTATGGACTAGAGGGTAGCTAATGTAACACCACTTTTTAAAAAGGGAGGGAGAGAGAAAGCGGGTAATTATAGACCGGTTAGCTTGACATCAGTAGTGGGGAAAATTTTGCAATCAATTATTAAGGATGAAATAGCAGCACATTTGGAAAGCAGTGACAGGATCGGTCCAAGTCAGCATGGATTTATGAAGGGGAAATGATGCTTGACAAATCTTCTGGAATTTTTTGAGGATGTAACTAGTGGAGTGGACAAGGGAGAACCAGTGGATGTGGTGTATTTGGACTTTCAAAAGGCTTTTGACAAGGTCCCACACAAGAGATTGTTGTGCAAAATCAAAGCACATGGTATTGAGTGTAATATACTGGCGTGGATAGAGAACTGGTTGGCAGACAGGAAGCAGAGAGTCGGGATAAACGGGTCCTTTTCAGAATGGCAGGCAGTGACTAGTGGAGTGCCGCAGGGCTCAGTGCTGGGACCCCAGCTCTTTACAATATACATCAATGATTTGGATGAAGGAATTGAGTGTAATATCTCCAAGTTTGCAGATGACACTAAACTGGGTGGCGGTGTGAGCTGTGAGAGGGATGCTGGGAGGCTGCAGGGTGACTTGGACAGGTTAGGTGAGTGGGCAAATGCATGGCAGATGCAGTGTAATGTGGATAAATGTGAGGTTATCCACTTTGGGGGCAAAAACGCAAAGACAGAATATTATCTGAATGGTGACAGATTAGGAAAAGGGGAGGTGCAACGAGACCTGGGTGTTTTGGTACATCAATCATTGAAAGTTGGCATACAGCTATAGCAGGCAGTGAAGGCAGCAAATGGTATGTTGACCTTCATAGCTCGGGGATGAGAGTATAGGAGCAGAGAGGTCTTACTGCAATTGTACAGGGCCTTGGTAAGGCCTCACCTGGAACATTGTGTGTTCAGTTTTGGTCTCCTAATCTGAGGAAGGACATTCTTGCTATTGAGGGAGTGCAGCGAAGGTTCACCAGACTGATTCCAGGGATGGCTGGACTGACATATGAGGAGAGGCTGGATCAACTGGGCCTTTATACATTGGGAGTTTAGAAGAATAAGAGGGGATCTCATAGAAACATACAACACTCTGACGGGATGGGACAGGCTAGATGTGGGTAGATTGTTCCCGAAATTTAGGGGAAGTCCAGAACCAGGGGACACAGTCTTAGGATAAGGGGTAAGCTATTTAGGACTGAGCTGCGGAGAAACTTCTTCACTCAGAGAGTTGTTAACCTGTGGAATTCCCTGCCGCAGAGTGTTGTTGATGCCGGTTCATTGGATATATTCAAGAGGGAGTTAGATATGGCCCTTACAGCTAAGGGGAACAAGGGGTATGGAGAGAAAGCAGGAAAGGGGTACTGAGGCCATGATTTTATTGAATGGTGGTGCAGGCTCGAAGGGCCGAATGGCCTACTCCTGCACCTATTTTCTATGTTTTCTATGAAATAGCAGAGGCCTTGACCATCATTTTCCAGTCCTCTTTGGACTTGGGCATCAACAACTCTCTGCGGCCGGAAGATGGAGGACTCCTAATGTGGTACCCTTGTTTAAGAAGGGATAGGCCGAGTAATTACAGACCTGTCAGCCAAACCTCAGTGGTGGGAAAATATTGGAAAAAATCCTGAAAGACAGGATAAATCTACATTTGGAAAGGCAATTATAGGGACAGTCAGCATGGATTTGCTAAGGGAAGATCGTGTTTAACTAAACTGATTGAATTTTTTGAGGGGGTAACTAGGAGGGTCGATGTAGCGTATATGGACTTTGGCAAAGCTTTTGATAATGTCCCACATGGCAGACTGGTCACAAAGGTTAAAGCCCATAGGATCCAGGGCAAAGTGGCTAGTTGGATCCAAAATTGGCTTAGAGGAAGGAAGCAAAGGATGGATGTTTGTGTGACTGGAAGGATGTTTCCAGTGGGTCCCTTGCTTTTTGTGGTATACATCAATGATCTAGATTTGAATATAGGGAGTATGATTAAAATTGGCTGTGTGGTTGATAATGAAGAGGAAAGTCATGGGCTGCAGGAGGATATCAATCTACTGGTCAGGTGGGCAGAGCAGTGGCAAATGGAATTTAATTCAGAGAATTGTGAGGTAATGCACTTTGGGAAGGCTAAAAAGGAAAGGGTATACACATTAAGCAGTAGGCCACTTAAAAGTGTAGATGAACAAAGGGACCTTGGAGTGCTTGTCCACAGATCCCTGAAAGTAGCAAGTCAGGTGGATAAGGTGGTTAAGAAGGCATATGGAATGCTTGCCTTTACTGGCCGAGGCATAGAATACAAGAGCAGGGAGGTTATGCTTAAATTGACTAATACTCTGGTTAGGTCACAGCTGGACTACTGCGGCAGTTCTAGTCGCCGAATTATAGGAAGAACGTGATTGCACCAGAGAGGGTGCAGAGGAGATTTACGAGGATGCTGCCTGGAATGGAGAACCTTAGCTATGAGGACAGACTGGATAGGCTGGGTTTGTTCTCATTGGAACAGAGGAGGCTGAGAGGAGACCTCATTGAGGTGTACAAAATTTTGAGGGGCCTGGATATAGTGGATAGCAAGGGCCATTTTCCCTTGGTGGAGGGGTCAATTACGAGGGAGCATAGTTTTAAGGTGGTTGGTGGAAGGTTCAGAGGGGATTTGAGGGGAGGTTCCTTCAAGCAGAGGGTTGTGGGGGTCTGGAACTCACTGCCTGGAAGGGTGGTGGATGCAGAAACCCTCACCATATTTAAAAGGTACTTGGATGGGCACTTGAAGAACCGTAACCTGCAGGGTTTCGGATCCACAGCTAGTAAGTGGGATTAGACTGGATAACCTCTTGTTGGCTGGCGCAGATACGATGGTAAGTACTGCAGGGAATCGAATACGGCCAGAGTGATCTCCTGGACTAGTTTTGATCGCCTGGATGGGTCAAAGAGGAACTTTCCCAGATTTTTTCACCCCAATTGGGTTTTTAATCTGGTTTTTGCCTCTCCCAGGAGATCACATGGTTCCGGTTGGAGTGGAGTGTAGAATGTTTTGGTGCAAGGGGTGTCGCAGTTGTGTGGGGCGGACTGGTTGGGCTGGGTGCTCTTTAACTTTCTGCCATTGTTCATAGATTTATATATAACTTTCAGGGCTGCTGACCGAGGGCCGTATGGCTTTTTGTCGGCCGGCGAGGACACGATGGACCGAAATGGCCTCCTTCTGCGCTGCAGATTTCTATGTTTCTACATTTCAAGTTTAAGTACCTGTACCCTGTTAACGACATAATAAATGGTCACTACCTCCAGTCAACCTCTCTGGCACTGAAAATTAACTGTTCCAAGTGTGAAGTTTCAATTCTTCAGGTTTTAATTGAAAATATTTCAATGTAAAAACATTTTTTTTAAACTTTCCTTTCCGTCTCTTTGTTCTTGCTCTTAATCCAGTCTTACTCTCCCTCTCTTTCTGTATCCGATTTGACATTGAATTCACCCACTAATTTTCACTTCCTTCTCAGTCCTTGGTTAAGGGGTTGGTTCCCCTGTTCACTCAGGTCGAAGATGCCACGTTTCCCTCGCTGCACAGTTATCAGCTCACACTTTCAGCAACTTGCCAAAAGCCATGCAAAAATTTTAAAAACCTAAACGTACAAGGGCAAGTCTAATTAACAACAGATACCATTAGATGCCCAGCCGTAGCAAATTGTGGCCCAATGGGAATAGCAGCAGAGCTGCCACTCTTAAGGTAGCGTTATCCATATTCATCAACATTCATTTTTGTTTGTTGCATGGATAAAGGTATTCGTTTTCCAGAATTACATTAGTTTTTATGGAGCAAAATTGCCGAATATATAATGATATAAAACAAAAACATATTTAGATCCAATATATATTCTCCCTGAAAAAGGCATATGGAGTTAATTTTATATATACACAAATGCATACAATCTTCAGATCAACCAGATTAATGGAGGTAGGCATTATGCAGTGTGCCGTGTACTCTGAAATGCAAATCTACAGGGAGGAAAACATTTTACTCAAGCATTTTATGATTAAAATAATAATAGGATATGAAATATTTTTAAAAAATGCACTACATAAATTTAATTTACTGCCAAATTGGAAGTATTTTCTACTTGGAACACTACACTATTCAAAACTACTATTGCAAAGTTAAAAAGCCAGCATAGACACACAGCTCATTGGTATTCCAACACACTATGCTGCAAAGTAGTAACACACAGATTTGCCATGACACCCACACAGTAAAATCTTCATCTCTGGCATGACGCTCCAGGAAGAAAAATTCCCAAAATATGGAAAATTTGGGTTGTTCAGTCACTTTCATACAGTGATGTCGGCTAGTTAATAGCAGGATTGGCAGGAGTCAGATAGCAAATTCCTTGTCGCCTGCCACCGCCATCATCTCTGCCACAAACTCTGTACCCTTGCCACCGATTCCAAATTCCTCCCAGTCCCCGGTCTCAAGTTGAACTGTATTGTTCATAGCCTCCCTGGCCTATTCGACACCGAACTCAGCTTCCAATTATGTCCTCCCGAACACAAAGAGTGCCTACTTCCAGCTCACCTTCCCCCCTCCCACCCCCCCCTCTCTCCACCCCGCCTCTCTCCACCCCGCCCCCCCTCTTTCTCTCTTCCCCCCACCCCTCTCTTTTTCCACCCCCCCACCTCTCCCCCCCAAGAAAATTCTAATCTGCTGACTTTGACATTTTGTGCAACCCGTCTTCCTGCTGCCCCACCATTGTAAATGATCAATGTAACCCCCCCATCCCTTCCCCCCCCCCCCCCCGCCACGTCTCCTTTTTAATGCCTGCCTTAAAACCCATCTCTTTGACCTATATCTCCTGTTTGGCTCGGCGTCCATTTTTCTGTCTTACTGCGCCTCTGTGAAGCACATTGGTATGCATTTCTACATTGAAGGAGCTATATAAATGCACATTCATAAAGATAACAGAATAGGAAGTATGATAGTCACAAGTAGAAGAAAATAGGTAAAAGAACTGCTTTTCTCACAAAGAGAATTTAAAGTAAAGCATGTAATATCTTACAAATATTGATCGGATGAGTCCAGATGAGATTGAGAACACTTTTCAGTGCCCAGAGTTGATGACATGATTGCGTATTCCAGATTATTTCTGCAGCCGAAAAAGAGCAGCTTAAGTAACTTACAAAACTGCAGCCATTTTATTTCCTTGGAATAAATTACTTTCAAAAGAAGTATTTTCAACACAATCAGTTTTAGATCGTTTACTGAAGACGATTTCTCAATTTCCATTACCAAACTGTTCTGTCCAATTCAAATTCGCAACTTTTGATGAAATCATGGTTACTACAACAACTTGCACTTATTTTGCACTTTTAACATAGTAAAACGGCTCAGGGTGCTTCATAGGAGTGTTACCAAACAAAATTTGACACCGAGCTACATAAGGAGATATGAGCACAGGTGTTCAAAAGCTTGGTCAAAAAGGTAGGTTTTAAAGAGCATATTAAAGGAGGAGAGGCAAGAGGTTTAGGGAGGGCATTCCAGAGCTGACAGCCTAGACAGCTGAAGGTATAGCCTCCAATGGCGAGATGATTAAAATCGGGAATGTGCAAGAGGCCAGAATTGGAGGAGCGCAAAGATCTCGAAGGGTTGAAGGGCTGGAGACGGTTACAGAGATAAAGAGGGGCGAGGCCATAGAGGGATTTAAAAACAAAGATCAGAATTTTAAAATGAAGACATTGCTGGATCGGGAGCTAATATACATCAGCGAGGGTGAATGGGTCTTGGTGCCAGTTAGGATACAGTCAGCAAAATTTTGGATGAACCCAACTTTACGGAGGATGGAAGATGGAAGGCCGCCAGGAGAGCATTGGAATAGTCGATTCTAGAGATAACATTCGCATCGATGAAGATATCAGCAGCAGATGAGCTAAGGCAGGGGCATAGACAGGCAACGTAAGGCAGTCTTGGTGAAGGAGCAGATATATGGTCAGTATCTCAGGGTCTCTCCTCCTTTAAGACACTCCTTAAAACCTACCTCTTTGACCAAGCTTTTGGTCACCTGTCCTAACATCTCGATGTGGCTGAGTGAGAAATTTTTCTTGACAAGACTCCTAAGATGCCAAGGTTGCAAACGGTCTGGTTTAGCCTCAATAAATAGCCAGGGAGAGGGATGGAGCAGTAGCCAGGGAGAGGGATGGAGCAGTAGCCAGGGAGAGGGATGAAGTTGGTGGCTAGGGAACTGAATTTGTGGTGGGGTCCAAATCAATGGCTTTGTTCTTTACAATACTTAGTCAGAGAAAATTTTTGCTCATCCAGTACTGGATCTCGGGCAAGCAGCATGACAAAACAGAGACAGTGGAGCAATCAAGACGGTGGTGAGCTGGGTATCATCAGCACACGTGAAAGCTGACGTGGTGTTTTTGGATGATGACGTCGAGAGGCAGCATTTATATGAGAAATAGGACGGGGCCAAGGATAAATCCTTGGGGGACACAAGAGCTAACAGTGCAGGAGTGGGAAGAGAAGCCATTGCAGATGATAGTCTATGACTGGATAGATAGGAATGGAACCATGCGATGGCAGTCCCACCCAGCTGGACAACGGAGGAGGGTGGTGTGGTCAACCATGTCAAAAGTTGCAGAGAGGTCGAGAAGGATGAGATGGGCTAGTTTGCCATGGTCACATAGGATGTCATATAAATTTAAGGGCAATTACAGTGCTGTGATGGGACGGAAACCTGATTAGTGGATTTCAAACATGGAGTTGCGGGAAAGATGGGCACAGATTTGGGAGGCAACACCACATTCAAGGACTTTGTAGAGGAAAGGGATGTTAGGGATGGGGCAGCAAGTGTGTTTTTTTTTAGGGGGGTGGGGGCGCGGCGATGATGGCAAATGTGATGGGGAAAGGGACAGTACCTGAGGAGAGGGAACCGGTAACAATATCAGCTAACATGGGCCAGGAAGGGATTTGGGTAGTCAGCAGTTTGGTGGGAATACCGTTGAAGGAGCAAGGAGTGAGTCTCATGGACAAAATGAGCCTGGAGAGGACATAAGGGGAGATAGGAGAGAAACTGGAGAAAGATGCGAGTTCAGTGCTAGGGCAAGGTGGGGAACATTAGGAGGAGTTTGGCTTGGTGGGTTTGGGGAAGGAAGCAAAGCTGAACGGATGGTCTCAACTTAAATGACAAAGAAGTCCATGAGTTCCTCACACTTGAAGGTGAGGGTGAAGGGGGTATGGAGGAAGAAGGGTTTAAGAAGTCGGTGTGTAGTGGACAAGGAAAGCCTGGGATTATCTTTGCATTCCAGGATGATCCTGGAATAGTGAGTAGTTTTGGCAGAGGACTAGTGATTTATGTGGTTCAGCCCGATCTGCCAATGAATGGCGAAACCAGTTGTTCACCATAAACATTCAAGTCTCCGTCCCTTGGACTGAAGGGAGCAGTGATGAGAACCGTAACAGGATGAGAGAGAGTAATGGTTTCAATTAGGACAAGGTCATCAAAGGTGCAGAGTGATTAAGCAGATTGTTGACTTGGAGAGTTTTGTTTCCAGGGGGGAAACAGAAGGATGTGGAGTTGGGGGGAAGCATACAAGCACATGTAAAATGTTGATTTATATTTAAAATAAAGGCAAAAGCAGGTCACCAGTCTGCCTTCTTAACTTAGAAACAGTACATAGATGAAGGACCCAGGGTGGGTGGTGAAGAATGAAAAAAATAACGAGTTAAAAAAATGCAAGAACAGGAGTTACAAAATGTTGCCAATCAGGATTAAAGAACAGCAGGATACGGTCTCAAATTCACAATTCCTCACATAATGAAAGAGTTTTCAAATATAAAACAACGCCCCTCTCCACCCCAAAAAAGTAGTTTTAAATTAACTTTTAAAATGTTATTGCACAGAAAGGCAAGTAGCAACTTGCACTAAGCCAAGCCAAACATTCTTCATGTACCAAAAGAAATAAACAGGATTCCATTATTTCTGCCCACCAATATGTTCTTGTATTATACAATGGGCCAGAACCTCCAGGAAAGCCTGGTGTTGATGAAAGAATGGTGCTCTTGGAAGGATCCTCACACTCTGTAGTCACTGTGACAAAATGGCAGCCAAATTTCCATGAACCTGTCTAATTGCATCAATGTTTCACAAAAACAGCAAAAACATTTTTTGAAATATCATCTCACCACAACAGGCAGTCAAAACTGGACAGTGAACAATCAGTCAAATTCAACTTTAGTATATTTGGCTCACCACAAGTAACAGCTGTTCTGAACTACAGAGACCTTTATTTGCTCTATACAGTAATCTTGGCAGCAATGCCAAAGACTAACTTAACCAATTATAGACCCAAAAACCTTTAAATAAAATTATACAACTTAGGATCTATCAACTTCCCTTTTCTAATGGAAGTGTTGGTATTTCCTTCCATGTCATAAACCTTAACCTCTATTTATGTGCTATTTCTTCAGCAAAATAAATCTTCGTGCTCCTATATTCCCTTCAGAAATTTTATAGATTAGACTCAGAGCTGACTGATAAGTTAACCTTTATTCTGTACATCAACAGGATTTGTTGTCAAAGATTGCCCCCTAGTGTACTACAAGAGTAACTACACATAAAAGTTATAATATAAATGGTTTTAAAATAGACACCAAAACCATTATTCCACAAAATTAAAATAACAATCACAGTTGTTCTAGCATCAACAGGAGGCACCCACCCAAAGGGCTCAAGTTTCGGCTCGAGTTGTTCTTATTTTTTTGGAGCAACTAGTTTAGTATGGAGTATCTTAGAAATTGCAATTCTCGACATTTAGTTTGCTCCAATTCTAGTTAGTTAGAATAGTTTTGTTTTAGAAGTTTTTTTTCCCCAAAAGAGGGCGTTACCAGCCACTTACACCTGTTTTGCATGTTTAGGGAACGAAAACTTACTCCATTCTAAGTTAGTTTGGAATAAGTGTAGATTTTTGTTTTTGTACGCTCAGAAAGACCTTGCCTACATTTTTAGAATTAGGAGCAGGGAGCGAGAGATGGCGGGAGGGGGGGGGGGGGGGAAGGGAAGTTAGGAGATTTTACAAGCATTAAACACTTCACTTTTAGCAATAAAGAGCCATTATCAATAATAAATGATAAATCAATAAATCAACTAATCAAAAAAAGTTAAAAATAATTTAAAAATAATAAAAAAATCAATAAATAAAAAATTACAAGTTTCTACTCATCTACTGCAGCACCGGGAGCCCTCCAACAGCCTGCTGAAGAGCTGCTTGGGCGGGGCCCGCCTCCGAGGAGATGCCGGTCGGGTGGGCCCCGCCACCGCCGAGGACTTCGGGCGGGGCCTGCCCCGAGCAAGATGCCGGGAGGGCCCGCCGAGGAAGAGGTAAGGACAGTCAGGCCACTTGGCCCAGGATAGGGGCGACATCCCTTCGGCCAAGGACAGGGTTGTCGCTTGGAAACAGGACGCGGAGGGCCAGGAGCTACTGCGCATGCGCGCATCCACCATTGCGCATGCACGTAGCTGCCAGCACTCTTTTTGGCGCAGGGCTGTAGCTCCGCCCACAGCAGCTCCTACTGCGCCGTGCCAAGCTGGACATATGTCAGAGAATTGCGAGGTAAGTATTTGGTGCAATTTCTGTTCCACAAATTAGGCGCGCCGTTCTCGCGGGGGTCCGAAACTTGAGCCCAATAACTCCAACATAAGAACATAAGAAACAGGCAGAGTATGCCATACGACTCATCGAGCCTGCTCCACCATTCAGTAAGATCGTGGCTGAAGTTTACATCAACTGCACTTACCCTCCCTATCCCTTGATTCCTCTTCGTGCCCAAAAATCTATCGATCTCTGTCTTGAATATATTCATTGACTAAGCATCCACAAACCTCTAGGGTACAGAATTCCAAAGATGCATAACCCACTGTGTGAAGAAATTTCTCCTCATCTCTGTCCTAACAGCATAATTACATAAATTGGATGCAGATGATAACAGAAGATGATGTTTATTAAACCCACATTTTAAAACAATGAACCCCACAATTGGTTCACCCTTACGGTCTGCAAGTCAAGAGAAATTTTGAATGCCATTTTTAATTAAACTTTTCCAATGTCCATTCCAATTTGGTCAAATATTTGCCACAGTACCATAACTTCACAAAGGATTATCAAATGTGGGAAATTCAAAAAAAATATTGAAACACTGCACTGTATGAGAAACAGTGCAACAACCTTTCAGGATGGATAATCTCTCTCTGGCAGTAGATGCTAGAAATGTAGGGTGTGTACGTCGGCATTTCCGGGGATGGGGGAAGGGAACAAGTTGGTGCTTGGGGTGAGAAGCCCCTATCGAACTCCTGCTGGCAAGGTGGTCTTCATCCTTGCATTCAGCCTGCTTTTCTTCTTCCACCAGACCTGGGCCATTAGAGCCTGCTCCACTCTGCCATTTTTAATGCTACGCATTCTACTTACCTATCCCCCTTTCGCTATCCTCACATTTTCTCATATTTATTGATTTTCTTCATTATGCTTCCTTTTGTTTCTTACATGTTACTTCTGCTATTTAACCATGTCCTGATCACCACCTAAGTATTTTACAGGATATTCTATTTCCTGCATACAGTTATTGAGTTCTCTCCCCCACCCCCTGCACCTCTTCTATTCCTCTTTAAATCATCTGTAATGTTGTTTTGAAGGTCTGTCCAAAACGCCGACTAACTTTTGTTCTCTCCACGGATGCTACCAGACCTTCTGAGTGTCCTCCAGCATTCTGCTTTCAAGTATCTTGCTATTTGTAAAAATTCCCATTGGGTTATTTCTGGAAATCCATAATGTGAAATCAAATTACCTGCATAATTTAACATAAAAGGTTATTGTGGTGTGGCAACGAAAGTCACTGGTTCAATTCATGGACTGCACTGAGTTGAAAGTGTTATCTCAGCCAGGGTGTGGTGGAGCTACAAGTGCCTGAAGAATCACATCCACCTACAGGGCTACGGACCAAGAACTGGAAAGTGGAATTAGGTTGGATAGCTCTTTTTCGGACAGCACAGACACAATGGGCTGAATGGCCTCCTTCTGAGCCATAAATGTCTTTGATTCTATGATCATACCCAACATTAGGAACAATTAGAAAGAGTTGGCCTGGTCAAGAACAGTCAACACGTGTTTATAAGGTGTAAGTCAAACCTGGTTAATTTCAGTGAATTATTTCAGAAAACTTGAATGTATAGACAAAATAAATGCAGTAGATGTGGTATGCTTGGATTTTCAGAAATTAACCAATAAAAACATTGCAGACTTGCTTACTGCAAAGAATAAAGCCCAAGGCATTAAAGAGCAATGATATAGGGATAGCTAAAGGGGAGAAAACAGATGGTAGGAGTAAACTGGGTGGCAAAATGTAGCTAGTGGAATGCTCAAGGATCTATATTAGAACTTCTCACTCTCCAAATAAACAAAAATTATCTGAACATTAGCACAAGTGAAATGTCATCAAAAATTGCTGAAAACAATTAGAGGGCATGACACATTGAGGAAACTAAAAAGGAGGACATTTACAGATTAGAAGAATGGGCAAATATCTCACAAGTAGTTTAATGAAATAGTATATTTGGGGAAACAACAGAAATGGTAACATTCTGGTACACAGAATTTTATAAACTACAAGGCAATTAAATAAGATTCTGGGTTTTGTAGTTAGGGGCATTGCGTATAAAAGCAGAGGTGATAAAGCTCTGCTCAAGGCACCAGTTGGAGTACTGCACGTGGTTTTGGGCACTTATAGAAATAATATTAAAAAGTACAACTTGAATTCATCAGGATGGTATCAGAAATGATAGCACAAAGTTTGATGAGAGACTTGAAAAAAAACTAGGACTGTATTGACTGGAACAGAAAAGATTAAGGTGGGATTTAATGGAAGTATTTAAAACTATGAAAAGTTGAGAGATTAGTCCCCACCGCTTATAGCGGGTGCATTCATGCAAACTCTATTTTCCCGCCATAAGCTTCATAGACGTTAAAACCAATGTTATCGCCAAGTGCCATCCAGAGGATTGGGAGTGTGTTAAATGTTATAATGCTCACGTAAATCCAAGTAAAGGTACAGTATGGTGCCCTTCCGCCCATCAGACTCTGTCCCAATGAACCAGTTTCTTCCCTAAACTAATTATCTTACACATGAAGGGGGAGAAATTTCCAAGCGTCCCGATTGGGGGACGGTAACCGACTCGGGCAGGACTTCCTGCGTCCGGCATAGTCCTGCTCCGGCCACGAGATTGTGGTTACTGCCCCAAGATGAAGTGGAGCGCAATCTCGCATGCTCCACATCCTTTTGGGGCAGGTTCAGGAGGATACTTGGGTGCAGTTGGAAGCACTACGTGGATGCTCCGTGTAGCGCTGAAGCGTTTCAATGCACCTCCCCTTCAGTTAAAGGGGAGGGCTTCTGATGGTCTCCACTGGGCTACCAGGGCGGCATGGTGCCGAGGTCACAGCCCGGCACCCAAAATGGAGTACCGAGCTGCACGATGGCAACCGCATAACAGAGCAAGAAGTCGGGCCGACCGGTGAGTCGGCCAAACAGATAAGATGGCGGCGTGGGGCACTTCCAACCTCCACTTTAACTTTCACCCCACAAGCGGATGTCGGCCTGGTTCACGACCTGCGAGGCAAGCGTTGATACTGCTTCAGGCCGCCTCGCGGAATGCGGGACAATTTCCGCCGCAGGGTGGAAAGGGGTAGGCACATGGCGCTAAGGAGTCACCACGCACGGCGATTACGTCATTTCGCAGGAGCTGATAGCACCCTCCACCCCCGGTGAAAACTATTTTGCGTCCCATTAGCACCCGCTGGAGACGCGAAAAGGGACAATTTCGACCCCAACGTGTTTTTCTGAAACCATTTAATTCCAGCTCTGGGTTGTTTATCCCGAGCTGGTCGGAACATTCTCAGCAATGTACGAGACAAGCTAGATGGGCCAGCACGTTTTTCCCTTTACAACATTTCCATATATTCATATAAAAGAGAAAGAAAATGAGCCAAATGATTTCTTTCTACACTGAAAATTCTTTCAAGTGAATCCAAAGGAAATTCTCTCAGGAGAATCAAGAGGTGAACAAACATTACCCCACATTTTTGAAATTGAGGAGTTATCAAATTTGATTTAGAACAACATTTTCAAATTGAACATTGGCTGGGTTGGATACCGAAACAGAAATTATTAGTCATGCAAAATCTGTTACCATAAATCACCAATTTCCTTTATTTTATTGCAATAAGTCTAACTCAAAACAAAGTAGCTTCTTCATTTGTGGGAAAATAAATTTTATGCATCTACTCAAGAAGAATTATTAAATAAATTGTTTGGCAATGGGATTGGGCAAATATGTTCCACTTTCAGTGAGCTGAGAACAACGCTAGTTTGGAAACTATGTATTTGTCCCCCACCGTGTATCCATCATTGTTGATTTCTGCTGCAGCTTTTCCCTTCCCACCAACCACCTCATTCGCGCCAAAAATTTGTTGCATTTCTTTTTACCATTTCTTCTGATTGAAGTTCTAGGACCCAAATTTCCCCAGCCGCCAAGAGCAGCGTAGTTAGGGGTGGCACACCGACTTTTTGGGGCAAAAAAAGCGGCAAAAAATGTACCTGCTAATTTGATTCCCTCGTCGTCTGGTTCCATTGGCGTGGCGCTGTAGAGCCTGCGGGGACGTAGCTGCGTTTGCGTTTGCTCAGCGCAGCCGGTAGGGGGCACATGTCCATTTGAGCGTGCGCACATGCGCAGTGGAGCAGGAAGCTTGGCAATCGGCCAATTAAAGGGAGAGTGTCCTAAGTATCTTTGGCAATGGATCATATATAAAGGTATGATCTAAATACTGATTTTTGTGTGGCTGAGGGAGTGGAAAGGAGTGCTGGATAGGTGAAAGAAAGGTGAGAACTGTGATTTTTGAACATTACCTGAGTGTAAGTCCAATACACGAATGACGCAAGAGCGTGCAACAACAAAGAAGAATTTCCTCCATGAGGAAGTGGAGAAACTAGTGACTGTAATTGAGGAGAAATGGCTGGAGCTGGATTTCAGCAAGAGTGGTCCCACAAAAGTTTCAGCCAAGGAAATGAGAAGAATATTCCGCAGGGGTGAATACCGCAAGATCTGGAAGCCAGTGCAAAAAGAAATGGCAGGATGTTGGTCAACCAGTGAGTGTAAGTAATATCTTCATCTTTAAATTGAATTGCAATTGAAAATGTGACCATCTGTATGTGTCCCACCCATCAGAAACGCACCATGCGTGAAAAATAATACTTTCATCTTTGCAGAAGAAATTGGTCCACAACAAAAGGGAAAGACTTAGAGCTGGAGGAGGTCTGCCAAATTTGCACCAACTATCACTCCTGTAACAGAGGGTTGCTGCCTTGCTGAGTCGCACTGGCAGAAAAAGAATCAGCTCTGCACAAGCAGGACCCACAGACGAGGGTGAGGGAGAGTCATTAAAATGTATAGTCGTCCTTCAAATCAACCTGCTGACTGGCCTGCTACGCATCTGACGACTCATGCCACCCATCCTGCCCCCTCCTGTGCTGCTAACCATTTGATTGTTCTGTTGTATTTTGCAGAAGACGACACTCCTCAACATCCTGAAGATCCAGATGTGTGCGCTCCAGACCAAGGCGGGTGGGGAGAGGAGGGGTCCATGGAAATGTATTCACGGGAGAATGCTGATCGCGATATAGATCAGTCCATAGTACAGGGCATCACACTGCCAGACACCTCCATTAGCTCCGCGGTGACATTCCATGGTTTCACACCCTCCGAGGTTGTGGGTCCCAGTGACGGTGGTGAAATGCATGTTGGGACACCCAGTGCCCCACCGTCCCAGCCTGTGCCTCACACTGGAGGGGTGCCACTAGGTAGAGCCACAGCAAGGGGAAGGAGAAGCCGACCAGTCTCTCCTGAGATGCAGCCCTCAGGAGAGGTTAATCAGGTTCTGTCACTGGGTGAGGAGACCAATGCCCTTTCAAGATCACTCGTGGCGGCCGTTAGTGGAGTGCGTGATGAGGTAGTGACACTATCGGGTGAAATTTCAGCACTGAGACGGGAACTGAGGGTGGACATTTCAGAGGGTGTGCAAACGATGGCAGGTGCCTTGAGGGAGCTAGCTTCTGCAATAAGGGCACAAAGGCCGGATACTCAAATGCCACTCCCACTTCAATCCACGCACCAGCCACCGGTGAGACCAAGCCGGGCCCCCAACCACCGCCCACCAACCCTATAAGGAAGTGCACTTTCCCCGAGATGTGGGTGAGGGATGGGTGCAGCCTTTCTTGGCTGTTGTTGCTGTTGTCATTGAAGTGCATGTAAAATATCCAATAAAAGATATTTTGCATTAAAACTGAATCATGTTCCATTAGGACCACACAACATTTAGGCACAACTGTCCCCTGCCGCCCCTAGCCCCGGTGGGAGGGCTAGCCGGTGTGTTCTACAGTCGGAAAGGTAGGACTGCTCTATTTTCAGTAGCTGATTTATCTCTCATTTATTTTTGATGCTGTTGTGCTGAAAATGTTGTGAAGGTCTTTAGTGCTTTAGAATCCTCAAACTCACCTTCCCCCTCACCACCACCCCCCCACCCCCCTCCACCCCCCAACCGCATCTCTGGCTACCTGCGCTAATTTCTTAAATGTAGATAAGGTTTTTCTGTGCCTACAAAAGTGGCCACATACACTGGCCTAAGTTAGTTTGCAGTAACTTTCAGCTGGCCAAATTTGCTTCTATGGCCAAAAGAGGCATAAGTGGCTTGTCACACCCCCTTTTGGAGAGGAAAAACGAAACTAGAAAAAAACCTAACAAACTGACTTACACTGGAGCAAGTTAAATGAGGAAATTTGCGATTTTTAAGTTACTCCAAAAAAAAAATGGGGCAACTCCTGAGGAAATTTGAGCCCCAAAATTGGTTTGAGCGGACGCAAGGCCAGATATTATTCAGTGTTCTCTCGCAGGCCAACATCCTCAGTATCGAAGCATTCATCATGCTCAATCAGCTCCAATGGGCGAGCCACGTAGTCCGCATGCCCGATACAAGGCTCCCGAAACAGGTAATCTTCTCCGAGCTCCGTCAAGGCATACGAGTCCCAGGAGGGCAGAGAAAACGCTTCAAGTACACCCTCACAAAGCCTCCCTGAAAAAATTTAATAGCCCCAACGATTCTTGGGAATCCCTGGCCCATGGCCACCTAAAGTGCAGAAGCAGCATTTGGAAAGGCGTCGAACACTGAGTCTTTTCATCAGGAGCACACGGTAGTCAAGTACAAACAGCGGAAGGAGCGTACGACAAACCAAGCACCCCACTACCCGTCCCTTCAACCACCACCTGTCCCACTTGTGACAGAGTCTGTAGATCCCGCATTGGACTCATCAGCCACCTTAGAACTCATGTTAGCGTGGAAGCAAGTCATCCTCGATTCCGACGGACTGCCTAAGATGATTATTCTAAAACAAAATACACATGTTGTGCACACTTGGAATTAATTCTAAATTCACTGATCAGATAGAGATCAATTAAGAACATTGGCATGGAATTTGCGATCAGCGGCAAAGCGAAGGCGCTTGCTACTAACTCAATGAAAGCTGCCCACAAAGATCTAGTGCTCTCCTATCCTGTGTTTAAATCTGGCACCAAATCAAGCGAATCTCCAGCATCCAGCAACAGTGATGTCATCAAGCAGGCTGAGCAGTCAATCATACTGAAGAATTCTCACAGACAGCAAACCAAGAAGTAAAATGCAAAGGACTAATATACTTTTTTTATAAATTTTAGAGTGCAAAATAAAAGTTGGGACATACACATAGGATTACGGTAGAAGCTGAAATATTAAATAATTTTTTTTTAAATATGTCATTCTTAATCATATTAATGGAAAAAAATTGACATTCCACAAATATATAATTAGTGTTTCAGGGCCCGAATGGTTGTTAAGCAGTCAATACGCCTTTAAAAACCAAGTTACACTTCTTTCAACAAGGTTCAACTTTTTCGGGGTGGGGGGAGGGATTTAACAGCTATATTCAAGCGTAATAAGGGAAGTTTGCATCAGGAACTGAGATTCTAATTGATTGCCGGCTTTGGGGCGTTCCACAGCCCAACCTGTGGCGGAGCAGAGAATGACTCACCGGAACGTCTGGATAACCGCATTTATCTGCGCATGCGCTAAATCCTGAAATTGCTGTCAGTTTCAGAAGGGTAATGACGACGGACGCTGACAGTTTCGCTGTCCTTGCTACTCCAAAATCCGAGCTCTTAATTTTTTTTTAAATTCAGGCCTCATCTGGTCAGACAAGAGGTGATATTTAACACTTCCTTTCTCCGATCTCCAATTTTCTCACCACCTCAGAAGGCAAGTGACTCATGCTGGATTATGATTCAAGTGGTTACTTTTTACTTCAGCAGGAGAATCAACTGCAAATGGTATCCTGCCCTTATCGAATATACAATTTTCAGTGCAGGTCACTAGATAATGATCAGGCCGATTTTTTTTTCCCCCCTTACCTCGCTCAACTAATTTATTTTTCAAACAAATGGCTAGGTACTGAGCTAGCCAAGGGCTTGGTTAAATTAGCCTAATAGTGCGCGTTGCTCTTCTTCATCTGATCAATTTGATAAGAAAAGCCAGACAGATAGAATCAAGTTGCTTTGGAAGCAGATTTTCCACTAGCGCACCAATGACGCACAAAGACATTGGGCTCAATTTTCCCGTGATTTGCGCCATTATTTTGGTGCAGGCCGCTTTTTTTGGCCTAAATTTAAAAACCCAAGTTTCCCCAATCAATTTGCAACAGCGTCGTTACGATTTTTTTTAGATAAGTTTTTTTTTCCAGCCAAAGGGGGCGTAACCTGCCACCCGCGCCAATTCTAGCCAGTTAGGCAAGTTTGGCCAGCTGAGAGTTACTCCGGTTCTTCTTAGGCCAGCGTATGTGGCCCCTGTAGAAAAACCTTCTGATGAGTTAAGGAAATCGGCACAGGCAAGTGCAGCAGATGGTAAGAGAGAGGGGAAGAGGGGAAGAAGCCTTTTGGGTACAATTAGGTGCGGGGACCAGGAGGGAGGAGGCCATTCGGCCTGGGATAGGTGCGGGGGAGCAAACCGGG
The DNA here is from genome assembly GCF_044704955.1 of Pristiophorus japonicus. Classification (NCBI taxonomy): domain Eukaryota; kingdom Metazoa; phylum Chordata; class Chondrichthyes; family Pristiophoridae; genus Pristiophorus; species Pristiophorus japonicus. The sequence goes on from NC_091985.1 coordinate 53,941,638, forward strand.
AGGTCATTCGGCCAGGGCTAGATGCGGGACCGGGAGGGAGGAGGCCACTCGGTCAGGGCTAGGTGATGGACCGGGAGGGAGGAGACCACTCGGCCAGGGCTAGGTGCTGGACTGGGAGGGAGGAGGCCACTCGGTCAGGGCTAGGTGATGGACCGGGAGGGAGGAGGCCACTCGGCCAGGGCTAGGTGCTGGACTGGGAGGGAGGAGGCCACTCAGTCAGGGCTAGGTGATGGACTGGGAGGGAGGAGGACACTCGGCCAGGGCTAGGTGCTGGACTGGGAGGGAGGAGGCCACTCGGCCAGGGCTAGGTGCTGGACTGGGAGGGAGGAGGCTACTCGGCCAGGGCTAGGTGCTGGACTGGGAGGGAGGAGGCCACTCGGCCAGGGCTAGATGCTGGACTGGGAGGGAGGAGGACACTCGGTCAGGGCTAGGTGCTGGACTGGGAGGGAGGAGGCCACTCGGTCAGGGCTAGGTGCTGGACTGGGAGGGAGGAGGACACTCGGTCAGGGCTAGGTGCTGGACTGGGAGGGAGGAGGCCACTCGGCCAGGGCTAGGTGCTGGACTGGGAGGGAGGAGGACACTCGGTCAGAGCTAGGTGATGGACTGGGAGGGAGGAGGACACTCAGCCAGGGCTAGGTGCTGGACTGGGAGGGAGGAGGACACTCGGTCAGGGCTAGGTGATGGACTGGGAGGGAGGAGGACACTCGGCCAGGGCTAGGTGCTGGACTGGGAGGGAGGAGGCTACTCGGCCAGGGCTAGGTGCTGGACTGGGAGGGAGGAGGCCACTCGGCCAGGGCTAGGTGCTGGACTGGGAGGGAGGAGGCCACTCGGTCAGGGCTAGGTGATGGACTGGGAGGGAGGAGGACACTCGGCCAGGGCTAGGTGCTGGACTGGGAGGGAGGAGGACACTCGGTCAGGGCTAGGTGCTGGACTGGGAGGGAGGAGGACACTCGGTCAGGGCTAGGTGCTGGACTGGGAGGGAGGAGGCCACTCGGCCAGGGCTAGGTGCTGGACTGGGAGGGAGGAGGACACTCGGTCAGAGCTAGGTGATGGACTGGGAGGGAGGAGGACACTCAGCCAGGGCTAGGTGCTGGACTGGGAGGGAGGAGGACATTCGGTCAGGGCTAGGTGCTGGACTGGGAGGGAGGAGGACACTCGGCCAGGGCTAGGTGCGGGGATTGGCATCGGCGGGGACTTTAATAATTTAATGGAGGTAAGTTGCTGCAATGTATGTGTGCTTGTGAAGTTGCTGCAATGTATTTTAAGGTGCTTGTGCTTGGTTGCTGTAAGCTGGCTGTAAGTTTCACTTTCCAACCTCAGCCCGCATTGTGTCCCTGGTTACCAAGGCAACCCGATCTTTTTGGCGCAGATCAAGGCTCCACTCCCAAAACTAAAGGACAGGCTACGCTACGCCAAATGAAGAAATCAAACGGGGAAACTTGGAATTGTTTTTTGGCGTACTTGGGCCCCCAAAAAACGAGCATAACTCTTCAAGTACGTCAAAAAAAAGCTTTGGGGAAAATTGAGCCCAAAGGAAGTATAAAGCCGATAGTTACCTCAGAATTCCAAATGGATTAAGTTTAAGGGGAGATGTTGCTACTGGGTGGTGCAAATGTAAAATATAAACACTGGGGAGAAAAAAAACTTAAGATTAAAATAGCACCTTATCATGTCTCTCAAATGTCCCCAAGCCCTTCATATACAATTAATGATTTTTGAGCGCAGTGATTGTTATGTAGGCAAATGTAGCAGCCTATTGGTGCCGAGCCAGATCTCAAAAATGTCAATTGGATGAATGATACTTAATCTATTTTTGCTGCTGTCTGTTGATAAAGAAAGATCAACCAGGAGAACTCCCCCTGTTCTTCTTTGAATAGTGCTGTGGGAATTATAACATCCATGTTAACTACACAATAAACAGGTGGAGGCTTGAACTGTGCACTATATTCAAAAGAGATGCTCCCAACAGACACAGGCATCAAGGATAAGGATGACTAGGCAGATAGGCAGATCAGTTTATCTTCCCATTCAAAGCACAACACCTCCAATAATACATCAGGCCCTCATTGCTACACTAAAATGTCAGCTTAGATCGTGTTCATATCCTGGACTTGAACCCACGACACAAAACTAAGATATCTATACAATGTAATAAAAATCTTCCACCTGTGCACATGTCCTGTCCACAAAACCTTGCTTCCTGTTATTTTTGTGTCACCTTTTTGTGTTACGCTTCCCATGTCTACACTTATATTGGAAATTGGCCATGTAAACTTGTCTCCCAGCTCCTCAGCTTATACAGTACGGAAATTCCTGTGCTCCAACTCTATTTCTATGCTTCCCAAACTGCCCTAAGTTTTGCTATTTATCTATAATTAAGACCAAAAATCAAGGTGCTAAATATAAATCAGGACTATGTGACCTTAAAATGAGGATAACATCTATACAAACTGGTCCAATTATCCCCACCCTCGAATGCACGACACCTGAGGTACGTTTTGTCTTGCCTTGCTACAGGATGTGATGCCACAGGAAATTGACGAGAATATTAAAATGACTTCATAATATAAACGACTCTTACACAGATTAACACAATTTCCTTGCCATTGTTGGAGCTGGAAGAAAGTAATGGCATGATAATACGAGCCTAGAGATGATTGTTCCCACTGAGATTTTTCACGTTTTCTTCCACCTTGTCCCCCCCACCCCAAAGTGAAAGATAAAATAAAGTAATGAACATGAATCTGAAATGAACAACTTACCTTTCTCATTTCCTTTTATGTAATTGTTTAGATTAAGTTCTCCCGGACGGTCAAGCAATAGATTTGCTGCAGATTCTAGGCCAAGCTGACGTGCCTTCTGAGCTTTTGTCTTCTTACTTCCACTTTTATAAGGAGCAAACTGAAAAGAGTCAGGCAATTACTTAATTATGAAAGCAAAGAGTAGTCCAAGTGTGTAAATTAGAACTTATGTAAAAGTGTATAATATTTAGTAACAAATAAAAAACATAAAAAGGCAAATAAGGCACTGGGTTATATTAGCAGAGCATAGAATACAAAATTAAAAGAGGTTATGTTTTTATTGATTAAAAGCAATGGTCAGATCCCATTTGGAGTTGTGACCACTAACCATAGGAACGATCTAATTTTTGAGGGGATAAAAACAATTCCATGTATCAGGAATGTAAATTGGGGGAAAAGTTGTGGAAATTGGGTTTGTGGGTGGGTGAGGGGGATTTAGTTGCAGCACAATGATACCAGAGGATAATAAGTTAAAATGTAAAAATCAGGGGTATAAAAGAAAGTTATGTAGAATGTTTTTTTTTTAAAAAAGGTAAAGGAGAATAATGTTCTGAAATAAATTACCAAAGATTACTATTCAAGAGTCAATTAGATGCAATTCTGGGAAAAGAATGGATTGAAGGGCATGGCAAGAAGTATAGTAAGTAGCACTGATGTATGAAAAGAGGAAAGGCTTGCTGGCCGTAATGGCCTTTTCCGGTTCTAAAAAATATCATGCTCCAATGAGCTTGTTATGTGAAAATTTGGAAATTATTCCAAGTCTGTGTAGTGCAAGTAATGTCAAGCCAAGGAGCAAATTCGTATGCAAGGCATTTTTTTTTTTTTAAATCAATAAGATTGATTTAATAATTTGTTTTGTTCCTGTAATACTCCACTGTACATTCCTAATTTTCACAATTCTGTTATGGGAAGCACCTAATGCAAGTCAGGCGTTTCCCCCAGTGGATGGTAGGGTTTTACAAAAAGACAGCGAATCACCTACACCCTTCTCTCTCTCTCTCTCTCTCTCTCATTTTGCAGAGCTCAAGTAGCAGCACTGACAGAAATCTGCGAAGGGGACTATCTACCTGGCCTCTTACAGCATTATAAAGCAGATGAGAAAAGAAGCTGTGGTAGTTCACACATTATGCACCCGATCATTTACCTCACTCATCATTATCAAATATGCTTCATTCTACATTAACTTTTATTTCCGACAAGATCATTTACCAGATTACTTTAGAAATATGTACTTAAAAACCGACTATTTTACTAACCACATGTTCTACTTCTTCTACAGTCGTGCAGTTCAACAAAACTGTTTTTATAAAAGGTGTAAGTTTTTCTTCTTTTGCTATTTTCTGTACAGCTGTGTGTGCTTTCTTTATTACGGTGCTAAAAAGGAAGAAAGAAAAATAAACACCTGTATTAAATCAGTCTTTCAAAGACTTCACACAAAAGAATATACTGTACAATTAAATCCCTCAAAACAAGTGACCAAGTGACTTACAAAAAACACAACTTAACCTTATGGTTTCTGCCAGCACAAAAGATTTGCTGTTAATGTTAAAACCCTTAAAAATGCTGTGCTGGCAGGAGAGGGTTGACCAGATAAATGGTGCGAACAGGAGGCGGGGGGGGGGAAAGAGAGAAGGTAAGAAGAAAAAGATTGTGCAGGGTGCCATCTTCTGGCACATGATGAAACAACTGCAATGCACAGAAAACACCAGTCATCTGGGGCACAAAGTCAGTAATAGATTCATCCTCTGCCTTTCACCTCCTGCCTTCCCTTTCCTCCACTCAATACCTTAGTTTAATCAAACCCTAAGTTTTCAACTAGTGATCACGTTTATTTGAATAATTTTTTTATCAAGTACAGACTATACTTGAATTGTATGCAAACTATATCAAAGCCTATGAACACAAACTCTGATGCTTTTAATCATCAAGTAAATTAAAACATCTTTCATTTAACATTTTGAATTTTACAGATCAACCCTTCTATCCTAACATGCAATTAAAACCAGTAATTACATAATTCACTTACTATGAAAGCATACAATAAGGAAAATGAAGCTAAAAATCAGTTCAAAATTGTAACATTTTCATTTTCAAACTTTTACTACTACACTAGAGTTATATTTTCATTTGTTCATGTAAACAGAAAAATTGGTGCAAATATATTGCATACCTGAAAAACCACTTAATACCAGCTTTTTCAATTATATCTGCAACTATAGATAACGATATCCCAATCAGTTCTCAGACAAGACCGTGTAGAAAATTTATGTGCAGAAAATAAAATGTATCAAAGTTTTGCACAAATGAGGAACATAGCACAATATTTATTTTATTGTTTGTGTTTCTTACTTCAGTTCTTCAAGCGTCTGTTGTACTTCTCGCAAAGTATCAGCATCCATGTTATTGGTAAGTTCCTTTCGATAACGGGCGATAAATGGAATAGTGTTTTCTTCTTTGAAGAGGCGAATGAGGTTTGCACAAACCCATACTTCTGCATTCGTTCTCTCAGACAAAACCTTCAGGTACAACAGGATATATTAAAGCATCCATAAGGTTGAAGTAATACTGGGAGTCACATTTGCACACTCATTTTCGTTTTCTTAAATTAGAAAATTATTGAAAACTAGTGACTTTTCCGTGGCATTTCTCATGGTAAGTCAGAGGAACTCCCCTTTCACTTTCATTGCATTTGTTTTTCTGGCTAATCCCAAATTCTCTCCCTCTTCTTCCTCCACCCCAATATAAGGAAGACAATAATGACCAGAGAAAAATTAAGTTTCTCCAGTAGCTTAGTGGTTAATGAACCAGGTGATATGTACTGAACCCTACAGACTAAGAAAGTTGCGGGCTGTGTTTGGGCTTTTTTTTTAATTATCGAGGCGGGATTGCCAATAAGAGCATAACAATTGGTCTAAGCATCCTTCCAGAGGACATCAAGAGTCAACCATATAGCAAGTCACGTGTCAGCCAAACCAGGTAGGGATGGCAGGTTCCCTTTGTTGAACTCCACAACTTTATTGAATTAAATTTCACAACTTGCCACGGTGGGATTTGAACTCGTAGCTTCTGGGCTGTTAGTCCAGTACATAACTAGTAGGTTACAGCATAGAAACATAGAAAATAGGTGCAGGAGTAGGCCATTCGGCCCTTCTAGCCTGCACCGCTATTCAATGAGTTCATGGCTGAACATGCAACTTCAGTACCCCATTCCTGCTTTCTCGCCCCTTGATCCCCCGAGTAATAAGGACTACATCTAACTCCTTTTTGAATATATTTAGTGAATTGGCCTCAACAACTTTCTGTGGCAGAGAATTCCACAGCTTCACCACTCTCTGGGTGAAGAAGTCTCTCCTCATCTCGGTCTTAAATGGCTTACCCCTTATCCTTAGACTGTGACCCCTGGTTCTGGACTTCCTCAACATTAATAAGAACATAAGAACATAACATAAGAACATAAGCATCCTCTGAAAGGATGGATAGCAGCAGGGAGAGGCAAGGTTATGGAGGGATTTTAACACAAATATGATAGTTTTAAATTGGAGTCATTGGAAGAAATCAGAAGCCATGCAGAACGTAGATCATAACAGAAAGGAAATGAATCTCAAGGAGAGGGCCAGGAAAGATGAAACTGCAGCAATGAGAAGGACCAAGGAAATTACCAAGAGAATCCAATACAGACAGAGTCTACTATAAAGCATGGAAGCTATTTCACTCCATGTTTTTTATTGCTATGTTCACATATCAAAAATATAAAGAAAACACAAGATAAAAAGTGTCATATGCAGCAAATGTTGGATTGTAAATGAGACCATTGAGATAACAACTTGCAGTTGCATCGTGCCTTTAACATCCCAGGAGATTCACGGAGGCAAAAATCAGGCAAAGATTGATGGCAAGACGAACGACGAGATAGTAGGAGTTGTGATCGACAGCTTGGTCAAAGAAGTGGGTTTAAACAAGGGTCTTAAAGGAAGAGAAGGAGATGGAGAGTCAGAGATGTTTAGGAAGGGAGTTTCAGAGCGCTTTGTTGAATTCCACAAATGGTTAAAAAAATGGCCGTCAATAGTAGGATGAAGGGAGGGGAAGTCGCACAAAAGGTCAGAGTCAGACGAAGGGAGAGTTCTGGCAGGGTTAGGGAGGGGTCGTCGTATAGGAGGAGGTTACAGAGATGGGGAGGTGCAAGGCCAATAAGGGATTTAAACACAAGAATGAGAATTTTAAGTTGGAGGGGATGGGGGAAACCAGGAACCAATGTTGGTCAGGGAGGACAGGAATAATGGGTGAGTGGGAATTAGTGCAGGATAGGGATACGGGTAGCGTAGTTTAGGATGAGCTGTGTCAGCTGTGGCTCAGTGAGTAGTACTCTCGCCTCTGAGTCAGAAGGTTGCGGGTTCAAGTCCCACTCCAGGGACTTGAGCACAGAAAAATATCTGCACTGTCGGAGGTGCCGCCTTTTGGATGAGACGTTAAACCAAGGCCCCGTCTGCTCTCTCAAGTGGCACTATTTTGAAGAAGAGCAGGGGAGTTCGCCCTGGTGTCCTGGCCAATGTTTATCTCTCAAACATAACAAAAAAACCTGATTATCTGGTCATTATCACATTACTGTTTGTGGGGGCTTGCTTGTGTGCAAATGGGCTGCCGCATTTCCTACATTATAACAGTGACTACACTCCAAAAGTACTTCATTGGCTGTAAAGGGCTTTGAGACGTCTGGTGGTCATGAAAGGCACTACATAAATCTAACTCTCTCTTTCTTTTTTTTTTGCTGGCGTTTAGAATCTGTAAGATGGGATGCCAGCCAGAATAGTTGATTCTGGAGGTTTCTGGACGCATGGAAGAGAGAGCAGTAGATGGGCCATGCTGGGACAGAGGCCTGTAACGTTAGAGGTGAAGTAGGTAATCTGTGTGATGGAGAGAATATGGTGTCAGTAGCTAAGCTAAATGTTGAATAGGACACCAAGGTTACAAAACAGTCCAGTTCAAACTGAGACAATGGCTGGGGCAGAGGATGGAATCGGTGGCAAGGGTACAGGGTTATGGCAGGAGAGCAATGGTTTCAATTTTCTCAATGTTCAACTCAAGGAAACTATAACTCCTCCAAGACTGGATGCCCGACAAGCAGTCTGACAACAGAGAGGCAGTGGAGTTGTTGAGAGTGGTGGTAGAGAGGTATGGCTGAGTGTCAGCAGCAAAAATGTGGAAGGTTGCCCCATATCTTGAAATGATGTTGCCAAGGGTCAACATGTGGCTGAGAAAGAGGAGTGCACCAGGGGGGGGGGGGGGCAGGGGGGATAACCAGGTTGGGTTAGACTTGGTGAGCATGGGGCAAAGCACCAGAGGCAGCTGAATGGATGGTCTCGATCTTGATCTTGATGACATAGAAGTCAAAGAGTTCCCCGCAGGTTATTGGAGGCGAGGGTGATTTAAAAAGACAGTTGGTGGTGGAGAAAAGCAGGGGGTTATTTGTGTTCTTCAAATTGATCCTGGCGTAGTGGCAGAGAACAATGTGGTCCATTATCACTGAGGTGATCCTGGCAGATCTAGTGATGGATGGCTAAGTCAATTGCGCTTCAGATATGCTCATGTCTCAACCCTTTGGACTAGAAGGATCAAGTTGAGGGCCATACCAGGGGGATCAACCAGGATGGAAGACACTAAAAGTTTCATTGGGGACAAGGGCATCAGAGGTAAAGGTGAATGAGTAGTTGAGCAGATTGACAGCTGCAAGTATTGTGGCAAATGGAAGGCCATGAGCTAGGCAGTGGGGAGCTTAAAAGTGCAATTGTAAGTGATTTGAAGGAAGAGTTCCCCCTCCACCCCCCTCCCCACTCCCACCCCAAGTACAGAGACAGAATGAGGTAGGATTTGCAGGGGGTGGGGGATAAGAGGAATGCGGGCGGTGAGGGATACAAGAAAGTGATCAGAGATGGCCTTGTCTATTGAGTAGAGGCCACATGAGATGGCAATGTCAAAAGGGGGACCATCATGTAGGTAGGAGAGCTTATATGGGAGAGCAGGGAGAATGCAAGGTGAGCTGAGATGGAGATTGAAGTCACTGAGGACAAGGAGTCACTCAGTGTAGATGCTGAAGGAGGAAAGGAGGATACCTCAGGGAGAAATCACATGATGGCTCAGTAGAGAATGAATGTTTTATAAGGAGAGGCAAGAGGGGTAAAGCAAGGTGGGGTTTGAGGTGCTTGAAGGAGAAGACAAATGATAAAGGTACAGTTGTAGGGAGGTGAGGAATGCACAAGATCAGGAGCAGAAGTAGGAGCTTGAGTTCAGCGAAGGGTAGGGAAATCATCCTCATTTCAGTACATCCATGGCAATTTGCAGAAAACAAATTAAGACTACAGAAAAAAATTAAAAGTTTGACAAGTTTACTTTTTCTCTGTAGGGTGCATTGAACTGTTGAGAGTACTAGGACAGCAAGCAATTCCCATGCTGCAAAATTTACATTAAGGAATATCAAAAATCTGATGCATGAGGCAAGACTGGAGAAATTTGGGCTTTTTGCTAGAAAGAAGGACTCAGGGGTGATCTTATTCAGGTAAATAATATATTTAAGGGATTAGGACAGATAAGTCTGGAATATGATTTTAAAATGTAAGAGTACGACAGGGCAATATAGCTTCAAATTAATAAAGGTAAATTAAGGACCAATATCAGGAAGTTATTCAGAGTGATCAACACATGGAATCAACTTCCAAATTGAGTCATTGATGCAATGAGGTGGCTTTAGGGCCTTCCTAGCTGGATAAGCGGATATGCAATGAATGGCCTCCTTTGTCTTTAATTATTTTTTGAACTGATGACACTGAATGTTAAAGATAATTTGAGTGCCCGCAATAGATATAAATCAGCATTATTGTAATCATTTAAAAATATAACCATCTTCAAAGCTCAAACTGTTTTCACGGTGTTCTGTATCTCTTGACAAAAATGCCAATCCTTATGCGTTGTAATTGAACAATGAGGAGCACATACCTGGGTTATATTCCAGTTCATCTGTGTGTCCCCAATCTCTACACATCCTCTTTGCAGTTTTACTGGTTTCCCATCAGGGTAATTCTCAGTTTTCTGCTTCTTCAAAGCAGGTTCCTCCCATGTAAAACTTATATCCGCTTCTTCCTTGATTTTCTGTTCGCTAAAATATGTGCTAGTTGACGGTTGTTCAACTTTAACCCCACCATGTTCTATTTCTTTCTTTATTTGCATTGCAGTTTGCTGAGATACTTCCTCTTGTTTCATGTTTCCTAAATTCTGCTTACTTTGTGAAGGTAATTTATCTTCATTATTGTTGAAAACTGGCAATATTCCCTGCAGGATAAGATGCATTTATTAAATGTGCAAATATAGACCAATCATTTTAAAACATTAACTTTTTGTTTTATTTTTCTTCCAATCTGTTGTCAATTTCACTACTTTCAAAGTTGAAGTCAAATGGAACAAAATTACAATTTTGACTCCATGTGTTTGGTTGAGAATGTCAATAATGATTTACAGCAGTACAGCCGACTCTCTCCTCCCCATTATTTTTTTTATCGTTTGCAATTCCTGACTCTTGATGGCATGATGCCTTGTTGGAGTGGAGTTCTCATCACAATCCAGCACTTCATCCAAGTGGCTATTATTCATGTGTGAGCCTATTCAACTGTGGTGGAAAGAAGGGGCAACAGGAATATCACAACTATCCCCAATCATATTGTCACCTGGCATCCACATTCACCCTTCCAACAGGGATTGCTGGATACCAATCAGATGAGGGAATCACATCAATTTTCCTTTCTGTAACACAGAGTAATGGCTGAGATTACCTAAGTCAATGCAGACTAGAAATCAAACCAGGATATCTATAATCTCTCAGCTGGATAAACAGTAAATAATTGGGGGAGTTTCCACAAAGCACATTCATCAGGTCTGTATCATCGTACAATTTGGCTGTCTGCACAAATGCTCAGCATTCTCACTTGCACTTCATACATGATCAGGGCCAATATTAAATTGTAAAAGGATTTCAAAGTTTCAGGCTTTGGAACTTTTTGTATCACAAATGATGTTGGGACAGAAAGCTCAGGGTGATATTTAAGCATGAACTGATTAAAGAATTGATTTAAAGGTGGCCCAGTAGCATAACATGCGTGTGTGCACGCGTACAGATGCAGCACGTATTTCCCTGAAGAGATAGTCAATGTGAATGCTCAAATTTGCCAGTTTCCTTCATCAAATCCCTGATGACTCATTGTTTGGTATTGGACCATATCAACCAGGAGTCACAGGTTTTGATCATTGGCTGTGCTGTATTAACCAATCTCAGCAAGAGTAACATCAGCATCCCCAAGCGAGTGAAGGAAAGGAGATATAGGTGTGGGTGGGGGGGCGGGTGCATGGCCAGGGCTCCCATTCATGACTTCTATCCAGCAACTCTTGCTAGAAATCACCAACCTCAAGAAAGGAGGGATAACAGTAAAATTTGGATGATCAAAAACAGTAAGAATTACAGCAAATGTTCTCTGGTATACCAGAGTTTAAGCATTTTGTAATATGATCAATATTTGTTTATTCCACTTGCTTCCCCCATCATCACCAATATTTCAGGTCTTTTTGCATAAGTCGCCAACTAACAGTGTGGCCAGGTCACGTCAGGCTTAGCAACAGACATTCCAACGCAAGCTGCTAGAAATAGCAGTACAGGATAGCTTGTCTCAGGTTTTTCTCATTCTGTATTATGTGGGCAAAGGCAAGATGAGAAACTTGGTTGCATAAACTCACATCTTACCATTCCATGGCACAATAGGTCGGTGCACCACCATCATCTCCTATGCTCAGTAGTTGGATTTTGTTTTAAACAAGATCTTGTGCAACTTTCTTACCATAACATTTTGTTCCACATTAGTCTTTTCTGGTGTTTTCTTTCTGTTCTTTTTAACAGCTGTCTTTGCTGTGGTTCTTTTTACTGTTGCTTTTTTGGTTCCGGTATTTTCTGCTTTAGGCTTAACTTGTTTTTTTACAGTCACTGATTTTGCTGCAGTTGGTCTTTTTGGCTTCCTTGCAATTTTATTTTTTGGAACCCATTCTTCTTCTTCTTCAGAATCAGATTCAGAAGTTCTACACAATGACAATCATAGGTAAACCAATAGAAAATGAAGGCATATAAAAGAATACTTTCCACTCCGTCTCTCTCTTTCTTTACCTCTTCATTCCCAAATGCAGTGACTCGTGCAATACAGTTCCATGGACAGCTTCTGTACTCTACTAATGCTACCTCATGCAAATGACCCATCTTGAACTATGAGAGCGGCAATTGGATCTATTTAATTATGGAAGCAGTCAAACCTAATCCGGTCTTCACTTGACATCCATAGACTAAGCACTTCCAGTGAGGGTTACTGCATCTGGAACAGAAACCCAAGCAATGTTTTCCTCTTGATGACCCGGGGTAACCAAGACACTTACTGCCACCACAGTTGATAAATGTCCAATTCAGACGATGCGCCAGCACATAATTTTTCCCTGCCCAGAAAACACACACATTTATCTTGTAGAATATGGCTGTACAACACAATATAGAAACTTTGATTTTTCTTCCCCCAAGTATTATAAAGGGTGCAAAAGAATGAACCTCACATCTATCTACATTAATTCTTGGATAATGCTGCAAAAATTCCATTGCATTCTGGAATTGGATAATTTATCAACCTTCTAATTGGGGCACACCACCACCACCCAGTTCTTTGGCAGGCAGCAATGCTATCTCATTGTCAGGATGGAGCAAATATGAAAAGTAGCTCATAGAATTATGTGTTTCTTTCATTTCACTGCGGCAGGCATGCCACTGAATAATCAGTGCCCTAGCATAAGCATTCCCAGCCTCTTCAAACTCACACACAAAGGTTGGGCCCAAATTCTGCCAGGCAGGTCCTGAGCTTCGACCACCAAGCCTGGTCCCCATCTGCCACCCTCAAGCCTCGATCTAAAGCACTTTTATAACTAACTTTATGTGTATTCACAATTTCTATAAGTAAGCAGAAGATACTCCTGTGTGTCAATCCACGTGTATGTATTGTCTGTCACTCAGGACTTAAAACTCCTCTGCCCACGACCAGTTTTTCCCCCCCGATTGCTTCGTACCCATGCTGACAAACCGCTACCCCCTTCCAGATCTCTGTTACAATCAGTTCCTTATTCTCCACTTTTCCTGCAACATGCTCAATCTGACACCATTCTTCCATTAATCTATCTTGTAGCAGAGCCCAAGCTCAAGTCCTTCCTGGTGGGGCCCCATGGAATCTCTTTTGTCCAACCTGGGCATGATGTTTTGGAAGCATTGAGAGGAGCAGAGTCATGTCAGTATTGGGGTAGCAGGGTCTAGTAACCTTGTGAAAGTAGCGCAGAAAAATGGGATCCAATCTGCTAGTGGCCCTTTTCAGACTATCAGGTGTCCCAGAGTTCCCACACAGCACCCTACATGTCTAAAAAGTCTATTTTGCACCATTAGACATCTCTTCCCAGCCCCCCCACAACAAACTGTCTTTCCCATTGACTGCCTGCTCCTGTCTTTACGTTGCAGCTTTAATGCATTTTGTGCACTACTAGTGAGTTTGCAGAATTATATGGGGCGATTTTAACCCAACTCACCTAGCGGAAACTAAGTGCGTTGGGGGGGTGGGGGGGGTACAAAGTAAAAATCAGCCACGTGATTTAACCTGCTCTACTGAGCAGGCAGCAAAGACACCCACCTGAAGCTGATGTGGTCCTTCCCTAAATGTACAGATGAGGTCCAATAACGCCATCAGGCACGGACTGCAATTTCATTTTGTGGCCTGAGTGGGAAAGCCATTGTGCCTTTCCCGTCAGATGAAGACAGCGATCCAGGGCCAGAAGAGGCTCAAATAGGTACATAAGTCGTCTTTTTTTTTTACATAAACGTTCCCACTGGGCCAGGAGGAGAAAGGTTGCCCCAAACTCTCCCACTCCTGCTCATGAGAACCTATTGAAACCCATTTCCCACAAATTACCTTGTTAGCAGTGACTGTTCCTTTGGTGGTGGCAGATTCCCTTTACCCACCAACCACTTTCTGCTCGATTCGGGTGGGCAGCTGACTAGTGGCATGCAGACGGGACCCTAGGAGTTTAAAAACTGCCCGGGCCTCACATTGCCAAGCTCGGGGGTTGAGGGGGTTGGCTCATGCCAACACATCCCCATCCCCACCTGCCCAATTCCATTTAAGGGGACGCGAGACATGTACATGAGGGAGAAAAGAATCGAAGGATATGTTGATAGGGTGAGATAATGTAGAGAGAATGGGAGGAGGTTGGGGTGGAGCATAAAGACCCAGTTAAAATCAGGGTTACAGTCTATGAATTTCTGCAAAATAAGAACTACCTTAAAAATTCAACATTTATGCAGTTTCCCAGTTTTACTATATTGTATATAAAAAAATTATCCTCGAGGCAAAAAATTGCTGAAGAAAAATATTAACAGTTTGCAATTGAAATAAAGGGAAGTAGCTTGCCATGAGTGATATGCAGGAGGAATGCAATAACCCTGAATCTTCCAGATGGATTCTACTGGAAAACAAGCTGAAACTGAAAAAAAAATACACTCAAAAATTGAGTTTTGTTATCAAATTGTCAACAAAGAAAGAATAGCAAAGGAGCATCTATTCTGACTGGTGCTGATCGTGGCTTGTAAATATGTGTCACCCACTTTTATGAAGATTTAATTTTAAACACAATAAGGCAACAGATTTAAATGCACCCAAGACCACAATTGCACAAAGATTTACATTGTAAATAACAGGCAGAATACTCAGTATGTTTTAAAATTACATGCTTAAATTTTCAACCAATTTGAAGAACTGCACTTACATTTCAAAAAATGAATCATCCTCTTCTGAAAATGGTCGTTTATGGCATGATGTTAACGGTGTTATTTCCGATTCCTGTAAATTAATGAGTCAATATCATTTTAATCTTGAAAAAGGAATTCTGTTGATTATTAGAATCATGCCTGCAAACTAACCAACAAGGGTTCAGCCCACACGAGTCAGTTGTCTAACATCAACTTGACTATCCTCCCAGGAGGAAGCCAAGCAGTGATGTTTTGGCATTAAGAACATAAGAAATAGGAGGAGTAGGCCATACGGCCCCTCGAGCCTGCTCCGCCATTCAATAAGATCATGGCTGATCCGATCATGGACTCAGGTCCACTTCCCTGCCCGCTCCCCATAACCCCTTATTCCCTTATCGTTTAAGAAACTGCCTATTTCTGTCTTAAACTTATTCAATGTCCCAGCTTCCACAGCTCTGTGAGGCAGCGAATTCCATAGATTTACAACGCTCAGAGAAGAAATTTCTCCTCATCTGTTTTAAATGGGAGGCCCCTTATTCTAAGATTATGCCCTCTAGTTCTAGTCTCCCCCATCAGTGGAAACATCCTCTCTGCATCCATCTCGTCAAGCCCCCTCAATCTTGTATATTTCGATAAGATCACCTCTCATTCTTCTGAATTCCAATGAGTAGAGGCCCAACATACTCAACATTTCCTCATAAGTCAAACCCTCAACTCCAGAATCAACCTAGTGAACCTTCTCTGAACTGCCTCCAAAGCAAGTATATCCTTTCGCAAATATGGAAACCAAAACTGCACGCAGTATTCCAGGTGTGGCCTCACCAATACCCTGTACAACCGTAGCAAGACTTCCCTGCTTTTATACTCCAGCCCCTGTGCAATAAAGGCCAAGATTCCATTGGCGTTCCTAATCACTTCCTGATTAAAGTAGCTGCAAGCTGGCAAGTTTTGCAATGCAAGTTCAGAAGTCAGCTAACCCCATCACTGACTCGGTCGTACCTGATCTGTTCCTCAGCTCCATTTACCTGCATTTGCTCCAATATACCTTGAACCCCTTACCCAGCAAAAATCTATTGCTTGCAGTCTTGAAAGTTTCAAGTGAACCAGCATTCATCGGGCTCAATTTTCCCCAATTATGTTTCTTGGCGTATTGCCAGAGTTACGCCCATTTTTCTTGGCTCCAACTACTCAAAAAAAAAGTAGCAAGTTTCCCCGTTCTATGTTTTGAAATTGGCGCCGCGCAGCCGGTCCTGTAGCTTTCGGGGGTGGAGCCTAATGTCTGCACCAAAATAACAATGCCCTCCCTTCTGTGCAAAAAAAAAAGGGATGTTTTTGACATGATTCCTATGGGCGCGCATGCCCAGTACAGCTCTCGGTCTATATTCGGCCATTTTTAAAGAGCCAGTTGTGTGAGAACTTTAATTCTTATTGGAAAAATCAAAGCTGCAATATAAGATGCAACACGGCGCGAGGACTAAGAATTTCTTACAGGATGAAGTGAAGGCACGAGTTACTGTGATTGAGGCCGGATGGCACGAGCTGGACACCAGCAGAGGTCACATAAAAGTTCCAGCAAAAGAAATGAAGAAATGCTGGAACCAACTTGCAGAAGATTACTGTGCAATGGTGACTGGCCCATGGTCTGGAGGCCAGTGCAAAAAGTGGCAGGACCTTGGTCAAGTAGTTAGTGTAAGTAATATTTTCATTTATTCACTGGAATTGCAATTGTAAATGTGACCATCTATATATGTCCCACCCAGCAGAAAGACACCCTCTCTAAAAAGTTATATGTTCATCTTTGCAGAGGAAGGTAGCACACAATAAACGAGAAAGAACTCGAACAGGAGGAAGTCCGGCAAATCTGCACCCACTGACACCCTTGGAAGGGTCACTAATTTGATGGGTCCTACCTGCAGAAAAGCACCACCACTGCACAAGCTGGGCCTACACTCAAGGGGGAGGGCAAGTCCTGCAAATTCCAGAGTCTGGCTTTGCTAAAATGTTAAGTACTACACGGGCTAGCCATGGTTCGGTTCCTGGGGATGTCTCCGTCAACTGCGCTTCAGTTGATGCAATGTGCTGTCATTCAAATCAGCCTGCTGCCTGTGCTGTGTGAGCCTACTCATGCGACTCACCCTGCCCCATTCCTCTGCTGCTAACCATTTGTCTGTTGTTATATTTTGTAGAACTTGAGGCCAACCCTGATGATGCAGAAGATGATTCAGACACGGACGAGCCTGAAGAGGAGAACATCTTCCAGACCAAGAGCATGGGGGTGAGGGGGGGGGGGGGGGAGGATGGATGAAGCCCCCACTGTTGTACTCACTCTGGAGGAGGTGCTGGTGCCGCCAATGAGGTGTCAGCCCCTTCCCTGAGTGTGTGACTCTTGGTGGGACATTCCATGGTTTCGCACCGTCCAAGGCTGGTGATTCCAGTGGGGTGCAGCAAGACACACCCAAGGCCCCACCGTCCCAGGCTGCAGGTCCCAGTCGGATGCAGTGTGCCAAACCCAGGGGGAGATGGGGAAGGAGAGCTCGACACGCTCTCCTGAGGTGCAGGATCTAACAGATGTGGTTCAGATGATGGCAGTGAGTGCGGAGAGCATTGACCTCCTGGACACCATCAGTGGGGTGGGTGATGAGGTATCTGGAATGTCGGGAGAAGTAACAACACTCATGAGAAATCGGAACACTGTCCGGGAACATGAGGGAGGGAATGTCTCAGTCAGCGGAAACAATGTTGGTGCACGAGGGAGGGAATATCGCAGGTAGCTGATGCGCTGTCAGTGAACATGAGGGAGGGAATGTTTCAGGTAGTTGAAACACTGTCAGTGAACATGAAGGAGGGAATGTCGGAGTTAGCTGCTGTATTAAGGGAATACGCCCCGACCTGGCGCCCACTGACAAAATCAACTGCCACTCCCACTCCAATCCCCAAACCTCTGGAGGCGTAAGCCAGGATCGCCACATTACCGCCTGCTGCCCCCCACCCCCACCCCCCAATTAAGAAGTGCGCATTACCAAAGATGTTCGAAAGAATAAGCTTGGTACCAATCCGAGAAACACTGCGCTACCACCTGTGGGCAGGGGTGGAGTCACCAAGACCAAGAGCAGCGGGCGGTCTTAGAATAAGGTAGAGGAGAGTTGGGTGAAGCCTTTCTTTGCTGCTGTTGTTGTTATTATTATTGTTGTTACTGTTGTAACTTCTCAAATTAAAAGTTTTTTGTAAGTTATGTAAATTTACAACTTTAAAAGTTTGCAAGTGAAAACTTTAAAGTTTGATACAAGAATATTTTTTATTAAAGTTATGGACAAACAAATGTTTGTTAAACTTTTGAATAAAATATATTTTAAATTATAACTGAATCATTTCCATTATGTGTTTCATTATTAACAACTTTTTGAACGAAAGAAGAATTATTTCCATTATTTGTTCGATTATTAACACAACTTTTTGAAGTAAACAAGAATCATTTCCATCATTTGTTCCATTAACACAACACAACATTACAGAACAGGTCCAAACAGTAAACATGGTCCATGTGGAATAGTTGTCGCTGAGCCTTCAGGCAGCAAAGCGTTCACAGATGACCTGCTGGCGCAAGGCTTTAGCAATCGTTAAAGGGGCACGACGGCCCGCCCTCCTCCGCCATCGTACTCCGGGTTCAGGTAGTTGCATGGCTTCCTCGTCCTTCTCCTAGACATCTGCATCTTCCTCATCAGCCACTCTCGCCTCAGGTGGGTCTTCTATTACCAGCTGCTGCTGCCTCATGATGGCTAAGTTATGCAGCATGCAGCACACAACAGTGAACCGACCAACAATCTCAGGAGAGTATTGCAAGTAGCCTCCAGAATGGTCCAGGCATCAGGAACGCTCTTTCAAGACGCCAATGGTCCTCTCTATGATACTGCGCGTCGCAATGTGCGACATGTTGTATTTCCGGTCAGCTTCCGTCCGGGTTACGCGTAGGGGCGTCATAAGCCTGGTGGCGAGGCCGTACTCTGTCTCCCAGTAGCCAGCTCTGCCCTTCTGGCTGCTGCTGAAACATGGCAGATACAATGCTCTCATAAGATGAACGCATCATGGGTGCTCGCAGGGTATCTTGCATCAACTGACATGATGCGATGCATGTTGTCACACAGGAGCTGCACATACACGGAATGAAAGCCTTTTCAGTTCCTGCACATCTCAGAATCCTCCAAACGTGCTCGCAAGGCGATGTGGATACAATCAATGCAGCCCTGTACCTTTGGGAAGACAGCAACCTGGAGAAGCCCACAGCCCTTTCACGTATTGCCTGGGCGAACATGGGGAACTTTACGTAGTCATTCCTCTGGGCATATAGTGCAGCAGTCATCTGCCGAATGCAGATGTGTGTTGCATGTTGAGAAATGGAGCATACATCTCCTCAGTTGTAGCCTGGAACAATCCAGATGCATAGAATCAAAGTGCAGCTGTAACCTTCACTTCAACTGACTTAGCAGTCCTCCTGACTCTTCTAGGTTGCAGGTCTGCTTTTACTAACTCACAGATCTCGGTTACAGCTTCTTTGCGGAAACGCAGCCTTCTGACACAGTCTGCATCACTCAGGTGCAGGCACGAACGCCTGTCTCAATATACCCAAGATGGGTAAGGCCTCCTGCCCATCACCGTACGTGCTCTAAGGTTCCTCATGCGATGACATCAAATCAATTGTCTCCTCCGCAGCACCATCATGCAGAAGGCTTGCATAAGTATGGCACTGTCAGTATTGCCCCCATGATTAAATTGTACCTTTGCAAGAAGTTCAAAACGGCAGGCAGGACAAGGTTCTTTGTTCTCTCTCTCTCTCCCCAAGGTGGACGCCCTAATATGGACCACACCCAGGTCTGAGCAGGCGCAATGATCAGGAACCCCCTCCCCCGCGGGCTTCATTTGATGTATAATGTAAGGCTTCTCATGCCTTCTGCACCACCACCCGCCCTCCCCTGGCTTCATTTGATGCGTAGTGTCAGACTTCTCATGCCTTCCATTCGCCTTCCACAGCCGTCGCCCCCCGCCCCCTGGGCTTCTTTTCAAGCCAAGCCCCGAGCCCATGTTCGGGCGAGGGACCGATTTTGCCGGCCGACACTCCGACCCTCGAGCTCGGTTTGGAGACGTTCGGTGGTGGAGTGTCAGGTTTAAAAAAAATCAATTTCCTGCATTTTAAGTTTCAAAAATTTAAACTTGATTATGCATATTTATGTGTTCTTGACTCGCTCCAAAACTTCACCTAAAAACAATGAATTTTTTTTGACCAGCGCTGCTTTTTTTTGCCTAAAGTTTTTAAAAATCTGTTTCCCCAATCTTTGTGCGCCAGCGTAACTCAGTTAGTTACGATTTTTTTAGATTAGTTTTTTTTGCGTAACCTGATGTCTGCGCCAGTTTTTCACTATTATGCAAGTTTGACCAATTTACATTTCTCCTGGGATGGCATATGTGATCATGCCCGAAAAACCTTCTGCGCCAATTTTTTAATGTATGCTGGTTTTTCTTAAGTGCCAAGAAACTGAGATGAGGAGGAATTTCTTCTCTCAGAGGGTTGTAAATCTGTGGAATTCGCTGCCTCAGAGAGCTGTGGAAGTTGGGACATTGAATAAATTTAAGATAGAGATAGACAGTTTCTTAACTGATAGGGGAATAAGGGATTATGGGGAACGGGCAGGGAAGTGGACCTGAATCCATGATCAGATCAGCCATGATCGTATTAAATGGCGGAGCAGGCTCGAGGAGCCATATGGCCTACTCCTGCTCCTATTTGTTATGTTCTTATGTTCCCTTCATAAATCCATGCTGAATCTCTGATAAGCTCATACTTGTCCAAGTGCTCAATCACTCAGTCTCTGATAATAGATTTCAGTAACTTCTCTACAATTGATATTAAACTGACAAGTCAGTATTTACCAGATTTCTCTCTCCCTCCCTACTTAAATAATGGAGTGACATTTGCAATTTTCAAATCCAAAAAGCACAATTCCTGAATCGATAACTTTGGAAAATTATTATTAATACATTTGCAATTTCCTCACCTCTGCTCCTTGCTCTCCTCACATCATTTTCTGTGTTGGATTACCCAGATCTTTTTTTAAAAACACCCTTAATATTAATTAAGTTAGAAATTACCAAGGACCATCACAATCGAGATGAAAATATTAAGTACAGAGGTAAGTTGTCAAACTTTTTTGTCACAGAACAGAGTACTTGATATTTCAGTAAAAGATTACCCGCATCTTTTTCACCTGCAGGTGCGACCAAGGCCATGAACCACGAATGCTGAGGCAGAAAGTGGGTGGCGAACATGCAATCAAAATTTTTGCCAGCTCTAACAATAAATGCCTACAATATGAGCATATTTGTTCTATGTCGAGGTGTCAGATTAAAAAGAAAACCTATAGCTGAGTAAATAAATGTACCAAATGATATGCTACCAGAGCCATACAGATCAGGAATGTTCCGAGGAGTGATCCTTGCTCGGCAACGAGTTAATTAATCTCAGCCAAGGCAGCAGTGAAACACGGGTTGGGTCGTGAGTTCATTGACTTCAACAAGGGAGAAAATTCATCAGCATGGAATATATAAAAATTCTAGCTGCGGACTGCTGCCCATTGAATCTGGTGGAACTGAGCGAAGACTGGATGAAGAGTTGACTCAACTATGATGCCTGTGTCCTCCTCCCCTGCCCCACAGTGAAATTGCCTGCCAGTACTCATTATCCAGGCTCACAGTTGAAGGATAGCCAATTGAGTGAGATACCCAAGAGTCAACACCACCCATGGACAGCACGCCACAACATGAGGTGCCAACTTCAGTAGGCGGAGAATTGCATACAAAATGAAGGGGAAAAATACAATTCTGACATGATTTTAATGCTAATAGATTTACATTACACAGAGTCTCTTGATATTAAAAGGAATCCATGCGTCAAACACTTGGTGCTCCCGAATCAGTCTCCTTTATACTGTTGAACAGATGGCAGAGCTAAAGATAACTAACTTTCTAAAAATCTGACCTGGCTGAGAAAGGTCCATACACACCAGCAGTGCAAGAACCAGACTGCTAGCCTGTGTAAGTAGGCTGAATACTCAACCCATCCAATCAAAAAAAGGTACGTGACAGCATCCAATCATTTACGATGATGCTCAGGAGGGACGGGATGGTGCTGGAATCAGTGACAATGCCTCACATACCTTCAGTGCTACCACCCAAATCAGGAAGCTGCACAAAATGAGACAATAAGTAGCTTTTCAAGCTAAGAGTTTGATAGCAAATAAATTTCATGCACATAAACTGATTTCTAATTATAACAGATTGACACTCACAAGCATTCTGTGAGGATCCTTCCATCTTCTACCAGCATACTCAATGCTGCCATAACAGAGATGTGGATGTTGCACATTATTACCTAAACTATATGGCAAACAGTATAACGTAATGGACTTTCGGATTTATTATTTTTGTCGATAAAATATTTTAAATGAGTACTGTAACTATTTATCGTGCTGTTTCCATGCGTGTATTCCTATTTGTATTCAACTTTTTGGCTTGGCAAATTGGACTTGCAAACAGGTTTAACTTAATTTTGATTACCTAAACCCTTAATAACATGTCTAAAATGCCACATACATACCATTGTTATTCACTTGAATTCAATGTATTTCACCACCTTAAGTAAAGAAAAAAAAACTGGGTTAAATATATACAGAATTAATTCAGGATAATCTTAATCTCAATTGAAGAATTACTGTTATGTTTTCAGGTTTTATGTCAGATATTATAATCAGCTTCAGTGTGACTAACCACTCCTGTAAGCCAACATGGGGCGTCCTACTATACAGCATTTGCCTTTAACTTCCTAATAACAATAGCAAGAGCCAAGGATGGAACAGAAAGCCATGCCACTGTGCACCATCTGACTGCAATGTACAATGTTGTACTCCATGGGCCCAAGTTTCGGGCCGCGCCTAGAATGGCGCAGCCCCGACCTGGACGCCCGTTTTTCGCGCCACAAAGTGCACCAAAAAAATACTTCCAGATTCTCCGGCTCCCTGCTGGTCCTCTGGCCCTCGGCTCGGCGCAGCAAGAGCTGTGCGGGGTGGAGCTAGGTCCCTGCGCTGAAAACAGTGCCGGGACCTCTGCACATGCGCGCTACAGTGGGCGCGCATGTGCAGTAGCTCCAGACGCCCAAAACTGTGTGGGAGGGGCCCGAAGCACATAGCCCCTAGCCCTGACCGAATGGCCTCACTGGGGCTGCGTGCATAAGGCTCCTCCCATGCCCAGCTCCTGCTTCCTCCCGACCCGACTTGACTCCCGCTTCCCGCCCCCGGACCCGACCGCGACACCGACCCGACTCCCGCTTCCCCCCCCCCGCCCCCGGACTGGACTGGACCCGACCTCCCTCCCCCCGCCCCCGACCCGAACCAACCTCCCTCCTCTCCCCCCACCCCGTGCTCCCGACCGCCCTCCCCGGACCGGCCCCGACCCGCGCTCCCGACCCCGGACCCAATGCCACCTACCTGTAAATCTGGTGCTGGGGACGGGCCCTGCCCGAAGTCTTGGGCCCGGCCCGTTCAGCCTCCCCCTTTTCCACTTCTCCCCCCCTTCCCCCTTCTCCTTCTCCTCCTCCTCCTCCTCCCTCCTCCCCCCTCTCCGTCTCCGCCTTCGACCCCCCTCCCCCTCACTGTCAGAAACACAGACATTGACAGACAGAGAGTGAGAGACACACACAGATAGACAGAGAGATAGAGACACTGACAGAGACACACTGTGGGGGGGGGGGGGGGGCATCCCAGCACGCTGTTGGAGGGCTCCCGGTGCTGCAGTTGATAAGTAGAAATTGTTTTATTTATTGATTTTTTTTTAAAATTATTTCTTATTAATTTTTTTTGATTGATTTATTGATGTTTTATCATTTATTATTGATGATGGCTCTTTATTTGTAAAACTGAAGTGTTTAATGTTTGTAAACTTCCCTTTAAACCCCCCCCCCAACCATTCCCTACGCCTGATTTGTAACCTACGCCTGATTTTCTAAAGTGTAGACAAGGTTTTTCCGAGCGTACAAAAATCTTCACTTACTCCATTCTAAGTTAGTTTGGAGTAAGTTTTCACTGCCGAAACTTTGAAAACAGGCGCAAGTGGCCGGACACGCCCCCTTTTGAAAAAAAAATTCTGTTCCAAAGTGAAACTGTTCTAACTGACTAGAACTGGAGCAAACTAAATGCCGAGAATTTGAATTTCTAAGATACTCTGTTCTACACCAGTTGCTCCAAAAAAATCAGGAGCAACTGAGGCTGAAACTTGGGCCCCATGATTTTCCTTGCATTTGGTGGGTTGATTGAATACACTTAGACCAAGACTCTGGCCATAAACCAATAATTTAATAAACAGGCAAATTAACAGTATTTGGTGCATTACACTGTATTTACAGTTATTGATGCAAGACAAATGTATCTGTCCCCGGATTTGTCTTTTAGCCCCTTTTGAAAATATAGTTACCAAATTAGCTCATCTCCAATCCAGTAACTTCTCCAACTCCTCTTTGTTCTTACCAAATGAACTAACAGCTCATTGAGACAAAAAACAAATAATTGGAACGATTGTGTAAAACTAAATGTCTACAGACATAATTCAGGAAAAGTTTTAGCATAATTACAATCTGCCTGCACCCATCAAGAAAAACAGTGAGATGGAACCACAGGAAACAAATCCACATTCTCTTTGGAAAACAAGGCGAAAACCTCTACAACTAGTAACTTGATCATCAACTCACTTGGCAGATTTCTTCAGACTGAACATATTCTCGACAGCATCACTCAGACAAGCAACTTGCATCATCATTTTTCTGTGGTACAAGTTAATTTCAGTGGCAAATTTATTTGAAATTCTAATATTAGGTATTGTATATAATTCAGAATTATTAAAATAAGTTTCCCTCTCCAAATCAGGGCAACAACTCTCTACGTTTCTATTTTTCTCCCCCGATTTCCCGTTTGATCTTCTCCCAGTTTTGCTAAGGTTTCATTAGTTTGCTCTTAAATCTTCGCAGTTTTTTTTTTAAGTATTGGCTGCCAACTTATCTTGCATTTCATACAGTACACACATAGTGCGTTTCTGTGATTCACTGTGCAAACACACTGCATGTTAACAATGTATCTTTGAATGCAGTATACTGTATGCGGATACAACATACTACATCCACAATGTGCAGGCTTACTTAGGGTGCCAACATCAACTATATCTGTGTGTACAGAGGTTGCCTATCGCCATCATTCATTTTTACATATCCTTGCATCTGTATCCACCATTTCATTCTGAAATGGGAGGCTGAACAGCCAGTTGTCGTGGTGCATATAGGTACCAACTATATAGGTAAAAAATGGGATGAGGTCCTACAAGACGAATTTAGAGAGCTTGGAGCTAAATTAAAAAGTAGGATCTCAAAAGTAGTAATCTCAGGATTGCTACCAGTGCTGCGTGCTAGTCAGAGTAGGCATCACAGGATAGCTCAGATGAATACGTGGCTTGAGGAGTGGTGCACAAGGTGCACAAATTCCTGGGACACTGGAACCGGTTCTGGGGAGGTGAGGCCAGTACAAACTGGACGGTCTGCACCTGGACAGGACCGGAACCAATGTCCTCGGGGGAGTGTTTGCGAGTGCTGTTGGGGAGGAGTTAAACTAATATGGCAGGGGGATGGGAAGTAGAATGGGGGCAGAAGCAAAAGATAGAAAGAAGAAAAGTAAAAGTGGAGGGCAGAGAAACCTAAGGCAAAAAGCAAAAAGGGCCACATTACACCAAAATTCTAAAAGGGTAAAGTGTGTTAGAAAGACAAGCCTGAAGGCCCTGTGCCTCAATATGAGGAGTATTCGGAATAAGGTGTACGAATTAAATGCGCAGATAGCAGTTAACGGGTATGATGTAATTGGCATCACGGAGACACGGCTCCAGGGTGACCAAGGCTGGGAACTCAACATCCAGGGGTATTCAATATTTAGGAAAGATAGACAGAAAGGAAAAGGAGGCCGGGTGGCATTGCTGGTAAAAGAGGAAATTAATGCAATAGTAAGAAAGGACATTAGCTTGGATGATGTGGAATCGGTATAGGTGGAGTTACAGAATACCAAAGGGCAGAAAACGCTAGTGGGAGTTATGTACAGACCACCAAACAGTAGTAGTAAGGTTGGGGACAGCATCAAACAAGAAATTAGGGATGCATGCAATAAAGGTACAGCAGTTATCATGGGTGACTTTAATCGACATATTGATTGTGCTAACCAAACTGGTAACAATGTGGTGGAGGAGGATTTCCTGGAGTGCATTAGGGATGGTTTTCTAGACCAATATGTCGAGGAACCAACCAGAGAGCTGGCCATCCTAGACTGGGGTGATGTGTAATGAGAAAGGACTAATTAGCAATCTTGTTGTGCGAGGCCCCATGGGGAAGAATGACCATAACATGGTAGAATTCTTCATTAAGATGGAGAGTGACACAGTTAATTCAGAAACTAGGGTCCTGAACTTAAGGAAAGTAACTTCGATGGTTTGAGGCGTGAATTGGCTAGAATAGACTGGCAAATGATACTTAAAGGGTTGACGGTGGATAGGCAATGGCAAACATTTAAAGATTACATGGATGAACTTCAGCAATTGTACATCCCTATCTGGAGTAAAAATAAAATGGGGAAGGTGGCTCAACCGTGGCTAGCAAGAGAAATTAAGGAGAGTATTAAATCCAAGGAAGAAGCATATATATTGGCCAGAAAAAGCAACAAACCTGAGGACTGAGAGAAATTTAGAATTCAGCAGAGGAGGACAAAGGGTTTAATTAAGAGGGGGAAAATAGAGTACAAGAAGAAGCTTGCCGGGAACATAAAAACTGACTGCAAAAGCTTCTATAGATATGTGAAGAGAAAAAGATTAGTGAAGACAAACGTAGGTCCCTTGCAGTCGGATTCAGGTGAATCTATAATGGGGAACAAAGAAATGGCAGACCAATTGAACCAATACTTCGGTTCTGTCTTCACGAAGGAAGACACAAATAACCTTCTGGAAGTACTAGGGGACCAAGTGTCTCGTGAGAAGGAGGAACTGAAGGATATCTTTATTAGGCGGGAAATTGTGTTAGGGGAAATTGATGGGATTGAAGGACGATAAATTCCCGGGGCCTGATAGTCTGCATCCCAGAGTACGTAAGGAAGTGACCCTAGAAATCGTGGATGCATTGGTGATCATTTTCCAACAGTCTATCAATTCTGGATCAGTTCCTATGGACTGGAGGGTAGCTAATGTAACACCACTTTTTAAAAAGGGAGGGAGAGAAAGCGGGTAATTATAGACTGGTTAGCCTGACATCAGTAGTGGGGAAAATGTTGGAATCAATTATTAAGAATGAAATAGCAGCACATTGAGAAAGCAGTGATGGGATCGGTCCAAGTCAGCATGGATTTATGAAAGGGAAATCATGCTTGACAAATCTTCTGGAATTTTTTGAGGATGTAACTAGTAGAGTGGACAAGGGAGAACCAGTGGATGTGGTGTATTTGGACTTTCAAATGGCTTTTGACAAGGTCCTACACAAGAGATTGGTGTGCAAAATCAAAGCACATGGTATTGGGGGAACATTCTACCCGCATCTAACCTGTCCCGTCCCGTCAGAATCTTATATGTTTCTATGAGATCCCCTCTCATCGTTCTAAACTCCAATGTATAAAGGCCCAGTTGATCCAGTCTCTCCTCATATGTCAGTCCAGCCATCCCTGGAATCAGTCTGGTAAACCTTCGCTGCACTCCCTCAATAGCAAGAACGTCCTTCCTCAGGTTAGGAGACTAAAACTGAACACAACATTCCAGGTGAGGCCTCACCAAGGCCCTGTACAACTGCAGTAAGACCTCCCTGCTCCTATACTCAAATCCCCTATCTATGACGTGGATAGAGAACTGGTTGGCAGACAGGAAGCAGAGAGTCGGGATAAACGGGTCCTTTTCAAAATGGCAGGCAGTGACTAGTGGACTGCCGCAGGGCTCAGTGCTGGGACCCCAGCTCTTTACAATATACATCAATGATTTGGATGAAGGAATTGAGTGTAATATCTCCAAGTTTGCAGATGACACTAAACTGGGTGGCGGTGAGAGCTGTGAGGGGGACGCTGGGAGGCTACAGGGTGACTTGGACAGATTAGGTGAG
The DNA here is from genome assembly GCF_044704955.1 of Pristiophorus japonicus. Classification (NCBI taxonomy): domain Eukaryota; kingdom Metazoa; phylum Chordata; class Chondrichthyes; family Pristiophoridae; genus Pristiophorus; species Pristiophorus japonicus. Next base: position 53,969,494 of record NC_091985.1, read on the forward strand.
TGGGCAAATGCATGGCAGATGTAGTATAATGTGGATAAATGTGAGGTTATCCACTTTGGGGGCAAAAACGCGAAGACAGAATATTATCTGAATGGCGGCAGATTAGGAAAAGGGGAGGTGCAACGAGACCTGGGAGTCATGGTTCATCAGCAGGTACAGCAGGCGGTGAAGAAGGCAAATGGTATGTTGGCCTTCATAGATAGGGGATTTGAGTATAGGAGCAGGGAGGTCTTACTGCAGTTGTACAGGGCCTTGGTGAGGCCTCACCTGGAATGTTGTGTTCAGTTTTAGTCTCCTAATCTGAGGAAGGACGTTCTTGCTATTGAGGGAGTGCAGCGAAGATTTACCAGACTGATTCCAGGAATGGCTGGACTGACATATGAGGAGAGACTGGATCAACTGGGCCTTTATACATTGGAGTTTAGAACGATGAGAGGGGATCTCATAGAAACATATAAGATTCTGACGGGACGGGACAGGTTAGATGCGGGTAGAATGTTCCCGATATTGGGGAACTCCAGAACCAGGGGACACAGTCTTAGGATAAGGAGTAAGCCATTTAGGACTGAGATGTGGAGAAACTTCTTCGCTCAGAGAGTTGTTAACCTGTGGAATTCCCTGCCGCAGAGTTGTTGATGCCAGTTCATTGGATATATTCAAGAGGGAGTTAGATATGGCTCTTACGACTAAGGGGACCAAGGGGTATAGAGAGAAAGCAGGAAAGGGGTACTGAGGGAATGATCAGCCATGATCTTATTGAATGGTGGTGCAGGCTCGAAGGGCTGAATGGCCTACTCCTGCACCTATTTTCTATGTTTATATGTTACATACTTGCATTACATATTTACGTCCGTGTACATTTCCAGAGCATCTACGTCTGCCACATAGACACAAATCATACATGCCCACCTAGAAAATTGGTAAAAGCTAACCAGCAGTTTCAAAGAAAACTGCCAAACCCCCACCCCCGTGGGGAAAAAAGATAGCTCATAACCTTATGCTTAGGACACACAAGCAGGTTTAAAGGAGGAGGAATGTGTGTGCTGAAGAATTGGGATTTATTTTCGGGGTGTGGGGGCGGGGGGAGCGGAGAGAATTTTCCCCTAAATATTTTGATTTTCTGCACTGGATTAACAGAGAAGATATTATAGACTCTCAATGTGACTTCTGAAAAAGGTCAAGTCACACCAAACTGGGAGGTTACTATGTGGATCGACGAAGTTAGCTCAGTCGAGATAGTACTGGGGGTTCAACAAGGTAGATGCAGAGAGGATAAGGGAGTGAAGGGTTATGGGGAGCGGACAGGAAAGTGGCGCTGCGCCCAAGATCAGATCAGCCATGATCTTATAGAATGGTGGAGCAGGCTAGAATGGCCTACTCCTGCTCCTATTTCCTATGTTCCTATTACACTTGGATTTTCAAAATGCTTTTAACAACTTGGATTCATAGTGCCTTTAATGTATTAAAAAGACCCAAGGCATTTCACAGGGGGGTTATTTAACAAAATTTTACACTGCGCCATACAAGGATAGGTGACCACAAGCTTGGTCAAAGAGGTGGGTTTTAAAGAGCATTTTAAAGGCGGAGCAGAGGAGATGTTTAGGAAGGGAATTTCATAGCTTAGGTTCTGGACAGTTGAAGGGCCGTCATGAGGAAATTCGGGTTGCACAAAAGGTCAGAATTGGAGGAACGTAAAGTTCTCGTGGGATTGTAGGACTGGAGGTTACCCTGAGCATACCATGGGCATTCCCTTGTTCTTGGAAAGATAGACAACAAAAAGGAATTCTTCAGGGAGGAACAGAAGCAGGTGCACCTGCATTGCTGCAGGGCACAGTAGACACAGGCATCAGGAACCACTGGTGTAGGTAAAACAATTTCCTAGCTTAATCGGAGGAGCCAATACCAGGGAGGCAATAGCTGAATCATTGGATCCCTTAACCAACCTCCATAAAATACATGTTGGAACACTTATATTACTGACTCCTTTCAGGGGCAACATCTGACAAATCAGATAAGTTTGCACTGCTGCATCCAGAAGGTGAATGAGGCATTGTTTGCCAGGACCAACAAATACATCAACCCTACAAATCATCTCAGTGCCTTCGGTAACTAATCTCCAACATTTTGACAGGAACCCCATCAGAGACCAGGGAGCCTGCCTCCTTGCAGATTGACCAGGATCAAGGGCCATCTCTGTGGCAGGCAGAAATGTCTTCTCATCAGAGATATGTCCCAAACAACTGGAAAATGAGGGACAGAAAAATCTAGGCATTTCTGTGGGAGCGCAGATTTCTGAAACTCTTTGCTTTGGCATGGTCTGGAGATCGAAAGGGTTAAAAGTTGGAAGATTTAAGATTGGATCGAAAGAGGCTGCTAGATGATATCGTGCCTTTTAGACATTGAAATGTTGAGTATGAGTGTACCTTGTAACTATGCAAATAATAATAGTAATTCATGACATTATCTGTATTTGAGTGTAACTTGTTACTATGCAAATAATAATCTATGCATGGAATCAAAGAAACTCCTCTGCTGATCACCTGAGTTGTGTATAGTAAATCATGACATTGTCTGCATTTGAGTGTACCTTGTTACTATTTGATGACATCATCTGTATGTTAAACGATTCAGAAAGCAGTTAGCCGTGATTGTCTAAATGCAAAGAAATAAGAGTTCAAAGGCTTTTTAGGTATAAGGGATGGAACTGGCTTTTGTCACACACACACACACACACGGACAGCATTGACACTGGAATCTTGAAAGGTGTGTCACTGCTTGAAGAGCAGCCATTGCAAGCAGAGAGTTTGTTTAGTATGAATGTCGAAATAAAAGACCTGATCCTGCCTTTACTACAACTGAGTGTGTGCATAATTCGACGTTTAAAACAACGAAGCGAACAGAGCAAGACAGCCATTTACAACAATCTCCACAAAGGATGAGAGCAACAAGAGAAAAGTGGCAGGATTCCCAAAAGTTCAAGGCCTCTTTGATGCCACCCACATGGCTATGCACACTTCCTCCAACAATGGAACGGCATGCATAAACAAGAAGTAAATGTCGAGGTTGTCTGTGACCATCACTCCATCATGCCAATTACCCTGAAAAACAGCCATGATTGATTAATTCATCTTTCACCAGTCAACAGTCCAACCCTTATTTGAAGTCTGCTCCATCCTAGATGGATGGATTTTGACACCAGTGCACAATCCATGAACAGTAGTAAAAAGAGAATTCAAAAGAGCTCATTTTCAGTTTGGGCACAGGAGGAAAACTGGCAGTTACAGGTTGGCCATTTTACACCTCACCCAATTTTCTTTTCCATTGGCATCAGTGGTAGATGCTCCTGGAGCATCTCCTATGTATTCCACGATGAATGCAGTTTACCTTGCGGCCAAAGATCATTACAGATGCATATTGCAGACTCATCCATATTAGCCACCATAAAAAATTTGCATTTATATAGCACCTTTCACAACGTTAGGACATCCAAAAGCACTTTTTGAAGTGAAATGTAGGAAACGCAAGAGTCAATTTACACACAACAAGCTCCCACACACAGCAATGTGATAATGACCAGATAATTTGTTTCAGTAGTGTTGGTTGAGTGAGAAATGTTGGCCAAGACACCAGGGAAAACTCCCCTGATATCCTTCAAAAGTGCTGTGGGATCTTTTACGTCCACCCGAGAGCCCAGACGAAACTTCGATAGACAGCACTTCCGACAGTGTAGCACTCCTTCTGTACTGCACTGGAGTTCATATCATTCAGGATTCTTTGCACAAAGAACACAATGAATTGTTGCCACTCATTAAGCAATAGGAAGTGCATGTGCCATTTTATGGCAGCACCTGCACATCTATACTTCTGTGCAAATGTGCTTCCACTGCCAATGTACCCGCCTCAGAAAATAAGCCCCTTATTAGTTATATGCAAGTTCTTTGGGATCCTGCAATTGTGATTCCCAGTACACTCATTTTTCTCTCCGTGAATTGTGTGCACAACCAACAGTGGGAGAAAGCAGCATCTGTTTGGTCCTAACAGCTTTCCAAGTGAGAGTTGATTGACAGAGAGTGTCAACACCAACCTAGTAAAACAAAAGCTGTGTTTTTTTTCCTTGTGAAATGCTGACATGCGAGCACAGATTTACAGCATCAATTAAAAATGCAAGTTGCTGTTGGTTCATGCTTGGAGGGATTGGTTCATACATGGCATCCGCATCCACATCCACATCCACAAACTGCATATCCAGAGTGTATGTCTCTACACACACTGTTTGCACCTACACATGCACACTCAGTTGCACCGCACCATTCACCGGTCTTTTAGCAGATGCTATCGGTCACTGAAGGGAATGCCAGCATATATTTAAATTTACCGGTGGGGGGAGGGAGGAAGGGGGCTATTTTCCACAAGGCCTCGGTGTCGTCCGCTCCCTCGCCCGCTCGGCACCCGGTGAGCACAGTCTCGCTCTCGCCCTCGCTCCGCTCCAACGGCTCGTGCCACAACCGCCCGCCTGCCGCCGCTGGCCGTGAGGTCACTTCCGCCGATCGGCGTGCCACAGGACCATTACAAACTAGGGGTGTTACTGCCAATTTAATTATTGAAAAAAACTCTTTCCTTTTTCAAAACATAAACGGCACATATGCTCAGTTATGACAATAAATAATAAATGTTTTTTTATTAAACATAAATTCATCGTAACTTCATCCTGAGCATCCTTAATATAAATCTAAAATATAATCACACTCCCTCCCCCTCTCTCTCCTGCGTGGACTGGTCCGTTGAACGCTCCCTCAGAGCTGCGCAACTCCCACTCACTCGCTTCGAGAGATCACGCGACACAGAAGCACGATATTGAGGGTGCTGGAATCTGGAATAAAAGCAGAAAATACTGGCAATCTCAGCGTGTCAGGCAGCATTTATAGAGAGAAATAGAGTTAACGTTTCGGTTCGACGGCCCTTCGTCACAACTGTCTGGTTTCAAATTCTGTTTTGTTGCTGTGAAGGATTTGCTGCGCTCTTCAGGGCTACTTTCTAAATCATTGTGTGTTTACTCCCAACAAAGAGGCAAGCAGTGCTGGATTTAGTTGTCGGAAATGAATTGGGGCAAGTAGGTAATCATTGTAAGGGTCGACCCATCCCAAAGTTGCCCTGTGAAAATGGCAATTGGTCTCTTTGAATTGCTGCAGTCCCTCTGGCCAACATTTACATTTTTGTTAAAAACTTAATTGATAGCAATTGCCATCACCAATTCGGAGGCAGCAAATGCCCCCCTTAAAGGGGCACATCTAATATAGTTGTAACTTAAACCAAAATGAGCAGAAATGTAACAAATTTTATAAATTTATTTTCTAGGGTGATGAAGCACTCCAGTCCCTCCAGTGCCCACCAGTCGTGGAAGACCTCAAGCATGCTGGTGGACATCTCCAGCGACACCCAATTGTTCAAAGCATCCTGTGGATTGCATATACTGTGACCACAATGCACTGGTAATGATGAGGGTGGATATTGTGCCTGATATGTGCAAATAAAAGCTTTTTTCTGGCTGGTAGCGAGTATCTTGAGTGTTGCTGCTGCTACACCCATCCAGGCGAGTGATGGGTATTCCATTATATACCTGAGTTGAACCTTGCGGATAATGGATAGGCTTTGAGGGTTGAGATGGTGAGTCACTCATCAGAGTACCCAGTCTCTGACCTGGACTTGTAGCCATTGGGTTGATATGGTTGGCCCAGTTAAACCTTTGGCCAGTGGTAATGTCATGATATCGATAGTGGGGGACTCTGTGATTGTGGTGCCGGTGAAGGTCAGGAGTACATGGCTGGCCTTTCAGCTTTTTGAGATGGTCATTACCTGCCACTAAAGTTATGTGAATGTGACTTGTCAGCCCAAGCCTAGATGTTGTTGAGTTACTGATGTCGGCTGCTATGGGCTGCTTTAATTTTTGGAGGAGCTCTGAGTGCAGGTGAACATTGAAATCTTTAGCAAACAATCCCACTCCTAACCTTGTGATAGAGGTGAAAGTCATTAATGAAGTAGCTGAAGATGGTTGAACCAAGGACCTGAGGTTCGACTGCAGCGAAATACTGGGGCCATGGGACTGGCCTTGACAACACTGCAGCAACAATCAAGAACCTTGACACCATCCAGAACGGTGCAGTTTGCTGGTGCCCTACTGGACTCTCAAAGCAAGCGCTCTACTCTGAACTCCTTCAGGGCGAACGAGCCAAAGGTGGGCAGCGGAAACCTTACAAGGACACCCTCCAAAGCCTCCCTGATAAAATGCAACATCCCCACTGACACCTGGGAATCCCTGGCCAAAGCCCGTCTTGCGTGGAGAAAGTGCATCCAGGACGGTGCTGAACTCCAGTCTCGTCACTGAGAGCATGCAGAAATCAAGTGCAGGCAGCGGAAAGGGCATGCAACAAACTAGTCCCACCCACCCCTTCCCTCAACGACTGTCCCATCTGTGACAGAGACTGAGGCTCTTGTATTGGACTGCACAGCCACCTAAGAACTCATGTTAAGAGTGGAAGCAAGTCTTCCTGGATTCTGAGGGACTGCCGATGATGATGATGACTGGACTCAGTATTTACCCCTGTGGCTGCAGTATGTATGATCCACAGATAGAATATAACAATATGCCATGGTTACTTCAACAGTACTTTCCTCTCCTGTGGCCTCTACCAGCAAAAAGAACAAGAGTAGCAGTGGTGTGGAAACACCAATTTGAATAAAAGAGTAAAAAAAAAGTCTTACTGCAATTATATAAGGCCTTTGTGAGACAACACCTGGGGTACTGTGTACAGTTTTGGTCTCCTTACCAAAGGAAAGGATATACTTGCCTTAGAGGGAGTGCAACAAAGGTTCACTAGATTGATTCCTGGGATGAGGAGATTATCCGATGAGAGATTCAGTAGACTAGGCCTATATTCCCTAGAGTTTAGAAGAATGAGAGGTGCTCTCATTGAAACCTATAAAATTCTTAAGGGGCTTGACAGATGCTTGGGAGGATGTTTCCCTGACCTGGGGAGTCTAGATCTAGGGGTAACAGTCTCAAAATAGGGGTCGGCTATTTAGAAAGAAAAAAAGAAAGATTTGCATTTATATAGCTCCTTTCATGACCACCGGACATCTCAAAGCGCTTTACAGCCTATTATACTTTTGGAGTGTAGTCACTGTTGTAATGTGGGAAATGCGGTAGCCAACTCGCACGCAGAAAACTCCCAAAAACAGCAGTGTGATAATGACCAGATAATCTGTTTTTGTTATGTTGATTGAGGGATAAATATTGGCCAGGACACAGGGATAACTCTACTGCTCTTCGAAATGGTGCCACGGGGTCTTTTATGTCCACCTGAGAGGGCAGACGGGGCCTCGGTTTAACATCTCATCCAAAGACGACTCTCCCTCTACACTCCACTGGAGTGTCCTAGATTTGTGGTCAAGTTCCTGGAGTTAGGACTGAGATGAGGAGAAATTTCTTCACACAAAGGGTTGTGAATCTTTGGAATTCCCTGCCCCAGAGGGCTGTACATGCTCAGTCATGGAGAATATTCAACACCGAGATCATTAGATTTTTGCATACTAAGGGAATCAAGGGATATAGGGGTAGGGCAGGAAAGGAAGAAGATGCTCCCAAAGTCATAGTGAAAGAGGTGGTAGTTGAGATACTGATTGAGATAAAAATTGATAAAGGAAAGGTTCGACAAAGGCTGCCTGTACTTAACATACAAAAGTCACCAGGACCGGCTGGGATGCATGATAGGTGGAAATTGCAGAGGTACTGGCCATAATCTTACAATCCTCCTTCGATACGGCAGTGGTGCCAGAGGACTGATGAATTGCAAATGTTACATCCTTGTTCAAAAAAGGGTGCAATGATAAACCCAGCAATTACAGGCCAATCAGTTTAACCTTGGTTGTGGGGAAGCTTTTAGGAATGATAATCCGAGACAACATTAACAGTCATTTGGACAAGTGTGGATTAATTAAGGAAAGCTAGCATGAATTTGTTAAAGGCAAATCATGTTTAACTTGATCGAGTTTTTTGATGAGGTGACCGAGAGGGTTCATCAAGGTAATACAGTTGATGTGATGTACATGGACTTCCAAAAGGCATTTGACGAGGTGCCACGTAATAGGCTTGCCAGCAAAGTTGAAGCCCGTGGAATAATAGGGATAGTTACAACATGGATACAAAATTGGCTAATAAACATAAAACAGTAGTGTTGAATTTTTTTCAGACTAGTGGAAGGTACACAGTGGTGTTCCCCGAAGTTGGTACTCGTACCACTGCATTTCTTAATCCATACTAATGTCGTGGGTGTACAGGGCACAATTTCAAACTTTGCAATAGACAAAAAACTTGGGAGTATAGTGATAGACTTCAAGGACAGAGGCTGGTGAAATGGATCAACACATGGCAGATATGAAATTTAATGCAGAAAAGTCCGAATTTGCATCTTAGTAGGAAGGACAAGGAGAGGCAATATAAACTGATGGGCACAATTCTAAAGGGGGTGCATGAACAGAGAGACCTTTCAACGATATGTGCACAAGTCGTTGAAAGCGGCAGTGCAGGTTGAGAAAACAGTTTTAAAAAAGCATACAGAAACCTAATAAACTAATATGGCAGGGGATGGGAATCTATGCAGGGAGACAGAGGGAAGTAAAATAGGGACAGAAGCAAAAGGTACCATGCATACCACAAAAGTAGAAAGGAGATAAGGAAAAATGGAGGGCAGAGAAATCAAAGGCAAAAATCAAAAAGGGTCACATTACAACATAATTCGAAAAGAACAAAGTGTTTTATAAAAAAAACAAGCCTGAAGGCTCTGTGCCTCAATGCGAGGAGCATTCGTAATAAGGTGGATGAATTAACTGCGCAGATAGCGGTTAACAGATAAGATGTAATTGGGATTACGGAGACATGGCTCCAGGGAACTCAACATCCAGGGGTATTCAATATTCAGGAAGTAGAGACAGAAAGGAAAAGGAGGTGGGTTAGCGTTGCTAGTTAAAGAGCAGATTAATGCAATAGTAAGGAAGGATATTAGCTTGGATGATGTGGAATCTGTATGGGTAGAGCTGGAGAACACCAAAGGGCAGAAAACACGAGCGTGAGTTGTGTACAGACCACCAAACAGTAGTGAGTTTGGGGATGGCATCAAACAGGAAATTAGGGATGCGTACAATAAAGGTACAGCAGTTATCATGGGTGCCTACCTACATATAGCTTGGGTTAACCAAACTGATAGCAATATGGTGGAGGAGGATGTCCTGGAGGGTATAGGGGATGGTTTTCTAGACCAATATGTCGGAACCAACTAGAGAGCTGGCCATCCTAGACTGGGTGTTATGTAATGAGTGAGGATTAATTAGCAATCTTGTGCAAGACCCCTTGGGGAAGAGTGACCATAATATGGTAGAATTCTTCATTTAAGATGGAGAGTGACGCAGTTAATTCAGAGACTCGGGTCCTGAACTTAAAGAAAGGAAACTCCAATGGTATGAGATGTGAATTGGCTAGGATAGACTGGCGAATGATACTTAAAGGGTTGACGGTGGATAGGCAATGGCAGACACTTAAAGATCACATGGATGAGCTTCAACAATTGTACATCCCTGTCTGGCGTAAAAATAAAACGGAGAAGGTGGCTCAACCGTGGCTAACAAGGGAAATTAGGGATACTGTTATATCCAAGGAAGAGGCATATACATATGTTGGCCAGAAAAAGCAGCAAACCTGAGGACTGGGAGAAATTTAGAATTCAACAGAGGAGGATAAAGGGTTTAATTAGGAGGGGGAAAATAGAATATGAGAGTAAGCTTGCAGGGAACATAAAAACTGACTGCAAAAGCTTCTATAGATATGTGAAGAGAAAAGGATTAGTGAAGACAAATGTAGGTTCCTTGCAGTCAAAATCAGGTGAATTTATAATGGGGAACACAAAAATGGCAGACGAATTGAACAAATGCTTTGGTTCTGTCTTCACTAAGGAAGACACACATAACCTTCCAGAAATACTAGGGGACCAAGAGTCTAGCGAGAAGGAGGAACTAAAGAAAATTCTTTAGTCAGGAAATTGTGTTAGGGAAATTGCTGGGACTGAAGGTCGATAAATCCCCAGGGCCTGATAGTCTGCATCCCAGAGTACTTAAGGAAGTGGCCCTAGAAATAGTGGATGCATTGGTGGTCATTTTCCAACATCCCATTGATTCTGGATCAGTTCCTATGGATTGGAGGGTAGCTCATATAACCCCACTTTCTAAAAAAGGAGAGAGAAAAAACAGGGACTGGTTAGCCTGACAGCGGTAGTGGGGAAAATGTTGGAATCAATTATTAAAGATGTAATAGCAGCACATTTGGAAAGTAGTGACAGGATCGGTCCAAGTTTATGAAAGGGAAATCATGTTTGAGAAATCTTCCAGAATTTTTTGAGGATGTAACTAGCAGAGTGGACAAGGGAGAACCAGTGGATGTGGTGTATTTGGACTCTCAAAAGACTTTTGATAAGGTCCCACACAAGAGATTAGTGTGCAATATTAAAGCACATGGTATTGGGTGTAATGTATTGACGTGGATAGAGAACTGGTTGGCAGACAGGAAGCCAAGAGTAAGAATAAGCAGGTCCTTTTCAGAATGGCAGGCAGTGACTAGTGGGATACCGCAAAGTTCAGTACTGGGACCTTTGCTATTTACAATATACATTAATGATTTAGATGAAGGAATTGAATGTAATATCTCCAAGTTTGCAGATGACAGTAAGCTGGGTGGCAGTGTGATCTGTGAGGAGGATGCTAAGAGGCTGCAGGGTGACTTGGATAGGTTAGGTGAGTGGGCAAATGCATGGCAGATGCAGTATAATGTAGATAAATGTGAGGTTATCCACTTTGGTGGCAAAAACAGGAAGGCAGAATATCTGAATGGTGACAGATTAGGAAAAGGGGAGGTGCAACGAGACCTGGGTGTCATGGTACATCAGTCATTGAAAGCTGACATGTAGGTACAGCAGGTGGTGAAGAATGCAAATGGCATGTTGGTCCTGCACCCTCTTAGCATCCTCCTCACAGCTCACACCACCACCCAGCTAAGTGTCATCTGCAAACTTGGAGATATTACATTTAATTCCTTCGTCTAAATCATTAATGTATATTGTAAATAACTGGGGGCCCAGCACGGAACCTTGCGGTACCCCACTAGTCACTGCCTGCCATTCTGAAAAGGACCCGTTTATTCCTACTCTTTGCTTCCTGTCTGCCAACCAGTTCTCTATCCACGTCAATACATTACCCCCAGTACCATGTGCTTTAATTTTGTACATTAATCTCTTGTGTGAGACCTTGTCAAAAGCCTTTTGAAAGTCCAAATACACCACATCCACTGGTTCTCCCTTGTCCACTCTATTAGTTACATCCTCAAAAAATTCTAGAAGATCTGTCAAACATGATTTCCCTTTCATAAATCCATGCTGACTTGGATCGATCCTGTCACTGCTTTCCAAATGCGTTGCTATTACCTCTTTAATAATTGATTCCAACATTTTTTCCACTACTGATGTCAGGCTAACCGGTCTATAATTCCCTGTTTTCTCCTTTTTTTAAAAGTGGGGTTACATTAGCTACCCTCCAATCCATTGGAACTGATCCAGAGTCTATAGAATGTTGGAAAATGACCACCAATTATTATGAATGAGAAAATACTGTACCTTGATTGGCTGCCCAGAACCATGTGACTCAGCTCCAGTTTACGGGCCGCCCAACGTTCATGCGCTGCGACGCGCAGGGAATGAAGGCCTCAGGAGCGGGATGTCAAGTGGGTGCAGCAGGAACAGGTAAGTGGGCATCTGTTTTCCCTTTTTCAGTTGTTTGCCCGTGTGAAGACCTCAACCGGGATTTCTAGGCCATTGTTCTAAGAAACCATCCCACATACACTCAATGAACTCATCCTCAAGGCTACATTTGTCAATTCAATTTATCCAATCTATATGAAGTTTAAAATCACCCATAATTATTGAAGTACCCCCATTATTTCTTGATTTATATTCTGTGCCACAGCATGGCTACTGTTAGGGGGCCTATTGACTACTCCCACCAGTGACTTCTTTCCCTTACTATTTCTTGTCTCCACCCAAACTTGTTCTATATCTTGATTTTCTGAGCCACGATCATTTCTCACTACTGCACTGATCTCATCCCTTATTAACAGAGCTACCCTACCTCCTTTTCCTTTCTGCCTATCCTTATGGTGTCAAAACCCTAAATATTCAGTTCGCAGCCTTAGTCACCTTGCAACCAAGTCACTGTAATGGCTATCAGATCATACCCATTTATTTCTATTTGTGCCATCAACTCATCTAGTTACGAATGCTGCGTGCATTCCGTTAAAGAGCCTTTAATTGCGTCTTTTTACCATTTTTCCCTACTCTGACTCTAATTGCTGGTTCACTCTTATGTTTGTATGCTCTGTCCCTTCCTGTCATTCTGGTTATCATTACCCCTATCATTATCCTACACTATTGCCTTCTCCTTTCTCTTTGACTTTTTTAATTTCCCCTCACTGGAAACCCGCCCCTCCCCCCCCCCCCCCCCCCCCCTCCCCACTATTTAGTTTAAAGCCCGATCTACAGCCCTAGTTATTTGATTCACCAAGACACTGGTTTAAGTGAAACCCGTTCCAACGGAACAGTTCCTTTCCAAAGTACTGGTGCCAGAGCCCCACGAATCTCAAACCCATTTCTCCCACACCAATCTTTGAGCCACGCATTCAACTCTGATCTTATTGACCCTATGCCAATTTGCTTGTGGCTCAGGTAGTAATCCAGAGATTATTACCTTTGTGGTTCTGTCTTTTAATTTAGCCCCCAGCTGCTCTTACTCCCTCAGCAGAAACTCTTTCTTAGTCCTACCTATGACATTGGTACCTAGGTGGACCACAACAACTGGATCTTTCTCCTCCCACTCTAAGTTCCTCTCCAGCCCGGAGGAGATGTCTTTAACCCTGGCACCAGGCAGGCAACACAGCCTTCAGGATTCACGCTCCCAGCTGCAGAGAACAGTATCTATCCCCCTAACTATGTTGTCCCCTACTACCACTGCTAAAGAGAGGAAAGATGGATTATGAAAGTAAACTAGCTAGAAATATAAAAACATAGAGTTTCTACAAGTATATAAAAAGGAAGAGAGTGGCTAAAGTAAATGTTGGTCCCTTAGAGAATGAGACTGGGGAAGTAATAATGGGAAACAGGGTAAATGGCACAGACTTTGAACAAATATTTTGTATCGGTCTTCACGGCAGAAGACACTAAAAAATTATTTTTCATTACTGTCACTTGCACAGCTTGAAATGAGCGTGCAGTGTGTGGTTTCACAACCTTTACCCTGTAACATAAATACATTTTATTAAATTAATTAAGCAGATTATAAACGATAACTTGTTTATACCTCAAAATCTTATCAGCTTATAATTTCTCATGATGTAAACCATTACAAAAATGTGAGTATGTAAACTGGTGAGGAATTGCATTGCAAACTACATTAATCTTGCCTGTGGCCAATTTTCCTTCTGTAAAGCATTGAGGTTTCATATAAAATAAGAGCTTTTTTTAAAAAAAACATTGTTAGCTATTAGAGTCTAGAATGTGATTGTTAATTTTTTTATGCCGAGAAAAAGTTGGTAGTTTTCTCAAGGTAGAAACAAATCACATAGGACAATAGTTTAATTTAGTCAGAGCTGTAGATAGATTCTGAGCAGATGTGAAGTTGTGCAAGGGACAATGGAACACGTGTGAAACATTGTGGGTTCTGGTCATCCCACTGTTATTTCTGGTCTGAACTCTCTTCTGAAAGACATGGGCACCGATTTTCAGGACCTCCACCCCTCAGGAATGGGAGAGTGGATCGAAAGTGGCAGTGCACCCATTCCTGCCCACGATACGGCCGCAGCCATTTATCACCCATGGTGGAAATGGACAGCCACAGTGCCCACCCGTTTGAGGGGCAGCCTACTTTTAAAAATGTAAATTTGGGTCCGACGGCGGTTATAGGACTCCATGGTATTGAGTGGCCTAAGCAGCAATCCTTAACAATCACTGAAGGCTGCTCCAGAAAAAGGTAAGTAAAGGTTTTTCAGAATTCTTGTAGTGCCATTCCTAGCCCCACAAATACCTTCCAGCTCGCTGATGGTCTAGCCCCAACCCCCCCCCCCCCCCCAAGCCCCATCACGCAATTTCCTCCCCACTTAATAAGTAACTTCTGGCTTGGCTCTCCAGAGGAGCCACCAGAATTCCCACCCCACCAACTTGGGAGCTGCCTGTAAGCGCTGGTTCAGTGCTTTGAACATCTATGCCACTGGCACCTGAAAAGCACTAAGGGAAGACTTGAGGCCCACTCATCTGCCAAATGGCACAGTCAGCCCATCTTTGGCCCTCTTTGTCACTGCCAGTGTGGCCTGAAATTTGACACAGCAGAAGAGCGAGATTCCTGTGGAGGTGTGACAGGCACGAGTTGCATGCCTACATTATTTAGATGAGGCTCGAGGCCCAATGACAGTGAACCTCGAGCCTCCTGGTTTGGACACGTGTTGCGGACGTAACGACACCTTTGTGCCCGAAACCAGGCGCTGACAAATCTCCATGCCATAAGATGCCAATTCAGCTTGCTCTGAACCACCTTACAAAACCAATTCAGAGTAATGTAATAGTTGCACCCCAAGGCAATTAGCATAGAACCTGCAGTATAATCCAAATGAAGTGATCTATTTCTCTTGCCAAAGTTATCAAAGACAGTCAGACAGACATTGGGCTCAATTTTCCCCAAGCCAGTTTTCTAGTGTATTGCCAGAGTTACGCCCGTATTTTTAGGCCAGAATTGCGGCAAAAATATCTTTCCAAAGTTTCCCCGATGTATAATTCGAATTTATCGTGTCCAATCACCTCGGGGGCGGCGGAGCCTGTTGTCTGCGCCAAAAAACGAAGCCGCACCTTTTGCGCATGCGCGTGGGGGGGGGGGGGGGGGTTATGTTTTTGACGTCATTCCAATGGACGTGCATGCTCAGTACAGCTCAAATTTGGCAGTTAGCCATTTTTAAAGAGCCAGTTGTGTGTGTGAGAAGAAGTGCTGTGAGAGAGAATTGGGAAAATTGCAGCTGGAGCAATACAAGAATTTCTTACAGGAAAAAGTGAAGGCACTAGTTACTGTGATTGAGAACAGATGGCAAGAGCTGGACACCAGCAGAGGTCACATAAAAGTTCCACCCAAAGAAATGAAGAAACACTGGGACCAAGTTGCAGAAGATTACTGCGCAGTGGTGACCACCACAAGATCTGGAGGCCAGTGTAAAAAGAAATGGCAGGACCTTGGTCATGTAGTTAGTGTAAATAATATTTTCATTTATTCAATGGAATTGCAATTGTAAATGTGGCCAGCAGTATATGTCCCACCCAGTAGAAAGACACACTCTCTAAAAAGTTGCATTTTCATCTTTGCAGAGGAAGGTGGCACATAATAAAAGGGAAAGAACTCGAACAGGAGGAGGCCCGGCAAATCTCTATACCCACTGACACCCTTGGAAAAGAGGGTCACTGCTTTGATGGATCCTGCCTGGAAAAAAGTGATCAGTATTGCACAAGCTGGGACTACACTCTAGGGGGAGGGTAAGTCCTGCAAATTCATCATGGTCCTTCAAATCAGCCTGCTGACTGGCCTACGATGTGTGAGCCTACTCATGCCACCCACCCTGCCCCCTCCTCTGCTGCGAACCATTTGACTGTTGTGTTATCTTTTGCTGAACTTGAGGCCAAACCTGACAATGCAGATGATGATTCACACGAGGATCAGCCTGAAGAGAACATCTTCCAATCCAACCCTCCAAACCAAGAACATGGCTGGGGGGCGGGGGGGGGGAGGTGAAGGAGGGGATGGAGCTGGATGAAGCTCCCACTGTTGTACTCATGGTGCCGCTCATGGAGGTGACAACCCCTTCCGTGACTAGTGGTTTGAGTGTAGGTGGGACATTCCATGATTTCACATCTTCTGAGGTTGCGGGTCCCAGTGGTGGGGTGCAGCGAGGCACACCCAGGGCCCCACCGTCCCAGGCTGCATTGTTGGCGTGCAAGCCACACCCGTGGGGAGGAGGGGAAGGAGAGCTCAACCACGCTCTCCTGAGGTGCAGGATCTAACAGATATGGTTCAGATGATGTCATTGAGTGTGGAGAACATTGACCTTACCTGATCATTCCTGGACGCCATCAGTGGGGTGAGTGATGAGGAAGCGGGACTGTCGAGAGAAGTAACAGTAATGACACGAGAAATGGGAACGATATCTGGGAGCATCAGTGAGGGAATAGTGGCCATGAGGGAGGAAATATCAGAGGTAGTGCAAACTACATCACTGACCATGAGGGACGGAATGTTGCCGGTTGTTCAGACAGTTTTGCTCAACATGTGGAAGGGAATGTTGCAGGTCGTTGAGACACTGTCAGGCCAATGAGGGACGACATGTTGGAGTTAAGCTCTGCAATAAGGGAACACGCCCGGACCCTGTGTCCATTGACAGAATCAACTGTCACTCCCACTCCAATCCCCACACCAGCCTCTGAAGATCCCAAAGCTGAGCACTCCAACTTCCCCCTGCCACCCCCCCCCCCCCCCAAAGAGATGCGCAGTACACAAGTAGTTCGAAAGAATAGGCTTGGTATCAAGCCCAGAAACACTGCGCAACCGCCTGTGGGCAGGGGTGGTGGAGTGTCCAAGACCAAGCGCAGCAGACAGTCTTAGACTAAGGGGGATGAGAGATGCATGCAGTCTTTCTTTGCTGCTGTTGTTATTGTTACTGTTGTAACTGTTCTCAAATTAAATGTTTTTTGTAAGTTATGTAAATTTACGTTTATAAGTGATAAAGTTTTTAAGTGATCTTAGAGTGATAATAAAGTAAAGTTTGTTCCAAGAATAATTTTATTTAAGTTAAGTACATCATAAACTTTTGAATTAAATATATTTTACATTAAAACTGAATCATGTTCCATTAACACAACACAACATTACGGAACAGTTCCAAACAGTAAACATACACATGTGGAAAAGTTGTCGCTGAGCCCTCCGGATGAGCTGCTGGCGCAAGGCTCGAGCAATCGTTGAAGGGGCATGATGGCCCGCCTTCCTCCGCCGTCGTGCTCCGGCTTCAGGCACTTGCATGTTGTCCTCGTCTCCCTCGTCTTCGTCCTCGCTGACCGACAATCTCAGGGGAGTACAACAAGTAGCCTCCGGAATGGTCCAAGCATCGGAAACGCTGTTTCAATATGCCGATGGTCCTCTCAATGATGCTGCGCGCCGCAATGTGCGACATGTTGTATTGACGGTCAGCTTCCGTCCGGGTTATGCATAGGGGTGTCATGAACCAGGTGGCGAGGCCTGTACCCTTTGTCTCCCAGTAGCCAGCTCTGCCCTTCTGGCTGCTGAAACATGGCAGTCATAACGCTGTCGCGCAGGATGAATGCATCATGGGTGCTGCCAGGGTATCTTGCATTAACTGACATGATATGCATGTCGTCACACACGAGCTGCACATTAATGGAGTAGAAGCCTTTTCTGTTCTTGTACCTCTCGGAATTCTTCAAAGCTGCTCGCAAGGCGGTGTGGGTATAATGAATGCAGCCCTATATCTTTGGGAAGCCAGCAATCCTGGAGAACATAGACACATAGAAAATAGGTGCAGGAGCAAGCCATTCAGCCCCTCAAGCTTGCACCACCATTCAATATGATCATGGCTGATCATGAACTTCAGTACCCCACTCCTGCCTTCTCTCCATACCCCCTGATCCTTTTAGCCATAAGGGCCACATCTAACTCGCTTTTGAATATATTCAATGAGCTGGACTCAACAACTTTCTTGGTAGAGAGTTCCATAAGTTCACAATTCTCTGGGTGAAAAAGTTTCTCGGTCCTAGATGGCTTACCCCTTATCTTTAAACTGTGACCCCTGGTTCTGGACTTCCCCAACATCAGGAACATTCTTCCTGCATCTAACCTGTCCAATCCCATCAGAATTTTACATGTTTCTATGAGATCCCCTCTCATTCTTCTAAATTCCAGTGAATATAAGCCTAGTCGATCCAGTTTTCCTTCATATGTCAGTCCTGCCATCTCGGGAATCAGTCTGTTGAACTTTAGCTGCACTCCCTCAATAGCAAGAATGTCCTTCCTCAGTTTAGGAGACCAAAACTGCATACAAGACTCAAGGTGTGGTCTCACCAAGGCTCTGTACAACTGCTGTAAGATCTCCCTGCTCCTATAGTCAAATCCTCTCGCTATGAAGGCCAACATGCCATTTGCTTTCTTTACCGCCTGCTGTACCTGCATGCCTACTTTCAATGACTGATGTACCATGACTCCCAGGTCTCGTTGTACCTCCTTTTCCTAATCTGTCACCATTCAGATAATATTCTGCCTTTCTGTTTTTGCCACCAAAGTGGATAACTTCACATTTATCCACATTATACTGCATCTGCCATGCATTTGCCCACTCAGCTAACCTGTCCCAAGTCACCCTGCAGCCTCTTAGCATCCTCTTCACAGTTCACACTGCCACCCAGCTTAGTGTCATCTGCAAACTTGGAGATATTACATTCAATTCCTTCATCTAAATCACTAATATATATTGTCACTAGCTGGGGTCCCAGCACTGAGCCCTGCGGCACCCTACTAGTCACTGCCTGCCATTCTGAAAAGGACCCATTTATTCCGACTCTCTGCTTCCTGTCTGCCAAGCAGTTCTTGATCCATGTCAGTACATTACCCCCAATACCATGTGTTTTAAATTTGCACACCAGTCTCTTGTGTGGGACCTTGTCAAAAGCCTTTTGAAAATCCAAATACACCACATCCACTGGTTCTCCCTTATCCACAGCCCTCTCATGGATTGCTTGAGCGGTCATGGAGAACTTTATGAAGTAATTCCTGCACGCGTACAGTGCAGCCGTGACCTGGCACATGGAGATATGTGTTGCATGTTGAGAGATGGCGCACACATCCCCAGCTGTAGCTTGAGACAATCCAGAGGCATAGAATGAAAGTGCAGCTGTAACCTTTAACTGACAAAGCAGTCCTCCTGACCAACTCACAGATCTCACTTACAACTTTGTGGAAATGCAGCCTTCTGACACAGTCTGCATCACTCAGGTGGAGGTACAACTGCCGGTCTCGATATACCTGAGGTGGGTAAGGCCTCCTACCCAGCACCCTACGGGCTCTGATGTTTCTGATGCGATGAAATCGAATCAATTGTCTCCTACGTAGCACCATAATGCAGAAGGTTCACACAAGGTATGGCATTGTCAGTATTTTGCCCCCATACTTAAATTTAACCTTTGAAAGAAGCTCAAAACAGCAGGAAAGCAGGCAGCACAGGTTCGCAGTTGTATCTCTCCAGGTCTGTATGGATGGACCACACCCAAAGGTCTTATGACTCATCTCTTTTCTCTCCCCCGCACCACCCCCACCCTTTACTAATTGGAGTCTTGTAACTTTTGTCCGTCCCCCTCCCCGGGCTCCAAGCCTTCCAATCGGCACCTCGCTCTCTCTCACTCCTCCCCGCCACGGCTTGTTTTGTAGCCGAGCCAGTGTGTGCGGACGCGGGGCCAATTCTGCCAGCCAAACCTACGACCCACCAGCCCTGCTTCAAGACGTTCACTGGTGGAGTGTGAGTGAGTTAAAAATGAGAGAACTGAAATCCAACAAATTTACACTTCTACCTTGACAGGTAAAAAAAAAGTTGAACTTTTTTATTGATTTTGACAGTGTTCTTGACTCCATCCAAAATCTTCGATTTATAAACAATGGCATCTTTCAGCACAGATTTGTGAGTGTGCGCTGGTTTTCTTAACTCACCAGAAGGTTTTTCGGGAGTGGCCAGATACGCCGACCTAAGAGAAAAAAAATGTTGGCCAAACTGCGAACAATTGAAAAAATCGGCGCAGACATGAGGGAACTTTGACGTAAAAAACTAGCACAGAAAAATCGTAACTAAGTCAGTTACACCTGCGCAGATCACAGGGGGAAACGTTGAAAAAAATAAATACGCCAAAAACAAACGGCGCACGACAAAAAAACGGCGCAAATGAACGGGGAAAATTGAGCCCATCAGAACTATACTCAATTTAATCAATGTTAACACAACTAACATTTCCATGAGACATAATGTTGATATTACAGCAGGCATTTAGTTAGGTTCTGTTTACAGCAAGCATTTCATTAAAAATTTAGCTAACAGAAGACATTAAGTTAACCATTTAGTTTACAACCTGCCTTTGATATCATTAAGTTTACAGTCAGCATTATGTTACATGTTTAGTTTACAGTCAGCAATGCTATTAGCAATTGACTTTATTGTTAGCATTACGTTACACATTTTGTTTACAGTTGGCAGTGGTTTAGGTATTTAGATAGAAATTATTGAATTGACGAGCAATTAAATTATTCGCAGCACAATTGGACTTTGTCTTTCTGTGCTTCAGCTATATTTGTGAATGGTTCAGTATAAAGCTGCCATATGGCTCACTAAGTTCATTGATTACTTGGTCCTTCAGTCGATTGACTTTAAGGTTCTGTTGGTTGACTTCCTTTTGGATGTTTATGCTGTATCACCATCCATAGTCATCTGAGTCGTGTCTCCAGTTTATGTTTTTCTTTCTGTCTCAGCTACTTGTCAACTGCTATATTTGTTTTTAAAAATTCATTCTTAGGATGTGAGCATCGCTGGCAAGACTGGCATTTATTGCTTATCTCCAGTTGCCCTGAGAAGGTGGTGGTAGCCCTTCTTGAACTGCTGCAATGCATGAGCTGGTACTCCGACAATGCTGTTACCTAGGGAGTTCTAGGATTTTGACCCAGTGATGATGAAGGAACGGCAATATATGGCCAAGTCAGGATGGTGTATGACTTGGAGAGGCATTTAAAAACTATTTTAAGCTCACCTTTAGATTTTAAGAGTTCGCCAACGGTTTTGCCGCTGCTCGGGGATCACGTCAAGTAAGGAGGTCAGAGGTTGCGTCAGCGTGGAATAATTTCTTAACTTGACAGATACAAATGGTCTATAAAAGCTCTAATTCCATAGGTGTTCATGTTCCGAGGTTAACAGCTGTTGCTTACTGCATTTGGAAGACAGATTGAGCTTTAGGCAGTTTGCTTGGAGTAAACTCTATCCAGTATCACCTCATTGGAACAACCTCTCTCACCATTGACTGATCGCTTCTGTCATCTCAAGTTCACCTGCCATCAATTACATCAGCATCGGTGCCTTGAAAAAATCTCACCTTAGTCCTCAGAATCCCATCACGATCAGCCCCAACACCAGCATCACCATGCACGCCAGCAGCACCAACAACAACACCAACCTTCTCCACAATCAACTGATGCTGCACAGGACACAGGGCATCAGTACCCAACAACATTGCTGCCCGAGATGGCCTCACCATGGCCACATTTACTTCAGTTGATGCTGTACACCCTGGTTGCCACACGATTGCCACGTTGGCACCACACCACACCAATACCAGAAAGCATCCCTGCAATGCCCAAGCCATTCCTTTCATCACCATTGTGTGGTTACCGTTATGTCTCACCAGTCACTGCAACTCACTAAGCCACTTCCAAAGGTGCACTCAAATCTGTCCAACAACGCAGTGTTGAAAATAAAGTTTTCAATGTTTGACACCATATTAACAGAAACATTACATGAACATTGGCTGAAATGTCCAAGTGTCTAATCGTGAATATTGTTAGTTCGTATGATTGGACTAGGATGAGGGTGAGTGTGAGGGGTGGCTAGTGGGATGGGGATGTGATAATGTAGATAGAGAAAGGGATGGGTGGAGGTGCAAAGTAAGTTGGTGTAAGTCAGGATGTGCAGGAATAGGGTAGGGAAGAGTGATCGAGATGTGATGAGTGGCACAGGAGGATGAGGTTGAGTGTGACTTTGTAGTAATGTTTCGTGATCTACTATGATCAGTGAAAGGTTTACGCCACTGCAGCTAGGTTCTCCTGATGACATCCCTGCTTGTGCCCTCCCATGCAATGTGCAACCAGGCTCCGTTGGTCTCCTGGGGAGGTCTCTTTCGTCCACTGAAAGGGAAGAGAACTTCCCTGCATGCTGTGACTCCCTCCATAAGCATAAGCATATGGAGGGTGTCATGGGTGAGCCTGGGTGCTTTTCAGTGTTTGCAGTAGCTCAATGCTGTAGAACACTGACAGCACAAATGTGAAAATCAATATGTCCGCGGTCCCTTTGATGACACATCATCAAATTATGTCATCAGACCTGCTTCCTTTTAATTGGCCGGGAACCTCGATGGGCGGGCTTAACAAGCCCAATCAATGCAAAATCACTTCGACAGAGTGGGATGGAGCCGGCTGCGGGTTGGGACCCCGCTACGGACGTCTCTCATCTCGGCAGGTGAAATCGCGGCCCTTGAGTGTTGTTGCAGCTGCACCCATCCAGGGAAGCTGGTGCCTTGTAGTTGATGGAGAAGCTTTGCAGAGTCAAGAGGTGAGCCACTCACCGTAGAATACCCAGGCACTGCCTGAGGAATACCTGCAGTGATATTTTGGGGCTGAGATGATTGGCCTCTAACAACCACAACCATCTTCCTTTGTACCAAGTATTACTCCAGCCACAGGAGATTCTGTCATCTTCCAAAGTTCCATAGATTCTCGAATAGTTCCTGCAGATTGGAAGGTAGCAAATGTAACCCTACTATTTAAGAAAGGAGGGAGAGAGAAAACTGAGAACTACAGACCAGTTAGCCTGCCATTAGTAGCAGGGAAAATGCTAGAATTAAGGACGTGGTAACAGGGCACTTAGAAAATAATAATAAGATTGGGCAGAGTCGGCACAGATTTATGAAAGGGAAGTTGTTATATATGTAAACTTGTATTTACCAAAGGGCTCATCCCCTGGAGTCCCAAGGGATCCCAAAATACTTGGCAGCACAGGTATTTAAGGAAGCCTCACAGGTTGGAGAGGCACTCTGGAGACCTGCAATAAAAGACTATGGTCACACTTTACTTTGAGCTCACAGTGTTCAGTCTGAGTCTTTCTCAACACATAACAACTGGCGACACCATACAGATAGCGAACCCAAAGATGCAGAGAACAGTGGGCATCCTGGAGAAATTCTCAGAGGGAGATGATTGGGAAACTTGTGGAGTGACTCGACCAATACTTCGTGGCCAACGAGCTAGATGGGGAAGAGAACACTGCCAAACAAAGGGCGATCCTCCTCACTATCTGTGGGGCACCAATGTATGGCCTCATGAAGAATCTGCTCACTCCAGCGAAACCACGGACAAATCTTACAACGATTTGTGCACACTGATCCGAGAGCATTTGAACCAGAAGGAAAGCGTTCTGATGGCGAGGTACCTGTTTGACACCTACAAGAGGTCTGAAGGCCAGGAAGTGGCGAGTGATGTCGCCGAGCTAAGACGCCTTGCAGGACATTGCGAATTTGAAGGACATTTGGAGCACATGCTCAGAGACTTTTTCGTACTTGGCATTGGCCACGAAACCATACTTCGCAAACTTTTGACTGTAGAGACCCCAACCTTGAGTAAGACCATAGCGATAGCCCAGGCGTTCATTGCTACCAGTGACAATACAAAGCAAATCTCTCAGCACACAAGTGCTGCTACAAATACTGTGAACAAAGTGATGTTGTTTTTGAATCATAATGTACAGGGCAGGTCACACATACCTGCAGCTGCACGTACGCAGATGTCTGAGTCCACCATCAAGGGTGATGAATGCGAGGCCATTAACACCTTGTTGGCGCGAAGGGGCTTATCATCGTTTCCATTCATGCCGATTCAAAGGGTGCGTTGCAAGGGCTGTGGAACAATGGGACACCTCCAATGAGTGTGCAAGCGAGCTGCAAATCCTGTTAAACCTGCAAACCACCATGTTGCAGAGGAGGACAGATCCATGGAGGATCTTGATGAATCAGAGCCTCAAACCGAGGAGGCAGAGGTACATGGGGTGCACACATTCACCACAAATTGTCCCCCGATAATGCTGAATGTTGAACTAAATGGACTCCCGGTGCCAATGGAGCTGGACACGGGCGCGAGCCAGTCCATCATGGGCAAAAAGACTTTCGAAAGATTGTGGGACAACAAGGCCTCAAGGCCAGTCTTAGCTCCAGTTCGCACGAAACTAAGAACTTACACAAAAGAACTGATTCCTGTAATCAGCAGAGCTATCGTAAAGGTCTCCTACGATGGAGCGGTGCACAAGCTACCACTCTGGGTGGTACCGGGCGATGGTCCCCACGCTGCTCAGCAAGAGCTGGCTGGGAAAGATATGCTGGAACTGGGATGACGTCCGAGCGCTATTGCCCACTGATGACACTTCGTGTGCCCAGGTCTTAAACAAATTTCCTTCGCTGTTCGAACCAGGCATCGGGAAATTCCAAGGAGCAAAAGTGCAAATCCACCTAATTCCAGGGGTGCGACCCATCCATCACAAGGCGAGAGCAGTACCGTACATGATGAGAGAAAGGTTAGAGCTCGAGCCAGACCGGCTGCAAAGAGAGGGCATCATTTCACCGATTGAGTTCAATGAGTGGGCCAGTCCTATCGTCTCAGTCCTCAAGGGAGACGGCACCGTCAGAATCTGTGGCAATTACAAAGTAACTAGCAATCGTTTCTCCCTGCAGGACCAATACCCACTACCAAAAGCTGACGATCTCTTTGCAACACTGGCAGGAGGAAAGATGTTCACGAAACTGGATCTGACTTTAGCCTACTTGACGCAGGAACTGGAGGAATCATCGAAGGACCTCACCTGCATCAACACGCACAAAGATCTTTTTGTTTATAACAGATGCCCATTTGGAATCCGATCAGCCACGGCAATATTCCAGAGAAACATGGAAAGCTTACTGAAGTCGGTCCCCCACACCGTGGTCTTTCAGGACGACCCTTGGTCACAGGTTGGAACACAGTCAAGCATCTGCAGAACCTGGAGGAGGTTCTTAGTTGACTCAACTGTGTGGAGCTCAGGTTAAAACGCTCAAAGTGCGTTTTCCTGGTGCCTGAAGTGGAGTTCTTGGGAAGGAGGATTGCGGCGGATGGCATCAGGCCCACCAACGTGAAGATGGAGGCAATCGAAAACGCACCGAAGCCACAGAACGTGACAGAGCTGCGTTAGTTTCTGGGATTTTTGAACTACTTTGGTAAATTCTTACCGGGTCGCAGCACACTGTTAGAACCACTGCATGCCTTACTATGAAAAGTGGACTAATGGGTTTAGGACAAAAGCCAAGAAAATGCCTTTGTAAAAGCAAGAAAATTGTTATGCTCAAACAAATCGCTGGGCTGCTGTGCAGCTGGCCTTTCTGGGCTATCTGGTGCGTTGGGCGCTGCAGGGCTGCCGTGGTTGATGGGTTCTGCTTCATGGTCAACCGTGGTGCCGGTTGCCACTGGTGTGTATGTTGGGGGATCAAAAAAGATAGGGTCCAAGGTGGGTTGTTCAGGATAGTCCGTGAATCTGAGTTTGATTTGGTCCAAGTGTTTCCGGTGAATGAGTCCATTTGAAAGTTTGACCCGAAACACCCTGCTCCTCTCCTTGGCCATGACAGTGCCAGGAAGCCACTTGGGACCTTGTCCATAATTTAATACAAATACAAGATCATTGATTTCAATCTCATATGACACATTTGCGCTATCATGGTATGCACTTTGTTGAAGCCGCCTGCTCTCTACCTGTTCATGTAGATCATGGTGAACTAACAAGAGCCTTGTCTTAAGTGCTCTTTTCATGAGCAGTTCAGCAGGTGGGATCCCAGTGAGTGAGTGTGGTCTCGTGCGGTAGCTAAGCAGGACTCAGGATAGGCGAGTCTGCAATGAGCTTCAGTTACTCTCTTCAAGCCTTGCTTGATGGTTTGCACTGCTCTCGCTACCTGACCATTGGACACTGGTTTTAACAGGGCTGATGTGACATGTTTGATCCCATTACGGGTCATGAATTCTTTGAACTCAGCACTGGGAAAACATGGCCCGTTGTCGCTCACCAGGGCATCGGGTAAGCTGTGTGTGGCAAACATGGCCCACAGGCTTTCAGTAGTGGCAGCGGCGTGCTAGCCGACATTATCTCACATTCAATCCACTTGGAGTACGCGTCTACAACCACAAGGAACATTTTACCCAAGAACAGGCCTGCATAGTCGACGAGTACCCTAGACCACGGTTTGGAGGGCCAATACCATTAACTTAGTGGCGCCTCCATGGGTACATTGCTTAACTGCGAGCATGTATTACATCTATGAACGCAGGACTCTAAGTCCGCATCGATACCGGGCCACCACACGTGGGATATGGCTATCGCTTTCATCATTACGATGCCTGGGTGGGTACTGTGGAGGTCATTGATAAAGGTGTCTCTGCCCTTCTTGGGAACGACTACTCGATTGCCCCACAGAAGGCCGTCTGCCTGGATAGACATTTCATATTTGCGTCGCTGGAATGTCTTTATCTCTTCCTGCATTTCCACTGGGACACTGGACCAGCTCCCGTGAAGCACACCGCTTTTGACTAGAGATAATAAGGGGTCCTGGCTTGTCCAGGTTTTGATCTGCAGAGCAGTGACGGGTGATTGATCACTCTCAAATGCTTCCATAACCATGGCTAGATCTGCGGGCTGTGCCATTTCCACCCCCGTGGTGGGCAATGGCAGCCTGCTGAGAGCATCGGCGCAGTTTTCTGTGCCTGGCCTGTGGCGGATGGCATAGTTGTATGTGGACAACGTGAGCGCCCATCTCTGTATGTGGGCCGATGCGTTGGTATTTATCCCTTTACTCTCGGAAAACAGGGATATAAGTGGCTTATGGTCAGTTTCCAATTCAAATTTTAGCCCAAACAGGTATTGATGCATTCTCTTTACCCCATAGACACACGCTAACGCTTCTTTCTCAATCATGCTGTAGGCTCTCTCAGCCTTCGACAGACTCCTGGATGCATAAGCAACCAGTTGCAGTTTCCCAACATCATTAGCTTGCTGCAATACACAACCGACGCCATATGACGACGCATCACATGCTAGTACCGAACTCTTACATGGATCATACAACACCAGCAATTTGTTTGAGCATAACAATTTTCTCGCTTTTACAAAGGCATTTTCTTGGCTTTTGCCCCAAACCCATTCGCCCCCTTTTCGTAGTAAGTCATGTAGTGGTTCTAGCAGTGTGCTGAGACCCGGTAAGAAGTTACCAAAGTAGTTCAAGAGTCCCAGAAACGACCGCAGCTCCGTCACATTCTGGCCTCGGTGTGTTCTCGATTGCTTCCGTCTTTGCGTTGGTGGGCCTGATGCCGTCCGCCGCAATCCTCCTTCCCAAGAACTCCACTTCAGGCGCCAGGAAAACGCACTTAGAGCATTTTAACCTGAGCCCCACGTGGTTGAGTCGAATAAGAACCTCCTCTAGGTTCTGCAGGTGCTCAACTGTGTTTCGACCTGTGATGTCATCCGAGATGTCATCCTGGAAGACCACGGTGTGTGGGACCGACTTCAGTAAACTTTCCATGTTTCTCTGGAACATCGCCGCCGCTGATCGGATTCCAAATGGGCATCTGTTACAAACAAAAAGACCTTTGTGCATGTTGATGCAGGTGAGGGCTTTCAATGATTCCTCCAGTTCCTGTGTTATGTAGGCTGAAGTCAGACCCAGCTTCGTGAATGTCTTTCCTCCCGCCAGTGTTGCAAAGAGGTCATCGGCCTTTGGTAGTGGGTATTGGTCCTGCAGGGAGAAACGATTGATAGTTACTTTGTAATCGCCACAGATTCTGACGGTGCCATCTCCCTTGAGGACTGGACAATAGGACTGGCCCACTCGCTGAACTCAATCGGTGAAATGATGCCCTCTCGTTGCAGCCAGTCTAGCTCGATCTCTACCCTTTCTTTCATCATGTACGGTATTGCTCTCGCCTTGTGATGGATGGGTCGCACCCCCGGAATTAAGTGGATCTGCACTTTTGCTCCTTGGAATTTCCCTATGCCTGGTTCGCACAACGAAGGAAATTTGTTGAAGACCTGGGCACACGAAGTGTCGTCAGCGGGCGATAGCACTTGGATGTCGTCCCAGTTCCAGCGTATCTTTCCCAGCCAGCTGCCGAGCAGCGTGGGACCATCGCCCGGTACCACCCAGAGTGGTAGCTTGTGCACCGCTCCATCGTAGGAGACCTTTACAGTAGCTGTTGATTACAGGAATCAGTTCTTTCATGTAAGTTCTTAGTTTCGTGCGAACTGGAGTTAAGACTGGCCTTGAGGCCTTGTTGCACCACAATCTTTCGAAAGTCTTTTTGCCCATGGTGGACTGGCTCGTGCCTGTGTCCAGCTCCACTGACACCAGGAGTCCATTTAGTTCAACATTCAGCATTATCGGGGGACAATACGTGGTGAATGTGTGCACCCCATGTACCTCTGCCTCCTCGGTCTGAGGCTCTGTTCGTAGTGATCTTCCATGGATCTGTCCTCCTCTGCAACATAGTGGTTTGCAGGTTTAACAGGCTTAGCAGCTTGCCTGCATACTCATTGGAGGTGTCCCATTGTTCCACAGCCCTTGCAAACGTACTCTTTGAATCGGCATGAATGGAAACGATGATCACCCCTGCAGCACCAACAAGGTGTTAATGGCCGAGCATTCATCACCCTTGATGGTGGACTCTGAGTCATCTGTGAGGTGTGACCTGCCCTGTACGTTACGATTCAAAAACAACATCACTTTATTCACAGTACTTGTAGCAGCACTTGTGTGCTGAGAGATTTGCTTCGTATTGTCACTAGTGGCAATGAACGCCTGGGCTATAGCTATGGCCTTACTCAAGCTTGGGGTCTCTACAGTCAAACGTTTGCGAAGTATGGTTTTGTGGCCTATGCCAAGTACGAAAAAGTCTCTGAGCATGTGCTCCAAATGTCCTTCAAATTTGCAATGTCCTGCAAGGCGTCTTAGCTTGGCGACATAACTCGCCACTTTCTGGCCTTCAGACCTTTTGTCGATGTAGAACAGGTACCTCGCCACCAGAATGCTTTCCTTCGGGTTCAAATTTTCTCAAACCAGTGTGCACAAATCGTCGTACACTTTCTCCGTGGGTTTCGCTGGAGAGAGCAGATTCTTCATGAGGTCATATGTTGGTGCCCCACAGAGAGTGAGGAGGATCGCCCTTCATTTGGCAGCGCTCTCTTCCCCATCGAGCTCGTTGGCCACGAAGTTTTGGTCGAGTCGCTCCACAAAAGTTTCCCAATCATCTCCCTCCGAGAATTTCTCCAGGATGCCCACTGTTCTCTGCATCTTTGGGTTTGCTATCTGTATTTCATCGCCAGTTGTTGTGTATGGAGAAAGAGTCAGACCGAACACTGTGAGCTCAAAGTAAAGTGTGACCTTAGTCTTTTATTGCAGGTCTCCAGAGTGCCTCTCCAACCTGTGAAGCCTGCATAAATACCTGTGCTCCCAAGGGATTATGGGATCTCTTGGGACTCCAGGGGATGAGCTCTCTGGTGGCTGTACAGCGTAAATACAAGTCCACATATATAACAGTAATATACTAGCATTGTTTGACATTTGGTTAACAGACAGAAAACAGAGTAGGAATAAATGGGTCATTTTCAGGATGGCAGACTGTAACTAGTCGGGTACCGCAAGGATCGGTGCTTGGGCCTCAGCTATTCATAATATATATCAATGATATATTCAAGTTTGCTGATGATACAAAGCTAGATGAAAAGAAAAGTTGTGAGGAGGATAGAAAGAGGCTTCAAGGGGATAAAAAAAAAGGCTAAGTGAGTGGACATGAACATAGCAAATGAAATATAATGTGGAGAAATGTAAAGTTATCCACTTTGGTAGCAAATGGAATATAATGTGGAGAAATGTAAAGTTATCCACTTTGGTAGGAAAAATAGAAAAGTAGAGTGTTTTTCAAATGGTGAGAGATTGGAAAATGTTGTTCAGAGGGACCTAGGTGTCCTTGTACACAAGTCACTGAAAGTTAACATGCAGATACAGCAAGCAATTTAGAGAGCAAATGGTATGTTGACAGCCAAGAGGATTTGAATAGAAGAATAAAGACAATTATCTTGGGACCTGGTGAGACCACACCAGGATTATTGTGTACAGTTTTGATCTCCTTACCTATATACTTGCCATGCAGCGAGTGCACCGAAGGTTCACCAGACTGATTCCTGGGATGGGGGGATTGTCCTATGAGGAGAGATCTAATAGACTCGGCCTACATTCTGTAGACTTTAGAAGAATGTGAAGTGAACTCGTTGAAACATACAAAATTCTTACAGGGTTTGACAGGGTAGATGCAGGGAGGATGATTCCCTTGGCTGGGGAGTCTAGGACCAGGGTCACAGTCTCAGAATAAGGGATCAGTCATTTAGGACTGAGATGAAGAGAAATTTATTCACTCAAAGGGTTGTGAACCTTTGGAATTCTCCACCCCAAAGGGCTGTGGAAGCTCAGTCGTTGAGTATATTCAAGACAGAGATCGATAGATTTTTGGATATTAAGGAAATCAAGGGATAGTGCAAGCAAGTGGAGTTGGGGTAGAAGATCAGCCATGATCTCATTGAATGGAGACCAGGGGCCAAATGGCCTACTCCTGTTCATATTTCTTATGTTCTTATATTCTTATATTTTCCGCCTGATCCCCATTGACTTCAGTTTTACTAAGGATCCTTGGTGCCACACTCTATGAAATGCAGCCTTGATGTCAAGGGCAGTCAGTCTCACCTCATCTCTGGAATTCAGCTCATGGCTGTATTGAGATCTGAAACTGGGTGTTTCTGTTGGAACCCAATCAGAGCATTAGTGCACAGGTTATTGCCACTTGATACTGTTGATTCCTTCCTCACTTTTCTAATGATTATGCTGCTTTTTGTAGTCAGGACATTCCTAGGCATTTTTCCACATTGTCAGATAGATGCCAGTATGATGTCTCTGCTAGCCAGGGCCACGAGTCTTCAATACACAGCTAAGATGTTGTCGGGGCCCTTAGGATCTGGAGGAGACCGAGAAGGATTATCCCCTCAACAATTCTAGCTGAAGATGTTTGTAAACATTTCAGCTTTGTCTTTTGCACTAATGTGGTGAGCTGTTCATGGAGCCTCCTCCTCCCATTAGTTTCTTAATTGTTCACCACCATTAATGACTGGATGTGGCAGGGCCGTAGAACTTTGACTTGATTCATTGGTTGCTTAGCTTTATCTATAGCATGCTGCTTTCAAAGTTTAACGTGCATGTAGGCCTGTGCTGTATCGCCAGGTTGGTACCTAATTTTCTGCTGCTCCCGACATGGTCTTCTATACTTCTAATTGAACCAGGGTTGGTCACCTCGCTTGATGATGTTGGAGGAGTGAGGGATATGCCAGGTCATGAGGATACAGATTGTGGTGAGATCCTTTGTTACTGTGGCAAAGGCAAACTATCCTTCTTCGTCCTTCTTGACTTGTCTGCAGCCTTTGACATGGTTGACCACTTCTCCAACGCCTCTCCACTGTCATCCAGCTGGGTGCTACTCCACTTGCCTGGCTCCATTCTTATCTATCTAATTGTAGCCAGAGAATCACCTGCAATGGCTTCTCTTCCTATCCCCGCATCATTACCCCTGGTGTCCCCCAAGGATCTATCTACATGTTGCCCCTTGGCGACATCATCTGAAAACACAGTGTAAGTTTCCACATGTACTCTTATGACACCCAGCTCTACCTCACTACCACTTCACTCGACCCGTCCACAGTCTCCAAATTGTCAGACTGCTTGTCCGACATCCATTTCTTGAGAAGCAGAAATTTTCTCCAATTGAATATTGGGAAGACCGAAGCCATTGTTTTCAGCCCCTGCCACAAACTCCATTCCCCAGCCACTGACTCCACCCCTCTCCCCAACTTCTGTCTGAGGCCGAGCCACACTGTTCGCAACCTTGGTGTCATATTTGACCCCGAATTGAGCTTTCGTCCACATATCTGCAGCATAACTAAAACTGATTTTTCTACCTCCTTAACATCGTCCATCTCCATCTTTGCCACAGCCCACCTGCTGATGAAGCCCTCATCCATGTATTTGTTACCTCTAGACTTGACTATTCCAATGCTCTCCTGGCTGGCCTCCCACATTCTACCCTAGATAAACTAGACGTGATCCAAAATTCGGCAGCCCATGTTCTATTTTGCACCAAGTCCCGCTCCCTGGCTTACATTGGCCCCCGGTTAATCAAAATTCTCATCCTTGTTTTCAAATCCCTTCATGGCCTCGCCACTCCCTATCTTTGTAATCTCCTCCAGCCCCACAACCCCCCAAGATGTCTGCACTCTCTAATTCTGCCATCTTGAGCATCCCTAATTATAATTGATCAACCATTGGTGGCCGTGCCTAGGCCCTAAGCTCTGGAATTCCCTGGTTAAACCTCCCTGCCTCTCTACCTCTCTTTTCGTCTTCAAGAAGCTCCTGGTGAGTAGCTCTCTTTTCTCTATTTCTTTTTAAGTAGATTTTAAACTAGATAAGGCTAACTAGAGGGATGGCAGTGCAGCTCAGTCCCGTGGAGTGAACATCCTGTGGTATGTGGGAAGTCCTCGACGCTTTGCGCAGCCAAGACAACCATGTGTGCAGGAGGTGTCTCCAGCTTCAACTGCTCGAGCTCCACGTCAATACGATGCATCCGCGAGGCTGAGAGCTACGTGGATAGCACGTTTTAGGAGGTGGTCACCCCGCAGCTTAAAGGCATGCAGGTAGAGGGGAAGTGGGTGACCACCAGATGTAGTAAGTGTGTTAGGCAGGTAGTGCATGAGTCCCCCCTTCAGTCCATTTCGCTTTCAAACCGATATTCACTTCTGAGTATCAGTAAGGACGATGGTGCCTCGGGGAGGGCAGCCAGAGCCAATTCCAAGGCACCACAGGTGGCTCAGCTGCACAGGGGGGAGGGACAAAGAACTAAGGAGCCTGAGTGCTAGGGGATTCTATAGTTAGGGTAATAGACAGGCATTTCAGCGGCCATAGACGTGACTCCCGAATGATTTTGTGCCTTCCTGATGCCAGGGTCAAGGATGTCACAGAGCGGATGCAGGACATCCTGCGGGGGGGAGGGTAAGCAGCTCGAGGTCGTGGTCCATGTCAGGACCAACGACATTGGTAAAATGAGGGATGAGGTCTTACAGGAAGAAAAGGAGAACTAGGAAGAAAATTAAAGGGTCGGACCTCAAAGGTAGTAATCTCCGGTTACTACCGGTGCCACGTGTTAATGAGTATAAGAATAGAAGGATAGAGAGGATGAACACGTGGCTGGAAAGTTAGTGTAGGAGGGAGGGCTTTAAATTCTTGAGGCATTTGGACCGCTTCTGGGGGAGATGGGACATGTACAAACCAGACGGGTTGCACCTCAACAGCACGGGGACCAGTATCCTCACGGGGAGTTTTGCTGGTGCTGTTGGGGAGAGTTTAAACTAGCTTGGCAGGAGGATGGGAACCTGAGAACAAATTCAAAAGGGAAGAAAGTAAAGCAGAAATTGAATAGCAAGAATCTAGAAAGCAAATCTGTTAGACAGGAAACAGGGCTTAGTATGTAGTAAGCAAGGAGGTCTTCCTGTGCTGAATGGTATATACTTTAATGCAAGGAGTATAGTGAATAAGGCGGATGAGCTAAGAGCACAGGTAGACACTTGGGAGTATGACATTATAGCCATTATAGAAACATGGCTGAAAGAGGGGCAGGTTTGGCAGATCAATATTCCTGGCTACAGGATTTTTAGACAAGATAGAGAGGGAGATAAAAAGCGGAATGGGGGGTGGGGGGTTGCGGTACTGATTAAAGAAACTATTACAGCGGTGAGGAGGGATGATATGTTAGAGGGATCATCAAATGAGGCCATTTGGGTTGAATTGAAAAATAAAAAAGGGGCGATCACACTGCTGGGCGTGTATTATAGACCCCCAAACAGTGGGAGGGAGATAGAGGAGCAAATATGTAGGGAAATTGCTGTGAAGTCTAAAAACCATAGGGCAATAATAGTAGGGGATTTTAACTATCCAAATATTGATTGGGACAAATTTAGTGTGAAGGGTATAGAGGGTGCGAAATTCTTGAAATGCATTTAAGAGAACTTTTTTGGTCAATATGTAGCAAGCCCAACATGAGAGGGGGCGGTCTTGGATTTAGTTTTGGGGAATGAAGTTGGGCAGGTTGAAGGGGTATTAGTCGGGGAGCACTTGGGTGCCAGTGACCATCACTCAGTCAGATTCAAGTTGGTTATGGATAAGGACAAGAATAGACCTGAAATAAAAGTTCCGAATTGGGGAAAAGCTAATTTTGCCAAGGTAAGGAATGATTTGGCCACAGTAGACTGGAAACAGCTACTTGTGGGTAAATCAATGTCGGAACAGTGGGAGGCATTGAAGGAGGAGATCTAGAAAGCTCAGGCCAAATATGTGCCCTTAAAGTAAAGGCTGGAAATAATAATTCTAGGGCCCCCTGGATGTCTAGGGACTTACAGGGGAGGATTAAGAAAAAAAGTTTATGTCATATACCAACGGCTAAATACTTTAGAATCTTTAGAGGAATATAGAAAGTTAAGAGGCAAAATTAAAAAGGATATTAGGAATGCTAAGAGAGAGCACGAGAAATTCTTGGCCAGTAAAATTAAGGAAAACCCGAAGATGTTCTATAAATATATTAAGAATAAGAGGGTAACTAAAGAAAGAGTAGGGTCTATTAGAGATCATGAGGGTAATCTTTGTGTGCAGGCGGAAGATGTTGGTAGGGCTCTTAACGAATGCTTTGCATCTGTTTTCACAAAGGAAAGGGGTGATGCAGATACTGCTATCGAGGAGGAGTGTGATATTCTGGATGAAATAAGTATAGTGAGAGAGGAAGTATTAAGGGGTTTAGCAGCTTTAAAAGTAGATAAGTCCTCAGGCCCGGATGAAATGCATCCCAGGCTGTTGAACGTAGTAAAGGAGGAAATAGCAGAGGCCTTGACCATCATTTTCCAGTTCTCTTTGGATCTGGGCATGGTGCCGGAGGATTGGAGGACTGCTAATGTAGTACCCTTGTTTAAGAAAGGAAAAAGAGATAGGCCAAGTAATTACAGGCCTGTCAGCTTAACCTCAGTGGTGGGAAAATTATTGGAAAAAATCCTGAAAGACAGGATAAATCTGCATTTGGAAAAGCAAGGATTAATTAGGGACAGTCAGCATGGACTTGTAAAGGGAAGATCGTGTTTGACTAACCTTATTGAATTTTTTGAGGAGGTAACTAAGAGGGTCGA
The DNA here is from genome assembly GCF_044704955.1 of Pristiophorus japonicus. NCBI lineage: Eukaryota > Metazoa > Chordata > Chondrichthyes > Pristiophoridae > Pristiophorus > Pristiophorus japonicus. The sequence goes on from NC_091985.1 coordinate 54,004,805, forward strand.
TGAGGGTAGTGCGTACGATGTAGTATATATGGACTTTAGCAAGGCTTTTGATAAGGTCCCACATGGTAGACTTTTCATGAAGGTTAAAGCCCATGGGATATAGGACAAAGTGGCAAGTTGGATCCAAAATTGGCTTGGAGGTAGGAAGCAAAGGGTAATGATTGATGGATGTTTTTGTGACTGGCAAGATGCTTCCAGTGGGGTTCCGCAGGGCTCAGTACTGGGTCCCTTGCTTTTTGTGTTATATATCAACGATTTAGGTTTAAATATAGGGAGTATGAATAAGAAGTTTGCAGACGACACTAAAATTGGCTGTGTGGTTGATAATGAACCGTAAAGTCATGGGCTGCAGGAGGATGTCAATCTACTGGTCAGATGGACGGATATGATGCAATTGAGATTACGGAGACATGGCTCCAGGGTGACCAAGACTGGGCACTCAACATCCAGGGGTATTCAATATTCAGGAAGGATAGACAGAAAGGAAAAGGAGGTGGGGTAGCGTTGCAGGTTAAAGAGATTAACACAATAGTAAGGAAGGACATTAGCTTGGATAATGTGGAATCTGTATGGGTCGAGCTGCGGAACATCAAAGGGCAGAAAACGCTAGTGTACAGACCACCAAACAGTAGCAGTGAGGTTGGGGATGGCATCAAACAGGAAATTAGGGATGCATGCAATAAAGGTACAGCAGTTATCATGGGTAACTTTAATCTACATATAGATTGGGCTAATCAAACTGGTAGCAATACTGTGGAGGAGGATTTCCTGGAGTGTATAAGAGATGGTTTTCTAGACCAATATGTCGAGGAATCAACTAGAGAGCTGGCCATCCTAGACTGGGTGTTGTGTAATGAGAGAGGATTAATTAGCAATCTTGTTGTGCAAAGCCCCTTGGGGAAGAGTGACCACAATATGGTAGAGTTCTTCATTAAGATGGAGAGTGACACAGTTAATTCAGAGACTCAGGTCTTGAACTTAAAGAAAGGTAACTTTGAAGGATTGAGACGTGAATTGGCTAGGATAGACTGGCGAATGACACTTAAAGGGTTGAATGTGGATAGACAATGGCAGACCTTTAAAGATCACGTGGATGAACTTCAACAATTGTATATCCCTGTTTGGCGTAAAAATAAAACGGGGAAGGTGGCTCAACCGTGGCTTACAAAGGAAATTAGGGATAGTGTTAAATCCAAGGAAGAGGCATATAAATTGGCCAGAAAAAGCAGCAAGCCTGAGGAATGGGAGAAATTTAGAATTCAGCAGAGGAGGACAAAGGGTTTAATTAGGAGGGGGGAAATAGAGTATGAGAGTAAGCTTGCAGGGACCATAAAAACTGACTGCAAAAGCTTCTATAGGTATGGGAAGAGAAAATGATTAGTGAAGACAAATGTAGGTCCCTTGCAGTCAGAATCAGGTGAATTTATAATGGCGAAGAAAGAAATGGCAGACTAATTGAACAAATACTTTGGTTCTGTCTTCACTAAGGAGGACACAAATAACCTTCCGGAAATACGAGGGGACTGAGGGTCTAGCGAGAAGGAGGAACTGAAGGAAATTCTTATTAGTCAGGAAATTGTGTTAGGGAAATTGATGGGATTGAAGGCCGATAAATCCCCAGGGCCTGATAGTCTGCAACCCAGAGTACTTAAGGAAGTGGCCCTAGAAATACTGGATGCAGCGGTGATCATTTTCCAACAGCCTACCGACTCTGGAACAATTCCTATGGATTGGAGGGTAGCTAACGTAACACCACTTTTTAAAAAAGGAGGGAGAAAGAAAACAGGGAATTATAGACTGGTTAGCCTGACATTGGTAGTGGGTAAGATGTTGGAATCAATTATTAAAGATGTAATAGCAGCGCATTTGGAAAGCAGTGACAAGGTCGGTCCAAGTCAGCATGGATTTATGAAAGGGAAATCAGGCTTGACAAATCTTCTACAATTTTTTGAGGATGTAACTAGTAGAGTGGACAAGGTAGAACCAGTGGATGTGGTGTATTTGGACTTTCAAAAGGCTTTTGACAAGGTCCCACACAAGAGATTAGTGTACAAAATTAAAGCACATGGTATTGGGGGTAAAGTATTGACATGGATAGAGAACTAGTTGGCAAACGGGAAGCAAAGAGTAGAAAAAAAATGGGTCCTTTTCAGAATGGCAGGCAGTGACTAGTGGGGTACCACAGCATTCAGTGCTGGGACCGCAGCTATTTACAATATACATTAATGATTTGGACGAAGGAATTGAAAGTAATATCTCCATGTTTGCAGATGACACTAAGCTGGGTGGCAGTGTGAGCTGTGAGGAGGAGGCTAAGAGGTTGCAGGGTGACTTGGACAGGTGAGGTGAATGGGCAAATGCATGGCAGATGCGGTATAATGTGGATAAATGTGAGGTTATCCACTTTGGTTGCAAAAACAGGAAGGCAGAATATTATCTGAATGGTGACAGATTAGGAAAAGGGGAGGTGCAATGAGACCTAGGTGTCATGGTACCTTAGTCATTGAAAGTTGGCATGCAGGTACAGCAGGCAGTGAAGAAGGGAAATGGCACGTTGGCCTTCATAGCGAGAGGATTTGAGTATAGGAGCAGGGAGGTCTCTGCAGTTGTACAGGGCCTTGGTGAGGCCACACCTTGAATGCTGTGTACAGTTTCAGTCTCCTAATCTGAGGAAGGTCATTCTTGCTATTGAGGGTGTGCAGCGAAGGTTCACCAGACTGATTCCCGGGATGGCAGGACTGACATATGAAGAAAGACTGGATCGACTAAGCTTATATTTACTGGAATTTAGAAGAATGAGAGGGGACCTCATAGAATCATATAAAATTCTGACAGGATTGGACAGGCTAGATGCAGGAAGAATGTTCCCGGTGTTGGGGAAGTCCAGAACCAGGGATCACAGTTTAAGGACAAGGGGTAAGCCATTCAGGACTGAGATGAGGAGAAACTTCTTCACTCAGAGAATTGTGAACCTGTGGAATGCTCTACCGCAGAAAGTTGTTGAGACCAGTTTGTTAGATATATTCAAAAGGGAGTTAGGTGTGTCCCTTCTGGCTAAGGGGATCAAGGGATATGGAGAGAAAGCAGGAATGGAGTACTGAAGTTGCATGATCAGCCATGATCATATTGAATGATGGTGCAGGCTCGAAGGATCGAATGGCCTAGTCCTGCACCTATTTTCTAATCTGTCAAATCCCATCAGAATTTTATATATTTGTATGAGATCCCCTCTCATTCTTCTAATTTCCAGTGATTATAATCCTAGTCGATCCAATCTTTCTTCATATGTCAGTCCTGCCATCCTGGGAATCAGTCTGGTAAACCTTCGCTGCACTCACTCAATAGCAAGACTGTCTTTCCTCAGATTAGGAGAGCAAAACTCAACACAATATTCAAGGTGTGGCCTCACCAAGGCCCTTTACAACTGCAGTAAGACCCCCCCTGCTCCTTTACTCAAATCTTCTCGCTATGAAGGCCAACATGCCATTTGCCTTCTTCACCGCCTGCTGTACCTGCATGCCAACTTTCAATGACTGATGTACCATGACACAAAGATCTCATTGCACCTCCCATTTTCCTAATCTGTCACCATTCAGATAATAATCTGCCTTCCTGTTTTTGCCACCAAAGTGGATAACCTCACATTTATCTACATTAAACTGCATCTGCCATGCATTTGCCCACTCACCTAACCTGTCCAAGTCACTCTGCAGCCTCTTAGCATCCTCCTCACAGCTCACACTGCCACTCAGCTTAGTGTCATCTGCAAACTTGGAGTTATTACATTCAATTCCTTCATCTAAATAATTAATGTATATTGTAAATAGCTGGGGTCCTAGCAATGAACCTTGCGGTACCCCACTAGTCACTGCCTGCCATTCTGAAATGACCCATTTATTCCTACTCTTTGCTTCCTGTCTGCCAACAAGTCCTCTATCCATGTCAATACATTACCCCCAATACCATGTGCTTTAATTTTGCACACTAATCTCTTGTGTGGGATTTGTCAAAAGCCTTTTGAATGTCCGAATACACCACATCCACTGGTTCTCCCTTGTCCACGCTACTAGTTACATCCTCAAAAAACTCGAAGATTTGTCAAGCATGATTTCCCTTTCATAAATCCATGCTGACTTGGACCGATCCTGTCACTGCTTTCCAAATGTGCTGCTATTACATCTTTAATAATTGATTCCAACATTTTCCCCGCTACTGATATCAGGCTAACTGGTCTATAATTCCCTGTTTTCTCTCTCCCTCCTTTTTTAAAAAGTGGTGTTACATTAGCTACCCTCCAGTCCATAGGAACTGATCCAGAGTCTATAGAATGTTGGAAAATGACGACCAATGCATCCACTATTTCTAGGGCAACTTCCTTAAGTACTCTGGGATGCAGACTATCAGGCCCTGGGGATTTATCAGTCTTCAGTCCCATCAATTTCCAGAACACAATTTCCTGACTAATAAGGATTTCCTTCAGCTCCTCCTTCTCACTAGACCCTTGGTCCCCTAGTATTTCCGGAAGGTTATTTGTGTCTTCCTTAGTAAAGACAGAACCAAAGTATTTGTTCAATTGGTCTGCCATTTCTTTGTTCCCCATTATAAATTCACCTGATTCTGATTGCAAGGGACCTACATTTGTCTTCACTAATCTTTTTCTCTTCGCATATCTATAGAAGCTTTTGCAGTCAGTTTTTATGTTGCCTGCAAGCTTACTCTCATACTCTATTTTCCCCCTCCTAATTAAACCCTTTTGTTCTCCTCTGTTGAATTCTAAATTTCTCCCAGTCCTCAGGTTTGCTGCTTTTTCTGGCCAATTTATATGCCTCTTTCTTGGATTTAACAGTATCCCTAATTTCTCTTGTTAGCCACGGTTGAGCCACCTTCCCCGTTTTATTTTTACGCCAGACAGGGATGTACAGTTGTTGAAGTTCATCCACGTGATCTTTAAATGTCTGCCAATTCCTATCCATCGTCAACCCTTTAAGTATCATTCGTTAGTGTATCCTAGCCAATTCACGTCTCATACCATCAAAGTTACCCTTCTTTAAGTTCAGGACTCTAGTCTCTGAATTAACTGTGGCACTCTCCATCCTAATTAAGAATTCTACCACATTATGGTCACTCATCCCCAAAGGGCCTTGCACAACAAGATTGCTAATTAATCCTCTCTCATTACACAACACCCAGTCTAGGATGGCCAGCTCTCTAGTTGGTTCCTCGACATATTGACCTCGAAAACCACCCCTTATACACTCCAGGAAATCCTCCTCCACCGTACTGCTACCAGTTTGGTTAGCCCAATCTATATGTAGATTAAAATCACCCATGCTAACTGCTGTACCTTTATTGAATGCATCCCTAATTTTCTAATTGTTGCCATCCCCAACCTCACTACTCCTGTTTGATGGTCTGTACACAACTCCCACTAGCGTTTTCTGCCCTTTGGTGTTCCGCAGCTCTACCCATACAGATTCCACATCATCCAAGCTAATGTCCTTCCTTACTATTGCGTTAATCTCCTCTTTAACCAGCAGCGTTATCTCACCTCCTTTTCCTTTCTGTCTATCCTTCCTGAATATTGAATACCCCTGGATGTTGAATTCCCAGCCTTGGTCACACTGGAGCCATGTCTCCGTAATCCCAATTACATCATATCTGTTAACAGCTATCTGCGCAGTTAATTCATCCACCTTATTACGAATGCTCCTCGCATTGAGACACAGAGCCTTCAGGCTTGTTTTTTTAACACTCTTTGTCCTTTTAGAATTATGTTGTAATGTGGCCCTTTTTGATTTTTGCCTTTGATTTCTCTGCCCTCCAATTTCCTTATCTCCTTTCTAGGAAGGACGTGGTTGCACTAGAGAGGGTGCAGATGAAATTTACTAGGATGCTGCCTGAAATGGAGAAATATGTTATGAGGACAGGTTGAATAGACTGGGTTTGTTCTCATTAGAACAGAGGAGGTTGAGAGGAGACCTCATCGAGATGTACAAAATATTGATGGGCCTGGATATAGTGGATAGTAAGGGTCTATTTCCATTGGTGGAGGGGTCTATTACAAGGGGTCATAGTTTTAAGGTGGTTGGTGGAAGGTTTGGAGGGGATTTAGGGGGACTTCTTTACGCAGAGGGTTGTGAGGATCTGGAACTTGCTGCCTGGAAGAGTGGTGGATGCAGAAACCCTCACCACTTTCAATAGATGGTGCAGTAACCTCTGCAGTGTTACAGACCCAGAGCTGGTAATTGGGATTTGACTGGATGACCTTTTGTTGGATGGTGCAGATATAATGCTAAGTACTGCAGAGAATGGAATACGGCCAGGGTGATCTCCTGGAATAGTTTCGATCACCTGGATGGCTCGGAGAGGAATTTTCCCAGATTTTTTTCCCCCTAAATTGGCCTGGGTTTTTATCTGGTTTTTGCCTCTCCCAGGAGATCACATGACTCCGTTTGGGGTGCAGTGTAGATGTTTTCAATATAAGGGGTGTCGCAGTTGTGTGAGGCGGACTGGTTGGGCTGGATGCTCTTTGCCTTTCCGTCATTGTTCATAGTAACCTTTAGGGCTGCTGACCAAGGGCCATGCGGCTCTTTGTCGGCCAGCGCGGACACGATGGGCCAAAATGGCCTCCTTCTGCGCTGTAAATTTCTATGTTTCTATGTTGAAAACTTACCATTTTGACCAAGCTTTTGGTCACTTGCCTTAATTTCTCCTAATGCTGCTTGGTCTCAAGTTACATAATACTCCTGTGAAGCACCTTGGGATTTTTCACTACATTAAAGGCGCTATATAAATACACATTGTTGTTGTTGGGATATGATTCTGCTGCTGCTGATGGCCCTCCATGCACCATGGATATCCAGTATTGAGCTGCTAGATATGTTCCTAAGCAATCTCACTAAGCACATCGATAATGCCACACGACACAATGGAGGATGTACCCTGTGTGAAGACGGGACTTGGTCTCCACAAGTAAAGGAAAGGACTTTCATTTATATAAAGCTTTTCACAACCTCAGGACACCCAATTAAGCATTTTTGAAGTTTTGTCATTGTTGTAATGTAGTCAATTTGTGCACAATCCAATTTACTGTGATCCGGCCACTGGTCTCGAGTGCCTGTAAAGTGCACAGCACTGGGATCATGCCCTGATTAAGGCGTGATCTAATTTCTAGGCCAGTGAGTCCAATATCCAATATCTTTAGTGACTGAAATTAGGTCATTCAGCATGAACCTGGGATGAAACCAGGGAAATTGGTCTGTATGATTCCGCACCATTTTGTATGATACGTTTAGTAACTGAGTTATCCAGGAAGCTCTAGTTTCCTTCCATAGCTGTGTATAGATGAGAGAAAATCAGATGTATGCTTAGTAGAGTGTCATTTATATTAATTTCATATATAATTGAATCATGCATGTAGTAATTCCTCCTGCTACTTACAATGTGGATTTCATCATTTGTATTTTAACTAAACTACAACCCTTGTAAAGAAAGCATTCCAAAATCTTACAGGATGTAAAAAAAAATAATGATCTCTTTCATTCTGTTCGGTAATGGCTTCTGCTTGTAATTCAGGACCAAAAGAAGAGCAGCTTTTTTTTTTAAAAAAAGGAGAATTCTTTGAACATTGAAATTCATTGTTCAGATTTGGAGCAATTATGGACAGTTGCCAACATAAGGAGTGGGTGACATAATAAACATAAGAGAACAAAACACAATGTGACAAACAGCAAACTCCATTATTTCAGAAGTAATACATGCAATACTAAACTTCGTTCCTTTTCAGTAAACTACTGTTCATTAAAGGAACTTAAATAAATATTGTATTTGCAATCCAGCGTTTCCTAGGCAGTCCTGTGGCAATTAGAACTAGTTCTTTATTTAGAATATATATACACAATTTATATATATATAATTGAATTGAGAAAATCAGAGATAAAGCATTGCCTGGCTGCTGTTATGTGCTTTTAGTGGCCAGCTGAAGAACAGTATTGATGAATGCCTGCAGGAAGATCATCTGTCTAACCTCTCGGCTGCAGGATGTGTGTGAAACTGCAAGGACTTGCAGGGAGAAAATGGTTGACAATTGTAGGCAACCCTACAGTTATTTAAAACGATGATTCATCCTTCTAATAATGTTGGCCCATGCATTAGCACAGCTATCTGGCATGGATGGAATGCCTTTGCTGCCTAGCAAAGATTATTTTCCTTTGGTGTTCAATAATAAACATGTAAAATTGCATTGCTTGCCTGCGATTTTCCCAACATCAAGGTACTAGGTCACATCATTTGCTTATGTCAAGTGGCACATTTGTTTGAATAAATGTGGTGACACTGTTGTATATGCTGACTATGGATGTACTCTATGTGTAGTCACTGTGAGATGTATAAAATGGAGACTTGTTTACCTGATGTAGAATCAATAAGGTTCACACCATGTACATACATGCTGGCACCACTAGAGGGTGTAACTGGTGGAGACTGGGTGTTTCCTGCCCTGGTGGCAGGACTCTATTTTAAAGGCTGCACACCATACTTGCACAGCACTCTGGAGTTGGGAATAAAGGACCAAAGTCACTACAGTTTGAGTGCAACACATTGCCTCGTGGAGTCATTCATAAGTACATCACAGACATAATAAACACTATGCAATATGTCGGGTCCGTTCCTCTGGACTACTGAATATAAAAACTCAGAACTGCATCACAGCTTGCAAAAAGAGCTGGGCGGAAAAGGATTAATTCTTACATTGCAGCCAAACCATCAGACATCATAAGGGACAACAATACAGGATATCTGCCATCGATCTAAACCACTAGACAATGGCAGCAGAAGAGAAACTTTCACACCTTCAATGGTTTCCTGTCTGAAAAGATACAGAAACATTCATATATTAATTTACCTTAAGAGGTTACATTGTTTAAAAAAATGTACCCTGGACTGTGGCTCCAGGAAGGCTGGTATCAGGGTAGGCCTAGACAATGGACCAGACCCTGAGTCATTTGGATATGAATGCTACTAGAAACCAACAATTAAGTCACCTTGGGAAGGTTACCTTGTAAAGGACCTCACCCTACAGACAGGCGGGGGCCAAGGTAGTCATGACTCTAGATGAGGAACAATTAGCCATCAAGAATTCACATTTGATGCGGCCATCATGTTAAATCTGTTCCAAGATTGCAAGTTGGTTTTTGGTATAAAGACCCATTTTCGAAGGCAAAGGACTCAGCAGTACAGGAACAGCAACAGAAGCCAGCCAGTCCTTGGGACACAAATTGCAACCAAGGAAAGGACCTACAGTCAAACTCAGAATACAGCCAAGGAATTGATGATTGTATGTTTTGTTCCAGCCAAATCATACAAAGGTTTTGTGTTTGGGTCTGGGTAACTTTATATGTAACAGTGAAATCGCGAATGAGTTTAACTTTGTCAAGTTGTGCCAATGCAAATTAACTTTACGTAGGGGTTTTTATTCTAGGTTTGTTAGTCCCATATAAATCCTAGTGATTTATACTAGGCAGCTAGTTCTGTGTGTGTGTGTGTATGTTCAATAAAACGAACGAATCTTGGTTGAGCCAAAAACCCTGTGCCATGTGTAATTTTGTTCTTATAAATCCTGACGTCAAAGAACCATGTAACATGGGACTAGGCATTTCGTAACCCTTACACAATTGGTGACCAGGTGGCAGGACGTTCAAGGTTTAGAACAATAATTATGGACAGGGTTAAGGGCAATAAACCTGCGATAGAGGATAGGATATCCTCGTATGTATTTGAAAAAGTAAACATTTCTGAGCACTGGGCACTCTGACAGTCTGGAAACATAGAAACATAGATAATAGGTGCAGGAGTAGGCCATTCGGCCCTTTGAGCCTGCGCCACCATTCAATAAGATCATGGCTGATCTGTATGAGAAAGCGGTAGAGTGAACGGGGAGTAGCATACACAAGAAATCGAAGGAAAAGACGATTTGGTTAATATGTATGAAGAAACAAATTCAGATACTCACGGAGCAAATTGAGCATTTAGAAAAGGAGAAACAGGAATCAGAAAGTAGGGCAGGAGAGAGAGAGGCCGTAGTGAACCAGCTGGCAGCAGGTTTGAGCATTGAAAGGCAAGAGAGGAAAGCGCAGCAAGAAACGGCTAGAAACATGATGGAGTACCTGCAATGTCAGGCTCACCGTGAGAAACAAAATAGGAACTCAGAGAGAGCTGGCAGGGCTGAGGGCCAGTTAAAACATAAAGGCGCACACAAGGTAGCTCAAAATCGGGTACATGAAGAGGCCAATCATGGGCCCTGTAATGAAGAAATCCGTAAGTTGACCCGAGCATTATCCGGGGCCAGGGGTATGGCTTATCTCATGGCACCACGGGAACTTGGAGTAAACTGGGAAGAGGAGAAGAAAAAGGAGCCCGATGATGGGACCCAGTATAGTGAGAGTCGGCTGGCTCCCAAAGCACCAGGACCACCGGGACCGATGTGTCCCTGCGACAGTAAAAGTTCGGTCTGTCCCCAAAAGTCGGTGGTCAGGGACCATTGCAGAGTGATTATGTGCTCCCATATACACCCCTCCAGTTGCAGGAAATGCTGGCCAGTGAGCCGAAACTGAATCATGGAGGGATTGTCTCTGTTCATTTTGCCAATGTAGAACAGATAGGGGGAATCAATAATTGTGACGACGATGAACTGAGAAAGATGATATTGTTCTCCCTATATAGGAAGTTGTACCAGAGTTTATAAGAACATAAGAAATAGGAGCAGGAGCAGGCCATTTGGCCCCTCGAGCCTGCTCCGCCATTCAATAAGATCATGGCTAATCTAATCATGGACTCAGCTTCACTTCCCCGCCCGCTCCCCATAACCCTTCACTCCCTTATTGCTCAAAAATCTGTCTATCTCCGCCTTAAATATATTCAATGACCCAACCTCCACAGCTCTCAGGGGCAGAGAAATCCACAGATTTACAACCCTCAGAGAAGAAATTTCTCCTCATCTCAGTTTTAAATGGGCGGCCCCTTATTCTAAGACTATGTCCCCTAGTTTTAATTTCCCATATGAGTGGAAATATCGTCTCTACATCCACCTTGTCGAGCACCCTCATTATCTTATAAGTTTCAATAAGATCACCTCTCATTCTTCTGAACTCCAATGTGTATAGGCCCAACCTACTCAACCTATCTTCATAAGTCAACCCCCTCATCTCCGGAATCAACCAAGTGAACCTTCTATGAACAGCCTCCAATGCAATTATATCCTTCCTTAAATACAGAGACCAAAACTGTACAGTTGTAGCAGGACTTCTCTTTTTTTTATTTCAAAATATACTTTATTCATATAAAAATTTGTACAGTACATTCAAAAGCTGTTCAGTACATTTAGCTGCAGTCAGCAATCCCACACACTACATTTGGGTGCTGACGGCAGTTCCGTTCGATACATTTCCTTGCTTTTCAGTTCAAGTACAATTCGGTACAATACGGGATACATTGTCGTACATTCAACAAATTACATTACACGTGTCACTATACAGTACACGGAGTGGGTGACGGTACATTTACATTTTTCTTTTCAACGTGCATTATGAAACAGACCTTGCATTGTACATGGCACTACATAGGTGTTTACAGGTCATAGTTTTTTTTTCTGTAGCCAATCGTTTTTTTTTCTGTAGCCAATCGTTCCAATTCTTTGTCAAATCACAAACGCCAGAGGTCACCTTGCACATGCCAAGGATCACTCTGCGCCAATGCTCTTAGCCAAAAGGCCTAGAGCCACTGCACCGTTCCTGGAAGTACTGCAATACCAGGTTCGTGCCATGGAGGTGGATGGGTCAGGTCCCCCACACACCTCCGTGGAGGTGGATGGGTCAACCCTCCCCACCCACCTCCTGTTTCCAAAAATGCAAGCATATACCTTCCTGACCAGGGAGAAACCACCCGGAGGTCATGGTGGCTGGTCAGAAACGGTACTACACTTGATCTTAGCCGAGAAGCAGGTCATAGTGCTCCATGTACAGAAAAAAGAAGTTACAAGTACAGAGGAGTTTTGTACTGATTCCTGCCCCCGTGTTTACAGTGGCAGAAGGGCTTTAAACTGTGGGTGGCCCTTCCCCACCGTGCCTTTGCGGTGACTGCACCAATTTTAAGTGTGTCCCTCAGCACGTAATCCTGGATCTTGGATTGCGCCAGTCTGCAACACGCAGACGTGGACATCTCCTTGCTCTGGGAGACCAGCAAGTTTCGGCAAGACCAAAGAGCGTCTTTGACTGAGTTGATGACCCTCCAGCAGCAGGTGATGTCTGTCTTGGTGTGTGTCCCTGGGAACAGTCCGTAGAGCACAGAGTCCTGTGTTACAGAGCTGCTTGGGATGAACCTCGACAGCAACCACTGCATCTCTTTCCAAACCTGCCTTGCGAAGGCGCAATCCTGAAGGAGATGGGTGACAGTCTCATCCACCCCGCAGCCGACTCGGGGGCACCGTGCCGTGCTGCTGAGACGTCGGCTGTGCATGAATGCTCTGACAGGTAAGGCCCTCCTCATCGCCAACCAAGCTATGCCTTGGTGCTCGTGTGAAAGCTCTGGCGATGAGACGTTCTGCCAAACGAGTTCGACAGTCTGCTCAGGGAACCACCCGACAGGGTCCACCCTCTCCTTCTTTCGTAGGGCGTTCATGACGTTACGTGCTGACCACTGTTTTATGGCCTTGTGGTCAAAGGGTTTTTTTGTGAAAAACTTTTCCACGAAGGACAGGTGGACAGGCATGGTCCAGCTGGTGGGGTCATTTCGCGGCAGCATGGCCAGGCCCATCCTTCGCAATACCGGGGACAGGTAGAACCTCAGCACGTAGTGACACTTCCCTGCTTTTATACTCTATCCCCCTTGCAATAAAGGCCAACATTCCATTTGCCTTCCTGATTACTTGCTATACCTGCATACTGACTTTTTGTGTTTCATGTACAAGGGCCCCCAGGTCTCTCTGTACTGCAGTACTTTGCAATTTTTCTCCATTTAAATTATAATTTGCTTTTCTATTATTTCTGCCAAAATGGATAACCTTACTTTTTTCCACATTATATTCCATCTGCCAAATTTTTGTCCACTCACTTAACCTGTCTATATCCCTTTGCAGATTTTTTGTGCCCTCCTCACAATTTGCTTTCCCACCCATCTTTGTATCATCAGCAAACTTGGCTACATTACACTGGGTCCCTTCATCCAAGTCATTAATATAGAATGTAAATAGTTGAGGCCCCAACACCGATTCCTGCGGCACCCCACTAGTCACTGTTTGCCAACCAGAAAATGACCCATTTATCCCGACTCTCTGTTTTCTGTTAGTTAGCCAATCCTCTATCCATGCTAATATATTACCCTCAACCCTGTGAGCTCTTATCTTGTGCAGTAACCTCTTATGTGGCACCTTATCGAATGCCTTCTGGAAATCCAAATACACCACATCCACTGGTTCCCCCTTATCCACCCTGCTTGTTACATCCTCAAAGAACTCCAAATGTCCCGCTACTGCTTCCTTAATAATGGACTCCAACATCTTCCCAACGACAGATGTTAGGCTAAATGGTCTATAGTTTCTTGTATTTTGTCACTAAATTAGGAGGGGGTTAAAGATAATATTTTAGTGCCACTGGGACATAGTCATTCTTGCAGGTCGAGCAGACCAGGCAGCTGGGAGGCTCCGGATGCATTTGCGGACAGGTTATGGCCATATAATCTGAAGGCGACGGGGGGATATCTAGCCCGAGCACAGTTGTTAGGGGCTCCCAGAAATCATTGTTTGAGAACTCTAGTGGCTAACAGCTTGTCACGGATCAGGGCTAGGGCGGAATCATGGTTTGACTCCGAGGATGTTAATAATACAGAGCCAGGTGTGTTAAGGAAACAGACTCCGGCTTTTATATCCGACCAGGGTGGGGCGGAAGAGAATAGACAAAAAGGAAAAGTGCACGAGATAAAGAAGTGTGGATGGTAGAAAAGAATGGAAGCCAGAGGGGGGTAATGTGGACAGATCCCAGGTGTGCTTTAGCAGTGGGAGAACGGGACACTGGAGCAAGGCGTGCAAGTTCCCAAGAAAGGAAAAAACAGGACATGGGGGGTTCCCCTAGGTCAAAACCACATGTCGTAGAGGCTGAGAGAGAAAAGGTAGAAGACCCATTGGAACTTCTAGTGACCGCATTGTGGCAGATTATGAGCAAAGATCAGGGAAAGCTGGGCGCTGCCGTATGCAGTGAAAAGCCTAGCGCGCCCTCACTTATCCCATGACTAGGATGCGCCCAGCCCGAATACCTGTGCCAGCTCACCTACGATGAGTAGGGCAGACCTTCTGTAAAAATCAAGGTAAAGACCACTTGGGGAAAATATCTAGTGGACACCAGAGCTTCCAGTACGGTGGTTCACTCACCAAACCCAACCACTGCTCCATGGTCGAGCAGGGTCCCGTTTAAATTAGTGGGTTTCACAAGGAATGAGCAGGCTGGGGCAGTATCAAAATCTTTGTCTCTAGGGTTAGGACCCCTTGTCACTAAGTGGGAATGTGTACTGATGCAATGGGATCCTCGGAGCTGATTTTATGCTGGCCCACTATGTGATAGTAGATATGAGGAACCACTGTCTATGGGGGGCAGTTGGTTCGGATAAACCTGAGGAAGTTTTAGTTATCCCCGACGCGGAAAAGGTGAAAGGTAGCGCCTGTACTATGAAACCGAAGGGAAGCTATGACTTGGAACAATTGGACCGTAGCACACCAGAAAAATATCAGATGTATCAGTGTTCGCCACTCACCAACATGACTGTGGTAGGGTAACAGGGACAGAGGTGAAGGTACACGGGGATCCAATGTCGCATCCTCAGAAACAGTATCGTTTTCCCCGGGACACAGAGAAGGACGTGGAAACTGCATTGAGCTCCCTGGTGGAACAAGGGGTTCTGAGACTGATAACGACCCACATGAATTCACCCCTATGGCCAGTTAAGAAGCCCAATCAATCATGGAGAGCCACGGTAGACTATTGGGTTCTTAATAAAGGTATTCCAGCATGCGCGCTCAGCAGTAGTCGATCTAATAGGGAATATCCTTGCGGAGGCAATGACGTTCATTGTATTGGACATAGCTAATGGGTTCTGGTCTATCCCAGTAAGACGGTAAGATCAGTATAAATTTGCCTTTACATTCAAGGGGCAACAGTGTATGTGGACGTGTCTCCTGCAAGGATTTCACAACAGTCCCTCGATTTTCCATCGGTTGATGACTGATGCTTTAAAAAAATTTCAGTCAGCCTAGCCAATTGATCCAGTATGTGGACGACCTACTATTAGTCTCAGAAAGTGCAGAGGACCACGGGCCACTACTGGACAAGCTACTGGAGGAGGCAGGGTTTAAGGCAAACCCCAAGAAAGCCCAAATTGGACAGGAGGAGGTGAAATTCTTAGGACTGACGATTAGGGCAGGTGAAAGAGCTATAGACAAGGCGACAAGGAGGAGTCACCCAGAGTTGGGGGATGTGGACTTGAAGCAAATCCTCCTCAGTAGCTGCAAAAGCTGTTTTAAAAATTTGAAAGCTGACAGTAAGGTGGTGCAGAAAAAGGCGAAACAAGGTGGGCAGAAGGACCCTGCAGGATCCAAAAGGGAGTACAAAACATGGCAGGAAAGCATTGTGTTTACGGCAGTAAACAGTTTGTTTAAGAGACGAAAAAAATAGAAAAGCATTTCTATGAGTCGAAGAAGGTGAAACCAACACTTAAGCTTCTAGCTTTTGTGCCGAGAGAAATAAAACATAGAACTTACTACTATGGATGTTTGAGAAGTCATGAAATGTGTTATGTGTGAAAGCCTGTATAAAAACCTTTGATATTTTCAGGGCGAATGTTTAAAGTTTTTTTAAAAGGGCATGTGGATGTTTATTAGTACAGAATCATTGTAATGTGTTAGCTATTGTTATGCGTGGAAAAAAGAATGCAATGCACCTTTTAAAATGCGGGAAAAAAAGGAAGGTAACTCTCTGCACAAGATTTCAGAAAGCAACACCTTGTGCAGAGTTGAATATAAATTTAGAGCATTTTTAAAATTTTAAGAACATTTTAGGTTTCGAATTTGAGTGGATGTTTCCCTCAGTAACAGAAAGGGGATCAGAATTGGTGAATTAACCCATTGGGATGGCAGGAAAGTCACGATGAATGTTCTTTTTCTTTTAAGCAGGAGTGCTGATTACCGAGAGAAGTCCTTTAATATGGAAATGATCTCAAGGTGTTACTGAACTTGAACTTTGATGGGACAGTGCTGTGTGAACTTCAGTAAGGTTAAATCACAAAGGCTGGTCATAGGGTTTTGTGATAATTTAAGGATAGAAAGAAAAAGGGACGCGGTGATTGCAACAATCACAGCATGTATAATATGTATTTAACCTAAGTTTGACCTGTGGAGGGAAGACCTCTCACAGAGCGGTGCTATTTTTCTTTTCTTTTATTTGCAGAGGCGAAATGAACGGAGGATGCAGGATGAAATGTGCTCTGTGGCTGAGCCTGTTGGGATCCTGATCAGATCAGGACAGATGGAGAGAGGCGACATAGAAATATCGTTTACTTACGGGTATATGGGAGGAGCCGGGCCCACCATAACACAGGGAGATATAACACGGGGCACTGGCGGGATAGCTACATACTTGCATCAGGGAAAGTGGCCGGCTTGGTTGGGGTCAAATTCCACTAAATATTCCAATCACACTGGTTACAAATTCGGTGACGGATCAGTGCCCTGCCCCAAATTAAATATCACTGCCAAAAAGGTACTGGTGAACGAGTGTGCCTAGAATGCTGGGGAACTATCTCCGTGGGATGATGGTGGTGGCTACGGAAGACAGACAAGGCAAAGGGTAATTAATCCATGGATTGGGAAAGATTGGGGAACGACGTACAGATGGATTGTGGGGTCAAAGGGGGGAGTGAAATTATGTTGGGACAAATGGTGGAAGGAGGAACAAGGGGTTTATGTGTGTGTGGGAGGATGGGAACGTAAATGCGAGAAGCGGGTATCCATTGCTTTTAAACGGCAATGGCAAGATTCCGGGTCTGGAATAGGCTGGACTCAGAGTTTCAATTTGTGTGTGGTGCCAGATCCTCCAAAAACTGTCAATGCTACCGAGCTAGTAGCGCATAAAAGGAAACCCCTACCATCAGCCTCAAAAACACAGGATATAGAAGTTAAGTGGCCCATAATGACACCCGAACCTTGGAATGGGTTGGTGCTGATTCCAACCGGGAAAGTGTTGTACCATGAAGTGTATTATGAGGTAGCATCTGTCATCCTTAATTTAACAAAGGTACGGCTACCCCGGTGGTACCCAGCTGAAACGGAAAAATTGTATAGAAACTGTTAAAAGAAATGTTCCGACAATTCTACGAGTTGAACTATGGGGACGACAACCGTCACATCGGTTTGGGGAGGCGGAAGAGGGGATTGATCAATGACACGGCCGCGGTGTTTAATATAGGGACATCACTGGTCAATAGTATAGATGATGACCAGCTGCAAACACAGATCAATACCTTACGGGATCAGCTAAAGAGAATACTGGGAGAGGGCAATGAGATTGAAGGACAGGAATTATGGGAAGACCAAATAATGACCATTCACCTAAAAGAATTGATAGCTGAGCTGGAAACTCACGCCATAAACAACTTAATAAAAGAGGACCGGAATGCATCGGACTGGGCCGCCCAAAATGATGCATGTGTTATGTACGGTGCTTGGTTATTAAATGAGGGGCACAGTAATTTAGAAGATTTGGAGCAAAGTCGCGTACCATCATGGGTTGAAAACAGACACCTAAAAGCCATGAGCACTTATGACAACCTCATGAGCCCATGTCAGTTACGGTTGGCCTCCGAAGCATACCTAGTCCCGATCAATTGTGATTATTACAACCAAAAACAGGAAGGCAGATTATTATCTGAATGGTGACAGATTAGGAAACGAGACCTGGGTGTCATGGTACATCAGTCATTGAAGGTAGGCATGCAGGCATAGCAGGAGTAAAGAAGGCAAATGGCATGCTGGTCTTCATAGCGAGAGGATTTGAGTATAGGAGCAGGGAGGTTTTACTGCAGTTGTACAAGGCCTTGGTGAGACCACACCTTGAATATTGTGTGCAGTTTTTGTCTCCTAATCTGAGGAAGGACATTCTTGCTATTGAGGGAGTGAGGCGAAGGTTCACCAGACTGATTCCTGGGATGGCAGGACTGACATATGAAGAAAGACTGGATCGACTAGGCTTATATTCACTGGAATTTAAAAGAATGAGACGGGTTCTCATAGAAACATATAAAATTCTGACAGGATTGGTAAAGTTAGATACAGGAAGAATGTTCCCGATGTTGGGGAAGTCCAGAACCAGGGGTCACGATCTAAGGATAAGGGGTAAGCCCTTTAGACCGAGATGAGGAGAAACTTCTTCTCTCAGAGAATTGTGAACCTGTGGAATTCTCTACCAACGAAAGTTGTTGAGGCCAGTTCGTTAGATATATTCAAAAGGGAGTTAGATGTGGCCCGTACAACTAAAGGATTAAGGGGTATGGAGAGAAAGCAGGAATGGGGTACTGAAGTTGCATGATCAGCCATGATCATATTCAATGGTAGTGCAAACTTGAAGGGCCGCATGACCTACTCCTGCACCTACTTTCTATGTTTCTATGTTTCTATGATGAGGATAGTTCTCAGGATTCCAGTGATGGGTCAGTCATAACGGCCAGTGCCGGTATATCGGGTGGAAAATATTGGGGTTATCCAAAATGGGATATATGTGCGGTATCATGGGGCGCCTCCGTATGTGGTTAAGTGGGGAAACTCCATGATTGGCACCAATCTGAAAGGATGTCAGGAAAGCGGTGCACATGTGGTGTTGTGTCCACATCATCTGAATGTGTTCGACCGACCGGTATGTGGATTTGAATCTGAAAGTGCACAACCTATCAACTGTACCATGGAGGTAATGGCTCAGAGCCACGTCCCGCCCCAGGTTGCTTATGAGGGTAACGGAAGCTACTGTGTCACCACCAGTGTGAATCAGTGTAGGGTACACAATGGTACTTGGTGTACAGTTCATGACGCGACCTTTTGTTTTCAACCCCTGATAGATGTTCAAGTGGCATAGGAAAGGATTATCCCTATTTCAGATCACAGTAAATCTCACAGTGAGCGGTATTTTACCAAACCTTCAAGATTATATATCATATTTTGGGTATGATATCCCGCCATTACCTGAGCATCTGACAAAACTGGTAAAGGATGTGGAGCTCTCCCAAAAACATGACTACACTCTCCAGCAGAAAAACAGAAAAACGCGAGAGGAGATCAGGGGAATAACCACTCCACCTCAGTGTGACATTGGGCTCAATATTGAAATTCCTCCCTGGTTTCGAATTGCCTCACATGTATTGATAATTGTGCAATTAATCATCGTGTTCTATCTGTTCGGGTTGTCGTGTAAAACAAACTAAGGTTAAATGGGAAAAGGAGGAAAGAATGTATGAAGGGGAGTTGGGGATTATAAAATAAAATGTATAGATTGTGTAAGATGAATGTGAGATTTGACTGGGTCCGACAATGCAATCACCACCAGAAAAATGGATGGAAATAATATATCTAATGTAAGAATTATTAAAGGGGGGAGATGTAGAATCCGTTCTTCCCTCCATCCCCCCCCCCCCCCCCCCCTCACCAACGGTAAAAATTGGACTACTGAATATAAAAACTCAGAACTGCATCACAGCTTGCAAAAAGAACTGGGCAGAAAAAGGTTCATTACATTAAAAATAGGAACAGGAGTAGGCCATACGGTCCTTTGAGCCTGCTCTGCCATTTAATACAATCATGGTTGATCCGATCATGGACTCAGGTCCACTTCCCTGTCTGCTCCCCATAACCCCTTATTCCTTTATCGGTTAAGAAACTGCTTTCCCTGCAAGTTAAAGTTCGGGAGTGGGAGGGCCATTCGGCCCGGGATTGCAGCAGGTCCAGCCGGTGGGGAGCAGTCCTTTCAGCCCGGGATTGCAGGGGTCCAGCGGGGGGCGGGGAGGAGGTGGTGGCCACGGGTCCAGCCAGGGGGGAGCAGTGGCAAAAGATCCAGCCGGTGAGGTGGGGGGGGGGAGCAGTGGCAAAAGATCCAGCCGGTGAGGGGGAGCGGTGGCAGCAGATCCAGCCGGGGGTATGTGGGGGGAGAGCGGTGGCAGCAGATCCAGCCGGGGGGGGGGGGAGCAGTGGCAGCAGATCCAGCCGGGGTGGGGGGGCGAGTGGTAGCAGCAGATCCACCCGGGGGGGGTGGGGAGGGTTGTAACAGATCTAGCCGGGTGGGGGGGGGGGGGTGGGGAGCAGTGGCAGCAGATCCAGCCGGGGGGAGAGGTCCTTTGTGGCCCTTTCGGCAGCGGTGGGGTAGCAGTCCTTTCGGGGGAGCCAGCTTCAGCTTGCTTCAGCGTCTCTTGTTGCCCTGGCAACTTCAGCTTTTCACACATGCCCAGAGAGTTTTTAGCGCAGACTTGAAGCTCCGCCCCCCCAGACTAATTTCAGAGAGCGCTGTACCAAATTCAAATATTTCTTTGGCGAAAGTCCCGATTTTTTTTCTTGGCGGGAATGTACATAAAAAAATCGTACGTTATGTGCAAGTGCCAAAAATCCAGCAAGTGGAAAATAGGGACCTATATCTATGATTTTATTTACTTTACTGTTTATTTTTATGAGAAATATGTTGGCTTTGTTATTTCGTTTACATAATTTGTTTCAAGTCTTTTGTGATATGTAAGATGAATCACTATAATTGTAAATCAAGATAAAGGAATTTCTGGCTCGGTCATAATGAGTATTTTGATTTTGTTATTCAATTTGCCCAGAACACATTTGTATCTGTAATTTGTTTTTGGGGGGAGAGGTCAAATTCAGAATGTCAGTGTGAATGACCTTGTATTTATTCAATGCTAATGAATATAAAGTGCAATCAAAATTGGTTCTTCGGCTAATTGCATGTCAGTAATTGTCACAGTGACACGGTAAAAAAAACAGAAAATGCTGGATATACTGTTCTGAAGATCCTTCAAACTTCAAAACTTTGCATTTCTATTTAGCTGTTAGCCTTGGGTTGGGTTGTCCCTGAGCCAGTCGGTTATGGGTTAATTAACCAAGAAGGGAATTAAGGGTTACGGGGAGCGGGCGGGTAAGTGGATCTGAGTCCATGGCCAGATCAGCCATGATCTTGTTGAATGGCGGAGCAGGCTCGAGGGGCTAGATGGCCTACTCCTGTTCCTAATTCTTATGTTCTTATGTTCTTATAATTTCCCACTCCAGAGCACACAATCTAGGCTGACACTTCAGTGCAATACTGAGGGAGTGCTGCACTGTTAGCGATGTTGTCTTTTGGATGAGATATTAAACTGAGGTCCTGTCTTCGCTGTCAAGTGGACATCAAAGGTCCTGTGGCACTATTTGAAGAAGAGCAGCGGAGTTCTCCTTGTTTCAGTCAACCAAAATCAGATTACCTGGTCAAATATTTCAATATTTGATTTTAAATTCATTCATGGGATGTGGGCAGCGCTGGCAAGGCCAGCCTTTATTGCCCTTGAGAAGGTGGTGGAGAGCCGCCTTCTTGAACCGCTGCAGTCTGTGTGGGGAAGGTACTCCCACAGTGCTGTTGGGAGGGAGTTCCAAGATTTTGACCCAGTGACGATGAAGGAACGGCGATATACTTCCAAGTCAGGATGGTGTGTAACCTAGAGGGGCACTTGGAGGTGGTGGTATTCCCATGCGTCTGCTGCCCTTGTCCTTCTAGGTGGTAGAGGTCGCAGGTTTGGGAAGTGCTATTGAAGAAGCCTTGGTGGGTTGTTGCAGTGCATCTTGTAGATGGTACACACTGCAGACACGGTACTTTGGTAGTGGAGGGAGTGAATGTTTAAGGTGGTGGATGGGACGACCTTGGATCTGGCCTGGAGGTGGCGGAGGTTGAACAAATTCCTGTTTGTCCTGTAATTTAGGAGCATTGTAGCAAGGAAGATCGAGAAGAGCGTTGGTGCGATGATGCAGCCCTGCTTGACCCCAGTCCGAATGTGGAATGGGTCTGTAGTGGATCCATTGGTCAGGATCACAGCTTGCATGTCATCGTGGAGCAGGTGGAGGATGGTGACAAACTTTTCAGGGCAACCGAATTTGAGGAGGACACTCCATAATCCCTCACGGTTGACAGTGTCAAAGGCTTTTATGAGGCCGAAGAAGGTCATGTACAAGGGTGGTGCTGTTCCCTGCACTTCTCTTGAATCTGCCGTGCGGTTAAGATCATGTCCATTGTGGTCCTTAGTGGGCGGAATCCGCATTGCGACTCTGGGAGGAGCTCTTCAGCCACAGGAAGAAGGCGATTCAGGAGGATTCTTGTGATGACTTTCCCGGTGGTCGACAGCAGGGAGATTCTTCTGTAGTTACCGCAGTTGGACTGGTCACCTTTCTTGAAGATGATCACAATTACAGTGTCTCTGAGATCTCCTGGCATGATTTTCTCCTTCCACATAAGAGAGATGAGGTCATGGAACCGTTCCAGTAGCGCTTCTCCGCCATTTTTTATTGCTTCGGTGGGGATTCCATCTGCTCCTGATGACTTGTTGTTCTTCAGTTGCCGGATGGCCTTTTCAACCTTGTGCCAGGCTGGGGTTGTGCTGAGATGGTGCTGGGTGGCATGCTGTGGGATGGAGTCGAGGACACTCACGTCAAAGACAGAGTCTCAGTTGAGGAGATCGTCGAAGTGCTCCTTACAGTGGGCACTGACTGCCTCTCTGTCCTTGAAGAGCACCTCTCCGTTCTTAGCCAGTAGTGGGGTGGGGCCTTGGGTGCTTGGGCCGTCGGTCATCTTGATTGCGCTAAAGAATCCTCGCACGTCGTGATTGTCAGCTAGCTGCTGGATTCTTGAGCTTTCTCCACCCACCATCTGTTCTTTAGGTCACGGGATTTCTGTTGGACCTCGGCCTTCAGATGCCGGTAGAACTGCTTTCTTGCCCTCGAGTTGTGTTGCTGCTTCAAGTCAAAGATTGCCTTGCGCTTGCGGCATATTAGCTCCTGGATATCCTGGTCGTTCTCGTCGAACCAGTCTTGGTGTTTCCTGGTTGAGTGATCGAGCGTCTCTTCGCAGGTGCAGATTACGGAAGCCTTGAGGGTCGACCAGGCACTGGACACCAGGCCAGATCCAAGGTCGTCCCATCCTCCATCATCGAACTACAGTACACAGACGCTGCCTGTGTCTGCTCACACTCGGAGGCCAAACTCCAAGCCAGCGTCAACACCTTCACCGAGGCGTACGAGAGCATAGGCCTTACACTAAACATCTGTAAGACAAAGGTCCTCTACTAACCTGCCTCCGCCACATAGCACTGCCCCCCGGTTATCAAAATCAACGACGAAGCCTTGGACAACGTGGACCATTTTCCATATCTCAGGATCCTACTGTCAACAAGGGCAGACATCAACGACGAGGTCCAAAACCGCCTTCAGTGTGCCAGTGCTGCCTTCGGTCGCTTGAGGAAGTGAGTGTTTAAAGACCAGGACCTCAAACCCAGCATCAAACTCATGATCTACAGAGCAGTGGTGATACCTGACCTCCTATATGGCTTAGAGACATGGACTATGTACAGCAGGCACCTCAAAACACTGGAGAAGTACCACCAACTCTGCCTCCGCAAGATTCTGCAAATCCATTGGCAGGATATGTGCACCAACGTCAGTGTCCTCGCTTAGGCCAATATCCCCAGCATCGAAGCACTGACCATGCTCGATCAGCTCCACTAGACGGGCCACATTGCCAGCATGCCTGACACGAGACTCCCAAAACAAGGGCTTTACTCGGAACTCTGACACGGCATGCGAGCCCCAGGTGGGCAGAGGAAACACTTCAAGGACACCCTCAAAGCCTCCTTGAAAAAATGTAACATCCCCACTGACACCTGGGAATCCCTGGCCCAAGACCACCCAACGTGAAGGAAAAGCATCCAGGAAGACGTTGAACACCTTGAGTCTCTTCGCCGAGAGCAAGCTGAAGCCAAGCATCAACAGTGGAAGGAGCTTGTGGCTACCCAGGCATCCCACCCACCTATTCCTTCAACCACCATTTGCCCCACCTGTGACAGAGACTAGGTCCCGCATTGGACTCTTCAGTCACCTGAGAACTAATTTCTAGTGTCGAAGCAAGTCATCCTCGACTCTGAGGGACTGCCTATGATGATGGATGGGGTGCCAATCAAGCGGGCTGCTTTGTCCTGAATGATGTCAAGCTTCTTGAGTGTTGTTGGCGCTGCACTCATCCAGGCAAGTGGAGAGTATTCCATCACACTCCTGACTTGTGCCTTGCAGATGGCGGATAGGCTTTGGGGAATCAGGAGGTGAGACACTCGCCGCAGAATACCCAGCCTCTGAACTGTTCTTGTTGCCACATTAAATTTCTGGTCAATGGTGACTCCTAGGATATTGATGATGGGAGATTCGGCAATGGTAATGCTGATGAATGTCAAGGGGCGGTAGTTGGACTCTCGCTTGTTGGAGATGGTCGTTGTCTGGCATTTGTGTGGCACAAATGTTACTTGCCACTTATCAGCCCAAACCTGAATGTCAGCCAGATCTTGCTGCATACAGGCATGGGCTGCTTCATTATCTGAGGAATAGCAAATGGCAGTCATCAGTGAACAGCCCCACTTCTTACCTAATGATGGAGGGAAGGTTATTGATGAAGCAGCTGAAGATGGTAGGGCCTAGGACACTGCCCTGAGGAACTCCGGCAGTGATGGCTGGGATGATTGACCTTCAGCCACCATAACCATCTTCCTTTGTGCTAGGTATGACTCCAGCCAGTGGAGACTTTTCCCCCTGATTTCCATTGACTTCAGTTTTACTAGGCCTCCTTGATGCCACATTCAGTCAAATGCTGCCTTGATTTCAAGGGCAGTCACTCTCACCTCATATATAGATATATTTGTGGACAGACATGTTTCCCTCCATTACAACAATGACTTTACTTTTAAAGTACTTTGTTGGTTGTGAAGTGCTTTCATACGTCATGAAAAGAGCTATTACCAAAATTATAACAACCGGAAATTAGACAAGAAATGTGAGCATATTTAAGATTTTTAATAATGGTCTGGATTTTGCGGTGGTAATGACGGCAAAACTGTCAGTGTTTGCTGTCATTACTCCTCTGAAGCTGACAGTAACTTCTGGAGCTGGTGCATGCACAGATAAACAAGGGAACCTAGAAGTTGCTGTCAGTGATTCTACGCTTCTCCATAGGGTGCATTGTTGAACTCCCTGGAGCCATCAATCTTTGAGAAATCACTGAGCTGATGAGAATTTAAGCTGTAATATCACTCTTTAAAAAAATGTTAAGATTGCTTATAATGTTTCAACTTCTACCTTATTTCCATGTGAATGTTCCAATCTTTATTTTGCTCTGTAAAATAATTAAAAAGTGAAAAAACAATCAGTGCATTTTACTTCCTGGTTTGCTGTAATTGAAAATTCTTCAATGTGATTGGCTGCTTAGCCAATTTGATGACATCACTGTTGCTGGGTGCTGGAGATCCCCTAGACTTGACACCAGCAGGAAATTAATGTCGGGAAAGCTAGGATTCACTCCACAGAGATCTCTGGATCTTTGTGGGCAGCTTTCTTCCAGGTCAGTGATGAGCCCCATCGCTTCCCCGCTGACCACAACTTCAATTCCGGGCCAATGTGTAGAACTCAATACTACCCTGGCAGATAATCAGCTAGTGAATGCAGACTGATTGAAGGTTTAAGATTATTTTGGAGTAATTCCCATGAAATACTTTTACAGAGGGAACAATCCTGGAATCATGTAAGAAACAATTGGATGCTACAATGGAAGTATTTTTGGATGGATGAATTAAGAAGGGCCAAATGGCCTTCCACATCCATAATTATCTTGTGATCACAATTGAGAACAGACAGCATTGTTGGGGAAATATTCACGTCACTGGAAGCAGTCAGCAACTTGTGCATCAATTTAGGTCCAATTTCAAACAAAAATTTGCAGTAACTTTTATTGTTTTAATTACCTAACGTGTGTTATAAACAGTATATGATTACCCCATCGAATTTGGGTTCGTGTTGATTTTTCTGATTACCCTTCTGTGAAGCGCCTTGGACTGTGTTTCTACGTTAAATGTACTATATAAATGTTATGTCTTCCTGCTTAAAACGGGTGCATTGGAAGAACTCTATATATCCGGCTTAGTGTAGTTGTAATTTTGTAAGAATCACATGAAGAGAAATTTGAACGCTTCTCTCGGGAGGGGTAAATATTCTTACAATAACCAATCACCTCGCTAAACAATTAGGTATTTGATTTTGTAAATGATCTTTCAATTTTTCCAGATGATTCATACAAGATGATGATAAAAGAAAATCCTATACGATGTTCAGATTTATTCCTGGCATCGTGCGGTAAAATGCTAATCTAATCGGAACCAAATTGGTTCCGATTATTTTTAAACAGTCACCAGATCCTCTGAGGAGTAAGGCTCCCTCTCAAAAGCACCTCCTAAGTTTTGGACCTGTTTTAGTATTGCTGGGAGACAGGTGTGCATCAGTGGCGATACCCATTCGAAAAGTGCCTGCTTCGCGTTGGAAACCGCTGGTGGGCGCTGCTCACCCACAAACTTCATCCAAACTGCGTGCCCGGCTCACAGTCTTCGAAGGACAGATAGTAAATTATTTATGAGCAGAAACGGTTTTCAAAACTAAACTGCAGGGATCCTCATTTGACCACGTTGCTGAGTCCAAGTATATAATCTTCATATTTTATATTTCACACTGGTTTAGTATAATATTTTGTGAGAATTATGAGATTTAGAAATAACATTGGTGTTTTCAGTAGTGTGGTAAAATGTATTTACGAAATCAAGCATTAAATTAAGATGACCATTTCTGCTTGCCCTAGTATGCGGTAAAAGGTTGCTGGTAATATAGAAACTATACCAAAAAAACTTTAAATTCTAGCATTATATTTTCCAGCTAATAGTAGACCGATGAACAATTTGAATATATTAGTTTAAATCCTCGGTTTGACTCCATGGTATAGTATGTGTGTTTTTTCTAGTTCCCTTTGATTTCCCAACCAAACCATTGAAGTTTTTTTTCGTGTCTATACTTCCCCTGGCATTGGACACAGCGAATCAAAACCGTGTAGTTTTCAAGTGAAGTGAGGCTAAGAGCCAGGAACGCAGATCTAATTCAGTCCCCATTTCAAAGTAATTACATAGGTCCGGAATTTATGGTCTTGATGACGGCGAACTGACAGCGTTCGTCGATATTTCGCCTTTGAAACTGACGGCAACTTCAGGATTTAGCGCATGCGCAGCCTAACGTGGAAATCCTGAAGTTGCAGTCCATCAGTCACTGATCGTCCACATGCTTTGCTGTGGATCGCAAATTACGGGCCATAGAATTTACAGCCATTCGGCCCAACTGATCGATGCCTGTGTTTATGCTCCACACAAGCCTGTTAATTCTGTCCTTATTTTTATATTTCCATTATTTATCCTATGTTCATATTTGTAATGCAAATTTCATATGTAAACTTCATACACTGTAAACACACCCTCCTGCTATTGGCAGTACTGCAGCAGCTCTGCTGGGCAGACAGCGTGATTTCAATGTGATAAGTTTACATAGGCAGTTGCCATTATAAATCTGGAATTAAGAATGTATAATGGAAAAAGTTAACAGGAAATATGCATAGATGTAATATATTATGTCCGAAGTCCATATCTATATTGGAAATCATAGACGGCTCAGAGGGCGGGTTCGGAGACGGTGAACCCGCCTCAGTGTCAGTTTCCCCAAGTGCCGAGTCTGCCTGCACTTTACAGACCTGGCACTAAGCGACAGGCGAGCCAATTGAAATAGTTAAGAGCTTGTTAACAGGCACTTAAAAACTATTTATAGCTCACCTTTAGATTTTAAGAATTCGCCAACGGCTTTCCCACTGCTCGGGGATCGCGTCAGGTAAGGAGGTCCGAGGTTGTGTCAGCATGGGATGATTTCTTAATTTGACAGATGCAAATGGTCTATAAATGCTCCGATTCCATAAGTATTCACTTTCCAAGGTTAGAAGCTGTTGCTTACTGCATTTGAAGACAGATTGAGCTTTATGCAGCTTGTAACTGTTTGGAGCAAACTCTATCCGCTGTCACCTCATTGAAACAACCTCACTCACCATTGACAGATCGCTTCTGCCATCTCAGGTTCATCAATTACATCAGCATCGATGCCCTTGAAAAAAATCTCACCTTGGTCCTCAAAATCCCACCACGATCATACCCAACAGTAGCAACAACACCAACCTTCTCCGCAATCAACTGATGCTGCACAGGACACAGGACATCAGCACCTGACCACATTGCTGCCGGGGACGCCAAGGATGGCCTCACCATGACCAGATTTACTTCACTTGACGCTGTACACCCTGGCTGCCACATGATGCGCCAGGTTGGCACCACCCCACACCAACACCATAAAGCATCCCTGCAATGTCCAAGCCATTCCTTTCACACTCATCACTATTCAGGTTATGTCTCACCCTTCACTACAACTCACTAAGCCACTTCCAAAGGTGCACACAAATCTGTCCAAGAAGAAAAAGTGTTGAAAGTAATGATTTCAATGTTTGACAACACATTAACAGAAACTTTACATGAACATTGGCTAAAAGACCCAAGTTACACCCTTATGTGTTGTTAGGGTATGATTGGTATAAGGATGAGGGTGAATGTGAGGGGTGACTAGTGAGGTGTGGAAGTGATAATGTAGATAGAGAGAGAGGGATGGGTGGAGGTGCAAGTAGGGTAGGGAACGCAGAGTGATGGGGATGTGATGAGGTTGAGCATGGCTTTGCAGTAACGTTTCATGATCTACTGAGATCATTGAAAGGTTTGCGTCACTGCAGCCAGGTCCTCCTGACGACATCCCTGCTTGCGTCCTCCTGTGCAATGTGCAACCAGGCTGCATTGATCTCCTGGGAGGTCTCTTCCACCCATTGGCAGGGAAGATAACCACTTTGCATGCTGTGACTCCCTCTATAAGCATATGGAGGGAGTCATGAGAGAGCCTGGGTGCAACCGTGCACCTTTGTGCAATGCTTGTCAGTGTTTGCAGCTCAATGCTGTAGAACACTGACATCACACAGTCAAAATAAAGTTGGCCATAGTCCCTTTAAGGAAACCAGCTGATGACACCTCATCAAATGATGTCACCAGACCCGCTTCCTTTTAATTGGCCAGGAACCTCGCTGGACGGGCTTAATAAGCCCAATCGGGGTAAAGTCATGTGGGAAGCTAGCATGGACTCAGCAGCGGGAATGGAACATGTCCCCGACATCGCCCACCTCACCCCCGACCCAGTAAGTGAAATCACGGCCTATCTGTGTAACCTTATCACACTGGTGAAGGCACTTCAGTGTCACCACTGGCAAGAGGCTGTAATGACAGCATAATAATGTTATAGTCATTTTCCATTATAAATGTGGACATAGAAACTTGTATGGGATATATAAAAGAAAATAGGGACTGAATTATACCTGTGAACCCTGATCCAATTACCCCTTGCCCTTCAACCCTGTTTCACCAGAAGATTACACTTGATCTTGACTCCTACTGTGCAACACATATCTATATAAAAAGCGAGATCATTTACACAATAGAGGTGTGATAACTAGGATACTATGAGTTATGTTGCATTTCTGACGCTAAATGTAAATGGCAGCTAAGAAAGTCTCACTTGAAAAATCAAGATTCCCAACCTGATGTATCCAGGATCCCCTGTTTAATCTGTGTATTCTCATTCTGAGAAAAGATAGGTCATCAAAGAATTCACTGCAAAAATTGCGATAATATTCTAGTTGTCTTCAACATCGAACAATGAATGATAGTGACAAATGTGTTTTTAAAGTTGATTGCAACTCACCCCGTAGAAAATAACTATTTTCATTACTTTGGGATGTATTGCTAATGTTAAAGGCGCTACAAAAATGTAAATTGTTGTTGTTTCAATGTTTAACTCAGAATTTTTCCTGAATATGTTTTTAAAATGTTCTGCCTTGAGAAATTCAAGTAGAACTAATAAAGCTTACTCAATCCCTTCTGGTATATTAGTGAATCATTAAATATGTTTATACTGAATGTGATGAGCTCACGTTGATAGAACATTTATGCATGTGTGCAGAGGGATGGGGTGAACAAAAAAGCACCTTTATTAAAAAAAAATTACCAGTATGCTCATGTACAATATCCATTTAGAATTTTAAATTGTTCTTTTCCTAATGCAAGTAACTATCACTTCTAGCTTTAAATCATGTTCATTAAAACAGTACAACAAAATATTTGTTTCAGAAACCTAATGCTTTATTGGCAATAATAAACTCTGAAAGTTACTCATTCAACATTTTTTAAAATCACATAAGCGATTGCTTTCATTTGTGCCAGATACATTTAAAAGTGATTAAATCCTGATATACATACGCCTTGTCATTTATGATTAAAAAATATGAATCCTTCAATAGTTCAACGAGCGAGAGCACCACAGGGTGAGGTACTGACGTACACAGACCAGGAAGGTGTAAGGAAACATTTTTACTTCTGCTCTCCTTGCCTTTGTCGGGAACACATACCGCAGAATTGTACAACCACAGCCCATTATTTACCATCCATTCAAATTAATTGAAGAAAGTAATTGGCCGGCAGGAGTGTGCTTCACAGAAGGGGAAGTTTTACCACATGGTTCCCCGCTCTGTGCTTAGTTAGCAGATTGGCTACTCAGACAATATAGGAACATAAAAACATGAGAACAGGAGTAGGCTATTTAGCCCATCCTACCCTATATGGGAACATGGCAGATCTGTGGCCTAACTCCACAGAGGTACAAATGATCAGATAACGTACTATAATTTCACTGCATCAGTCAATAAATCACAAATATTCTACAATGCAATGTTAATTGCATTTGGTATGTCAATCCATTCCTTACAAATCCTACATCTGGGTTAAGATCATTTGGATAGAGTCCATCCACACCTATATGATTGCCAGGTATTTGGCATTAAATGTGCCTTAATGCTTTCTACATTCATGCCTTGCACCTGGATCATCCAGGCCTTGGGGATGTCAGCTCCTTTTGCACATCCAGCTATCAGGTACCCTCCCTGTACCTGTGGCAACATCCTATGTTGTTTTGGCACAGAAGTTGGCCTTGAAGAGCTGCAAATTTGTACAGGCCATGATCATAATGAACACCAATGCATCTACATCTCCTTGCCAGAGTTTTTATTGCATCAGAAATTATTGCATCAGAAAATAAGCTTTAGCTTATGGCAAAAATAATCTTTCCTATTTTCCTGAAGGCTTTGTGTCTTAATGCAAGGAGTATCCATAATAAGGTGGATGAATTAACTGTGCAAATAGATGTTAACGGATATGATGTGATTGGGATTACGGAGACGTGGCTCCAAGATGATCAGGGCTGGGAACTCAACATCCATGGGTATTCAACATTCAGGAAGGATAGAATAAAAGGAAAAGGAGGTGGGGTAGCATTGCTGGTTAAAGAGGAGATTAATGCAATAGCTAGGAAGGACATTAGCTTGGATGATATGGAATCTATATGGGTAGAGCTGCAGAACACCAAAGGGCAAAAAAACGTTAGTGGGAGTTGTGTACAGACCTCCAAACAGTAGTAGTGATGTTGGGGAGGGCATCAAACAGGAAATTAGGGGTGCATGCAATAAAGGTGCAGCAGTTATCATGGGTGACTTTAATATGCACATAGATTGGGCTAACCAAACTGGAAGCAATACGGTGGAGGAGGATTTCCTGGAGTGCATAAGGGATGGTTTTCTAGACCAATATGTTGAGGAACCAACGAGGGGGGAAGCCATCTTAGACTGGGTGTTGTGTAATGAGAGAGGATTAATTAGCAATCTCGTTGTGCGAGGCCCCTTGGGGAAGAGTGACCATAATATGGTGGAATTCTACATTAGGCTGGAGAATGAAACAGTTAATTCAGAGACCATGGTCCAGAACTTAAAGAAGGGTAACTTTGAAGGTATGAGGCGTGAATTGGCTAGGATAGATTGGCGAATGATACTTAACGTGGATGGGCAATGGCAGACATTTAGAGACCGCATGGATGAACTACAACAATTGTACATCCCTGTCTGGCGTAAAAATAAAAAAGGGAAGGTGGCTCAACCGTAGCTATCAAGGGAAATCAGGGATAGTATTAAAGCCAAGGAAGTGGCATACAAATTGGCTAGAAATAGCAGTGAACCTGGGGACTGGGATAAATTTAGAACTCAGCAGAGGAGGACAAAGGGTTTGATTAGGGCAGGGAAAATAGAGTACGAGAGGAAACTTGCAGGGAACATTAAGACGGACTGCAAAAGTTTCTATAGATATGTAAAGAGAAAAAGGTTAGTAAAGACAAACGTAGGTCCACTGCAGTCAGAATCAGGGGAAGTCATAACGGGGAACACAGAAATGGCAGACCAATTGAACAAGTACTTTGGTTCGTTATTCACTAAGGAGGACACAAACAACCTTCCGGATATAAAAGGGGTCAGAGGGTCTAGTAAGAAGGAGGAACGAAGGGAAATCCTTATTAGTCGGGAAATTATGTTGGGGAAATTGATGGGATTGAAGGCCGATAAATCCCCAGGTCTGATGGACCGCATCCCAGAGTACTTAAGGAGGTGGCCTTGGAAATAGCGGATGCATTGACAGTCATTTTCCAACATTCCATAGACTCTGGATCAGTTCCTATCGAGTGGAGGGTAGCCAATGTAACCCCACTTTTTAAAAAAAGAGGGAGAGAGAAAACAGGGAATTATAGACCGGTCAGCCTGACATCAGTAGTGGGTAAAATGATGGAATCAATTATTAAGGATGTCATAGCAGCGCATTTGGAAAGAGGTGACATGATAGGTCCAAGTCAGCATGGATTTGTGAAAGGGAAATCATGCTTGACAAATCTTCTGGAATTTTTTGAGGATGTTTCCAGTAGAGTGGACAAGGGAGAACCAGTTGATGTGGTATATTTGGACTTTCAGAAGGCTTTCGAGAAGGTCCCACACAAGAGATTAATGTGCAAAGTTAAAGCACATGGGATTGGGGGTAGTGTGCTGATGTGGATTGAGAACTGGTTGTCAGACAGGAAGCAAAGAGTAGGAGTAAATGGATACTTTTCAGAATGGCAGGCAGTGACTAGTGGGGTACCGCAAGGTTCTGTGCTGGGGCCCCAGCTGTTTACATTGTACATTAATGATTTAGACGAGGGGATTAAATGTAGCATCTCCAAATTTGCGGATGACACTAAGTTGGGTGGCAGTGTGAGCTGCGAGGAGGATGCTATGAGGCTGCAGAGTGACTTGGATAGGTTAGGTGAGTGGGCAAATGCATGGCAGATGAAGTATAATGTGGATAAATGTGAGGTTATCCACTTTGGTGGTAAAAACAGAGAGACAGACTATTATCTGAATGGTGACAGATTAGGAAAAGGAGAGGTGCAACGAGACCTGGGTGTCATGGTACATCAGTCATTGAAGGTTGGCATGCAGATACAGCAGGTGGTTAAGAAAGCAAATGGCATGTTGGCCTTCATAGCGAGGGGATTTGAGTACAGGGGCAGGGAGGTGTTGCTACAGTTGTATAGGGCCTTGGTGAGGCCACACCTGGAGTATTGTGTACAGTTTTGGTCTCCTAACTTGAGGAAGGACATTCTTGCTATTGAGGGAGTGCAGCAAAGGTTCACCAGACTGATTCCCGGGATGGCGGGACTGACATATCCAGAAAGACTGGATCAACTGGGCTTGTATTCACTGGAGTTCAGAAGAATGAGAGGGGATCTCATAGAAACGTTTAAAATTCTGACGGGTTTGGACAGGTTGGATGCAGGAAGAATGTTCCCAATGTTGGGGAAGTCCAGAACCAGAAGTCACAGTCTAAGGATAAGGGGTAAGCCATTTAGGGAGATGAGGAGAAACCTCTTCACCCAGAGAGTGGTGAACCTGTGGAATTCTCTACCACAGAAAGTTGTTGAGGCCAATTCACTAAATATATTCAAAAAGGAGTTAGATGTAGTCCTTACTACTAGGGGGATCAAGGGGTATGGCGAGAAAGCAGGAATAGGATACTGAAGTTGCATGTTCAGCCATGAACTCATTGAATGGCGGTGCAGGCTCGAAGGGCCGAATGGCCTACTCCTGCACCTATTTTCTATGTTTCTATGTCTATGTTTCTATTGCAACTCTTTCTTCACAAAGCCCGATGTCTCACAGATGTACTGCAAAAACATTATTAAACCTAACACAGCCTGAAGGTGCAATGGCTTAATGCGTCAGCCAGCTGTGCTATGAACGAGGTAATAGAACATGTTTTTTTTCTTGCAGTTCCCCAAACCGTGATTTCCTGAATTTAGTCATAGTATGGGTGGGAATGCGTTATGGAAAAAGACGTTCTTCTTTGGGATGGGAGGTATGGCGATGTGATTCAGAATGCAAATGCACAATTCCAAGCAGCCAGTTACAGAGCAGTCATGGCAGAAACCTTTCAGCATGTTGCTCTCGTAGCTATTTGGTTGATGAATGGTGGTAGATGCAATTTAAAGAAAGAAAATACATGGGTTACAAGAATTGTGTTATAAATTAAAATAGAATGTTGATATTTAACATTAACTTGGACGTATAAATTGTATTTAGAATGTACAACTTTTGAAACAAATGTAAATGGCTATTAAACTTTAACAATTAGTGCATGGGGCGCTGCAGTTTATGAATCAGCTATATTTCAAACCGTATCTCTGTGTGAGTTGACTTCCTTCCTGCGAATACTGTAATGAGAATGGGAAATCCCACAAAATATCTTGCATAAAAAATCTATCTGCGCCTATCCTCTGAGGACTACAGTGGGATTTCGACACCAATATAAAAAAATACGAGATTACAATGCTTGGCTTTATTTCAACTATACTGCGAATTACGGAATCCCCAGTTATTCTGTATATTTTCCCAAATATAACACTTAATTTTTAGGAATGTCTGGATTTCTAGAAATGTTACAAGTATATATATTTCGGATGTTATATGTGAAGTGCAACATGTACGTTTGGGAAACTGGAATGCTCTTTCGGGGTTCCAAAAGGATAATGTAACCCGTTTTATCAAAGCCGAATCGAAAGGAGGAATTTCTTGTGATAATGACTGAACGATTAATATTTCGCTGTGCGTGGTTTCTACAGCCCAATAAAACACGTAATGGGTGTAAATCTAGTTAAGTTACTACAATTTCCACCGTGCATGTATTGAAACCGCGTTCATTCACTAAAAATCAGCGGCTTTACTCAGAACCGGCGCAGAAAAGGCAGCGCTTTAGAAACGACAGAAAGGAAAACACGATTAGAATCGCAGGTTTCGTGCGATGATTTCTGTTGGGAAGTGTCGTGCAGTTTGGTGGCTGCTGCTTTGACAGCGGAGCATGGCACCGTGCTCTGTCGATCAGCCCTGGAGCCCGGGAGGACTTTCTGACGTCTTTTGCGCATTTCCTGCATGAAGACCAACAGAGGAGGAGGGAGAGAGAGAGAGAGAGAGTAGGAAATCACCGCAGCCTCCAACAACAGCCTCTGCAGTTTGGCTCCGCGAGTTGCCAACAGCAGCCAGCAAACAACAACAAAAGGAAGCAGGTAGTGGCGAGGCTCACATTTCTCTATGTCTCTCTCTCTCACTGTAATTATACCTGTGCTGAAACAAAAATCCCATTTGTTTGACACAAACAGAAAAAAAAGTCGATTTCCTGCATGAAAACCCCTCATGCACAGTGTAGCCGTGTGTGGATGTGACCCGAAAGGAGGAAGAGACGCGATGCGGACCGCTAGCTGAGGAGCATCATCTGTTTTTATTATTTGGGCTGTTGTTCTTTTTTTTTGGAAAGAAATAGTTGAAGCAACAATCCCCTCTCGCTTTCCCCCAGCTCTCCCCCCCCCCCCCCAGCTCCCTGCCCCCACAGACTGCATTGAAGAGTTGCTGAGGGGGGCTGGGGGTCAGCTCCCTTCTCCCGGCTCAACTTGTGCCGCGGCTCGCCGTCAAAAACAAGCCCGAGAGTGTCGCGAGAGCAAGGAGAAGGGGAACAAAATCCACAGGCACAACACAAGGCACACAAAGTGAAGGACGGGATCGCTCTGCCTTTCTGAAGAAGGAAACGATCAGGTTCAGATCCCAGCCCAGCCGGGGCTGGCGGCTGGCGGCGGACTGCACGGCTGCTCTCCCGCTCCCTCCCGCCCACAGCGGAGCGATGGTCGTCTTCAATGGATTACTGAAGATCAAGATCAGCGAGGCTGTCGATTTGAAACCCACCCCGTGGTCCCTGAGACATGCGGTGGGCTCCAGGCCCCAGACTTTTTTGCTGGACCCTTACATCGCCCTGAACGTTGACGACTCGAGGATCGGCCAGACCTCGACCAAGCAGAAGACCAACAGCCCCGCCTGGAACGACGAATTCGTTACGGACGTGTGCAACGGCAGGAAAATCGAGCTGGCTGTCTTTCACGATGCGCCCATCGGTTACGACGATTTTGTGGCCAACTGCACCATCCAGTTCGAGGATCTGTTGCAGAATGGCAGCAGGCACTTCGAAGACTGGGTAAGACGCTGCTAATTTGTGTGTGTGTGTCTATATATATATATATATATAAAAGCACTTAAAACAAACAAATCACTCCCACCACAGCACAGTTGATGTGCCCGTCATAAAGACAAGGGGTTGACATGCAGTGTTCTGCTTGTGTTAAGTGTTCCCTTCTCTTGCATCTCTCTCCAAACAACGTGTGTCCCCAGCCTGTCATTGACAGGAGTTGCAGTTTATTGAGAATACAGTTAATATATACTGTTGACCGTGTATTCCTCATCCAGTGATATGTGGAGCAACAGGATGCGGCAAAACTATTGCACGCCTGTTGATTTATTCTCTGGTGTAGTTATTGTGGAAGGATTGAATGTTTCTATGCGTGTTTTATTGTCTGGTACTGCATGCATGAGCACATTAAGTGCTTGTGTATGTTTTAAATGACACTAATTTCATTTAGTTCACATCTCAAAGAATCCTTTGGTTAAACCTGAATGTTCATAGAATCTGTGCTAATGCACATTGTATAGATTTCGACACAACCGGTAGTTGAAGTAATAATTTTCATTCTATCTGATTGCAGTGCACACTCTGGTCATTATTGTGTTGTCCACATATAAAGAACTCCTAACAGTTATGCTATTAACGCTATCAAGACTTCAGATTTTTCAGTGTCCTTGACTCTGCTTTTATTTTTCAGTTGTGACTGTTCTTACTAAAACAAAATCATATTAAAAAAACACAAATATAAATAGATGTGAATCCAGGTCATGGTTGTGTGAGGTGAAGGTTTGACTGGAGGATGTAGTGAGCATCTTGAGGGAAACAGGAGCATCAGCAGGCAGTATGGGCCAAATTTAAATTCAGGTGATGTAATCTGACTTTTGAAAATGTCTCCACTGTTTGCATTCTCTGCTCAAGGTTATACCTATAATGGTGACATGACACCTATTATTTTGTAGTATGAATTTGAGTGCAGGTGCAAATGGTTACATTATTTCCTCCCTATCTCTGTAATCTCCTCCAGCCCCCCCTCCCCCCCGCCCCCCCACCGCCCGAGATGTCTACGTTCCTCTAATTCTGCCCTCTTGAGCATCCCTGATTATAATCACTCAACCATTGGTGGCCGTGCCTTCTGTTGCCTAGGCCCCAAGCTCTGGAACTTCCTGCCTAAGCCTCTCCGTCTCTCTACCTCTTTCCTCCTTCAAGACACTCCTTAAAACATACCTCTTTGACCAAGTCCTGCGCTAATTTTTACTTCTGTGGTTTGGTGTCAAATTTTTATCTCATAATACTCCTGTGAACTGCCTTGGGACATTTCACTACGTTGAAGGTGTTATATAAATACAAGTTATTGTTGATAAAAGAGAAAATACGGGGAGCTGAGAATGTGCAGATTTAAAAAAAAAGCTCTTGGGTACTACAACATATGAAGCATTAAATATGTCTCAATTTGTACTATTTAAGTCGATATCCTGGGGAAAGAATTCCTCTGTATGTTATGTGTAACACAATTTTGAGGCTGTTTATAAAGAATGTGTTTACAGTTTCACTACACACAGTGTACAAAGGAAATTTCTCCCTCCCCCACCCTCAAGTGTCAGTTTACGCAAAGGAAACCAGCATGGATCAGAGCAGTGACCTAGACCCACCATGGTGTCTGTCATTGAGCTAATTTAACTGTATGAATTATTAATTTTAACATATTATCTTCAGTTTTCATTGTGTGTTGGGGGGGGGGGGGGATGATGGATATGATTTTGAAAAATAATGCTACTTAAGTGATCATCTTTTCCTGGCAAAGCCATTTGTGTACTAGAATGGATGGATTTTGCAGTAACAAATATGAGTTTTTCAAGGCAGGAGTTCCTTCTTTTTCCAAGCTCACTCCTCAGAGTTATTGGAACATAGGAATAGGAGTAGGTCATTTAGCCCCTCAAGCCTGTTCCAGTATTCAGTTAGATCATAGCTGATCTGCACCGCAGCTCAATTTTCCCACCGTTGTTACATATCCCTTGATACCCTTATTTATAAAAAAATATTGATCTTAAGTCTTGAAAGCTTCAATTGATCCAGTATCCACAGCTTTTTGGGAGAGAAAGTTTCAGAATTCTACAACCCTTTGTGTGAAGAAGTGCTTCCTGATTTCACTCCTGAATGGCCTGGCTCGAATCTTGTTCTGGATTCTCCCACCGGAGGAAGTATTTTTTGTATCGACCCTATCAAGTCCATTTATCATTTTATGCACCTCAATAAGATCACCCCTCAATCTTCTATACTCAAATAAATACAAGCCAAGTTTATGCAACCTGTCTTTATAATTTAACCCTTTAAGGTTTGATATCATTCTGGTGAGTCTGCGCTCACCAAGGGTGAGGTGTAGTGCCCAAACACCTCATTTTATGAATAAAAATAAGAAATGTGAGCTGAGGATGTTGGCATCTCAGCCCTGCTCTATGTGGTCCAGGGAGGAGCATATCACTGTTCATGATCGATATAAGGTTATTATTGGCCCAAAGGAAGCTAGTTTTCCCCATGTGTTTTATATCTTAAGATATATTCAAATCAACATAATTCAAATCTTCTTAACCAACTTCTTTCTCGAAGTAAATAATTATCAAACCCTATTCAATGGGATACTGAAGTGCATGATCAGCCATGATCATATTGAATGGTGGTGCAGGTTCGTAGGACCGAATGGCCTACCCCTGCACCTATTTTCTATGTTTCTATGTTGTCACGAAGATTTCTGTAAATAATGCTGAATTTGTGAAATAGTCATACTGGCCAAGGTTGGCAGATCATAATGCTGATGGGAACCTATCATTTAATTTAGTTCCTGTCAGTGTTACTGTTGCGAGACCTAGGCCACGATGTACACTTGGACCTTGAAAAAGAAAAGTACAATTTTAGATTTTGACCTTCCAGATTTGATTGTGTCTGAAGAGAGCACTTTATGCTGTGTAACACCAGGTTGATGTACTCATGTTTACAACAGTCATGTTTTGAGAGCAATTTGAGGTAAGATCAAAGAAGTTTACAGCACAGAAGGAGGCCATTCGTCCCATCATATCTGTGCTGGAGTAGTACGCGTGGTGCAAATCATGTTCTTTGTGCCTCTTCGTGAGCAGAATTCGCATTACGTCTATGGGAGGAGTTCTTCAGCCACTGGGAGGAGACGACTGAGGAGGATTCTTGCGATAATTTTCCCTGTGGCAGACAACAGGGAAACTCCTCTGTAATTACTGCAATCGGACTGGTCACCTTTCTTGAAGATGGTCACGATTACAGCATCTCTGAAATCCCCTGGCATGCTTTCCTCCTTCCAGATAAGAGAGATGAGGTCATGGATTTGCGTCAATAGTACTTATCCGCCATGCTTTAGTACTTCGGCGGGGATTCATCTGCTCCGGAAGCCGTGTTGTTTTTCAGCTGTCGGATTGCCTTTTCAACCTCATGTCGGGCTGGGATTGTGCCGAGATAGTGGCGGGTAGCATGCTGTGGGATGAAGTCAAGGACACTCACATCAAAGACAGAGCCTTGGTTAAGAAGATCTTTGAAATGCTCCTTCCAGCGGGTTCTGACTGCCTCTCTGTCCTTGATGAGTACATCTCCATTTTTAGCTCTCAATGGAATAGGTCCTTGAGTGCTTGGGCCGTAGGTGGTCTTGACTGCGCTAAAAAATCTTCGCACGTCATGATTGTTAGCTAGTTGCTGGATCTCCTGCATTCTTTCCACCCACCATCTGCTCTTTAGGTCACAAGTTTTTAGTTGGACCTCGGCTTTCAGTTGTTTGTAGATCTGTTTTCTTTCTCTCGAGTTGTGATGATGTTTGCAATTCAAGAATGCCTTGCGTTTTTGGTTTATTAGCTCCTGGATCTCCTGGTCGTTCTCATTGAACCGGCCTTGGTGTTTCCTGGTAGAGAAACCAAGAGTCTCTTCACAGGTGCTAATTATGGTGGACTTGATGGCGGACCAGGCACTATGGACACTCTGCAGCTCCGGTTTATTGGGAGTCGTCAGGTTGGATGTGAGGCATTGACTCAATAAGGCTTTCTTTGGAGGGTCTTTGAGTGCTTCAGCGTTTATTTTTCTGCGGCAGTGTTTCTGTTGCCGCCGTCAATTTGAGGCTGGGTTGATGGAAATGACAGAGCAGATTAAACGGGGATCAGTCCAGCAGTCGTCAGCTCCTGTCATGGCGCGGATGTCCTTGCGGTCCCTCGCTCGGAAGCTGATGTAGTCTCACAGATGCCAATGCCTGGAACAAGGGTGTTGCCATGTGGCCTTGTACTTGTCTCTTGTGGTAACAGGGCACTTAGAAAATAATAATAGGATTGAGCAGAGTGAACACGGATTTACGAAAGGGAAATCATGTTTGATAAATCTGTTAGAGTTTTTTGAGGTTGCAAGTAGCAGAATAGATAAAGGTGGACCAGTGGATGTGGTGCATTTCGATTTTCAGAAGGCCTTCGATAAGGCGCCACACAAGAGATTATTAAACAAAATTGGGCCTCATGGGATTGGGGGTAATATACTAGCATGGATTGAGGATTGGTTAACAGACAAAAAACAGAGAGCAGGAATAAATGGTCATTTTTGGATTGGCATGCTGTAACTAGTGGGGTGCCGCAAGGATCAGTATTTAGGCCCCAG
Organism: Pristiophorus japonicus; assembly: GCF_044704955.1. Lineage (NCBI taxonomy): Eukaryota > Metazoa > Chordata > Chondrichthyes > Pristiophoridae > Pristiophorus > Pristiophorus japonicus. The sequence continues at coordinate 54,046,163 of NC_091985.1, forward strand.
CTACTCACAATATATCTCAATGATTTGGATGAGAGGATCAAATGTAATATATCCAAGTTTGCTGATGTAACAAAGCTAGGTGGGAATGTAAAAAAGGAAGGCGCAGCACGTGCCAATAGCGAGGCTGTGAGGTCATAAAGCCCATATTGCGTACTGTGAATTCCATGTAGAGAGAGGTCCTGTGGGAAGGAGGAAGGAGGACTGCAAGAGTATGTTTGAGTTTATGTGAATGTAATGGCACATGCGGCAGAGCCTGGCCTCCAGTTGTCTTGGATCCCCTTGCCACTGGACCAAGACCTTGCTCTGTCAAGCCCTTGTGGTGGCTGGTGTGCAACAGCCACCCCACGTTAAAAGAATTCACGCACAGGCCTCTTCCACCATTTAAATTGAGTTCATTAGTTACCTGAGTACTCATTTTTACTGTGGAAGCAAGTTATCCTCGACCCCGAGGGATGGGAATGGGAAGTACACAAAAGTAATATTGCATATTATTAAAACACATTTTCATCTTCACCACTTGGGCAGTAACCTGGAATGAAAATTGGGTGCATTCTATAAAAGCCGGGTGATCCCTCCACCAGATAACCGCCCAGGTGCTGAAGATGAAAATCTACCCCATTGATTTTATGTGTGATTCCTGCTATAATGTCTCAGTACCAATACATTAAAGAATCCTTGTGACAACATTGCGAATGCAGCTCTGGCATCACTTATTTATGAAATTCTACAGAATTATTCTGTTCTCATACTCGGTATTTTCATATCATCGGCGTGAAATGTAATTAATTAAGTCACATAGCGGAGGCTAGTCTTGGGGAAGCTAGTGGGCAGCAGTGTTCATTGTGTAATGTAAGCAGGTAATGGAGCAGAGACTATTTCCAACTGACATCACAAAGCACTTAGCCTTTACAAAAACAGGTTTCCTATTTTAAAAATACGTAAGTGGAAGTCAAAGGAGTATGATAAAATAGTAACTACATGCCCTTAACAATCAGCTATTCCCTGCAGGTGTAGTCAGTATAATTATACTGTGTCAATGCAGCCATCTTGTTATATAAAGTTTGGTTATAAATTGCTTTTTTTTCTTACCCCAATCTGGGATATCCTGCAATGGGTTTCATTATAGGACAATATTTAAGCCATTGACAAAGGAACTCCTGCACATACCACATGCTAGTTTAAAAGGTTGCTGTACTTTGTATTACTACAGCTCTATTTGCAATACAATCTCAGTTTTACTCCTTTGGTAATATATTGGGCCCAAGTTTCGGGCCGCACCTAGAACGGCGCAGCCCCTACCTGGAAAGTGTGTCAAAAAAATACCTTCAGATTCTCCAGCTCCCTGCAGGTCCTTTGGAGCTTGGCACGGCGCAGCATGAGCTGTGGGGGGCGGAGCCAGGTCCCTGCGCTGAAATCAGTGCTGGGACCTCTGCACAGGCACGCTACAGTGGGCGCGCATGTGCAGTAGCTCCAGGTGCTCGGAACTGTGTGGAAGGGGCCCGAAGCACGCTGCCCCTAGCCCTGGCCAAATGGGCTCACTGGGCCGGCGAAGATCAGGCTGCACTTCCCTCGTCCAGCTCCTGCTCTGGCTCCAGCTTCCTCCCCTGTTCAGCTGGCTCTCTCAACCTCCGCCCCCCCGCCCCCCGCAGCTCCGGCTTCCCACGGCCACCTACCTTTAACTCCGGTCCGCTCCCTCTTCCTTCGGTGGGGCCCGCCCGCCCGGCATCTTGCTGGGGGTGGGCCCCGCCCAAAGTATTGGGCCCGGCTTCTTCACGTCGGCTGGGCCCGTTCAGCCTCCTCCCTCTACTCTCCCCCTCCCTCCCTCTCCCCCTCTCCTCCTCCCTCCCTCCCTCCCTCTCCTCCCCCTCCCTTCCTCCCTCCCTCTTCCCCTCTCCTCCCTCCCTCCCTCCCTCTTCTCTCCCCCTCCTTCCCTTCCTCCCCTCCCCCTCCCTTCCCTCCCTCTCCCCACCTCTCCCTCTCCCACCCTCTCCCTACCCCTCCCTCTCCCTCCCTCTCCCCACCACTCCTCCTCCCCCCTTCCTCCTCCCCCCCTTCTTCTCCCCCCGCTTCCTCCCCCTCCCCACCCCTCTCCCTCCCCCTCCTCCTCCTCCTCCCCTCCCACTCCTCCTCCCCCCCCTCCCCTCGCTGTCAGAAACACATAGACACTGACAGACAGAGAGAGAGACACTGACAGACAGAGAGTGAGAGAGAGACACACAGACAGACAGAGAGAGAGAGACACTGACAGAGACAGAGAGAGACACACTGGGGGGGCTCCATCCTAGCACGCTGTTGGAGGGCTCCTGATGCTGCAGTCGGTGAGTAGAACATTTTTTATTAATTTTTAAAAATTTTTATTCATTTTTTTTGATTGGTTTATTGGTTGATTTATTGATGTTTTTATCATTTATTATTGATGATGGCTCTTTATTTGTAAAACTGAAGTGTTTAATGTTTGTAAACTTCCCTTTCCCCCCCCCTTCCCTACGCTTAATTTTCTTAGTGTAGGCAAGGTTTTTCTGAGCATACAAAAATCTACACTTACTCCATTCTAAGTTAGTTTGGAGTAAGTTTTCACTGCCTAAACTTTCAAAACGGGCGTAAGTGGCCGGACACGCCCTCTTTTGAAAAAAAAAATCTGTTCCAAACTGAAACTGTTCTAACTGACTAGAACTGGAGCAAACTAAATGCCGAGAATTGCAATTTCTAAGATACTCCATTCTAAACCAGTTGCTCCAAAAAAACAGGAGCAACTCAGGCCGAAACTTGGCCCCAAATTGTAACTACTCTTAGCAACACATTTAAAACAAATATTGATGGAGACATCACATTGAAAAAGTAAAATACTTCTTATTCAGTACAATGTATGGAAGCTACATGCAGTAAATTTGGAGCTTTATCCATAATAGCATTGCAATGATTCTTGATGGTGGGGTGGATGTTATATGATTGCAGGATGCATATGATAATCAGCAGGATGCAGGTGAGGATGATCTGATCTGTGTTCTCCCGTGGATATATTTCCGAGTCAGTAGCGTGCACTAAGAACACAGGCTAGTGCAAAGTCAAAGTGGGTTCGACGATATACCAGCTAGTATGAATTTTATGTACACAGTTGCAAGAAAAGAATGCATGTGCAGGGAAACAATTTTCCTTGATGGTACATAATTCATTTATGAGGGGGAGACATACTCTCTTCGACCCCCCCCCCCCACCCCTGCGAATGGCAAATGACAACTTTATGTTATCACCTGTAATGCCACATGAGCATACTTCTTTACCAATAGTTTTCTTGCCTGAGCAATTATGAACCTGAGAGGGGAAAGTATATAAGTAATAATTGGACAAAAAATAAATTACAGGTATGTAATGTGGTCCCCTGTTGATTTTCTGAACTTGTATGCGCATTCATGACTGCACCACTGCCCCAAACTCAACATGGGATTGCATTACTTTCTATAATTCACCTCATGCTATTTGGACTTGGATCATAATATACACAATGCATCACATACTGTTTCAAATATTGTTTTAGAGGAGAATTACTCTTGTGATTTTCTTCTTCTGACATCACAACATGCACAAGACTAAACCTGTAATTTTTGCCATCTATGTCATTCATCCACAGTTTTTAATTACAGATACTGTCACTAGTTGTATGGTTGCTTTTATAGTACATTCTTCTGCGTAGGCTATTTATTATGACAATCCATTCATGCACTGCATAGAATCATAAAATAGAATCATAGAATGATACAGCACAAAGGAGGCCATTCGACTCATCATGCCTGTGCCAACTCTTTGAAAGAATTATCCAATTAGTCCCATTCCTCTGCTCTTTCCCCATAGCCTGGCAAATTTTTTCCTTTCTAGTATCTACCCAATTCTTTAAAAAAAATTATTATTGAATCTGCTTCCACCACCCTTTCAGCCAGTGTAGTCCAGATCATAATAACTCGCTGCATCAATTTATTTTCCTCATGTTGGCTCTAATTCCTTTGCCAATTACCTTAAATCTGTGTCCTTTGGTTACTAACCCTTCTACCACTGGAAACAGTTTCTCTTATTTACTCTATCAAAACGCTTCAACATTTTGAATAACCCTGCTCTAAGGAGAACAACCCCAGTTTCTCTAGTCTCTCCATGTAACTGAAGTCTTTACTCACTGGTACCATTCCAGTATATCTCCTCTGTACCCACTCCAAGGCCATAACATTCTTCCTAAAGTGTGGTGCCTAGAATTGAGCACAAAACTCCAGCTGAGGCCTAACCAGTGTTTTATAAAGGTTTAGCATAACTTCCTTGCTGTTGCCTCTATTTATAAAGCCAAGGATCCTGTATGCCTTTTTAACAGCCTTCTTAACTCCTGCCACCTTTAAAGATTTGACTGCATACGCCATTAGTCTTTCTGTTTCTGCACCCCTTTTAAAACAGTATCATTTACTTTATATTGCCTCTTTTCACTTTTCCTACCAAAATGAGTCACTTCACACTTCCCGGTGTTAAATTTCATCTGCCATGTGTCTGCCCATTTCACCAGTCTGTCTATGTCCTCCTGAAGTTTGTTACTAACCTCCTCCCAAACCTGTGACCTCTACCACCTAGAAGGACAAGAGCAGCAGGCGCATGGGAACACTAACATCTCGAAGTCACACACCATTCTGACTTGGAAATATATCACTGTTCCATCATTGTCGCTGGGTCAAAATCCTGGTGCTCCCTACCTAACTGTGGGAGTACCATCACCACATGGACTGCAGCGGTTCAAGAAAGTGGCTCACCACCACCTTATCAAGCGCAATTAGGGATGGGCAAATGCTGGCCTTGCCAGCGATGTCCACATCTTGTGAATGAATTAAAAAAAAAATCATTGTTTACTACAATTCTGAGTTTCGTGTCATATGCACACTTTGAAATTATGCCCTGTATACCCAAGTCCAGGTCATTGATATATCAAAAAGATCAGTGGTCCTAATACCAACCACTGGGGAACACTACTGTATACTTCCCTCCATTTTGAAAAACAACCATTCCCCACTACTCTCTGGTTTCTGTCCCTTAGCCAGTTTGTATCCATGCTGTCACTGCCTCTTTAATCCCATCGGCTTCAATTTTGCTAACATTTCAATAAAACATTATTCTTTGTCAAAATAGATATGCTACACATAGTAGAGGAAATCACAGATGGCCATTAAATGTGCATGAAATATTTTACTCTCGTCAATCCTTTACCTCCCCATCTTTCCTGATGTTATTGACTGGTTGCTGGGGTACAGTTCCACTATTGGGTGGTGCTCTCCAGAGGCTAGCCCAATTGGCTGTTATTCATGAATGAGGCTTGAAAATAAATGTAAGCAGGTTACTCAATCAGCTGTGCCTCCAGGATCCACAAAAATAATTCTACATTAACCTTTGACAGGCCTCTTTGGTTCCATCGCCCGTGGAACTGATTGGAGCCTGCATGGAGCAGGCTCCAACCAGATCTGACCAAAAATGGCAATCGGGGTCCTATTTACATCATGTGACCCTGATTTCCATACCAGCCACATAAATACTGTGGCTACAAGAGCAGGTCAGAGGCTGGGTATTCTGTGATGAGTGACTCACCTCCTGACTCCCCAAAGCCTTTCCACCATCCACAAGACACAAGTCAGGAATGTTGGAATACTCTCCACCTGCCTGGATGAATGCAGCTCCAACAACATTAAAGAAGCTTGACAACATCCTGGACAAAGCAGCCCGCTTGATTGGTACCTCATCAACATTCACTCCCTCTACCACCGGCGTGCCATGGGGGCAGTGTGTACCATCTACACGATGCACTGTAGCAACTCGCCAAAGCTTCTTCGACAGCCCCTCCCAAACCTGCGATCCCTACTACCTAGAAGGGCAAGAGCAGCAGGTGCATGGGAACACCATCTGCAACTTCCCCTCCAAGTCACACATCATCCTGACTTGGAAATATATCGCCATTCCTTCATGGTCACTGGGTCAAAATCCTGGAAATCCCTCCCTAACAGCACTGTGGGAGCACCTTCACCACATAGACTGCAGCGGTTCAAGAAGGCGGCTCACCACCACCTGCTCAAGGGCAATTAGGAATGGGCAATAAATGCTGGCCTTGCCAGCGATGCCCACATCCCATGAATTAATAAAAAAAATTTAAAAAGTCCTATAAAGCAGATGCTTTGGACACATGGCAGTAGGCCCCTTTCAAAATGGAACCAGCTGCATCCCCGGTGTTAACAGGGTGGTAAGGCTACCAACCCCATTTTGAGGTCATTACCGCCTCATTAATGCCAGGTGAAGCTCGTGAAAATTGACCCAGGGAGTTAAGAAGAAGTGCAGTATTCAGATTATGAAAGATTAGAAGGTGGGATATAATTGAATTGGACCAAGACGGGGTGGGGGGAGGAGGAGGCAGATGAAAAGGCCGAGTAGGGTCGGGGGATGAGGAGAGACGTTGATAGCGAGGTGGGAAGAGAAGGGGGTGGAGGGGAAAGAGGAAGGTGTAGAAATCTGAAGGAGTAATGTAATCTCTCTGTAGTCCCAGTGGAGGGAGGAATGGGCTTGATTCCTGTTTTTGTTTGGAGGTGGGTTGAAGTTAGGATTGGGTTTCCTGCCCTTTGCCAGAATTTCTTTTCATTGGTTGCGGATCCAGGTGTGTAGTGTTTTTAGATGGACTTTTTTCTCATGTTGGTGGGGAAAAGTGGGTATGGTGCAGATATTTGTTTGTATCCTAGCTTCTTGTTGATCCCAACATTTCTATTGGGAGGGGAATGGATTGTTGATGGGTTCTAGCTGTGATTTAATTGATTGTTCACTTTCGGGGTAAGGTTGTGCAGTCACAGTATCTTGTTTTTTTGTCCCAAGATCGATTTTGAATATTTCTGCCGAATCGGCACGTGATGATTCTGTCTGTGCTTTTGCTTTGCTTTCTGTTGGGGAGCCAGTATCAGAGAGGTTGTTTTGGGACAGTGGTTTGTGTAATAGGTGTACTTAGTGCTCAGCAGGTGAGGAGGGTCATTGTGATCCAGGTACACACTTTGGCCTGGTGTTTGTCAATTTAATTTACATTATGCTGATTTTTAAATACTTCATCTACTGTTTAGCAGCTGCAGCAATTTCAGAGAATATGTTCTTCACCTTCTGGTTCTAAATACAGTTGTTCGCTTCTTGACTGACGTTTCCAGAGACCCATTGTTAGGCTTTCAGGTGTACATTTTAATGGTTTACAACATTAATATTTGCAGGGACCACCTTTGCAACATTTGTGGAGGAACTTTAACAAAGGTGCCTTTGCTTTCACACATTTGATTTTGTCCAGACAACACGGCCTTCGCATTTGTCCTCACAGGTTGTTTTAAGGCACCGCCTGCTTGGTTTCTGGAAGACAGCAAATATATTTTTTAAAGAAAGAAGGGATCTGATATGTAACATTAGGTGATGTCCCATTGTTTTAATTTAGTCACATAAGGTTATGTTCACATTAAAAGAAAAAAGAAAAACTGGCATTTATATAGCGCTGTTTCCCACCTCAGGACATCTCAAAGCCTTTACAGCCAATGAAGTACTTTTGAAGTGTAGTCACTGTTTTACGTAGAAAACGTGAAAGTGAATTTTGTGCCAAGCCCTGCAAAAAATATAAAATATTTCTCAATAATCATGGTTTTTGCTGCTCCCAATTTTTCCTTAGCTTTCATCTCTTTCATCTCCTCTCCTGAAGGTGGTACTCAGGTCAAATGCCCATATTACTATTTTCCTGATGTGAGCTTGGACAGTAAGTATCAGCGGGACATTATTGATGAGGCTGTCACAGCTGAGGCATCTTGCCTGCCCCTGATGTTGATATGCAGGCACTTTCAGCAAGGATGACAATCATTGATTTTCTTGGCCTCTCCCTTCACAACCCAAGCCAGGGATGTTCAGGCAATTTGTACCCTAACTGAACACAGAGCACAGATTGAACTAGATATGTATGGCTCAGTACTTCTTTCTCTGTTTGGCTCAGTATTACACTATACACTCCATTTATCCACTGAACAATACTGAGGGAGATGGATGTGTCCTTTACTTCCATTTAAAAAAAACTGCTTTCCTCCCCTTCTTTAGGTTCCCTTCTCCCATATCACACATCACTCCCAGTCTGTTATGTATGTAACCCTTGGCAACCTGTATCACACCACCACAGAGGGCCTACCTGTTGGAGTCCCAGGGGATCCCAGCATCCCTTGCGAGCACTGTATATAAACAGGCCTCGCACGCTGTACCAGCAATCTGGAGTTCAATTAAAGGAGCTAAGGTCACATTTACTCATTGCATACAGTACTCAGTTTCATCCTTTATTAAGAGCATAATAATTGGCGACGAGATAACGAACAACCGTGCGAAAATGCAAAGAACCGTTGGTATCCTGGAGAAATTCTTAGAAGGGCACGATTGGGAGGCCTTTGTGGAGAGACTCGGCCAATACGTCGTGGCCAACGAGCTGAAAGGGAACGAGAACGCTGCCAAACGAAGGGCGATCCTTCTTACCATCTGTGGGGCAACAACCTATGGCCTCATGAAGAATCTTCTAGCTCCAGTGAAACCAACAACTAAATCCTATGAAGAATTGTGTACGCTGGTCTGGGAGCACCTAAATCCGAAGGAAAGCGTTTTGATGGCGAGGTATCGGTTCTACACGTGTCAACGGTCGGAGGGCCAGGAAGTGGCAAGCTACGTCGCCGAGCTAAGGCACATTGTAGGACATTGCGAATTCGATAGATTCCTTGAACAAATGCTAAAAGACTTTTTTGTGCTTGGCATAGGCCATGAGGTTATCCTTCACAAACTATTGACTGTTGAAACACCGAATCTGAGCAAAGCTATGTGGATAGGCCAGGCATTTATGTCCACCAGTGATAACACCAAACAAATTTCACAGCATAAAGAGGTTTCGACTAGTACTGTGCACAAAACAACGTCGTTTTCGAGCAGGAATATACATGGCAGAATGTATATGCTGGCTGCTGCTGCACGACCTCAGATGACCCAGAGTCCGCCATCAATCATTAATGCGAGGCAGTTAACACCTTGTTGGCGCTGTGGAGATGATCATCGGGCCCATCAATGCCGCTTCAAACACTATGCGTGCAACGGCTGCAGAACAATGGGACACCTCCAGCGAATGTGCAGGTTAGCTGCAAACCCTGCAAACCACCACATTGCAGAGGAAGATCAATCCATGGTGGATCAGACTGAACTAGAGACTCGAACCGAGGAGGCAGAAGTGTACGGGGTACACACCTTCACCACAATGTCCACCGATTATGTTAAAAGTTGAACTGAACGGAATTCCAGTATCCATGGAACTGGACACGGGTGCGAAGGAGTCTATAATGAGCAAAAAGGCCTTCGACAGGCTGTGGTGCAACAAGGCACACAGGCCCAAGCTCAGCCCCAGTCACACCAAGCTAAGAACTTACACCAAAGAGCTGATCCCTGTAATTGGCAGCGCAGAAGTAAAAGTCTCCTATGATGGAGCAGTGCATGAACTCCCACTATGGATCATGCCAGGGGATGGCCCCACACTGTTTGGCAGAAGCTGACTGGGAAAAATCCGCTGGAACTGGGACGACATCCGAGTGCTTTCAGCCGTTGACGACGCCTCATGTGCCCAGGTTCTGAGCAGATTCCCATCGTTGTTTGAGCCAGGCATTGGAAGTTTCTTGGGGGCGAAGGTGCACATTCACTTTGTTCCCGGTACACGACCCATCCACAACAAGGCACGGGCGGTACCGCATATGATGCGAGAGAGTGGAAATTGAGCTGGACAGGCTGCAGCGAGAAGGCATCATCGCGCCGGTGGAATTCAACGAGTGGGCTCGTCCGATTGTCCCGGTACTCAAAGGTGACGGCACGGTCAGAATTTGTGGGGACTATAAAGTAACGATTAATCGTTTTTCGCTACAGGACCAGTACCTGTTACCCAAGGCAGATGACCTATTTGCGACCCTGGCAGGAGGGAAGATGTTCACCAAGTTGGACCTGACCTCGGCCTACACGACGCAGGAGCTGGAGGAATCTTCAAAAGGCCTCACCTGCATCAACACGCACAAAGGTCTGTTCATCTATAACAGATGCCTGTTGGGATTCGTTCGGCCGCGGCAATTTTCCAACGGAACATGGAGAGCCTGCTAAAGTCGGTTCCACGCACCGTGGTTTTCCAGGACGACATACTGGTCACAGGTCGGGACAACATCGAACACTTGAAGAATCTGGAAGAGGTTCTAAGTCGGCTAGATCGCATGGGACTCGGGTTGAAACGCTCAAAGTGTGTTTTCCTGGCGCCAGAGATCGAGTTCTTGGGAAGAAGAATCGCAGCAGACGGCATCAGACCCACCGACGTCAAGACAGAGGCCATCAAGAACGCGGCGAGACCACAGAACACAGAGCTGCGGTCGTTCCTGGGACTCCTCAACTATTTCGGTAATTTCCTACCTGGGTTAAGCATCTTGCTCGAACCCCTACATGTGCTACCGCACAAGGGAGATGACTGGATATGGGGGAATTCCATTTGAGGCTGCCTTTGAGAAAGTCAGAAATCTGTTATGTTCAAACAAACTGCTTGTTCTGTATAACGCATGTAAACGATTAGTGCTAGCTTGCGATGCGTCGTCATACGGGGTCGGGTGTGTGTTGCAACAGGCTAACGGATCGGGGATTTTGCAACCGGTCGCCTATGCGTCCAGGAGTCTGTCCAAGGCCGAAAGGGCCTGCAGCATGATTGTAAAAGAAGCTCTGGCATGCGTTTATGGGGTGAAACCACAACCACCACCAGAGGGTCTACCTGTTGGAGTCTCAAGGGATCCCAGCATCCCTTGGGAGCACTGTATATAAGCAGGCCTCCCACGCTGTACCTGCGCTCTGGAGTTAGAATAAAGGAGCTAAGGTCACACTTACTCATTGCATACAGTACTCAGTTTCATCCTTTATTATGAGCATAATAGTCTCCTTCCTAAATTCTGCCAATCACATCTGAATCAACTGCACTGCAGCGAGGAAGTTCCCGTGAGTTCTGATTTGCTTTCCCTTTTTAATGTTGAACCATCTTGCCACTTCACTATATTTGCCCTCATGGTCCAGCCAAAATCAGGAACTCACGGTCAGGGAATAATAAAGTGTAGAAAAATCCAGGTCCTACCATCCCATGATGCATCACATTGGGCCCGAGTTTGGGTCAAACCTAAATTCACCCATTTACCGTCAAAAAGACCGCTAAGATCCTGACGGTACGTTGGGTGGAAGTTTGGTGAAAAAATGGGGAAAAAGGCGCCTGGCAGAAAAGATAGGCGTTACACGCTGATTCTGGGTGGCAGTGGGCAGTCGGTGGAATTCTGGGTGGCAAATGCAATCCTCGGCAAAGTCCCACGAGGCTAGAGTTGGGCCCGGTGGGGGCGGTGGGGGGAGCGCAAAAAAAAAACCTTCAACAAATAAAAAAACAAAACATGAAAAAACCTTCAGAGGACCCTATCAAACAAAATTGCTGCAAAAGAAATAAAGCAAAACATATCACTAACCTTTTATTGCAGTCTTCATACCTCCTGTCCAAGTAAGACCTTCTCCCGTGCGGCAGTCTTTTCCCCTGCTGGAGCAGAGGACTGCTCGAATGAATCTTGGGCGGGAGCGGTCGGGAGGACTTTATTCGGCGTTGCAAGCCGGCGCATGCCAGCGGATGCTCCCCAGCGATCTTTTCAAACCGCCGGCGTGAGGGCCTCACCAAACTCGCAGGGAGGGGAGAGCGCCGAGAAAACAGGGAGACCACCGAGAAAACTCAGGCCCATTGAAACATCAACTCTCGTCATATTAAAGTGTCTTCTGGATAAAAAACATAATTCTTATGTAATTATATTGTAAAAGATTCTGTTTTATTTTGATACCCAGAGTTACTCGGTATACTGATGAGATGTAAAAAAAAACCTGATGTCATGAATGTTATCTGATCATAAGAGAGCAGAACTATTGTCCCCTATGCAGACATTTCAGAATGTGTTGAATTTAAACTGAGAGCAGCTGTTTCACTTTCATCCTTGTTGCAGAAAATGGTGTTAAACAGCCACTGTTCCCTTGGCAACCACACAGAGCCAATGAACATGCTACGAACAGGAGGCCTAAACTAACCAATGAAAGCCTTCCATTTAGCCATCATCTTTAAAAACTACAGCGGTGATTTGAACCTAATCATCCCAGTGGGACGGCGAAGGGATTGGCTTCGGTGCCTTCAAAGGAAAGTAAAATCTGGCGAGATGTAAATTGGGCGGCCGACCTGATCTCGTCGGTTTCCTACAGCGTGGGTTAAGTTAAAACTACTCCCACTTTTCAGTTTGTATTGACACCATCACGCACTGCATCTACATCAAGCCACCCTTAGTTTCATTCGTATTTTCTTTTATTCATAGATGCTCAGTGTTTCTTCCTGTTTAATATCCACGGCATAAACTGAAAATAATGTGGATGCAGTAAGTAGATTATGAAGTTAAATATAGTGTCTATAGAAATGAATGGAGGATTCATCTCGGCTTGCAGTCATACAGTGTGTACAATTACATTGATGGATTTATGCTGCTGTTTGCAAATATTTTTTTTTAAAACAGGAAAAAAACCTTAAATAATGAGTCAATTACGTTTTGGTTAGAATCCTAGAATGTTACAGCTCATTCAGCCCATAAATAGCTTGCTTCATAGCTGAAATTTCAACATTTGCTTCAGAAAAAGGAGCTTTTGCAACTTGCCTGTGAGATTTTGATTCGTGCTGGTTAGATCAGGTGACCAAAATATAAAATGCAAATTATCAGAAGAGCAACATTTTATACAAGCATATGGGCCTAGAAATTTGATGGCACCATGCCTGTTTTACGGCAGGCAGGAAGTACGTGCTCATTACGATATCTGTATGGTCAAAAATAAGGCATCCAGAGCCCACGCCTAAAACAGGTTTGGTCCTTTGCATATGCAAATAAGTGACCGAATGCCTTTTTGTGGCCCCCACTGCAATATTGGTTTGCCCTGAGGCAGCTAATGTCGTTGCCGACTGCATTTAGGAAAACTAGGTCTTCCTGCGGCCTAACAGGCGGTCCTTAAAGGGACCACTGCAGGCCGCCACCAAAAGCTGAAGCAGGCTAGGTCCTTTGCATATGCAAGTAAGTGACCTGGAATCATTCTAGTAAATCTCTTCTGAACCCTCTCAAAAGCCTTCATCTCCTTTCTAAAATGTGGTGCCCAGAATTGGACACAATTCTTTAGCTGGGGCCGAACAAGTGTTTTATATAGGTTTTGTATAACCTGGCTTTTGTACGCTATGCCTCTGTTTATAAAACCCTGGATCCCATATGCTTCATTAACTGCTTTGTTAATCCGTCCTGCCACCTTCAAAGATTTGTGTACAAACACCCCCAGGTCTCTGTTCTTGCAACCCTTATAATATTGTACTATTTTGCTTGTACTGTGTCTCCTCATTCTTCCTACTAAAATGGATCACCTCTCACTTATCTGTGTTGAGAATTGCATCTGCTGCGTGTAAAGATTGTCTACTATTGCCAAACAAAGTTACCGTAAAATAATTTTCTTACTGTGCTAAATACAAAGACAGTGGACATCAGAGATCAAAATCTGACCAGCCTGATCCAATGCAAGCTTCGTCTTTTTGTGCAGATAAACAGTTGCCCATTTCACCCAGCGGACAGCCGACTGAGGAAAAAAGCATCGTGCCTGTATGAGTGCAACTCCAAGATCAAATATAGAACATCATCTTCAGACTTTTGGAAAATGCCTCCTTTAATTCTCTAATGCCACTTTTTAGAAACTGGAAAATTTAGGGTGGGAACACAAGTCACCTCTGCTGCCTCAGAGGCTTTCAGTTAAAAATGTAGTAACCCTACACAACTTTTCACTCTGCTAATATTGAAACCCAGGTTTAACCTCATGCTTCCAGTCTAAGACTGTTAGTTGTAGATTATAATTCACAGTCTCTCTTCTTAGGCAGTTCCCCAGAGTCGAGGATGACTTGCTTCCAGATTAAAATGAGTTCTAAGGTGACTGATGAAACCAATGCAGTCTCTGTCACAGGTGGGGCAGATGGTGGTTGGAGGGACGGTGGGTGGGGTGCTTGATTTGTCATACGCTCCTTCCGCTGTTTGTACTTGGCTTCCGCGTACTCCTGACGAAGAGACTCGGAAGTGTTCGCCGCCTTCTCGGATGCTCCTCCTCCACGTTGAGCGGTCTTGGGCCAGGGATTCCCAAGAGTTGGTGGGGATATTACTATTTTTCAAGGCGGCTTTGAGGATGTCCTTGAAGCGTTTTCTCTGCCCTCTTGGTCCTCACTTGCCGTGATGTAGCTCGGATTAGAGTGCTTGTTTCGGGAGTCTAGCATCGGACATGCGGACAATGTGGCCCATCCGTCGGAGCTGATCGAACGTGGTCAATGCCTCGATGCTGGGGATGTTGGCCTGAGAGAGTGTGCTGACGTTGGTGCGCCTATCCTGCCAATTAATTTTCAGGATTTTGTAGAGGCAGCGTTGGTGGTACTCGTCCAGTGCATTGAGCTGCCTATTGTACATAGTCCATGTCTCTGAAGGGTGTATTTCGACGATGAAGTGCCTGTGCAGCTTTCAGTCGCCTGAGGAAAAGTGTGTTCGAAGATCAGGATCTCAAACCCGGCACCACAAGCTCATGGTCTACAGAACAGTAGTGACAGCCTCTAGCACATATTGTTGAGTAGAGAGAGAGTGGTTACATAACAAATTGAGAAGTACATGAGAACCTTATCCCTAAACAAACTATGTTATTAAACATTCTGTAATGTAAAATATGTAGAGGAAGATTGTATAATTAGCATTTCAAATGATTTTGTCAATTTATAAAAAAATTAGATGCTCTTGTTTGCTTACATCAATACTTGGCTGTTTGTTGCTTAGTATTGAAAAAAAATATTAACCTTTTGTGGTAGTCATTTTTATTACGGTTTCCACATAATAGTCATATCATTGGCTATTGTGTGCACTAAAAAGTGTATAAAGGTCTCTGAAATTACACTTTCTCTCAAAGATACAGATGAAGATAGAGAAGGACTATCAGTAGGGAATACCCTCGTTTAGCACTTTCAGTTGTAATGTGTCGTTGATCTCTTCAGGACCAGAAAATCCCCCTACTTATAAGCCCTAAGAATGTATAATTTCGTGGATGCTTAGAAATAAATAGCTAATAAAGGGTTATGGTCTGTGGAGTCTGGATTTCTTTCAGATACTTGTTTTCTGTCATGGTATGATGGAGGCACCAGTTCTTGTTTATTCTGTGTCTAATTTGCATATTAGTAATTTTACTATTTGGAGATGGTACGTTGAAGTTTTAGTCTAGGCACAACAAGGCAGCCTAAATAATAGATCAGAACGAAGATACAAGACCAGACAATTTAAAGAGGAATATATTACTCCTGTTCCTATATTCCTATCTCAATTTCCAGGGCACTCCTGTCTGAGACAGCATTTTACATGTGCTGCCTCCAATTCACTCCTCCAAAAGCAGGTTAGGCGACTGCTTTGCCAAACACCTCCATTCCATCCGTAAGTATGGCCCTAAGCTCCCTGTGGCTTGCCACTTTAACAGCTCCTCCCAGCCCCACCCTGCTCTCTCTCACTCTACTACAGTGTTCTAACTCGTCTTAATGCAGTCTTCAGATTTCCAGCATTTGAAGCCTTTTCATTTTTATTTAGGAGCTCAGTCTATCAGAGCTAACTATTCTAATGCTGATCACTGAAATTTAAAGCAAGTATTTTTTTAAAGAAATGTCTGTGTTCTGCAGGAGATCCATGTATCAAGCTTGTGAATAAATTGTTTTTTCTGAGTAAATTATTATGGTATATCCCTGTTTTATAGCTTTCTTCACTTAGAAACAATATTCACATATTATTGCAAGATTTTTATTTCTCTAAATGGGGAGGACAATTCTGAATTTACATTATTCCCCATAGGAACATTAGTAGAGGTCCAGGAGCAGGTCAGCTGCCTGTCATCTTGGTTTCAAGATGGATAACTCAGGGAAACCAGAAGAAAAGGGTAGGATGAGAGTTCATCCTGCAGTTAACCATATTCTGTAGAACTTATATCCATAATATCCGCTGCTGTTGTGCTGCTCCCTTAGCTGGGAGTGTAAGGATTGGTCCAAGGCATGGACATACCTGCTTTGCCTTCAGCCAACAGGAGCAGACCTGTATTGGGTGCAAGTGCGAATGCAAGTGTTTCTTTCCCTAGAGATGCAAATAATTAATTTGATATCTAACTTCGATCTAGAAACCTGCAGTGGAATGACGGTGAAGGCAGGGATTTACGTGCAGGGCCCTCCAAATATGAGTCGAGCACCGCATTGCTAGAGATTCCTTTGCTTTGTTCTGATCAGTAGCTTTTGACCTAAGCTACTGCCACTTAAACAAGTTCAGAGTTTTCACGTCTTGAAATAACTAGCATGTTTGGGTATTTGTGTACAAACTACAAATGAATTAACATTGGTAGGCTCTCCTCAGAATATGGAACAGCATCAGGATACTTTGCTGCGCTGGATGCTAGCAGTTTGTGGGGTACATTGGGTGCTTTGTATAGGATTTAAAAAATGTTGCCTTGAAGCCAATTCTGCTTTTAATATATGGTTAGAGCTGGCATAGTGTTTTGGGATGTAGGAATGCCAGCATGCTGCTCCACAGCATATTAGGACTTAGACTATCATCCATAATCTCCACATTGTTAATTTTTGATTTAAGATGGATTTAGGTTTTGATTATTTATAAAAGTTAGGTCCCAAGTACAGAGTACCAGTCTGGGAGATATGGGAGAATAGTCAGGTTTTGTCTGCCTTAATTAGGGAAAGGACCTCCCCTCCATCAGTACCTCCCCTACATGGTTCTGTGGTTTGAGCAAAGTCCAGGAATTATGGGCATAAAGCCATTCCCTGACCACACTGAGCCACCTCTGTGCAAACTCTCGAACAGTTTCCAAAAGATAAGATATTGCTTAATAGACCAGTTTGAAAAGTCTTTTGCTAACATTGTTTGACGTAAAATGTCAGAGGAAATGGAAGAAATTATTCAATAAGTTAAATATTAAGGCAACATTCCAATCAAATAGAGCATTCTGAGAAAGCAAAATCAATTTTGAAGTAGTTATGTTTTATTTTAATTTTTTTTCGTCTTTGTCATTTTAATAGTTTGAATCAACCAATAAATCAATCAAAAAAAATTAATAAGAAATAATTTTTTTTTTAAATCAATAAATAAAACATTTTCTACTTACCGACTGCAGCACCGGGAGCCCTCCAACAGCGTGCTGGGATGCCCCCCCCAGTGTGTCTGTGTGTGTCTCTCACTCTCTGTCTGTCAGTGTCTGTGTTTCTGACAGCGAGGGGAGGAGGGGGGTAGAGGGAGAGAGGGGGGGAGCAGAGGGAGGGAAGGGGGAAGGATGGGGAGAAGGGGGAGGGGGGAGAGGAGAGGGAGAAGGGGGGGAGGGGGGAGGAGGAGAAGGAGAGGGGGGAAAGGAGATGGGGGGAGGATGGGGGGGAAAGGAAAGGAGATGGGAGGGGGAAAGGAGATGGGGGGAAAGGAGATGGGGATGAAAGGAGATGGGGGGGAAAGGAGATGGGGGGGAAAAGGAGATGGGAGGGGGAGAAAGGAGATGGGGGAGGGAGGCTGAACGGGCCGGGCCCGGTAGGGCCCAAGACTTTGGGCAGGGCCCATCCCTAGCAGCAGATTTACAGGTAGGTGGCGTTGGGTTGGGTCGGGGGGAGCGCGGGTCGGGGGGGTGGTCGGTTCGGTTCGGGTCGGGGAGAGGGAGGTCAGGTTGGGGGGAGGGAGGTCAGGTCGGGTCCAGTCGGGGGCCGGGGGGGGGAGAAGCGGGAGTCGCGTCGGTGTTGGGTCCAGTCCGGTCCGGAGGTGGGGGGGGAGCGGGAGTCGGGTCGGTGTCGGGTCCGGTCCGGGGGGCGGGGGGGACGGGGGGAAGCGGGAGTCCGGTCGGGTCCAGTCCGAGGGGTCGGGTCGGGTCGGGTCCGGGGGGGGGTGGAACCGGGAGTCGGGTCCAGTCCCGGGGGGGGGGGGCAGGAGTCGGGTCGGTGTCGGTCCGGTCGGGGGGCGGGGGGCGGGAAGCGGGTCGGGAGGAAGCAGGAGCTGGCCGTGGGAGGAGCCTTATTCACGCAGCCCCAGTGAGGCCATTCGGCCAGGGCTAGGGGCTGCGTGCTTCGGGCCCCTCCCACATAGTTTTGGGCGCCTGGAGCTACTGCACATGCACCCCCACTGTAGCGCGCATGTGCAGAGGTCCCGGCACTGTTTTCAGCGCAGGGACCTGGCTCCGCCCCCTACAGCTCCTGCTGCGCTGCGCCGAGGGCCAGAGGACCTGCAGGGAGCTGGAGAATCTGGAAGTTTCTTTTAGGCGCACTGTGGCACGAAAAACGGGCATCCAGGTCGGGACTGCGCCGTTCTAGGCACGGCTCGAAACTTGGGCCCTATATTACTGCTCCAGAATCATATGTCGTAGACAGAGACATTAGTGAATACCTTGGGTTAATTAAATAGAGAATAAACGGTGGCTGAGAGCATGTTAGCACAAGGCAGACGTACATTTGAGAGATTTGTATGTTGCCGTAAGCCAAAGAGACTGAAGCATGAGAAGTTTCTGAACGCGGATTAAACCTCGAGAGCGTTGCAGTATTTCTCACATGCCCGAGTGTTGTCTCTTTTTCGATATGTACCATTTCCTGCAGTTTACCTTTTGGGCAAATATCCAATCTGAGGTTTAGTGTTGAAGATTATACAGTGCGTTCTGTTGTGCTATTTCCATTACACTAAAATATGCTTTGATATAAATATAGTAAATATCGACAGTAATCATACATTATTAATGATATTATGCTGTGTGAGGCATGTGGAGTATAGTGGCAATTGGCATGGCAGGTGTGTCATCGATTCGGACCCCAGTGTGGAACCACGTGTAAAGAAGTTGGGGCCGAAATTATCCCCCTGGAAGCGCTATTTGGGTGCAGATGCACTAATGCATGGTGTGGCGGCCAGAGCGCTCACCCCCGGAATTGTCCCTGGTGCTCGAAGCGCAAAAGGTGGTCTGCGCCACGCCTCACGATTAGCGCACCGGCGAGAAACTGTGGTGGCTGGGGCGCCCCAGCCACCCTTAAAGGGAGGTAGTGGCCGACTTTTCGACAATGGCGGCTGCTGTTGCGGGCGGGCTGCCAACATGCAACTGGCTCGACTGACACCCTTCCTGGTGGCCCAGTGGGCGCCACTAAAGCAGTTGCAGGGTTCGCAGTTACTTTAGTTGTGACGCATTAGAGTGACGCAGTACGTCAGCGCCGTGCAGACATCATCATCAGCGTCGCGCTGATGTGCTCAGCGCTGAGATTCGCGCCCTGCGAACTTGCCATGACTGCCCCACGAACCTCCAGTTACCGCCCCACACATTTTTTTGCCTCTAAGAGGCCAATTCCACATCAGGGGCGGCACTTCCCGCCCCAGCGCTAAATTTTCATACAATTCAAATTTTGCGTGGGGGCAATTTCGCCCCCGCTATGTTTCAGAAGGAATATGATCTCAGACCTGTGCTGCTACCTGCAGCAATGGAGCAATATCCAGGTGGCACTCAGTGACAGTGAAAATAACCAATGCTCTCAACTGATACATCATCACCATAGGCAGTCCCTCGGAATCGAGGAAGACTTGCTTCCACTCTTAATATCAGTCCTTAGATGACTAAGAACCACAGTCCCTGTCACAGGTGGGACAGATAGTCATTGAGGGAAGGAGTGGGTGGGACAGGTTTGCCGCACGCTCTTTCCGCTGCCTGCGCTTCTGCATGTTCTCGGCGACGAGACTCGAGGTGCTCTGCGCCCTCCCGGATGCACTTCCTCCACTTAGGGCGATCTTTGGCCAGGGTCTCCCAGTTGTCAGTGGGGATGTTGCACTTTATCAGGGTGGCTTTGACGGTGTCCTTATAACGTTTCCTCTGCCCACCTTTGATTCGTTTGCCGTGACGGACTTCCGAGTAGAGCGCTTGCTTTGGGAGTCTCGTGTCTGGCATGCGGACAATGTGGTCTGCCCAGCGGAGCTGATCAAGTGTGGTCAGTGCTTCAATGCTGGGGATGTTGGCCTGATCGAGGCCGCTGACGTTGGTGCGTCTGTCCTCCCAGAGGATTTGTAGGATCTTGCGGAGACATCGATGGTGGTATTTCTCCAGCGACTTGAGGTGTCTACTATACATGGTCCATATCTCTGAGCCATACAGGAGGGTGGGTATTACTACAGCCCTGTAGACCATGAACTTGGTGGCAGTTTTAAGAGCTTGGTCTTCAAACACTCTTTTCCTCAGGTGGCCGAATGCTGCACTGGCGCACTGGAGGCGGTGTTGAATCTCATCGTCAATGTCTGCCCTTGTTGATAAGAGGCTCCCGAGGTATGGGAAATGGTCCACGTTGTCCAGGGGCGCGCCGTGGATCTTGATGACTGGGGGGCAATGCTGTGCAGCGAGGACAGACTGGTGGAGAACCTTTGTCTTACGGATACAGTTGATTGCAGGCAGTAGCTGGAGGCATTGCTGTGACAAGTCAGTGTGGAGTTCAGCACTGCATCAACAAGGTAATATGGTTTTCTTCCGTCTGGAAATAATAATCATCTTGATCGTCATGATGGATTGATAGAAGAATGTTTCAGAAACTGACCCAATAGAGTAGAGATTGGTAGAGTTGTATAAGAACATAAGAATTAGGAACAGAAGTAGGCCATACGGACCTTCGAGCCTGCCCAGCCATTCAATAAGATCATGGCAGTTTTTCGACCACAATGTGGTCGTAAACCTTCTAAATGTGCCACCCTGATCAGAGGAGCGCAACAGAGCATTCTACCTGCTTAGGGCACAAGATGAAAGAAACTCCGTAAACAAGAGAAGAATAAACTTTATTCTCCTGGCTATCAGTACATTTCCTGCCAGCCAACTGTCAAAAACCACTAACAGTGGTTATGAGAAAATCAACAACCTTGACAGCCTGAACCATCCTGACTGAGATAGGTGTATAGTAACTCGCAAAACAAGATAGCAGATTAAGAAAATTACAACTTATTTGGGTGGCGAGTATTGTGAAATTTCCAAGGAGACAACCTGAGTGATTGGGGCTATCTCAGTATTGTGACTATGGAATACCATAAATTAAACTTTTAGTTGCAAAACATGCCATTTTAATTAATCTATGTAACCAAAGGTTTTGCACATAAAGGGGAAGAAGCTGGTAATGGCCCGTGTTCAGGCACGAGATAGGTGGCACGCTCGGAGTGCAGGGCCTCGTCTGAGTAATTCCAGCCAATCAGACGTTCAGTGGCAGCTTGCTGGTTTTCTGCAGATCAGTTTGGATCAGCTGCGATGCCGTCAGCAGCCCTCGGGTAGGTTATGGGGAAAGGGGTGGAGCTAAAGGGGAGGAGGTGAGAGTGGGCAGGCAGAAGCCCACAGCATCTTAGTGGAGTCAGAAGGAGCACTCCTGGACGCTGGTTCCACATCAAGGTATTAAAAACTAAAAACTCACCATTTGGTTGGCAGATTCCAGTGGTCCAATTTTTGCCCCCAGTGTTTTCATAGGCCACCTCAAAGGAGGCAGACTTGAAAAGAGTATATCACACATTTTTGATTGTCTCAAATAAACACCATGTTAAGTTAGCCATGCTGATTTACTCACATATACCTGTACTGGTAGGAAAATCAAACTGTTGGGAATTTTCCCCAACTTTTCTTCTAAGATCTGTGAGAAGCCTAAGGATTGTGAGAGGCCAGCCTTGAACTGCAGTTAGACAGGAGTTTTTTTTCTATAATTAATAATTGTGTGAAGTGAATAAATGAAGTTGGTGTGAGCCAGAGTTCAGGCTAATACTGTTTCCAATTTTAAAGTTAGAAACAAGATGTTGGCAGTTCAAGAAACCTTTGATGCATATGGAGTGCAATATGTGGGTCATCATGGATCGTCAGTGTATCTACAGGTAGCAAATTTGCTTTTTGAAAATTGAGTCTCTGAAACAGTGGGTGTCTGTACTCGAGCAGCAATTGGCCACGTTCCACAGTGCTGGAGAGTCTAAGGGGTTTCTGGATTGCTATTTCCAGAACATGGTCACCCAAGGGGCAGTGCTGGACAGCTCAGCACATAGGGATAGTGTTGAAATAGTGAAATGGGTGACAATTTGCAGGGGCAGCAAAGGGATCCAGGACTCACTGGTGCAAGGAACCCCTGAGTTACTGGAACTGTCCAATAGTTACATAGGCCTGGAGATTCCATACCTGTGCGCCGACCATTAATGCTGGTTAGCTGCAAATAAATGACGGCTGCTTCACTTCTGATCGCCATTTTGGTAAGGGCCTTAGCGCCACATTGGGCCGCCTGCGGAGAATACTGCCGGAAAACCAGTGTTGCACTCCACGTTTTGAGCTGCGTTAATTTAAATTAGCAGGCAGTACCAAAATACCGATGCTGCCTGCACTGTTATTTCGGGTGGTCGTTAACTTCGGCCCACAGTGGCACCAGCAGGCTTCCGGCCTACTCCAGTTTTTCGGCCTTAGTGTTGCACAACTATGAGGTGGATTGTGACAGCAACACTGGAGGAGGGTGATCCTGAGGATTATTGCACCCCCATGGAACAAGGAACTACCCAACGGGATGAGATGCAGGTGGACTACAAGAATAGAAGAGTGGTAGTAGTAGGGGATTCTGTGGTCAGGGGTATAAGCAGTATGTTTTGCAGTGGTGGCCGGAGTCCCAAATGTTATGTTGTTTCCTTGGTGCCTGGGTGAAGGACAACAGAAAACAAATGCAAAAACTTCTGGAAAGGGAGTTGAGCAGCCAAAAATTATAGTCCATGTTGGAAGCAATAAGGACGAAAGAACTTGTGTGAATGCATTTCACATCCTCAGGATATCCAAAATGGGCAACAGCTACAGTTGGTGCATAGGCAGTGGCATAGATCGAAGAACATTTGAGATTTTGCAGAGAAAGTTCAAGGTTCACAGGTGATAATCTGTTGACTGCTTCCTGTTCCACGTGCAGGACAGGTTACCATGGGGAGATTAGAAAGCCGCGGGGCTGGTGCAGGAGAAAAAGGCTCATGTTCATGGGTCGTTGGAGTGAGTTCTGGAATAAGGGTAGGCTATACCAAAGAGATGGCCTGCATCTAAAGGCACTGTTGTCAGCTGCACAACAGTCACCTGGCCCTGCTTTGCTGCTATAAGTGTCTGAATCCTGCAGCATCCATTTTCTTCCCCTTGAGGTCTGTCCCCCCAGAGCAGGTGGGAACCCCTGCAGGAGCCCAGCAAGATTATGCAAATTAGGATAACCACAGAAAATTTCCCAGGATCAGCAGTGAGCAAGAAATGCAAGCGCAAAATGGCATATCTCCAGCAAAGCGGAGAATTCTGCTTCATGTTTATAATCTAAAACGATCAAATGCAACGAAAGATAGCCACTCAACGTATTAATTCTGTTTGATCCCCCGATGATCTGACGGGTATTGAGCCATACAGAGCTGGTACCAGTCCCAAGATTGGTTCCCGGACTGTGCTGTGCTTGCTGATCTAAGTTGGGGCAGCGAGTTGGCTTAATGCTCCTAGGATAGGGAGGTGAAAATTGTTCACAGTTCCCACTCCTGAATGCTATCCGTTGACCTCTGCTAGAAACTGCGGCCCCAAGTTTCCACACGTGGCAAAATGGGCGCCCATCTGAGCTGGGCGCCCGTTTTTTGCGCCGAAAATGGCGTCTGAAAAAAAACGCGCTATTCTCGAGCGCTTTGCAGCTCGATGTCTGCTTGGCGTGGCGCACAGGGGGCGGAGCCTACCACTCGCGCCGATTTTGTAAGTAGGAGGGGGCGGGTACAATTTAAATGAGTTTTTTTCGTGCCGGCAATGCTGCGCGTGCGCGTTGGAGTGTTTGCGCACGCGCAGTGTGAAGGAAACATTGGCACTCGGCCATTTTAAAAAGTGCTGCAGAAAAAGTGAAAATTTGTTTATTGAACCCTGCAAAGGCTTGTATTTTAATTTTCTTGATATTTCTGTGTGTGAGGGTGAGGGAGTGCATTCTGTAATTAAAGATAGACTGTGATAAACGGGACACATGCACTTGTTTGAGACTATTCAAATTCTTTGTAGCTGTTCAATTTTAAATTTTTTTTAATAAAACCACATTGCCCCTCCATGATCAGCACTGAGGCTTCTTGCTGCTTTCTCCCCCTGCCGTCCGTCAGGCCCGACGGCAAACGGCTGCCTCAAGTAATGAGGCTTCCTGCAGCCTTCTCCCTCCCTCCCCCCCCCTCCCCCTGCCGTCGGTCGGTCCCGATGGCAAACCGCTGCCTGAAAGGCCTGCCTGAAGCACTTTCACACAGGTAGGAACATGGTTTATTTAATTTTTTCTTTGCTTATAAATTTTTAATTTATTTCTTTAATATTTGTATAAGTATAACTAAGGATTTATTGTAGAATGTAATGACTTCCCTTCCCCTCCTCCCCCTCCACCTCGTTCCCGACGCCTAATTTGTAACCTGCGCCTGATTTTTTAATGTGTAGACAAGGTTTTTTCAAGCGTACAAAAATCTTCACTTGCTCCATTCTAAGTTAGTTTGGAGTACGTTTTCACTGTGGAAACTTTCAAATCAGGCGTCAGTGGCCGGACACGCCCCCTTTTGAAAAAAAATTCTGTTCAAAAGTGAAACTGTTCTACCTGACTCGAACTGCAGAAAATTTAAATGTGGAGAATTCCGATTTCTAAGATACTCCGTTCTCCACCAGTTGCTCCTAAAAATCAGGAGCAAATCATGTGGAAACTTGGGGCCTGCATGTGTGTGTGATGTACTCCGCAATTGAATACCCTGCTGACTCTGTACAGGTTGAAGAATTAAACAATGGCTACTTGGCTGAGTACTGAAGTGTGACTGACAAGCATGGAACCGTGCCTTGCAAGATTAATTGCCTTCAGGAAAAGAGCGGAGAATATGGGGCTGCAAAGAAATTTAATTTAATTGTTCAGTTGTGGTGAAACCATGTTTGCATATAATTCAAGTCTGATGTTCCAATGTGATATTAGAAAGATTGCATATTTGGACAGCGGCACAATGTAACCACAGTCAAAACTGAGATACCCTGTAGTATCAATATTTGTGTCAATATCTAAAAACAGCAGGTCCTTGGCCTCGGACCAGTGATAGTTTTTTTTGTTACCTCTGCTTGGCCTTATTAATACCAAGAAATAATAATCATAATCACATGAGCTACTGTGTATGGAAACTATAAACACCTTGATACAGGGTAGCTTTTAACCATATAAAGCATAAGAAAGAAAGCCATAGTAAGTGCTGCTGATTGAAGATTCATTGTTTTCCAGTGTGTTTGTTGTGTCAGACAGGAGCAGATGCTAAGCTCCTGTGGCTGAATCGCATGAAATGACAAGTGGTGACAAAATAATTTACTCTTATTTTACGAGGGAATATCATAGCTTTTGCATATTGTTCTGAACTGAGCTTTGCAGCTGAGTGACTGTAATAGAATGACTGCAGTGGAAACTACCCTGCTTCTGTGATGTATCTTGTAACTAATATGCTATTGTTCCTTTAATTATGTAGCAAATATTATTTAAATTTACAGCATATCTTATTGCTAATTAGTAAATTCAGTTTTTCTTTCATTAGGTATTTTTGACTGGAGAAAATGAAACTGAATATTTTTTTATTTGTTCATAGTATGTGGGCGTTGCTGGCATGGCCAGGATTTATTGCCCATCCCAAATTGCCCTGGAGAAGGTGGTTGTGAGGCTTGCTAGGCCATTTCAGCGGGCAGTTAAGAGTCAATCACATGGCTATGAGTCTGGAGTCACATGTGGGCCAGACCGGGTAAGGACGGCAGATTTCCTTCCCTGAAGGACATAACTGAACCAGATGGGTTTTTGCGACAGTCCAGTAGCTTTATGATCACCATTACTGGTGCAGGTTGAACCTTCCTTATCCAGCACCCCCGGGACCAGGCCTGTGCCGAATGAGGGATTTTGCTGGATGAAGGGAGGTCAATGGCCCGAGGGTGGGGATGGGGGTGGAGGGGCGAGATGGCCCAGGGTGAGGGCATGGGGGGGGGGGGAAAAGAGGTTGCCAGATGTCGGGGGGTGGGGGGGAAGGTCGCCCAAGGTCTGGGGGGTGGGGGGGTGATGGGGGGGAAGGAGGTCACCCGAGATCGGGGGGGGGTGGAGAGGAGGTTGGCAGCCCGAGGTCGCGGGGGGTGGGGCGGGTAGAGACGGCCTGGGGTGGGGGGGGGGAGGTCGCCCGGGGTGGGGGGGTGTGGGGGGTGGGGGGGAAGAGGAGGTCGGCAACCTGAGATCGGTGGGGGAGGGGAGATAGCCCGGGGTGAGGGGGGAAGGAGGTCGGGGGGTGGAGGTCGGCAGCCCAAGCAGGCTCAGCGGGCCCTGAAGTGTCGGCGCATGTGCCACCCGGCGGCCGGGAATGGTGCTGGACAAGGGGTGGTGCCGGATAAGGGAGTTCTGGATAAGAGAGGTTCAACCTGCACTAGCTTTAAAAAATTTCCAGATTTATTTAAAAATAATTAACGGAATTTAAATTCCCCAGCTGCCGTGGTGGGATTTAAATTCATGCCCCTGGATCATTAGTCCAAACCTCTGGATTACTAGTCCAGTAACATAACCACTATGGTACCGTACCCCCTGTTTATGTTTGTAGTAGCAATTGCATAAATCTTTCTCACAAATAAAGGAGACTTTCTTTACAATTTCACTACACATAGTAGTCGAAGGAAATATTTCCCTATCCTCAATCTCAGATGAGAGGAAAAAAGCATTAGCAGTCGCAGCAGAATCCATGCAAAAGTCGACCCCTCATAAGTATATTATTAGTGAAACATAAAGCAAATCTGTGGTATATTAAAAAAGGAAAAAGAAAATGCCATTTTGGCTATCAAAGCACATTCCTCTCAGTAGCTACAATAACAGATTAGCAATCCGTGCAAACTATTTCAAGGCTCCACCATGAAAATGCTAACTTAATTTAAAATCGAGGGGCTAAAAATTCCAGTATGCTGGAAACCTGCCGGTAACAGCGCTGGCCAAGGCTAAGGGCCACCTGCTGAGATAATGCAGGCAGCATTTTGGTGCTGCCTGCTAATTAACATCAGCGCAGTGTTGATTTTCTGGTGTAACGCGCTTTTTCCAGCGCTAAGCTCAGCAGGAGGCCGAAGCTCGCGTCTGTCTCCCGCTTGCGGTAAAGGAGAACGGGGAAGAAAGGAGCGAACCTGTAGGCTATGTACGGAACAGTTGCTGTACTTGCTACAACAATATTACTTGCCACCCGATGTTTGTTGATTTTTTAATAGTTCGTGAAATTAATGTATCTGCATACACTAATCTTTCCCCAATAGTTACTCTTGAAAGTGTTTAAATGTGTAGTCATCGTGCCGGCTTTTAGCGGGCCTTGTATACATGACACAAAATAATTATTTGATAAATAATTGGTTATGGAACTTTGAATAAATTAATTATTCCATAAAATCTTTAGCAGTTGAGTCCAGATTGGCTAGGGGGGTGACGTTCTGGTGACGCCATCATAAAGATAAAAGAGATCTTATCAGAGATGATCATCAAATGTTGCTATGGAGTACGAGACAATCTGATGCCCTTTAGGAATTCATGTTTTTTATTTGCTGAGGAATTTGCAGTTCTGAACTAAAAGTTTATTCTACAAAGTTTCATCCATTGATTTACTGACCCACAAATACTTTCCGGGAAAACCGTCATAGACTGTGCAACCCCCTCCCTCACTGATGGGCAAAAAATTAAATTGTAAAAGAAGAATACTGGTAACGGTAGAATAGTACCTATGTTACTGGACTAGTAATCCCGAGGCCTGGACTAATGATCCGGGGACTTGAGTTCAAATCCCACCACGGCAGCTGGGGAATTTAACTTCTGTTAATTAAATAAATCAGGAATAAAAAAACTAGCATCAGTAATGGTGACCATGAAACTACTGGATTGTCGTAAAAACCCATCTGGTTCACTAATGTCCTTTAGGGGGAGAAATCTGCTCTCCTTACGTGGTCTCGCCTGTATATGACTCCCAACCCACAACAAGTGCCCTCTGAAATGACAGCTCACCACCACCTTCTCAAGGGCAATTAGGGATGGGCAATAAATGCTGGCCTTGCCAGCGACACCCACATCCAATAAATAAATAAAAAAATAATTTTGGCAAAGGAGGTGCTTGAAGTTCCAGCATCCATCTGAGCTGTTTTCCATCTTCGTCTAAAATCTGCCACGTCCTGCCAGTCCTGGCTGTCTTACATTTGACAGTTGAAGCATCTTAATGGCTGTTAACGCTGCTGATGCGCTTTTAGCAACTGCACGCACGGGTGTGCTTTAGCAAGGGCGGCAAGAGGAGCAGCGATATCTAAAATGGATGACCAGGCGTCAACTTGGCTTTGCACGCCGATTGACTTCACGCTCAGACTCATTACAATACTTTCGGAGAATGCAGGTAACAGCATCGATGCCACCTGGCTGAAAATGGCGGCCACCACCGGACCTGCCGGGAGCAAGCAAAAGTGCGGCGGACATCATTTTCCCCCAGAATTGGACGGTAACGGCCAATGGTAAGACCTTAGGACCGAAGTTCAGCCCTGCCCGAAATGGGTTGCACCTACCGCTTTTGAAGTGTTTTACTGCATCTTCTGGTGAGGTGGCCTCTTTCGCAAAATTCAGCTCTTTGTCGTTTTTTTCCAGGTGAGCCGGAAGTCGGTCATAATAGGGGAAGAAGTGCGGCGGTAAGTACTCTAGAGGGGCGGAACTGGAGGTGGGGAGGGTCACCGCCACTGTCAATCAGCAGCAGAGCGGTGATGATGTCAGTATGTGTGTGCGTCACCACGTCTCTCCCCTCATTTAAAGGGGAGAGAAGCAGCGATTGTTTAAGTTTGGCCCACTGGGCCACCAGGGAGGGTTTTGGCTGGGTCAGAGGCCTGGCACCTAAGAGTGTTGGTGGCGCTTGCCGAACCCAGGGGCATAATTGTCCGGGAATTGATCGGGAAGTCTGCCAACAAAAAAAACCCCATGGTGGCCGCGGCAGTGCACCCTCCCCTTGAAAGGCCGCTATGCTGCCATGGCTCCCAGAGTGAAAGGAAGGTGCACCGACAGAAAAAGCTGTCGGGGGCATCGCACGGCGTATTTTTGATTCTTTGCAGCTAAATTTTGCGGGCGGTGCAGAAGATTGGCTTTGATGTTGCACTTTGATGTTACACTTTGATGTTGCACTTTGATGATGCACTTAGGACAGTCGGCAGCAGCGGGGCGGAAGTGAGGACCGCCAGAACCCCCCCCCCCCCCGAGTTGAATTTCGCTGGCGGCGGCCAATTGATTCTGCCGCTTGGCTGCCGCTTTCTGGCAGTAAGTGGCCTTTTTGGGGAGCTGAATTTCGGCCCCCTTGAATTTTTAGATCTAGGAGTCCCAAGAGTGGTGCATTGCATGGAGAATTGTGGATACCTGGGGATGATTACAATGCAGCAATCTTACTGGGAGTTGATCAATTTGAAACAGTCACCTGAACCCTGAAATGCAAGTCCAACAATGTTACTAGCACTTTGTCCAGGTCTGCAATCCTAACTAATGATGGCTATTCTCAAAAATACTACCTCATGGAGTCATGGGGTGCAGGTCTTCTCACACATTATCCCACACAATGGGCTCTTGATTTCAGTCATGCTTCTGTAGGCAGTTGCCCAGTGTAGGCGTGGAAAAGAAAAGATCAACATAAGGCCAATAGTTTTGTTTAAACAGGACACTTTGAATTCCTGTATTATGCGTATTGGTGGAGTATAGCCAGACCATATACCTGTAGCATCTATTATTTTCATAATAGACACAGTGGAGTTCATAAGTTTTATTCAATTTGGGTCAGTCAGGCTGATCCTCAAGGCATCTATTGAAACATCAGCTGCCAGTCCAAGACCAACCAATGGCCTAGAAGCTCTTCCTGGTGTCTGAGTGCAGCAGAAATCTCCTGAGCTGTCACAATAACTAGGGCGTTCCGTCCTGCACCATCATTTGCACCATATACGTGGAAACTGTCTCCGCATGAGATCGATTCTTCTGAATCACTGTTCGTTTGAAGACTTGTCCTCTGAGATCTGCCACCCGAGGCTTCTCAGCTGAAGTCAATAGTCTCTTTGCTATGAAGAGATCACACATTTATTTTCCAGCAATATTTTCCTTTATTCTTCCCTTAGAATTCTGATTTTGGTGAATACAATCATTCTCTGTCCAGGATAAAAAAAACAACACTGTATAAACATGACGAATAATGTTCGCGATATAAGAAAAATTGTAATTCAGAAACACTAAGGCTTGTGTGAAAGGTGTAATGCAATTCTAGGATTCAGCTGATTTCATAAATTCCTCTGGTTCCAGTGTTGCTATCTTACATCCTGCAGGCTTGCAACACACTCTCAACCACTGTTTATTATCAACTGGGGGAAATTAGGCTGCATGATGGTAGTATACAAGTCTATTGACACATTCGCTGCTATAATCGCATGGTACAATTCTCCTCCATATTCAAAATAAATTAAACATTTTTCGGCTTTGGGAATGCGAAAGTTGTAGTACCAAATTATTCCAATTTCTCCATTGTATCTGTTGGAAAACTTTCAAACATTTTACAGGCTGATTAAAATGTTGAATAATTCATGATTTTTTCTGAAAAGGATGTACTTGCAAAAGGTATATTTAATAAATATTTTAAATTGGTGATCTGATTTATACAACACTAGAGAAAATGCAGTTGACCTGATTTAGACAATATCAAGTGAACACCAGACATCCAATATGCTGTCAAATGAGTATTTGCATGTGAAAGTTTGTGAAAACTGTGCTTTAATCCCATTCATCATCGTGCCACAAATTTTGCAAGTTTGTTTTATGTGGCTATTCATATTCTCACTGAAACAGTGGCATATTTGCAAATTATACCCTGTTTTTCTGTTTGGATATTCAGTTCTAGTTTATAAAATTGTATTTTTTAAGGTTGTTGCTAAAATAACTCCCAAAATGTCATCCTCTGCAACCTAGCTTGAGGAGTGAAGATAAGTTTTTTTTATTTGTTCCGGGATGTGGGCATTGCTGCCAAGGCCAGCATTTATTGCCACCCTCAATTACTCTTGAGAAGGTGGTGGTGAGCCGCCATCTTGGACCGCTGCAGTCCATGTAGTGAAGATTCTCCCATAGTGCTGTTAGGGAGGGAGTTCCAAGATTTTGACGCAGTGACTATGAAGGAACAGCGATATACTTCCAAATTAGGAGAGAGTGTGACTCGGAGGAGAACTTGAAAGTGATGGTGTTCCCACACGCCTGCTGCCTTTGTCCTTCGAGGTGGGTTTGGGAAGTACTGTCAAAGAAACCTTGGGGAGTTACTGCAGTGCATCTTATAGATGGTACACACTGCAGCCACGGTGTGCCGGTGATGAAGGGAGTGAATGTTTAAGGTGGTGGATGGGGTGCAAATCAAGCGGGTTGCTTTGTCCTGGATGGCGTCGAGCTTCTTGAATGTTGTTGGACCTGCACTCATCTAGGCAAGTGGAGAGTACCCTATTTTGTGCCTTTTAGGTGGTGGAAAAGCTTTGGGGAGTCAGGAGGTGAGACACTCGCCGCAGAATACCCAGCCTCTGACCTGCTCTTGTAGTCACAGTATTTATGTGGCTGGTCCAGTTAAGTTTCTGGTCAATGGTGAACCCCAGGATGTTGATGTTTGGGGATTCGGCGATGGTATTGCCATTGAATGTCAAGGGACAGTGGTTAGATGCTCTCTTGTTGGAGATAGTCATTGCCCGACACGTGTATGGTGCGAAGTTACTTGCCACTTATCAGCCCAAGCTTGAATGTCGTCCAGGTCTTGCTGCATCCGGGCATAGACTGGACATTATGGGCCCAAGTTTCCCCAGGAGTTGCTCCGATTTTTTTGGAGCAACTAGATTTTTTAGAGTAACTTAAAAATCGCAATTCTCCCCATTTAAGTTGCTCCATTGTAAGTGAGTTAGTTAGATTTTTTTTTTAGTTCAGTTTTTTTAAAAAGGGGGCGTTACCAGCCACTTACGCCTGTTTTAGCCATTTAAGCAAGTTTAGCCAGCTAAAACTTACTCCAAACTAACTTAGGCCAGAGTAAGTGGGCACTTTTGTACGTTCTGAAAAACCCTGCAGTGAATTAAGAGATCAGCGCAGGTAGCCAGAGATAGTGGGGGGGGGGGGAGGGAAGTTAGAGGATTCTCCAAAGCATTAAACACTTCACATTTAACAATAAAGAAGCATAGAAACCATCATAATTAATAAATAATAATAAATGAAAAATAAATCAAGTAATAAGAAATAAAAAGTTCTACCTTGACGACTGGAGCACGCACCGGCAAAGCCCTTCGACCAGGGCTAGGTGCGGGAGGCTGGCAGCCAGCAACAGGAGAGATCTGTGGGTCTCACATAGTGTAAGGCAATCAGTCACCTGTGTGTCTGGAAACGGTCCAAAACCCTGCTGATAATGAAAGCCTGAAACGTTAACACTGCTACTCTCTCCACAGATGCTGCCTGACTTGCTGAGCATTTGCAGCATTTTCGGTTTATACATTAGAAAAGCTTGAGCTTATTTCAACATCTTATTTTGAGATCTCAGGCCACGCAAGGTTAAGCAATTATGAAATGCTCTTTTAGATGTCTGCTTAGCAACCACAAGAGATTCCGCTTTCTGCCCCCGTTATGCCAGTTTATTAAATTTATAATAAGTGAGAAATACTGGAGGAAATTAAATCAAAGCAGTTGCAATACATTTTCTTGGGTAACAAAAATACTCTGTAGAAACTGGATTATAAATAGAATGTGCCACTTACATACATGATAAATAGCTTAATTTGTTAGACAACCAAAAGCCATTAATGTGCTATTAGATAATTCACAAAAATATATCATAGTCATGACAAATGCTCGTTCCTCCCAATTTGCCCTCCACTTCTCAAGCGTTGATTCACGTTGGGGTACAGTTCCATCAGCCCCTGCAGCATCTCAAAGCGGCCATTCTTCACGCACGAGATGAATTGAATGTTGGCAGGTTATCTGACCACAGGTACCATCACAGTTAAATACATTCTATCCTTGTCTATTATCCACATACATCACTTTCCAGCGCTGGGAACTCGGGCTTATCATTAGCACTCCTTTTATCCTGACTGAGATCAGCTAACTCGACATAGAACAGGGATCGAACGTGGGAACTTTAGAGTCTGTGGGGTTTATTGCCACATAGGGAAGTGCTTTTAGCAAATGAGCTGTCAGCACAAGTTCAGGTGAGGAAAAAGAGGGAAGAAGAACAGAAATCTTACAGTCCCTCTGATTTAGGGCTGTGAAACAAATGATTACTGTAATAGGCAATTCTGAAAACCTTCAACCTGAATGGCATTTCCTTTGACGAGCAAAGAAAAATCTACATAGTCTGCATTATCTTGTTTCTCGTGCATATTAAAGAATGACTTTTGGTACGAGTATATATGAAGGAAACCTTTGGCAGTAGGAAATAACTGAACCATCAGGTCCCGTTTTCACACTGCACCATCTGCCAGAAATTTATCTGGCTTCAAACTAGATTACTCCTGATGTGTCCCAAATATTCTGCTGTCTTAACTGTTTCAATGCCAGGTTTGAAGAAATATCTAATTATCGCAAATGCAATTTATCCAACTTCCATTACAGGAAATCGCCTGACAAAGAAACTTCCACAAATTGAAGTCGCACACAAATATCTCAACTTCCCCCAATGCAAACACGCTGAGAAGCAAGGTTTCTGACTAATAGACACCTACGGGACTGGAACTAACTGGAAATATAGGGGTCTCCCTCTATCACCTGCACTCTGCAGTATAAACACCCCAGGCTCGGATGACCAATGGCATTGGAATCACCCCCCCTCCCCCCCCAAAATGTGAATCCATGAATAAGCTGGGTCAAGGAAGCCAGTTTCATTGAAGTAAAAATATAGCTAACCGGTTCAGTACAGTTCCACCAATATCCAATGGGTCTCTGCATTTCACTGCTAAGCTCAACACCTGACCGTAAAAGTATAGGTCAGTACAAGGACACCATTTTGCAGCTTGGGTCTCCCTGCCTGCTCTTTTAGATATAATTCAAAGACAATTAGACTGGGGGAAAAACGCCCTGCTGAGCTAGTGCGGCTCCAATGCGCATGCGCAACTCTGCCGGCACTCAGAAGCACACTGGGCCCTAGCCCCGCCCTCCTGCCGACTGTGTTGAGCCAGCACGGCCTTAGCTCCGCCCCCCCACAGCTTTTGCTACGCCACGCCAAGGCTCCTGGAGCGGGGAGAATTACAAAATTAGTTTTCGGTGTGGTTTTTAGTCTTAACAAGTCGGCGCACCTCATGCGCCGTTTTCAGCGCGGGGGGAAAACTTGGGCCCTATCTGAGGAGTTGCGAATGGAACTGAACACTGTGCAGTCATCAGCGAATATCCCCACTTCTGACCTTAAGATGGAGGGAAGGTCATTGATGAAGCAACTGAAGATGGTTGGGCCGAGGACACTGGCCGGAGGAACTCCTGCAGCGATGTTCTGGGGTGAGATGATCTGCAGCGATGTTCTGGGGCCGAGATAATCGGCCTCCAAAAATCACAACCATCTTCCTTTGTGCTAGGTATGTCTCCAGCCAGTGGAGAGTCTTTACCCTGATTCCCATTGACTCCAATTTTAAGAGAGCTCCTTGATGGCACATTCAGTCAAATGCTGCCTTGATGTCAAGGGCAGTCACTGTCGTCTCACCTCTGGAATTCAGCTCCTTTGTCAAGGTTTGCACCAAGGCTATAGTGAGGTCTGCAGCTGGGTGGTCCTGGCGAAACCCAAACTGAGCATCGGTGAGCAGGTTATTGGTGAATAAGTGCCGCTTGATAGCACTGTTGATGACATCTTCCATCACTTGCTGATGATTGAGAGTAGACTGATGAGACGGTAATTGGCTGCATTAGATTTGTCCTGTTTTTGGCGGACAAGGCATACCTGTGCAGTTTTCCAACGTGGGGTAGATGCCAGTGTTGTAGCAGTACTGGAACTTGGCTAGAGGCTTCGCTAGTTCTGGAGCACAAGCCATTAGCAGGACAGCCAGGATATTGTTCGAGCCCATAGCCTTTGCTGTATCCAGTGTGCTCAGCCATTTCTTGATATCATGTGGAGTGAATCTAATTGGCTGAAGACTGGCTTCTATGATGGTGAGGACCTCAAGAGGAGGCCGAGATGCATAATCCACTCGGCACTTATCGCTGAAGATGGTTGCAAACGCTTCAGCCTTGTCTTTTGCATTTTCATGCTGGGCTCTGCCATCATTGAGGATGTGGATATTCCTGGAGCTTCCTCCTCCCGTTAATTGTTTGATTGTCCACCACCATTCACGACTGGATGTGGCAGCACTGCAGAGCTTTGATCTGATCCATATTTTCTCTCACCACCTGCCGCAGGGCCAGTTGGCAGCTCTGCCCTTCAGGACTCGGCCAACTTGGTCAGTAGTGGTGCTACCGAGCCACTCTTGGTGATAGACATTGAAGTCCCCCACCTGGAGTACATTCTGTGCCCTTGCTAACCTAAGTGCTTCTTCCAAATGGTGTTCAACATGGAGGAGTATTGATTCATCAGATGAGGGTGGGGCATAGCTAGTAATCAGCAGGAGGCTTCTTTGCACATGCTTGACATGATGCCAGGAGTCTTCAATCGTTTAGCCCTGTCTATAGCATGCTGCTTCCATTACTTAATTATTTGAGGATGGGGATATTCATGGAGCTTCCTCCTCCTGTTAGCATGCATGTAGTCTTGTGTTGCAGCTTCTCCAGGTTGGCACCTCATTTTTTAGGTACGCCTGGTGCTGCTCCTGGCATGCTGTTCTACACTCCTCATTGAACTAGGATCCCCTGGCTTGATGTTAATGGTAGAGTGAGGGATATGCCGGGCCATGGGGTTACAGATTGTGGTGGAATACAGTTCTGCTGCTGCTGATGGCCCGCAGTGCCTCATGGATGCCTAGTTTTGAGCTGCTAGATCTGTTCTGAATCTATCCCATTTAGCACGGCGGTAGTGCCACACAACACGATGGAGGGTGTCTTCAGAAGACAGGACTTCGTCTCCACAATTACTGTGCGGTGGTCACTGCAACCAATACTGTCATGGACAGATGCATCTGTGACAGGTAGATTGATGAGGATGAGGTCAAGTAGGTTACTCCCTCGTGTTGGTTCTCTCACCACCTGCTGCAGGCCCAATCTGGCAGCTTGTCCTTCAGGACTCGGCCAGCTGGGTCAGTAGTGGTGCCATTGAGCCACTCTTGGTGATGGACATTGAAGTCCCCCACCCAGAGTACATTCTGTGCCCTTGCTACCCTCATTGCTTCTTCCAAATGGTGTTTAACATGGAGGAGTACTGATTGATCAGATGAGGGAGGGCAGTAGGTGGCAATCAGCAGGAGGTTTCTATGGCCATGCTAGACTTCATGGGATCCGGAGTCAATGTTGAGGACTCCTAGGGCCACTTCCTCCCGACTGTATAGCACTGTTTTACCACCTGCAGGTGGGACAGGACATACCCAGGGATGGTGATGGAGGAGTCTGGGACATTGTCACAACAGTATGATTTTGCGAGTATGACTATGTCAGGCTGTTGCTTGACTAGTGTGTGGACAGCTCTCCCAATTTTGGCACGTCCCCAGATGTTAGTAAGGAGGACTTTGCAGGGTCGAATTGGCTGAGTGTGCCGTTGTTCCGAAGCTGGTGCCGAGGTCGATGCAGGGTGGTCTGTCCAGTTTTATTATTATACAACTGAGTGGCTTGCTAGGCCATTTCAGAGGGGAGTTAAACATCAACCACATTGCTGTTTGTTTGAGGATGTGCAGTAATTTTACTAAATGTTGTTTTGTAACTGGGAAAGCTGGGCCTTGCACCTTTGGGGGAAAAATGATGCCAAAGCATTGGACTTTTGACTCAGTAGATTAAACAACAGTCATATAGTGTCCTACTTTATCTACATAACAACAATGACTATACGCCAAAAGTATAGTCCAGAGGGCGTGAAATATGCTATAAGATCCAGTTCTATAATTATTAATTTAGATACTGGTTTCACACAGATATTTTTAATATGCTTTACTATGAAATCTTATTTCTTAGATGTATTAGGATCCTTCCACAAAGTTGTTTTGACAAGAAAATCTGTTCTAAGACCATTTACGTTGGAGGCTTCAATGATCTGTGCTAAATGTTTAGTCTCTTCAAATTGGCAAATATGAATGTAAGTAGATTCAAGTTTCACAGTTGAGCTAATCAGGCTGCAACACAGAGCTGAAAAAAGAGCACGTGCAGCTTGTACATGCAATGGGGAATGTACGTGCAATGGAAGTAATTTGCTGAGTGCAGGCTGGCGGCAGGAAGCCTCACCTGCCGGTAGTGTATCTTGGAAAATTATCCCAGTGTTATGCATCACGTCCTGTGGTATTCCAAGTTAAAATAGAAACTGGAGAACTACTTAATGGTGACCAGAATAATGCTGCTGGGATTAGTGAAGCAGCTTTGTTTAATAAATCTTACCCACTGCTCCTTTATATAATTATAGGGCAGTGACACCATTCTTACACTAATGCATTTCAAGTGGTTTAAACATAAGGAGCACTGGAGTGGTGCTGTTGGAGAAAGTTACCGGAACTTTTGCGCCCAAACCTCAACTCAGCTGTCATGTCTTGTGTACTTATGTAGTCTGCTTGATTTTATTTTAGAACTTCTTCCCTTGTCTTCTGAAAGCAGCAAGTCATGCAGCAGTACAGCTCCAGATGTTTGCAGCCCTCCATTAACTTGTCCAATTGGCGATTGTTCACATGTAGACCGACTCAGTGAATGAAATCAGGTTGCTTGATCACTGAGCAAGCACAGCCAAGTCTAATCCTTCCTCAGCCAATATTCACACCCACACACTTTTCAGCAGAGGCTATTGGATAGAGATCAGGAGTGGAAATGCTTGCTGATTTTCTCCAACTCTTGAGTATTGAGGTTTATTGTAGCATCCTAACACCACTTTGCTGAGATCAGCTATCTTAACACTGACTAAGGGAAAATTTGGAATCATTGTGATCTTCCTGAACCTCCAAGGATCTTATTCAAAACAAAAGGCATTTTATAAGCTGTGTTATTAGAATAAACTTTAAATAATTGCAATTTTGAACTCAATTCTGACAGTACTCCTGAAAATTATAAAGAGGGCCAGAATTGTTAACCGTAATGATGTTATTAATGACATCCTTTGTAACTGTGACAAAGGTAAACTATCCCTCCTCGTCCTCCTGGACCTGACTTCAGCCTTTGACAGAGCTGACCACTCCATTCCTCCTCCATCGCCTCTCCACCGTTATCTAGCTGGATGGAACTGCACTCACCTGGTTCCATTCTTATCTATCTAATCATAGCCAAAAAATCTCCTGCAATGGCTTCTCTTCCCACTCCCACATTGTTACCTCTGGTGTCCCCCAAGGATCTATCCTTGCCTCCCTCCTATTTCTCATCTATATGCTGCTCCTTGGCGATATCATCTGAAAGCACGGAGTCAGTTTCCACATGTACGATGATGGCAACCTCTCCATCACTTCTCTCGACCCCCCCACAGTCTCTAAATTATCAGATTACTTGTTCGACATCCTGTACTGGATGAGCAGAAATGTCCAATTAAATATTGGGAAGACCGAAGCCATTGTCTTGGGCCGGCGATCAATGGGCGATGTTCCGGACCAACTTTCCACTTTTAAGCGAAAATGGACGATAGCCTGCCTATTTGGGCGATAGATGGGCGATAGCTCGGCGATCATCAGTTGAAAGTCTAGCCCAATTGTCTTTGGTCCCCGCCACAAACTGTGTCCCCTAGCCACTGACTCCATCCCTCTCCCTAGCATCTATCTGAGGCTAAACCAGACTGTTCGGAACCGAGGCGTCATATTTGACTCTGAAATGAGCTTCCAACCACATAACCGCAGCATAACTAAAACCGCCTATTTGCACCTCCGTAACATTGCCCGACTCCGTCCCTGCCTCAACTCATCAGCTGGGATAGAGAACTGGTTGGCAGACAGGAAGCAGAGAATCGGGATAAACAGATCCTTTTCAGAATGGCAGGCAGTGACTAGTGGGGTGCCGCAGGGCTCAGTGCTGGGACCCCAGCTCCTTACAATATATATTAATGATTTGGATGAAGGAATTGAGTGTAATATCTCCAAGTTTGCAGCTGACACTAAGCTGGGTGGCGGTGTGAGCTGTGAGGAGGATGCTAAGAGGCTGCAGGGTGACTTGGACAGGTTAGGTGAATGGGCAGATGCATGGCAGATGCAGTACAATGTGGATAAGTGTGAGGTTATCCACTTTGGGGGCAAAAACATGAAGGCAGAATATTATCTGAATGGCGGCAGATTAGGAAAAGGGGAGGTACAACGAGACCTGGGTGTCATGGTACATCAGTCGTTGAAAGTTGGCATGCAGGTACAGCAGGTGGTGAAGAAGGCAAATGGTATGTTGGCCTTCACAGCAAGGGGATTTGAGTATAGGAGCAGTGAGGTCTTACTGCAGTTGTACAGGGCCTTGGTGAGACCTCACCTGGAATATTGTATTCAGTGTTGGTCTCCTAATCTGAGGAAGGGCGTTCTTGCTATTGAGGGAGTGCAGCGAAGGTTCACCAGACTAATTCCCGGGATGGCAGGACTGACATATGAGGAGAGACTGGATCGACTGGGCCTGTATTCATTGGAGTTTAGAAGGATGAGAGGGGATCTCATAGAAACATATAAAATTCTGATGGGAACTGGACAGCTTAGATGCAGGAAGAATGTTCCCGATGTTGGGGAAGTCCAGAACCAGGGCAGACAGTCTAAGGATAAGGAGTAAGCCATTTAGGATTGAGATGAGGAGAAACTTCTTCACTCAGAGAGTTGTTAACCTGTGGAATTCTCTACCCGCAGAGAGTTGTTGGTGCCAGTTCATTGGATATATTCAAGAGGGAGTTAGATATGGCCCTTACGGCTAAAGGGATCAAGGGGTATGGAGAGAAAACAGGAAAGGGGGACTGAGGTGAATGATCAGCCATGATCTTATTGAATGGTGGTGCAGGCTCGAAGGGCCGAATGGCCTACTCCTGCAACTATTTTCTATGTTTCTATGCTGAAACCCTCATCCATGCCTTTGTTACCTCTAGACTCCAGTGCACTCCTGGCTGGCCTCCAACATTCTACCCTACGTAAACTTGAGGTCATCCAAAACTCGGTAGCCTGTATCCTAAATCGCACCAAGTCCCGCTCACCTATCACCTTTGTGCTCGCTGACCTACATTGGCTCCCGGTTAAGCAACGCCTTGATTTCAAATTTCTCATCCTCGTTTATAAATCCCTCCATGGCCTCGCCCCTCCCTATCTCTGTAATCTATTTTAGCCTCACAAACTCACGAGATGTCTGAGCTCCTCAAATTCTGGCCTCTTGAGCATCCCTGATTATAACTGCTCAACCATCGGTGGCTGTGCCTTCAGCTACTTGGGCCCTAAGCTCTGGAACTCACTCCCTTAATCTCTCCCCCTCTCTACCTCTCTTTCCTCCTTTAAGACGCTCCTTGAAACCTATCTCATCTGTCGTAATTTCTTCTTATGTGGCTTGGTGTCACATTTATTTGTTTTGTCTTATAATACTGCGTGAAGCACCTTGGGACGGTATATAAATAAAAATTGTTGTTATTCTCAAGGAAATGTGTTTCCACCTTTGTGCTAAAGTTCAAGATATGGCAGTGAAGGGGCCCAAAGATCTTCTCTCACTAACCTTAGTGATGGACCAGAAAAAATTAAACCTTGGTGTTTTGTCGGAAGACAGCATCAGTGGATGATTTGTAAATGCTTAGTGGTGACCTTAGCATTTGAACTCTTCCAAAAATGGAGTAAAAAGACTACCAAAGTGTTAGTGGAGGTGAAATTTGAGTTTGGTGTTGCCCAAAATGGTGATAGTGCATTGGCAGCCAGCATTACACCCCACCCCAATTCTCTTTTCCATTGGGCGGGGTGCTAAATGAGCTGCCAGTTTTTCTATTATCAATTTTGCACTACCATCAAAGTCAAATTTCACCTCCCGAGCTTTATGAAGGGTAACATTTTGAAACATCTTTACAACAGTCGAGACAAATTTTCTGTATTAGAACATTTACTCAGATGCCATTGGTGGTTGCATTTCAGTGGAGCAGGAGCAGGATGGCGTTGGAAGACTATAATTTGTAGCAAGTATTCCCAAGGTAGTGGGCGCAATGCAACAGAGGCTTGAAATAGTTGAGAGGAGGGCGTAGTGGGAGAGCAATACATCAGAGGCTTAACCTCACCAGAAAGGCTATAATTAAAGTGTGGCAACTGGGCTGTGAATATCTGTAGCAATAGTCAACTAGCTGCCACGGGGTGGGGCAGGTCATCTCTTGCTTCAATAAATGTGCCACAGAGGCCTTTCCAACATCCAGTTTGTTTGCTTGTTAAACAAATGATGCTTTGTTTTCCGCACAGCGAAAACACGGCAGACTGCTTTGGTTTCCTCTATTTATGTTTGTTCAGCAAGAGTGTTACTGTCGAGAGATAACTGGAGATTGATGGTAGCTTGTGGAAAAGTTTGAAAATGTGGGTCTTTGATGACATCAAGTCTCCTGAGACCACCAGCCTAATACCACAGAATGCCATAAATGGTGGGAAAACTGCGTGCTGGCATCACTAGCACTGTCAGCATAAATGTACTTGATGAATACATGAATGCGCTGATACATTTGGGTACAGTATGGTCATTAAATGCACTTCTACACAATCGTTATGTGTATAAGTTGATGTAATGTATCATGCAAATCAAGAATCATCATAGGCAGTCCCTCAGAATCGAGGAAGACTTGCTTCCACTCTTAGCATGAGTTCTTAGGTGGCTGTACAGTCCAGTACAGGTTAGATGCAGGAAGAATGTTCCCAATGTTGGGGAAGTCCAGAACCAGGAGTCACAGTCTAAGGATAAGGGGTAAGCCATTTAGGACCGAGATGAGGAGAAACTTCTTCACCCAGAGAGTGGTGAACCTGTGGAATTCTCTACCACAGAAAGTTGTTGAGGCCAATTCACTAAATATATTCAAAAAGGAGTTAGATGTAGTCTTTACTACTCGGGGGATCAAGGGGTATGGCGAGAAAGCAGGAATGGGATACTGAAGTTTCATGTTCAGCCATGAACTCATTGAATGGCGGTGCAGGCTGGAAGGGCCGAATGGCCTACTCCTGCACCTATTTTCTATGTCTATTACAAGAACCACAGTCTCTGTCACAGGTGGGACAGACAGTGGTTGAAGGGAAAGGTCGGCGGGGAGCCTGCTTTGCTGCACGCTCCTTCCGCTGCCTGCGCTTGATTTCTGCATGTTCTCGGCGACGATACTCGAGGTGCTCAGCGCCCTCCCGGATGCTCTTCCTCCACTTAGGGCGGTCTTTAGCCAGGGACTCCCAGGTGTCGTGGGGATGTCGCACTTTATCAGGGAGGCTTTGAGGGTGTCCTTGTAATGTTTCCACTGCCCACCTTTGGCTCGTTTGCCGTGGACGAGTTCCGAGTAGAGCACTTGCTTTGGGAGTCTCGTGTGTGGCATGCGAACTATGTGGCCTGCCCAGCGGAGCTGATCAAGAGTGGTCAGTGCTTCAATGCTGGGGATGTTGACCTGGACGAGGACACAAATGTTGGTGCGTCTGTCCTCCCAGGGGATTTGTAGGATCTTGCAGAGACATCATTGGTGGTCTTTCTCCAGCGACTTGAGGTGTCTACTGTACATGGTCCACATCTCTGAGCCATACAGGAGGGCGGGTATTACTACGGCCCTGTAGACCATGAGCTTGGTGACAGTTTTGAGGACCTGGTCTTCGAACTCTTTTCCTCAGGCGGTTTCTGCTTGTCTTGTTTCTAGTAAATCAAGAATATGATTAATGTGGTACACACCAGTCATTCTCCTTCCTGACTCTTGAGCTTTCTGCACTTTCCCTCCTGAATAAATCAGTGATAGTTTCTCCATATGGAGTGAGTTGCTTAATGCTATGGAGTCCACCACCTGTTTTATGCTGATGCCTCCTGTTATCTGCTACTTTTGCCTTTAAACTTAAGAGCAGTGGAGATTGAGACATGGTGATTTAACTCTTGCAATGTATCTTCTGTCCCATCATAGCCTGTATTATGTAGTTTGCAAAATCCTGTTACTTTCACTTCTCATAATTTTCCTGCTATCTCATAACGAACAATTCTTTGTCAGTTCATCATTTCTTATGGAAATCTTTAAAAGCAACAACTCGTCTTCTTTAAGCTCAAATGTGCCTTGTGCTGCTACTTTGCAGTCATATTTATTCCTTGACTTTTTGAGATTACAGTTTCTGCTCTGTTAATTTTGAAATTTGGACAAGTATCCTTGTCTGTGAAATGATCCTGCAGAAAAATTCGTTTCGAATAAACCTCTGTGCTGCTAGAAAAGATGATGCAGTTCATTAAAGCAGTGGTTAGCAGCACACCAGTATGGAGAGGTTGGGGTGGTCTTGGATGACTAAGGTTGAACAGGTTCCCACTGATTCTGTAGTTTTTTTTCACTCCAGCGGGGAGCTTGTTGACTGTGAGGTGGAGCACGGCAGCGAGGAAGATTGAGAAGAGGGTTGGGGCGATGACGCAGCCCTGTTTGACCCCGGTCCGGACGTGGATTGGGTCTGTAATGGATCCATTGGTAAAGATCACGGCCTCCATGTCGTCATGGAGCAGGCGGAAGATGGTGACGAACTTTTAGGGACATCCGAAACGGAGGAGGATGCCCCATAGACCCTCACGGTTGATAGTGTCAAAGGCCTTTGTAACCCCAACCTCTGTCATCGAGCTACAGTATGTGGATGACGCCTGCGTCTGCGCAC
Source organism: Pristiophorus japonicus (assembly GCF_044704955.1). Classification (NCBI taxonomy): domain Eukaryota; kingdom Metazoa; phylum Chordata; class Chondrichthyes; family Pristiophoridae; genus Pristiophorus; species Pristiophorus japonicus. The sequence continues at coordinate 54,090,218 of NC_091985.1, forward strand.
ATACAGCGGCTGAACTCCAGGACATAGTCGACGTATTTACTGAGGCGTACGAAAGCATGGGCCTTACGCTAAACATCCGTAAGACAAAGGTCCTCCACCAGCCTTTCCGTACAGCACTGTCTCCCAGTCATCAAGATCCACGGCGCGCCCCTGGACAACTTGGACCATTTCCCATACTTCGGGAGCCTCTTATCAACACGAGCAGACATTGTCGACAAGATGTAACACCACCTCCAGTGCGCCAATGCAGCCTTCGGCCGCCTGAGGAAAAGAGTGTTTGAAGACCAGGCCCTCAAAACTGCCACCAAGCTCATTTTCTACAGGGCTATAATAATACCGACCCTCCTGTATGGCTCAGAGACATGGACCATGTACAGTAGACACCTCAAGTTGCTGGAGAAATACCACCAACTATATCTCCGCAAGATCCTACAAATCCCCTGAGAGGACAGATGCCACCGACATTAGCGTCCTCGACCAGGCCAACATCCCCAGCATGGAAGCACTGACTACACTTGATCAGCTCCACTGGGCAGGCCACATCATGCCAGACATGAGATTCCCAAAGCAAGCGCTCTACTCAGAACTCCTTCACGGCAAACAAGTCAAAGGTGGGCAGAGGAAACGTTACAGGGACACCCTCAAAGCCTCCCTGAAAAAGTGCAACATCCCCACTGACACCTAGGAGTCCCTGGCCAAAGACCGCCTTAAGTGGAGGAAGTGCATCTGGGAGGGCGCTGAGCACCTCGAGTCTCATCGCCGAGAGCATGCAGAAATCAAATGCAGGCAGCGGAAAGAGCGTGCGGCAAAGCTGTCCCACCCTTCCTTTCCCTCAATGACTATCTGTCCCACCTGTGACAGGGACTGTGGTTCTCGTATTGGACTGTTCAGCCACCTAAGGATTCATTTTAAGAGTGGAAGCAAGTATTCCTCGATTCCGAGAGACTGCCTATGATGATGATGATGGAGTATGGAGAGGCGTGTTTTATAGGTCCGATTCCCCACCCATGCTGCTGAGTTGCTATCAGCCCCACTGCTGTGAGGAAGAGAAGACAAAGGAAAAAAATCCATTATACTTCTGCTACTCATCTCGGAATGTCTGAATTAATATTGTATTGGTGAAAACCTGGAAGTATGATGCTTATTTCCTGAGGGGGCTCGACAAGGTAGATGCAGAGAGGATGTTTCCACTCCTGGGGGATATCTAGAATTAGGGGACATAGTTTCAGAAACATAGAAAATAGGTGCAGGAGTAGGCCATTTGGCCCTTCGAGCCTGCACCGCCATTCAATAAGATCAGATGGCTGATCATTCACCTCAGTACCCCTTTCCTGCTTTCTCTCCATACCCCTCGATCCCTTTAGCTGTAAGGGCCATATCCAATTTCCTCTTGAATATATCTAACGAACTTGCATCAACAATTCTCTGCGGGAGAGAATTCCACAGGTTAACAACTCTCTGAGTGAAGAAGTTTCTCCTCATCTCGGTCCTAAATGGCTTATCCCTTATCCTCAGACTGTGATCCCTGGTTCTATACTCCCCCAACATCGGGAACATTCTTCCTGCATCTAACCTGTCCCGTCCCGTCACGATTTTATATGTTTCTATGGGATCCCCTCTCATTCTTCTAAACTCCAGTGAATACAGGCCCAGTCGATCCTGTCTCTCCTCATATGTCAGTCTTGCCATCCCGGGAATCAGTCTGGTGAACCTTCGCCGCACTCCCTCAATAGCAAAAATGTCCTTTCTCAGATTAGGAGACCAAAACTGAACACAATATTCCAGGTGAGGCCTCACCAAGTCCCTGTACAGCTGCAGTACGACCTCCCTGCTCCTATACTCAAATTGCCTTGCTATGAAGGTGAGCATGCAATTTGCCTTCTTCACCGCCTGCTGTACCTGCATGCCAACCTTCAATGACTGATGTACCATGACACTCAGGTCTCGTTGCACCTCCCTTTTCCTAATTTGCTGCCATTCAGATAATAATCTGCCTTCATGTTTTTGCCACCAAAGTGGATAACCTCACATTTATCCACATTATACTGTATCTGCCATGCATTTGCCCACTCACCTAACCTGTCCAAGTCACCCTGCAGCCTCATAGCATCCTCCTCACAGCTCACACCGCCACCCAGCATAGTGTCATGTGTAAACTTGGAGATATTACTCTCAATTCCTTCATCTAAATCATTGATGTATATTGTAAAGAGCTGGGGTCCCAGCACTGAGCCCTGCGGCACCCCACTAGTCACTGCCTGCCATTCTGAAAAGGACCCGTTTATCCCGACTCTCTGCTTCCTGTCTGCCAACCAGTTCTCTATCCACGCCAGTATATTACCCCCAATACCATGTGCTTTAATTTTACACACCAACCTCTTGTGTGGGACCTTGTCAAAAGCCTTTTGAAAGTCCAAATACACCACATCCACTGGTTCTCCCTTGTCCACTCTACTAGTTACATCCTTAGAATAAGGGGTCGTCCATTTAAAACTGAGAGGAGGAATTTCTTCTGTCAGAGGGTTGTAAATCTGTGGAATTCTCTGTCCAAGAGAACTGTGGAGTCTATGCCTTTGATTACATTTAAGGCAGAGATAGACAGATTTTTGAGCGATAAGGGAGTCAAGGGTTATGGGGAGCGCCAGGGAAGTGGAGCTGAGCCCAAGATCAGATCAGCCATGATCTTATTAAATTAAAGCAGGCTCGAGGGGCCAAATGGCCTACACCTGCTCCTATTTCTTGTGTTCTTATGTTCTTATCTCTAGCCATGTCCTCCCAAGTTGTTGAGCCAGTCTTCACTCTGTCATTCACATTGTCATGCATCACATCTTCTTGTATACTTGAGGCTGTCCTTCCCCTATGAAAACAGGGCCAGCATGATTCCATTATGGAGCTTACCAGCACTTGGGCCTTCTTGTTCCAGTGACTTTTTCTCATTTGCTATGCAGCCATTTTCGCTAACAATTGATTGAAGGAATTCCTGAATTATTTATTGGTTAAGTGGCCTTTTAGTTGCTTGAGAAGAATTAAAGGATCGTTATTGCTGGTATGTTTTGCAGTGGAAGCTATTTTTCAAACAAAATCTCATATTTCAAATCTGCAATCCCACAATTTCATTTGTGTTTTCTTTTAATTCCACAGAGAAATATGTATTTCTATGTTTTTATGAAAAGAGGAAGGTTAAGCAGTAGTTTCGGGTGCTAAATGGAGACAATTGGGAGGGGTGCAAATTGGAAGGCAGTCAACTTCCACGTTTCTTGAACACCTCTTGCCGACCAATTTCACAGAAGGTTTGGTTAGAGGGCTTTGGGAATAGGTTGCATCTACATTACCTGAGAAGTGTAATTATTTGTGCATTGGGCAAGAGAAAAACATGTGAAAATGCAACATCAAAACTTGGTATTACATCAAGTTCTGTTGTGGGATCCAATGTACCTTGTGGTCCTAGTTCATAAAAATTGGGATTGAGCTTGATCTCTGTCAGTATTGGAACTTTCACTTTCAAATGGAATTGGGAAATTTCAGAATCAAACAACTGAAGCACAATCAATTTAAAATTTATCAGTTCAGTATGGAGATGGCACAGTGGTTTGTTTTTTACATCTCTGGGAATGGATTTGAATCCAGCTGAGACTGCTAGGATGAGAAACTCCTGTTTTGCCAGCTGCAAGTATCCTACATTAAACATAGAAACATAGAAAATAGGTGCAGGAGTAGGCCATTCGGCCCTTCGAGCCTGCACCACCATTCAATAAGATCATGGCTGATCATTCACCTCAGTACCCCTTTCCTGCTTTCTCTCCATACTTCTTGATCCCTTTAGCCGTAAGGGCCATATCTAATTCCCTCTTGAATATATCCAATGAACTGGCATCAACAACTCTCTGCAGTAGGGAATTCCACATGTTAACAACTCTTTGAGTAAAGAAATTTCTCCTCATCTCAGTCCTAAATGGCTTAGCCCTTATCCTTAGACTATGTCCCGTGGTTCTGAACTTCCCCAACATCGGGAACATTCTTCCTGCATCTAATCTGTCCAGTCCCGTCAGAATTTTAATGAGTTTTAGCAGGCTCAGTTTAACAAAACAATCTGTTCATAATTCAGCAATTTGGCAGACTAAGTTACAGAGGCCACAGGAATGGTGGATGTGGAAACATTTTTATCAGTTCAGGTAAGGGATACTAATGTGAACTGAAGCACAATGTTGGTGTGAAATTGAGGGAACCTTAATTTACAGCTAGCTGCTCCGTTCTTACCCTGAGAGTGCTTGATGTTGACATGAATTGTTACAGATCTAAAAATGTTCCATTTACCATCACTGACATTGTTCAGCACAAAACAGAGGGGCCGAAATTGTCCCTTTCCACCTCAAGTAACGGGATAGAAATGAGTTTCCGTCCAGTTGGGGAGAACTCTCCGACGATCGGGACATTGCCCTCTTGATTTTTTGAGGCGGAGACGGTATCTGCCCCGCTCCTGTGCGAACGGTAGTAATGGTGTCATTAGAGCGTGCACTGCCTGGTCCCCGCCCAGGCAGTGACATTGCCTGCAAATGGTCGAGTGACCGCTTGTAGCTTCGTGCGGCGGGAAGCTGCCAGTGGCTGGGCGGCGTGTCCGCCATCAAAGGGGGAGGGCGCACTGCCGCAGTCGCCATTTTATTTTAATTGTCTTAGTCGGCCAACTCCGCAGTTGGCCCAGCAATGGCGGCCACAGATTTGGCTGGGCCACCAACAGGCAGCCCAGCTCCCCCTCTTGAGTGCCGGGCCAGTGGCACGGCCGAAGCTCTCCCTGGTGGGCGCCAAGTAGGCCTTGCAGCGTCCCTCCCCTTTAAGTGAAGGGGAGAGACGCTGCTAAGCGTCACGCAATGCAGCACGTCCACATTGCGCGGATGACGCCGCCCGCCTTTCGTCCAACTCCTGACTTGTTTCCACTCCTTTCCAGCCCCAAACATCACTCCAGAGGTTTTTGAGAAGAAGAGGGCAATTTCTCTCGGTTCCCCACCCCATCGATTCGGGCGGTTATTCATCAGATAATTCTAATTATCGGCCCCAAACGGGACGGAAGGCAATTTCGGCCCATAGAATCATAGAAATTTACGGCACAGAAGGAGGCCATTCGGCCCATTGTGACTGCACCGATCAAAAAAGAGCTATCCAGCCTAATCCCACATTCCAGCTTAGTCCGTAACATTGCAGGTTACGGCACTTCAAGTGCATATCCAAGTACTTTTTAAATGTGCGGGTTTCTGCCTTTGCAGGCAATTAGTTCCAGTCCCCCATTGCCCTCTGAGTGAAAAAAATTCTTCTCAACTCCCCTCTAATCCTTCTACCAATTACTTTAAATCTATTATTGATCTCTCTGCTCAGAAAAATAGGTGCTTCCTATCCATCCTGTCTGGGCCCCTCATAATTTTAACATATGCCCCATCTCAAATAAATGTGTGTATAGCAATGGATTTGTGTGATTTAGTTTAGGAAATACAGTCCACTGTTAATTTGAAGTTGCTTACATTAGAATTACTGGATCAGTTCAGTTGTTTTATGGCTGTTATTTCAATTGCTTATTTCAAATTGCTGGATAATTCAATTTTTTTGTGCAAAAAAAGGTGACTTTGAATTATTAGTAGAGTGGAATCAATTTTGGGATTGAGACAATGCTTCACTGCTATGGTTCACACTGTCATACGAACCTTTTGACTGAATTATCTCGCAATGAATTTCATTTATTACACAGGCTATAATATAGATGAAATTGCGAGATATTGAAAATCCAGTTAACTTACTGTAGAGAGTAACTCTCACTTTTCCTTCTTGTCACATGATACTATCAGTTCTAATTGTCCTACATTATAGTCCTTACCTCCTTCCAATGATTAATTGTATAACTGTCATTCTGGTGGACATAGTGAGCAGTGATGATTGACGATAGAAATTTAGTTCCAGTAATGGAAAATTTACATCCACCAGAGCAAAACCAAAAATAAGAAGCCAAATACCCACATTTTGCAAGAGAAGCAGGTGTTCCAAACCCACACAGCAAAATTCAATAGCACAAAATATAAATCCATATGTCAAAACTGAGTGAATACGAAATGGAACTAGAAATTATGTTTATTCTACAGAGAAAATAATGGATATGTGGGTATGATTATAAAGCAGTAATTGCATTGAGAGGTGGAAAGCAAACTTAAGTGGTTCCTAACTATCAACTGAATCCTAAAATGAAATTACAGCCTTGAAATCACTCCCACGTATCTGTTTTATTGAATATATGTTGGGCTCCAAAGGCAGTTTTATTAAATTTTTGATCTTTTTTAAATGCTGGTGACAAGTGTTATGGCAGACATTGACAGCCTCTGCAATCCTTGTAGTTGTCATGTGATAATGTTCACACTTCAGGATTAATGACTGTGATTTAATCACTAAGTTAAAAAAAATATTAGGTGATATCATAGGGTGTAACTGGAGACAACTGTAACGAGGACAGACCTCTCACAGAAAACCCTGAGCATTGCACAGAAGGACTTGAAAGAATTGCACTGGGAGATCAAAGGGCAAATCATAGAATTCCTGTAGTTTAAAGCAACCCTGTTTTAGCAAGCGATCATTCAAATTTTCTGTATACAAGGGACAGAGTTTGAGGCGAACAATGGACTGTATAACCATTGGTCAACACGAAATTGGGTTTCCTTTGACTCTTGCCAAACAGGGCTACAGCAGTCCATTATTGAATGGTTATGGAATGGTTTGTCGACACTGAAATTGCCAGTGGTGATCAGCTTTCTTTTGCATTCCCATTATTTATGAAGCGATAATGTACAGTTTGTAGATAGTTGTATGTTGTGTAATACACTAGCTGGAAATGTACTTCAGAGGCTGTAATACAATCTCGGGAATGGAATGATAAATCATTTGGGCTTTGCTTTTGTGGTTTATGAGATTGTGTAGCTGCTTTTTAATTTAAACAGGACCTCTATTAAGCAACATGCATCATTAGTCATTCTATCAATTGACTTCACTATAAAAGTTTTGTGCTATAATGTTGAAAACACCCATCCTGCCACGTGACATATAGCAATATGGAACAAGCCAGTGGCCATAATGGAACAAGCCAGTGGCCATAATGGAACTGCAGATGATCCACTGCAACTTTCAAATGCTCATGGCTGGCAAGAAATGTTGGCTAATTAGCATATGCTGGCCGGAGGGAGGGCGCGGGGGAGGGATGAGAAAATTGCAATTTCAGGGCCATAATAATTAAAAAACAATACTTAAAAGAACCTACCAGATTATTTTAATCTTTTTTTTCAATATTGCAGAGTTGATCTACTCATTTCAAAATGAATGTCAACAGTAATGGAAGCTACCTCCTCCCTGACAGGAAAGCTTCAGCACCATTATCAAATTTAAACTGGATACTTGCTCAAAGCTGTTGTGATTTATGATGCCTCTCAAACCTTTCAAGTGTGTTGCTGCCTTATAATAGACTCCCAGCTATTGTTTCTTCTGTAAGAAATATGCTGCAAGCTTGGTGCTCCTCAATATTTATCCTTTATGAATTATTTCTATTCTTGATGCAGTTCATGAAGCTACGGCCCAGAATTTGCGATCGGTGTGACAGCATGCTCTCAGAGTACGCCGTCATAACATCTTTGAAATTGACTACAAGCTCAGGATTTCCGTGCATGCGCTAAATCCCGAACTTGCGATGTGTCAATTTCCAAATAGAAAGATGATCCATTGCAATTTTCAAATGCTCATGGCTGGCAAATAAATTTGGCTAATGAGCACATCCTGGCCGGGGTGGGGTGGGGGGGAGGGGAGAGATGAGAAAATTGCAATTTCAGGGCCATAATAATTAAAAAAACAAACTTAAAAGCACCTACCAGATTATTTTAATCTTTTTTTTCAATATTGCAGAGTTGGTCTACTCATTTCAAAATTGAATATCAACCATAAAACTGTATTGCAAGTTTTAAAAACTCGATTTTCATTGACAAATGGGTTTGGTCATCACAATTCTGAGGGGACAAGATTTTGAGTTTGTGTATTATTTATATATATGTTAAATAACGTTATCAAGTTTGTGGTGTCAAAGGAGATTCAACTTTTGTGGGGTCATTTACAAAAATATGGAAATTTATTGATTTAAGCTGAGTCAGCTGTGGCTCAGTGGGTAACACACTTGCCTCTGAGTCAGAAGGTTGTGGGTTCCCACTCCAGAAACTTGAGTACATAAATCTAGGCTGACACTCCAGTGGAGTACTGCACTGGCGGAGGTGCCGTCTTTTGGATGAGACGTTAAACTGAGGCCGCGTCTGCCCGCTCAGGTGGATGTAAACGATCCCATGGCACTATTTCGCAGAAGAGCAGGGAGTTATCCCCGGTGTCCTGACCAATATTTATCCCTCAATCAACATAACAAAAACAGATTATCTGGTCATTATCACATTGCGGTTTCTGGGAGTTTGCTGTGTGCAAATTGGCTGCCGCGTTTATAACAGTGACTATACGCCAAAACATACTTCATTGGCTGTAAAGTGCTTTGAGACGTCCGGTGGTCGTGAAAGGCGCTTTTTCAATGCAAGTCTTTCTTTAAGTTTTCAAGAAAGGCTGGATTCCAATTTACCTGTATCTTCCTTTAAAGCCTATTAATCAAATGGGGCTTCCTATGTTATAAAAACAGAAAATGCTGGAAACCTCAGCGGGTTAGGCAGCATCTGTGGCGAGAGAAACAGAGTTAATGTTTCAGGTCGTTGACCCGCCTGACGAAGGGTCATCGACCTGAAACATTAACTCTGTTTCTCTCGCCACAGATGCTGCCTGACCCCCTGAGATTTCCAGCATTTCTGTTTTTATTTTGAGTTTCAGCATCCGCAGTATTTTGCTTTTGTATTGGGGCTTCCTATGTTTCCTGATTGGCTAGTGAAAGGAGCACCGCCCCACATGATGCCAGGTACGCTTACGCACAACCAGGGATCCGTGGGTCACCAGGCTGCGCACAACTCTGCAGCATTTCAAAGCAAGTTATTGTTTGGGGCTTCACACCAGGAAGTGCAGATTTCGTTTGGCGGTTGGTGGTGTACACATTAGCTACGCCGCCAACCGCAATTTCAGGGCCAGTATTGCTTGATGGTCTGGGCACTGTGAAGTCTGCCATGTTTATACTGTGCGGCAGATTACACAAGACCAGAACAAACGCAATTATGCATGCAATGTAGTTTTATGTCATGGTTTGTGACTTTGTTTTTGGCTGCTCATCGGATGGTATGTCCTGGTCAGTAAGCAGAAAGCCACAACATTGAGCTGGATGGGGGTTAGAATAAGCAGCTGAACCTGCAAGTGGCAAGAAAGGTTGACGATCTGAATCTAGCAGCAGCATACATATTGCTGCCAGGAACAGCACTGTTTGTAGAAGCACTGGTAAAACATGTCTCTTTGGGAGACTCTTTGAGTGCAAGAAGCACCAGGACTATCTTGTTTACTGTACAGTGGATGTGATAAAGTAAATAAGGCATTAAGCCATTTTCCAATGATTTGCAGCTTCCATACCAAGAAATTGGAGATATTTTGGGCAAGATATTTGTGGCCTTAGCACCACTCCGTAGCAGCATTAAATGGCACTAAAATGGCAGCTGCCGCTCATTCGCCAGCTCCTGGCAGGTCTCGCAGCGGTCGCTGTATTTGGTACCTACCTCCTGGCAGCGCCATCTCCAACCAACTGGCGACATTGTGAAGTAAATCGGCATCCAAGCAGGCTGACAGTGGCGATGTCAGCACTTCTTAAAGGGACACACACATTGTTCAGGTAAGTTTGGATTTAAGGTTTTGAACTGGGTTTAAAACATTTTATTGTAGTGGTGGCTTGCTGCAATAGATGTGAAAAGTTTTTTCAGTGTATAGTGAGTGCTGCTCACTTGTCTCTTCTTTTCCCTTGAATAGCTTTTCACTCCCTTAAAGCCCAAGGGCTAGAACCTCCACATTTTTTGCCTGCTTAACGGCCACAATGCCCATTTTATCGCTGAAATGACATATAACGCCCATATCTCGTCCATTTTGGCACAAAATGGAAACTGGCGGGCATTTTTCGGAAACTTACAGCCGAGCGTTACTTTCCCCATGTGGTTAACGGCGAAAAAAAATGTTACCGCCTGCCCACTTTTTTTGGGCGGAATCAGCAGGATGGGCGAATTCAACGTCCATAATATCGCCCAGCGTTACTTTCTGCACGGAATTAATGACGAGATTCAATATTAATGTTGGTGACTGTTTTTGTCGTAAAGAGCATATTTACCCAAACTAGCGGCCAAGGAGATCGCCCATTGTCAATTTCACCACCTCACACACATTTTGCCCACAATATCGCGCGCTCAAAAAACCGCCCACAAAAAGTGGAACCAACCGGGACGAATCATAGCGTTATGGGCGCCATGTTATAGATCACATGTCATGTCCTTTAAAAGGCTGCTGTGCTTCAACCTCGGCGGAGTTCGGATGTACTCTGCAGGTCGTTGGAGTTGATGTGAACATCTGTAAAAACATCTTGACCACACTGTGACGGATTGAAATTGAAGAGGTATGTTCGTCGGGACATTCCTTGTTTGTGTGCAGTCGGTGGAAAACAGAGAGCTACTGCAATGAGGCCTGTCCTTTCTCACCCTCTCTTGATGACCAAATACATGCAGCAGACTCGACATCGCCGAAGGAACGCTCCACTGCATTATGTGCCCAATGAACGAAGTGACAAACAGATGAGGAGGACCAGGAGTTACATCCCCTGCAAGTACAAGGAGAAGCATTCTTAACTCGACTTAACCAACACCACCTGCCTTCGGAGATTGCGCTTCCACAGAGAGGTTATCACTGAAGTATGTCAGCTGATAAGGGCAGATCTGCAGCCTGCCAGCACCATGAGGTCCGTTGAGGTCAAAGTCACCGCGGCACTGTCGTTCTATGCCTCGGGTTATTTTCAGGCCACAGCTGGCAACATTTGCGGACTTTCTCAGCATGCCACACATCGCTGCATTAGACAGGTTACTGAAGCCCTGTACGCACGCAGGAGGGACTTGATCAGCTTCCCTATGACCAGGGAGGCACAGAGTGAGAGGGCTCTAGGTTTCTCCAGAATTGCAAACTTCCCCAAGGTGCAGGAAGCAATAGACTGCACGCACATCGCGATGCGGGCACCTTTTCAGGATGCTGAGGTTTTCAGGAACCGCAAGAGAGTCCATTCCCTGAATGTCCAGCTGGTTGTTGACCACCAGCAAATTATACTGGCAGTGAATGCTCAATTTCCGGGAGGCAACCATGATGCGCACATCCTGCATGAGAGCACTGTATCTGACTTGTTTAACAATGAGCCACACGGTCAACGCTGGATGCTTGGGGACAAAGGATATGGCCTCGCCACCTGGCTGATGAACCCCTGCGTGACACCCACACCGAAGCCGAGAGGCGATACAACGGAGCAACTCGCAATATTGTGGAGAAAACCATTGGAGTGCTTAAGCAGCGCTTCAGACGCCTGGACCACTTAGGAGGCGAGCTCCAATACCACCCTGAGCAGGTAGTTCATTTCGTGGTGGTCTGCTCCATGCTATACAACTTGGCTATCAGGAGGGGCCAAGAATTGCCTGATGAGTCTGACAGTCCACCTCACCAGAGAGAGGGAGAGGAGGACAAGGAGGCGGACGCTAACATCGGGCCAGACAATCAGACTGATGCTGAAGCCATGCCCCTGCCCCCCTGTAGACAGCATGAAAGGGCCCATGGTGGCATGACAGCTGCAAGAGCCTTACGTCAGGAGCTCATCAATGATCACTTTGCCTGAAAGAATGTTGGTGTTATTTACAAGGCTGGCACACTGCTGGGTGTGCACGTCATACATCAATGGTGGACATCACCTTAGTGACAGTTAACGTTTAAGTTGATTGAAGTTAAGTGTGATTGTACCCATTGATAAGGAATCACCAGCGTGTAATGGTGCAGCTATCAGGGCCAATGTGCTGCAAGGTTTTGTTAAATAAAAATCATTTAAACCGAACATTAGTCTGAAATCATCAGTATTTCCGTCCAAATCAACTCCCCCGCCCCCCCACTTCTCCTCCCCACCTCTACCCCTTCCTCTTACCCTCCTGACTCCAAGCCGCCTGGCCGAGGAGGTCCTCAGGCGATGCTTCATTGGGGGGGGGCGGGGGTGGGTGGTGACGGCCGAAGCGCTGCTTGGACGGATACGGGAAATGATGGTCCCGAGGTGAGAGCGTGCTCCAAGCCATAAGCAAGATGTTGCTGCTGGCTCTTGTGTGGTTGGCAATGAGGGTGTGTCACCTTGGGGTGCAGTGTGGTGATCCGGGACCACTGGGAGCCCTCTGCCACCAGTGTTCCTGGCTACCAGCTCCAGAGCCTCCTCCATCCCTTCCATTTTATATTTTATTTGTTGGACAAAAACTCGGTGCCAACTATGTTCTAGGTGCTTTTTGCTGCTGGTGAATCTCCGTCGTTCCTCCCACAACAGCCAAACAAGCACAAACCACAGCCACACACACTTTCAATGCCTCTGAGTTCCCTCTCACTCTGTCTCCTCTTCTGCGCATGTCATGGTGATCCTTGACCTTCAGAATCGCGGGAATCGAGCGTTGCCATGCCATTGCTAAGGACGGCCACACTTTACGGCAGAAGGTCAGAAAAATTTAACGCTACCGCCCATTTGATATCACTCACGGTAACGCACATTTTCAAAAATGTAAACTAGTTGTTTTGAGAATGGGCGAGAAGCCGACGATCTGAAAACCCTTTTATAACGCCCATTTTTGGGTGATAAGCTCAAAAATGGAGGTTCTAGCCCCAAGTCTTGAATGCTGTTCCTATTTCTGAGAAGGCTCTATTTCGACTTCTATCACATTCCTGGTCAAGAAAGCATTAATCATCTGAAAGATGGTTTTCCCAGCTGTAGCCTTCAACTTACTTCCTAATCATACTGATCTTTCTATATTTTATCAATCGTAGGAAGATCACAGCTCTTCTGAACCTGTCTCATTGTCCTAAGCACATTCACCCTTATTCATACATCATCATTGTGTTGAAATCAAGACTAAATGCACCGCCTCCCATTGTAATTCATCTTTTCCCAAAAATCAGGACTAAATGCACAGCCTTCTATTGTATTCCATCTTTGTGATCTTATTTCTGAGAAAAGATGATTAATGCTTTCTTGTCCAGGAATGTGATGGAAGTCAGAACAGAACCTTCTCAGAAATGGGAACAGCGTTCAAGTCTTCTACCGATTTTAGCGTTAAGAGAGTGAAAAGTTATTAAAGGGAAAAGAGGAAAATGAGCATCCTGGAGAGAGACTCAGCAGTGGGGGGTCACAGGAGTTAATGCACAAAGATAATTCACCAGCTGCTGCAGCTGCTGTGATCCTTTCCTATCACAATTGTTGCCATTTATGGGTTTAAATTGGATAAAGCCTAAAAACGGGCATGAGCCCGTTCAAAGTGGTGCAGGCAGCACGCAACAATCGAGCAGCCTGTTAATTATAATGAGTGGAGTGCAGTGCTGAACAGGCGAGCCAATATCCGGTGCAGTTCACTGGCCAATAAAATTTGGCCAGGCTCTCTGCACTACTTAAAGGGGAGGTGCTTTTTTGCAGAAGCACCTCATTGTCAGTCTGGATGAAGTCCTGCCCAACAGGGGACAGAGAGGTTGAAGAGGTTTTCTGATGTGGTACTGGAGGCCTTGACCCTGGGGGTTCACGGACGACGTGAGATCCTCTATCCGCAGGGGAGCAGGAGGCCAGAAAGCTGTGGGAGGAAATAGCTCAAACTGTCAGTGCCACGAGTGTTGTCCCCAGGACCTGGATCCAGAGCCATAAGCAGATTAATGACCTCACACAAGTGGTCAAGGTCAGTGAATGCATCTTAAATGTCCTATCCCACCAACTGTTAAGATCTGCTTCATTACCATTTCTCCAGCGAACAGAGGCAATGGCAGCGCTGCCGACCTGTTCAAAATGGCAGCCACCACGGGACTCGCCGGAAGTGGGTGGAAGCGAGGCGGCTGCCACTTTTTCACCGAAACCAGCCTTAGCAGCCAGTGCCAAGGGGCCAGATTTTATGGCCAAAATGTTCAGCCATTTGATCCAGCTTTCCTAATCTATTATTCTTGTGTTGCACTGACATCACAAACGTGTTCAAATTGGCTGCTGCGTTTCCTACATTACAACAGTGACTACACTTCAAAAGTACTTCTTCATTGGGTGTAAAGCGCTTTGGGACGTCCGGTGGACATGAAAGGCGCTATATAAATAAAGGTATTTGTTTCCTGCAGACATTTGTGTTCCGCTGCAGTCATTGAGAAATCCGAGGCTGTTTGTGGTTAATGTGTCTTGGTTCAATTGTTGCACTCTTGCCTCAGATTAAGAAGGTCATGGGTTCAAGTCCCATTCCAAGACTTGAGCACATAATGCAGTCCTGAGGGATGCTGTCTTTCAGATGAGATGTTAAACTGAGGCTCCATCTGTCTGTTTAGGTGGATGCAAAGGATCCCAAGCTCTCATTAAAGAAGAACAGGGAATTCTCCCATTGTCCTAGCCAACAAAATACTCCCAACTAACACCAGCAAATCAGATTCACTGGTCATAATCTCATTGCTTTTGGAGAGCCCTAATTATGTACAAACTGCCTGCTGTGTTTGGCTATTTAAATACAAAAGGGGGGGGTGATTTGACTTCTGCCTAAGATGGGCATGAAATCTTTGGAGTGACTATGTTATCCACCAGAAGCCGTCACTGGGAGGCCCAAACCATATTTGGCGAGCTGCAGGCACCAAATGAATGTCTCACTGCAGCCCGCCAGTAATGGGAGGGTGGGAAGTTTGCCGGCACCCACCTGAGCGGTGAGCCCTCCTGCTCCTCCTGGGCCCACAAAAGTTCTCTCAGAAGAATTCCGGGCCTTTTATCAGCGGCCAACAGCAGTCCTTTTAAGAAACGGGAGGTAGATTGCTCACCGTTTGGTACAAATGGGTAGACGTGCCAGGTGCATGCTTTCACCCATTTATATTGGAAAATTGCAAAGAGGGTCCAACAACTGACATAGGACGGCGATTTGAATATTCAAGTGGCCTCCTGCCCGAAACAAGCTGAGCGTACTGCTCGGCCATTTATGGGTCTTGCATGTCAAAGATGCAGACGCAATGCCCCCGCCCCCTGCAATTTGCAACTGCCAGCTGCTCATTGTTCAAGCAGGTGAGAAACGGGTGGTCAGCAGTTGATAAAAGTAATTCATTGGCTGTGAAGCACTTTGGAATGTCCTGAGGATATTTAGGGCTGGGTTTTCTCCGCGATATGACCCTCAGTGGCGAAAACCTGGTCGGCAGGATCCTCAGGCACCTTTTTGCGGCACGCTTCCACGTACCGCCGGGGAGAGGTGTGCCGACGTGAAACGACGTGCAACGCAGTGGTTTGCGTTGTCGTTGTACTTTCGGCACTCTCCGCCATATCCAGAATACCGACAGGGTCAAACCTGTCGGTGCAGCCTTGCCAGCAGCAGTAAGTATGAAGACCTGCAAAAAGGTAAGTTAAAAGTTTTTATTTTTTAATTATTTTTCAGCGTAAGGGCTTTTTTTAATGTTTTTTGCAATTACCGCCCCCACCCACCAAGGCTTCTCTCACAGTGCTACCGGCCCCAGACCAAAGTTGCCGAAACTCGTTGCGAATCCTCGTGCACCACTGACTTTACCGTCAGATAAAGGCCAAAAGCTAGGCCTAAAAATGGTAGCGCAGCGAAAACGGTAATTTTGGCATAAACCTACCGTTGTCGCCAAAATATGAAAACCTAGCCTGAAAGGTGCTATATAAATGCAATTGCTTTCTTAACATCTGTTTTGAGAAGTGACGAAAGCTTACATAATTTTATGCAACCTAGTGAAAACCAAAAACTGGCTCTGCTGAAGGCTCCCACTCAAAATATTAACCTGACTTTTCCCTTTTCCGAAGCTGCCAGAACCTGCTGTGTTTTGCCAGTATTTTCTTTTTTTTAAATTCTAGCATTTGTAAAAAAATTGGAACCTATTTGATTGACTATAGTTATCTCTTATTTGAGGGTCCTGCGGCTTAGCAGTGCTTGGATAACAGGTATGATTGTATTTATGATATTGTGATTGCACCAAATGTATAAAATTAAAAAAAAACTTTTCCAAAATAGCTCATGGCCATGGATTTATGCAGCAGATCAGTACTTCCATAAAAGCATAAGATGCGCTGTGCATTTGCTGAACAAAACATTGCATTTTACTGATAGGAAACTGTCAGATCATAGATCAAAACAAAACCCTGCCATCGCATTAATACTGCCTCCACCAACACACAGTGTAATCCAGAGGGATTTAACACAGATCTGATTTGTGTTCTGGATATTATCAAAAATATCACATTATCCAGCTGAGAGCTGACATTGCTGGGCATTTTGTAAAATAAAAACAGTTAAACTAAAAATTGGTGAATGTTTGTATTTACCAGAGTGAGGGATATCAGTGCTGGAAATGCTCTTTTTATCATCAAGGTTAGCTATATAATGGGTTTGATATACAATGATGTTTCTTTTGCTCTGCCTTCCCGCAACCTCATAAGAGCATCTCCTTCTTGCCCCAGTGTGAATCTGCCAACTCCCCACACTAGCCATGTTAGTAGCCTTACTAAGTTAGATTGCCAAATTGGTACCAAATGATGCCAAATCATGGGCAGGTGTTTACTGAGAGCCCACGCCTACTAGAAACGGGGTTGAGGAGGTCTGAAACACTTTTCACAAAGGACCTTAAATCTCATAAGTGTGGCCTGGTTTCAAACCCAGAGGTGAAAGGGCAATGTGCAAAGCCAGTGCACTGCCCTGCTCCCCCACTCCCCACCTAAACATCAACAGGTTATTAATAAAAATGGAAGTGGTATGGTGCAATAGAAATGTGAGCACCTGATCTCAGCTCTGCTGTCAAATGAAGATGTTGGGGGTATTTTTGGCTTTGGGTGATAGTGTAAAACGGGCAATATCGTTTCAGCTGCCTATTTGGAGAGATGCATAATGGGCAGCTGAAACTATACTGCCCATTTTACACTATTACCCAAAGTCCAAATGACCTCTGTTGACTTTTTGAGATTGCAGTTTCTGCTCTGTTGATTTTGAAAGTTGGACAAGTCTCGTTGTCTGTGAAATGATCCTGCAGAAAAATTAGATTGGAGACATCTGTACTGATACAAAAGATGATGCAGTTCATTAAAACAGTGATTAGCGCACACCAGTATGGAGGGGCGTGTTTTATAGGTCCGGTTACCCACCCATGCTGCTGAGTTGCTATCAGTCCCACTGCTGTGAGGAAGAGAAGACAAAGGAAAAAAATCCATTATACTTCTGCTACTCATCTCTGAATGTCTGACTTAATATTGCATTGGTGACAATCTGGGAGTATGATGCTCATTTCCTGAGGGGGCTCAACAAGGTAGATGCAGAGAGGATGCTTCCTCTCGTGGGGGAATCTAGAACTGGGCGGGCATAGTTTAAAAATAAGGGGTCGCCCATTTAGAACTGAGTTGAGGAGGAATTTCTTCTCTCAGAGGGTCGTAAATCCGTGGAATTCTCTGCCCCAGAGAGCTGTGGAGGCTGGGTCATTGAATATATTTAAGGTGGAGAGAGACAGATTTTTGAGCGATAAGGGCATTTAGGGTTACGGGGAGCGGGCGGGGAAGTGGAGCTGAGTCCATGATCAGATCAGCCATGATCTTATTGAATGGCGGAACAGGCTCGAGGGGTCAAATGGCCTACTCCTGCTCCTGTTTCTTATGTTCTTATGTTCCCTAAGCCACAGGTATTGCGTGACACACGGACTTGGGAGAAGACCACAGGAATATATGAATAGAAGTAGGTCATTCAGCCCCTCGAGCCCGTTCCGCCATTCAATTAGATCATGCCGGATCTGTACCTCAACTCCATTTTCCCACTCCTTTTTCTTATCCCTTGATAACCTTACCAAACAAAAATCATCGCTCTCAGTCTTGAAAATTTCAATTGGACCAACAACCACGATGCCCCCACACACATTTTAAATAATCGTAAATGTTTCCAAGGGGAATAAAAGTAAAGCAGATAACAACGCAATGTTACAATGAAAATTGAAACTCTTGGAAATGCACAACATGCAGACTAGCATCAGAATGATTCACATTTGAGGTGTACCGCTTCATTAGAATTTTTTTTCTCAGTAAAGTTTATTAATAAGATTTTTTTGAACATTAAAGTACATATTTTGTTTATATGAGAAGCAGAAACTCTATCAGGGAACTGAAACTGGACAGTGTTGTTGTTGCACTTGCACACACACTATGTAACACTGCATCAACATCTTCTGTTTAAATGACCAGGAATTAATTAAGAGATCATTTACAATTTTTTTTTCAGCAATGGAACTTAATGAGGGCATGCACTTTATTTAAGTGGGATATTCAAGCCTGATCTATTGCATGCAAACTATTTGTTTTGATTTTCTTCCTCTGATTTTCTTACGATAGATCATTGGGAAAGCTATGTTCCCACCATGGCCAAAAAATGCTCAGAGTTGCATTAATTGTGACAACGCTACTGGTGGTATTTACATTTCTTGAGTAACAAACTTTCATCTTGGCAGTAAATAGGGATCACCTTCCTCCTTTGATGAAGTATTGGATGTTGGCATATGTATTGGCCTATTTGATCCTTTTGTGTTGGTAAGTTGTTGAAATGTTGTTGAAATGTTCAAACCCTTGCAGTGAAATGCTCAACAGGGAATCATAGGTTTCACAGGCACTAATCCATCAACTCTTGGATATGTTACTCAAGTAAAAAAAAATGTTTTTTTGTGTTTGGTACTTTTGAAATGCATTGTGCGTCAACAGAGAGAGTACTTCATGTACTCCTAAAATATGTGGAAAATGTTGACTAACCACTGAAGTTATATTTATATCAAAGAACTGCTTTAAAGGCTGAAGTTGATAAAAGTCAAAACTTCCATCTTCTATTTTAAGGAAGGAAATATATTTGTAATTTTCTATTGAAGTTTGATTAGTAACATTAACGATATAGTGGGACTGTTTTGTACTTTATGCTCATTATATTTAGTCATCTTTATTAGTAATGTGAATATTTGCTTCTAGCTGAACAGTGGCTTCAAATGGTTGATGAGATTCCACTACTCTGGGTCAGCGTGATGTTATCTTACCTACTTTAGCGTGTTTGCATTCACGCTGGTGAGGAAAAAAATTACATTTCTTTAATGCCTTATCACATTCTCAAGATGTACCAAAATGCTTCATATCCAGTGAATTACTCTTTGAAGTGCAATCATTGGTATTATGCAGGTAGACCAATGAAATGTTTTTGGTGGTTTTGGTTTAGAGAGGAACATTGGCCAGGACACCGGCAGAGATCCTGCTCCTCTTTGTAAAAGATGCCATTACACTACTCAATCACTTGAAACAAAAGAACAGGCAGACAGAGCATTGGTTTGATGTCCTCTCCGAAAGATGGAATGAGTTACGAAGGAGTAATTCAGTTGAGCTATTCTGATGATGTCATAAATCATGAGCAAGTATCCGTCATCATTTAATTGCTGTTTATTCCAATTGACTTTTCTTTAATGCCATGCAGCAGATGCGGTGAATCTGGTAAAGGCAGAAGATCAGTGAAAGATTAATAATAGTAAAAATGATAGTGCCATAACAACAACAACAACATGTATTTATATAACGCCTTTAATGTAGTGATGTAGTGAAACGTCCCAAGGCGCTTCACAGGTGTATTATGAGATTTTGAAAAATTGACACCGAGCCGCATAAATAGAAATTAGCGCAGGTGACCAAAAGCTTGGTCAAAGAGGTAGGTTTTAAGGGGCATCTTGAAGGAGGGTAGAGAGGCGGAGACGTATCGCCAGAGAGTTCCAGAGCTTGGGGCCTAGGCCACCAATGGTTGAGCAACTATAATCTGCTCAAGAGGGCAGAATTAGAGGAGCGCAGACATCTCGGGGTTGGAGGAGATTACAGAGATAGGGAGGGGCGAGGCCATGGAGGGATTTGAAAATAAGGATGAGAACTTTGAAATCGAGGCGTTGCTTAACCGGGAGCCAATGTAGGTCAGTGAGCACAGGGGTGATGGATGAGTGGGACCTGGTGCGATTTAGGACACAGGCTGCCGAGTTTTGGATGACCTCAAGTTTATATAGGGTAGAATGTGGGAGGCCCGCTAGGAGTGCATTGGAATAGTTAAGTCTAGAGGTAACAAAGGCATGGATGAGAGCTTCAGCAGAGGATGAGCTGAGGCAAAAGTGGAGATGGGCGATGTTACGGAGGTAGAAATAGGTGGTCTTAGTTATGCTGCAGCTATGTGGTCAAAAGCTCGTTTCATAGACTTGAACATATATGGAGTCACACATGTCTACAAATTTATACTCTTATGTTTCACGTCCTATGTTACAATATCGTATTACTAGCAGTTGTGTGAATTGCCAGAAATCTTCCAATACAATTTGCAGTCAGCGGCAAAGCAAAGGCACTTGACGCTAGCCCCAGAGATCTCGCAATCTCTGTGGTGAGAAGTTTGCCTTTTTCGACATTCAATTGTTTGAAACGCGATGAATAGGGAATTCCTATGGCGATGCTGCAGTGACGTCAACAAGCTGTCTAAGCAACCAATCACATTGCAGAATTCTCACAGACAGGAAACCAGGAAACGAGATACTGCTTGTATCTGCACTTTTAAAAAATGTGACAGAGAGTGAAATAAAGATTAGGACTTTTACATGGGGATAAGGTGAAAGTCGAAATTTCAAGAATAAACTTAAAAAAAATCAAAAGTTTTCAAAAAAATTATATTTTTCATAATGGTGAAATTTGACACTCCACAAATATAAAAATTTGTTTTTCAGGGCCAGAATGTTTGTTTGCCTGTCAATATGCTGTTAAAACTCCAGTTACACCTATTCCAATGAGACTTAACATTAAATGGGGTATTTAACAGAAACATAGAAAGTAGGTGCAGGAGTAGGCCATTCGGCCCTTCGAGCCTGCACCACCATTCAATATGATCATGGCTGATCATGCAACTTCAGTACCCCATTCCTGCTTTCTCTCCATACTCCTTGATCCCTTTAGCCGTAAGGGTCACATCGAACTCTCTTTTGAATATATCTAATGAACTGGCCTCAACAACTTTCTGTGGTAGAGAATTCCACATGCTCACAACTCTCTGAGTGAAGAAGTTTTTCCTCATCTCTGTCCTAAATGGCTTACCCCTTATCATTAGACTGTGACCCCTGGTTCTGGACTTCCCCAACATCGGGAACATTCTTCCTGCATCTAACCTGTCCAATCCCGTCAAAATGTTATATGTTTCTATGAGATCCCCTCTCATTCTTCTAAATTCCAGTGAATATAACCTTGTCGATCCAGTCTTTCTTCATATGTCAGTCCTGCCATCCCGGGAATCAGTCTGGTGATCCTTCACTGCACTCTCTCAATAGCAAGAATGTCCTTCCTCAGATTAGGAGACCAAAACTGCACACAATACTCAGTGTGGTCTCACCAAGGCCCTGTACAGCTGCAGTAAGACCTCCCTGCTCCTATACTCAAATCCTCTCGCTATGAAGGCCAACATGCTATTTGCCGCCTTCACCGCCTGCTGTACCTGCATGCCAACTGTCAATGACTGATGTACCATGAACCCAGGTCTCGTTGAACCTCCCCTTTTCCTAATCTGTCACCATTCAGATAATATTCTGCCTTCCTGTTTTTGCCACCAAAGTGGATAACCTCACATTTATCCACATTATACTGCATCTGCCATGCATTTGCCCACTCACCTAACCTATCCAAGTCACCCTGCAGCCTCTTAGCATCCTCCTCACAGATCACACAGCCACCCAGCTTAGTGTCATCTGCAAACTTGGAGATATTACATTCAATTCCTTCATCTAAATCATTAATGTATATTGTAAATAGCTGGGATCCAAGCACTGAACCTTGCGATACCCCACTAGTCACTGCTTGCCAATCTGAAAAGGATCCGTTTATTCCTACATTTTGCTTCCTGTCTGCCAAACCAGTTCTCTACCCATGTCAGTACATTAGCCCCAGTACCATGTGCTTTAATTTTGCTCACTAATCCCTTGTGTGGGACCTTGTCATAAGCCTTTTGAAAGTCCACATCCACTGGTTTTCCCTTGTCCCACTCGACTAGTTACATCCTCAAAAAATTCTAGAAGATTTGTCAAGCATGATTTCCCTTTCATAAATCCATGCTGACTTGGACTGATCCTGTCACTGCTTTCCAAATGTGTCGCTATTTCATCCTTAATGATTGACTCCAACATTTTCCCCA
This sequence comes from Pristiophorus japonicus, assembly GCF_044704955.1. Lineage (NCBI taxonomy): Eukaryota > Metazoa > Chordata > Chondrichthyes > Pristiophoridae > Pristiophorus > Pristiophorus japonicus. The sequence goes on from NC_091985.1 coordinate 54,112,606, forward strand.
CTACCGATGTCAGGCTAACCAGTCTATAATTCCCTGGTTTCTCTCTCCCTCCTTTTTAAAAAAGTGGGGTTACCCTCCAATCCATAGGAACTGATCCAGAGTCTATAGACTGTTGGACAATGACCACCAACGCATCCACTATTTCTAGGGCCACTTCCTTAAGTACTCTGGGATGCAGACTATCAGGCCCTGGAGATTTATCGGCCTTCAATCCCATCAATTTCCCGAACACAATTTCCTGACTAATAAGGATTTCCTTCTTACTCGTCCTCCTTCGCACCAGACCCTCGGTCCCCTAGTATTTCCGGAAGGTTATTTGTGTCTTCCTTAGTGAAGACAGAACCAAAGTATTTGTTCAATTGGTCTGCAATTTCCTTGTTCCCCATTATGAATTAATCTGATTCTGACTGCAAGGGACCGACATTTGTCTTCACTAATCTTTTTCTCTGCACATATCTATAGAAGCTTTTGAAGTCAGTTTTTATGTTCCCTGCAAGCTTACTATCGTACTCTATTTTCCCCCTCCTAATTAAACCCTTAGTCCACCTCTGCTGGAGTCTAAATTTCTCCCAGTCCTTAGGTTTACTGCTTTTTCTGGCCAATTTATATACCTCTTCCTTGGATTTAACACTATCCCTAATTTCCCTTGTTAGCCACGGTTGAGCCACCATCCACTTTTTATTTTTACGGCAGACAGGAATGTACAATTGTTGTAGTTCATCCATGTGATCTTTAAATGTCTGCCATTGCCTATCCACCATCAGCCCTTTAAGTATCATTCGCCAGTCTATCTTAGCCAATTCACGTCTCATACCATCGAGTTATCTTTCTTTAAGTTCAGGACCCTAGTCTCTGAATTAACTGTGTCACTCTCCATCTTAATAAAGAATTCTACCATATTATGGTCACTATTCCCCAACGGGCCCCGCACAACCAGATTGCAAATTAATCCTCTCTCATTCCATAAGACCCAGTCTAGGATTGCCTGCTCTCTAGTTGGTTCCTCGACATATTGGTCGAGAAAACCATCCCTTATACACGCCAGGAAATCCTCCTTCACAGTAATGCTACCAGTTTGGTTAGCCCAATCTATATGTCGATTAAAGTCACCCATGATAACTGGTGGACCTTTAATATCCTGACCCTGCAGTGCAGACTTACACGAGGCACATGCTGAAGACAAGGTCACTCTGGACCTGCACCTTTATTTCACAGCTCTCGAGTGCCACACTTGCCTGAGACCTGCCTTTATATACCTGTGTGGGACAGGTATGCAGTGCCTCCTGCAAGTGCACCCCTGGTGGTAAAGTATGCTTGTGGTTACAGGTCATATCTAGTTACAGTTATGTATAGCATGGTAAGATACAGTTATGTACACTACAAGGTCTTATTGTCTTTATAGATTCAGTCTCTCAGGTGGTCTACGCTCTCGCGTGGAGCGTCTTAGTTGTGGTTCAGTTGTTTGCCTTGGTGCCTGTTTTTCTTTCGGTGCGATTGCTGGTATCTCGCCTGGGCTGTCTTTTTCGTTCAGTATGATTGCTGGTATCTCGTCTGGGCTGTCTGTTGAGACTGCCCTTTCCTCAGGTTGTTCCCTCTGTCTGTCCACCAGGTGTGGTGTGAGTTCCACATTGTCGTCGGCCTCTGGTTCTTCAGTGTTGTTGGTGAATCTACTTTTTACTTGGTCTACATGCCTCTGGCAGGTTTGGCCATTGTCCATTTGTACAACCAGTAGCCTGTTTCCTTCCTTGCCTGTTACTGTCCCTGCAAGCCATTTGGGACCGCTGCCATAGTTTAGCACAAACACTTTGTCCCCTATCTCATTCCACCTCCCCCTCGAATTTCGGTCATGATACTCAGTTAGCTTCCGGCGCTTTGCCTCAACAATTTCATGCATGTCTGGGAGGATTAACGAGAGCCTAGTCTTTAAGGTCCGTTTCATCAATAGTTGCGCGGGGGGAACGATCTGTATGACAGCAGCAGTCGCGACAGGTGGCTCTGCAGCGTGGGACCTTGGATTTTTAGCATGCCTTGTTTAACGATTTGCACTGCTCGCTCCACCTGGCCATTGGAGGCCGGCTTGAACAGTGCCGTCTTAACATGATTTATGCCATGGTCAACTATAAAATCTTGAAATTCTGCGCTGGTGAAGCACGGACCATTATCACTGATCAATATGTCAGGAATTCCGTGCGTTGCAAACATGGTTCTAAGGCTCTCCACAGTGGTGGAGGTGGTGCTCGAGTTTAAAATGGTGCACTCGATCCACTTTGAAACTGCATAGACGACTACGAGGAATATTTTGCCCATGAATGGGCCCGCATAGTCTACATGCACCCGCAGCCACGGTTTGGTGGGCCAGGGGCTTAGGGGGTCCTCCCTGGGGGCATTACTGAATTGGGCACAAATGGTGCACCGCCGGACGCAGAGCTCCAAGTCCGCGTCAATGCCAGGCCACCAGACGTGGGATCTGGCTATGGCCTTCATAAGGACGATCCCCGGATGCTCACGGTGGAGCTCCTGGATAAACGCCTCTCTGCCTCGCAAGGGCATAACTACATGGCTGCCCCACATCAGGCAATCTGCCTGTAGTGATAGTTCATGCATGCGCCTATGGAAAGGTTTGATCTCCTCGGGGCAGGCATCGCGAGCCTCAGCCCAGTCAGCAGTTAAAATACATCTTTTGACTAAGGATAACGTGGGGTCGCTGGTCATTCAGGCTCTGATTTGGCGAGCCGTCATGGGTGAACCAAATATGATGTGATTGGGATTACGGAGACGTGGCTCCATGATGATCAGGGCTGGGAACTCAACATCCAGGGGTATTCAACATTCAGGAAGGATAGAATAAAAGGAAAAGGAGGTGGGCTAGCATTGCTGGTTAAAGAGGAGATTAATGCAATAATTAGGAAAGACATTAGCTTGGATGATATGGAATCTATATGGGTAGAGCTGCAGAACACTAAAGGGCAAAAAACGTTAGTGGGAGTTGTGTACAGACCTCCAAACAGTAGTAGTGATGTTGGGGAGGGCATCAAACAGGAAATTAGGAGTGCATGCAATAAAGGTGCAGCAGTTATAATGGGTGACTTTAATATGCACATAGATTGGGCTAGCCAAACTGGAAGCAATACGGTGGAGGAGGATTTCCTGGAGTGCATAAGGGATGGTTTTCTAGACCAATATGTCGAGGAACCAACTAGGGGGGAGGCCATCTTAGACTGGGTGTTGTGTAATGAGAGAGGATTAATTAACAATCTCATTGTGCGAGGCCCCTTGGGGAAGAGTGACCATAATATGGTGGAATTCTACATTAGGATGGAGAATGAAACAGTTAATTCAGAGACCATGGTCCAGAACTTAAAGAAGGGTAACTTTGAAGGTATGAGGCGTGAATTGGCTAAGATAGATTGGCGAATGATATTTAAGGGGTTGACTGTGAATGGGCAATGGCAGACATTTAGAGACCGCATGGATGAATTACAACAATTGTACATTCCTGTCTGGCGTAAAAATAAAAAAGGGAAGGTGGCTCAACCGTGGCTATCAAGGGAAATCAGGGATAGTATTAAAGCCAAGGAAGTGGCATACAAATTGGCCAGAAATAGCAGCGAACCCGGGGACTGGGAGAAATTTAGAACTCAGCAGAGGAGGACAAAGGGTTTCATTAGGGCAGGGAAAATGGAGTACGAGAAGAAGCTTGCAGGGAACATTAAAGCGGATTGCAAAAGTTTCTATAGGTATGTAAAGAGAAAAAGGTTAGTAATGACAAACATAGGTCCCCTGCAGTCAGAATCAGGGGAAGTCATAACGGGGAACAAAGAAATGGCAGACCAATTGAACAAGTACTTTGGTTCGGTATTCACTAAGGAGGACACAAACAACCTTCTGGATATAAAAGGGGTCAGAGGGTCTAGTAAGGAGGAGGAACTGAGGGAAATCTTTATTAGTCGGGAAATTGTGTTGGGGAAATTGATGGGATTGAAGGCCGATAAATCCCCAGGGCCTGATGGACTGCATCCCAGAGTACTTAAGGAGGTGGCCTTGGAAATAGCGGATGCATTGACAGTCATTTTCCAACATTCCATTGACTCTGGATCAGTTCCTATCGAGTGGAGGGTAGCCAATGTAACCCCACTTTTTAAAAAAGGAGGGAGAGAGAAAGCAGGGAATTATAGACCGGTCAGCCTGACCTCAGTAGTGGGTAAAATGATGGAATCAATTATTAAGGATGTCATAGCAGCGCATTTGGAAAATGGTGACATAATGGGTCCAAGTCAGCATGGATTTGTGAAAGGGAGATCATGCTTGACAAATCTTCTGGAATTTTTTGAGGATGTTTCCAGTAAAGTGGACAAAGGAGAACCAGTTGATGTGGTATATTTGGACTTTCAGAAGGCTTTCGACAAGGTCCCACACAAGAGATTGATGTGCAAAGTTAAAGCACATGGGATTGGGGGGTGTGTTGACGTGGATTGAGAACTGGTTGGCAGACAGGAAGCAAAGAGTAGGAGTAAATGGGTACTTTTCAGAATGGCAGGCAGTGACTAGTGGGGTACTGCAAAGTTCTGTGCTGGGGCCCCAGCTGTTTACATTGTACATTAATGATTTAGACGAGGGGATTAAATGTAGTATCTCCAAATTTGCGGATAACACTAAGTTGGGTGGCAGTGTGAGCTGCGAGGAGGATGCTATGAGGCTGCAGAGTGACTTGGATAGGTTAGGTGAGTGGGCAAATGCGTGGCAGATGAAGTATAATGTGGATAAATGTGAGGTTATCCACTTTGGTGGTAAAAACAGAGAGACAGACTATTATCTGAATGGTGACAGATTAGGAAAAGGGAAGGTGCAACGAGACCTGGGTGTCATGGTACATCAGTCATTGAAGGTTGGTATGCAGGTACAGCAGGCGGTTAAGAAAGCAAATGGCATGTTGGCCTTCATAGCGAGGGGATTTGAGTACAGGGGCAGGGAGGTGTTGCTACAGTTGTACAGGGCCTTGGTGAGGCCACACCTGGAGTATTGTGTACAGTTTTGATCTCCTAACTTGAGGAAGGACATTCTTGCTATTGAGGGAATGCAGCGAAGATTCACCAGACTGATTCCTGGGATGGTGGGACTGACCTATCAAGAAAGACTGGATCAACTGGGCTTGTATTCACTGGAGTTCAGAAGAGTGAGAGGGGACCTCATAGAAACGTTTAAAATTCTGACGGGTTTGGATAGGTTGGATGCAGGAAGAATGTTCCCAATGTTGGGGAAGTCCAGAACCAGGGGTCACAGTCTAAGGATAAGGGGTAAGGCATTTAGGACCGAGATGAGGAGAAACTTCTTCACCCAGAAAGTGGTGAACCTGTGGAATTCTCTACCACAGAAAGTTGTTGAGGCCAATTCACTAAATATATTCAAAAGGGAGTTAGATGAAGCCCTTACTACTCGGGGGATCAAGGGGTATGGCGTGAAAGCAGGAAGGGGGTACTGAAGTTTCATGTTCAGCCATGAACTCATTGAATGGCGGTGCAGGCTAGAAGGGCTGAATGGCCTACTCCTGCACCTATTTTCTATGTTTCTATGTTTCTAACCTGTGGATTCAAAGGCATTGATTGCCATGATCATCTCACAGTCCTGTTCGTCGGACCCTTCCCTGGTCGCCAGGGGTAGCCTGCTAAGCGTGTCGGCACAGTTGTCTGTGACTGGTCTGTGCCTTATTGTGTCGTCGTAAGACGCCAGTATGAGTGCTCACCGCTGAAAGCGTGCCGAGGCGTTGGCGTTTATTGCCTTGCACTCGGATCGAAGGGACGTGAGGGGTTTGTGGTCGGTTTCTAACGCGAACTTGGCCCCAAAAAGTTATTGGTGCATCTTTTTGACACCGTACACGCATGCGAGCGCCTCCTTCTCAACCATACTGTACCTGCACTCCGCCCGCGAAAGTGACCTGGAGGCATAAGCAATGGGTTGTAATTTACCCGCATCATTGACATGCTGTAAAACGCACCCGACCCCATACGCTGACGCATCACATGTAAGAACTAGCTTTTTACCTGGGTCAAAAAAGGCTAAAACACTATTGGAACATAGAAGGTTGCGGGCCTTATTGAAGGCATGTTCTTGGGTGTCCTTCCAAAACCAATCCCACCCCTTTCTGAGTGGCATGTGGAGAGGCTCCAGCAGCGTGCTCAAGTTCTGCATAAAGTTCCCAAAGTAATTGAGTAGCCCAAGAAAGGCGCGCAGTTCCGAGACATTCCAGGGCCTGGGTGCCAGACGAATTGCTTCGGTTTTGGATACGGTTGAGCGGATTCCATCAGTGGCAATCCTTCTGCCCAAAAATTCAACCTCGGGCACGAGAAACAGACACTTGGCTTTCTTAACTCTTCGGCCTACACGATCCAATCGACTTAGTACTTCCTCCAAATTGCGGAGATGGGAGTCGGTGTCCCTGCCCGTGATGAGTATGTCATCTTGAAACACAACTGTCCCCGGGATGGCCTTGAGCAGACTCTCCATGTTGCGTTGGAATATAGCAGCTGCTGACCTGATGCCGAATGGGCATCGATTGTACATAAAAAGGCCTCGATGTGTGTTGATGGTGGTGAGTAGCTTAGACTCTTCGGTCAGTTCTTGCATCATATATGCAGATGTGAGATCTAGTTTCGAGAAAAGTTTTCCTCCAGCCAACGTGGCAAATAGGTCCTCTGCTCTGGGCAGCGGGTATTAGTCCTGTAGGGAGACCCTGTTTATGGTCGACTTGTAATCCCCACAGATTCGTACGGATCCATCAGGCTTCATGACGGGGACGATGGGACTTGCCCCTTCGCTAAATTCCATGGGTGAGATAATGCCTTCCCGCAGAAGCCTGTCCAGTTCGTGTTCAATCTTTTCCCTCATCACATAAGGCACAGCTCTAGCCTTGTGATGGACCAGTCTGGCATCCTGTGTGATGTAGATTTTAAGTTTAACCCCTTTGAAGGTGCCCACACCTGGCTGAAAGAGATGTTCAAAACGACTTAGAACTGTTGAGCAGGAGGTCCGTTCCTCTGACGACAAGGCGTGAACATCATCCCATTTCCAATTTAGTTTTGCCAGCCAGCTTCTCCCCAACAGTGCTGGTAGATTTCCGGGGACAATCCACAGGGGAAGTTGGTTCACCGTCCCTTTGTGTGTGACTGAGAGCATGGTGCTGCTAAGGTCTGGGACGATTTCTTTGGTATAGGTCCTTAGTTTGGTGTCGATCCTTGTGAGTTTTGGTCTGTTGCTTTTGTGCGGCCACAGCTGTTCAAATAGTTGGACGCTCATGAGAGATTGACTAGCTCCCGTGTCCAGTTCCATGTTGACGGGTATCCCGTTGAGTAGGCCCCTCATCATTATTGGAGGCATCTTGTTGTAAGAACAGTGGACATTGATCATGTTGACCCGCTGTACCTCGGCGTCCTGGGTACTGTCCCCACTGTCTTCTGGTCCGCTTTCCGACCCTTCCGATTCGTATACCAGCCGAGCTGCTGTTTTTCTGCACATGTGAGCCAGTTGCCCTGTGTGGTTGCAGTTTCTGCAAACAGCATGCTGAAATCGACACCACCTTGTTGAGTGCCTTCCCCCACATCTCCAGCACAGACTGCTTCCATTGTTTCCGAAGGATGAGCTGCGTCTGGCTGATCTCTCTTGAGCTTCTCTCAGTCTGTAGTTGATTGCTCGCATTATGGGTTGATGAGGTGTGAACGGCCAGTCACGTGGCCCTTGATGGCTTCTGGCGCCACTGCCTGCTGTTGAAGGCCTGCTCTCCTGCCTTTGTCTGTGTGTGGAGGTAGTGGCTTGTTTCACGCTGTGAACCCCTTGTTCCGATGTTTCGTTAGTTGTCGTACCCACAGTATAGATCAACCTCGTTTCTTCTTCTCCTGCCAAGAATGTCTGTGCAACCAGTGCTGCTGCTTCTAGGGTCAAGTTCTTAGTCTCTATAAGCTTTTGGAATATGCCTGCGTCGCCTATTCCTTTAATAAAAACGTCTCTCAGTACTTATCTCCTTAGTTCATCGGAGAACTCACATGAACTAGCCAGCCTCCGAAGTTCCGCCAAGGGTATGCTCTGGCCCACACAGCATCTGTAGTTGTAGAACCTGTGTCTGGCCATGTGTAGGCTGCTTGCTGGCTTCAGGTGGTCTCTCACCAGTGTGCTCAACTCCTCAAACGACTTGCTTGCTGGTTTCTCGGGTGCCAGCAGGTCCTTCATTAAGACGTATGTTTTCGAGCCACAGCTGGTCAAGAGATGGGCTCTTCTCTTGTCTGCCGTATCGTCGCCCAACCAGTCTTTGGTTACAAAGCTTTGCTGGAGCCTTTCTATAAAGTCCTCCAAATTGTCTCCAGCATTGTATTTCTCGTCTGAGCCGTTGGTAGCCATTCTGTGGATTCTGTGATATGCAGTGCCTCCTGCAAATGCACCCCTGGTGGTGAAGTATGCTTGTGGTTACAGATCAAATCTAGTACAGTCACGTATAGCATGGTAAGATACAGTTATGTACAGTAGTGTGAGATACATGACAGGACCCTTATTGAAAGCGACCCTAATTTCCTGTTTGATGCCATTCCCAACCCCCTTACTACTGTTCGGTGGTTGGTACACAACTCCCACTAACGTTTTCTGCCCTTTGGTGTTTCGCAGCTCTACCCATATAGATTCCACATCATCCAAGCTAATGTCCTTCCTTACTATTGCATTAATCTCCTCTTTAACCAGTAACGCTACCCCACCTCCTTTTCCTTCCTGTCTATCCTTCCTGAATATTGAATACCCCTGGATGTTGAGTTCCCAGCCTTGGTTACCCTGGAGCCATGTCTCCGTAATCCCAATTACGTCATATCCGTTAACAGCTATCTGCGCAGTTAATTCATCCACCTTATTATGAATGCTCCTCGCATTGAGACTCAGAGCCTTCAGGCTTATTTTTTAACACTCTTTGTCCTTTTGATGTGGTGTATTTGGACTTTCAGAAGGCTTTCGACAAAGTCCCACACAAGAGATTAATGTGTAAAGTTAAAGCACATGGGATTGGGGGTAGTGTGCTGACGTGGATTGAGAACTGGTTGGCAGACAGGAAGCAAAGAGTAGGAGTAAATGGGTACATTTCAGAATGGCAGGCAGTGACTAGTGGGGTACCGCAAGGTTCTGTGCTGGGGCCCCAGCTGTTTACATTGTACATTAATGATTTAGACGAGAGGATTAAATGTAGTATCTCCAAATTTGCAGATGGCACTAAGTTGGGTGGCAGTGTGAGCTGCGAGGAGGATGCTATGAGGCTGCAGAGTGACTTGGATAGGTTAGGTGAGTGGGCAAATGCATGGCAGATGAAGTATAATGTGGATAAATGTGAGGTTATCCACTTTGGTGGTAAAAACAGAGAGACAGACTATTATCTGAATGGTGGCAGATTAGGAAAAGGGGAGGTGCAACGAGACCTGGGTGTCGTGGTACATCAGTCATTGAAGGTTGGCATGCAGGTACAGCAGGCGGTTAAGAAAGCAAATGGCATGTTGGCCTTCATAGTGAGGGGATTTGAGTACAGGGGCAGGGAGGTGTTGCTACAGTTGTACAGGGCCTTGGTGAGGCCACACCTGGAGTATTGTGTACAGTTGTGGTCTCCTAACTTGAGGAAGCACATTCTTGCTATTGAGGGAGTGCAGCGAAGGTTCACCAGACTGATTCCCGGGATGGCGGGACTGACATATCTCCCCCAACAGTACCCAATACGGTATTAACAGCGATATTATCGATGGAAACCCCCAGTTTTTTTCAGTTTCACTGATTGCCAGCTATGGGGGGTGGGGAGGGGGAGAGAGAGAAAAGGTCCACAGCGCAGTTGGTGTCGGGGCAGTGGATGACTGACCGCAACTTCAGGATGTCCATGTTTAGATGCGCATGTGCTAAATCCTGGAGCTGCAGTCAGTTTCAGAGGGGCAATGACGACTAACACTGACAGCCCGCCGTCATTACCCACTGCAAATTGCAGGCCTATATATTTATGTTAACAGCCCCTACACCTGAAGTAGGAGGAGCAAACATATTTGAGATTCATGTTTGGAGAACGCCGGTATGCTGCTGCACATTTGTGACTACAGTAGATTTTCATTTTTGAACACTCAGCATTTTCTATGGCATGTGGCAAAACATGTGTAAACATTATCTTCAAACCACAGTGGGAGTCTCATGGCCGATGTCATGATCATCCACTCCCTTATACTATGAACAAAAACAGTTTTCATTTGTATCTCCCAGAGAGGGAGAAAAATCAGCAACAGCTTTCCAGTGTCCCTATGTAGTTGGAGATCTAAATGAAAACAGGAACATCAGATACTTATAACATTCCCAGGGGTCATAATGTTTTCCATCTTTATAGAAGTTTGCAGTCACAGTGCTGTTGTAGAGGGCATGGAGGCAGTGTTGAACCTCGCCGTTGATGTCTGCCCTTGCTGATAATAGGCTCCCGAGGTATGGAAAGTGGTCCATGTTGTCCAGGGCCGCGCCGTGGATCTTGATGAATGGGGGGCAGTCTTGTGTGGCAGGATCAGGTTGGTGGAGGACCTTTGTCTCATGAATGTTTAGTGTAAGGCCCATGCTTTCGTATGCCTCGGTAAAGATGTTGACTCTGTTCCTTGATTTTCAGGGACTGCCTATGATGATGATGATATCGAGGGCATACATTGCTGTTAACATTTGGAGGGTGTGTTCCCCGCACGCTCCTGCAATTGGCAGGTTAAACAAAATAAATCATGAGGCTGATGGAAATAAACAATTTATTTTACCCATGTGAATTCTCACTGCCTATGCGAGGAGCAATCAGATAGAGATAATGTGCAAATTATTAGAGGACAGCAATATTTATTCAATTTTCCCTTATAAGAGGCAAATTGTCTCTGCTTCAACCACTCCGTGAAAACCATTTCATGCTATAACAACCTTCTGTGTAAAGAAATTTCACCCAATCTCTCTCTTCACTCTTAGTTATAATTTGAAATCGATATTCCCCTGTCAGTGACTCTCGCACCAGGAGGAAAAGTCTTTCCCAGTTCAATCTTATCCAAAGTCTTCAACATTTAAAAAAAAATCTCAATTAAACTGTCCCAGTGGGGGAGAAATTCGACTTGCGCCTAAAAGTGACACAAAGTTCGCGCCAGCCTGAGGCCCGAGCCAAATTCTGCTTTGGTCCTCATTTCAATGCTGCCAATGAGCTGCAGCTGTCAAACAGATTTCAAATGGGTGTGGAATGGGCCTGCAGGTCGGGTCTGGTGGAGGGCGGAAGACAATTTCCGGGAGGGCTTCACACGGGCAACGACGGTGAATTCTCTAAAGCCTCCAGCAATTATATTTTGAGCTGGCAGCTGGAATGTCTGCAAGATTTTCTGCCTCTTTTTGGGCTTCTGTTCAATGGTTTTCACAATGAGGCATCTGAGATTTGAAACTCAATGGATTAGAATGTCTATCACATTGTGCACTAGTGGCAGATGTAATCTCATTCTGTAGGGAGTATGGTACTTGGTGAAATTCGTTGCTTTGTGGAGAAAGGGTGGCTGAAAAAAAAGGAATAACACTGATTAAGAGAAGGCACGCCTTGAAATGAAAAAAAAACTGCTGTCAGTAAATCACATGCCTTAAATAACCAATTGACATTTTTTTACACTTATAATAAATGCTTTACAATTAGCTCCACTGCTGATCTATCAATCATGTTAAGGTGTGTGTTATTACATGCCTGTTCCCTGTGAGGAATCCTGGGAGGATACAAATAATTCACATTTTGAAAAACAGAAACATATATCGGTATTTGATGTGGCTTCTAATGGCTTATGGGTAAAAGCTCTCCCGAGCTGTGCAGGAAGGCCCCACATTTGTTCCCGATCTGTGTTATATTCCCAGCTAGGGCAGCAGTTGAGACATTGCATTTTGGTTATCAGCACCACTGGACCAGGGAGTGAAGGGAAATATCAGCAAGCGGAACCCTGCTGGAAAGTATCCACATTTGGAAACTTGGTGCGGAGAGAATTAGGCTGGGCTGTGATGCCATCCACTAACTAGACCTACACATGATCACTTGGGCAAGGTAGTAAATGGCGGAATATGCCACTGGATTACAAGATGGAGGCAGCAGCCAAGTAGAGCTTAGCATAAAAGGGGCAAGGTTATTTTGTTGGCCACGAAACAACACTTACTCCTTGGAAAATAAGAGTCTAAGTGGGGTAGAGGAGCAAAGGGATCTGGGGGCACAGATACACAAATTACTAAAAGTACCATAGGTTAATAAGGTCATTTAAAAAAAAGCAAACAAAGCTGAGGTTCATTTCTAGAATTGAAAAACAGAGAAATTATGTTAAACTTGTATCGAACATTGGTTAGACCACACTTGGAATACTGTGCACATTTCGGGTCTCCATATTATAAAAAGGATATAGAGACATTGGTGAAGGTGCAAAAAAGATTTAGAAATGTCATGTATGTATGCTTGGGTTTACTGGCGCACTGTTGGAGGTCATTGGGCTGTGCGCACGTGTGTGCGGCCCGGATATAAAAGGCCAGCCATCTTGTAATGTAATCACTTTGGACCCTAATAAAGTAGAGCCAGGTTTGTACCTGTTCAGAGTTTACAGTATTCAGTCTATTGAGTTATTGCATACACAAGAAGAAAGATGATACCAGAACTGAGAGGTTATATATATCAGGAAAGATTGAACAGGCTGGGGCTCTTTTCTCTAGAAAAGGGGAGGCTGAATGCTGAACTAAGAGAGGTTTTTAAGATTATGAAAATGTTTGATAGGGTAGACGTAGAGAGGATGTTTCCACTTGTGGGGGAGACCAAAACTAGGGGTCATAAATATAAAATAGTCACTAATAAATCCAATAGGGAATTCAGGAGAAACCTCTTTATCCAGAGAGTGATTAGAATATAGAGCTTGCTACTTGAGGTGAATAACATAGCTACATTTAAGGAGAAACTCGATAAACACATGAGGGAGAAAGGAGTAGAAGGTTATGGTGATAGGGTTGGGAGGAGGCAGCTCGTGAGGAGTATAAACATTGGCATGGACCTTTTGGGTCTAATGGCCTGTTTCTGGGCCATACATTACCATACAATCAATGACGGACAGGTAAATACCATTGAGCCTGTCCCACACAATTGTGATACCTTGTGTATCACAACATACACACTCCACACCACCCGAAACCATGTGATCTCCTGAGAGAGGCAAAAAAAGAGATAAAAAACCCAGGACTTTTTGGGAGAAAAAAAAATCTGGGAAATTCCTCTCTGACCCATCGAGGCGATTGAAACTAGTCCAGGAGATCGCTCTGGCCACTAAATTCCCTGCAGTACCTACCTTCTGTAAGAGTTAATCTCCGCCGCAGCCAGAAACAAATCCAGCTTTTGCTTGAAGGAATTCAGTGAGTCTGCGTCCACCACATGAGAGGGCAGCTTGTTCCAGAGGTCTACTATTCTCTGGGAAAAGAACCACCTCCTGAATTCTAACCTAGATCTAGCCTTATACAACTTAAATTTGTTCCCCCTGTTCCTGCCTAACCTATTGAAGTAAACGGTCAGCTGGAACACCGTCTATTCCCTTCATTATCTTAGAAAACGCAATCATATCCTCTCTAAGTCTATGCTGCTCGAAGGTAAAGAGTCCCAACTCTTTTAACCTATCTTGATAACTAAGATGCTTTAGACTTGGAATTAGTCGAGTGGCCCTCTTCTGCACCCTTTCCAGAGCCTCAATATCATCTACCATGTGAGGAGACCAAAACTGGACACAGTATTCCGAGTATGGCCTGACTCAGGTCTTGTACAAGGACAAAACAGCACGCCTTGTCTTATACTCAATTGTCCTATGGATACACCCAACACTCTATTTGCTCTGCTATCGCTGCATGGCATTCCATGTAATTCTATGTAATATATCCCACATAACATTTAAATAGGCCATTTACATGAGAGCGTGGGAGCAGAGGTAAGAGTTTCTCCAATTGTACAAATTGCAACTCAGTCTATGAAAAATATTACATTTTAGATTTTTCATTCGTGAATTGCAGATTAGTCAATCTATTATTAGGTGAATTCAGTGAAGATATATGATTATATTGTAGATGTACATCAGAGGCCATTACTGAGCCCCATCCTCCCGAATTGAATGTAACAGTGCTCTATACTGGATCGAGTCTGCGCTCCACGACACAAAGAGCTGGGAATGATTGGTTTTGATGTCACACTGCACTTAGAAACCTGGATGGTATTCTGACCATTTTAAGCATTACCTACAGTGTTGTGGTTGTTGCATAAGAAAACTGCTTGATGATGAAGGAAAATTACAAACAGTAAATTTTATTGAGCTAGTAAAGCCAAATCTTAACTCATAAATCTTTTGAGTGTTGAATCTTGTAGTAATACCGTCCTTGGAGCTTGCTGATGAGCTATATTTGTACGCAGTTTATTTATGGTCACCAAGGACTTTTCTCTGGCAAGAAGAATGGTATAAACTTCTTAGCACTTTACATCCCAGCATATCACATAAGTTTAATTCCTTAAGGGTTTAAAAGGCACTGTTAAAAGTCCTGTTGTTTTCTCTGTAAATATAACTTGCTTAATATGCGTATGTGGACAAAATGTGCTTATGCACACAGCTTTGAATTCCTATTGATTCCTGTTCATTGAGTAACATCGATCATGATCTATCCAATCAAAACCAATATCAGAATCCCACTGAAAGAGAGTCGTGGTACAGTATAGCTATTCTATTTGTGAGAGAGGAATTGAGAAATATATACATTGAGAATTACGCTACCGAGAATTGGGTGACACAATAGGTTAGAACTTTCTTTTAATTCTGGAACATGAATTTGATTGCAGCTTAGACTGATGGGATAAAAGTCTCCTTGCGGCACTGGTATGAGATTGCAACACGACGCTAATTGTGGCTGTCTCGACCTAGTTCCCATTGCTGTTCTTTTTGGTTCAGCTCATTGAATTCTGTTCCAACAGCTTCAGGCGACATAAAACCATTCAGTTTGGTCTTAATGATTACCATTAAATTTCATCTTATCAGAACAATCAGATCCCCAAAATTTGGGATTCCAATAAGACCATTTTTTTGTCAGATGGGTGTTGAGAAATGCTCAGAAATGTATCACATGCTTAAGAATCTCAGAACTAAGCGAATAAGTCATTCAGCAAGGAGAGTGTCTGTTTGCCTAATATGATACGCACACTCTCTCCCCATAGGGACATTCTTCACTTAGCTCATTCCAGAAAGCTTAGGTGCAAGTGAGGAGCAGGAGTGCCAACAGTTGGCCAATATCTTGGACCAAGCCAGAGGATGTGACACAAACCTTCTGCTGAAGGATAACTGTTGACCAGGACACCGAGAGAACTCTGGGGAAGGGTGTAAGTATCTTTAAAATGGAGAACTCAGAAAGGAAGGATAGTGTTCTGAAGACAGCTGTGGCACTGCTGAATAAAAGCAACCCCCCCCCCCCCCAACCGCCAACCAAAAATAAGACTCTTCCAAATTGAAAGAATAGTTCCAGGCTATTTACATAATCTGAATCAGAGTTGTAGGATAAAGAAATATAGAAACTATTAGCACAGGAAGCTATTTGGTTCTTCTTGCCTGCACTGTTCTTGTACACCTCTCAGAGCTAATTTTATATAGTGCCCAGTTTCCAGCCTTCTCCCCAAACAAATCCCCTTTTCCCCAGACTCCTTCGTATTTCTTTACTTTAAGTAATTGCCTATATTCCATAAACACATTGCATGAAAAAGTTTCTTCTAATATCCTTTATGGCTCTGGTGCTTAACTTGAGATTATGGCCTGCTACCTTCAATTTACCAATAATCTATCTAAGTTTACCTTGTTTATTGCTTTGATTATCATAGTTAACCAAAGGCAAAATTAAACTTCAATCTGGTACTGAAGCAAATGCACTTAATGTTGAGCCTTGCAATGAACATCTTACAATACATTGCTTTCGTGCGCCAACCTGGTAAAACAATGAGACAGGACACGTGAGATGTTACCACACCCTGGCAATCATTCAGCTCCAAGTTTCTCGGGCTGTGCATCTGATCAGAGCCCTTGCGTATTTCCTACTCTTGTTAAGGAGTCCTTTGTTTTGAAATAAATGCTGTAATATCTGTCCACAAGGTTAAATGCAATTGCGTAATATGAGAAAAGAAATCTCTGGTAAAGATGTAACAGTTTATTTAGTCGTTTTATGATTAGGGAGCAGCTCTTTGTGTGAAGTTTGAAAGTATTATTGTAAGATTATAGAAGGAAACCTATTAAAAATTAAAACTAGTCCATGTTCTTCGATAAAAGGTTGAAAATATATAAGTATAAGGTCAGGCGAGGTGATACAATTTGTGACTTTGATACCAACTTACTGTATTCACCAGTCCAATTTGTGCATTTACTGTGCTGAACGTACTGTCACATCCATTCCTGTGCCTGATTCAGAGCACATACTTTGACAGCTTCCTGCTGTATATATGACTCGCAGAACACTAATAGGAACATAAATGTTTTGGTGCATAATTGTCTTTGTGAATACAACCAACACAGTTGCTAAACACATGGACTTCTTTATCTCAAAGATTGAGACCATCCGATCAGCTGCCTCTGCCACTTCCCTAGCCCACCGGGCCAAACTTCCTCTGAGGCTGCCCCCTGCCCTAGCCATAAACTTGCATCTTTCTCCAGTTTCTCTCTGATCTCCCCTCTTGACCTCTCCAAGCTCATCTTGTCTACGAGACCTACTTCCTGCTCCCTCGACCCTTTTCCCATTAAACTGCTCACCACCCGACTTCCTTTTCTGACTCCCATCTTAGCCGACATTGTTAACGGTTCTCTCTCAGTTACAGTCCAATTCTCCTTCGAATCTGTCACCATCACCCTTCCCCTCAAAAACCCAAGCCTTGACCCCACTGTGCTTGCAACCTCCCATTCCTCTTCAAAGTCCTTGAACGTGTTGTCACCTCCCAAATCAGTACCCATCTTTCCCGGATCTCCATGTTTGAACCCCTTCAATCTGGTTGCCGACCCTGCCACAGTACCGAAATGACTCTCATCAAAGTCACATGACTGTGACAAAGGTAAACTATCCCTCCTCATCCTTCTCGACTTGTCTGCAGCCTTTGATATGATTGACTACTCCATTCCTCCTCCAATGCCTCTCCACCATGGTCCAGCTGGATGGAACTGCACTCGGCTGGTTCCATTCTTATCTATCTAATCGTAGCCAGAAAATCTCCTGCAATGGCTTCTCTTTCCGCTCCTGCACCGTTACCTCTCGTGTCCGCCTCCTAATTGTCGTCTATATGCTGCCTCTTGGCGACATCATCTGAAAAACACAGCGTCAGTTTCCACATGTACACTGACGACACCCAGCTTTACCTCACCACCACTTCTCTCGACCCTTCTATGATCTCTAAATTGTCAGACTGCTTATCCAACATCTAGTACTGGATGAGTTCTCCAATTAAATAATGGGAAGACCGAAGCCATTGTCTTGGTCCCCGCCGCAAACTGCATTGCCTAGACCCCAACTCCATCTCTCTCCCGAGCATCTGTCTCAGATTAAGCCAGACTGTTCGCAACCTAGGTGTCATATTTGACCCTGAAATGAGTTTCAGGCCACATATCCGCAGCGTAACTAAAACCACCTATTTCCACCTCTGTAACATTGCCCGTCTCCGTCCCTGCCTCAGCTCATCTGCTGCTGAAACCCTCATCCTTGCCTTTGTTACCTCTAGACTTGACTATTCCAATGCACTCCTGGCTGGCTTCCCACATTCTACCCTACGTAAACTTGAGGTCATCCAAAACTCGGCAGCCCATGTCCTAATTCGCAGCAAGTCCAGGTCACCCATCACCCCTGTGCTCGCGGTTAAGCAAGGCCTCGATTTCAAAGTTCCCATCCTTGTTTACAAATCCCTCCATGGCCTTGCCCCTCCCTATCTCTGTAATCTCCTTTAGCCTCACAACCTCCCAAGATATCTGCGCTCCTCAAATTCTGCTCCTCTTGAGCATCCCTGATTATAATTGCTCATGATCGGTGGCTGTGCCTTCAGCTGCCTAGGCCCCAAGCTCTGGAACTCCCTGCCTAAACTTCTCCCCCCTTTCTACCTCACTTTCCTCCTTTAAGATGTTCCTTGAAACCTACCTCTTTGACTAAGCTTTTGGTCATCTGCCGTCATTTCTTCTTATGTGGCTCGGTGTAAAATTTATTTGTTTTGTCTTATAACATGCTGTGGCACGCCTTGGGATGTTTTACTATGTTAAAGGTGCTATTATAAATATAAATTGTTGTTGTTTTTGTAAACACTAGGCTGAAAAAGTGAAGTAAAAATTAAATAGAGGTGAGAGAAACAGAGCTATCCTGAAAAGCGATTCTCTTAGTACCATGGTGGCAAAGACAATGTGTAACCCAGCCATACGTGTAACCCAGCCATACGTGTAACGCAGCTATGTATAATGTTAGTCGAGTGAAGTAGGGGCACTACTATTGGCCCAATTGAGGGGAGCTCAGTGAGTAGTGATTCATCCTGGAAATGAGCATATATGTACAAAAAGTGAGGACAAGGTTCTTCTTAGAGCAGAGAAGGATATGGGGAGATTTAATAGAGGTGTTAAAAAAATCATGAATGGTTTTGATAGTGTAAGTAAGGTGAAACTGTTCCTACTTGCAGAAGAGTCGGTAACCAGAGGACACAGATTTAAGGTGATTGGCAAAAGAACCGGCGATGACATGAGGGGAAAAAGATTAGGCAGCGAATCGTTTTGATCTGCAATGTACTGCCTGAAAGGGCAGTGGAAGTAGATTTAGAGAAACTCTCAAAAGGAAATTGGATAAATATTTGAAGGGAAAATATTTGCAGGGCTATGGGAAAAGAGCGGGGAATAGGACTAATTGGATAGCTCTTTCAAAGAGCTGGCACAGGCACGATGGGCTGAATAGCCTCCTGTGCTGTGTCATTCTATGATTCTAAGGTTAGGCTCATCTGTGATGCTCTCCAAAGTCAAAATAGTCTATCAGTAATCACGACCTAGGCTTGTAAATAAAGAATGGCTAATTGGATGAGATATTGGGCCCAAGTTTCCGCCCTCTGTAAGAAGGTGCGCCGATTTTCTGGAATAAAAAGGGCGCCGAAAACATACCTTGTGATTCTGCGAGCTCCTCAGGACGTCTTTGTGCTCGGCGTGGTGCAGCACAAGGGGTCGGGGGCGGAGCCAGGTCCTTGCGGTGAAAACAGTGCCGGGACCTCTGGACATGCGTGCTAGAGTGTGCGCGCATGTGCAGTAGCTCCTCGCCCCCGAGGCCCGAAGCATGCCGCCCCTAGACCTGGCCGAATGGGCTCACTGGGGCGGCGAAGATCGGACTTGGGCCTCCCTCTCCGTTCAGCTCCCGCTCCTCCGCCCCCCCGTTCAGCCGTTCCCCCTCCTCCCCCGCTCCCCTCCCTCCCTCTATGTCGTCGGCAGGGCCCGCCCGCCCATCATCTTGCTGGGAGCGGGCCCCATCCGAAGTCTTCGGCAGCCAGGCATCTGCATCGTTGGTGGCGGGGCCCGTGCAGACTCCCCCTCTCTTTTCCCCACCCCCCCCATCTCTCTCCACCATCTCCTCTCCCCCCCCTCTCCTCTTCCCCACCTCCCCTCTCACTCTCTCCCCCCTCCCTCCCCACTCCTCTCCCTCCCTCCCCTCCCTCCCCCATCCCCCTCTCCTCTCCCTCCCCCCTCTCTCCCTCCCTCCCTCCCCCTCCTCTTCCCTCCCCTCCCCCTCTCTCCCTGCACCCGTCGCTGTTAGAAACACAGAGACACTGACAGAGAGAGAGAGAGACACTGACAGAGGCAGAGAGAGAGAGACACACACTGATGCGGGGTGGGGGTGGGGTCCCGTCCCAGCACACTGTTGGAGGGCTCCCGGTGCTGCAGTCGGTGAGTAGAAACTTAATTTTTTATTTATTGATTTATTTTTTTTATTTTTAATTTTTTAATATTTTTTGATTGATTTATTGGTTGATTTATTGATTTATTTATGATTTATTATTGATGATGGCTCTTTATTTGTAAAAGTGAAGTGTTTAATGTTTGTAAACCCTCCCTTTCCCCCTCCCCATCCCTTGTTCCCTACGCCTGATTTATAAGTGCAGGCAAGGTTTTTCTGAGCATACAAAAATCTACACTTACTCCATTCTAAGTTAGTTTGGAGTAAGTTTTCGCTGCCTAAACTTGCAAAACAGGCGTAAGTTGCTGCACACGCCCCCTTTTGAAAAAAAAATCTATTCTAAAATGAAACTATTCTAACTGACTAGAACTGGAGCAAACTAAATGCCAAGAATTGCAATTTCTAAGATGCTTCATTCTAAACTAGTTGCTCCAAAAAAATTGGAGCAACTCAGGCCGAAATTTGAGCCCATTGAAGGGCAGTTACTGCCCATGCAACTGCATTCCAAGATGAGTAAGCCTTTACAGATGCAGAGAAAAAAAATAATGCGTTTGTTTCTTGTGATATCTGCTTTATTGCAACATGGTAACACGTTAGTCTGTGGCTACAGTTCCCTACATAACGAGTTTCCCGTCTTTTTCATGGTGTTGGGAAGATTTTGAAATGAGATTGTATAATTGTCCTTGCGAAGGGAAAGATTGGCCGATGATTCTCCTTGGTTTGCTCATGTAGCAGCTAATTACATCAACTGAGAAGTTGGTGCAGGCTTACGCACTGTCCCTGTAAATCAGGGACAGTGTGTGCTGCACAGGACCAAAAGAACTGAAAGGAGGGGAACGATAAATAAAACTAGTTTGGCCTGGACAAGGATAGATAGAAAAAGAGAAAATAACAAACAAGTACTATAAATGGAGTAATGTTTATGTGGGTCTTATTTTCACAGCTAGCCTTCTGTTGTGAAAATTAAGCCATTGCATGTTAGTTACAAAATGGCATACAACAAGCAGGTATGGTTAAACTTTGTTATTAAGCTCACTTGTGAAATTTTAACCAGGTTTACATTGCCCAATTTAAAGTAGTTTTCTGAGTACTATTTGCCCTGAATGCTGAAACAACAAATGAATGCCCTGTCACTAACATTGCACTGTACAGACGCACTGCTGTGAAACTGAAGTGTTTTTCAAAAAATCATTTAGTACTGGCAGCTCTTGTTGTGTCAAGAGGGCTAAATGAACAGAACAAGAGGATGCAGTAAGCATCTGTGTCTAAAAATAAAGAAATCATGGACACAGAAGGATCTGTTTCCTGTTCCTAACAATAATCCTGAGGCTGTACAGGGATATGATTTTTGGTTTGGATTGAGGTGGTGCTAAGAATTTCAAGTTATAATCACCTTCAGCTCTGATAAAATGCTGAAGTGAATGACATTTTATTGATTGTCACTGATTGCTGGAGGACTGCTTTAGTTTTTATTGGATCAATTTAAAAACTAATCTTTGTAGCAATGGTATTTCTGCAGGATAAATAAAACATCTTGGCAATGTACATATTATAGACATATTACACTGGAGCCAGAGAGATACAGACCTTCCAGGGCACTCACACTGTAACTCTGACAGGGAGTGTGGCAGGAGGGCTACAGGTTAAGTTGAGACGCAGATACTGTTTCCCAACTTTGCCCCTGAGTACCGACTGGCCTTTTGGCGGCAAAGCCTCCACCTATCTCCATATAATACCGTCGATGAGGCACACCAGGCCTCCAAATGGCAGTTGTAGGCCTCACCGGTGGGGGGGTTGGGTCCAGGCTCAGATCATGGCCCGGACCTCTTAAGATGGAGCAAATATTTGTGTGTTTCATCCCTGCAAGAAAGAAGGCTGATTCATTTCTTCCTTGAGGATAGTTGGCAGCGAATCTGCTGTGCTTTGTGGACTTGGGAAAGGCAACTGCCTCTTGTGCTCCCTGAGCGGCACAAGACCCACCAACACCACAGGAACATATAGCAACATATAGGACCATCGGAACAGGAGTAGGCCATTCAGCCCCTTGAGCCATTCAATAAGATCACGGCTGATCTGTGACCTAACTCCATACAACCACTTTTGCCCCATATCTCTTAATACCTTTGGTTAAAAGAAATCTATCAATCTCGAATTTAAAATTAACAATTGATCGAGCATCAACTGCAGTTTGCAGAAGAGAGTTTCAACATTCTACCACCCTAGTGTGCACAAGTGTTTCCTAACTTCACTCCTGAAAAGTCTGGCTCTAATTTTTAGGTAATGCCCCCTAGTCCTAGACTCCCCAACCAGCGAAAGTAGTTCCTCTCTATCTGCCCCAACCTCACCATGCAGATGGATGGCTTCCCACTGACCTTGAAAACTCCAGCAGGATCAGCACTGGATGGCACCAGTGGCCATCCTGACACTTAAGCTGGGATGTTGGCCCCTGGGTTTTTGGCTGCATGATCCTTCCAATATAACAAATTTTAAAACCAAAAAAACATAGACACATAGAAAATAGGTGCAGGAGCAGGCCATTCGGCACTTCGAGCCTGCACCACCATTGAATATGATCATGGCTGATCATGCAACTTCAGTACCCCATTCCTGCTTTCTCTCCATATCCCTTGATCCCTTTAGCTGTAAGGGCCACATCTAACTCCCTTTTGAATATATCTAACAAACTGGCCTCAACAACTCTCTGTGGTAGAGAATTCCACAGGTTCACAATTCTCTGAGTGAAGAGGTTTCTCCTCATCTCAGTCCTAAATGGCTTACCCCTTATCCTTAGACCGTAACCCCTGGTTCTGGACTTCCCCAACATCGGGAACATTCTTCCTGCATCTAACCTGTCCAATCCCGTCAGAATTTTATATGTTTCTATGAGATCCCCTCTCATTCTTCTAAATTCCAGTGAATATAAGCCGAGTCGATCCAGTCTTTCTTCATATGTCAGTCCTGCCATCCCGGGAATCAGTCTGGTGAATCTTCGCTGCACTCCCTCAATAGCAAGAATGCCCTTCCTCAGATTAGGAGACTAGATCTGCACACAATACTCCAGGTGTGGTCTCACCAAGGCCCTGTATAACTGCAGTAAGGCCTCCCTGCTCCTACACACAAATCCCCTCGCTATGAAGGCCAGCATGCCATTAGCTTTCTTTACTGCCTGCTGTACCTGCATGCCTACCTTCAATGACTGATGTACCATGACACCCAAGTCTTGTTGCACCTCCCCTTTTAATAATTTGCCACCATTCAGATAATATTCTGCCTTCCTGTTTTTGCCACCAAAGTGGATAACCTCACACTTATCCACTTTATACTGCACCTGCCATGCATTTGCCCATTCACCCAACCTGTCCAAGTCACCCTGCAGGCTCCTAGCATCCTCCTCGCAGCTCGCAATGCCACCCAGCTTAGTGTCATCTGCAAACTTGGAGATATTACATTCAATTCCTTCATCTAAATCACTAATGTGTATTGTAAATAGCTAGGATCCCAGCACTGAACCCTGCAGCACCCCACTAGTCACTGCCTGCCGCTCTAAAAAGGACCCGTTTATTCCCATTCTTTGCTTCCTGTCTGCCAACCAGTTCTCTGTCCACTTCAACACGTTACCCCCAATACCATGTGCCTTAATTTTGCACACTAATCTCTTGTGTGGGACCTAGTCAAAAGCCTTTTGAAAGTCCAAATACACCATATCCACTGGTTCTCCCTTGTCCACTCTACAAGTTACATCCTCAAAAAATTCTAGAAGATTTGTCAAGCATGATTTCCCTTTCATAAATCCATGCTGACTTGGACCGATCCTAGATGCAAGTCTTCAGCACAATAGCTCTTAGACCTATCTTTCACTCCACAGCAATTTGATAGTGTTTGGGAAGTGTACTCACTAAATAACCATTCAGTAGTGGTGGAATACTGCAGGTATTAAGCTTAATGCTGACAGCAATTTACAGGCTTTTAAAGGGATAAGATAAATCAGGCAATAGTGATTAATGATGCTCAACATACAATTAAAAAGTTTGAAGATTGCAGAAGCGGGTGAGTAAGAACAAAAGTGAGGCAACCACCTCAGGATGCTGTGCTCTCCTTGTGGCATTTAGCTGTTTTGATGAGCGGTATTAGTGAGGTAACCAATCCAAGAAATCCACCAGTTATAAACATACATGTAGCAGAAGTTTGACTTTCTGACAGTGAATTTCTGCAGGGACTTCCCCACTCTTCTGCCGTAACTTCAGAGGCAGAGCTGTGATAACCCTGGAAAATGCCCCTATTCCGTGAGTTCAGCGGCTCTTTCAACTTGTGGCAGACAAACGAGAAGATGTGCACATAAATTCACTCCTTTTGTGTACAGTTATGAGAATTCTGTGGGTGACCTTCATAATTTGTGTCACAATTTTGCTGGATTTTGAAATGGTCAAAAACCTTTTGTTAATATTAGGCAAGTCATAAATTTTAAATAAGCTTTAAATTTTGAAAATGATAGTGGAACTACATCTAAAAAAAATAAGTTACCAGTCGATATTATGTTACTTCTAAACATGTCCTTTAGGCCACCTTGATTAATCAGGTTCATGTGCAGATGCAGTGTATAACGTAGTGCTAATATGCTGTGCCCGTGTGGAGTATTAGGATTCAGATTTACCTGTGATTCCTCATATGGTGATTCTCTGATCTCAGTTTCTATGACAGGATACCAGGTGATTCTCTCAGGTGGGAAAGAAAGTCAAGAGCAAGAGAGTCACTCCTGGTGAGCGATTACAGAGGAGCATTGGCAAAGGCATGGTATTCGGCCAGCTTCCAATCTGCTATTGGCCGGAGATGTGCTGTGGGAATGGGTGATGGAGAAAAGAAGAAAAGACATATAGCTTAAAAATCTTAATTTAAAAAATAAAAGAAAGCAAGACCATGATTTAAAGGAGGAGGTACGTGCTAGGACAGACTTTTGATTTGACTTCTTAGATTACCTAAATATTTCTCCTCATAGTTAGAGAAGTTATTTGAAGGCGCTTCCCCCTGTGTATTGGCCCTTTTTTCACCGTGGGCCTGTAGCAGTTGTGGCTAAGAGGCTAGCTGGGTGACCTGCTCTTCGGCCTCTGCTAGTACCTCGCTGAGCTAGTTGCACGAGACAATTTTTGTGCCTTTCTGCAATGATGCATTAGAAAATGGGCATTAGTGACATGGTGGAATGAAATCTGTACCACCCCACTTTTTTTAACTGCTCCACTGCTCTGATCCACATCAGGTGGAAATGTTTTTAAGGAAAATGTATCTTTCATCACTTTAATAGTGGAGGGCATTTGCTTTGAAAGCATTTCCTACACCGTAATATTCTCCTTTAACTAGGATTTGTAGCATCACTATAGCAGCTAGTGGGTCGCCTCAGACACTGGTGAAAGTATGTCGAATAAATAAAGTAGAATTAAATGCGCTTATAACAACAACTGTTTATGACAAACCTCATGACGATAAAGCTTACTTTAGCTTCCATCTGAAGCTGCATTTTGAATTCAAGAGAACAGCTTAGGCCTTGACAAGGTGAGATGAAGAATGACTTTTGGCAGGTTCTTTTGGGTTGCACTAAAGATATCTGCTGTGCCATAAAAGCCAATCTTTCGTTCCCATTCTTTTCAGTGAGAGATGGCTGCATTAGACAGAACTGGCCATAAACAGCCACTATGAGTCATTTAAACATAAATGGAGCAAACACCTCAGTTAAGCAGCCAGAAAATCGCTGTATGTGCCGGAGTGTACAGCCAGGTATTGAAATTATGGCTTCACAGTTAATATAAGACTGAACCCTGTTGTCTAAGATCACAATGCTGTTTAGCTCTTTTGCCACAATAAAGCTGTCTAATCTTGAACAAAATGTCTCCAAAGGCAACATTACATGCACATTAGAATTTTGATTTTATAATGGCCCAACATTAAAGCGCATTGAATAGAGAAGATGCCCTGCCTATGGTAGCCAACTATTGCGAGTGCTAAAATAAGTTAGCAGGGCTTAAAGTCAAGCAGCACTATCACATAATATCAGGACTAGAACAGTCAAAAGTCACTGCCTTGTAGTGAAATTCAGTGGTCTGCTCAGAAAATAGCAACTAAGGGGAAAAATTGGGCTACTTTGTGCCTCCCGTCAGCATCCCCGGGGTCGCTAACGGGGCGCAAATAAGTTTGCGACCGGGCACGGCGAGAACAGCACTTCCCGCTAAATTCGGCATGGGTATGTGGTGGCAGTAACACTTAACGCGCTGCTTGACTGCGCCCGTTGATACTGACGTCATCACCATGCACAGTGCCCCGGAACAAAAATCAGCCTTCGCCCCCCCCACCCCCCTAGTTTAGCGCTTGGTGCTGACAATGACAGCTTCAGCAGTCAGCTTTCAGTCTGATGTTGGCTGGAGGAGCACGATTTAAAGGCGCCAGCATCCGGTGAAGTTTTAATTGGCCAATAATGTTTCCCTCTTCAAATAGGCAGACAGACGTTTCAACCGATTTGAGCGATTCGCAGTTGAAGGAGTGTTGAGGCTCTTAAAGATTCCTGACTTTCATTGAGGGCAGATTTGAAAGACCAACATTTATATCGTTTCCTGGGGGCTGTGCTGGCACTCGACCTCGTGCTCCAGCATCACCGTCAGAGGCAACAGAGAAAGTGAGAAAAATGTGGCCAGAAGGAGGAGGCCCAACATCGCTCTCAACAGGAGGCCTTACGCTCCCAGGGTATTCTAGCAGCAATTCTTCTACATCAGTTTCATGGAGGAACAGTGTGTTCGAAGGCTGCACTTCAGCAAGGATGTGGTCACAGAGTTCTGCTACCTCCTGAAACCAGACCTCGAGCCACAGATCAGGGTGAGGACGGCTTTCTCAGTGGCAGTTAAGGTCACCATCGCGCTCAATTTCTACGCCAATGGATCTTTCCAGTGTGCAACAGGAGACATCTCCAACATCTCCCAGTTTGCCATCCATTGCTGCATTCGCGAGCTCACAGATGCTCTCTACAGAAGGAGATGGGATAACATTTCCTTCTTCATCACCAGACAGAAGTAGCATGAGGGTGCATGTGGCTTTGCCACGATATCGGGCTTCCCCATGGTGCAGGGCGCCATTGACTGCACACACGGGCACCGCATCACAATCCTAAGATATTCCGTAACCGCAGCGGCTACACATACAGCGAATCCTCATCGTCAATGCTCGCTATCCTGGCAGCAGCCACGATGCCTTCATCCTGCGGCAGACTGGTGTGCTAGCTCTGTTCCAGCCACCACATCAAGCTCGCGGCTGGCTGCTCGGAGATGGGCTATCCGCTCTCCAGCTGGCTCATGGCTCCCCTCCGCAACCCCAAAACCCCTGCCCAGCACTCATACAATGAGAGCCATGCTGCCACCAGGAATATCATTGAGCAGACCATCGGAGTGCTTAAGCAACGGTTCCGTTGCCTTGACCGCTCGGGAGGAGTCCTCCAGTACTCGGCTGAGCGGGTGTCACTTTTCGTCGTCATGTGCTGCATGCTACACAACTTGGCCATCATGAGGGCTCAGCCATTGCCACCAGGCCTAGTTCCACCACCTCAGGAGGAGGAGGATGACAAGGAGGAGCAGGAGGAGCAGGAGGAGGAGCAGCAGCACTTAATCGGCCTTCTGCACGGGCGTTCTGCGAGCACCTGATCAGACTTCGGTTTCAATGAATTCCATGTCAATTCCCGGTTGGTCTGCACGTCTCCATCATTACATCAAGTTCTCATTCCATGCCAAAGCCCCAAAACTGAAATGAGAGATAGCACCAAAAAGTAACATTCCAATTGAAGTTTTACCAGAAAATATTAACCATATAGAAATAAACAATTACATTTACCATTCACCCTTGTGCAAAACCTTATATCCCCTCCTAACCACTGGTTTTACCTATTCTACTGCTCCTACATAGTGTCTCCCCAGTGGCTGCAGCACGGCTGGTGGGTGTCAGGGCCAGAGACTACAGCTGGCCTTGCAGGATGCCCTTGATCAGCTTGGCCTGGAAGGCCCGGCTGCAGATTGCGCCACCTCAGGCTGGGCGGCAGCAGACTGGGCTGGCTGGATGACAGGCAGCGATAAGTTCAATGGTAGAGTGGCAGTCGTGGGATCAGGAGTGCTGTCATCCTGAGAGAGGACAGCAGGTTCCTGTCCCACTGCCACTCCCCCGGGGTAGCACCTTAGCATCCCTACAAATCTGCTGGAGCACAGATTGGTGGCCTGCTGCGACACCGCGAGATCCCCGGTCGACTGTGGTGGCCCAGCGACGATAATAGCAGTCAGAACTCACGTAGCAGTCTGAGCTTCGATGCCAGCAACCATTCTCTGCATTAAAGCACCAAGACATTGCTTTGCTTCCACCTGTGCTGCACTGGAAGATGCCATGTCGCCCATGACATGCGTCATGAGCTCTGGGTCCCCACGGTCTGCAGACTTGAAATGATGGTCTCCATGGTGTGCGCAGAGCTCTGTGCAATGTTGGAGGCAAACTCCTCCGTACCATTGCCAAGAGGCTATCTGGCACACTTGCCATTGCACCTATCATCTCGGAGTGCGGTCATCACCCTTCTTGTGAATGCCTCCCCATCGAGGTCCTCCTCTGAGTTCTGTGCAGCAGAACTCGTGCGCAAATTCGCCCTCTGGGGACAAGGCCCCCGAGCTACCTTTTCCCCTTGGCCTTGCTGCAGACCACTCGTCCCCGGTGCATCACCCAGTGCAGACCCCTCTAAGTTTGCTTCCAACGAACACGTAGTGCCAGTATCTGAGGTGGTGCCTGCGGATGAGCGATGCAGTGACGCGGTGCTTTGCTCTACTTCCTCCTCTTCTCCTTCGTCACTTTCATTGGGGGACTCAGGCCCAGGCTGGTCATCTGCTCGCTTATTATCTGAAAGCATAAAGGCACAAGACTCGCGTTAAGGTGAGGGCAGGGGGGCAGGAATTGGACAAGGAATGCAGACAGTATCAGGAGCTGGAAAGTGATAAAGCCTTCTGGTGTGAGGGGAAAGTGAAATGAGAAAAGGAGAGTGGATGATGATACCGTTGTTGCCCCAAACGGGGTCAAGGGTCGCCAATGGCCACGGCGTGCATCACCTGCTGCCCAATGAGCCGCAGCACTTTCTCCTCCAGGTCGGAGAGCTGCTGGAGCTGAGGTTCACCACCGCCTGTCCTCTGCTGCTCCCTCCTATTGTGTGCCATCTTGGCCTGAAAAAGAAAGGAATGTGTGTGAGTCGGAGTCCAGCTATGTGTCTGGCAGATATGCCTGCTATCGTTGAATAGCTGTGAGTGTAGGCGTGAGATGAGGATGTGAGGTTGAGTAGTTACAGATGTTTGGGGGTGAGTGGTGCATTGTCCAGTGTTCACAGACAGAGATTCAGATGCTGGTATGTAGGACCTACATGTCAATAGTGATTACATTACAACAGTTACTACACTGTAAAAGTACTTTGTTGGCTGTAAAGCACTTTGAGACGTCCAGTAAAAGGCGTCAAGTCTCCTTCCTTCCTTCCTTCCCTCCTTCCCTCCCTCTCCCTCTCCCTCCCCCTCCCCCTCCCCCTCCCTCTCTCTCTCTCTTTCCTTTCTTTCTTTCGCTCTCTCTCTCTCTCTCTTTCCTTCCTTTCTTTCTCTCTCTCTCTTTCTTTCCTTCCTTTTTCTCTCTTTCTCTTTCTCTCTTTCTTTCTCTTTCTCTCTCCTTCCTTTCTCTCTCTCCCCTTCCTTTTTCTCTCTTTGTCTTTTTCTCTTTCTCTCTTTCCTTCCTTTCTCTCTTTCCTTCCTTTCTCTCTTTCCTTACTTTCTCTCTTTCTTTCCTTCCTTTCTTTTTCTTTCTCTCTCTCTTTCTTTCTCTCTCTCTCTCTTTCTCTCGCTCTTTTGCTCTCCTTTTTCTCTCTCTTTCTTGCTTTTTCTCTCTCTTTCTCTTTTTCTTTCTTTTTCTATTTTTCTTTTTCTTTTTTTCTTTTTCCTTTTTTCCTTTTTTCTTTTTCTTTTTCCTGTTAACGCGCGTACTCACCTTGACCATCCGACTGAGGTCGTTCAACTTTTTATGGCACTGTGTCAGGCTATGTTCCACAACACTACTGGCTGAGACCTCCGATGCCACTTCCCTCCACATTGCCTTGAGGACCTGGGACAATGGTATTCTTCCACTAGCCGGGAACACTGCTTCCCTCCTTTGTTCCACTGCCGACACCTATGGCTCCAATGCGTCGTCATTGAACCGACGAGCCCTATCCCTTGGATTTGGATTGGGTGCAGCCATAGCCATGAGGTCTTTCAGTTGGTCTCAGGATGACTTCAGTTGCAGCAATGGTGAGAAGGAGCAGCTGCAGATTAATAGACCCACCTCTTTAAGAGCTGGATTGAGCCAATGTGAAGGATTGAAGGATGATTGCTGACTGCACGTCACCTAAAATTCAGTAGCGCTCTCGTGGTCTTGCCTTTGTAATGCCCCACTGAGGTCATTAGCGCTGATTTACCGCCCCTTTCCTATGTCATACGATCCACTTCCTCTCGGGGGTGGGACTGAGATGCTAACCGCGGGAATTTTCCAGCATTACGCGGAGTGGCGCGTAGCTTTGGCGGGAGCACAGGGCCCTCCCCTTCCATTAAAGCGGACTCTGCATCGGGGAGAAGTGGCCACCAGTGGGGAGCGGGGTGCTGTGGCAGCAGCCCGGCGCAGAAGCAGAGTGCTGGTCTGCAACACCGCAGCACAGACCCCGCGATTTCAAGAAGGCAAGGCCGCGACCGGTATGTTGGCCAGTTTTTTAAAATATCGGTGTCACACCTCACCGTAAATTTTCACCCCACGCGCAGACTGCAGCCCGGTTCACGACCCGTGAGGGCTGGCGCAAACATCATCCGCGGTAGCCTCATGGGGCGCTACCAAATTCTCGCTCCGGGGCGCCACCAGCAGGACCAGGGCACTACCGGTTAGCGTCTCCGCTAACTCCCGTGGAATTTTGTGGAAGTCGGTAGCAGCCTTAAGTCCTGGGCGAGAAGCCGTTTCTGTCCCCGGGAGTTGCAAATAACGTGAATTTCTCCCCCTTGGTATTTTATGCACCCACTGGTGTTCGGTGGAGTCTTGTTCCAAAGCCAGACACTATACAGACAGCTTGCTTTGTGTGTGGGTGAGTATACAGTGTAATGAGCAAGTATTGGCATTGAAATTAATTCACTGGACCAATCACATTTGCACCATCAGTGCCCCATTACTCCATGTACTAGGCATGTTAGCTATCAGGATTGTCATGTTAATGATTCAGACGTTAAGAGCCACATTTTCTTCTCTTTGAAAATGAAAGAATGAATTGTATGTATTTTTCATGAAAAAAACTAAATCTAAGTGGCAGGTGCACACAATTTTTCTATAATTGAGTTTGGAAAACCTGAATCCAATAGTGGGAACAAAAGAAAGCCAGCCAATCGTGACCTATCTACAATAACGTTCCTTTCACACTTCTCAAATAACGACTTTTTGGGTAAAACTGGCAAAATATCTGTAATTCAGCTGTGGAGTGCGCAGACCTTGAGCTCAACAAAAATGTAGAAAATGCTGAATTACCCACAGGAAATTGCAGGTCTAAAAGAGACTAGTCACAAAAAATTGTGGCGTGCTGATAATGCACATTAATAGTGCACATTTAATACATCAAAGCTGGACCAGCAAATAGAACAGTTCATTTTTTTTTACCTCGGATTACATAGGATATACGACACAGAAACAGACCGGTGTTTATGCTCCACTCAAGCCTCCGCCCATCTCTGCTCATCTAAATCAATCAGCATAACCCTCTATTCCCTTCTCCATCATATGCTTATCGAGCCTCCCTTAAATGCTATTCGCTTCAACCACTCCCTGTGGTAGCGAGTTCCATATTCTCACCACTCTTTGGGTAAAGAATTTTCTTCTGAATTCCCTATTTGATTTCTTGATGACTATCTTATATTGATGGCCTCTAGTTTTGCTCTTCCCCACAAGTGGCAAGAAATTGAGAAGTGTAGAAGAACAGAGGGACCTTGGAGTGCATGTCCATAGATCCCTGAAGGTAGCAGGACAGGTAGATAAGGTGGTTAAGAAGGCATACGGAATACTTGCCTTTATTAGCCGAGGAATAGAATTTAAGAGCAGGGAGGTTATGCTGAACTGTATAAAACACTAGTTAGGCCACAACTAGAGTACTGCGTGCCGTTCTGGTCACCACATTACAGGAAGGATGTGATTGCACTAGAGAGCGTACAGAGGAGATTTACGAGGATGTTGCCTGAACTGGAGAATTTTAGCTATAGGGAAAGATTGGATAGACTGGGGTTGTTTCCTTTGGAACAGAGGAGGCTGAGGGGAGACAAAATTGAGGTGCATAAAATTATGAGGAGCCGAGATAGAGTGGATAGGAAAGACATATTCTACTGAACAGAGGGGTCAATAACCAGGAGGCATAGATTTAAAGTAAGTGGTAGAAGGTTTAGAGGGAATTTGAGGAGAAAGTTTTTCACCCTGATGGTGGTGGGGTCTGGCACTCACTGCCTGAAAGTGTGGTAGAGGCAGAAACCCTCATGGCATTTAATAAGTGCTTGGACATGCTTTGCGATGTCTCCGCAAGATCCTGCAAATCTCCTGGGAGGACAGACGCACCAACGTTAGCGTCCTCAACCAGACCAACATCCCCAGCATTCCACACTTGATCAGCTCCGCTTGGCAGGCCACATAGTCCGCATGCCAGACACGAGACTCCCAAAGCCAGCGCTCTACTCGGAACTCCTTCACGGCAAACGAACCAAAGATGGGCAGAGGAAGTGTTACAAGGACAGCCTCAAAGCCTCCCTGAAAAAGTGCAACATCCCCAAGGACACCTGGGAGTCCCTGGTCAAAGACCGCCCTAAGTGGAGGAAGTGCATCCGGGAGGGCGCCGAACACCTCGAGTCTCATCGCCGCGAGCATGTAGAAACCAAGTGCAGGCAGCGGAAAGAGCGTGTGGCAAACCTGTCCCACCCACCCTTTCCCTCAATGACTATCTATCCCACCTGTGACGGAGACTGCGGTTCTCATATTGGACTGTTCAGCCACCTAAGGACTGATGTTTAGAGTGGAAGCAAGTCTTCCTCGATTCCGAGGGACTACTATGATGATGATGGATATGCATTTGAAGTGCCGTAACCTACAAGACTATGGACTAACTGGAAAGTGGGATTAGGCTGGATAGCTTTTTGTCGGTTGGCACAGACATGATGGGCCGAATGGTCTCCTTCTGTGCTGTAAATTTCTATGATTCTAAGTGGAAACACTCTGTGTCTACTCTATCAAAACATTTTATAATTTTAAAGACCTCTATTTGGTCACCACTCAGCCTTCTCTTTTTATGAGAAAAGGGACCCAGCCTGTTCTTCCTTTCCTGATAAGTATAACCTCGCAATTTTGGTAACACCCTTGTAAGTAGTTGTTGTATCCTCTCCAGTGCCTCTATATCCTTTTTATAATATGGTGACCGGAATTGTACACAGTACTTCCAAGGTTCGCTACAAACTCCAAGGGGCTGGATTTTTGGCTTTGCCGTTTTCGGGGCTAAAACAGAGGCGGGGCAGGAAAGTTACCGCCCGATTAACGTTTGTGCTTTGTGGAGCAACTTTTGTCATTTGGGCGCAGTGCAAAGGGAGGCATTGTACTCCTTTCGTCGCGCAAAACCGGGAACCTCGGCAACTAAAGTGTGGGGCTGGGAGCGCTCCGAGAGATGCCATGGGAACGGTGAAAAAAACTCCCAAAAAATTCACAAAAACATTCAAAAAACATTGCCAACACCCTTACAACATAAATCGCTGCAAAAAAACTAAAACTGGAACTTACCTTTTTTGCAGTTTATCCAACTCACCGCCGCCGGCAGGGCTGCACCGACTGCTGTGTTTCCCCTGGCGGTCGTCCCTGGCGTGTTTCGGGGTGTATGGTTCGGGTGTTTGTCGAAACTTCTGCCGGTGTGGCAATGAGAGACATTGCACAGCCGGTGTAGCTCTCTCCGGTGGTGCTTCTAAGCGCCGCTGCAAAAACGGACCCGAGGATCGCGCCCGGACGCAGAAGTGCTCACCGCCCCATTTTTCGCCGCGGAGGGTCAGAACCTGGCGAAAACTGGGTCGCAAACAACCTGAAAATCCAGCTCCCAAGTTTGGTCCAAACAAGGTTCGATGCAATGTTGCGCTAATGTTAATTAGGAAGCTGCACCAATTTACCGGTGCTGCCAGCGTCATTAATTTCGGTGGCCGTTAACTGCGGCCAGTGGTTTCCAGCAGTCCTGAATTCCTCACAGCCTTCATTTGACAGACAGGTTTACTTCAGTTGCCCAATCCCTACCCATATTTACAGTCTCCTGCCAAAGCAGCACCAATCCTGTGAATAGGAGGAGCTCTGTCGAGAGACTAAACAAAAGGTATAATTTCTAAAATAACAAAAAGAAGTAGGTATTATGAAAGCTGTTAAATTCTTTGAATTAAATTGAGAATTTAGGACAAGAGGTTGTACTTTCAAAATTAAAAAAAGTCCTGCCCATGTGAAGAAGTCAGAAAAAAATTCTGACTTAATGAACTAACAACTTGTAGAATAAGCTGCCACCTACTGCAGTGAACATGAAACCTGTGGATTCTTGCAAATGGAAATGGATATATGCTGCAGGAGGTTGTAAGTGCCAGAGACTAACAATGAGGCCAAGATGACATTAGGTAAGCAAAGACTAAAGAGATAGAGGACTTGAAAACCTGATTTAGGGTGTGCTGCCCACACTGACAGAATAAGCTTGTTTGACTCTT
This sequence comes from Pristiophorus japonicus, assembly GCF_044704955.1. Taxonomy (NCBI): domain Eukaryota; kingdom Metazoa; phylum Chordata; class Chondrichthyes; family Pristiophoridae; genus Pristiophorus; species Pristiophorus japonicus. The sequence continues at coordinate 54,147,369 of NC_091985.1, forward strand.
TCTTGTTCCACAGATTTTCTTTCGTTCTTTTATTTCACTTAGAATTTTGTTTTATTCTTACTCACCAAAAAAAAAAATCATACTTGAATAAGGAAAACCCCAGATCCATTTGTATAGAATTGTTGCCCAACTTTGTTCAGTTGCCCTGTAGACCTTAAGCTTGGTGCCAGATGCGAGGTCCTGGTCTACAAACACACGCTTCCTCATGCATCCAAAGGCTGCGCTGGCACACTGGAGGCGGTGTTGGACCTCGTCATCGATGTCTGCCCTTGCTGATAGTAGGCTCTCGAGGTATGGAAAATGGTCCACATTGTCATAGGCTTTTGATAACCTGTGTGGCGGGGTCAGGTTGGTGGAGGACCTTTGTCTTACGGATATTTAGTGTGAGGCCCATGCTTTCGTACGCCTCGGTGAAGGTGTTGACTATGGCTTGGAGTTCGGCCTCTTGAGTGTGCACAGATGCAAGCGTCGTCCGCGTATTGTAGTTCGATGACAGAGAATGGGACGATCTTGGATCTAGTCTGGAGGCGGCGAAGGTTGAACAGGTTCTCATTGGTTCTATAGTTTCGTTCCACTCCAGCGGGGAGCTTGTTGAGAGTGAGATGGAGCATTGCAGCGAGGAAGATCGAGAAGACCATTGGTGCGATGACACAGCCCTGCTTGACCCCGGTCCGGACATGGATTGGGTCAGTGGTGGATCCGTTGGTCAGGATCACGGTTTGCATGTCATCGTAGAGCAGGTGGAGGATGGTGACAAACTTTTGGGGGCAGTTGAAACAGAGGAGAACGCACTATAGTCCCTCATGGTTGACAATGTCAAAGGCGTTTGTGAGGTCAAAGAAGGCCATGTACAAGGGTTGATGCTTTTCCCTGCATTTCTCTTGTAGTTGTCACGCAGTGTAGATCAAGTCTGTTGTACCCCTTAGTGGATGAAATCAGCATTGCGACTCTGGGAGGAGCTCTTCAGCCACGGGGAGAAGACGATTGAGTAGGATTCTTGCAATGATTTTCCCAGTGGCCGACAGCAGGGAGATTCCTCTATAGTTACTGCAGTCGGACTTGTCCCATTTTTTGAAGATGGTCACGTTTACGGCATCTCTGAGATCTCCTGGTATGCTCTCCTCCTTCCAGATCAGAGAGATGAGGTCGTGCATTTGTGCCAATCGAGAATCTCCGCCATACTTTAGTGCCTCGGTGGGGATTCCATAAATGCTCCTGATGCCTTGTTGTTCTCCGAGCTGACGGATGGCCTTTTCTACCTCGTGCAGGGCTGGGGTTTTGCTGAGATGGTGGCAGGTAACATGCTGCAGGAAGGATGGAGTTGAGGACACTCGCGTCGAAGGTAGAGCCTCGGTTAAAGAGATCTTCGAAATGCTCCTTCCAGCGGGCCCTGACTGCCTTAGTGTCCTTAATGAGTGCTTCTCCGTTCTTGGCCAGCAGTGGGGCGGGGCCTTGGGTGCTTGGGCCGTGGGTGGACTTGACTGCGTTGAGGAAACCGCTTGCGTCGTGGCTGTCGGCCAGCTGCTGGATCTCCTGTGCTTTCTCCACCTACCAACTATTCTTTAGGTTGTAGGTTTTTTGTTGGACCCCGGCCATCAGCCGCCTGTAGAGCTGCTTTGCTGCTCCTGAATTGGGTTGCTGCTTTAGGTTCAGAAATTCCTTGCGCTTGCGGCTTATTAGCTCCTGGATCTCCTGGTCATTCTCGTCAAACCAGTATTTCCCATCTTCCAAAGCATAAACCCATGCTGCACGGATAACAACCTGGGCCCACCAATCGGACCTCTCCGCAGCACCAAGAACCTCCTGGACCTCTCTATTGCACCTGGAACTCGCTCCCTGTCCAGATTTGGAACAAACTTTTGGCGCTAGCTGAAATGGAGGAGGATGCTCCATAGTCCCTCACGGTTGACCGAGATAGCAGAGGCATTACTACACATATTTAATAACTTGTTAGAAAAAGGTGTAATGCCAGAGGACTGGCGGATAGCTAATGTAATACCTATGTTTAAGAAGGAGGATTGAACATGTCCAGGGAATTATAGACTAGCCAGCTTAACATCGGTGGTAGGAAAAATAATTGAATCTCGACTAAAGGAGAGAATAGAAGAACATCTCGACATGAAAAGACTAATAATGAATAGTCAGCATAGATTTCAAAAGGGAAAATTTTGCTTGACCAACCTTATTGAATTTTTGGAAGAGGTAACCGAACGAGTAAACAAGGGTAATGCAGTAGATGTAATTTATTTAGATTTTCAAAGGGTCTTCGATAAGGTACCCCATAATAGACTAATGAATAAGGTCAGGGAATGTAGAGTCAAGGGTAGCTATTCACAGTGGCAGAAGGTGGCTAGTGGTGTTCCACAAGGATCAGTCCTGGGACCACTGCTGTTCACAATTTATATTAACGATTTAGACTTTGGAATCAAAAACACAATTTATAAATTTACAGGTGATACCAAATTGGGGGCGGGGAGGGGCGGGGATAGTCAATATTCAGCTTCCTCAGTTCACTAAATATATTCCCAATTCACTAAATATATTCCCAATTCACTAAATATATTCAAAACGGAGTTAGATGTAGTCCTTACTACTAGGGGGATCAAGGGGTATGGCAAGAAAACAGGAATGGGGTACTGAAGTTGCATGTTCAGCCATGAACTCATTGAATGGCGGTGCAGGCTCGAAGGGCCGAATGGCCTACTCCTGCACCTATTTTCTATGTTTCTATGTTTTTTGAGGAGGACTGCAACAAATTTCAAGAAGACATTAATAAACTTGCAGAATAGGCAAATAATTGGCAAATGAAATTCAACACAGATAAATTTGAGGAAGTACATTGAAGGAAGAATATTACTTGGAGGGTGCGAGTCTGGGTGGCATAGAGGAACAGAGGGATCTTGGAGTACAAATACACAAATCACTAAAAGTTGTGCCACTGGTTAGCAAGGCCGCAAATAAAGCAAACCAAGCACTTGGGTTTATTTCTAGAGGGATAGAATTGAAAAGTAGGGAAGTTATGCTAAACCTGTATCGAACCTTGGTTAGATCACACTTGGAACACTGTGTACAGCTCTGGTCACCATATTATAAAAAGGATCTAGAGGCACTGGAGAGGGTGCAGAGAAGATTTGCCAGGATAATACCAGAAATGGGGGGTATACATATCAGGAAAGGATGAACAGGCTGGGTCCCTTTTCTCTTGAAAAAGGAGGGCTGAGGGGTGACCTATAGAAGTCTTTAAAATTATGAAATTTTAGAGTGAATACAGAGAGAATGTTTCCACTTGTGGGGAAAAGGATAACTAGAGACAGAGGAAAGTTCTTTACGCAAAGAGTGGTGAGAATGTGGAACTCACTACCACAGGAAGTGGTTGAAGTGAATGGTATAGATGCATTTAAGGGGAGGCTAGACAAGCATATGAGGGAGAAGGGATTAGAGGGTGACGTTGATAGATTTTGATAGGATACCGATGATGCGCTCCCTCTGGCTCGCAGCATTCCTGGCCCCAGACCCGTCGCTCCGCCAGTATCTCCATGCATGGCCTCGCCTGAGCCAAGTCAGACTGAACCCTCCCAGGAGGGTGTTGACCAGTCTCCAGCCGGCCCTTCCAGGCCCAAAGCTGGTCGAGGGCGTCCTAGAAGAACATCTGCAGCTTCCACACAGGGAAGACAGCAGCCTTTCTAGACCCATGAGGCAGCCACAGGGGAGACACTGAGGCAGTCACAGGTTAGGCACGCGTAAGATCAGCATAGGCAGTCCCTCAAAGTCGAGGATGACTTGCTTCCACTCTAAAAGTGAGTTCTCAGGTGGCTGAACAGTCCAATGTGGGACCTGCAGTCTCTGTCACGGGTGGGGGAGACAGTGATTGAAGGAAGGAGTCTGGTTTGTCACACGCTGCTTCCGCTGTCTGCGCTTAATTTCTGCATGCTCTTGGCGACAAGACTCGAGGTGCTAAGTGCCCTCCCGGATGCTGTTCCTCCACTTTGGGTGGTCTTGGGCCAGGGATTCCCAGGTACCGGTGGGGATGTTGCACTTTATCAAGGAGGCTTTGAGGGTGTCCTTGAAGCGTTTCCTCTGCCCACCTGGGGCTTGCTTGCCGTGTCGAGGCTCCGAGAACAGCGCTTGCTTTGGGAGTCTCGTGTCAGGCATGCGGACGATGTGGCCCGCCCAACGGAGCTGATCGAGCGTGGTCAGTGCTTTGATGCTGGGGGTGTTGGCCTGGGCGAGAACACCGACGTTGGTGCGTCTGTCCTCCTTGCAGGATCTTGTGGAGGCAGCGTTGGTTGTACTTCTCCAGTGCTTTGAGGTGTCTGCTGTGTATAAACCACATCTCTGAGCCGTATAGGAGGGAAGGTATCACTACTGCTCTGTAGACCATGAGCTTGGTGCCAGATTTGAGGTCATGGTCTTCAAAAACTCTCTTCCTCAGGTGACCGAAGGCTGCGCTGGCACAATGAAGGCGGTGTTGGACCTCGTCATCAATGTCTGCCCTTGCTGACGGTAGGCTCCCGATGTATGGAAAATGGTCCACGTTGTCCAAGGCCTCACTGTGGATTTTGGTAATGGAGGACAGAGCTGTGTGGCAGGGTCAGGTTGATAGAGGACCTTTGTCTTACGGATGTTTAGTTTAAGGCCCATGCTTTCGTACGCCTCGGAGAAGGTGTTGAAGATGGCTTGGTGTTTGGCCTCCGAGTGTGCGCAGACGCAACCGTCGTCTGCATACTATAGATCGATGACAGAGGATGGGACGGTCTTCGATCTAGCCTGGAGGCAGCGGAGGTTGAACAGATTCCCATTTGTTACCGTGCGGAATGCTGAGCTGTGACAATGTTTCCAGTCTGAGCCCCTGGATTGAGATTTCCGTTTTCTCTCTGTGAAACTCAGGATCTCTATCTCTCTCTCTCTCTCCAGTTTTTTTCCCCTTTTCTCTTTCTCTATTCCTATTTCTCTACTTCTCTCTCTCCCAATCAAACTTTCTCATTCTGTTTCTCATTCCCTTTCCTCACTTCTCTTTCTCCTTTCTCTTTTGCTCCCTTCACTCTCTCTCCCCTCTCCCAATCTTTCTATTTCCCTCCTGCTCTCTCTCTCTCTCCCTCCCTCCCTCTTTCTCGCTCCCTCTCCCTCTCTCACACCCTCTTTCTTTCCCTCTCCCTCCCTCACCCTCCCCTTGACTGCGGATTCTGTGCTGAACATCCTCAGGTTTGGATCTTACCACCTTGTCTCTCTCCGCTCCCCCGGCTCCAAGACCTCTGCCACTTTGCACCGGCCCTAAAAGCTGGCGGGCCACCATCAGCTGAAGGGCCAGCTTTTTCACACTAAACATTGGTCTGGGGGCGGAGCGGCAGCAGTGCGTACATTTAGCGCGTCACTGCTGCCACAAGCCCCACAACGCCATGTAAGTCGGCGGTGGCCCACACCGCTGTAAGACCTCTCGGGCCGAATTCATGCCGGGGCGGCCAGTTGAGCCCAAAGTGGCGGCCATTCGATTTTGATGCAAATGGACAGTAACGGTCCTTCCCGGGACCGTGAATTTCGGGACCACTGATTCTCAAGGTAAAGATTCGAGGCTGAGATTCACCCTGTCAGTAATCTTAGAAAAAAGGGATAGATTTTTACTTTGTGATTGTGTAAAATGGGCGATAGCGAATCAGCTACCGGTTTTTACATTGCCCCTGATTTTTATTTCTGAATGGAAACAAAACTTGGGAGAAGTGTAAAGCAGGCTGCTGATTCGCTATCACCCGTTGTACACAATTGCACAAGGTGAAAATCTACCCTAACGTCAGTCATGGACTTCTTCACTAACATTATCAATAAGAGGAATTTCACTCTCTTCAGTTTTGTTCCTGTGCGCAGTGAAACTTATTATTAGAGGTATGTTACCTATAGTACCTCCTCATCGCAATTTATCCCAAATAAGGAAACTGAAACGGATTATAACTCCACAATGAATTCCATCAGTGTAATGGAGAATAACGGATACCTGGTAACAGTTCATAATCATTATGTGAAACTGGAGATGAATCGAAGCTTTGAAATCACTCCATGTGTCTTTTTTATGAGTATTTTTTAAAAATTCTGTTTTGTAAATTACTTTTGCGATCAGCACGTGTTATGTGGGACACCAGTGGTCATTGAACCTTATGTCATTCATGAATGATGATGTGCATATTGAACAATTAACATTTGTAATGTAATGACTGTGAATATATTGTAATCACAGTTTATTACTAGAAATAATGTAGTCAGTACATAAAAGCAAGCATTCATGTTATTTAAAAAGACATTTTCAGGTTGCCAGTTGTTTTATTGTCACTTGTAAAGAGAGAAAGAATGATGTTTATATGGCATCTTATCATGGCCTTCAGAAATGTCACAAAGCGCTTAATAGAGAGTGAATTGCATGTGAAGTGTGATGACTGTTTTTATGTGGGAAAATTATATTTATTTTCTCTGATCTGAACATGAACAAAGTATATCAGCTGTCTGTGATGTATTAGGTGCTTGCTTGGTACATTCATGGAGTTGTGTCAAACTGGCGTCAGGCTTATTTATAGCTGGTCTCTTCTGTAGACCACAGAATAGAACCAGTGATTTTCAGCTGATTTGAAAATAAGCTGCCTTTACTTTTCTCTTGTGAGTTGACTGTTATTGCAATATCATATGCTACTTGATAAAACTTCAGGATGTTCTGGTTTGATAAAGAATTATAGCTTATTCCAGTGATTGCACAGGCTAAGGGGAGCTCCAATTACTTGCCCCATCACAACCTATTTACAAGAAGGAAAACAATAGGATAGAAATTAGTCTGGGCCCGGAAGCAGCGTGTGCCCGGAATTGGACCTCAGACCTCAACTACATATTCGGGGCGAGCTGTGCCTTCACAGGTAGCTCGCCCCACGAGAAAAATGCATTTCAGGCTGCCTGCCTTGCCTGCAGCATTAGCAGGCTGTTCAGAGTCAAACCCGATCCTTGTGTTCGCCCAGTGTCCTTCTTCGTCTTAGGCGGTCCCTTGTATCGAGCATGATTTGCTTCCACGCCAAAAAGAGATGAGTTCACAGGTGTTTCAGTGAAGGACCTAATATTCCAGGTCCCGAACTACATATTGAAGGGTGTAAGATGCCTGCGCATGGATTTTTTTAACGTGTGGTGGCAGTTGCACACCAGCTACCACACGTGCTTGACAGAGCTAGGTCATGGTCCAGTGGCAAGGCTTAACCAAGACGACTGGAGACCAGCTCTGCTTCACGGACCTAGTGCGCACACATATCGTAGTGTGGGCTGGCCCGTGCTGCCCCGGACCCTCGCCCCTTGTGGGCCCCGTGTCCACGCACACACTGGTTGTAGAACTCTCACTGACAGCACCATCCAGCTGGGATTAGCTAACTCAGCATACAGCAGTGATTAAACCTGAGACCTTTCTGCTCCATGTGGCTGGGTACCTTGTGCTACATTTACCCACTGAGGCGCAGAAGTCTCTGCATTACCGCTGTACGGGTTTCTCTTACAGCTTTCAAAATACTAATCTAATATATGCAAAACTTAATCTTCTGTACTTTTCGCTCAAAAGCAATGTTTTATATCGACCATCCATTGAGTGCTATGCAACCGAAGCCTGGTTGACCAGTTCAGATAAGATCATCTTTCCCCTGTGGCTCAGTGGTCAGTGAACACAGTCACTGCCTGGGGTGTTGTCATTTGTTTTAGGCTTTATTTTAATTCTGGTGCAGAAATCCTGTGGCATTCCACCAAGGGCTGAAGGCTGCTATATATTTTTGTAAGCATTTCAACCATTTTGGTAGATCAGTAAAAGCTCATGCAGACATCCAATTCAAAAGCTACAGAGCTGAAATGAAAAAGCTTTTACATTCTGGATACAAGGTTAGCAGGAATGATAGCTCGACAGTTGCTTCTTTTCCAAGCACTCCTCAAACTCCAAGTCAATTAAAAAAAAATTGAAGAATAAAAAAATGGAAGTTACTTTTCCTATAAAGCAAGCCGAGGCCTTTCTCAAAGCTCTAAACATAGGAGGCAGTAGTTGCAACTTATGGATACAGAAAACCTAATGCATTCAGGTTAAATAAGTAAAAGGCCCAGGAACTCCCTGTTGCCTCAATGAGCAGCTGCGGAGCGTGCTATGGCACTGAGCCATATGGAACATCTTTGATCTTTGGTCCATGCTGAATTAACTGGGTTGAGTCGTGGTGGCAGGGATGTGCTTGCAATTGGACTAGATTTTTGCTAGGAAGCGATGAAACAAAATCATCGAGAGTGTCTGCTCCTGTATAATATGTCTCTCGCTGGAAGAGTATGGGCGTCGGATGGGGAGCAGAGTTAGGTTTATCTGTGATCTGTTCAGCCTCATACGTGAAGCATAGAGGCACTGTAGAAATGTATCCCTTGCAATTATTTTCAATCCCCATCACAAACTCTGTTCCCTAGCTACTGACTCCATCCCTCGCCCCAATTTCTGTCTGAGGCTGAACCAGACTGTTCGCAACCTTGGTGTCATATTTGACCCTGAAATGAGCTTTTGACCACATATCCACAGTAAAACTAAGACCGCCTATTTCCCCCTCCGTAACATCGAAATCTCTGCCCTTGCCTCAGCTCACCTGCTGCTGAAACCTTCATCCATGCCTTTGTTACCTCTAGACTTGACTATTCCAACGCACTCCTGGCTGGCCTCCCACATTCTACCTTACGTAAACTAGAGGTGATCCAAAACTCAGCTGCCCGTGTCTCAACTCGCACCAAGTCCCACACACCTATCACCCCTGTGCTCGCTGACCTACATTGGCTTCCGGTTAAGCAACGCCACGATTTCAAAATTCTCATCCTTATTTTCAAATCCCTCCATAGCCCCACCCCTCCCTACCTCTGTAATCTCCTCCAGCCTCACAACCCCCTGAGATGTCTGCACTCCTCGAATTCTGCCCTCCTGAGCATCGTTGATTATAATCGCTCAGCCATTGGTGGCCGTGCCTTCTGTTGCCTTGGCCCCAAGCTCTGGAACTCCCTGCCTAAAGCTCTCCGCCTCTCTACCTCTCTTTCCTTCTTCAAGACGCCCCTTAAAACATACCTCTTTGACCAAGCTTTTGGTCACCTGCACTAATTTCTATTTATGAGGCTTGGTGTCACTTTTTTTCTCATAATATTCCTGTGAAGCCCCTTCGGGACGTTTCACTACATTAAAGACGCTATATAAATACAAGTTGTTTTTGTAGCAGAAGTCAATCCCTTCAGGAGAGGAGGGTGAGAGGGAAATATTTGAGGAACAAAAAATGTTTCTACTGTGGAAGTCTGCAAGGCAGTAGCATTCTGAAACTAACCCTTTCTTTCTGCACACTGCTCGTTCCTCAAGTGCTTGAAAATGTGGTCCCTCCAGCAGCAGCTACAAGCAGAGTGAAGGAAGATTTCCTCTGTTTGATAGTTCTGGCAAAACTGTAACTGTGTTCTTGATAGTTATGATTTTGTCACAAATAGTGAACAGAAGAAACCTACCCATGACCTGTTTGAAAATGACCCATTATTCAGAAGCAACCTGAATATAATCACGCTTTCTTCTCTACCTTTCCATCACTTTTCCAGTAATTCCTGGCATTGTTCACCTAGATAGTGTCTGTGATAACCCTCTCCGATCCGCCTCCTCCTTGTCTCTTAGCCCGTCCCCTACAATTCAGAAGCTGCTTTTTTCACACATGTAACAGGGCTATCAGTCTGATCACTGCCTGTAAAATTAGAGCAGGAAAGGGAGGTTGAAATAAAATGAGTTGAGAACAGGCTTGCTTTCGAAGTGAGCATGTAATGGAGCATAAATGAGCTGGTACTAGTGGTGGCACAGAGATTACACAGAACGACCACAGATCCATCTCACTAGATGGTTTCCTCCAATTTCCTTTTGGGCACAAAACCGAATACACAGCTGTATGCCCATTGCCACCAGTGTTCTGAAAGCCACTATGCAATGGAAGGTGAAGTTGTAAGTTGACATTACAGTCTGATCAGCCTGATCAGTTTGTTCTCGTCTCAGTAAATCAAACTAGATTTCTCAAGAATGAAAACAAGAAAAGATTGATGGTGAGCCCAGGAAGCTCCCAATGCAGACAGGCAAGCAGTCCAAAAGGCTTTTCCATTTGAAATTAAGATGATTTTGACCAAATCAACTCCAGGCATTCCCATTTGAAAGAGAAACGCACCTTAGGTCTCTGTGTTCTGTGGTCTCTGGCATCGCACAAACTGTCTCAATTTTGCGATTATGTTGTTGAAGTAAGATATCTAGAACTTCTAACAGCTGGGATGAGGTAGAGGAATAAGTGTCAAACTTTCTGTTTTTTTTTCTACTGAGAGCTGCAGCTGAGTTTATTGTGAAAGGTCCTATACGTAATCAAAGATTTTTAGGAGATAAATATTTGCAAATCGCTAATTTTAGATTGAGTGGGCTATTTTACACTGGTTACTTCTCATTACAGATTAACAGGGCGAAATTTGACAGTGCCTCGTAACAGCCGCGAGGCGGGAGTTCCTGCAGCAGGCGTGGAAGTCTCGCCCCATGAACTATATTGGGCTTACCGCCCCCAAGAGGAACTGCAGCGCAAAAATCTCACACTGCAGTTCCTGTCGGGGGCGGGACCGGGACGCAAAGGAACATGAAGTTTCCGGCACTACGCGGTGGGACGTGTAGTGCTGGTGTGTAGACAGGGCCCTCCCCTTCCGTTAAAGGAGAGGGCCAAGCTGCCGACTCTGTGGGCGGGAAACGGGGCCAGCGCTGGACCACCAGGCAGCGGGGTGCCGTGGCAGCAGCACTGAACCCGCCATCTACAGTCAAGAAGGCCTCCATCTTTTTTTACTGCCACAGCTCCCCTTCAATTTTCGCCCGCGAGCGGCCCACAGCCCGGTACGCGCCCTGAGAAGCTGGGGGGCGAAAACGGGTCACTGCGCACGGTGATGGCGTCGGCATCGCCGGCACAACAACCCGGGGCGCTACCGGTTACAGCAGCCGCTAAACTCCCGCAACATTTCAATAGTCGGTAGCGGTGCCACACCCAGGTGAAATGCCGTTTCTTGAATTGAACAAATTCTGAGTAATGTCCTGCTACTTATACCTCATTCCATGCCTCTGTTCAACACCATTCTGTGAGAAGGCCCCACAAATATATTTGGGTCACCTTTTTGAAGAAAGGCTGCAGATGTTAAAACATAAGAACATAAGAACATAAGAATTAGGAACAGGAGTAGGCCATCTAGCCCCTCGAGCCTGCTCCGCCATTCAACAAGATCATGGCTGATCTGGCCGTGGACTCAGCTCCACTTACCCGCCCGCTCCCTGTAACCCTTAATTCCCTTATTGGTTAAAAATCTATCTATCTGTGATTTGAATACATTCAGTGAGCTAGCCTCAACTGCTTCCTTGGGCAGAGAATTCCACAGATTCACAACCCTCTGGGAGAAGAAATTCCTTCATTTTACCCACTACTGATGTCAGGCTGACCGGTCTGTAATTCCCTGTTTTCTCTCTCCCTCCTTTTTTAAAAAGTGGGGTTACATTGGCTACCCTCCACTCCATAGGAACTGATCCAGAGTCTATGGAATGTTGGAAAATGACTGTCAATGCATCCGCTATTTCCAAGGCCACCTCCTTAAGTACTCTGGGATGCAGTCCATCAGCCCCTGGGGATTTATCGGCCTTCAACCCCATCAATTTCCCCAACACAATTTCCCGACTAATAAGGATTTCCCTCAGTTCCTCCTTCTTACTAGACCCTCTGACCCCTTTTATATCCGGAAGGTTGTTTGTGTCCTCCTTAGTGAATACCGAACCAAAGTACTTGTTCAATTGGTCTACCATTTCTTTGTTCCCCGTTATGACTTCCCCAGATTCTGACTGCAGGGGACCTACATTTGTCTTTACTAACCTTTTTCTCTTTACATATCTATAGAAGCTTTTGCAATCTGTCTTAATGTTCCCTGCAAGCTTCCTCTCGTACTCTATTTTCCCTGCCCTAATCAAACCCTTTGTCCTCCTCTGCTGAGTTCTAAATGTCTCCCAGTCCCCAGGTTCTCTGCTATTTCTGGCCAATTTGTATGCCACTTCCTTGGCTTTAATACTATCCCTGATTTCCCTTGATAGCTACGGTTGAGCCACCTTCCCTTTTTTATTTTTACGCCAGACAGATAAAGACCCTTTTGAATTTCCAGATGAATGGATGAGAAAAAAAGTATTACCGAAAAGTGATGATCCAATGAGATAGAAGAAACCATCTGCAACATGCAGTTCAAGTATTCCTTCAGAATTTTTTAAAAGCATCAAGAAGCTGAGATAGCAGGCTGAAACCCATAGAGGTTGAAAAGAGTAGAAGACAAGGTAAATCAATAATGAACAAGCTTGTCGGCAGAAGGGATGTCATAGCAGCACATTTGGAAAGAGGTGACATGATAGGTCCAAATCAGCATGAATTTGTGAAAGGGAAATCATGCTTGACAAATCTTCTGGAATTTTTTGAGGATGTTTCCAGTAGAATGGACAAGGGAGAACCAGTTGATGTGGTATATTTGGTCTTTCAGAAGGCTTTCGACAAGGTCCCCCACAAGAGATTAATGTGCAAAGTTAAAGCACATGGGTTTGGGGGTAGTGTGCTGACATGGATTGAGAACTGGTTGTCAGACAGGAAGCAAAGAGTAGGAGTAAATGGGTACTTTTCAGAATGGCAGGCAGTGACTAGTGGGGTACCGCAAGGTTCTGTGCTGGGGCAACCTGCTGTTTACATTGTTCATTAATGATTTGGACGAGGGAATTAAATGTAGTATCTCCAAATTTGCAGATGACACTAAGTTGGGTGGCAGTGTGAGCTGCGCGGAGGATGCTATGAGGCTGCAGAGTGACTTGGATAGGTTAGGTGAGTGGGCCAATGCATGGCAGATGAAGTATAACGTGGATAAATGTGAGGTTATCCACTTTGGTGGTAGAAACAGAGAGACAGACTATTATCTGAATGGTGACAGATTAGGAAAAGGGGAGGTGCAACGAGACCTGGGTGACATGGTACATCAGTCATTGAAGGTTGGCATGCAGGTACAGCAGGCGGTTAAGAAAGCAAATGGCATGTTGGCCTTCAAAGTGAGGGGATTTGAGTACAGGGGCAGGGAAATGTTGCTACAGTTGTACAGGGCCTTGGTGAGGCCACACCTGGAGTATTGTGTACAGTTTTGGTCTCCTAACTTGAGGAAGGACATTCTTGCTATTGAGGGAGTGCAGAGAAGGTTCACCAGACTGATTCCCGGGATGACGGGACTGACATATCAAGAAAGACTGGATCAACTGGGCTTGTATTCACTGGAGTTCAGAAGAATGAGAAGGGATCTCATAGAAACGGTTAAAATTCTGACGGGTTTAGACAGGTTAGATGCAGGAAGAATGTTCCCGATGTTGGGGAAGTCCAGAACCAGGGGTCACAGTCCAAGGATAAGGAGTAAGCCATTTAGGACCGAGATGAGGAGAAACTTCTTCACCCAGAAAGTGGTGAACCTGTGGCATTCTCTACCACAGAAAGTTGTTGAGGCCAATTTACTAAATATATTCAAAAAGGAATTAGATGTAGTCCTTAGTACTAGGGGGATCAAGGGGTATGGCGAGAAAGCAGAAATGGGGTTCTGAAGTTGCATGTTCAGCCATTAACTCATTGAATGACGGTGCAGGCTCCTGCATCTATTTTCTATGTTTCTATGTTTCTCAACTCGGTTTTAAATTGGCTCCCCGTATTTTGAGGCTGTGCCCCCTAGTTCTAGTCTCCCCAACCAGTGGAAACAACCTCTTTGCCTCTATCTTGTCTATATCCCTTTCATTATTTTAAATGTTTCTATAAGATCACCCCTCATCCTTCTGAACTCCAATGAGTAAAGACCCAGTCTACTCAATCTATCATCATAAGGTAACCCCTTCATCTCCGGAATCAGCCTAGTGTATTGTCTCTGTACCCCCTCCAAAGCATAGTATATCCTTCCTTAAGTAAGGTGACCAAAACTGCACGCAGTACTCCAGGTGCGGCCTCACCAATACCCTATACAGTTGTAGCAGGACCTCCCTGCTTTTGTACTCCATCCCTCTCGCAATGAAGGCCAACATTCCATTCGCCTTCCTGATTACCTGCTGCACCTGCAAACTAACTTTTTGGGATTCATGCACAAGGAGTTTCATGCACAAGGAGTTTCATGCACAAGGACCCCCAGGTCCCTCTGCACCGCAGCATGTTGTAATTTCTCCCCATTCAAATAATATTCCCTTTTACTGTTTTTTTTCCCCCAAGGTGGATGACCTCACAATTTCTGACATTGTATTCCATCTGCCAAACCTTAGCTCATTCGCTTAACCTATCCAAATCTCTTTGCAGCCTCTCTGTGTCCTCCACACAACCCGCTTTCCCACTAATCTTTGTGTCATCTGCAAATTTTGTTACACTACACTCCGTCCCCTCTTCCAGGTCATCTATGTATATTGTAAACAGTTGTGGTCCCAGCACCGATCCCTGTGGCACACCACTAACCACCGATTTCCAACCCGAAAAGGACCCATTTACCCTGACTCTGCTTTCTGTTAGCTAGCCAATTATCTATCCATGCTAATACATTTCCTCTGACTCTGCGTACCTTTATCTTCTGCAGACAGTAAACTTTATGTAAAGGAAATCGCATCCAAATGATGGCCTTTGGGGATTTGAAACCATTTGATGCACTGTTTTTCTAAATTCTCTAACTTGGTGCACCTGCCAAGAGCAGGAGAAAAGCCTTAACTTTTACAAAACAGATGCCATATACTCCTCCACACCACCAATGCTTATTTTTTGTAAAAATTTGGCATGATGTAGCTTTGAAGAGCTTTCGTAGAGCTTGGCCCTGTAGATGCTTTATAAAGTTATAGATATTATGTAAGACATGAGACTTATTATTAACACAGCTGTAGTGCATCAATGTGCAATGTTATGGAGTGCTGAGACACCAGTAATATCACTAGTATGCATTTGTTCCGCAGAATTAATAACAATTGCACTTATAAATCACCTATTCATGTGGTGAAATGTGCCTCTGCTTCTCTTCACGGCAGAACCCCTGAGATATCATCCTTTTGGTCTGCAGCTAGGAGGTTCATACAACTGCCTTAGGCTCCACTTCGACATCTGCATCCTGTGACTTCCTTGTACTCTGTGGGCTCGACTTTCCACTTCACATTGCCAATATATTGCCCAAAACAGACCTCGATTGCCCATTTTGACCAAAAAGTAGAAACTAAGCCAGAAACATCACCGGAAAATTAAGCCCCCAAGTTTCGGCTCGCTTCGCCGAACTTATCGCTGAGGTGATCGCCCGCACATCGCCCATCCCAACTTTCGGCACATCGCCGGCACTTCGCCGGGCTGATCGCTGAGGTGATCGCCCGCACATCGCCCATCCCAACTTTCGGCACATCGCCGGGCTGATCGCTCGCCCGCACATCGCCCATCCCAACTTTCGGCACATCGCCAGCACTTCGCCGGGCTGATCGCTCGCCGACAACATCGCTGGATAATACTTGCTTTTCCCGGGCCTTCCTCATCGAAATGGGCACTACGGATGCGATGTTGAATTTCGGAGGAAGGGAGGTGGCAGCAAAAAAACTGCATCTGAGATAATTGTTAGTTATTTAAGGCTATTTTACAGATCGGTGGACTTAGATTTATACTTATATTTCATTGTACAATTGTAGCTTAGTACATTCGGCATTTTTTAACTCAAAAGTGCATTTATAACAAGTGAAAAAAATTATTGCTCGTGATGGGGTCTATGCTTTCTGTGCCATTGCTCACACACTGGTTTCTTCAAGGATCAATCGAAGAGTTAGCAAAGTAATGCATAGACAGAGACAGAGGAGGTGAGCATACAGCCAACGAAGGTACTTGGAAAAGCAATCTTACCTCAACTTGTCTGAAAACAGGTATCTTAGGAGGCTGCACTTCCGGAAGGAGGTCATCGATGAGATTTGCGAGCTCGTCAAGGGGGATTTGCAGCCTTCCAGCACCATCAGAACCGCACTGTCCGTTGAGGTAAAGGTTACTGCAACACTAGTCTTCTACGCATCGGGATCCTTACAGGCTTCAGCTGACGACATCTGTCGTATCTCTCAGCACGCCACGCCCTGCTGCATGCTACATAACTTAGCAATAAGGAGAGGACAGCAAGTGCCTGATGGGGCTGCAGGTCCTCCTCCAGAAGGAGGGGAGACAGAAGAGGCAGCCGGCGAGGAGCAAGAGCAGGAGGAAGAGGAGGCAGGTGAGGACCTTGGGGAGGACCAGCCTGGTGATGTAGCCTTGGTCCTACCACCCCCCCCCCCCGCCGCCCCCAGCCCCCCAGAAGGACAGTGACCCGTGGGAGTTACGCGGCCACTAAGCTGTTGCATCAGCAGCTGATAAAGGAACGCTTTGTATGAACTTACATTGTGGATCGTCACATTTACATTTAGATTAACAATTACGTTTATACAAAAGTTGCATTTGCGTTGAGTAACGTTTTAGCCTTGCCTGCACTGGCCTGGCCTTTGTAGTGCAGCATTTGCATTAATGCTTAACTTAAGTAATGTTATTACAAGAGAATAAAGATGTTAAATTCAAAATGCCTGAGTTAACTAACCTTATCAGAGAATGCACAACAATTGTTAAAATCATTAACAAAATTTATTGCAGACAGAATTCGTTTCGAACACCCTCCTCCCCACCCACCCGCCCCCCCGACTATGAACAAACATTTTAAACAATTTAACATACAATGAATAATGATCTCTCCTCTCTCTCTCTCGCTCTCTCTCTCTCTCTCTGCCCCTCCCTGTGCCTTCTGCGCATGGTATGGATGACCCCTGACCTCCCACACATGCACAGAAGCCTGTTGCTAGGGAAGCTTTTGCCTTCCACATCGCTGGCCGTTCGTGGGCGAACGTCACATCGCCGATATTTCGGATCGCCCATTTCACATTGCTGGCCTATCGGCGAGTGGAAAATCGCTCAAAAAAAAATGGGCGATGTTCCAGCAATCAGTAAGGCTGAGACGCCATACATCGCTGGAATATCACCCATTTTTTGGGCGACGGCCAGCAAAGTGGAAAGTCTAGCCTTAACCTCACTTTATATCCATTCCTGATCTACATACTATTCTCCTGACTCAGAGGATGAATAATGGGATGGGTGAGTGGTCGCCAATGTTGTCAGCGGTAGAGGGGACTGCAAGGTCTTGCTCCTCCCATCACTATTCTCTGGTGTCACTTGAACTTGCAGCCCCTGAAGGAAGACACAATACTGTTCCCGTGATGTGCACTCCCTGACATAGCACATTGATGCACCACAGCACGGTGTGCTTCAGCAGCATGCTATCTTAATCAGCTACTTTGTGGATTTCTTATGAGGAAAATGATAGAAGCGAAGAGACTGAAGAATACATGGAAACTTTAAAAACAAAAAGGTTCACACAAACCTACTGAAGACAGAGACTCCGACATCTTCACCCCGACTGCCAGGCTGGAGTGGAAGTCAGTTATGGCCATTGCTTTCTTTTCGTGTGGTGTCCAATGCCGGATGTTGGCACGTCCCCCTCTGGTCGCCTGGGGTTTCCTGGCATTGTATGCTGCCTTCTCCTGCAGGAGCAATGTATAGATCAGGAATCATGGCAAGGATGGTAGTCAGGGGAGGTGTCAGGGAACAAGGATCTAGGATGTGAGACTTCAGTGTGCCAGCATGCATTGCAGGGTCTCAGACACTTAAAATGAGTGCTGCTGTGACTTTGCATCGAGGACAAGAGACATGTGGTGCCATGTAATGCAGGTGCCAGCCTTGACTTTCAGATGAGACATGAAACCGAGGCCCCATCTGCCCCCACCTGCTGTAAAAGCTCCCATGGCATTGCAGGTATTTGACGAAGGTTCTCGTGATGTTTATCCTTTAACCGACATCCCTAAAACAGATTATCTAATCATTATCCCATAGCTACCTCTTGGGGCTGTGAGTGGAACCTTGCTGTGTATAATTTGGCAGCAGCATTTCCTACATTACAACAGTGACAACACTTCAGAAGTACTTCATTGACTGTAAAGCAGACTTGAACGAAAGACTTGGATTCATATAGCGCCTTTCACGCCCACCGGATGCCTCAAAGCGCTTTACAGTCAATGAAGTACTTTTGGAATGAAGTCACTGTTGTAATGTAGAATACGCAGCAGCCAACTTGCGCACAGCAAGCTCCCACAAATAGCAATGTGATAATGACCAAATAATCTTTTTTTTGTTGTGAAAGGCACCATATAAATGCAGGATTTTTACGTCTCTATTTTTCGTTAAGGGGCAATACTTGACTCATGCTTCGGGAATACCCATGTGCTGCTCTGTGATTCATCTGGAAACACTGGTATCTTGCTGACCAAGTGAGGTCATTAACCGTTCTCTGACACTACAAAGCGATACATCAAGTTATGAAGGTCCCACACACAGCCACAGCCACCTTCTGGATTCGCGTTTAATTAGCTTAGCTTGAACTTTAATTCTGTCCCCGTGTTTTGGACTCCTCTATCAAAGGAAAGAGTCATTTTCTATCTATCTTGCCAGTTCCCTTCATTATTTTAAACTCCATGACCAGATCATCCTTTAACATAAGAAATAGGAGCAGAAGTAGGCCATTCGGCCCCTCGAGCCTGCTCCGCCATTCAATAAGATAAGGCTGATCTTATGCCTCAACACCACTTTCCTGCACTGTCCCCATATCCTTGATTCCCTGAATATCCAAAAATGTATTGATCTCTGTCTTGAATATACTTGACGACTGAGCTTCCACAGCCCTCTGTGGTAGAGAATTCCAAAGATTCACCACCCTCTGAGTGAAGAAACTACTCCTCATCTCAGTCTTAAATGGCCGACCCCATTATTCTGAGACTGTGACCCCTGGTTCTAGACTCCCCAGCCAGGGGAAACATCTTCCCTGTATCTACCCTGTCTCGCCCTGTAGGAATTGTGTATGTTTCAATGAGATCACCACTTATTCTTCTAAACTCTAGAGCATATAGGCCTCGTCTACTCAATCTCTCCTCATAGGATAATCCCTCCATCCCAGGAGTCAGTCTGGTGAACCTTCGTTGCACTCCCTCTATGGCAAGTCTATTCTTCCTTAGGTAAGGAGACCAAAACTACACAATACTCCAATGTGGTCTCACCAGGGCCTTATATAATTGCAGTAAGACATCTTTTGGCTAAAATTGCCCCCTTTTTTTTTAAGGCCTGTTACTGCCTCTAAGAGGCGGTAACGGGATGGTAAGGCCTTACCGACCAGGGGCAGGCGGAGGGTACGACGCATCCGCAATTGCCCTCGGGCTGGGGTTTCCATCGCGCCCTGACATTCGACCCTGCCTGGCGCTCCGACCCCTTATCAGCCACGCGGCGACCCCTTACCGCCCGGCGATGACCCCTGTTCTGCCCCTGCGGGGGAAATTGCCCTGCAGGAGCGCCGACGATCGGTGCAACTGACAGCTTCGCTAGGCGGGAAGCTGCCAGTGGCTGGGCAGTGCACCCGCCCTTAAAGGTCGCTAATTTCTGATAAATGTTCCTTCTTGGGTGCCGCTGGCCTGACTGAACCCCTCCCTGGTGGCCCAGTCGGCGCCCCGGGAGCCTCATGAGGCCTCGCAGCGCCTCGCCTTTAACTGAAGGGGAGGAACATTGCTACACGTCCACGTCGCCATGATAGACACTGCCCCGCTCCCGATCCGAACCCGCCCTACACTGCCTCAAACAGCGTCCCAGAGCACTGGGAGGCAGTGTCACTTTTAAAGAGCCGAATTTCCCGCCTCGTCCTCCCCGCAGCCCGCCGGGCGGTAATAATTCGAATTATCCATTGCAACGGGGCTGAGGGCAATTCCCTCCCCCGCTCCTTTACTCTTATACTCAAATCCTCTTGTAATACCATTCGCTTTTTTAATTGTTTCCTGTACCTGCATGTTAACTTTCAGTGATTCGTGCACAAGGACACCCAGGTCCCTCTGAACACCAACATTTCCCAAACACTCATCATTTAAAAAATACTCTGTTTTTCTATTTTTCCTACCAAAGTGGATAACTTCACACTTCTGCACATTATATTCTATTTGCCATGTTCTTGCCCACTCACTTAGCCAGTCTATATCCCCTTAAAGCTCTTTTCATCCTCCTCACAACTTACATTCCCACCTAGCTTTGTATCATCAGCAGACTTGGATATATTACATTTGGATCCTTCATCCAAAACATTGATGTAGATTATGAATAGCTGAGGCCCCAGCACTGATCCTTACGGTACCCAACTAGTTGCAGTCTGCCAACTCAAAAATGATCTATTTATTCCTATTCTCTGTTTTCTGTCCATTAGCAATCCTCAATCCCTGCGCCTACCCCCAATCCCAATGAACCCTAAGCTTACTTAATAACTTCTTGTGTGGCATCTTATTGAATGCCTTCTGAACATCCAAATACACCATATCCACTGGTTCCCCCTTAGGAGGTTCAACACCGGCTCCAGTGCTTCAGCGCAGCCTTCGGCTGTCTGAGGAAGAGAGTGTTAAAAGATCAAGCCCACAAATCTGGCACCAAGCTCATGATCTACAGGGCTGTAGTGATACCTGCCCTCCTGTATGGTTCAGAGATGTGGACCATACACAGTAGACACCTCAAATCGCTGGAGAAATATCACCAACGATGTCTCCACAAGATCCTGCAAATCCCCTGGGAGGACCGATGCACCACCCTTAGCATTCTCGATCAGGCCAACATCCCCAGCATCAAAGCACTGGCCACACTCGACCAGCTCCGTTGGGCGGACCACATTGTTCACATGCCTGACACAAGACTCCTAAAGCAAGTGTTCTACTCAGAACTACACGGCCGGTGATTCCCAGGTGGGCAGAGGAAATGTTTCAAGGACACCCTCAAAGCCTCCTTGATAAAATGCAACATCCCCACCGACACCTGGGAGTCCCTGGCCAAAGACGGCCCTAAGTGGAGGAAGAGTATTCGGGAGGGCGCTGAGCACCTCAAGTCTCATCGCCGAGAGCATGCAAAAAGCAAGTGCAGGCAGCGGAAGGAGCGTGCGGCAAACCAGTCCCACCCACCCTTTCCTTCAACGTCTGTCTGTCCCACCTGTGACAGAGATTGTAATTCCCATATTGTACTGTTCAGTCACCTGAGAACTCACTTTTAGAGTGGAAGCAAGTCTTCCTCAATGTCGAGGGACTGCCTATGATGATGATGATTCTGCTAGTTACAACCTCTAAAAACTAACAGATTTGTCACACATGATTTCCGTTTCATAAATCTGTGTTGACTTTGTCCAATCCTATTATTATTTTCAAAGTGCCCTGTTACCACATCCTTAATAATAGATTCTAGCATTTCCCTATAACTGATGTCAGGCTAACTGGTCTGTAGTTCCCCGTTTTCTCTCACCCTCCTTTCATAAATAGCAGGGTTACATTCGCTACCTTCCAATCCGTGGGAGCCGTTCTACGATCTATGGAATTTTGGAAGATGATAATCAATGCATCCACTATCTCTATAGCCACCTCTTTCAAAACCCTAGGATGTAGTCCATCGGGTCCAGGCGATTTATCAGCTTTCAGGCCCTCTGAACTTTGCGACTAAACAACACTTTAGAAGCAATTCATTGTTTGTGAAGCACTTTGGGACATGTGAAAGGAGCTGTGTGAAGGCAAGCTCTTTCTCTTAATTCTATGAAATATAATACAAGTTCACCCAGTCTCTCATCATAAATCAGCATATTAATCCCAGAGATCATTCTGCTAAATTGTTGCTGGACTATTTCCAAGAAAATGGTCGGGAGATTGCGTGCGCCCCGTTTGGTGGTGGTAACGTCCGCGAGGCAGGACTTCCTGCGCCAGGCACGGAGGACCCGCCCCGCTCGCAAAATTGGGATTACCGCCCCAGAGAGGAAGTAGAGCGCAAAAAAACACACTCCACTTCCCCTCTGGGACGCTAACCGGGCGGGAGTGATGTAAGCGGGGCGCAGCACTACGCACTGGCCCACGTAGCACTGCCACGTAGGAGGGCCCTCCCCTTTATTCAAGGGACGGGCCAAGCTGCAGACTCTGCCAGGCTCTACCTGGACCACTGGGGAGCGGGGTGCCGTGCCATCATCCTGGCACTCAAGCGGAGTAATTTGGACGACATTTTTTATTCACACACACGCCACCTACCCCTTAACTAGCGCCCCGTGAGCGGCCAGCCGCCCGCCATGTACGTGTCCCCTGAACCTGTGCCGGACAATGCCAGCGACAGCTTCAGGGGGGGGGGGCGATACTGAATTTTTGGTCTGGGGTGAAAACGGGTCACTGCGCACGGTGATTACATTGTGATCGCTGACGGAGCGGCGCACTTCTGGTTACCGCCGCCGCTAAACTCCCGCAGAATTTAGCGGGAGTCGTCAGCGGTGCTGCACCCGGGCGAAAAGTCGTTTGCGACCCAGAGGCAAAAACGACCTCAAATTCTTCCCCGATATATCTTTGGTAAGGTGAACCACCCAAAACTGAACATAATATTTCAAAAGTGGTCGAAACACCTTTCCCTATAATTGTAGTAACGTTTTCTTGGTCTGTAGATTTAATGGCCTAGAAATTCAGTCGACAGCACCCATTTTTCAGGTGCGAAACTGCCTCTTAAGCGGCCAATATGGCAGGCAGGAAGCGCACGCTAATTACAACCCAGAAGATCGCTACTCGCCATATTGGTAAAGGCCTCCCAAAAAATCTGTGTGCGGTGCTGACACCCAAAACAGTTGTTAGGCCCTTTGCATTTGCAAATAAGGGACCTAACCTCTGTTGAGGGCCCCGCTGCAAGATTGGCTTGCCCTGAGGCAACCTGTGATGGTGCCATCTACACTCAGGAAAACCAGTCCCACGTGCACCCCTACAGATGGTCCTTAAAGGGACGGCATGTTACATAGAAACATAGAAAATAGGTGCAGGTCCAGCACTTCGAGCCTGCACCACCATTCAATAAGATCATGGCTGATCATTCCTTCAGCACCCCGTTCCTGCTTTCTCTCCATATCCCTTGATCCCTTTAGCCGTAAGGGCTATATCTAACTCCCTCTTGAATATATCCAATGAACTGGCATCAACAACTCTCTGCGGTAGAGAATTCCACAGGTTAACAACTCTCTGAGTGAAGAAGTTCTTCCTCATCTCAGTCCTAAACGGCTTACCCCTTATCCTATGACTATGTCCCCTGGTTCTGGACTTCCCCAACATCGGGAACATTCTTCCTGCATCTAACCTGTCCAGTCCCGTCAGAATTTTATATGATTCTATGAGATTCCCTCTCATCCTTCTAAACTCCAGCGAATACAGGCCCAGTCGATCCAGTCTCTCCTCATATGTCTGTCCTGCCATCCCAGGAATCAGTCTGGTGAACCTTCGCTGCACTCCCTCAATAGCAAGAACGTCCTTCCTCAGATTAGGAGACCAAAACTGAACACAATATTCCAGGCGGGGCCTCACCAAGGCCCTGTACAACTGCAGTAAGACTTCCCTGCTCCTATACTCAAAACTCCTTGCTATGAAGGCCAACATACCATTAGCCTTCTTCATCACCTGTTGTACCTGCATGCTAACCTTCAATGACTGATGAATCATGACACCCAGGTCTCGCTGCACTTCCCCTTTTCGTAATCTGCCGCCATTCAGATAATATTCTGCCTTCGTGTTTTTGCCCCCAAAGTGGATAACCTCACATTTATCCACATTATACTGCATCTGCCATGTATTTGCCCACTCACCTAATCTGTCCAAATCACCCTGCAGCCTCTTAGCGTCCTCCTCACAGCTCATACCGCCACCCAGTTTGGTGTCATCTTCCTTAAGAACTCTGGGATGTAGACTATCAGGCCCTGGGGATTTATCGGTCTTCAATCCCGTCAATTTCCCAAACACAATTTCCCGCCTAATAAGGATATCCTTCAGTTCCTCCTTCTCACTAGACCTTCGGACCCCTAGTAGACAGGAAGCAGAGAGTCGGGATTCATGGGTCCTTTTCAGAATGGCAGGCAGTGACTAGTGGAGTGCCGCAGGGCTCAGTGCTGGGACCCCAGCTATTTATAATATATATGAATGATTTGGATGATGGAATTGAGTGTAATATTTCCAAGTTTGCAGATGACACTATCCACGTCAGTACATTACCCCCAATACCATGTAAGAACATAAGAACATAAGAATTAGGAACAGGAGTAGGCCATCTAGCCCCTCGAGCCTGCTCCGCCATTCAATAAGATCATGGCTGATCTGGCCGTGGACTCAACTGCACTTACCCGCCCGCTCCCCGTAACCCTTAATTCCCTTATTGGTTAAAAATCTATCTATCTGTGGTGAATACATTCAATGAGCTAGCCTCAACTGCTTCCTTGGGCAGAGAATTCCACAGATTCACAACCCTCTGGGAGAAGAAATTCCTTCTCAACTCGGTTTTAAATTGGCTCCCCCGTATTTTGAGCTGTGCCCCCTAGTTCTAATCTCCCGGACCAGTGGAAACAACCTCTCCGCCTCTATCTTGTCTATCCCTTTCATTATTTTAAATGTTTCTATAAGATCACCCCTCATCCTTCTGAACTCCAACGAGTAAAGACCCAGTCTACTCAATCTATCATCATAAGGTAACCCCCTCATTTCCGGAATCAGCCGAGTGAATCGTCTCTGTACCCCCTCCAAAGCCAGTATATCCTTCCTTAAGTAAGGTGACCAAAACTGCACGCAGTACTCCAGGTACGGCCTCATTCGCCTTCCTGATTACCTGCTGCACCTGCAAACTAACTTTTTGGGATTCATGCACAAGGACCCCCCAGGTCCCTCTGCACCTCAGCATGTTGTAATTTCTCCCCATTCAAATAATATTCCCTTTTACTGTTTTTTTTCCCAAGGTGGATGACCTCACACTTTCCGACATTGTATTCCATCTGCCAAACCTTAGCCCATTCGCTTAACCTATCCAAATCTCTATGCAGCCTCTCTGTGGCCTCTACACAACCCGCTTTCCCATTAATCTTTGTGTCATCTGCAAATTTCGTTACACTACACTCTGTCCCCTCTTCCAGGTCATCTATGTATATTGTAAACAGTTGTGGTCCCAGCACCGATCCCTGTGGCACACCTCTAACCACCGATTTTCAACCCGAAAAGGACCCATTTATCCCGACTCTCTGCTTTCTGTTCGCCAGCCAATTCTCTATCCATGTTAATACATTTCCTCTGACTCCGCGTACCTCTATCTTCTGCAGTAACCTTATGTGTGGCACCTTATCGAATGCCTTTTGGAAATCTAAATACACCACATCCATCGGTACACCTCGATCCACCATGCTCGTTATATCCTCAAAGAATTCCAGTAAGTTCGTCAAACATGATTTCCCTTTCATGAATCCATGCTGCGTCTGCTTGATTGCACTATTCCTATCTAGATGTCCCGCTATTTCTTCCTTAATGATAGTTTCAAGCATTTTCCCCACTACAGATGTTAAACTAACTGGCCTATAGTTACCTGCCTTTTGTCTGCCCTCTTTTTTAAACAGAGGCGTTACATTAGCTGCTTTCCAATCCGCTGGTACCTCCCCAGAGTCCAGAGAATTTTGGTAGATTATAACGAATGCATCTGCTATAACTTCCGCCATCTCTTTTAATACCCTGGGATGCATTTCAGCAGGACCAGGGGACTTGTTAATTCGTACCTTATTCCGAATATTCCTCGCATTGAGGCACAGAGCCTTCAGGCTTGTCTTTTTAACACACTTTGACCCTTTAGAATTCTGCTGTAATGTGGCCCTTTTTGTTTTTTGCCTTGTCTTTCTCTGCCCTCCACTTTTACTATTCTCTTTTCTATCTTTTGCTTCTGTCTCCATTTTATTCCCCTCTGTCTCCCTGCATAGGTTCCCATCCCCCTGCCATATTAGTTTAACTCCTCCCAAACAGCACTAGCAAACACTCCCCCTAGGACATTGGTTCCGGCCCTGCCCAGGTGCAGACCGTCCGGTATGTACTGGTCCCACCTCCCCCAGAACCGGTTCCAATGTCCCAGGAATTTGAATCTCTCCCTTCTGCACCACTGCTCAAGCCACGTATTCATCTGAGCTATCCTGCGATTCCTACTCTGACTAGCACGTGTCACTGGTAGCAGTCCTGAGATTACTACTTTTGAGGTCCTACTTTTTAATTGAACTCCTAGCTCCCTAAATTCGTCTCGTAGGACCTCAACCCGTTTTTTACCGATAGCGTTGGTACCTATATGCACCACGACAACTGGCTGTTCACCCTCCCTTTTCAGAATGTTCTGCACCTGCTCCGAGACATCCTTGCCCCTTGCACCAGAGAGGCAACATACCATCCTGGAGTCTCGGTTGCGGCTGCAGAAACGCCTATCTATTCCCCTTACAGTCGAATCCCCTATCACTATTGCTTTCCCACTCTTTTTCCTGCCCTCCTGTGCAGCAGTGCCAGCCACGGTGCCATGAACTTGGCTGCTGCTGTCCCCTGATGAATCATCCCCCACAGCAGTACCCAAAGTGGTGTATCTGTTTTGCAGGGGGATGACCGCAGGGGACCCCTGCACTACCTTCCTTGCACTGCTCTTCCTGTTGGTCTTCCATTCCCTATCTGGCTGTGGACCCTTTACCTACGGTAAGACCAACTCACTCAATGTGCTCTTCACATCATTCTCAGCATCGTGCATGCTCCAGAGTGAATCCACCCGCAGCTCCAGTTCCGCAACGCTGTCCGTCAGGAGCTGGAGGCGGATACACTTCCCGCACACGTAGTCGTCAGGGACACCGGAGGCGTCCCTGATTTCCCACATGGTGCAGCAGGAGCATAACACGTGTTCGAGCTGTCCTGCCATGACTTAACCCCTAGATTAACTTAATTTGGCAACAACAATGCTAAATGTTACTTACTGAAATAGAAAAGAAAAAGAAAAGCTACTCACCAATCACCAGCCAATCACTTACCCCCTTGGCTGTGACGTCACCTTTCGATTTCTTTCTACTTCTTTTTTGCCTTCTGTCCCTGCTGCAGCTGCACCTGCTGGGCCTTTATAGGCCTCACTCACGCTGCTCCCGCCTCTCGCCGACTGCCTCTGCCTCAGGAACTCCCGCTGGGCCTTTATAGGCCTCACTCACGCTGCTCCCGCCTCTCGCCGACTGCCACTGCCTCAGGAACTCCCGCTGGGCCTTTATAGGCCTCACTCACGCTGCTCCCGCCTCTCGCCAACTGCCACTGCCTCAGGAACTCCCGCTGGGCCTTTATAGGCCTCACTCACGCTGCTCCCACCTCTCGCCGACTGCCACTGCCTCAGGAACTCCCGCTGGGCCTTTATAGGCCTCACTCACGCTGCTCCCGCCTGTCGCCGACTGCCACTGCCTCAGGAACTCCCGCTGGGCCTTTATAGGCCTCACTCACGCTGCTCCCGCCTGTCGCCGACTGCCACTGCCTCAGGAACTCCCGCTGGGCCTTTATAGGCCTCACTCACGCTGCTCCCGCCTGTCGCCGACTGCCACTGCCTCAGGAACTCCCGCTGGGCCTTTATAGGCCTCACTCACGCTGCTCCCGCCTCTCGCCAACTGCCACTGCCTCAGGAACTCCCGCTGGGCCTTTATAGGCCTCACTCACGCTGCTCCCGCCTCTCGCCGACTGCCTCTGCCTCAGGAACACCTGCTGGGCCTTTATAGGCCTCACTCACGCTGCTCCCGCCTCTCGCCGACTGCCACTGCCTCAGGAATACCTGCTGGGCCTTTATAGGCCTCACTCACGCTGCTCCCGCCTCTCGCCGACTGCCTCTGCCTCAGGAACACCTGCTGGGCCTTTATAGGCCTCACTCACGCTGCTCCCGCCTCTCGCCGACTGCCACTGCCTCAGGAACTCCCGCTGGGCCTTTATAGGCCTCACTCACGTTGCTCCCGCCTCTCACCGACTGCCACTGCCTCAGGAACTCCCGCTGGGCCTTTATAGGCCTCACTCACGTTGCTCCCGCCTCTCGCCGACTGCCACTGCCTCAGGAACTGCCGCTGTGCCTTTATAGGCCTCACTCACGTTGCTCCCGCCTCTCACCAACTTCCGCCGCCTCAGGAACTCCCGCTGGGCCTTTATAGGCCTCACTCACGCTGCTCCCGCCTCTCGCCGACTGCCACTGCCTCAGGAACACCTGCTGGGCCTTTATAGGCCTCACTCACGCTGCTCCCGCCTCTCGCCGACTGCCACTGCCTCAGGAACTCCCGCTGGGCCTTTATAGGCCTCACTCACGCTGCTCCCGCCTCTCGCCGACTGCCTCTGCCTCAGGAACACCTGCTGGGCCTTTATAGGCCTCACTCACGCTGCTCCCGCCTCTCGCCGACTGCCACTGCCTCAGGAATACCTGCTGGGCCTTTATAGGCCTCACTCACGCTGCTCCCGCCTCTCGCCGACTGCCTCTGCCTCAGGAACACCTGCTGGGCCTTTATAGGCCTCACTCACGCTGCTCCCGCCTCTCGCCGACTGCCACTGCCTCAGGAACTCCCGCTGGGCCTTTATAGGCCTCACTCACGTTGCTCCCGCCTCTCGCCGACTGCCACTGCCTCAGGAACTCCCGCTGGGCCTTTATAGGCCTCACTCACGTTGCTCCCGCCTCTCGCCGACTGCCACTGCCTCAGGAACTGCCGCTGTGCCTTTATAGGCCTCACTCACGTTGCTCCCGCCTCTCACCAACTTCCGCCGCCTCAGGAACTCCCGCTGGGCCTTTATAGGCCTCACTCACGCTGCTCCCGCCTCTCGCCGACTGCCACTGCCTCAGGAACTCCCGCTGGGCCTTTATAGGCCTCACTCACGCTGCTCCCGCCTCTCGCCGACTGCCACTGCCTCAGGAACTCCCGCTGGGCCTTTATAGGCCTCACTCACGCTGCTCCCGCCTCTCGCCGACTGCCACTGCCTCAGGAACTCCCGCTGGGCCTTTATAGGCCTCACTCACGCTGCTCCCGCCTCTCGCCGACTGCCGTTAGGTTGCAACCAGCAAAGTAAGATTTCAGAAAATACCTGAATGTGGAGCCAGGAGGAGCAGGAGTACGCCTCTTGGCTCCACATTCAAAGAATGCGGCAGCGGCCAGCCACTGCTCCCCCACCACCCAATCGCCGCCTCAATCTTCCCCCAACCACCGCTACTTCCCTACCTGATCCCGACTCGAAAATGAGACCAAAGGGAAAATCACAGTCCAAAATACATTAATATCTCAGTGCTGCTGAAGAAACAAAGCCACGATTGGCATGTGAGAGTCAATTTGGCAGTGAAGAGTATATTTGTAGTTTTTGCTTTCAGCTGAAAAGTGGGGAGGGCATGGAAGGGATGGGAGTTTTTTTGGGCAAGTCGCAACATTCTCCCAGGACCACCAGAGTTACTCCTTCCGCTGGGTGGCAAGACTTACACCCAGAAAGACTGGAACGAGCTAACTTGTAAGTTATTTTCCCACAGAATCATGTACCTCAACAAAGTGTCTGCTTCTCATCAACATGGGCATCCCTCGAGTCTCATTAAAGATCATCCACTCCAGAAGATCTTGGTCAGTACTCCAAGAATTGTTCACGTACCTCACATGCAACATATAAGTTGTCTGATGAAGGTGAAACGTAGCCCTTTCCAAATGTCCTGTTATAATTATCGGGTTTTTAGGAATGCTAAGAACTCCGTCTCTATTGTGTCACTGTCTTATTATTCCTCAGATAAACAAGAAATGTACTTTTGTTAGAAAATAATTGTTTTTTTGCCCTTGAATTCTGTCTGACCGAGACACAGCTGAATTGCTGTCACATGTGACCTCCCCTTCAACGATTAGAGACTGGTTAACATGCATGTGACTGTTTTGTGTGCATGTTTACTCAGCTAATTGATGTTTCTCCAGATCATTCATTAATGTTGTATTTACATCTGCAGTTTGCAACCAACAACAGCTGCTGCCAGCAAGGCAAGGTTGCTACTAATGGAGCACCACCAAAAAAGGAGAGTGCCTTTGGTGTTAGCAGAATCTCTGGTACCTGTATAAACTGAGTGCAAGCTTCCTGCACAATTGTACATTTACAGATGGGCAAATAGCTGGTTATTTCAATTGGCTCCGTACGGTAATGGTAGGCGCCCACATGTACGTGTGTTTGCATATGTAGGTGCAGTTTTATTCTTTAGTTGTGTGTTTATGGGCTAGACTTTCCCGAAAGCCCCTCAACGCCCGATTGCCCACTGAGAAGAACCGCTAATGTTCGATGAGTAACGCTGGCGAGAATTTCCATTTGTATGTTTATTTTTATATTAAAACTAATCACCCGGCGAGAAAATTGGGTGTTGCACACTCATTGTCGGCATTTTTCTCGGCGGGTAAGTGGAAAGTTAGCAACATGGGCAGTCGTTACCGGAATGGACGATAATTACTAAAATTTTGTCTAAGGCTGCAGTTGGGCCTAGGAAGGAGGGAAAACTTTAAAAAAAAATTTCAATAAAAAATAATAAAAACATACAAAGCATTCCCAAGGCACTTTTATACCTAATCGCCGTTTAAAATTAAAAATAAATAAATAAAGAACCTTTAACTTAGCTTTCTTTGCAGGGCCCCCCCTTACCGCCCTGTTTAAGCAGCTTTTACAGAGTGGTTCTCGCGGCGATCTGGACGTTGGCGGTTGAGGCCAAATTTACGCCCTGGCATTGCACGTGGGCGGTTTGGTCCTGGCGGGCGCCTTCAGATGTGCGCGATACCGTGAGAAAACTTAAGTGGAAACTTCCGCCAGGCGGAAAAACAGATGTACCACCGAGAAAATCGGCGACAATGAAGGCGAAAGTCTAACCCTTTATCTACACTGGCATTTCAAAATGTACATGAGCAGATTGCTTTAGGTGTTTGTGAGAAGACTACAACAGTATAGTGTTTAATAGCAGGTTATACCCCAGTTAGCTTGTTTTCTCATTTTCTAGCCCTAAACTAATACATTCTTGTTTCTTTCACAACAACTTATTTTCTGCTTGGTGTTGATTTAGACACTGGTTTATCTCCACTGATTGCGATGTCAGTTGTTTGCTCTTCAGCAGCTGGAGCTCAGCAGCGGGCCCCATCTGGCTGACAGGACAGAGGCTCTTGACTGAGATCCATTTTTTGTATCTGGCGTTGGAATGCAATGGCTTCACTGCACTTTGTTTGAGTGCCTTCTGCAGCAGTACCTTTTTGTTTATTTTTCTTCTGGTTTTCAAGCATTTTGTGACGTTCTGTTACAACAACCAGGGATATTGCTCCTTATTGCTACCCAGTGACTCCTAGTAGAAAGTTCGTGTGCATGGTCAGTCAGTAAGAACAGGCCCGGGCTTGGCTGCGATGTTCTCCCATGGTTGAATAGCTGGCTGACACTCACTATGACAGCTCATACATGAAGGAAGTCCACTTAAGTAAAGGTAACAGAGGATTGTTGGCATTCGTGCAAGAACATAGAAAGCTAGATTTGGAAGCAGCAGAAGGATGTCGGGGGTGATGGTGGGAGCAACATCCCACTACCAGATCACAAGCATTGAGAATTGCTTTTTATTCTGTTCCTTCCTCTCCCCGTCTCAAGTAAACCGTAAATTTTAATTTCCCTAAATAGCTTCGCCAATTCGGGATCTTGGTTGAGAACCTGAGTCCACCAATTCCTTTGCAGAACATGTTTGTGCATTTGCTGTCCCATTTTGATGGACAGCTGGGGAAATCTTGGAATTAAGCAAGATGAAATAGGCTTACATTTTCCAACTATTATAAAAATTCATAACCAGATCATTATTATTTTCATAGTCTTGACTACACAGAGCTAAATCCATTTTGGGAAAGGAAAATCAAAGCTTTTGATTGTCACATTGCTACAGTCTTCATTATGTCTGCACTGCTCTACAATTATAATTATTTTCCATATCTAATTTAAAAGCTCTAAAATCTCCTCCATGGAAAGTGTAACAGTTTAGTCATCTATTTCCTGGATTGCTAATTGATTTTGTTAAATTAAAAATGTATTTGATTTTCTATTCACAGAGCATTTGGTGTTTGCTATATTCCTCTTTGGAAAATACATGTGGTGAACTATAGTTGCATTAACTTTCCATTACCCAGGACTGACATCCTTCACTTTTATATGCAAAACATTTCCCATTTATTTTTAAAATAGAGTAAAGTCAGTCATTGGAGTTTAACCAAAGACCAGCAGTGATTTCCTCTCATTAGACACTGGACTTCTCTTGTGGAAAGGAAGCTGTCTATTTAGGCACATATCATTATTGGCAGGCATGGAATACACCATGGAGAAGGGAATACAAAATACATTGTTACAGCCAGGGAAAAAAGAATCATAAATTCTGTTTTTTTTTTATATGCATTTTTTTGTGTGGAATTTATATATTTGTAAAAAAAAATTGAACTGAATTGAGTGAAAATAGAAGTTACAACCATTTCCCATTCCAGTGTGACTGAAGAATACCCTTCAATGCTGGATGCTGTTCTGTTTGAATCCAGACTAATGGGATAAATATTTCCTTTTTTCCCGGTCTTACATGCAATTGGTTTGGGCTGTCTCAAAGCAGTTTATAACGGGCTAACTTTTTCTGATTCCACCTCTCTGTGAAGCACTTTGGGATGCTTTTCTATGTTAAAGGCACTATATATACTCGGAATTCGTACACGGCAAGCAAGCCCCAGGTGGGCAGAGGAAACGTGTCAAGGACACCCTCAAAGCCTCCTTGATAAAATGCAACATCCCCACTGACACCTGGGAGTCCCTGGCCCAAGACCGCCCTAAGCAGAGGAAGAGCATCCGGGAGAGCGTTGAGCACCTTGAGTCTCGTCACCGAGAGCATGCAGAAAACAAGCGCAGGCAGCGGAAGGAGTGTGCGGCAAACCAGACTCCCCACCCACCGTTTCCTTCAACCACTGTCTGCCCCACCTGTGACAGAGACTGTAATTCCCGTATTGGACTGTACAGTCACCTGAGAACTCACTTTTAGAGTGGAAGCAAGTCTTCCTCGATTTTGAGGGACTGCCTATAATGATGATATATATATTTACACACACACATACAAGTTGTTGCAGCGGCACTCAGAGAGGAAGTCATTGCTGGGTAATGGAATGTGCATGTGAGTCAGCTACTCCCAAGCAAATGACAATGCTGCTCATACTTGCACACCAGGTGAAGCTACAACACAGCACTACGTGCATGCTAAATAGCGGAAGCAGCATGTTATAGACAGAGCTAAGCAATCCCACAATCAATGGATCAGATCAAAGCTCTGCAGTCCTGCGATATCCAGTCGGGAATGGTGGTGGACGATTAAACAACTAATGGGAGGAGGAGGCTCCATGAACATGCCCATCCTCAATGATGGCGGAGCCCAGCATGTGAGTTAAAAAAAAAACAGGCTGAAGTGTTTGCAACCACCTTCAGCCAGGAGTGCTGAATGGATGATCCATCTCGGCCTCCTCCTGAGATCGCCACCATCACAGAAGCCAGTCTTCAGCAAATTTGATTCACTCCACGTGATATCAAGACATGACTGAGCGCGCTGGATACAGCAAAGGCTATAGGCCCCGACAACATCTCGACTGTAGTGCTGAAGACTTGTGCTCCAGATCTAGCCAAACTGTAACAGTACAGCTACAATACTGGCATTTACTCGACAATGTGGAAAACTGCCCAGGTATGTCCTGTCCACAAAGAGCAGGACAAATCCAATCCGGGTAATTAACACCCCATCAGCCTACTCTCAATCATCAGCAAAGTGATGGAAGGTGTCATCGACAGTGCTATTAAGTGGCACTTACTCACCAATAACCTGCTCACCGATGCTTAATTTGGGTTTCGCCAGGACCACTCGGCTCCAGATTAAACATGTTCCAGAGAATGACTGCCCTTATTAAGGCACCAAGCAACCCTAGTAAAATTGAAGTCATTGGGAATCATGGGGAAAACGCTCCACTGTCTGGAGTCATACCTAGCACAAAGGAAGATGGTTGTGGTTATTGGAGGCCAATCATCTCAGCCCCAGGACATTTCTGCAGGGGTTCCTTGGCCCAACCATCTTCAACTGCTTCATAAGATCAGAAGTGGGGATGTTCGCTGATGATTGCACGGTATTCAGTTCCATTTGTAACTCCTCAGATAATGAAGCAGACCATGCCCGCATGCAGTAAGACCTGGATACCATTCAGGATTGGGCTGAAAAAATGGCAAGTAACATTTGCGCCACACAAGTGCATTACAATGACCATCTCCAACAAGAGAAAGTCTAACCACCTCCCCCTGACATTCATTGGAATTACCATTGTCGGATCCCCCACCATCAACATTCTGAGGGTCAGCCACATAAACACTGTGGCTACAAGAACAGGTCAGAGGCTGGGCATTCTGTGGCGAGTGACTCACCTCCTGACTCCCCAAAGCATTTCCACCATCTACAAAGCACAAGTCAGGAGTGTTGGCATATTCTCCACTTGCCTGGATGAGTGCAGCTCCCAACAACACTCAAGAAGCTCAACACCATCCAGGACAAAGCAGCCTGCTTGACTGGCACCCCATCCACCACCTTAAACATTAACTCCCTCCACCACTGGTGCACCGTGGCTGCAGTTTGTACCATCTACAAGATGCACTGCAGCAACTCGCCAAGGCTTCTTCGACAGCTCCTCCCAAACATGCGACCTCTACCAACTAGAAGGAAAAGGGCAGCAGGCGCATGGGAACACCATCACCTCCAAGTTCCCCTTCCAGTCACAAACCATCCTGACTTGGAAATATATTGCTGTTCCGTCATCGCTGGGTCAAAATCCTGGAACTCCTTCCCTAACAGCACTGTGGGAGTACGTTCACCACACGGACTGCAGTGGTTTAAGAAGGCGGCTCACCACCACCTCCACAAGGGCAATTAGGGATGGGCAATAAATGCTGGCCTTGCCAGTGACACCCACATCCCGTGACTGAATTTAAAAAAACACAAGGAGATCAGAAATCAGAGCATTCCCTTTCCCCATATGTCCCCAACCTGATATTACCAGCATTGTGTAAGTGAACTAGGAAACTCAAGTACAATAACAGCAAAAACTTGCATTTATATAGTGCCTGTTATGTAGTAAAATGTCCCAAAGTGCTCACAGGAGTGTTTTCAAACAAAATTTGAAGCAGATTTTAAAGTAGATTTTCATTTTAACTTCTATTTTGTCACAAACATTCAGTAAAGTAAACCTGATATATCAAGATATGTTTTCAGTTTATACTAAGATTTCCAAGTGTGCCTGTTCTCAGTTTATCAAATATAGATTAGTTTAGGATATTTTCAAAGGCTTTTTTGAAATATTATAATACAGGGTGATTCTTTTCATAAACCTTGTTCACTTTCCCAGTGCAAATATAAAGCAAAAAATTGCTAATGTTGGAATTCTGAAACAAAAACTGAAAAAGCTGGAGATACACAGCATGTCAGTCGGTACCTGTAGAGAGATAAGGCAGGTTTAACATTTTGAGTGTAGACCCTTCATCAGAACTAAACATTTGTAGAGAAGAAAGTTCTTTTGTCGGGTGGAAGGAAAAAGAAAAGTGATTGGGAAGGTGGGGGGGAATGTGACAATTGATACTCCAATTACTGAGAGGAAGTTAATGGGTTGAATGACCTGCGAATTGTTTAATAGAGAAGCAAGTACCCATTAAATTATATAAAAGATTATCTCAGGGAGACAATGAAAACACATTGGAAAAATATAAGAATGTGCAAATAAGAATTGGGCGAAAATTCAGAATTAGAAGAAAAGCCAAGGTGACTTTAACCACTTATGAAACCAAGCGCTGGATTTTCGGGTTTGTTGTTGCCTCTTTTTCACCCCGGAGGGGCGGTATTGGTGGTGGGAAGCATTTCCGGGTGGGCGGCCAGCTTCCGGTGCCCCGCCGGGACATTCGGTGCTGGGTTAGCGGGGGCAAGGAGTGGTCCCGCCCGGGAGAGGCGAGCACACTGGCTGGAAATTTGAAATTCGCCCGAACCGTAGCGCCCCCGCACCACGCCCTAGTGGGACCGCCTATGAAAGCTGGCGGTTCTAGCTGTAGCGGCCGCAGTGAAGGAAGGAATGGCGACCTCAGGTAACTGAGATTGTTTTTATTTATGCGATTCATGTGTATGTGGCGTCGGAGAAGTATTGGGAATGTTTTATGGTGTTTTTTTTTTCCAGATTTCTTTTTCACGGATGCCTCTCTTAGGGCGCTCCGAGGCCGGCTGTTTATGTCATGATTTTCATTTGCTCAGGCAGCTTGGCGCGCTAAAAGAGGTGTGGAACGCCTCCCTTAGCGCTCTGCTCCACACTCAGGGCCCAGCTGGTGAATTTTGCGGCTGGAGACGCAAACCATTTCCCGGCGCAAAATTTACCCCTCCGCCCTGGTTAACACCACAACAGAGGCGCAACCGAATTTCCACCCGCAATTGTTATACGGATACCAACACAGGCAGGAAAGGAAAACATAAAATGAGTGGACTAGTCACTCCATTTGTCTGGGAATAGAGCAGTATAAGACATGAGGGAAATATCAGTTAATGTTGCATTGTGGTTTAATTTCATTTATATTGCTGCTGTTTTCGATAGGCAACCTGTTTGAACTCAGAAATGAGAATATTTCAATAAAGCAATAGGGAATGGCATCCTAATATTGCTCTAATATAATCAACAACTCTCAGGAATGTGTACAGATGAATGTTACTGATACAGCTTGTCATTACTTATGTCATATCGACACTGATTTCAAATGAATTGACATAGGGTCGCACTAACAACATTGTAATTGTTGTGGTTATCATTTATCACTTTGCTTGTCGGGTAGTTTCAAATAAGCTAATCAAAAATTAAATGCATTTCTCTGTCTTAAAGTGGAAAATAAAATTGAGACTGATTGAATTGAACTTTCAGGTATTCTTGAGTTTACTTGTGGTACAAATGGTTTTACAGCTAACTGAGTGGCACTGAGCTAGACATGCTTGCCTAGATAGGCTACCTATAGGCCATTTACCAACAGCCTTTGGTGATGTTATCAGATAGTCTGAAACTGACCTCAAGAGGTGGACTGGATTGAACTCCATTATTACTCTCGAGTCATATAGGGCTCAAAATTGCCCAGGAGTTGCTCTTTATTTTGGAGCAACTTGATTTTTCTGGAGTATATTAAAAATCCCCATTTTGCACATTCAATTTGCGCCAGTGTAAGTGAGTTAGTTAGGATTTTTTTAGTTTCGTTTTTTTTTTCAAAAGGGGGCGTTACCAGCCACCTATGCCCATTTTGGCCATTTAGGCCAGTTTAGACAGCTAATAATTGCTCCAAACTAACTTAGGCCAGCATATTTGGCCACTTGTGGCCCGCACAGAAAACCCTTGCGGTGAGCTTAGAAATCAGCGCAGGTAGGTACATCTGAGACCATTCGGCCAGAGATCGGGGCGGGAAGGGAGTCGGAGAGGACCTTGCAAAGCACTAAACAAAGCACATTCAAGAAGCTTAAAAACATTCAAGAATAAATAAAAAATAAAACTTAAGTCCTATCTTCCTATCAAAACTCGGCCCAGGAAGTCAGCTGGCCGGCCGGTGTGAGAGCCCACTCGGCTGGGGATAAGTGCAGGACGACTGGGCTGGCTGGCTGGGCTGGGCTGCAGGAATCAACCTCACTCACGGAGTGACAGGCCACTCGGTCCGGGATAGGTGCGGGACGACCAGGGAGAACATGGAACTGGCCACAGGCTCGCAGCAGACATAGGCAGGCTGGCTGGGCTGGGCTGCAGGAATCAACCT
Organism: Pristiophorus japonicus; assembly: GCF_044704955.1. Classification (NCBI taxonomy): domain Eukaryota; kingdom Metazoa; phylum Chordata; class Chondrichthyes; family Pristiophoridae; genus Pristiophorus; species Pristiophorus japonicus. The sequence continues at coordinate 54,185,227 of NC_091985.1, forward strand.
CACTCACAGCCGGTGCGGGAGGCCACTCGACCGGGGATAGGTGCGGGACGACCGGGGAGAGCACAGGGAACTGGCCACCGACATCCAAGCAGAAGACACAGGCTCACAGAAGACAGGCTAGCTGCAGGAATCAACCTCACGGACATGCTGCAACAGGCTGGGTGGGGGAGGGGGGGGGGTGGATGAGGAGGGAGAGAGAAGTCACATGACTGAAGGGGGGATGGGAGCAAACAAAAGACCGTTGATGTGGACCATATACATATCTTGGCAGGGCAGGGAGGAGGAGAGAGAAAGAGAGAGATAGAACTGGGAAACTCTGCTGTGCTGCCTGCTTTGCTGCCATTTCACCTTCTTTGACCTTCTTTGAAAGTTTAACTTTAAGTACGGGTGGAACAATATCAATGCCACACCGTTTGTGAGCGTTTTGCATCAATGTGCGCCATAGGAGACAGTTGATTAGAGCAGGAATATCAGAGCCCGTGGGCTGTTGGAGCAGGAGGCCTTACCCACCTCGGCAATTTCGTGTCAGGCGTTCGTACCTGTACCTGAGTGATGCAGATTGTGTCAGAAGGCTGTGTTTCCGCAGAGAAGTTGTCCCTGAGATCTGTGAGTTGCTGAGACCAGACTTACAACTGAGAAGCGGCAGGTGGACTGCTTTGTCAGTTGAAGTGAAGGTTACAGCTGCACTTTCCTTCTATGCCTCGGGATCGTTTCAAGCTACAACTGGAGATGTGTGCACCATCTCTCAACATGAAATACATGTCTCCATTCACCAAGTCACGTCTGCACAGTATGTGCAGAGGAATGAGTTCATCAAGTTCCCAATGACCGCCCAAGCAATCCATGACAGGGCTGTGGGTTTCTCAAGGATTGTTGGCTTCCCAAAGGTACAGGGCTGCATTGATTGTACCCACATCGCCTTGTGAGCACCTGTGGAGGATGCCGAGCAGTTCAGGAATAGAAAAGGCTTCCACGCCATTAATGTGTAGCTCGTGTGTGACAGCACGCATCACATCATGTCAGTCGATGCAAGATACCCTGGCAGCACCCATGATGCGTTCATCCTACGCGACAGCATTATATCTGACATGTTTGAGCAGCAGCCAGAAGGGCAGAGCTGGCTACTGGGAGACAAAGGATACGGCCTGGCCACCTGGCTCATGACGCCCCTACGCGTAACCCGGACGGAAGCTGACCCTCAACACAACATGTCATTCATTACGACACGCAACATCATAGAGAGGACCATTGGCATCTTGAAACAGCGTTTCCGATGCCTGGACCATTCCGGAGGCTACTTGCAATATTCCCATGAGATTGTCGGTCAGTTCACTGTTGTGTGCTGCATGCTGCATAACTCAGCCATCATGAGGCAGCAGCAGCTGGTAGTGGAAGACCCACCTGCGGTGAGAGTGGCTGATGAGAATGATTTGGAAGATGCAGGTGACGAGCAGGAGGAGGGGAAGGAGGAGGATGATGACGAGGAAAGCATGCAAGTGCCTGAGGCCGGAGCACAATGTCGGAGGAGGGCGGGCCATCGTGCTCCTTTAACGATTGCGCGAGCCTTGCGCCAGCAGCTCATCCGTGAACAGTTTACTGATGCCTGAGTGCTCAGCGACAACTATTCCGCATGGACATGTTTATTTTTGCAGTTGTTCCTAAATGTTGTGTTGTGTTAATGGAACATGATTCAGTTTTAATGTAAAATATATTTTATTCAAAAGTTTACAATGTTCACTTTAGTGTAATAAAATAATTCTTGTATCAAACTTTACTTTAATATGACTCTTTAAGATCACTTATAAACTTGTAAAGTTACATAACTTACAAAAACTTTCAATTTGAAAACAGAGTAACAACAACAACATCATCATCATAGGCAGTCCCTCAGAATCGAGGAAGACTTGCTTCCACTCTTAGCATGAGTTCTTAGGTGGCTGAACAGTCCAATACGAGAACCACAGTCTCTGTCACAGGTGGGACAGATAGTCGTTGAGGAAAGGGGTGGGTGGGACTGCTTTGCCGCACGCTCCTTCCGCTGCCTGTGCTTGATTTCTGCATGCTCTCGGCGATGATACTCGAGGAGCTCAGCTCCTTCCCGAATGCACTTCCTCCACTTAGGGCGGTCTATGGCCAGGGACTCCTGGGTGTCAGTGGGGATGTCGCACTTTATCAGGGAGGCTTTGAGGGTGTCCTTGTAACGTTTCCTCTGCCTGTCTTTGGCTCATTTGCCATGGACATTCCGAGTAGAGCGCTTGCTTTGGGAGTCTCGTGTCTGGCATGCAAACTATGTGGACTGCCCAGCGGAGCTGATCAAGTATGGTCAGTGCTTCAATGCTAGGGATGTTGACCTGGATGAAGACGCTAATGTTTGTGCTTCTGTCCTACCAGGGGATTTGCAGGACCTTGCGGAGATATCGCTGGTGGTATTTCTCCAGCGACTTGAGGTGTTTGCTGTACATGGTCCATGTTTCTGAGCCATACAGGAGGGCAAGTATTACTACGGCCCTGTAGACCATGAGCTTGGTGACAGTTTTGAGGAACTGGTCTTCAAACACTCTTTTCCTCAGGCGGCCGAAGGCTGCACTGGCGCACTAGATCCGGTGTTGGATCTCGTCGTCAATGCCTGCTCTTGTTGATAACAACAACAGCAGCAGCAAAGAAAGGCTGCACCCATCTCTCATCCCCATCTCGGTGAATGTGCACTTCATGGCGGGGGGGGGGGGTGGCGGTGGGGGTGTCTTGGTCAGGTGTTAATGTGGAGGACCCGACTTGGGTCTCTTCCGAGGCTGGTGTGGGAATTGCATTGGGAGTGGTGGCGTATGGCCTGGGTGTGTTCCCTTATTGCACCAGCTAACTCACACATGCCCTCTCTGATGGCCTGTGCCGTCCTTTCCCTCCCTCATGGACACTATTCCCTCAGTGATTGTTCCCATTTCCCGTGCGATTATTGTTATTTCTCCCGACAGTCCCGTTACCTCATCACCCACCCCGCTGATGGTGCGCATGAGTGATCGGGTAAGGTCATTGCCCTCTGCACTCAATGCCAGCATCTGAACCACATCTGTTGCATCCTGCATCTCAGGAGAGCGTGGTCAATTTCTCCTTCCCCTCACCCTGGGTCTGCCTCGCGGCACCCCCCCCCACCAATGGGAGGCGCAATCTCGGACGGTGGTGCCCTGGGTGCTCTATGCTGCATCCCACCAGCACTGGGACCCTCAACCTCCGATGGTGGGGCACTGGGTGTTCTATGCTGCATCCCACCAACACTGGGACCCTTAACCTCGGACAGTGGGGCACTGGGCGTTCTATGCTGCATCCCACCAGCACTGGGACCCTTAACCTCGGACAGTGGGGCACTGAGTGTTCCATGCTGCATCCCACCACCACTGGGACCCTTAACCTCCGATGGTGGGGCACTGGGTGTTCCATGTTGCATCCCACCAGCACTGGGACCCTCAACCTCGGACAGTGGGGCACTGAGTGTTCCATGTTGCATCCCACCAGCATTGGGACCCTCAACCTCGGACAGTGGGGCACTGAGTGTTCCATGCTGCATCCCACCAGCACTGGGACCGGCAACTTGGGACCTTGTGAAACCATGGAATGTCACATCAGAACTTAAACCACTATACATGGATGGGCTGAAACCAAGGAATGTCACACCAGAACTCATAGAAGGGTCTGCTAACGCCAACTCCAGTAATGTGGCCTCATCCATAGTCATTACAGCATTGTCCCCTTCATCCACCTCCATCCTCTCACCGCCCCCCCCCCCCCCCCCGCAAGTTGGTCTGCAGGGTTAGGCTCATCCGCTTCTGTATCTTCTTGATCTTCAGGATTGGCATCAGGTTCTGCAAAATATAACAGAACAGTCAAATGGTTAGCAGCACAGGAGAGGGCAGGATGGGTGGCATGAGTAGGATCACACATCGCAGGCCAGGCAGCAGGTTGATTTGAAGGGCCACGATGAATTTTCAGGACTGTCCCTCGCGTGTGGGCCCAGCTTGAGCAATACTGATTGTTTTTTCCAGGTAGGACCCATCAAAGCAGTGAACCTCTGTTCCAAAGGTGTCAGTTGGTGCAGATTTGCCGTCCTCCTCTTGTTCAAGTTCTTTCCCTTTTGTCGTGGGCCAATTTCTTCTGCAAAGATGAAAATGCAATTTTTTAGAGAGGGTGTCTTTCTGCTGGGTGGGACATATACAGCTGGTCACATTTACAATTGCAATTGCATTGAATAAATGAAAATATTACTTACACTAACTACTTGACCAAGGTCCTGCCATTTCTTTTTACACAGGCTTCCAGATCTCTGCGCAATAATCTTCTGCAACTTGGTTCCAGCGTTTCTTCATTTCTTTGGGTGGCACTTTTGTGCGACCTCTGTTGCTGGTATCCAGCTCCTGCCATCTGTTCTCAATGACATTAACTAGTATCGCCACTTTGTCATGCAAGAAATTCTTTGTTCTTGGTGCACGTTGTTGCATTGCTGTATTGAATTGACACTCAAGTGATTTTTCAAAACACACAGTCCTTATTTTGCATGCAGCATTGCTTTTCAGATATGTAGCACTCCTTCTGGTAATTTAGCAGTAACACAGAGCACTCACTGATTCCAGCAGCTGATTTCTTTCACAGCACTCCTCACAGCACTCCTTCTGGCACCAAAAATCAAGCAGCTTTGTTTCCCTTTTAAGATGACCGATTGCCAATGTTATGTGTGCATGTGTGAACGCTCTAATGCGCATGCGCACGGCTGCCGGCACTGTTTCTTGCGCAGGGCCCTAGCTCCGCCCCCCAATCGACTGGCCCCGGGAGAGGCAACACAGCGGCCAGAATCAGGGAAGATTTTTTCGCCACCGTTTTCAGCCCACAAAGTCGGCGCATCTCTGGTGAGTGCGCTGAAAAAACGGGAGGGCCAAATTTGAGCCAATAGGCAGCGATTGGCATGAAATGGATTGTGAGAGCCACAAAATGTTTACATTACAATCACTTCCCATTTCCACTTATTAAGGGATTTGTTGCTTTTAAATGACAAAAGAAAGAACTTCCATTTTTATAGCGGCTTTCAGCACCTCAGGACACACCAAAGCACTTTAGAGCCAATGAAGCACCTTTGAAGTGCAGTCACTGTTGTAATATAGGAAACATGGCAGCAAATTTGCACACAGCAAGCTCCAACAAACAGCAAAGCGATAATGACCAGTTCATCTCTCTCATTGATGTTATTTGAGGGATCAATGTTGGATAAATATCCAGGACACTGGAAAGAATTTCCCTGCTCTTCTTTGAATAGTACCAAATGATCTTTTACGTCCACTTCAGAGGGCTGCCGGGCCTTGGTTTAACATCTCATCTGAAAGACGCCACTTCCTTTAGTACTGCACTGGAGTGTCAGTCTGGATTTTGTGCTCAAGTTGCTGGAGTGGGACTTGAACCCACAACATTCTGACTCTGAGAGGCAAGAGTGCTACTCCTGAGCCACGTCTGACACTGCAAAGAAGATAAATTTTGTCAATGGAGGAGTTAATATACAGATATAATATTGTTCTAAATCAACACTTATGACCTCTTTATCAAGACTAAAATTAATATTTGTACTTTCTATGGAGTGAATATCTTTTAAATAGGGTTGACCTCTGTGTCAGTGACCTAGACATTTTGTACTGTAATTCCTGTATAGACTACACTGGGAGTTAATGAGATATTAACCACGTATCCCCGCCATACCTAAGACTGCCTAGTTACATCGCCTGACTCCGCCCCTACCTCAGCTCATCTGCTGCTGAAGCCCTCATCCACGCCTTTGTTACCTCTCTTGACTATTCCAATGCACTCCTGGTAGGCCTCCTACATTCTACTCTGCGTAAACTTGAGGTCATCCAAAACTCTGCGACCTGTATCCTAACTCGCACCAAGTCCCGTTCACCCATCACCCCTGCGCTCGCTGACCTATATTGGCTCTCAGTTAAGCAACGTATCGATTTTAACATTTTCATCCTTGTTTTCAAATCCCTCCATGGCCTCCCCCCTCCCTATCTCTGTCATCTCCTCCAGCCCCACAACATCCCCAACCCCGAGATATCTGCGCTCCTCTAATTCTGGCCTCTTGAGCATTCCTGATTTTAATCGCTCAACCATTGGTGGCCGTGCCTTCAGCTGCCAAAGTCATAAGCTCTGGAACTCCCTCCCTAAACCTCTCCGCCTCTCTAACGCTCTTTCTTCCTTTTAAGACGCTCCTTAAAACCTACCTCTTTTACCAAGCTTTGGGTCATCTGCCCTAATTTCTCTTTATGTGGCTCGATATCAAATTTTGTTTTACAGTTCTTATGTTAAGTGCCTTTTGATATTTTACTACATTAAAGGCGCTATATAAATACAAGTTGTTGTTGGGCTACATTACATGGGTGTCGCGTTTCTCACTGGGAATTGTTGAGGTGTAGATTATATTGCATGAGTGAGAAATTTCCTGGAATTGATGAGGTAGGGTTTTATTGCACGCATGTAAGATGCAGTAATTTTACAGGTGAAGTTCTTCCGCATGAGAGCATTATAACTATAGTTATGTGAGGCTTGTGGTAGATAATGTCTGTCACATATTCTTCTGCATAGGCACCACGAACTTATGTTCCATTTTTTGTTGTCAAGTACAAAGGACAGACGATTATTCTAACTTGTAGCTCTTTCATTCGATGCTATTTAGTGTTTCACTTATTTTGCAGTTTTGTTTAATTCAGCAGTTCTTTGTTTCCATTTTATTTACGCTAAGAATTTCATTTTCAGCCATTAAAGCCAGTTCACCAGCAGATCTGATACAGTAGTTAATAGTTATAGCACAGAATTTAAACTATGAAACACAGGAAGCTTGATACTACATATTGGCACACCAGTACACAGCCCTTTAGAGTGGTGGGACATCTACCCCACACACACAATTCCCCGCATGACCAGGTAGTGATCTTTACTCAGAATACCCTTGAGCGTCCAACCTGGGCGAGAACACCAATACTGTCGCAAAGCAAGGATGACTTTCCCTTGGGCTGCTTTCACTCTAGAGTTGAAGACCATACAAATTTTGCAATATATTTTGTGATATCATGCTCTATTTTTTATTGCCGATTATGTAAGCTGTACCCAGTGGTGCCCACGTGTCACAAATGGCTTCAAGCCTGGACACCACGTGAGAGCATTCCAGTATATTTTGTTAATTAGGATTTTTGGGGGGGTTTTGGGATTAATATTTTATAGCAGGGACTCTCACTGGTAGGCAAAATGGTTGTGGAGGTGGCTTAAGTTCATAATGGTTTTCTTTCTGGAATTCATATGAATCTGCCCAGTCTGGGGTACAGTGAGTTGTTCCTGCTATCTCATCTCTGCATCATCACTCAGTGAGTGCCCGGAGGTCCTAAAGGAGGATATGACTTCTAAAAACTGGTTACGATTGTTCTGCAATTGTAATCTATCTGAATATTGCTGTTGATGCTATTATAATCATCATAAAACTTGTAGCAATCTAACTACAATGAGTTTCTTTGCATATAGATCTTATCATTGTTGTTCTTTGAAAAGAGAAGGCTGTTGCAGCCTTACTTCACGCTTGCCTGAACCTATTGTCAACAGCACAAAGCAGCATGCTTGTAAAGAAGCGGTTATAGTGATTCTTTGATCAAATATTCAGCATGCCACAGTCTACAATTTGAACTGAAAAATAAACAATATTAACCTGCTGCAGGTTAATGGGCCGCAGGTCCTGGGATACATTTGAACCCTGATCTTGTGTTGTACTGCCATAACTCGAAGGGAAGTTACTGTCAAACGTTTTGTTGCAGCTGCAGTCTGTGAAGTTCAGACTGGTCCACACATCAATTACAAGCCTCAGTTGATCATAAATAAAACATTGGCTGGATATTTAGGAGGTTGTACATTTTTATCAACTGTAAAACTTAATTCCGTCGAAAGGGCAGTGCAAGAGCAGTGATTGGTATTATCATCCTGTCAGCAATCCGTTGGCTTTAAATTGTACATTTCCATGCACAGGCTAAATACTGAGAATGAAAAACGAGTGCTGGTTGACAGTTATCTGGAAAAGACACAGCTGTGATTTTGTGTGTTTGTGGCCGAGGGGGTGTGTTGGAAGAGAGTTTACATCCATAATTCCTCACATGGCAAGTTGTTGATCTTGACCAGGTTTATTGGGGGAGGGAAGAGGCTAAGCAGAGGCCAGGTGTTTCTCAACATGGAGCTCCTCTCTCAATTTACTCCCTCTCTGTCCTGAATCGTGCTGCATTGCAATTCCACAGAAAAAGATAAAAACAAAAGGAATTGCAAATGTTGGAAAAAACGGAAACATAAAAGGAAAATCCTGGAAAATACAACAGGTATGCAGGAATATGGAATGACAGAAAGTAGATGAGCATTTCTGGTAGACATCCTTCATCAGAATTGAGTCTCAATCCAAATTCATGAACTAACTGTTTTGACTTTCAGCTGTTGATGCACCTGCTGTTAATTTTCAGCACCTTCTATCTTGCTTTACTGCTCCACAGATGCCAGCTGAGCCTCAGTCTCGCAGTCAGGAGATTGTTTTTCTTGCGTGAGCGAGATAGTTGTTTTATCCGTTACAAAAACATTTGCATTAATGTTAAGGAAAAATCCTGTAATGGAGGCCAATGCGCTTGGTGGACAGTCCCATTTGCAGCTGCCCCTCAGATCCCGAATTCCAATACTGCTCACTGCTCCGCCGTCTGAGCTTGTGCCGGTTTCTTTGATCAATGAGTGCCTGAACTCCTTCCACTGCTCTCCCGAGAAGAGGCTATATTTAGGCTATAATAAAAACAGAAAATGCTGGAAATCTCAGTGGGTCAGGCAGCATCTGTGAAGAGAGAAACAGAGTTAACGCTTCAGGTTGAAGACCCTTCGTTAGTTCGACCTGAAGCACTAACTCTGTTGCTTCGACCGTTCTGATGAAGGGTCTTCGACCTGAAGCGTTAACTCTGTTTCTCTCTTCACAGATGCTGCCTGACCCACTGAGATTTCCAGCATTTTCTGTTTTAATTTCAGATTCCAGCATCCGCAGTATTTTGCTTTTGTAAATTTAGACTATGTAAGTAGAGGATCTTCTGGAAAAGAGACATCCAAGAGACACCTCAACAAAGCCACATAAGTATTGACAGCTCTGTTTTAAATTAGAAAATGTATGGAGAGAGTCATCTTAATTATTATGAGCCATAGTGGCTCTTTTGAAGGCTAACACAAATGTTGGACACTAAGGTTGCTCATGCTGAAATGCTGAAAAGGGTCACTGAACTGGAGGGTTCAGTGGAACAAAGGAGAAAATCACAAGGCCCAGGCATCTTGTAGAAGGAAGGCTTCAGGAGACAGTACTTAATGGACGGATTTCCAACAGGACATACGCAATTTTAAATGTGACTTATGTTTTTACGTTATACTATAAATTTTATTTTGTACATGTGCAGAATTGGCTGGCCGAGGAAATGGGGTCACTAAAAGAAGTTGGAAAAACATATTTGGATAATATGATTGGTTGGCTTCGTAGCGGTAGCTTTTCCTACCTATCAAATGGCAATGGAATATTTGACTGGATTCGCACGGTCAACTTACATGATAGTGTTTACTTTAGCTAATCTGACTTCTGAATTTTGACTCCCTATATGCACTTTTAAAGTGGGATGCCCAGTGGTTTCATCCATGACTAAAGACAATGTTATTTCTGGCTTCTGACTGGAGATTTTCACTGAATAAATTTGCAGTCCTTATTTCTCAATCACATCAGCTTCAGCAGGCTGTAAAATCTGTCGCCAAGCTGCCATAGAAATGCAAGTTCTTTATTTCTTAACTATAGTGCATTTCTACAGGCACCACGAGCTGTCTAGGTATCTTGTCCAACAATGGACCATTCTTCAACAGTGAAATTAGACACTGTTTGACTAATTCATCAGCTGTAATATGCAAACACACAAAATAGAAAGAAAGAACTTGCATTTATATAGCCCCTTTCATGATCTCAGGATGTCCCAAAGCACGGGACACTTTACTACGTTAAAGGTGCTATAGAAATGTAAGTTGTAGTTGTTTACAACCAATGAAGTACATTTGAAGTGTCATCACTGTTGCAATGTATCTAACCCATGCTGTACCTGCACAGGGAGTGTTTGATGGGATAGTGTAGAGGGAGCTTTACTCTATATCTAACCCCTGCTGTACCAGCCCTGGGAGTGTTTGATGGGACAGTGTAGAGGGAGCTTTACTCTGTATCTAAACCGTGCTGTACACACCCTGGGAGTGTTTGATACATGTCTAGGAGAAGCATGAGTTCGGGGCCCAGAAGAGGTCTGGGCCCAGGAGCAGCATGGGCCAGCCCACACTGCGATATGTGTCCGCACTAGGTTCGTACAGCAGAACTGGTCTCCAGTCATCTTGGTTAATCCTTGCCACTGGACCAAGACCAGCTTTGTCAAGCCCGTGTGGTGGCTGGTGTGCAACGGCCACCACACGTTAAAAAAATCCATGCACAGGTATCATCCACCCTTCAATATGCAGTTCGGAACCTGGAATATTAAGTCCGTCATTGAAACACCTGTGAACTCATTGAACTCATCCCTTTTTGGTGTGGAAGCAATTCATCCTCGATTCGAGGGACTGCCGAAGAAGTAGCACAATGGCTACCAATTTTCTCACAGCATGGTCTCACAAACAGCATTGAAATTAATGTCCAGATCATTTTTTTTTGGTGTTGGTTGAAGGATAAATATTGGCCATGACACCGGGTGAACCCCCTTCTCTTCTTTGAGATAGTTCCCTGTGATCATTTAAGTGCACCTGAGAGGGCAGGCAGGGCCCCAGATTAATGCCTCGTCCGAAAGATGGCATCTCCAGCAGTGCAGCACTCCCTCATGCTTTTATATTGGTGTCAGTGGGGTATTTGCCACTGTTTCCTGAACTGCTGGTCTTCTGCGGTTGGCAACATTCTTGCTGTGTGTAAATTGGCTGCCACATTTTCTACATTACAACAGTGACTACACTTCAAAAGCACCTCACTGGCTCTCAAGCACTTTGGGATGTCTTGAGGCCATGAAAGGCGCTATATTAATGCAAGTCTTTCTTTCTTTAAACCTGCGGGGTGCTCCAAGACCAGCGTTGAGGAAGATATCCTCTCTGCCCTGCTTTCCTCTATGCCTTGAACCGGAACCGGAATGAGGTTGGGACAGCGCCAATCCAATTTTCCACGATCTACTCGGCTCAGCCCCAACCAGTCCACAGAAAACAAAAAAGGAAAGAAAGACTTGCATTTCTATAGCGCCTTTCACAACCTCATGAGGCACCAAAGTGCTTTGCAGCCAATGAAGCGCTTTTGAAGTATAGTCACTGTTGTAGTAAATTGCTGTTGATGGCCCTCAGGGTAGCAGCTCCTGAGGGAGCTCTCCTGCTAAACAGCTCCTCGGCAACATTCCATCCTCAACCACCCCTCTCCCACCGTCTAAACTTCCCCAAGCCCCAGCCCTCGCCCTAATAGACCCTAATACGGGGTCTTAAACACTTAAATCCCCAATCTAACCCCAACCCCGCGAATGCCAAAAGTTCGGGCCTACCTCAGGCTTCCCGCCATACCATACATCGGCAACGGCGACTCAGTGCGACTTGGGCTTCCCGGCTGGACTTCCTGTGGCGACTGGGCGACTCAGCACAACCTGGGCCTCCCAGCTGGACCTCCTGCGACAGCTGGACCTGGCTATCGGGCCTCCACCCCACCCCCTCCCCCCCACCCGGCGCCATCTGGACCTCTCCTTCCCCACTGATGGCCTGGCCTCTTCTCCTCCTCCAGCACGTGGTAAGTACAATGGCTGTGACCCCCCTGCCCTCCCACTCTGAACCCCAGTGGACCACTAGCCCCGCCCCCCCCAAAGCCTGCCCCCAATCAAGCCTTGGACCACCTACCATCAAGGGCGCTACCCAGCGCCGAGCCTGCGGCCAACATCTCGCCATAGGCAACTCGGCCCATATAGCAGTGCTCAGTCTCCAGTTGTCTTGGACCCCATTGCCACTGGATCAAGACCTTGCTCAGCTTAGCCCGTGTGGTAGCCGGTGTGCAACGAACAACCCACGTTAAAAGAAATCACGCACAGACATCTTCCACTCCTCTAACATGAAGTTCGGGACCTGAAACGTCAGGATCCTCAGGGACAACCCTAACAGCAACTGACCGGAACGCTGCACCGCCTTAGTTGCGCGGGAACTTAAACGCTTTGATATCGACATCGCCGCCCTAAGCGGGACCCGGTGGGCAGGAGAAGGCCAGCTCAAGGAACAAGGTGAAGGTTACACCTCCTTCTGGAAAGGGAAACCAGAGGAAGGACGCCGCCTCCACGGAGTCGGCTTCGCCATCAAAAACGAGCTGGTCGATCACCTCAGAGACTCCCCCTGCGGGGTACCGAACGCCTCATAACGCTTCGACTCACCCTATCCCGGAACCAGTGCGCCACAGTCATCAGTGCTTACGCCCCAACACTCGATGCAACAGATGAGGTCAAAGAGGGTTTTTACTCCAACCTCAAAAAATCCCTGACCTGTGTCCCTGCGGGCGCCAAACTGATCCTCCTCGGTGACTTCAACGCCAGGGTCGGCAAGGACACAGACCTCTGGGGAGGCGTGATTGGCAGAGAGGGGGTAGGGAAAGCCAACTCCAGCAGTACCCTACTCCTGACAAAATGTCTAGAGCATGAACTTGTCGTCAACACCTTGTTCCGACAGAGGGACAAATACAAGGCATCGTGGCAACACCCTCGCTCCAAACACTGGCACCTGCTCGACTATGTCATCATCCGAGCCAGGGATCGCAAAGATGTGCGCATCACCCGTGCCATGACAGGAGTTGACGACTGCTAGATGGACCACGACCTAATCTGATCCATCATTGACATAACATAGCCCCAATGCGAAGGGGACAGCAGAAGCGATATCGCAATAATGTCAATGCCGGGGCACTTACGGACCCAGCTAAGAGAGTCCTTTACATTCAGTGCCTCACAGCTAACCTGACGTGCCTTGATGATTCCGAGACGCAGAATGCCCACAGCGCTTGGTCTGCCCTCCAGGCCTCCATAACCAGTGACTGCAAAGAGACACTTGGTCACTCAACCAGGAAATATCAGGACTGGTTTGATGAGAATGATCAGGACATTTCTGTGCCTTAAACAACAACCCAACTCGGGAGCAGCAAAGCAGCATTACAGGTGACTCAAGGCTAAGGTCCAACAAAAAACCCAGGACCTAAAGAACAGGTGATGTATGGAGAAAGCACAGGAGATACAGCAGCTGACCAACAGCCATGATGTGCGAGGATTCTTCATCGCAGTCAAGGCCATCTACGGTCTAAACTCCCAAGGCCCCATCCCACTGCTGACCAAGAATGGGAAAACATTCATCAAGGACACCGAGGCAGTCAGGGCCCGCTGGAAGGAGCACTTCGAAGATCTCCTCAATCAGGACTCTGCCTTTGACTCGAGTGTTCTCAACTCCATCCCGCGGCATGCTACCCACCACCACCTCAGTGAGACCCCAACATTGCACGAGGTAGAAAAAGCCATAAAACAGCTTAAGAACAACAAGGCAATGGGAGCGGATGGAATCCCTGCTGAGGCACTGATGTATGGCGGAGAGGCACTGCTGGCGCAAATACATGACCTCATCTCATCTGGAGGGAGGAGAGCATGCCGTGATCGTGACCATCTTTCAAAAAGGGGACAAGTCCGACTGCGGCAACTACAGAGGAATCTCCCTGCTATCAACCACTGGGAAAGTCGTTGCTAGAGTCCTCCTCAACCGTCTTCTCCCTGTGGCCGAGGAGCTCCTCCTGGAGTCACAGTGCGGATTTCGTCCCCATTGGGGTACAACAGACATGATTTTTGCAGCGCGACAGCTGCAGGAAAAATGCAGGGAACAGCGCCAGCCTTTATACATGGCCTTCTTCGACCTTACAAAGGCCTTTGACACTGTCAACCGCGAAGGTCTATGGAGCGCCCTCCTCCATTTCGGATGCCCCCAAAAGTTAGCCACCATCCTCCGCCTGCTCCACGACGATATGCAGGCCGTGATCCTTACCAACGGATCCATTACAGACCCAATCTACGTCTGGACCCGGGTCAAGCAGGGCTGCGTCATTGCCCAACCTTATTCTCATTCTTCCTCGCTGCCATGCTCCACCTCACAGTTGACAAGCTCCCCGCTGGAGTGGAACTAGTGGGAAACTGTTCAACCTTTGCCGTCTCCAGACCAGTCGAAGACCACCCCAACCTCTGTCGTCGAGCTACAGTACGCGGATGACGCCTGCATCTGTGCACACACAGAGGCTGAAGTCCAGGACATAATCGACATATTTACTGAGGCGTACGAAAGCATGGGCCTTACGCTAAACATCAGTCTTCCACCAGCCTGTCCTCGCCACACAGCACTGCCCCCCAGACATCAAGATCCACGGCATGGCCCTGGACAACGTGGACCACTTCCCTTATCTCGGGAGTCTCCTATCAACAAGAGTAGGCATTAACGACGAGATCCAACACTGCCTCCAGTGTGCCAGTGCAACCTTCGGCCGCCTGAGGAAAAGAGTGTTTGAAGACCAGGCCCTCAAAACTTTCACCAAGCTCATGGTCTACAGGGCTGTAGTAATACCTGCCCTCCTGTATGGCTCAGAAACATGGACCATGTACAGTAGACACCAAAAGTCGCTGGAGAAATATCACCAACAATGTCTCAGCAAGATCCTACAAATCCCCTGGGAGGACAGACGCACCAACATTAGCGTCCTCGTCCAGGCCAACATAGAAACATAGAAACATAGAAAATAGGTGCAGGAGCAGGCCATTCAGCCCTTCTAGCCTGCACCGCCATTCAATGAGTTCATGGCTGAACATGAAACTTCAGTACCCCCTTCCTGCTTTCTCGCCATAACCCTTGATCCCCCGAGTAGTAAGGACTTCATCTAACTCCCTTTTGAATATATTTAGTGAATTGGCCTCAACTACTTTCTGTGGTAGAGAATTCCACAGGTTCACCACTCTCTGGGTGAAGAAGTTTCTCCTCATCTCGGTCCTAAATGGCTTACCCCTTATCCTCAGACTGTGACCCCTGGTTCTGGACTTCCCCAACATTGGGAACATTCTTTCTGCATCTAACCTGTCTAAACCCGTCAGAATTTTAAACGTTTCTATGAGGTCCCCAATGAGGTACCCAACATTGAAGCACTGACCACACTTGATCAGCTCCGCTGGGCAGGCCACATAGTTCGCATACCAGACACGAGACTCCCAAGGCAAAGCGCTCTACTCGGAACTCCTTCACGGCAAACGAGCCAAAGGTGGGCAGCGGAAATGTTACAAGCACACCCTCAAAGCCTCCCTGATAAAATGCGAGTCCCTGGCCAAAGACCGCCCTAAGTGGAGAAAGTGCATCCAGGAGGGCGCTGAGCTCCTCGAGTATCGTCGCCGAGAACATGCAGAAATCAAGCGCAGGCAGCGGAAGGAGTGTGCGGCAAACCAGGCTCCCCGCCCATCCCTTCCCTTCAACCACTGCCTGTCCCACCTGTGACAGAGACTGTGGTTCTCGTTTTGGACTGTTCAGTCACCTAAGAACTCATGCTAAGAGTGGAAGCAAGTCTTCCTCAATTCCGAGGGACTGCCTATGATGATGATGAGGAAGATATGGTTAAAAACCTGTGATCTTGGATGGTGGCCATAGCAAATCTTGTGGGTTAACACTGGGTTGCTTCCCGCCATGCAAGACTTGTGTTCCAGGAATTGGCAGCGCAAGGACCTCACTGACAATAAAAAAGCAGCTATGTCTGTTCTAGCAATCTGGAATATCAGCTCCAGTTGATTATTTATCCCTCTCTGCAACTAAGGAACCATTAGGTCAATTGTTGTGTCCATCATCAGGCTGAGGCCAGGAATGTGGGGCTTTCCTGGTTCGTAAGGCTCAGTGCCACATCACACAATGTTGCTACTCAGTGAGTCATCGGGGCTTGGCCTGAAAATAACTTTGAAGTATTCCACAGAAATTCCACCACAATGTCTTAGTGTTGCTTGCTCTGCATCTAAGACTAACAGGAAGTATGTTCTTTTAGCAGCTTTGCTCTGTTAGTGTGGCATGGCTGTAAATTTGTTAGCCTGCCAATCACAATTGGTTTCTGCATTATAGTAACCAACACTATGCAGTACCTTGGGCTAGAAATTTCGTAATGCCCCGTTGGGGCATTAACTTTTGCAGAGTAGAAAAAGTAGCACCGGGCGCTCATGATTCTTTCAGCTTTAGCGCTCCAAGAGGGAGCATCATCATCATCGGCAGTCCCTCGGAATCGAGGAAGACTTGCTTCCACTCTAAAAATGAGTCCTTTGGTGGCTGAACAGTCTAATATGAGAACCACAGTTTCTGTCACAGGTGGGGCAGATAGTCGTTGAGGGAAGGGGTGGGTGGGACTGGTTTGCCGCATGCTCCTTCCGCTGCCTGCGCTTGATTTGTGCAGCTCTCGGCGTTGAGACTCGAGGTGCTCAGCGCCCTCCCGGATGCACTTCCTCCACTTAAGGCGGTCTTGGGCCAGGGACTCCCAGGTGTCAGTGGGGATGTTGCACTTTATCAGGGAGGCTTTGAGGGTGTCCTTGTAACGTTTCCTCTGCCTACCTTTGGCTCGTTTGCCGTGAAGGAATTCCGAGTAGAGTGCTTGTTTTGGGAGACTCGTGTCTGGTATGCGAACTATGTGGCCCGCCAAGTGGATCACTAAATCAAGCTCTAACTACTTCTGTTAGGGCGCTAAAGTCCAAGTGCATTGTTAACGGCATCAGGGGCTGCTTCCTCGCTTAAAGGGAAGGGCCAATGGTGGTACACAGCCTACCTGTCGGCAGTTCTGCGTTGCAAGGCGACTGGCGCGACTGCCATTCCAGCCTCAAACACTCACAAAGTGGAGGGCTTGGGCATCTTGCAGCAATGAAACATCCAAAACTTTGAGCAGACACCAGATTGGTGCAAATAATAAACGTTGGCCTACCATAAATCCATGCCCTTTAATTAGCGCTCCCCAAGCGGCCAGCCGAGTTAACAATGCCTCCTGTTCCTGCCGTTGTTCACGCCCACAATACAGCGGGGCGGGAGGCAATTTCACATCTGGGGCAATAACGGGGCGCTGCTCACTTTATGACGTCATGAATGGCGAGGCGCTAGATGCCCAGGTAAGAGTTAACGCCAGCGCTAAACCGGCACTGAAGTTCACCGGTGTTGCTGCATTCTCCGCGCCCAGTCGCTAACCCATTAGTGTCCCGTTAGCGCCCCCACCCCCCAGGCACTAACGGGAGGTGCTAAGCAGCCAAATTTCTCCCCCCTTTTAAATTCAACCACAGGCAAAATGTTGCAGTACAGAGGGACCTGGGGGTCCTTGTGCATGAAACACAAAAAGTTAGTCCATGCTGACTCTGCTTGACTAAGTTATGCTTTTCCAAATGCCCTGCTACTGCTTCCTTAGTAATGGACTCCAGCATTTTCCCAACAACAGATGTTTGGCTAACTGGTCTATAGTTCCCTGCCTTCTTTTAAAAATTTGTTTATATATTGTTTGCAGAGTACAACTAACTCACTTGAAGTAAATTTCTGTCTTTATGACATGGATGATAATCTGGCAGAGTGGATCGCCTGCCCATTATAGAACCCATCCGATTTTCATTCCATTGATTTTTACTGAGTACAGTGGAGTAGAAGTCAGAGGATATCTTGAATATTGTGTCTTGGTTTGGTCACCAAGACGCAAGCCAAGGGGTGCTACAGAGATTATCCACATGACTAATTCTCTGCGTTAGAGGACTGAGCTATGAGTAAATACTGGAGAAGTTTAGGCCTTGAAAGGAGTGATTGAGTGAGGACTTCATTGAGGTATTTAAGAAAATAAATGTTACAAAAGAGGCAAATCTGGACACTGCTGCAAATCAAATTATGACAGTAGGATAAGGAACTTATAGCTACATTCTTCACCTTATATTTGGTCATCTGGTGTGCAGGGCAAGCAGGTTGGAGGACCTTCTGGTGAGACTGTTCCAGGGCTTGACAAGATCTGTCACTCATGGATCCAGGATGTAAAAGGTCACTAGGGAGGGTGTTTTTATCTGCTAGCCCATGTTTCGATCTCTGATATATGCCCCAGAACTAATGGAATATGATGAAGTAGTGTCCACCTGTTTGCTCGAAATGTTCCAGGACAGGTGGGCAGTCGCAAGATATTGAATGTTTCATCAACTCCAACTTCAGTTATTGTGTAACAGCTCGCTGGCATGCGTCTCTAGTTTGAATAAATTGCCAGGTTTTTATGAGTGGCCTTCCCCTTATCTTGGGATGAAGGCAAGGGTATAAAGTTGTTTGTCACTGATAGTGGCTTGCCAAATCCAACATGCCAGTACAAAATAGGACAGTCGGACAAAAAACACAGGTTCAAGCTAGTACAAGGAAACTTTACAAATTATATCAGGAGGATGTTCACACTAGGAATGATCAACACATGGAACAATTTTCTGGATAAGGTAATGGATGCAAAAAGCATGGAATCAATTCAGAAGCTGGTGGATGCTATGATGGGAATGATAGGTTGTCTCTGAATGGTTGAACTGGAGTGGCCCTTTGGGCTTCCACATCTACATCTATCTTTTAATCTTACAGGGCAAAGGATATTTCCTTCAACCTGAGAGTCATCATCTCAGTCCAATTCCTATTGATCTATATCTATATTAAGAAAACAAATAAGATTTTAATGAAAACTTTATGCTGATCCCAACAACGACTAAATGTAGCCAAATTCAGAACCACAAATAGCAGCAGCATACCATTCCACCAATTTCCTTCAAAAATAAATTTTAATCATTTGGCCAATTAAAATATATATTTTTTTAAAACCTTGTTATTAATTGCACTCAATCTGTAACCAAAGCTTCTTATTAGCAACTTATGATATCTGGACATTATATTCATAAATAAAGTTGCTTTGTATCACATACAACTTGTTTAGTTATTTGTTGTGCAACTGTGGTCACTCATAAATGCTAATTGTTGCAAACACTTAACATGTTGTACGACATTCCTTCGTCTGTTATTTTAATACTGGCATTAACCTGTTTGCTGACTGGGTTAGCACTTCCATTAAATTAATGGACAAAAGACTATCATACAAATCTGATAAGTGTTCGTCCACGAATATCACCAGCTGTTATTTCTTGGCTCACCAGAGTTGTTTTTCCCTGCGTCATCAACACAGTGTCGGCAACAGCAAACATAACTGGCTGCTTACGGCAACATGAGATGCCACAGGCATTGCAATGATCCTTGTGCTTTCCTCATCTAACGTCTGCACATGTACACTTTGTACGGATAGATTAGGAGCATGAACCTAGCTGATTATTGCTCTATGTAGCTTGGGGTACTGAGGTTAATTGTTGTGCTCCCACCCCATCCCAACAATTGCTGCCCTAGCTGAGATCAACTACTTCAGTACTGATCTGCATTGAAACATAAGAATTGTTGGTCTGTTTGGCTTCGTTACGCACTAGGCGGTGAACTAAGCAACTGAGCCATCTGGGGACTCTCGGATATTTTTATCTCCTCAGAGTTTACAGTCACAAAGGGAAGAGAGATCAGCTGCAGAGGGAATGTATAAAGACTGGTCAGAATCAGGAAGCGGTAGGTAGATTTAACTGATCAATTTAGTAGATTTAGCTAAGCAAAGAGCAATGCAGCTGACTTCCATTCATTTTCAGGTGGGAGAAAATCCCTTCGCAAAACTGAGAGTAATAATCCTACAATCCTTTTTATTTACATTTACAATCTTAAGAATTATGGAAAAGTAGGTAGAGAAATAAGGTTAAAATGCATGGTTAAAAAGGAGCACCGATTGGAAATGCATCATCTGAGTTGTGGTTAGTTGTTGTAGAAAGTGCTGTCGTAGAAAGGGTGGGTGTAGGAATCCACCAGTTTTATTTTTAAGATCATTAAGAATAAAATTGACAATAAACTGACAAGCTTAATGGCACCTGGCAGCAGTTTTCACATTCTTTTGAATACTCCTTTTTCAACTTTCTTAGTTAATGGGCTTGGATATGCTTCAGTGGTTTGTTTTTCTTTCTCTTCATTCAGTAGAACACCAACCATTAGGAAAACTAAGAATAGATCACTATCTGTAAGCTGTACATATTTGCAATGTTCATTACAATCGATCAATACAGGGGTTTAAACTGAGGTCAGATTACATGGGAGTAAAAGCACTTGTAAATTCGTACACTGGTCAGAAATGTATGACTAATAGATCCATGAAAGTGTTTGTGTCTGGGTGTAGTAATTGTTTACATAGTACTGTATCTTATGTTTTACATGATTTTCTTGCCTTCAGAAAGCATGTAAATTACTGTCACAGAATCAGAAGATCAATTGAATTTGTTTCCTAATTGGGATCCTGAGAATCTCCAAAAAAAACTGGGAATGGAAATCTGAAATGAAAACACGAAATGCTTCAAATGGGTAATGGATCAGTGCCTAGAAAAAAGATAGGTGGGACTGTTAATTATTTCCTTCAACAATTAGAGAGTGTCATAATGGCAGCAAAGATAATTGTTCTTGAAAGGTTTAGTGCATGAACAAATAGCTGTTCAAACATTCTAATTTGCCAGATAGTTTGTCCTGACAGTCTTTATGCTGAAGTACCATCACCACAGTAAGACAGACGCAGTAAAAGTTGGAATTACCCCAGTAATAGCCCTGATGCACTTGGAGAGCCTGCAACTTCAGAAAACAGTGAAGAGAAGGATGGCCTATAATATTCTTATGTTCACTTCACTGAGGGACTTCCATCAGTATTCCTCAGCATTTAAGCTGTTCCGTCACTTTTGTCCTGCAGTTTACAGTGCTATGTGTGTGCTGTGATAAGATGTAGACAGTTACAAGGTCTATCGGTAAAAAGGACTTTATTTCTGTTCACTTCACCAGGAAAAGTGTCATTTCCACTGCAAGTTACAAAAATATCCTTTGAATGTTCTGTCAATTGGACTGTGGTTGACTTTTTGAAGTATAGCATATGTAATCAGAGTAGCTGAATTTTCACAAGCACTTACTGTCAGCTTGATCTGTAAATACAACCATGAGGGGGCTAATAAAAGCTAATTTTATGAGATTGCTAGGTTAGCATGCACTTGTAAAAACAAGATATTCATATACAGTATGCAGTTTGTCAGCTGAATGCTTTCACTTTCAGTGAACTCTTTTAAAAACAAAAGGGAGACAAAAACAATTTTAAAAAAGTGAGGAAATAAGTTCACGCTTGAGAGAGGAAGGCGAGCAGGGACATCAATTTATTACAGAGCAGGCAGCAATGGCCCTTCCCTTTTAAGAAAGAGAAGGAGCCTTCAATCCCGGCAGCGCTGCACTAGACCACTACCATCTCTCCTGCCGAGTTTCATGCTCCAATGGAAGTGGGAACTCTTGATTTACTGCTCCACTTCCCTCCTGGAGCGCTAAGCAGCAAGTTTGTATCTGCTGGAATTGGGTAACGCCCGGAGATACTTTTGCGCACCCCCAAAAGTTATCGGCACAAACAGGGCGCTACGTAATTTCTAGCCCATAGATTCAATTGCATTATAAGTCTCAGCAATATAGACAAGTTCCATCAACGGAGAAATGCAAAATATCCATACTGGTAGTACCCCTGTATTCATTCAGGCATTATACCCAAGAGATTGAGAAGCATTTGAACATAAGAAAATAAGAAATAGGAGCAAGAGTAGGCCATTTGGCCCCTCGAGCCTGTTCCGCCATTCAATAAGATCATGGCTGATCTGATCATGGACTCAGCTCCACTTCCCTGCCTGCTCCTCATAACCCTTTACTCCCATATCGCTCAAAAATCTGTCTATCTTCACCTTAAATATATTCAATGACCCAGCCTCCACAGCTCTCTGGGGCAGAGAATTCCATACATTTACAACCCTCGGAGAGAAGAAATTCCTCCTCATCTCAGTTTTAGATGGGCAGCCCCTTATTCTGAAACTATGTCCCCTAGTTTTAGTTTCCCCTATGAGTGGAAATATCCTCTCTGCATTCACTTTGTCGAGCTCCCTCATTATTTACATGTTTCGATAAGATCACCTCTCATTCTTCTGAACTCCAATGATTATAGGCCCAACCTACTCAACCTATCTTCATAAGTCAATACCCTCATCTCCAGAACCTAGTGAACCTTCTCTGAACAGCCTCCAATGCAAGTATATCCTTCCTGAAATACAGAGACCAAAACTGTGAGGTCTGTTTTTAGTTTCCTTTATACCACCACTAAATACAATTAATGACATAGATATGAAATGTAGATATTTAGTGGTATACAAATCTGTCTTTACCGACAGCTTTCACCTCTTTTTCCTTGCTCTGCAGTTCATATTTGACCCTGAAATTAGTTTCCTGACCACATATCCACGGCATAACTAAAAGGGCTATTTCCACCTCCATAACATTGCCGGTCGCTGCCCCTGCCTCAGCTCATCTACTGCTGAGACCCTCATCCATGCCTTTGTTACCTCTAGACTTGACTACTCCAATGCACTCCTGGCTGGCCTCCCACATTCTACCCAACGTAAACTTGAGGTCATCCAAAACTCAGTAGCCAGTGTCCTAACTCGCACCAAATCCCGCTCACCCATCACCCCTGTGCTCGCCGACCTACATTGGCTCCTGGTTAAGCAACACCCCGATTTCAAAATTCTCATCCTTGTTTACAAATCCCACCGTGAGCTCACCCCTCCCTATCTCTGTAATCTCCTTCAGCCTCACAACCCCACGAGAAGTCTGAGCTCCTCAAATCCCTGATTATAACTGCTCAACCATTAGTGCCCGTGCCTTCAGCTGTAGGTCCCAAGTTCTGGAATTCCCTCCGTAAATCTCTCCGCCTCTCGACCTCTTTCCTCCTTTAAGACGCTCCTTGGTCAGCTTTTCGTCATCTGCCGTAATTTCTTCTTACGTGGCTCGGTGTCAAATTTATTTGTTTTGTCTTAAAACATTCTTGTGAAGCGCCTCGGGACGTTTTACTAGATTAAAGGCACTATATAAATACAAGTTGTTGTTGTTATCACTCTTTGTATAAACTTTCTTCACACTGCTGCTACGATGTGGGCAAAGACAACGCATGGAACAACATTACTCACAAGATAATGATGGATAACAGAGGCCCATCTTAATTCATCCATCCAGAAAAACCTTAAAGTATCCTTTATTTAAAAAAAAAGCTAAGAGTTTTCATCTTCAATACTCTGTCCTGGAATCTATTCCATATATTGATCACTCTTTGCAAGAAGACGAAGAATCTCCTCATATCGGTTCTAAATTTGCCTTTTACAAATTCGAACCTGTGCTCTTTATACTACTCTCACAATTTAATTTAAAATAATTTCCTGATGACCTTTTTCCATACTGTTAACTCCTTTATTACCTCTGGAGGGATCACCACTGAATCCATCCTTTCAAGGCTGAAAAGAGTCTTCACATTAGGGTCTGGATTTTCGGGTCACTTGCGCTTCTCAACAAAAATATATTCCAATGAGAAGGCAAGACTGTAAGAGAAGGAATAACCATCCGTGGCTAACAAAGGAAATATAGGAGGGTATCAAATTGAAAACAACGTCATACAAAGTGGCCAAAACTAGTAGGAGGCCAGAGGATTGGGAAAATTTTAAAAGCCAACAAAGAACGACTAAAAAAATAAGGAAAGGGAAGATGGATTATGAAAGGAAACTAGCATGAATTATAAAACAGATAGTAAGAGTTTCTACAGGTATATAAAAAGGAAAAGAGTGGCTAAAGTAAATGTAAGTCCCTTAGAGGAGGAGACAGGACAATTAATAATGGGGAACAGGGAAATGACAGAAATTTTGAACAAATATTTTGTATTGGTCTTCACGGTAGAAGACACTAAAAACATCTCAATAGTGAATATTCAAGGGGCTATAGGGAGGGAGGAACTTAAAACAATCACTATCATGAAAGAAGTAGTACTCAGCAAAATAATGGGACTAAAGGTGGACAAGTCCCCTGGACTTGATGGCTTGCATCATCGGGTCTTAAAAGAAATGACTGCAGAGATAGTGGATGCATTGGCTGTAATTTACCAAAATTCTTTGGATTCTGGGGAGGTCCCAGCGGATTGGAAAACCGCAAATGTAACGTACCTGTTTATAAAAGGAGGAAGACAGAAAGCAGAAAACTACAGACCAGTTTTAGCCTAAGATCTAATTGGGAAAATGTTGCAGTCCATTATTAAGGAAGCAGTCGCGCGACATTTGGAAAAGCATAATTCAATCAAGCAGAGTCAGCATGGTTTTATGAAAGGGAAATCATGTTTGACAAATTTGCTGGAGTTCTTTGAGGATGTAACGAGCAGGGTAGATAAAGGGGAACCAGTGGATGTGGTATATTTGGATTTCCAAAAGGCATTCACTAAGATGCCACATAAAAGGTTACTGCACAAGATAAAAGTTCACAGGGTTGGGGGTAATACATTAGCACGGATAGAGGATTGGTTAACGAACAGAAATCAGAGAGTCGGGATAAATGGGTCAAACAGTGACTAGTGGGGTGTTGCAGGGATCGGTGCTGGATCCTCAACTATTTACAATCTATATTAATGGCTTGGACAAAGGGACCCAGTATAATGTAGCCAAGTTTGCTGATGATACAAAGATGGGAAAACAAATTGTGAGGAGGACACAAAGAATCTGCAAAGGGATATAGACAGACTAAGTGAGTGGTCAACAATTTGGCAGATGGAGTAGAATGTGGGAAAATGTGAGGTTATCCACTTTGGCAGAAAAATTAGAAAAGCAAATTATAATTTAAATGGTGAAAAATTGCAAAGTGCTTCAGTACAGAGGGACCTGGGGGTCCTTGTGCATGAAATACAAAATGTTAGCATGCAGGTACAGCAAGTAAGCAGGAAGGCAAATGGAATGTTGGCCTTTATTGCAAGGAGGATAAAGTATAAAAGCAGCAAAATCCTGCTACAACTGTACAGGGTATTGGTGAGGCCACACCTGGAGTACTGTGTACATTTTGGTCTCCGTATTTAAGGAAGGATATACTTGCATTGGAGGCTGTTCAGAGAAGGTTCATTGGTTGATTCCAGAGATGAGGGGGTTGACTTATGAAGTTACGTTGAGTAGGTTGGGCCTATACTCATTGGAGTTCAGAAGAATGTGAGGTGATCTTATCGAAACATATAAGATAATGAGGGGGTTCGACAAGGTGGATGCAGAGAGGATGTTTCCACTCATAGGGGAAACTAAAACTAGGGGGCATAGTCTCAGAATAAGGGGCCGCCCATTTAGAACTGAGATGAGGAGGAATTTCTTTTCTGAGGGTTGTAAATCTGTGGAATTCTCTGCACCAGAGAGCTGTGGAGGCTGGGTCATTGAATATATTTAAGGCGGAGATAGCAGATTTTTGAGCGATAAGGGAATAAAGGGTTATACAGAATGGGCAGGGAAGTGGAGTTGAGTCCATGATCAGATCAACCATGATCTTATTAAATGGCGGAGCAGGCTCAAGGGGCCAAATGGCCTATTCCTGCTCCAATTTCTTATGCTCATGTTAATATGTTTTGGTACATAATTGGTACATAATTCAATATTCTATTGGCATTGTTGATTGCTGCTCTGGTTGATTATCGAGTCTACTAATACTCCCAGGTTTCTTTCAACTTCAGTTTGCATTGGGTTTCTAACTATATTGCCTCTATTTTAATTCTGGGGAGGGCATGTGAGGGCACCTTGGGTGGGGGTGGGACGGGCGAGGGCCGAAGCAGTTAGTGAACTATTCGGCCTTCCAGAGCGTGAGGCCTGGATGATTTGTAACCTCTTGATACTGACCTCCGCCTGAAACTGGCGGATAACCTTAATGCTGGAGAGGCAAGTGTCATAATTCGTGGGGCTCAGGCTAGCAAGGTAAACATGCATTGGAAAAGTCCAAGGTTGGTGGAGTGGGGGGACGCCCGGGACTGGGGTGACCCAATGTATTCCTGACTGTCAGGTTTGAGATCATATGGTCCTTACTTGGGCCCATGATTAAAATGGCGTGCACATCCCAACGACGTCATCAAGACATACTTTGCCCACTAAGTGAGGCCCCCACTCGTCTAGACAGGTAAGGTTTCAGGAACACAGTACAAACCCCTTCCTTCATCTTAGCTCACTGTCTGCACTATTCCTGGTGGGTTAAAATTCACCTTTAATTCACTGATGTAAATTGGAAAAAGCAGTGGTCCCAACACCGATCCTTCGGGCATTTCATTTATTACTCCCCCTTCCTGACATAACACATCTAACAATTACTTGCCGCTTTCTACCCTTCAGACAATTTCTTATTAATACCTAACATTTACCCCAAATTCCTACAGCTTTGAGTTAACTAATAGTCTTTCTTACAGAACTTTTGTCAAATGCCAATCGAAAGTCTTCGTACAACATGTCAATTAGGATGTCACTTCCTCAAAAAAGCTTAGGGTCATGTTTCAATATTATCTTCTTCTGAATCCACGTTAGCTACCTCTAGGGCCACACTTGAGATGTCTTTTACTTTGTGCTTGACCTATTTTTATTTGATATTTCAAACATTTTCCACTTTTCTTTATAATACTGCATGGTTATCTTGTTGCACCTAGGTGATAGCTGAGGGCAAGGGATCTCAAATGCTTGGCTGTGTTGTGGTATTCTGAGTTCTGTGAGGGATCTTCAGAAGCCTGCATTACCATTACGAGTGAACGGAAAGCCTGGTCTTGTATCTTGACCACTACATAAGTGGACATCTGAGGGGGCTGGCTGGAAAGATCCACTGAACTGTCACCAGAACAGAAGCCAGCATCATGAATGCAGAGTCTGAGCACCCTAATTGTGCTGAGTGCAACTGTTCACTGAGGACAAACCTGATCGTATCACTTAGATCTTGCAGACCATGAGCGATAACCTTCCATTGTTATCACTCAAAGCTCACTCAAAGAGCTTGAAGGCCACTGGCCCACTTTGGATGCACTGACTGATCTGGACTTCTCTCTATCAAAGGAATGGATGCATCTGTTCTTGTTTGTACGTGCTTTCCAGAGGGTGCTGCATTTTTCCAAATCCTTCCCCAGTATTAGCACTGAGGATGCTGTTGAACTTTGTTGTGACCTCCGCCATCTGTCTCAGATTCGGTCCTCTAAGGTGGTCCTCAGTATCTTCATGTGAGTATCTTTCTTTTCGAGCAGGACCCCAAACATCTCAATCTGCAATCTCAGGAACTGGGCTGACTTTTGCAGAGCTTCCACTCTTTCCCAAGGAAATTTGACACCAGTATATTCAAAGCTTTAAGTTTCCAAATAAACTCAAAACATGTAACTTTAAAACCAAATTTATAATGATCTATTTTCAATGAATGCTTCTGCTCATCCTGTCATGGGTTGAGTCTCAATCATGCTCCTTGTATTAACTGTTCAATCTATCCTATAACCCAGCTGAACAGCTCGAATGTCGAGAGGTGAGCTTCATGATTTTGGCCACAAAACTCAGTTTCAATGTAATACTTTTATCACTACGCTTTAATTAGCCGTCCAAATTTTAGAAGTACATGGTTACATTGGTATCCGTGGAACTCCTTCCCTTCCTCAAAATGGCCCTTCCTCCTACGAACTTCAGGTTTGCAAAAACCCAAGTTATGGCATCACCAAACCACAACTCCTAACCAATACTTCCTGTTTTGCTTTGCCTTTTCTCCAACTCTTTTCATCCTTGCTGGTGTCCTGCATTGTGGGTCGTGTAATTTGCCTTGATTTCTCAATTTTTAAAAAAATCACATTTTTAACTAATTGAGACTAAATGAGGTAAGGAAGTAGTGATTATAAATTTGAAGAGGGTGATTCTAAGTATGCAGTAGATGAAGCAGATAGGGGGTGGCTTGTACATAACAAATGATCAGAAACAAAATGCATTGGGTGGAGGTTAAAGAACGATTGTTGTTGCTTATTTTCATGGGTTGTCCTCTTAGTGAAAGATTTAAAGCATGTGTTAATTGTAATGTTACTGTAAGAACATACTGATTTTCCTTCTACTTTGTTGCGTGTTGGCATTCAGGGTACCAGTGAGATATATCGCCAGCAGTTCCTTCTGTGCGTTACGTGTACTGAAACCATGAACACATTTATAAAGAATGTGTTTATGATTTTGCTGCTGATAACATGCAGAGTAAATCTTTGTTATAGGATGCTTAGTTGCATCTTTGTGAATGATGCAGAGAGCTAAATAAGCGATAGCACAATCCTTAATGATATTTGGAAAGATGGAAAATTGAATTTTTTTTGTGGTTTTGAGAGGACCAGGATCACAGTTTAGTCTGTGTAATCAATAATTAAAAATCCTTTACTTGTCACTGAACAAACAAATGAACAAAAACTCACAGCCCTATAACTGATTTAGTGAAGCTTCAAATGAGGACTGAGGATTTCCATCTTGTCTCTGCATTTATATGAGTACAATCATACTGTAGCAAGGGGGCAAACACTTTGAGAACCGAAGTTGAAGGGACAAAATTGACAGAAAAAAGATTCCAGGTGAAATACCGAACATAATTGTAACCCGTAAGGTATTGTAATAGTTGGGTCATGTGTAACAAAGAAAATGTCTTTGCAAAACTTATCCAGAATTTAAAAATCATACTTGGCACATTTTGAACACAATTTATATTGCATTTCAAACTATGAAAATGATGCAGTCAAAAGCTGACAACATTGTTATTTTATGGAAATAAATGCTTGAAGCTTTACTTGTCAGAACTCCTTTTAAAATAGGCATCTATTAAAAAGACTAGCTTCAACATTTTTTCTATTTTTCACTTATTTTTAATGGAATATTTATATTGAAACTGCAACTGAAATAATTGGGCAAACAAGCTTTTAAGGAGAAAGACAAATTATAGCAGTAGTGGCAGCAGGATGTGGCAAATGACACATTTCTGTAGCTCACAGTTTTATCTTCTTCCAACATTTTATCTACTCTGGCTTTTTTTCACCAATTGAAATGGTTCATTTTTTGTGTTTTTAAGAGTTTACATTTATATAAATATTTTATGAAGTGCTTGTGCATTTTGATTGCAACGTTCTTGTTGGAGAAGTACATTGATACATTAATAATTCTTGGAAAGGTTGTAAGTAATATCACTTGAAGGAATTTGAAGCAGTTTGATGGTTCTCAGTCTCTGGGGCTTATTTGGGGTCTGTGCCAGGCACCAATGTGAGTAAACGATCTAATCTTTTCTGACAATGCAAAGTGTGCAACACCAAAATAATTTGACTAACTCATTGATTCTCCTTCCTTCCCTTCCTGCTGGGAACTCCTAGCCTGCACTTAATGCTGTTTTCTCACTGTCTCCAGCATCCCCCCACCACACCACCACCATTTTCACCTTTCCTCTTGTGCAGACAAGACTCTGGGTAATGTGTATCATAGAATCATAGAAGTTTACAGCACGGAAAGAGGCCACTTCGGCCCATCGTGTCCATATCAGCCAACAAGAGGCTATCTAGCCTAATCCCACTTTCCAGCTCGAGGTCTGTAACCTTGCAGGTTACGGCACTTCAGGTGCACATCCAACTACTTTTTAAATGTGATGAGGGTTTCTGCCTCTGCCACCCTTTCAGGCAGTGAGATCCAGACCCCCACAACCCTCTGCATGAAGAAATTTCCCCTCAAATCCCCTCTAAACCTTCTACCTATTACTTTAAATTTATGTCCTCTGGTTGTTGACTCCTCTGCTAAGGGAAATCGGCCCTTCCTATCCACTATACCGTATAATTTTATACACCTCAATGAGGTCTCCCGTCAGCCTCCTCTGTTCCAATGAAAACAAATCCAGCTTATCGGGCCCAAGTTTCCACACGATAAAAAACGGGCGCCCCTCCGAGCTGGGTGCCCGTTTTTCGCGCCTAAAACGGCGCCTAAAAAAAAACTCGCGATTCTGGAGCGCCCTGCAGCTGACATTCGCGCCGATTTTGTAAGTGGGAAGGGGCGGGTACTATTTCAATTAGTTTTTTTCCTGCCGGCAACGCTGTGCGTGCGCATTGGAGCGTTCGCGCAGTGTGAAGAAAACATTGGCACTCGGCCATTTTTGTAGTTCTTTGTAGCTGTTTAATTTTTGAACATTTTTTTAATAAAAGCACATTGCCATCAGCACATCAGCACTTGCAGCCTTCTCACTGTCTCCTTCACCCCCCCTCCGCGGGAAGAACGGGCGCCTCCTCCCCCGCCACGGGAAGAACAGGCGCCTCCTCCCCCTCCCCGCGGGAAAGAACGGGCGCCTCCTCCTCCCGCCCCCCCCGCCCCCCCCCGCCGTGGGAAGAAGGGGCGCCTCAGGCTGACTGCAGCATTCTCCGTGCCTTCACACAGGTAGGAAAATGGTTTATTTAATCTTTTCTTTGCTTATAAATGTTTATTCAGGTTGGATTTATTTGTATAATATTTGTAGAAGTATAAATAAGGATTTATTGTAGAATTTAATGACTTCCCTTCCCCCCCCCCCCACCTCGTTCTGGACGACTAATTTGTAACCTCCGCCTGATTTTTTAATGTGTAGAACAGGTTTTTTCAGTTCCACAAAAATCTTCACTTGCTCCATTCTAACTTAGTTTGGAGTACGTTTTCACTGTGGAAACTTTGAAATCAGGCGTCAGTGGCCGGACACGCCCCCTTTTGAAGAAAAAATTCTGTTCCAAAGTAGAACTGTTCTACCTGACTAGAACTGCAGAAAAGAAAATGTTTTTACCACCAAAGTGGATAACCTCACATTTATCCACATTATACTTCATCTGCCATGCATTTGCCCACTCACCTAACCTATCCAAGTCGCTCTGCAGCCTCATAGCATCCTCCTCGCAGCTCACACTGCCACCCAACTTAGTGTCATCCGCAAATTTGGAGATACTACATTTAATCCCCTCGTCTAAATCATTAATGTACAATGTAAACAGCTGGGGCCCCAGCACAGAACCTTGCGGTACCCTACTAGTCACTGCCTGCCATTCTGAAAAGTACCCATTTACTCCTACTCTTTGCTTCCTGTCTGACAACCAGTTCTCAATCCACGTCAGCACACTACCCACAATCCCATGTGCTTTAACTTTGCACATTAATCTCTTGTGTGGGACCTTGTCGAAAGCCTTCTGAAAGTCCAAATATACCACATCAACTGGTTCTCCCTTGTCCACTTTACTGGAAACATCCTCAAAAAATTCCAGAAGATTTGTCAAGCATGATTTCCCTTTCACAAATCCATGCTGACTTGGACCTATCATGTCACCATTTTCCAAATGCACTGATATGACATCCTTAATAATTGATTCCATCATTTTACCCACTACTGATGTCAGGCTGACCGGTCTATAATTCCCTGTTTTCTCTCTCCCTCCTTTTTTAAAAAGTGGGGTTACATTGGCTACCCTCCACTCGATAGGAACTGATCCAGAGTCAATGGAATGTTGGAAAATGACTGTCAATGCATCCACTATTTCGAAGGCCACCTCCTTAAGTACTCTGGGATGCAGTCCATCAGGCCCTGGGGATTTATCGGCCTTCAATCCCATCAATTTTCCCAACACAATTTCCCGACTAATAAAGATTTCCCTCAGTTCCTCCTCCTTACTAGACCCTCTGACCCTTTTTATATCCGGAAGGTTGTTGGTGTCCTCCTTAGTGAATACCGAACCAAAGTACTTGTTCAATTGGTCTGCCAATTCTTTGTTCCCCGTTATGACTTCCCCTGATTCTGATTGCAGGGGACCTACGTTTGTCTTTACTAACCTTTTTCTCTTTACATACCTATAGAAACTTTTGCAATCCGCCTTAATGTTCCCTGCAAGCTTCTTCTCGTACTCTATTTTCCCTGTCCTAATCAAACCCTTTGTCCTCCTCTGCTGAGTTCTAAATTTCTCCCAGTCCCCGGGTTCGCTGCTATTTCTGGCCAATTCGTATGCCACTTCCTTGGCTTTAATACTATCCCTGATTTCCCTTGATAGCCACGGTTGAGCCACCTTCCCTTTTTTATTTTTACGCCAGACAGGAATGTACAATTGTTGTAGTTCATCCATGCGGTCTCTAAATGTCTGCCATTGCCCATCCACATTCAACCCCTTAAGTATTATTCACCAATCTATCCTAGCCAATTCACGCCTCATACCTTCAAAGTTACCCTTCTTTAAGTTCTGGACCATGGTCTCTGAATTAACTGTTTCATTCTCCATCCTAATGCAGAATTCCACCATATTATGGTCACTCTTCCCCAAGGGGCCTTGCACAATGAGATTGCTAATTAATCCTCTCTCATTACACAACACCCAGTCTAAGATGGCCTCCCTCCTAGTTGGTTCCTCAACATATTGGTCTAGAAAACCATCCCTTATGCACTCCAGGAAATCCTCCTCTACCGTATTGCTTCCAGTTTGGTTAACCCAATCTATGTGCATATTAAAGTCACCCATTATAACTGCTGCACCTTTATTGCATGCACCCATAATTTCCTGTTTGATACCCTCCCCAACATGACTACTACTGTTTGGAGGTCTGTACACAACTCCCACTAACGTTTTTTGCCCTTTGGTGTTCTGCAGCTCTACCCATATAGATTCCACATCATCCAAGCTAATGTCCTTCCTAACTATTGCATTTAATCTCGTCTTTAACCAGCAATGCTACCCCACCTCCTTTTCCTTTTATTCTATCCTTCCTGAATGTTGAATACCCCTGGATGTTGAGTTCCCAGCCCTGATCATCCTGGAGCAACGTCTCCTTAATCCCAATCACGTCATATTTGTTAACATCTATTTGCACAGTTAATTCATCCACCTTATTGCGGATACTACTTGCATTAAGACACAAAGCCTTCAGGCTTGTTTTTTTAACACCCTTTGTCCTTTTAGAATTTTGCTGTACAGTGGCCCTTTTTGTCCTTTGCCTTGAGTTTCTCTGCCCTCCACTTTTCCTCATCTCCTTTCTGTCTTTTGCTTTTGCCTCTTTTTTGTCTCCCTCTGTCTCCCTGCATTGGTTCCCATCCCCCTGCCATATTAGTTTAACTCCTCCCCAATAGCACTAGCAAACACTCCCCCTAGGACATTGGTTCCGGTCCTGCCCAGGTGCAGACCGTCCGGATTGTACTGGTCCCACCTCCCCCAGAACCGGTTCCAATGCCCCAGGAATTTGAATCCCTCCCTGCTGCACCACTGCTCAAGCCACGTATTCATCTGCGCTATCCTGCGATTCCTACTCTGACTAGCATGTGGCACTGGTAGCAATCCCGAGATTACTACTTTTGAGGTCCTACTTTTTAATTTAGCTCCTAGCTCCTTAAATTCGTTTCGTAGAACCTCATCCCTTTTTTTACCTGTGTTGTTGGTACCAATGTGCACCACGACAACTGGCTGTTCTCCCTCCCTTTTCAGAATGTCCTGCACCCGCTCCGAGACATCCTTGACCCTTGCACGAGGGAGGCAACATACCATCCTGGAGTCTCGGTTGCGGCCGCAGAAACGCCTATCTATTCCCCTCACCATTGAATCCCCTATCACTATTGCGCTCCCACTCTTTTTCCTGCCCTTCTGTGCAACAGAGCCAGCCACGGTGCCATGAACTTGGCTGCTGCTGCCCTCCCCTGATGAGTCATCCCCCCCAACAGTACTCAAAGCGGTGTATCTGTTTTGCAGGGGGATGACCACAGGGGACCCCTGCACTACCTTCCTTGCACTACTCTTCCTGCTGGTCTTCCATTTCCTATCTGGCTGTGGACCCTTCTCCTGCGGTAAGACCAACTCGCAACACGTGCTATTCACGTCATTCTCAGCATCGTGGATGCTCCAGAGTGAATCCACCCTCAGCTCCAACTCAGGAGCTCGAGGCGGATACACTTCCCGCACACGTAGTCGTCAGGGACACCGGAAGTGTCCCTGAGTTCCCACATGGTACAGGAGGAGCATAACACCCGACCGAGCTCTCCTGCCATGACTTAACCCTTAGATACACTTAAATTGGCAACAACAATGTTAAAAGTTACTGACTAATATAAAAAAGAAAAAGAAAAACTACTCACCAATCACCAGCCAATCACTTACCCCCTAGGCTGTGACGTCACCTTTCTGTTTCTTTCTACTTCTTTTTGCCTTCTCCCTGTAGCTGCACAAGTCACGCCTTTTATAGGCCTCTGCTGATCCCCGGACTCACGCCTCACCAACGAACTCCCGATGCCTCTCACGGCCTTTTATAGGCCTCTGCTGATCCCCGGACTCACGCCTCACCAACGAACTCCCGACGCCTCTCGCGGCCTTTTATAGACCTCTGCTGATCCCCGGACTCACGCCTCACCAACGAACTCCCGACGCCTCTCGCGGCCTTTTATAGGCCTCTGCTGATCCCCGGACTCACGCCTCACCAACGAACTCCCGACACCTCTCGCGGCCTTTTCTAAGCCTCTGCTGATCCCCGGACTCACGCCTCACCAATTAGCAGTCCTCCAATCCTCTGGCACCACACCTGAAGACAAAGAGGATTGAAAAATGATGGTCAAAGCCTCTGCTATTTCCTCTTTTGCTTCACTTAGCAGCCTGGGATACATTTCATCCAGGCCTGGGGATTTATCCACTTTCAAAGCTGCTTAACCCCTTAATACCTCCTCTCTCACTGTGTTTACTTGATCTAGTATTTCACACTTCCTCTCCTCGATAGTAGTATGTGCATCGCCCCTCTCTTTTGTGAAAACAGATGCAAAGTATTCATTAAGAACCATACCCACATCTTCCCCCTCCACACACAGATTACCCTCATGGTCTCTAATAGGCCCTACTCTTTCTTTAGATATCCTCTTGCTCTTAATATGTTTATAAAACATCTTTGGGTTTTCCTTGATTTTACTTGCCAAGAATTTTTCATGCTTTCCTAATATCCTTTTTAATTTCACCCCTAGACTTTCTATACTCCTCTGGAAATTCTGCAGTATTTAGTCCTCGGTATCTGACATAAGCTTCCCTTTTTTTCTTTATCCTACCCCGTATGTCTCCAGACATCCAGGCGGCTCTAGATTTGTTCGTCCCACCCTTTTTCTTTAAGGGCACATATTTGGCCTGAACCCTACGGATCTCCTCCTTAAATGCCTCCCACTGCTCTGACACTGCTTTACCTTCAAGTAGCTGTTTCCAGTCCACTATGGCCAAATCACCTCTCAACTTAGCAAAGTTGTCTTTTCCCCAATTTAGAACTTTTATCCCTGGTCTATCCTTGTCCTTTTCCATAACTACCTTAAATCTGACTGAATTATGGTCACTAGCCCCTAAATGCTCCCCGACTGATACCCCTTCCACCTGCCCAGCTTAATTCCCTAAAACTAAATTCAGAACCGTTCCCTCCCGTGTTGGGCTTGCTACATTCTGTCTAAAAAAGTTCTCTTGAATGCATTTTAGGAATTCCGTACCCTCTATACCCTTCACACTAATTTTGTCCCAGTTAATATTAGGACAGTTGAAATCCCCTGCTATTACTGCCCTATAGTTTTTGCACTTCTCAGAAATCTGCCTACATATTTGTTCTTCTATCTCCCTCCCACTGTTTGGGGGTCTATAGTACACTCCTCAATTCGACCCATATGGCCTTGTTTGATGATCCCTCTAACATGTCATCTCTCCATAGCCATTGCTCTACGATACTTTCTCCAAATGGCAGTTCTGCATTTATGGGTCTACAAAATCGGGAAACCTTATGGCCACATATTGCCTTCACAGCAGTGTCTGATCCTGATCTCGGCTGATGTCCATAGACACACATGTTCTGGCAAGAATCACTTTTCATTTTCTCAATTTTGTCTGCTGCCATTTTGAAGACTCTGACTCTTGCTGATTTACAGTTCCACAGATGAAGGCAGTCCTCAAGTACCTTGCCAAGCATCCATGCTTCAGGAATTAGCCGAGATAGTGAGTGTCAGTAAGCCTTTTGACCATGGAGGACGTCACAGACAACCCCGATCTGGTCATCAGCAAACATTTACTAATTCACTGTCTGCTGGTCATTGGAAAGCTATCAAGATGGAGAACACAGATTGACTTCCCATCCTTCCTGTGGCCAGGCCGAATGAGGCCAATTATAGCACTGCCACAGCTATCCCACCTGAGATCTGCTATTTCAGCACAGAGCAGAGATTTAACTGTGAACATGCTTGTTATATAGCTCTGTTCTACAGTAAAATCTGCCTTATTGATTTTTGTTAAGAACCTGGTGTAGTCCCATTCAGCAGCAGGAGATCTTTCTTCCACCTCTGCAGGATTGCTCGCTCTGTCAATACCTCAACCCCACTGTCATTGAAACCCTTATTCACACTTTTGTTACCTTTAGAATCAATTGTGGTGATTTTGACTTTGAGTAATTTGATTTCAAAGGAAATGAAAATTGGGAGACATAAAGACATGTATAATGGGCAGCTAAATCAATATCACCCATTTTACAGTATCACCCATAGACAAAATTGGCCAAATTTCTCTAATGTCTTTCTTGCTAGCTTCCCACTCTCCATCTTTCATAAACACCAGCTTGATCTAAACTCAGCCAACTGTATCTTGTCCTGTTAAGTCGTGTTGCCCTAAGTCCTGCTCACCCATTGCCCCTGTCCTCATTGATCTGCATTGGCACCCTATCCTCTAGTGCATTGAATTTAAAATCCTCATCCTTGTCTTCAATCCATCCATGGCCTCACCCCGCTCTTGCCATTTTCTACAGTCTTATTTCTTATCCTGCACCTTTCAATCCTCCAACTCTAACCTTTTGTGCATCTCCCGCTCCCTTCATCGTTGGTGGCAGAGCTTCAGGTGCTTTGGTCCCACTCTCTGGAACTCCCTTGTTTTGAACAGGCACCTCTCTGATCTCTCGCTATGGCAAGTATCACTTCCATTGTCCCCATCTATCTATCTTATTCTCTCCCACCAGTCAAGTTCCATGGGGCGTTTACTACATTAAGGGAACTATCTAAATGTGTATTGTTCTTCCTCCTCTTCTTCCTGCTCCTTCTTTATTGTCTAGTCTAGAAACTGCAAGATTGCAGACATCGCTCTTATATGTGTTTAACTAGAATTACCACAAATTAATGATTATGCTCCATGAGTCATTCTTTACAATGTCTGAACATGTATTGTAACTTTAGTTGTTGCTGGTAACTCTGCTAACTAGTTATTATCATTATTTGAGAGTCATCCTTAAACGCAGTGCATTAGAAAAAAAAAATTATCTTAACTAATGTGACCTCTGGCATGACATTGCAATTGCACCATGCTTTTCAGTTAGTATATGTTTGATCTTTTCATTGTAGAAAACTTGGAAGCACCTGGTTTGGTTAAAATTAGGTTTGATGGGTGTGAAACATCCTTCTTTTGGAATTGTAGGTTGGAGAGTTCACTGTCAGTTAAGTGAATAAACAGCTATGCTGTGAGTAAAAGTATGTGTGATTATTAATGTACCTGCTGGGATGAAGTAGTGAGGAAGCGTTTAGCGGGCTGACTCAGAATCCTCACAGTAATCGCACTTCTAAGATTCTAATACATTTCAATCTGTTTTTTAAGATCACTTCCAACTCGAATAATTAAGTTGTGATAAGTAATGGATTTTATTAATAATATTGTAATGTACAGTGGTTAGCAGTAGGAAAAGGCAATTAGGTCTGCCCCTTCTTTCATTGATTGAGCCCATCAATCTGACTCCTGATTACTCCTCATTCAATCGCTTCTCTCTTCCAGAATTGTCTCTTGAATCCATTTATACTGTTCACTTGAATGACCTTTCTTTAATTTGTACTTGCAGTTTATTGTCCAATTTAAAGCTGCTCGTCTGATTATATGGGTTGAATTTCTACCATGCTGTCTGTACAGGCAATGACATCATCCAGTGGAATAGTTGTTATAAGAGTGGAGTTCACGATAATTGCAAGAATAAACTTCGAGATCTAAATTAGAAGATTCTAATTCGCTATCGGAATATTAATAAGTATACTCTTAGTTTGGGGATTTACTAAAACTAGTGTCTGATACCCAACAAGGTGAGTACTCGTCTCAATTTTCTCTTTTCCACTCCCTGATTTGAGCACCCACTTGCAAAGGCCTGCGTAGAGACCCACGTATTCCAGGGCGTAAAGGCTTTGCACACATCCGTGGGATCACGTGGGCCAGCCCAACTAATCCAAGTAGGGATATTCCCGTTCATACTTGTGGTGAGTTCCGTAGGTATGGAATCATTATAAGTATGAATGGGAATACCCCAAAAACACACAAACACTTCAATTAAATAAAAAAAAACATCACAGGGCCGAAATTCAGCCTCCCAAAAATGCCTCTTAGCGCCGGAAAGCGGAGGTCATGCGGCGGAGTCGAATCGACGCCAATTTGGAGTCGAATGACCGCCGCTCGTGAAATTCTCCTCGGTGCTTTTTCCGCTGGTCCCCACTCCCTCCCCGTTGCTGCTGACCCCTCCTAAGTGCGTCATCAAAGCGCGCATCACCGATCTCCCGCACCTCAACCCAAATTCAGCTAAAAAGATCTTTAGGCTGCCGAGCGGTGCTCCCGACAGTTCTTTCTGTCGGTGCACTGTGTTTGGTATATGTGTGACATGGCTGTGCGGCATTCATTCAACGGGAGGGCGCACTGCCACGGCCACTATTTTATTTTTTTTGTCGACCGACTGCCAGGTTGGCCGGTCAATTATGTCCCCGGGTTTGGTCGGGCCGGCAACAGGCAACCTGGCACCCCCTCTTGGGTGCCAGGCTGCTGGCCCGGCCAAAGCCCTCCCTGGTAGCCCAGTGGACCGAACTAAAATAATCGCAAAGCTCGCAGTGGCTCTCCTCTCCAAGTGAAGGGGAGAGATGTGGTGACGCACAAGCGTCATGATGTCATCGGCGCTACCAGGCTAAATTATTGAAACAAATTTATTTTTCTGTCTTTTAAAAGTCTTACGACTGATAAAAGCAGGCCTTACGCCTACTTTTATCAGTCATAAGAATTTCAAGGGCACTCTCCTCCCACGGAGGCCCTTTACTTCCGGATCCGTGCGATCTGTCAAGAGAATTCTTTACAGATTGCAAGTTCCGGGTTTAGGAGCATACGCTTCGCATACCTAAACCTGGACTTGCGGGGGCCCTATGAGCATGTGTGCATCGCGTACATACCCGTAGGGGCCGCAAATTCAGGGCCATAGATTAATTTTCACATTTTCTCCAATAAAAACCTGTTTTGTAAAAACTGATGCTGTAGCATGTATACTGCCAGCTTTTCTGAGAATAGAATGTGCCTCAAAAACTCCATGTGCCGGTAATTTTAAACAGACAGCAGCTTTCAGGTATGTATTTAAATAGCCGATGATGCATTTATGTCTCCATCAACAGATTAATGGTCACATTAACAGGTTCCACAGTGTGTGGTCACATAGTTAGTTTAAAGTTTATGAACTCCATTAACAAGTTGTAGCTAGGTCTCCGTTCTACAGATTTTTATATTTTTCTATTCACTCTGAAGCAATTAGAGGCTGTGCGGCCAATGCATAATTTAATCCTCAATCCAAATTTATTGCCTGTTCCCACATTACGAGTTCAGGATTGTTATTTCAAAGTTTATAAACTGTCTACTTGTGTAAGGAGAGCTATGTTCTGAAATGTATGTATGCAGCAGAGTAACTGGAGAATCCAGATATTATAAAAAATGTAGGCAAAGTGCCAATGATACTTCTGAAGATTATTAAAGTCTAATGCAATGTGTCACGTGTAGGAATCAAAATTAGCAGGATTTTGAGATGAACTTGCACTTAGTATAGTGTGATACCGCGTTAATTCAAACCGTTCGGAGAAATAAATTTAGCTGCTACTTGAACCAGACTTCCCAAGGACAACACATATATCGCTCGAGATTTTCCCACGTGCATTTGCCTGCCTGCAGTATTCTTTCAATTAAAATAAATGAGGGCAATCAGTGGTTGGCAAATGCACAAGCTGAAGACCCTGGCCATTATGTATAGATCAATTATTATGAGCTTCCAAAGAAATAAAAGGCAAGGCCTTCACTTTGCCACCATTCTACTTATCATGGGGTCAATTTTCCCCAAAGCTGTTTTTTGGCATACTTGGAAGAGTTTTATAAACCGTTTTTTTGGGGCCCTACACCAAAAATTAAATCATCCAACTATCCTCGTTTGAATTGTTAATTTTGGTGCTGCGTAGCCTGTACTTTAGCTTTGGGGGTGGAGCCTAAGATCTGCGCCAAAATGATCAGGTTGCCAGGGTAACCAGGGACACACTGCGGACTGAGGCTGGAAAGTGACACATACAACACTTTCTGACCAGCTCACAGCAACCTGCACAAGCATCTTGCAGCAGCATTCCATCATTAAATTATTAAAGTGTTTATGCCAAAAGTCTGTTCCCCCACCCCACACCTCCTCCAGGTGCCCGGTGCTGCTCCTAACCCTGGCTGAAAGGATTCCCTCCAGTCCCGGTGCCGGTGCTGCCCCTAACCCTAGGCGAAAGGCTTCCCTCCCCTGCCGATGCTGGTTACCACTGCTAGCCCTGGCCGAAGGGCCTCCTCCTCCTATTGCCGGTTACCACTGTTAGCCCTGGCCGAAGGGCCTCCCAGTGCCGGTTACCACTGCTAGCCCTGGCCGAAGGGCCTCCTCCTCCTATTGCCGGTTACCACTGTTAGCCCTGGCCGAAGGGCCTCCCAGTGCCGGTTACCACTGCTAGCCCTGGCCGAAGGGCCTCCTGGTGCCGATTACCACTGCTACTCCTGGCCGAAGGGCCTCCCAGTGCCGGTTACCACTGCTAGCCCTGGCCGAAGGGCCTCCTGGTGCCGATTACCACTGCTACTCCTGGCCGAAGGGCCTCCTCCTTCTATTGCCGGTTACCACTGTTAACCCTGGCCGAAGGGCCTCCCAGTGCCGGTTACCACTGCTAGCCCTGGCCGAAGGGCCTCCTGGTGCCGATTACCACTGTTAACCCTGGCCGAAGGGCCTCCCAGTGCCGGTTACCACTGCTAGCCCTGGCCGAAGGGCCTCCTGGTGCCGATTACCACTGTTAGCCTTGGCCGAAGGGTCTCCTTGTGCCGGTTACCACTGCTACTCCTGGCCGAAGGGCCTCCTCCTCCTATTTCCGGTTACCGCTGCTAGCCCTGGCCTCCTCCTCCCGATGCGGGTTGCCGCTTCTAACTCTGGCCAGAAGGCCTCCCTCTCTCTTCTCTCCTCTCCCCCCCCCACCCCACCCTCTCCCCTCTCCTCTCCACCCTTCTCTGCTGCTGCTGTCCCGGCCGTGGAACTGCATCTGCGGTGCTGATTTTCTTAACTGCCCAGAGAGTTTTTCCACAGCGGTCACATACGCCGTCCGAAGAAAAATTGGAGTAAATCAGAGCTGGCCAAACTTGCTTAAATGGCCAGAATTGGCGTGGGTGGCAGGTTACGCCCCCAACGACGCAAAAAAAAAAACAAACCTAAAAAGATCATAGCTAACTGAGTTACACTGGCACAATCTTTGGGGAAACTTGGATATTTTAATTTTGACCAAAAAAAGTGGCGCAGATAACTCGGGAAAATTGAGCCCCATATTTCTGAATTCATGGGTATCTATAAATCCTTGGTTAGGCAGTAACAGTAACCTCTGATGCTACACATGTCTTGGTCTCAATATTTTTAACTTGGCTCTGGAAATATTTTTGGGGCCAGGTGTTTGCAGGAAAACCAAGTTGCTTTGAGAGCAGTGGATGACACCTCCATTTACCTCAGGAACAACATTAATATTAACATGGTTGAATGAAGCCGTTCTCATGCTGTCCATTGTTTTTCCCCAAGATTAGGTATAGACCAAGGATGGCATGCAAAGGAAACATAACACAAGAGGAATGATGAAACAAGTTTAAAAAATAAACTTGAACACAAAAGATCAGAAGAAGAAATTACAGAAAAACAAAAAGAGAAAATTATCAGAAGTAAAAGAACTAAAACAAAAGTAAAGAAACAAAAGGACTTAATAAAATAAACAAATTAAAACAAAAAGGGAAAAAACAATTCACAAAAAGAGAAAAGCTTGATTGGAATGATCAGGAGAAAGGAAAAGATCACTGCCCACCACAGAAACAAATCTTGACTCTCAAAAGTTCTCTCCAAACAGCTTCACAAATGGATTTAAAACTGGAATAACCTGCAGTTTTCTTTCTACCCAAATTTGTAGTTCCCATATGGAATTTAATCCTGGCCATGTCCAATTTGAAATTTGAAACTGATTGCCAACTGGAAAATGACCCATTTATCCGGATTTTTATCTTGTGCAGTCACCTTTTATGTGGCACCTTATCGAATGCCTTCTGGAAATCCAAATACACCACATCCACTGGTTCCCCCTTATCCACCCTGTTCGTTACATCCTCAAAGAACTCCAGCAAATTTGTCAAACATGATTTCCCTTTCATAAAACCATGCTGACTTTGCTTAATTGAATTATGCTTTTCCAAATGCCCCACTACAGCTAATGGATTCCAGCATTTTCCCAATGACAGATGTTAGACTAACTGGTCTATAGTTTCCTGCTTTTTGTCTGCCTCCTTTTTTACATAGGGGTGTTACATTTGCGGTTTTCCAATCCACTAGGACCGTCTCATGATGGGGAAGGGTAGAGGAATGATCAAGGATAAACTCAGCATAAGCCAACTCATCCTATTGGAGTCATATTCTTTGCCAGTTAATCTTTTGAGTTGCTTTGATGGGGTCCCAGGGAAGTCTGTGGTTTAGAATACTATGTGCGTTGTTTACATTTTTCTCTCCTTGGCATCTATGTAGTATATCCTTCCCTGCTGAGAGAATGAGTTGAACTTGAACCCAGGCTGCAGTCAAGGCTGCCCTACAGGCAGTTGTCCATAAGCCAGTGTGGTGCCCTGAAATGAGGCCACTGCTGAGATTATAGAGTGAGTTATGAGCATGAACTTGTACCTTGGTACTTCTGCTTTTTATTTGAAAACTGATGCCTAATACATACTAGATAATGGGAGGGTTGGCTGTAATTCAATTCAGTGGTGTTCATAGTTTATGAACATCACCCAACATTGAACCAGTGGCCTTAAACTCACTGCAGTCCCTTTGCGATTGCTACAATAATTTATTGTATGGTCAGTTTTTCAGATTTTTAATCTATTTTATTAACTGTTGGTAGGTGCAATCAAGGCAGCACAGTTTAGGTGACAGAGTGGTAAATGTGAAAGGAGACAAAATTATATATGGGCATCAGCTGACTGGCACTTTGTGATGCCAGTTAGATTTCTGTAGCAAAATACAGGAAATACACTGAACAAATTGGGCATCATATTTTGTAGGCAAGGAAATAGCTTGTAGCTGGAATCCAGTATTAGCAGAACATTAAAAAAAAATCATAATACAATCATGCAGAATCAGCATGGTTTTATGAAAGGGAAATCATGTTTGACAAATTTGATGGAGTTCTTTGAGGATGTAATGAGCAGGGTGGAGGGGAACCAGTAGATGTAGTGTATTTGGATTTCCAGAAAGCATTCGATAAGGTGCCACATAAAAGGTTACTGCACAAGATAAGAGCTCATGGGGTTGGGGGGTAATATAATAGCATGGATAGAGGATTGGCTAACGAACAGAAAACAGAGAGTTGGGATAAATGGGTCATTTTCCGGTTGACCAACCATAACTAGTGGGGTGCCACAGGGATCAGTGCAGGGGCCTCAAATATTTACAATCTATATTAATGACTTGGATGAAGGGATCAAGTGTAATGTAGCCAAATTTGCTCGTGATACAAAGATAGGTGGGAAAGCAAATTGTGAAGAGGACACAAAGAATCTGCAAAGGGATATAGGTTAAGTGAGTGGGCAAAAATTTGACAGATGAAGTATAATGTGGGAAAATGTGAGGTTACCCACTTTGGTAGGAAGAATAAAAAAGCAAATTATTATTTAAATGGGGAGCGATTACAAAATGCTGTGGTACAGAGGGATCTGGGGGTCCTTGTACATGAAACACAAAACGTTAGTATGCAGGTACAGCAAGTAATTAGGAAAGCAACTGGAATGTTGGCCTTTATTGCAAGGGGGATAGAGTATAAAAGCAGAGAAGTCCTGCTACAACTGTACAGCATATTGGTGAAACCACACCTGGAGGACTGCGTTCAGTTTTGGTCTCCATATTTAAGGAGGGATATACTTGCATTGGAGGCTGTTCAGAGAAGGTTCACTAGGTTGATTCCTGGGATAAAGGGGTTGACTTATGAAGAAAGGTTGAGCAGGTTGGTCCTATACTCAGTGGAGTTTAGAAGAATGAGAGGTGATCTTATTGAAACACATAAGATTCTGAGGGGGCTCAACAGGGTAGATGCAGAGAGGATGTTTTCCCTCGTGGGGGAATCCAGAACTAGTGGACATAGTTTCAGGTTAAGGGGTTGCCCATTTAAAACGGAGATGATGTAGGATATTTTAAAAGCCCTTATTTACTTGGGTTCGACTGGCATAAATGGTGACGACAAGGTTACTTGCTTTAGTAAACCAGAACAGTTTTTTAATCACACACACACATGCATTATACAAACTTGGACAGTGAAGGCATGGTTAAACTACAGGCTTTACTTCCCATACAACCAAGGACACAGAACGTGTTG
Source organism: Pristiophorus japonicus (assembly GCF_044704955.1). Lineage (NCBI taxonomy): Eukaryota > Metazoa > Chordata > Chondrichthyes > Pristiophoridae > Pristiophorus > Pristiophorus japonicus. The sequence continues at coordinate 54,229,978 of NC_091985.1, forward strand.
ACAGGGGTTGCTTCACTGGACACCCTCTCTCCTTCCTTGAAGTCGCCTCCTCCGTGTGGCGAGGGATTTGAAGTTAATGTTCTTATACCCTCTTTTAATATACAATCGTCCCATTCTTAATTGATGGCCGTCTGAGCTTTGCCTCGTTCTGTTGATGATTGAATTATCGTGTTCCAATCTTATGATCTGTTCCCATCTCTTGTCTTTTGTGACTGTCACCCATCAAGGAGCATTAACCAGTACAATAGCACCATAATTTCATAAGTTCGTCAACATATCTGACATACCTGACGTTCTGCAGTATGCGGACGACGCCTGCGTCTGCGCACATTCAGAGGCTGAACTCCAGGATATAGACAATGTATTCACTGAGGCATATGAAAGCATAGGCCTTACACTTAACATCCGTAAGACAAGGGTCCTCCACCAGCCTGTCACCGCCGCACAGCATTGCCCTCCAATCATCAAGATTCACGGCGTGGCCCTCGACAATGTGGACCATTTCCCATATCTCGGGAGCCTCTTATCAACAAAGGCAGACATTGATGCGGAGATTCAACATCACCTCCAGTGTGCCAGTGCAGCCTTCGGCCGTCTGAGGAAAAGAGTGTTTGAAGACCAGGCCCTCAAATCTACCACCAAGCTCATGGTCTACAGGGCTGTAGTAATACTCGCCCTCCTGTATGGATCTGAGGCATAGACGATGTATAGAAGACACCTCAAGTCGCTGGAGATATATCACCAACGATGTCTCCGCAAGATCCTGCAAATCCCCTGGGAGGACAGGCGGACCAACATCAGTGTCCTCGACCAGGCTAACATCCCCAGTATTGAAGCACGGACCACACTCGATCATCTTCACTGGGCAGGCCACATGACTCGCATGCCAGATACGAGACTCCCTAAGCAAATGCTTTATGCGGAGCTCCTTCATGATAAACGAGCCAAAAGAAGACAGCAGAAACGTTATAAGGACACCCGCAAACCTCCCTGGTAATGTGCGACATCACCACTGACACCTGGGAGACCCTGGCCGAAGACCGCCCGAGGTGGAGAAAGTGCATCCGGGAGGGCGTTGAGCTCTTCGAGTCTCAACGCAAAGAGCGTGAAGAGGCCAAGTAGGCAGCAGAAGGAACGCGCGACAAACCAGCCCCACCGACCCCTTCCCTCGACGCATGTCTGTCCCACCTGTAACAGGGTCTGTGGCTCCCGTATCGGACTGTTCAGCCATCAAAGAACTCACTTAGGGAGTGGAAGCAAGTCTTCCTCGATTCCGAGGGATTGCCTATGATGATGATTACCATAATTTCCTAAGTTCGTCAACATATCTGACACTAAAGACAAAGTTTCACTGTAAAGTCGTTACAGAAACTGGTATTTGTGTTCTACAGGAAAGAAGCCTTAACTCTTACAATGGTCGACTCCATGAAACCTTTGACTGGTCTGGCTTCAAAGGCAAGGTCTAATCGATAAGTGTTTTACAGGAAAGAAGCCTTTAACAGAGGTGGTTTCTATGACTATTAGATTTCTGTGGAAATATTAACCCCCTACAATGAAGAGGAATTTCTTCTCTCAGAGAGTCATGAATCTTTGAAATTCTCTACTCCAGAGATCTGTGGACGCTGGGTCATTGAATATATTTAAGGTGGAGATAGACAGATTTTTGAAAATTAAGGGAGTCCAGGGTTATGAGGAGCAGGCAGGAAAGTGGAGCTAAGGCCAAGATCAGATTAGCCATGATCTTATTGAATGGCGGAGCAGACTCAAGGGGCCAAATGGCCTACTCCTGCTTCTATTTCTTATGTTCTTATGAAAGTGGAATTCTATTCTGAGGCAAAAAATACCATTATGGTGTTGCTGGGTATATATTAACGTAGCTTTTAAAATTTGTTTTGGCAGGCTTTCTCATTGGCGCATTAGCATTACATTTGTTCCTCGGATGTGGGTGTCGCTGGCAAGGCCAGCATTTATTGCCCATCCCTTATTGCCCTTGGTGACCCCCAGGCTGTTGATGTTGGGGGATTCGACATTCCCCCACTCGCCACTGACCAACCCAGACCTGAATATCATCCAGGTCTTGTTGCATGCGGGCATGGATTGCTTCATTATCTGGGAAGTTGTGAATGGAACTGAACACTGTGCAATCATCAGTGAACATCCCCACTTCTGACATGATGAAGGGAAGGTCATTGATGAAGCAGCTGAAGATGGTTGAGCTGAGGACGCTGTCCCGAGGAACTCCTGCAGCGATGTCCTGGGGCTGGGCTGATTGACCTCCAACAACCACAACCATCTTTCTTTGTGCTAGGTATGGCTCGTGCCAGTGGAGAGTTTCCCCCCAGATTGCCATTGTCTTCAGTTTTACTAGGGCTCCTTGATGCCACATTCAGCCAAATGCTGCCTTGATGTCAAGGGCAGTCACTCTCACTTCTGGAATTCAGCTTTTGTGTCCATGTTTGGACCAAGGCTGTAATGAGGTCTGGAGCCGAGTGGTCCTGGCGGAACCCAAACTGAGGGTGATAGGGAAGAAATAAACTGACACGGCACAGCAACAAGATTGAGACCCTCTGCTTCCCAAGCTGGAGGAATCAAAACCAGAAATCAATAATTCCGTCCCTGCCGGACCCGATATTTACGTGTGTCAGCGGCTGGAAAACCTGGAAATACAGGGAAGGCGGAGGCTGGCCGGCTGGCTAACAGGATAGCCAGCCGTAGAAGGTAGAAGCCAGGGACCATTGGGTAAGGTGCCTGGCAATCAAGAAGATCAGAGGTCTGGGGGTGGTCGGGCAGGAGGACCCGGAGCGCAGGAGGGAGGGAGAGATTTGATTACGTGGAGGGGTGTGGGGGGTGGAGTGATCAGATTTAGTGGGGAGAAGACAGCAGATCGCTGGGGGAGATTTTAGAGGGAGAGATTGGATGCCGGGGGAAGAGTTCGGATTGTGGGGGGAGAGAACGCTGGGGGAAAAGGTGGAGCTCACGAGCTGTGCTGGAAAAGCCAGGAACCTACCTGCTGGATCATTCCATTCTCGCCTACCTTTAGCTGCTGGGTTTCCCGAGCCCTGGGAAACATGGCCCACAGCTGTTAAATTAAATGTCTGACAAAATCTGAGGCAAGAATAACACATTAAGATCACTGACTCGCCTCTCTAAAACAGGTTACTCTGACGCCCCCAAACTCACTGCAAGCATGTTCACGGTGGGTTGTGGTCGGTTTTCACATATCTTCCAATTTAACCCCCCTCCCCTCCCCCACCCCCGGATTCATGCCTCACTCATCTGATGTGAAACTCATTCATTTTGGCTGAAAAATGTACCTTATTAGGAGATATCTAACCCCTAAAAATAGCTCTTTTTGTTTGAATGGATCTGCGATCAGCCTCTCTATTTTCGATCATAAATGACACTCCAACCATTTTCCTCTTTGTTGGCAGCTCTGCATCAAGTGATGGATACATGTATATTTTGATTTTAAATGTAACTGTCGTTTGTGACTTTTCGGTACATCATACTTAAATGGTACAATGGACACGAGCAGGAGGGTTGATGGTAATGTGACTCCCAGTTAACTATAATGATGGGACACATCAAGTACCTCCTGAACAATGCCCCTGTGTTTTTTTGCACCCTGACGCAGAATGGTGCAGCTTTGTTAAGCACAGTGTGGAAATAGTTTAAGCAACGCACACATAGCAGAGCATCGTCACATAGAAAGTAGAAAGATAAAACGTTTCACTTGGATGTACGGAACCATCTGCATTCTCGTTCATTGTGACCCACACCTAAAAACTAATACTAAGCATCGTGTTTAAATAGGAATGTACTTTTAAACAACTGAGTGCTGCCTGGAAATGATGAATGATAAAGGATTGTTTAGTCTGTTCACAGTGTTTATGGCATCCTCCATATTCTTGAATAATTTTTGAATCTCCCACAAGCTATGTAGTTCAGAACAAAGCTAGTGATTTCTCAAACAGAAGGGATCAAATGCAGAAGGTAAAAGTGTTTCACTTCACTGTCTTCACCAAGGCTGCATGCTCTCCTTCCCTTGTGTCAAATGGGTTAAAAGAAAATATTAATTGCTGGCTGCTTCGCCACTCTGGTTCCTGACTTTCAGACTCAAGATTGCTTGTTCTTTAACTATATGTTTCAACTTGTGATTTTGATTTCCTCTATTCTTCTTTAGTCTATTAAATTACAATTACACCCAATGCATAGGAAAGGTGTCAAAGATCAGAAAATAACATTAGTTCGACAACAAGCAGGAATCAACTTAATCCATAACCTGGCCTCAAAAATGCAGATGGTTTCAGTTTTAAAACTAAAAACAGTTTTAATTCTACTCATTCATACCTTGCATTGTTTGAGTCCAGTTACAATAAACTAGTTTATTGGTTTACAAATGTATTGAAAACTGTGCCTATGTGAGTGTGTGGGTCAGTGTATGTGTGTGAATGTGTAGGTCTGTTTGTGTGTGTCAGTGTGAGTATCTGTGAGTTTATGGGTCGGTGTGTCTGTCTGTCTGTATGTGTGTCTGAGTATGATGATGATGATATGTGACTGTATGTATGTTGGTATGAGGGTCAGTGTGTGGGTGTTTGCTTCTGGCTCCTCATTGTCGATCAGAGTTTAGATCAGTTGAAAGAAGTTTTAAGTGATTTCCTGTGGAGACTGCAAACAAGTCAGATTGTGTCTCGTTTTTATTTCATGTGTTTGCTTTGCGTGAATAGTGACCAAGTCTATGCTACAGCTTTCCAAGCCCTCTACCTGTAATCACTTGATCCATGCCTGCCTATACAGTCAGCAACTACTGTGCATACTACTGGAGGGAGCAGCGCGTGCTGCTGCAGGAGAGCGATGGCTGACTGCAGTGTGGGCAGGTATAGCAGGAGCGGCGAGGTCAGGGCGAAGGAGCAGCAAGAGTTCGTAGATGGATGTGATCAGGGCTCAAAAGAGGTGAGGGCCCAGGGGCAGCACGGGCCAGCCCACACTGCGATGTGTGTGCGCACTAGGTCCGTGTAGCAGAGCTGGTCTCCAGTCGTCCTGGTTAATCCTGGCCACTGGACCAAGACCTAGCTCTGCCAATCCCGTGTGGTGGCTGGGGTGTAACGGTCACCACATGTTAAAAAAATCCACGCACAGACATCTTCCACCCTTCAAGATGTAGTTCGGGATCCAGAATATTAGGTTCTTCATTGAAACACCTGTGAACTCATAAAACATAGAAACATAGAAAATAGGTGCAGGAGTAGACCATCCGGCCCTTCGAGCCTGCACCACCATTCAATAAGATCATGGCTTATCATTCCTTCAGTACCCCTTTCCTGCTTTCTCTCCATACCCCTTGATCCCTTTAGCCGCAAGCGCCATATCTAACTCCCTCTTGAATATATCCAATGAACTGGCATCAACAACTCTCTGCGGTAGGGAATTCCATAGGTTAACAATTCTCTGAGTGAAGAAGTTTCTCCTCATCTCAGTCCTAAATGACTTACCCCTTATCCTAAGACTATGTCCCCTGGTCCTGGACTTCTCCAACATCGGAAATATTCTTCCTGCATCTAACCTGTCCCGTCCCATCAGAATTTTATATGTTTCTATCAGATCCTCTCTCATCTGTCTAAACTCCAGTGAATACAGGCCCAGTCGATCCAGTCTCTCCTTATATGTTAGTCCTGCCATCCCAGGAATCAGTCTGGTGAACCTTCGCTGCACTCCCTCAATAGCAAGAACGTCCTTCCTCAGATTAGGAGACCAAAACTGAACACAATATTCCAGGTGAGGCCTCACCAAGGCCCTGTACAACTGCAGTAAGACCTCCCTGCTCCTATACTCAAATCCCCTTGCTATGAAGGCCAACATACCATTTGCTTTCTTCACAGCCTGCTGTACCTGCATGCCAACCTTCAATGACTGATGTACCATGACACCCAGGTCTCGCTGCACTTCCCCTTTTCGTAATCTGCCGCCATTCAGATAATATTCTGTCTTCGTGTTTTTGTCCCCAAAGTGGATAACCTCACATTTATCCACATTATACTGCATCTGCCATGTATTTGTCCACTCGCCTAATCTGTCCAAATCACCCTGCAGCCTCTTAGCGTCCTCCTCACAGCTCACATCGCCACCCAGCTTAGTGTCATCTGCAAACTTGGAGATATTACACTCGATTCCATCATCCAAATCATTAATATATATTGAAAAGAGCTGGGGTCCCAGCACTGAGCCCTGCGGCATTCCACTAGTCACTGCCTGCCATTTTGAAAAGGACCCGTTAATCCCAACTCTCTGCTTCCTGTCTGTCAACCAGTTCATTACCCCCAATACCATGTGCTTTGATTTTGCACAACAATCTCTTGTGTGGGACCTTGTCAAACGCCTTTTGAAAGTCCAAATACACCACATCCACTGGTTCTCCCTTGCCCCCACTCTACTAGTTACATCCTCAAAAAATTCCAGAAGAGTTGTCAAGCATGATTTCCCCTTCATAAATCCATGCTGACTTGGACCAATTCTATCACTGCTTTCCAAATGCGCTGCTATTTCATCCTTAATGATTGATTCCAATATTTTCCCCACTACTGATGTCAGGCTAACTGGTCTATAATTACCCGTTTTCTCTCTCCCTCCTTTTTTAAAAAGTGGTGTTACATTAGCAACTCTCCAGTCCATAGGAACTGATCCAGAGTCGATAGACTGTTGAAAAATTATCACCAATGCATCCACTATTTCTAGGGCCACTTCCTTAAGTACTCTGGGATGTAGACTATCAGGCCCTGGAGATTTATCGGCCTTCAATCCCGTCAATTTCCCTAACACAATTTCCCACCTAATAAGGATATCCTTCAGTTCCTCCTTCTCACGAGACCTTCGGACCCCTAGTACATCGGGAAGGTTATTTGTGTCTTCCTTTGTGAAGACAGAACCAAAGTACTTGTTCAGTTGGTCTGCCATTTCTTTGTTATAAATTCACCCGAATCCGACTGCAAGAGACCTACGTTTGTCTTCACTAATCCCTTTTTTGGCGTGGAAGCAAGTCATCCTCGTTTCGAGGGACTGTCTATGATGATGAAGGTCACACTAGATTATCTTGAGTGTGGCATGGCAAATTGAGGCAGTGGTGAAGTGATAAATATGCAAAAGAGCGCGAGTGTGTAAGTGGGAGTTGAATGAGTAAATGGGAGAAGAACATGTCATAACATCCTGGGGGTCACATTGACTAGAAACTTAACTGGATCAGCCACATAAATACTGTAGCAACAAGAGCGGGTCAGAGGCTGGGTTTTCTGCGGCGAGTGTCTCACCTGCTGACTCCCTAAAGCCTTTCCACCATCCACAAGGCACAAGTCAGGAGTGTTCTGAAATACTCTCCACTTGATTGGAGGAGTGCAGCTCCAACAACACTCAAGAAACTCGACACCATCCAGGACAAAGCAGCGTGCTTGATTGGCACCCCATCCACCACCTTCAACATCCGCGATCTCGACCACCTCGAAGGACAAGGGCAGCGGGCGCATGGGAACATGGTCACCTGCAGGTTCCGCTCTGCTCACCACCACTCCCCGCGAACGGACCTCCCCCGACCACTGTCTCTACACCCCTATGGTCTCTCCCGCCGACCATCATCTCTACCCACCGCAATCAGTTCCCCCCGGACCACCATCTCCATCCCCCAGCAATCTCTCCCTTGATCATCGTCTCCACTCCCCAGCGATTTTTCTCACCCCGTCCCCACCACCACCACTAGAACCCCTAACGTTGGTGCGTCTGTCCTCCCAGGGGATCTTCACCGAGGCGTACGAAAGCACGGCCTTACACTAAACATCTGTAAGACAAAGGTCCTCCACCAACCTGACCCTGCTGCACAGCACTATCCCCCAGTCATCAAGATCCACGGCGCGGCCCTGGACAACGTGGACCACTTTCTATACCTCGGGAGCCTATTATCAGCAAGGGCAGTCATTGACGATGAGGTTCAACACCGCCTCCAGTGCGTCAGCGCAGCCTACGGCTGCCTGAGGAAGAGAGTGTTTGAAGATCAAGCCCTCAAATCTGCCACCAAGCTTATGATCTACAGGACTGTAGTGATACCTGTCCTCCTGTATGGCTCAGAGACTTGGAACATAGACAGGTCCAGGTTACTGCAGCTTTGAACCTTATGTGAAGTTTCTGAAGGAAGAGGCAACAGTTGGCAGAGACTCTTGGAGGACCAGAGAAAGAACTGAGACAAGTGAGAGAGTAACAGAGATAAACAGAGAGGTTGATGGAGACACAATAGAAACACAGAGAAAATAGCAGAGTAATAGTGAGAAGAGAGCAGCATTGTGGGAGAGGAAAATATACATCAGATCTTCAAGGAACCTGAACATCTCTTGAGTTAGCCATGCTGGGTATCTCCAACATGGATACATAAACTTGTAACAACCTCCAACTATTCTGCAGACTTCAAGTACTGCACTGGTAGTTAGTGGAACCAGTCCAACCTCAGACTCACAGGCCGAACATCTAAACCTAATTACTTCCAGTCTAGTGCTGTATATAAAACAAACCCTCAAGATATGACTGCAAGGTCATTATGAGAAACAAAATGGTGACTTGAGCCATATACAGGTAACACATGCAGAACACCACAGTCCATGTATCAATCTACCTCTGAGCAATGCTACAGGAGATTTACTAGATTTTATTCAAAAATATATAGGTTGAAATTCAAACTAGAAACACACATGTTTTCCTTTGTTTCTTCAGCATCATAGGACACCCGATGGTGAGTGCTGTGGTTCAATAATGTCTTGCATTATTCCTCATGTGATGAGCTCCTGATCTCAGCCACCCTGTCAGAGTAAGGTGCTGAGTAAGGCTTTTCTCCACAGGGAGAGACGGAGAGAAAATCAAACAGTGTCGTTCTGAGCTACTCATCAACCTCCTTGTGGCCTTTAACAGCGCTGCACTAACAGGCGTGGAAGCTGTTTGTCTGCCCTTGCTGTTGTCAGAGAATAGCATGCGATCTGGACAGAATAAGAAGAGGATGTTTTATAATTGTGGGAGAGATGTGGAACATAATACCTGTGCAATACAAAGTAGAACAACATGTTACTGTTTAATTTTTTTTGAATTGTAATAAGGAACATGTAAAATCCTAAAGCAGGCAAGCCACATACTAAAGTTGTCTATCCAATGTACCCTAATCAAGTTTGATGATTGGAATTAAGTGCACAATATGTTTAGACAGTCCAAGCTGAGCAGGAAATCTGACCTATCCTGGTCGATAATAACAGTTGGATTAAACCCAACAACATGACTGCTCTGAAATATTTTAAATATTTTACACGTAATATGGTAATTAGTTGTCAGAAATGTTATCACTGCAAAGAACAGGAGGAATGGGTGTACTTTTTCCCTTCTAATCTGAATCATGCGCCGATTATTAATGGCGTTGCAAAGTGGCCTTCCCAGATATGTTAGTAATTGTCTGCTGATCTTGATGAAATTGGCTGAATTAAGAGTCTGTTTATCCAACAAAATGTATTTAAAGACCAAGAGAAGTTGCTTCAACTGCATTGTCTGTTCAAAGATGGAAAATAAACTAAAGAATGAAGAGATAAACAGTTTTGGACTGTGTGTTGTGCAAGGTTATAAGTCGTCACAAAAAACACAGAAGGAGACCATGAACTAAAAATGTGATTAATACGAGCTTTTGGACTTTAAAATTTGGCAGATGGAGTAGAATGTTGGAAAGTGTGAGGTCATGCACTTTGGCAGAAACAAAATCAAAGAGCAAGTTATTATTTAAATGGGCAAAGATTGCAAAGTGCTGCAGTACTTGTGCATAAAACGCAAAAGGATAGTATGCAGGTACAGCAGGTACAGGAAGGCCAATGGTATCTTGGCCTTTATTGCAAAGGGGATGGAGTATAAAAGCAGGGAAGTCTTGCTACAGCTTTATAAGGTATTGATGAGGCCACACCTGGAATACTGCGTGCAGTTTTAGCTTCCATATTTACAAAAGGATATACTTGCTTTGGAGGCAGCTCAGAGAAGGTCCACAAGGTTGATTCCGGAGATGAGGGGGTTGATTTATGAGGAAAGATTGAGTAGGTTGGGCCCCTACTCATTGGAATTCAGAAGAATGGGAGGTGATCTTATCGAAATGTATAAGATTATGAGGGGGCTTGACAAGGTGGATGCTTCCACTGATTGGGGAGACTAGAACTGGAGGGTATAATCTTACAATCAGAGGACTCCCATTTAAAACTGAGATGAGGAGAAATTTCTTCTGAGGATTGTAAATCTGTGGAATTCACTGCCTCAGAGAGCTGTGGAAGCTGGGACATTGATTGATTTATTGGTTATTTATTGATTTATGTATCATTTATTATTGATGATGGCTCTTTATTTGTAAAAGTGAAGTGTTTAATGTTTGTAAACCCCTCTTCCCCCCCCCCCCCGCCGCCCTGATCTCTCGTTCCCTACGCCTGATTTCTAAGTGTAGGCAAGGTTTTTCTGAGCGTATAAAAATCTACACTTATTCCATTCTAAGTTAGTTTGGAGTAAGTGTTTGCTGCCTAAACTTGCAAAACAGGCGTAAGTGGCTGGACACGCCCCTTTTGAAAAAAAATCTGTTCTAAAATGAAACTATTCTAACTCACTAGAATTGGAGCAAACTAAATGCCGAGAATTGCAATTTCTAACATGCTCCATTCTAAACTAGTTGCTCAAAAAAAAAGGAGCAACTCAGGCCGAAACTTGAGCCCTATGAGGGGGCTTGACAAGGTGGATGCAGAGAGGATGTTTCCACTGATGGGGGAGACTTGAATTAGAGGGCATGATCTTAGAATAAGGGGCCGCCCATTTAAAACAGAGATGAGGAGAAATTTTTTTCTGAGGGTTGTAAATCTGTGGAATTCTCTGCCTCAGAGAGCTGTGGAGGCTGGGAAATTGAATAAATTTAAGACAGAAATCGACAGTTTCTTAAACGATAAGGGGATAAAGGGTTATGGGGAGCGGGCAGGGAAGTGGAACTGAGTCCATGATCAGATCAGCCATGATCTTATTGAATGGTGGAGCGGGCTCGAGGGGCTGTATGGCCTACTCCTGTTCCTATTTCTTATGTTTATGTTATGTTCTTAAAGCAAGCTTTTCGAATTAAACTGGACAGTGGGAGCAAAAAGGCGCCAGCCTTGGGGCAGGTGATGACTCACCCCAATTAAGAACATTCTATGGTCAGGAACCAAAACTGACTTTATGCATAACAACAATGGAGTTGTTACGTGAGGCCCTGAAACTGATTGACCAGGGTGGGGAAAAACAAGCTCACTGGAGACACCAATTCTGCAAAAGTAATCACCACAGGTGCACATTTTTGGGGAACGAGATGTTAAGATGGGGAGTCATTTTGAGTCTTGCAGACTCCATGTGCAAGCTGGGAACAGAAGAGTCCATTATTGCAGTTAAATCAACCAGGATCACCACAAAGCAACGTATCAATACAAACACTTTATCGGAAACCGCAGTGGCCGGAGATCAGTCAAAACCTGGATATAAATATGCGAGCTAGAAGCAGCTCAGCACAGCAGTTGAACACAAGTCGAAAGAAGACAGAAGAAGTAGAAGGACACGTGCACGCACAGAAGGACATGTAGTACGGAACGTACATGAAAGGAACAGCACTGCAGAGAACGGCCAGAAGAATAACCAACCGGTCACGGAACCAAAGACCACGAACTTACAAGCTACAACCAGGAAGGGTGATTGTATGTCTCTAGTCGATTTCTCTCAGAAGTCTAATCCTGTAGTTTTAGTTAGTTTTTCTGCATAATGAAACTTACACTGGGTTAAGCCTAAATTTTGTGCTACATGTTGTCCTTTTCTCCAATAAGTTCCAAGGTCAAAGAATCAGGGTAGAGTGTAAAACAAATACACACCCTACAATTGGTATTTCCCAGCCTACACAGGCCAGAGCTTCAGCTGCACTAGCTTTTGCACAGGAGCACATGCACTCACCAGTTAACCATATAGTTTGAGCCTAATATTGTACAATATTGCTCCTTCACCACAGTTTTGAAAAAAAAAGTTAATTTGGGAGTTAGTGTGAAGCAAAACATATTATTAAAAAGATTTTTTTATCTTTTTAAAACATTATAAAGACCCAATTTTTCGTCAAAAACACTTTAATTTTGGTTTGGATCCAGTGCCTTTCAGAACTGTATTGACAGCACTAGAAAACTGGTGCCACCTTTTGAGGGAGATGGCTTGGCTTTTTATTCCTCTCTGCATTGAAGGCGGTGAAAAGAGCTGCAGTCGGTAAGTCCCCTGTTATCTGCGCCGTTTTTTTGGCACGTACTGCTTTTTTTGGCCTAAATTAAAATATCCAAGTTTCCTCAAAAATTGTGCGCTAGTGTAACTCAGTGAGTTACGATTTTTTTAGGTTCGCTTTTTTTGCGACATGATGTCTGTGCCAGTTTTTCACATTTTCACAACTTAAATTTTTCCTAAGGCGGCGTATGTAACACAGCACAAACAATAAATCTTTGATTATAAAACAGTCTAATTTCAACCTAATCTTCTCTAGGAATCAATGTTCACATTTTTAGCACAGTAACGAAAGTATAAATTGATGGTCAGGATGCACAGTAGGTTTGAATCCTCGCCTTTCACCTCTTAGGCCTGTTACATCGAAGGGCTCCGAATTTCCCAATCAGTTTGATTTCGAAATGTCAATGGAGAGTTTATTGTAGAGTGAACTGGAGTCAAATCTATGCAAATCACAGCTGGTTGGTGGTCTGCTGACAAATTGCAAATAAATCGGGTTCACTGACAATGCTGGTCAATTCCTCTGTGCCAACATGAGACTCCCAAAGCAAGTGCTCTACTTGGAACTCCTACATGACAAGCGTGCCCCAGGTGGGCAGAGGAAACCCTTCAAGGACACACTCAAAAGCCTCCTTGATAAAGTGCATCATTCCCACCGACACCTGCAAGTCCCTGGCCCAAGACCGCCCGAAGTGGAGGAAGAACATGCGGGAGGGCGCTGAGCACCTCGAGTCTCGTCGCCGAGAGCATGCAGAAAACAAGTGCAGGCAGCGGAAGGAGCGTGCGGCAAACCAGACTCCCCACCCACCCTTCCCTTCAACGACTGTCTGTCTCACCTGTGACAGAGACTTTGATTCCCATATTGGACTGTTCAGTCACCTGAGAACTTACTTTTACATGATTGATTGATTGATTGATGATTACGACTCCACCCTCCTTTGCGTAAGATATACTTATGTGTTGATGTCATCATAAATTGGGCGATAATACCATTATGTGCAAAGTTCTTATTCTCTCTATTTCTGGTAGCTAGAGAACACGCATTACAGATATTGAAGAGTACAATGGCTGTAAATTATGCAAATTGATTTGGATGATCTGGGACAAATCTGATTCCCAGATTACCCAACCATAGTCATTATCCTGAGGGATTAAACTTGCTTTCAACTCAGCCCAGACAGATGGAGATGAAAGTTGTCTATCTCTGATGACTGGTAAGTGAAAGGAGTTTGGGCGATTTCCATGCACTTCCTAGTGGGTCTGAATTAACACAACAAAACATGCCCATAATTTGCTGCTAATTGGGCAATCTTATTCAGAGAGGCCATATGGATGCCTGGTGTGATTGACGCAAATGTCACACTGGTACAGTAAGCGCTACTCTCCCTGGGGCAGTAATATGGAAGCTTTAACTTAAGCAACCTAACCTTTGTTATATTCCTAACTCGGTAATGATTGATTTTATCACCAGAAGGAAAAAGAGAAAATTATTTATTTGCCACAGTCACGCCACACCGTGAAGAAGTTGTAACATTTTCAATAGACCTATTCCCCCCCGCCCCCATCCTTTTCCCATTGTACATAGCAATTGTCATCATCATCATAGGCAGTCCCTCGGAATCGAGGAAGACTTGCTTCCATTCTTAGCATGAGTTCTTAGGTGGCTGTACAGTCCAATAAGAGAACCACAGTCTCTGTCACAGGTG